>NW_027362771.1:168342116-169640330 GCF_046119375.1 Phyllobates terribilis
AACACGAACGATTTGAAAAAAATTCGGCTGTTCGAGGTTATGTTCGATAGCTGTTCGTGCACCAAAATCATAACTGGATTTTTTCTCAGTAATGATGAAAATTAATGTTAATACGCAGTTTGAGTGTACAGCGGGGCAGGGGGAGGGGCAGGGGATGGATCTCTGCAGGAATAATGAATATCTCCATTTTTTTTTCTCTTTCCCGCATTTACAGTGGGGAGGTGCAATCTGTCAGCCTATCAGCAGCGCACACACGGAGCAAAGTGCTTTTTTTCACACAAGCAAGGGCATGTGTCATTGGCAGTGTATGTCACATGTCCTTGCCCTATAAGACTCAGCCATTTTCCCCGTCGCCACCATTTTCTCACTGCTGCAGCTGCGTGTTAGACGGCACCGCTGTTGCTGTGTGCGCTATACCTTGTTAATTTCAAATTTTCGCACAAATCTACAGATAGCTTGGGAGTAGGGAATAGTTGTGATTGCAGTCCTTTTAAGGACTAGGTTACAGCATTTCCTACGACTTTAATCAGGCAGGTCTGTGCTCTTAAATAGATAGGTTGGGAGTAAAGACTAATTGTAATTGCAGTCCTTTCCAGGACTAAGTTACATCAGTTCCTATCAGTTTTTGCCAGGCAGGTCTGTGCCAGTGCTGTGCAAGTTTTTTTCACAGCATTTGGCTAAATCTAGCAAAGCTAATCCTTTTTAGTCTAATGCAGAGTGTGTTAGTCAGTGGAGTAGCCTATCTGTGTTGCAAGCTACACCACCTGTGTATAGAATACCAATTTTTTTACTGCACCTAGTGAAGTAAAACCTTTTGGGCATAGCATCATTCTATTAGTCCATCTATACTGACCTCCATCAGGTTGCAAATTGAATATAATTTTTTTCTGCATCTAGCTCTGAAAAAATATTTGGGCTTCTAGCAGTGTGTGGGACTTGGTCTATTAGTCCATCTATACTGACCTCCATCAGGTTGCAAATTGAATATAATTTTTTTCTGCATCTAGCTCTGAAAAAATATTTGGGCTTCTAGCAGTGTGTGGGACTTGGTCTATTAGTCCATCTATACTGACCTCCATCAGGTTGCAAATTAAAAATAATTTTTTTCTTCATCTAGCTCTGAAAAAATATTTGGGCTTCTAGCAGTGTGTGGGACTTGTTCTATTAGTCCATCTACACTGACCTCCATCAGGTTGCAAATTGAATATAATTTTTTTCTGCATCTAGCTCTGATAAAATATTTGGGCTTCTAGCAGTGTGTGGGACTTGGTCTATTAGTCCATCTATACTGACCTCCATCAGGTTGCAAATTAAAAATATTTTTTTTCTGCATCTAGCTCTGAAAAAATATTTGGGCTTCTAGCAGTGTGTGCGACTTGTTCTATTAGTCCATCTATACTGACCTCCATCAGGTTGCAAATTGAATATAATTTTTTTCTGCATCTAGCTCTGAAAAAATATTTGGGCTTCTAGCAGTGTGTGCGACTTGTTCTATTAGTCCATCTATACTGACCTCCATCAGGTTGCAAATTGAATATAATTTTTTTCTGCATCTAGCTCTGAAAAAATATTTGGGCTTCTAGCAGTGTGTGGGACTTGGTCTATTAGTCCATCTATACTGACCTCCATCAGGTTGCAAATTGAATATAATTTTTTTCTGCATCTAGCTCTGAAAAAATATTTGGGCTTCTAGCAGTGTGTGGGACTTGGTCTATTAGTCCATCTATACTGACCTCCATCAGGTTGCAAATTAAAAATAATTTTTTTCTTCATCTAGCTCTGAAAAAATATTTGGGCTTCTAGCAGTGTGTGGGACTTGTTCTATTAGTCCATCTATACTGACCTCCATCAGGTTGCAAATTGAATATAATTTTTTTCTGCATCTAGCTCTGAAAAAATATTTGGGCTTCTAGCAGTGTGTGCGACTTGTTCTATTAGTCCATCTATACTGACCTCCATCAGGTTGCAAATTGAATATAATTTTTTTCTGCATCTAGCTCTGAAAAAATATTTGGGCTTCTAGCAGTGTGTGGGACTTGGTCTATTAGTCCATCTATACTGACCTCCATCAGGTTGCAAATTGAATATAATTTTTTTCTGCATCTAGCTCTGAAAAAATATTTGGGCTTCTAGCAGTGTGTGGGACTTGGTCTATTAGTCCATCTATACTGACCTCCATCAGGTTGCAAATTAAAAATAATTTTTTTCTTCATCTAGCTCTGAAAAAATATTTGGGCTTCTAGCAGTGTGTGGGACTTGTTCTATTAGTCCATCTATACTGACCTCCATCAGGTTGCAAATTGAATATAATTTTTTTCTGCATCTAGCTCTGATAAAATATTTGGGCTTCTAGCAGTGTGTGGGACTTGGTCTATTAGTCCATCTATACTGACCTCCATCAGGTTGCAAATTAAAAATATTTTTTTTCTGCATCTAGCTCTGAAAAAATATTTGGGCTTCTAGCAGTGTGTGCGACTTGTTCTATTAGTCCATCTATACTGACCTCCATCAGGTTGCAAATTGAATATAATTTTTTTCTGCATCTAGCTCTGAAAAAATATTTGGGCTTCTAGCAGTGTGTGCGACTTGTTCTATTAGTCCATCTATACTGACCTCCATCAGGTTGCAAATTGAATATAATTTTTTTCTGCATCTAGCTCTGAAAAAATATTTGGGCTTCTAGCAGTGTGTGGGACTTGGTCTATTAGTCCATCTATACTGACCTCCATCAGGTTGCAAATTGAATATAATTTTTTTCTGCATCTAGCTCTGAAAAAATATTTGGGCTTCTAGCAGTGTGTGGGACTTGGTCTATTAGTCCATCTATACTGACCTCCATCAGGTTGCAAATTAAAAATAATTTTTTTCTTCATCTAGCTCTGAAAAAATATTTGGGCTTCTAGCAGTGTGTGGGACTTGTTCTATTAGTCCATCTATACTGACCTACATCAGGTTGCAAATTGAATATAATTTTTTTCTGCATCTAGCTCTGAAAAAATATTTGGGCTTCTAGCAGTGTGTGGGACTTGGTCTATTAGTCCATCTATACTGACCTCCATCAGGTTGCAAGTTCAATATATTTTTTTTCTGCATCTAGCTCTGAAAAAATGTTTGGGCTTCTAGCAGTGTGTGGGACTTGGCCTTTTAGTCCATCTATACTGACCTCCATCAGGTTGCAAATTGAATATAATTTTTTTCTGCATCTAGCTCTGAAAAAATATTTGGGCTTCTAGCAGTGTGTGGGACTTGGTCTATTAGTCCATCTATACTGACCTCCATCAGGTTGCAAATTGAATATAATTTTTTTCTGCATCCAGCTCTGAAAAAATATTTGGGCTTCTAGCAATGTGTGGGACTTGGTCTATTAGTCCATCTATACTGACCTCCATCAGGTTGCAAATTAAAAATAATTTTTTTCTTCATCTAGCTCTGAAAAAATATTTGGGCTTCTAGCAGTGTGTGGGACTTGTTCTATTAGTCCATCTATACTGACCTCCATCAGGTTGCAAATTGAATATAATTTTTTTCTGCATCTAGCTCTGAAAAAATATTTGGGCTTCTAGCAGTGTGTGGGACTTGGTCTATTAGTCCATCTATACTGACCTCCATCAGGTTGCAAATTGAATATAATTTTTTTCTGCATATAGCTCTGAAAAAATATTTGGGCTTCTAGCAGTGTGTGCGACTTGTTCTATTAGTCCATCTATACTGACCTCCATCAGGTTGCAAATTGAATATAATTTTTTTCTGCATCTAGCTCTGAAAAAATATTTGGGCTTCTAGCAGTGTGTGGGACTTGGTCTATTAGTCCATCTATACTGACCTCCATCAGGTTGCAAATTGAATATAATTTTTTTCTGCATCCAGCTCTGAAAAAATATTTGGGCTTCTAGCAATGTGTGGGACTTGGTCTATTAGTCCATCTATACTGACCTCCATCAGGTTGCAAATTAAAAATATTTTTTTTCTTCATCTAGCTCTGAAAAAATATTTGGGCTTCTAGCAGTGTGTGGGACTTGTTCTATTAGTCCATCTACAGTCATGGCCAAAAGTATTGAGAATGAGACAAATAGTAATTTTTCCAAAGTTTACTGCTTCATTTTTTGTAATGGCAATTTGCATATACTCCTGAATGTCAAAGAGTGATCAGCTTAACAGCAATTACTGTACTTGCAAAGTCAATATTTGCCAGAAAATGAACTCAAACCCCCAAAACACATTTCAACATCATTGCAGTCCTGCCTTAAAAGGAGCAGCTAACATCGTTTTAGTGATTGATCCATTAACACAGGTGTGGGTGTTGATGAGGACAGGGCTGGCGATCAATCAGTCATGATTAAGTAAGAATGACATCACTGGACACTTTAAAAGGAGGCTGGTTCTTGGTATCATTGTTTCTCTTCAGTTAACCATGGTTATCTCTAAAGAAACACGTGCAGCCATCATTGCACTGCATAAAAGTGGCCTAACAGGGAAGAGTATCGCAGCTACAAAGATTGCACCTCAGTCAACAATCTATCACATCATCAAGAACTTCAAGGAGAGAGCTTCCATTGTTGTCAAAAAGGCTCCAGGGCGCCCAAGAAAGACCAGCAAGCGCCAGGACCGTATCTTAAAACTGTTTCAGCTGCGGGATCGGACTACCAGCAGTGCCGAGCTTGCTCAGGAATGGCAGCAGGCTGGTGTGAGTGCTTCTGCACGCACTGTGAGGCGGAGACTCTTTGAGCAAGGGCTGGTTTCAAGGAGGGCAGCAAAGAAGCCACTTCTCTCCAGAAAAAACATCAGGGACCAACTGATATTCTGCAAAAGGTACAGGGAGTGGACTGCTGAGGACTGGGGCAAAGTCATTTTCTCTGATGAATCCCTTTTTCGATTGTTTGGGACATCTGGAAAACAGCTTATTCGGAGAAGAAGAGGTGAGCGCTACCACCAGTCTTGTCTCATGCCAACTGTAAAGCATCCTGAAACCATTCATGTGTGGGGTTGCTTCTCAGCCAAGGGAATCGGCTCACTCACAGTCTTGCCTAAAAACACAGCCATGAATAAAGAATGGTACCAGAATGTCCTCCAAGAGCAACTTCTCCCAACCGTCCAAGAGCAGTTTGGCGCCCAACAATGCCTTTTCCAGCATGATGGAGCACCTTGCCATAAAGCAAAGGTGATAACTAAATGGCTCATGGAACAAAACATAGAGATTTTGGGTCCATGGCCTGGAAACTCCCCAGATCTTAATCCCATTGAGAACTTGTGGTCAATCATCAAGAGACGGGTGGACAAACAAAAACCAACAAATTCTGGCAAAATGCAAGCCTTGATTATGCAAGAATGGACTGCTATCAGTCAGGATTTGGTCCAAAAGTTGATTGAGAGCATGCCAGGGAGAATTACAGAGGTCTTGAAGAAGAAGGGGCAACACTGCAAATATTAACTTGCTGCATTAACTCATTCTAACTGTCAATATAACCTATTGGTACTCATAATATGATTGCAATTATATTTCTGTATGTGATATAAGCATCAGACAAACACTAATAAAAACCAGAGGCCAGCAGATCATGTGAAAATATAATTTTGGTGTCATTCTCAAAACTTTTGGCCATGACTGTATACTGACCTCCATCAGGTTGCAAATTGAATATAATTTTTTTCTGCATCTAGCTCTGAAAAAATATTTGGGCTTCTAGCAGTGTGTGGGACTTGGTCTATTAGTCCATCTATACTGACCTCCATCAGGTTGCAAATTAAAAATATTTTTTTTCTGCATCTAGCTCTGAAAAAATATTTGGGCTTCTAGCAGTGTGTGCGACTTGTTCTATTAGTCCATCTATACTGACCTCCATCAGGTTGCAAATTGAATATAATTTTTTTCTGCATATAGCTCTGAAAAAATATTTGGGCTTCTAGCAGTGTGTGCGACTTGTTCTATTAGTCCATCTATACTGACCTCCATCAGGTTGCAAATTGAATATAATTTTTTTCTGCATCTAGCTCTGAAAAAATATTTGGGCTTCTAGCAGTGTGTGGGACTTGGTCTATTAGTCCATCTATACTGACCTCCATCAGGTTGCAAATTGAATATAATTTTTTTCTGCATCTAGCTCTGAAAAAATATTTGGGCTTCTAGCAGTGTGTGGGACTTGGTCTATTAGTCCATCTATACTGACCTCCATCAGGTTGCAAATTAAAAATAATTTTTTTCTTCATCTAGCTCTGAAAAAATATTTGGGCTTCTAGCAGTGTGTGGGACTTGTTCTATTAGTCCATCTATACTGACCTCCATCAGGTTGCAAATTGAATATAATTTTTTTCTGCATCTAGCTCTGAAAAAATATTTGGGCTTCTAGCAGTGTGTGGGACTTGGTCTATTAGTCCATCTATACTGACCTCCATCAGGTTGCAAATTCAATATAATTTTTTTCTGCATCTAGCTCTGAAAAAATGTTTGGGCTTCTAGCAGTGTGTGGGACTTGGTCTATTAGTCCATCTATACTGACCTCCATCAGGTTGCAAATTGAATATAATTTTTTTCTGCATCTAGCTCTGAAAAAATATTTGGGCTTCTAGCAGTTTGTGGGACTTTTTCTATTAGTCCATCTATACTGACCTCCATCAGGTTGCAAATTGAATATAATTTTTTCTGCATCTAGCTCTGAAAAAATATTTGGGCTTCTAGCAGTGTGTGGGACTTGGTCTATTAGTCCATCTATACTGACCTCCATCAGGTTGCAAATTAAAAATAATATTTTTCTGCATCTAGCTCTGAAAAAATATTTGGGCTTCTAGCAGTGTGTGCGACTTGGTCTATTAGTCCATCTATACTGACCTCCATCAGGTTGCCAATTAAAAATAATTTTTTTCTGCATCTAGCTCTGAAATAGTATTTGGGCTTCTAGCAGTGTGTGGGACTTGGTCTATTAGTCCATCTGTACTGACCTCCATCAGGTTGCAAATTGAATCTAATTGTTTTCTGCATCTAGCTCTGAAAAAATATTTGGGCTTCTAGCAGTGTGTGGGACTTGGTCTATTACTCCATCTATACTGACCTCCATCAGGTTGAAAATTGAATATAATTTTTTTCTGCACGTAACCCAGCCAATAGTTTTGGCCTAATACCACAGTTTGGCCACTCAGCTCTGCTCGGTTCCCATCCATTGTTTTTTTGTGCAAACAACTCCAGAGTTGTGAATTAGTTAACCACCAAAATGAGTGGAAAAAGGCCTGCTGCTGGTGGAAAGGGGAATAGGCGTGCTGGGAAGGGGAAAAAAGGTTGTGTCCGTGGGGTAGGTGTTAAAGCAACAGTAACATCTGCAGAAGAAAGACCATCTTCCAGCCAAACTAAAATGTCTACTTCTTTTAGCGGACAATGTGATAAGATCCCTTTCTTACGGCCACGCCAATCGCTACAAATTCCAGATGAGGCACAGAAACAGCAGGTGCTTCAACGGATATCAAGTGCTCCTTTAAGTGGGCTCTCCTCCACATCAACTTCAACATCACAAATACTCCAGTCCTCAGAGGTGTCACCCCAATCGCATTTGCTTCCTCACAGCTCCCAAATCTCCAGCTGCCCGTCTGAGTATGAGGTAGAACAGATGGTTGAGTCTGCAGAGCTGTTTACTCATAATATAGCCTGGGAATCAGAGGTCGGCTCCAGCGCTTCTGTGAATCCAGACGAGGAAATGATCTGCACTGATGCCCAGAATCTTTATGAGTCGGATCCAGGACCAGACGCTGAAGGTTCTGACCATAATGTAGACCCTCATTCCCAAACTGTAACTCCTGTTGGTGGAGACAATGAGGAAGACGATGATGAGACTCAAATGCCTGATTGGAGCGACAACTTTAGTGTTTTGTCAGGGCAGGAACAGGTTGGCTCTGAGGACGACGGGTGCGATAACGCACAGGGTGATGATGATGAGGTTGGAGATCCCACTTACTGTCAACCCACAGTCAGCCAAGAGATGAGGTCAGCAGAGGAGGTGGAGGAGAATGCTAGTGACGACGAGGTCAGGTTGCGCCTTCCTGGACAGAGACGTAGTACTGACAGCACGTCAACAACTGCATCCTCAAACACAACTCTCCCTCTCACCATAAGTCGTGGTGGCTCTTCAGGTCGCATGGGTGCTAAGCCTTGCATAGCCTGGGCATTTTTTCAGATCGATAAAGATGACCCAACTCGTGTTATCTGTAACATTTGTAGTAGAGGCCAAAAAATACATAGTTTGAGTACTTCATGCATGAACCGGCACATGGACATGAAGCATAACTTGCAGTGGAAAGCTGACTGTGCTACAATGCGGCCTAGCCGGCCGGGCCAACCGCCGTCTACCATATCTTGTGCATCCGCGGCCTCTTCATCCTCTGTGACTGGGGGGACAGCAGTCACACCTGTTTTGGGACGCAGACCTGCCACCTCTTTACCCGCAACAGCCAGCGTGATTGGCAGGTCATCGTTTTCTTTGGAGGTGGTAACACCAGCTGGTGTTGAGCTCTGTCCGACATCGATAGCACCACCTTTGGATCAAGGCAACCTAACATGTCCGCCTGCATCTTCCTCACAGACCGGCAGTTTGCCGGGGACACCCTTATCAACCCCGTCTAAGCACAATAGCCAGCCCTCGGTCCCTCAGATGTGGACAATTAAAAGACCATTTCCTCCTAGCCATGAGAAAGCTAAGAGGTTGAATTTCACCATCTGCAAGCTCTTGGCTACAGAAATGCTGCCTTTCCGCCTGGTGGACACAGAGGATTTTTGAGACCTTATGTCTGTCGCAGTGCCCCAGTACCAGATGCCCAGTCGGCACTACTTCTCAAAGAAAGGTGTGCCTGCGCTCCACCAGCATGTCGCACACAACATCACCGCTTCTTTGAGAAACTCTGTGTGTGACAGGGTGCATTTCACCACAGACACTTGGATGAGTAGGCATGTACAGGGGCGTTACATGTCGCTGACTGGGCACTGGGTAACTATGGTGACAGCAGGACAAGGGGCTGCTGTCCAAGTCTTGCCGTCCCTACGAGTTGTGCGTCAATCCTCTTTATCTCTAAGTTCCTCCACTGCTTCTGCCTCCTCAACCTCTTCTCGGTCCTCCACCTGCAGCCAAAGCCTGTCTGGTCATGCCACAAGCTTTCTAACTGCGCAGAAGGGATCCTGCACACCTCCTTAATATGCTGGCAGTAGGGCTCAACGTCATCAGGCGGTTTTTACTTTGAAATGTCTGGGAAATGTGAGTCACAGAGCTGAGGAGTTGTGGTCAGCTCTGGAGAACCAATTTCATGAATGGTTGTCTCCACTGGACCTGAAACCAGGGAAGGCCATGTACGACAATGCTGCAAACCTGGGTGCGGCCCTTCGCCGGGGCAATGTCACACACGTGCCTTGTATGGCTCACGTGTTGAACCTGGTTGTCCAGCAATTTTTAGCCCACTATCCCGGACTAGATGGCCTTCTGCAGAGGGCACGGTCGCTGTGTGCTCACTTCCGCCGTTCGCATCCCGCAGCTCAGCGACTTACATCTCTACAGAAGTCGTTGGGCCTGCCACTTCACTGGCTAAAATGCGATGTGCCTACCCGGTGGAATTCAACTCTGCACATGTTGCAGCGACTGTGGCAGCACCGACAAGCCCTGGTGCAATACGTTCTGACGTATAGCCTGGGCCAACGAGATCCAGAGGTGGGGCAAATCACGCTGGAGGAGTGGTCTCAGATCAGGGACCTATGCACCCTTCTGCACAGTTTTGAAATGGCGACGAAGATGTTTAGTGCTGACGATGCCATTATCAGCATGACTATTCCGGTGATTTACATGCTGGAGCACATGTTAAACAGAATTCGGAGTCAGGTGGTGGCACAAGAGGAGGTGGAGGAAGTAGAGGAGGAGGAGTTGTATGCGGAAGGGCTAACATCTGCAAGGTCCAGACGGTCGGCAGCACCAAGGCGGCAGGCATGTGAGGGTGGGGGAGATGGTTTTACCAGGGCGCATGATAGCAGCCAAACTAGTGAGGAAGGTGCAGGAGCCCAGGAAGGAGTGGAGGACGAACTGATGGAAGACTCATCAGATGAGGGAGACCTTGATCACATTTCTGTTGTGCGAGGTTGGGGGGAGAGGACAGAGGAAGGAAGCATGATTGTTACCTCACCACCAACACAACAGGGACTTGGTGCTCCTGGATGCGCAACACACATGAGTGCCTTCTTACTGCACTGCCTGCAACATGACCCTCGAATTGTGAGAATTAGAAATAACCTGACTACTGGGTTGCCACACTGTTAGATCCCCGGTACAAAAGTAAATTTGCAGAAATTATTCCTGTCATAGAAAGGGATGCACCCATGCAGGAGTATCAGCAGAGACTGTTGCAGAATCTTACATGTGCTTTTCCACAAAACACCAGTGGTGCACGTAGTGAATCTCACAGTTCCAACTTGCCAACCGTAGGACCGTCGAGTGTTCTGCACTCAAACCGTAACAGAAACACAGTATCTGCTGGTAACATCAATTTTGCGGAATCATTTCACCACTTTTTTAGCCCATCCTTTGCAAGGCCACAGGAGACAAGAAGTCTGAGACATAGTCAACGCCTAGAGACGATGGTACAGGAGTATCTCCAAGTAAACATTGAAGCCATGACTGTGTCACTGGACCCTTGCTCTTTTTGGGCTTCCAATCTGGATAAATGGCCGGAGCTAGCCACTTACGCCTTGGAGATCTTGTCATGCCCTGCAGCCAGCGTTCTGTCTGAATGTGTGTTCAGCGCTGCTGGTGGTGCGCTGACAGATAAGCGCACGCGGCTCTCCACTCATAATGTAGACAGACTCACGTTCATAAAGATGAACAAATCATGGATCCGAAACGACTTTTCTACCCCTGTGTCATCCTGGGGAGAGTAAAAGCTTGATGATTGGTTAAAATCACCTCACCAACCGTTTTAAGCTTTCAAATTACTAATCATGTTTATCTGTATCTTGGCTGGAAAATAATTTGGGCTTTGTAGCAGTGTGCAGCACTGATTCTAATAGGCCATCTATACTAAGCTCCACAAGATTTAAAATTACTAATCATGTTTCTCTGTATCTTGGCTGGAAAATAATTTGGGCTTTGTAGCAGTGTGCAGTACTGATTCTATTAGGCCATCTATACTAAGCTCCACCAGATTTAAAATTAATAATAATTTTTAGCTGCATCTAGCCTGGAAAATAATTTTGGGGCTCCGAGATGCGCAAGACACATAAGTGCCTTCTTGCTGCACTACCTGCAACATGACCCTCAGATTGTCAGAATTCGAAGTAATCCAGACTACTGGGTTGCCACACTCTTAGATCCCCCACACTCTTCGATCAACCTTTTCATTTTAATAAATACCAAAAAAATGGTCATTTTTGAAATTATAAGCATTAGCAGGTTATTAGAAACTGAAATCAAACAGTTTTCAACTCTAAACTTTATTCTAGGTGATGTTACATTTGCACATAGGACTCCTTGTTCGAAACGAGCTTCTGAACTCTCTCGTCCATTGAATTTGTCAGGTTTTGGATGGTTTCTGCTTCAATTGTTTTGCATGAGGACAGAATACCCTCCCAGAGCTGCTGCTTAGATGTGAACTGCCTCCCGCCATCATAGACACTCCTTTTGATGATGCTCCAGAGGTTCTGAATGGGGTAGAGGTCAGGGGAGCATGGGGGTCACACCATAAGTTTGTCTTGTCCCCTTTTATGCCCATATCAGCCAGAGATGCAGATGTGTTATGTGCAGCATGAGACGGTGCATTGTAATGCATAAAAATGATCTTGCTGTGGAATACACGGTTCTTCTTCTTGAACCATGTCAGGAAGTGCTGTTTGAGAAACTCCACATACATTATGGAGTTCATCTTTACCCCTTCAGGGATCCTAAAGGGGCCGACAATCTCTCTCCCCATGATTCCAGCCCAAAACATTACTCCACCTCCTCCTTGTTGGCGCTGTAGCCGTGTTTGCGTGGGGTGTCCATCAACCAGCCATCCTCCACTCCATCCATCTGGACCATCGAGCGTTGCACGGCACTCATCCGTGAACAAAACAGTTTTGAAATCAGTCTTCATATAATGTTTGGCCCACTTGAGCCGTTTCTGCTTGTGTGAAGTGGATAGAGGAGGTCGACAGGATGGCGTACGCACAGCTGCAAACCTCTGAAGTACCCTGCATCTTGTTGTTCGGCGGACGTTGGAGGCACCAGCAGCTTCAAAAACTTGTCTGCTGCTATGACAAGGCTTTTTTGCCGCTACTCTTTTAACCTGACGTAATTGCCTGTAGGAAAGAGTCCTCAATTTGCCCTTATCAGCACGCACGCGTGTGTACTGTGAATCAGCTACATACTTCTTGATTGCCAAGACACTTCATCCTGATCATCGCACAATGTTGATTGTAGTCATGCCTTGACCTAAACACTCCACAATTTGTTGCTTCTCAGCAGCCAACACATCCTTTTTCTTTCCCATTTTGGCAGAAAATGTAGGCTGCTTAATAATGTGGGATAGCCTTCTTAAGTAGTCTTGCCTTTCATTGGACACACCTGCCAAACTAATTAGCACAGGTGTCTGCAATTGCTTACAGTGATATAAAGAGCCCTGACACACATCACCATCAATGAGTTTAACTGACAAACAAACAAATTCTTCCCTTATCACTCCTAAACACTTTTTGCATAATAATTTGGAACACAGTGTACATGTGCTTTTCCACAAAACACCAGTGGTTCACGTAGTGAATCTTGCAGTTGTAACTTGCCAACCGTGGTCTGTATGGAGTTGTTCAATAAAGGGCCCAAAATTAAGATAACATAGACGGGAGAGGTCTCTATGAATAGGAATTCCTAAGTATTTGATACCCTGTGAGGGCCAGGCAAAGGGAAAGTTGGATTGGATGGAATCCTGTATGTATTTGGGGAGGGAGACACCGAGGGCCTCAGACTTCGCTGCATTGATTTTAAAATTTGACCATGTAACAAAGTGATCTATTTCAGCCATAACAGCAGGGATGGATATATGTGATTGAGTGATATATACTAGGACATCATCAGCAAATAGAGAGCACTTGTACTCGGTGCCTCACACCTCAATCCACCTAATATTTGGGTTATGGCGAATTGATGAGAGCAGGTGCTCCGTCACTAGGATGTATAAGAGAGGGGACAGAGGACATCCCTGCCTTGTCCCATTGGTGATTATGAAAGGTGATGAAAATGTTCTGACGTGCCCCCTGGGCCTTGGGACACCCGGAGCCGGACCCTTTTTGGTGGATGCTGGTGGTTGTAGTCTCCGTGGCGGCGACCCGGTTCCGTGGCTCAGGGCGGTCAAACCAGTGGCGGAACTATTTATGTGGTTTTGATGTTTAAATGTCCGACTACGCCACCCGTGGATTGCGGTCAGAGTGAACCGCCGCTGCAGGGCAGACCGCTGAGGCTGGTGTTGTGGGTGCAGCAGAGCGTAGCATAACTCCCCACGGGAGGAGTATAGCCTCAGGGCAGTGTATACGGAGCATGGGGGTGATGGTGCAGGGCAGCAGCAGTAACGATACGGAGTCAGTGATGCAGTCCAGGGCCTTTACTCACAGTTCTTATTATCCAGACCACTTCTGCAGGTAACGGCTGCCCACGTCATATTGTGCTCACCAGGTGAGGGGCTCAGACAACTCCCAGATAACTTTGGAGCGCTTCACAGGACCCCCTTTGTGTGTCCTTTGTTTGGCCTTTCTTACCAACCCTTCTGTCCGGCTGCCTCGGGCCTCCTCTTGGTAAACTTGGCGCCAGTTTCCCTGACCCTATGTGGTGCCTTCCTAGCGGGTGTAGCGAGGGGCTGCACCACATAAAATGTCACAGCCTCCGGTTTCTAGCTGAGGGTCGTTTCCCGCCTCCACTAGTTTCGGAGACCGGTCTCCCCCTTTGGCCTGACCCCTCCACGCAGGTGGATTCGGGCGTGCGGTGGCGACCCGCCCGTCCGCACCCCTGGGATCCCTTCGTTCCTCGTTCCTGGAGCCTTCTCCGCTCCTCTTCCTTCCTTCTCCCTCTTCCAGGCCTGGGCCTCTGTTACTAGGCCCGCCTCCGGAGCAGAGCTCATGCAGAGCCCCTGCTCCCTGTCACTTCTGCTCAGACTTCTCTGCACTGAATTAAGATGGTGCCCACCTTTTATACTCCCTTCTCAATGCACCCAGGAACTGCTTCCTCCCTGCTCCTGCACTACAGGGTTCCCCTTCCTCAGTGTTCCCTCCCCCCACTCCAGCCAAGGACAGGGACTGTCGTGCCCATCTCAGGGGCATATTGGTCGCCCTGCCCCAGGGCAATGTGGTGTAATGCATGCAGGTGTCGGGTCCTGATCCACACTCCATCCTTACCTGAGAGTGAGATATCACACCTCTGGGTGAGGTGCAATACCTCTGTAGCAACCGAGCCCTCAGGGTGCTACAGTTCCATTTATCTTCAGCCTAGGTGACGTATTGCGATACAGGGCCGTGATTTTGGCTATAAAAGGGTCCCCTAGACCCCTACCCCAAGCTTTTTAAGAGAATAATATATGGCGTGCCAGGAGACTCTATGGAATGCTTTCTCAGCATCCAACGAGAGTATCTAATTACAAATTTTTAACTGCATCTAGCCCAGGAAATACTTTGTGCCTAGTAGCAGTGTCTGCTAGTCAGCGGATTATCCCGGCTATTAGGCAAGCTACACCACCTGTAGTTTGGACACTTAATTTTTTCAAAGGAAATGCTTCGGGACCACAGGATACTCAGTGAAGAGCATCAGGATGCACCCCAAGGCATAGGGGCTGGGACTGGCTGTAGGATGCCTTGCGGTGGACAGCCGAGCTCGATCCTTATAAAAGCTTTTAACTGCAGCAGCTTTAGTGGACGCTACTGGAGCTGGAATTATGCGGCTGCTGGCATGAGACTTGCCCTCCAATAGATCCTTGTAAAAGGATTTAAAGTGTATTCATTCAAATTAGAGAGACAATTTAAATTAAAAAGCTTAGAGCTGCCTCCACCACAGGGGGGCTCGCTCGACCCACCAGGGGACAGGCACCAGTATTGGGAGAGGGGGGCTGGCCGTCAGGGTCCACCGCGGCTCTGGCACAAACCCGGCAACACGGAGGTGGCATGGGCAGGAACGGACTGGCCGTGTCGGCTTCTCACTTTTTGGATTTTAGAAGGGCATGACATGCCTATATCTGTGTCTCCCCCTCCTTTTACTCCTCCACCTCTTTTCTTTTCGCATGACTATATGTACTTGTCACTTTTCCATGTGTTAGTTATGTCTTCTGAGCAGTTTGTCAGCTTTTGGACACCTTTGAAGGTGTTTTCTATGTGTTTCTATGTGTTTTTGTTTGCCTGCCATTGGTTTTAACGGTGTTCGAAGGTGTTCGACGAACAGTTCTACGAACACACGGGTGTTCGACGAACCGAACCGAACTCGAACACTACGGGAGTGGCTCAACACTAGTTATCGGCAGAGTCTTTAAAAAACAACCAGACTCGGGAAGACATAACAGTTGTACTGGCAACTTCCGTCATGTTGGTGTTACGCGGAATGGTTGCCCGCCTTTTGTCTGCAGCCACCACACTACTTCTTCCTGCCTGTTGGGGTGCTCTGCCTCCCTCCCCCTGTGTGCTGCTGTCCTCCCTCTGCATTTTCTCCTGCCAGGTTGGGTCAGTTACTATATCATTCACCACTCATCTTCCACTTCTGCACCCTGGTGCTCCTCCTGACTTTCTGGCAATTGTGTCTCATCATCGTCCACCTCTTTTGACACTTTCCCACCGTCGCCTTAGTATGACCGTGGCTGCTCAAATATTTGGGAATAGTTACATGCGATCTCCTCTTGCCCCACTTCAAGTGGATTAGGTGAGAGGCCCGAATCTATAAATGGAAAAGTTAACAGCTCTTCGGAGTGTCCAAGTATGGGATCAGTTGTCTCTGGGAACTTGGCATGGTGGCAGGATGGAGGATCAGGGTGAGGAATATGGGGTCCAGACTCATGGCTACTGAGACTTTACTGTGTTTAAGACAGGAAGGTGGTGGTGGTGGCTAAGTAACTGGAAGCATTATCTGCTATCCAACCAATAACCTTTTCACACTGCTCTGTGTTCAATAGTGGTGTTCTGAGGTCCCCTAATAATTGGGACAGGAAGGTCAGGCGAGAAGATGTGAGTGTTTGTTGTGACACAAATTCAGCTTGCCCACGGCCTCGGCCTCTGCATGCACCATCCCCATCATGTCCAGTTCCCCGTCCCTTGCAATGTGCCTTGCCCATTTTAAATGGAGGACAATTTTTTCCATGCTCACTACGAATGGCTGAATTTGGAACGAACTTATATGTGATCCGTGTGACAGACAAGCCACAGTTTTAAATAGCTGGCCTGTAGGTAACTATTTTTAACAGCAAACTGATGTCAATAAATTCGCTGACACACTGAAACAAAATTTTAATGGAGGCCAGAAATGGCAATATTTTCAGCGCAATTATATGTGATCTGTGTGATGGACAAACCACAGTTTTAAATAGCTGTCCTGTAGGTAACTATTTTTAACAGCGACGACCTCGTGTCAATAAGTTCGCTGATATACTGCAACAAAATTTCAATGGAGGCCAGAAATGGCAATATTTTCAGCTCAATTATATGTGATCCATGTGACAGACAAGCCACAGTTTTAAATAGCTGGCCTGTAGGTAACTATTGTTTACAGCAAACTGGTGTCAATAACTTCACTGACACACTGAAACAAAATTTTAATGGAGGCCAGAAATGGCAGAATTTTTAGTGAACATAGCGAACATATATGTGAGCCATGTGATGGACAAACCACGGTTTTAAATAGCTGGCCTGTAGGTAACTATTTTTAAAAGCGACCTCGTGTCAATAACTTCGCTGACACACTACAACAAAATTTCAATGGAGGCCAGAAATGGCAATATTTTCAGCGCAATTATATGTGATCCGTGTGACAGGCAAACCACAATTTTAAATAGCTGGTCTGTAGGTAACTATTTTTAACAGCGCCGACCTCATGTCAATAAGTTCACTGACACACTGCAGCAAAATTTAAATGGAGGCCAGAAATGGCAATATTTTCAGAGCAATTATATGTGATCCGTGTGATATACAAACCACAGTTTAAAATAACTGGATTTTTAGTGCTGTAATATGGAAAGGACCTGTCTGTATTCTGCAGTGCCAACAAGCAAATGGCGCAGAAAAACTGTGTTCTTTGGATTGCTTTTTAAGCAAATAATCAGGATTAAGATAAAAAAAAATATTCCTGGCCCCTGATACCTGGGCCTATTTCTACAAATATCTGTAAAAGCACCAGCAGACAGAACTGGAATGGACCCTCTTGCTATATGCACTGCAGTCTGCTATATACCTTGCCTGCCTGACTAGCACTGATATCTCTGCAGCTGGATTAGTCCTCAGAAGGACTATTAGTTGAGATGGATATGTAGAGAATCTTGTAGCATACCTACACTAACTAATAAACAACCGAATCTCTCCCTAGCTCAGCAGCACCTCTCCCTACACTGCCTGATTGCAGAGTAGACTGTGACGATCACGGCGGTCCCAGGTCTGATATAGACCTGATGATGCTGTGCGGCCAGCTAATCACTGTAATGCCACATCCAACATGGCTGCTGCATTACTGTGTGTGGCAGATAATCCCTTCATGTTGATTGGCGCTCTAAAGTGCGCCAAACATGCAGGGAGGGGACCCGAGCTCCCGCCGGGAAACCCCGGAAATACTCAGTGAGGGCCGAGCATCTCGAGCAGTGAGATGCTCGGGCTAGCACCGAGCAGTAGCGAGCATGCTCTCTCATCACTAGTCATAAGTAATTGCAACCTCCTCTGGATCTATAGAATTAAAGCCAATCAGCAAATTTAAGCATCATATTCATTTTCAGAACTACAAAATTAGTTCAGTTTAACTGCTTTCATCTCTGAACAATTTTGGCTGTAGAACAGTGTTACTTTTGGAATCTAAACTGTGTGCAAAATTAAGTAATTTGTATTTTTGATGATTAATTGCATTATTGCGTATCTACAGAACTGTTGGTAAATCCAAAATATTAATAAACCTGAATTTTTTAAGAAAGTAAAAGTGAGGTATAGGAGAATATCTATGCCTGTGCAATTATTCAACTGTTAGTGTGCAGATTTATTATGCAACTAAATGAAAAATGTAAATTTTCTCATCTTAATTATTTATTTTCATCTGTTAAAGTGAGAATAATAACAAAACAACTTACAATGTACAGAAATACAGGTCTAACTTCAAAGCATCAGCCCACCTCCACCTTACTGACGTTTGAGTCGAAGTTGAAGTCTGTGCCCTTTACTGATCCATCCATGGGTCGGTCCATCGGGTCAGTCAGGAGTCACTCTCATCTCTTCAGTTTATAAAATCTTTGATATTTCTTGTTCTAGTTATTTCTTGCGCATGCACTGCCACCAGTGCCATTTTGCTGGAGACCATCGGATGTCAATCTGCGCATGCACCGCCACCGGCACTATTTTACTGAAGACAACATGGAGATGAATGTGTGCAAGCGCCACCTGCAGTGGGGCAGCACTAATGCGAACTTTAAAAAGGAGGCTCAAACTAATGCAGAGGGGCTGCAGCAGATCCAAAAACCTTACCCACAGTCCCGCCCCAATGCACGAAAAGAATATTGCACAAAAACTTTTAACGTGAATTAAACAAGAACCCTGTAGGGTTATCTATTAAATCAGTATAGCAAAGCCAGCGTTTAGATATTCTAGAAAGGCTGGAAAAATTGTTAAATCATCCCCCCAAACTATCAGCATGTCATGTATATAACAGCCATACCATAAAATAGATGGCATATATAGGTATCTGTTAGTATAGATGAAGTTCTACTCCTACCATGTAATATTAAGATTTGCATGGGCCAGGGAGAACTTTGAGCCAATTGAGGCTTCTTTTATTAGAAAAAAATAATTTTTGAAATCCTTATAATTATATTGCAATAAATATTGTATAGCCATAATTAGAAACTGGTTAACAAAATTTGAATATATTAACTATATTTATTAAGATAATTTTCTATAGCTACTATAGCTAAATCATGTAGAATGCATGACCATAATGAATTTATAAAATCAACACCCAAGGAAATTTTTGAGACCAATGAAATTTGTAAAAAGATCTTAACACTTTACTATCTTTAAGATTTCCCAGTGTTCATTGAAGTAAGGGTTGTAGTTTGAGATGAGCAAATAAATGCAAGTAAAATTAAATTCAACTTGAATCTTACAACAATTCGCGTTTGCCAAAATGCAGATTTTTTTTCGTCAATTCCGCATGGATTCAGCAAAACGTTGGCTGCTGTTGCCATTTTTTTATCTATAATGGGCCATCAAAAAGTAAAAAGAAATTGTAAATTTTTGATTTGGGCCCTCTACTATTCATCGCCACCTGTTTGGTCTTTCCACCCATTTTGGACTATCTTCTGATTGCCTGCCGCTCAGTAAGGAATCTTCTGTCCTCTCGCAATGTGCCAGACTTCTGGGTGTCATGGTGCCCGAGATGGTTCTGCACATGCTCGAGGAAGGTCACGGCGCATATTGCGATGTCATAATGCTATTAACCTCCCACATGTCTCTTCACAACCCTCCCAGGTGCTATGATACATAGATGGCCTGTACAGTGCTAGCAGACCAAAGATTTCAATGCGAGCTGTGGGGGGTCAGAAATTGTTTTGAGGACCGAACTGGTGGCAGTGAGTAGGAAGGGGATGGAGAGATGGGCAGAGGGCGAATATATATTTTTTTCATTTTTTACATATTATGGTTGTTATGCTGTTGGGTTGGGAGAGAACCAAGAGCATAATAAGGGACAATAAATTTGTGGAGATGTATTGTGTAAATATTCAAATTCCCTAGACATTTAAACACCCATACTTGCACGTGTCACGATTCTTTCTGAGACTCTTGAGGACTCTCTGGATCTTCATGACTCCTCTTGTTCTTTGTCGGAGACCATGACCCAGGCTATACAGATGGACTGCAGAATACGTGAGAGATGTGGTGAACAGCAGGGTACCCGTTAAACTTTCCAGGAGCAGGTCCATTTTCCTGAGGTGGAACCATTGAAGGTTAGAATTGCCAATTTTCATGTAGAGAAAAGATGAAGATCTTGGATTCTTTCTATACTCTGGTCTCACTGGACATTTTCTCAAGAATTTCCCAACTCGTCTTCAGGCAAACAAACGGTTGGGAGAACGTCTTAAGTCTGGGTGATTGTCGAGGAGGTAACCCAGACTTTCAGGTAACTTTTTTTTTTCTGATAAAGTGCTGATGAATACAGTTTTATTCCTCAAGAACCAGGTGTTATCAGCATTGGTGCTCATTGATTGTAAGTCTTCTGCTAACTTTATTGATTCGGTACTGGTTCTAAAGTGAGGATTAGGGACAGTTAGTTTGGAAAGACCAATTCAAATTTTCGCCATTGACAAGGCACCGTTAGTCCGGAATTTGGTCAAGAGGGTAACAGTGGATTTCATGCTCAAAGTTTGAGCACTTGACTCTGAATCCATCTCCTATTTCATTTTGGATAACTTACCTGCTACGTACTGGGACTTCCATGGCTGCTTCTTTGCAATCGTGTTATTTATTGGTGTCAGAAGGAAATTGTTCAATAGAGCCCCAGTTTTTACAATAAATGTCTAAAGTCGGTACAAATATGCTCCGCTAGTCTGAAGGGTCTGCCGGGGTATCTGAAGGACTACAGAGATGTGTTCTCAGAAAAAGAGGCGAAGGTACTACCTCCCCATTGTCCTTATGATTGAGCTATTAATCTTGTCTCTAATGTCAAATTATCAAATGCTCGCCTTTACAATTTGTCAGGGCTTGAGCGGACCACCATGAAATATTATGTTAACGAAAGTTTACAGTAGGGTCATATCCATTCTTCCTCCTCCCCTGTAGCTGCAGTATTTTTCTTTGTAAAAAAGAAAGATGGTGGTCTACATCCTTGCCTCGATTTCTGAGAACTAAACTAAATCATGGTTGGGAATACATACCCATTTCTACTCATTCCCGGTCTATATAATCAGCTTATAGGGCTTTTCTAAACTTGATCTTAGAGGGGCTTACAAGTTGATACACATCCAGAAGGCTGATCAGTGGAAAACTTCATTTTTAACATCAGAGAGGTTTTTTTTGAAAATTTTGTCATGCCATTTGGGTTATCCAATGCACGTGCTGTTTTTCAAAATTTTATGAATGATATTTTCTCTGATTGCATTGGAAGATTTGTTGTGATTTACCTGGATGATATTCTAATTTTCTCACCCGATCTGGATTCTCACCAGGAACATGTCCATGTAGTATTACAAAGGTTGAGGGAGAACTCTTTGTTTGCTAAATTAGAGAAACGTGTTTTTTCTGTTCAGAAAATTCCATTCTTGGGGTTTAACTTGTCAGCAGAAGAGTTTAAGATGGACCCTGGGAAGGTACAGGCCATAATTGCCACAAATAAAGATAGGAAGTTTCTTTAGGCACCAGTGTTCATATTCTATATTATGTGATCTTAAAGTCCAACAACTTGTTAGGAGAATATTGGTGGTGCACGTGCTAACAAATCAAATGAATAATTGTATGGAGAATAGAGAAGCAGCACTCACCATTTCATTTATCGCTAAAAGTCCTTTATTTCAGGCAAAAATGGACATCCACTTCAGTGGAGATCATAAAAGTAGGGGAGACATGCGGGAAGAGATGAGTGGACGACGGCCCTTTCTCGTCTTTATGTCGCTTCTACGGGTCCAATCTTGGACCTCATCTACTCGAGGCGATAAGGAGAGATCCTGGGTCCAAGCTCGAGATGTGATGGCAGATTGGTTAGTTAGGGCCTTCCATCTGAAATTTCCTGGGAAACTACGGGTCCGGTTGCCCCCCTAGAAGAAGGGGTACTTCACAATTTCTTCGCTCAGTGTGTCTTGGACACAGTGAGTGACAGTTTTGCTTGCCTATGGAATTAGGGTTGTGGGGAGCTGTCAGTTTGGTGAGTGACAGATCAGTCATCCAATCTAGTGCAGGTGCGTGCTGAGCTATCAATATTTTGATAGACAGCTCAGCCGTCCATTCTGAGACTGGGTGGTGCTGAGCTTTTTTCAGGAATTCCCTGTGCTTAGTGATTAGCCAGCTATTTAGGTAAGCAATTAGTCCCAGACCTTTGCCATTTGCAACTTTCAGCTCAGTGGTGTGTTTTCTTTGTGCTCTGTGCTCTGAACTCAAACACTCTGATACTTTGTTGCCAGATCTTAGATTTGAATTTTGAATACCCGTTTTTATTATCCCTTTTGCATTGACTCATTCTGACCTTGAAATTCAGACCTAGGACTGTGACTTGACAATGCCTTTGTCTCTTCCCTTTGTTTATGATGTACCCTCCTGGCTCTTGACCTCGGACTCTTTGACTTCCCTGACTCATGGCTTATCCGTCACAAGTGACTCAGCATTAAAATACCATCTTTTATTATTTTATATTGGTATTTCTGGAAGGTAGATGTGTGGTCGAACAGCAATCTGTGGTATGTAGAATTGTTGTCCAGAATGTTACATACCTCATTAGCTTACAGCAGACCCGTACAGGGCCACCATGGTCCACCACTCTCCTGTCAGCTTTGCGTATAATAATGTTTTTATTATTCATTAAATCCAATTATATTTTGTTTAAGTATTTGGATATCATCTAATGTTGCCTCTCTAGATTGTAGTATTTTGGATTAGATGAAATTACATTTCAGCAACTTGATTTTTTTGATTATTTAGATTTTCTAATTCCAGGTTTTTTAACATGTGAATCACAATTTGATCTGTGAGGCGCACCTCAGAGTGAAATGGTGCGGTCGTCTCCCATGGCAACAGGTTTACATGGACTGTTTGGATCACCGGCTGCGATCCGGAGGACATCTTTTGCATTGGAGTTGTGAGTTTTTGCAAATAAAGACATTTAAGTTGAACTTTCCTTGGGTCACTGCCTCATTAAAGCATAGTGTGAACACCGCCGCATTACAATATGGTGGAGAATGCGGGCAGTTTAAACTGAGGCATACCCCAATGCCAGCTGCATGTCTGTCATTAGGCATGCCACACTGGAACCCAGACTCACTGACAAGATGGAGACAATTGGTCCTCACACAGCAACAGCAACAGCAGACGAATAACCTGTAACTGCAGCAAATTGCGGTTCTGCGAGAGACGCCCCCAAGTCTGACGCCGATCCATTGTGAGGCCCAGGACAAAGTAAGAGCAGCATTGAGGAAGATGAGTCCTGAGAATGACATGGAAGCCTATCAGTGGGCTGAAGTGGTGGCTCCGTTTCTGATTGGCGACGCGGCCTACTTTGACCTCATTCGGGAGGATGTCCAGCACTATGGGAAGCTGAAAGGTGAGATCCTTGCACGACTCAGGGTTATTACCTATGTGAGAGCCCAACGGGTGTTTTCATGGACCTTTGTGGTGGCCCGACCCGCCAGGTCTCAGGTATATGACTTTCTGCAGCTAGTTAAAAGATGGCTCCAGCATGAGACCTTGACTCCATCCCAGATGGTAGAGAGGGTGGTGGTTGACCGGCTTGTGAGAACTCTGCCAGCTGCTATACAGCATTGGGTGGGGCAAGGGGACCTGGGCACTCTAGACCAGATGGTTAGCCTGATCGAGCGGTACATGGCCACTCAGTACTTCATACGAGACTTTGCCCCATTGCATGGCCACGGGCCATTGTGTCCAGCACCCGCAACTTTCCTCTCCACTTCCTGGTAAGGTGTCTTATGTGCATATACTATCCCTGGGCATATTGTAATGTGGTGACTGTTAGCAGTCTTACAAATTTATATTGGTATCTGCCCTTAGTTGATGTTTACTCATAGTGTCACCCCTATTTAGGTTCCCCCAACCCACTGTGCAATATCAGCTGGGCGTATGGGGTTGTAAGTTGCGTGGTGCTGGTTTCTCTTGATCCGGGGTGTCTCTATTTGTCTGTGCAAAGACCTAATATATATATTTTTGTATTGGAAGTATTTAATAAAGATGATGATTTTTTACCGTATTGCTCCTAGTTCTTCCTCCTTCTTGATATTGCCTTTGGAGTTGGTTGATTTATGCTGATTTTTGGCATCGTCCAAATGTCTCAGCAATGCTCTTTTCTGTTTGTGAATATAAGGCTGCTCTATGCATATTATATTTTGGTGGTAGTAGATTATGCCACCCGTTATGCGGAGGCATTACCACTTCGCCACACTTCCGAAAAATGTATCGCCCGGGAGCTGTTTGCCATGTTCTGTCACTTTGGGCTGCCTAAGGAGATCCTTACAGATCAGGAGACTCCTTTTATGTCCAAGGTGACAAAGTAACTGTGTAAGCTGATTCAGATAAAACAGTTGCGCACATCGGTATATCACCCACAGACCGACAGATTAGTTGAGAGATTTAACAAAAGTCTATGTTAAAAAACTGGTTGCCAAGGATGAGAGGGATTGGGACATTTTACTGCCCTATTTAATGTTTGCCATCCGTGAGGTGCCACAGACTTCCACGGGGTTCTCACCCTTTAAGTTATTGTATGGCAGGCATCCTAGGGGTCTGCTGGATGTAGCCAAAGAGACGTGGGAACAGGAGCCTACTCCGCATAAGAGTATATTAGAACATGTGGCAGGTATGCAGGGCCGGATTGCAGCGGTCATGCCTATAGTAAAAGAACACCTCCTGGATGCTCAGGCAGCACAGAGTCGAGCATGTAATAGAAAGGTCACAGTCAGGTCCTTTTAAGAAGGGGATTGGGTATTAGTCTTAGTGCCCACAGCAGAGCGTAAGCTCATGGCCAAGTGGCAAGGGCCATATGAAGTCCGGGAAAAGGTGAGGGAGGTAAATTACAAAGTATACCAACTCGGGAAGCGGAAACCCGAACAAATATATCACGTCAATCTGCTTAAAGCCTGGAAAGACCGGGAATGTATGATTATGGAGGCGTCTGTGGACCCTCCGACACTAGCCCGGGAGGAGGCCGCAGGAGAGGTAAAGATAAGCGACGCTCTCACGAAACAGCAGCGACAGGAGGCTCGGAAGTTGGTGCAGCAGAATACAGACGTATTCTCAGAACTGCCCAGCCGTACATCTGTGATCCGACATGACATTGTCACCAAGCCTTGAGTAAGAGTATGAATGAAACCGTACCGGAGACCTGGGGGCAAGCCATTGAGGCTGAGGAAAAACAAATGCTCCAGTTAGGAGTCATCGAGGAAACCAGGATTGAGTGGGATAACCCCATTGTGCTTATTCTGAAGCTGGATGGATCGTTACAATTTTGTAACAACTTCTGAAAATTGAATGAGGTGTCAAAGTTTGACCTTTATCTAATGCCCCGGGTGGACGAGCTGATCGAGAGACTGGGGCAGGCCCAGTACTTCACAACACTCGATCTGACCAAGGGTTACTGGCAGGTGCCTCTGACAGAGTCATCAAAAGAAAATACCGCCTTTATAATGCCAGAGAGTCTTTATCACTATGTCGTCTTGCCTTTTGGATTACATGGTACCCCGGCGGAGACTGATGGACATCAGACACATCAAAAATATGTGTCCGCATATTTGGATGATATTATCATCTTTAATACTGATTGGCATACCCATTTGTCCCAGGTACAAGCGGTAGTGGATTCACTCAGAGCAGCGGGCCTGACAGCGAACCCAAAAAAATGTGCGATAGGTCTCAAGGAAGCCCGGTACTTGGGGTATGAGATTGGCTGCGGGGTCATCAAACCCCAAGTAAACAACTGGCCCCGGCCTCTTACTACTAAGCAAGTAAGAGCATTTTGCTGCATTATTAGGTATTACCAACGGTTTATAACTAATTTTGCTGGGAGATAGGCATCCCTGACCGAACTCTTAAAGGGAAAGAAGTTGGTCATGGCTTGGTGGAATCCGTAGGCGGAGGAAGCATTGAAATCCATGAAGTTGGCATTATGCGGACAGCCAGGCCTCACCAGCCCCAACTTCAAGAAAGGCTTTATATTGCTACCAGATGCCTCAGAGGTAGGCCTAGGAGTGGTGCTGTCACAGGAAGTGAACGGAGAAGAACATCTGGTCAACTACTTGAGTAGGAAACTTACCCTGGCGGAGAAAAATTATAGCGTAGTGGAGAATGAGTGCTTGTATTGTGTTGTATTATTATTAACGGACTGTCATAAACCTGAGTGTAGGGCATTGGTCTAAGGAGAATATTCTTATTTATTATTACTATCTTTGACTTTTTTATAGAGTCTATGGGATTTATGAGCTACTTAGCTAATATTTTACACCTCTGATTGCCAGTATATGAATGCATATCTTAAATGTACATTCACCTTTTAAATTGTTTTATTATTGTCTTGTATATGGATATTGGATTTAATAAAAATCTTTTTATTTTTACTATTATGGCTGATTACTCCGCATTCTTGTAGGATTTATACGTATCTTTAGAGTGCCTTCTATTTGACCCTATTGATTGGTTGTCTATGTTTATAACAAAACATATCTAATTGTAATAATTTTCTGGGAGAAATACTTAATTTTCTGGAAAAATTTCAAGGGTGCCAACACGTTCGGCCATAACTGTATTTTGTCCAATTGGAAATATTGTGGATGATTCATCCTAATTCTCTTCACACATTCAGTATTTGGGCAGTATTTTCCTTCAGTATTTGTAAGCCAAAATCAGGAGTGGAACAAACAGAGGGAAGGTTTAATAGAAACACGGGCACCACTTCTGAATTTTTCATGCTCTCCTGGTTTTGGCTTATAAATACTGATGGAAAAACTGACCAAATACTGAAGGTGTGAACTTGGCCTGAACATGATCATGGCATGAGCATGACTTTACTGTACAGTCAGTACAGTACAGTAAGGGATTACCCTGATATTTACGGGATAGGTCATCAGTAGCAAATCGCTGGAGGTATGACACCTGGTGCCTGAAACAATCAGTTGTTTTTTATTCCATACTAAACACATTGAGTGGAGCTAAGAGATCAGACCATTCAAAGTTTAGCATCTATTTCCGGCTACTGCAGAAGAGCAGCTCTGTTCTATTTACATATGGCCGCCAATTAATTTAAAAAAACTGGCCTGTGGGGGTGTCAGACCCCCACACATCTGCTATTTATAACCTATCCTGTAGATAGGTAATTAACTTCCTATGCCCCTTCAAGGAGTTGCATTTTATTGAAGGAAAAATCTCTATATTTCTCTTCTTGCTGCGCCATTCATCACTTAGTGGCTAGCAATGTGATGACAAGGTCCGAGTCACTAATGGGAAGTGCTTATTAGTTGTAGAACAGAGTTGTCATAATCTCTAACTTGTGATAGGCACCTCCTTAAACCAATCATAAGCATGTGTTTAGTGAAAGGGAGGTGCCTGGCAAGCAGATGAAGGAGCCGATCATTGCTCTGTTGGAAGAACTATAGAGAAGTTCTCCAATAATCTGTACTACTAGCTGCTGTCAGAGTAGACAGATCTCTGATACTGCTAAATCCCAGTCCCACATGGGTCCTGACCACCTTCATTACATAATTCACAGGGTAAAAGTAGAATAAGCTGGGGGGAAGCTGCTCCATAAGACACAGGATGCGCTACACAGTAAACAAACCTTCTGCGACTTCTACACTGTGCCATCCATGAAGGTGCTCCACTTCACCTCCCTCCACTGACAACTGCTGACTGGTAGTTCTGTGCCCAGGATCTGCCTCTCCGGCATACTTCCTACAGACTATTAAATTGTACTAGGTTTGAACATTATGTAGAAATTCATATATTCATTCTTCTGAGCTTTCCCTGGGTGCTTTTTCAGGCAGATTTTGGGGCAGACCTGGCTGAAAAAGATGTCCGTGAGGTGTGCAGATACTCTAAAGCTAAATTCAAATCTATGTGGTTTTAAGGCCTCAGTCAGACGTCTATGTTGTACCCATTGTATTCTATGGTGCTATTCACATGTCCATTTTTTTCCCGGTAGCATGGATAAAAAGTGCCAATACAAGTCTATGGGTCCATGAAAAACACGTACAGCACACGGATGGCATCCGGAGTGCTATCCATGTGCTGTCTGTGTTTAACACTGCAAAGGATAGGAGAAGCTTTGTAATTTATTTATTTCTTTATCCATCTTGATACCACACTGATGGTAAAAACGGACACACTGATGACACACTGATGGTAAAAACAGACACACGGATGACATACTGATGGTAAAAACAGACACACGGATGACACACTGATGGTAAAAACAGACACATGGATGACACACTGATGGTAAAAACGGACACACTGATGACACACATGGTAAAAACGGACACACGGATGACACACTGAAGTAAAAACAGACACACGGACGACACACTGATGCTAAAAACGGACACATGGATGACACACTAAAGTAAAAACAGACACACTGATGACACACTGATGGTAAAAACGGGCACACTGATGACACACTGATGGTAAAAACGGACACACTGATGACACACTGATGGTAAAAACAGACACACGGATGACACACTGAAGAAAAACAGACACACGGACGACACACTGATGGTAAAAGAATTCATACGGATGACACACTGATGGTAAAAACGGACACACTGATAACATTGATGGTAAAATAATTCCCAAGGATGACACAGTGATGGTAAAAACAAACACAGGGATGACACGCTGATGGTAAAAATGGAGACACTGACCATACACTGATGGTAGAAACAGACACAGTGATTACACACTGATGGTAAAAACAGACACACAGACTGTACACTGATGGTAGAAACAGACACACGGATGACACACTGATGGTAAAAACAGACACACTGATGACACACTGACGGTAAAAACGGACAGTCTAACCTGGGAACACTGCCTGTACCCTCCACTTCTACCATTTATGGGACTCCCCATCTAGAGACACCCCTGATACAGGAACTGCAGCTCTCCACAAGCTGATGAACTCCTGTCTTTTGTTAAGCTTCTGAATGGAACTGCTCTCTACCTTCTATGGTGCCTTCCTGCTAAAATAAACTTGATACAATAGCGACTTAATGAATAAGGCCAGTGTGGCCGAAACGTCTACCTATTGTCGCCTTCACCACTGTTATTTTTTCTACATTTCATTTGTATAAATAAATTGGCACTAAAAAGCAAAACTTCCTATGAGTGTGCGATGAATTAATTTTTACACTGATGGTAAAAACAGACACACAGACTGTACACTGATGGTAGAAACAGACACACGGATGACACACTGATGGTAATAATGGACACACGGATGACACACTGATGGTAGAAACAGACACACTGATGACACACTGACGGTAAAAACGGACACACGGATGACACACTGATGGTAAAAGCAGACACACTGATGACACACTGACGGTAAAAACGGACACACGGATGACACACTGATGGTAAAAGCAGACACACTGATGACACACTGACGGTAAAAACGGACACACGGATGACACACTGATGGTAAAAGCAGACACACTGATGACACACTGACGGTAAAAACAGACTCACGGATGACACACTGACGGTAAAAACGGACACACGGATGACACACTGATGGTAAAATCAGACACACGGATGACACACTGAAGGTAAAAACGGACACACGGACCATACACTGATGGTAGAAACAGCCACATGGATGACACACATGGATCACACACAGACCTAAAACACTGATGACACCGGTACCATTTTCTTCACATACATGTTTAAACATGGACGTGTGAATGAGGCCTAACAGACAGCATACAGATGCAGCATGAACGGCAACCCTGTTCTGTCTTCTTTTTTACATCATAAACCCAATCATGCAAATCGGACTAAACTTGGACATGTCTCTGATTCTTTTTTTTTTAAAACATTGATTGTATTAATGCAGCCCTATGCTATAATATGTCCGTGTGCCTCCCAGCCCTGGTCCCACCCACCTCCTCTCATTGGTTTCTGCAGCTCCAATGCTTGATTTCATTGGCTGGGTTCTAGAGACAGCAGCTCTGAAGGATGTCTCAATCTGTGCTGGCCCTGAGCACGAGATGGGGGACCATTCTATTCAATGGCACTTGAATATTCTATTCTATTTACAAAAATTCACATTCACCAAAATACAGATTATTTTTAATTCGCATCCACACAAATTCAACAAGAAGGCAGAATCTTACATTTATTATGCTTTGGGGGTGTAGAGAGACCCCAGAGCAAAATAAGAAACAATACATTTGTGAATTGAATTTCCTGGAAAAATCAACGTGGACGGGTAAATTAAAATTTTGCTTGATCTGCTCATCTCTACTAAGGTGGGTCTTTAGACCTGTTAGGATATGGCCAGAACTACTTCCTAGAGCATTCATTGAACATTAAAGATCAATGACAAGACAATACCATTAGAAGTCTAAGAATATATTACCCCGCACTAAAGTGCTGAAGATAATTGTTAAAATAACTATGTGATGAGACAGGGAATGATGTTGGCCCTGCCTTCAAATCAGAGAAAGACACATATAGATGATTGTCCCACTCACCGACAGCCCAGAGCAACATTATCTTACTTCAGGAGCAAGGTATTTAGGAGCTGTTGAAGCCAGAATATTGCAGTAAGCTATTAAAATGTCATATTTTCCTTACCAACATATTACAAACTGCAGCTAGTTTCTATATGTAGTCTCATTATAATAAGCAAGTGAAGAGCACGCAACTAAACAGATAAAGAAAAACAGAAAAAAAGCATAATAAAAACCTGTATTTTTTCCAAGAGGCCACATGATGAAGACAGCACTTGTACTCATAATATTATTTGGTATATATGTAAAGATAAATTATTTTTATGTGTGTTTTTTTTTGCTTTTATATGCCTGCTATTTTCCCTAGGGTTGCAAAGTAATTTACTCCAGCTATTTAGGCATACTACCGCTTACGGAATCATATTATATTAAACGTAACATAAAAATGAAATATTACCATTATATATTTTTGGATCACAAAGAGTTACATGAGCAAGAAAACACAAATTGTTAAAATATTTCTACATATCTAATTTCAAAGTCAGCTAAATGACAATGACTCTATATTGTCCCACGAATGACTTTCCATATGGAATAATTTCACAGCAGGTCTTCAGAATGAAAAACACAATATGGTATATTTTGATGTAAACTGCAGGGATGAGATCTTATTGGTATTTCTAGATTAGAGTAAGTCCCTCTTTGAATTGATTTGTGGCATTAATTATTTTCACCCCATTTGTTCTTTTCCCATGAATCAGGAGTAAATAGGTAACCTAGGAGACAAGTATCATCGTGTGCTGAATAGTTAATGCTCAGCTTACATGTACACATACACTGCATGGCACGGCACATACCTTCAAGCATAGGGTTTATTTTACATCATTAAAGAAAACAAGTGGCTTTTAAATCTGATTGTAATTTCAGTCTAGATAACAAAAAAGCTACATATTGCTACTTTAATATAAAAGAAAACATTTCTTTGGAAAATAAAAAATGTACATTTAATATCTGAAAAAAATTGTAAACAGGTTTATTTTTTTTCTTGAGAAAATACGACATTATATTTTTTTAGAAGAGGGAGTATAATAAAAGTTAGCGACATCTATAGTGTTATCCCAAACAGATTTGTGCCTCAGAACCATTATGCAAGTAGGAATCTATACTCAAGGATCAACTACATTAATGGTGGTTAGGTTGAATGAACTAGGGGGAGACTAGAAAGATGCAAAGTTACAGTGATGTGAATGGGCTGCGCCTACAAAGTGGCCGGTGACACCCTTGAAAAAAATGTTTAAGGAGCTGGAAATATGAAGGCCCTCCAAGATTTCCAGATTTTCTCTAAAGACTTAAAGGAGTTGTCCACTACTTTCACATTGATGCCCTATCCATGTTTAAGTGGAAACTGTAATTTGGCTGGGGATGGGATTAGAGATCTATTAGTTAATGTAAAGGAGCATTAGACAGGGCTAGAGGGAGGCAGGCGAACCCCTGCACAATTATCGGCCTGGGTTTCATCACGGGTGGGCACACTAAGTGAGGTGCACAGTAGTTTGGGTGGGGTGTCACAGGTGGTGGTTCCTGTGTCTGTATCCGTTCAGATGGAAAGCGAAAAATGCTTTAAGATTCACTTGGATTATAAGTACTGTTGAGCAAATTTGTTCGACAAAAGTTCTAAAGTTTCAAGTTTGGCACGTATATGGAACATTCATATTCTTGATCGCAAAGGCAAGCAAATTTTCTTAAAATCGGAAAAGTTTGACAAATTTGTGCAGGACCGCAAATACAGGGCAACCACGGCGTTTTGAACAGTTTTGTTAGCATAGTGCAAATGTATGATTAGCGGTGACATGTTCCAGGTGAGTGTGGGGGCTGTGGAGAGCTTAGAACAGGTCAGATCAGCGGCGCACTGTTTTTTTTTCCTGTGGGCGGTAACTTTAACTGAGGAAAGCGCGGCCAGCCAATCATAGTGCAGGAAGCATCTACACTGTACAGACATAAGGGCTTCTGCAATTGGCTGCAGAAATCACAGCGCCATTATATCCTTGTCACTGCTGGAGACAGACGCAGCTCTGTGTTCTCCTGTGTAATGCGAGATATTAGCTAGATAGATGGGCGCTTGTGTGGTAGTCAGATAGTGTAGATAATTTGTACCTCTGCAACCGCTGGTGCAGCACATTTTTGGTGTTCTTGTGCAAGTACTGAGATTCTGACAGAAACAGAAGACCCATGCCGTACAATAGTGCTGTGCACCGCTGGTATAGAGCTCCATGTCTCAGTATACCTTGAATCTTTTTTTGCACTTGCTAATGTGATCAAGCAAGCGCAGTGCACCTTTCCATTTAGTGGGGCTTCTTATTGCAGAGCACAAAATCTGTTTTTTTTCTGTTGCTATTGTGATATTGAAAGCTGTGTGCACTAAATTTTTTTTAGTGTCAGATACTATTTTAGTGGAGTTGAACTTAGGGTGGTTTCAGAGTAAAAAAATAAATTTTTTCTCTTGCTACGCCCAGTCCAAAAAATATTTTTTCCTGTGCCAAAAGTCATACAGTGCTATAAGCCAGCTACTACATTAGTGGCGGTCAAATACAGCTTGTACGCACAGTCAAACCTATATATATTTTTTGTTGGCAGGCAGAGTCCACCAAAGGTTTTTTACTGTGGCAAAGTTGATCCAGTCTGCTAAAAGGCAGATCCTATTTTAGTGGCTTTGAACTTGTCCTGGTTTCACAGAAAAAAAAATAAACTTCTCTTACTAGGCCCAGTCCAAAAATTATTTTTTCCTGTGCCAAAAGTCATACAGTGCTATAAGACAGCTACTACGTCAGTGGCGGTCAAAGTCAGCTGGACGCAGAGCTTATGCAGAGTAACCCAAAGATATTTTTTGCTCTGAGTAAAGTGACACAGCTGGCTCGATCTGAGTTTGAAATATTTTGGAGCATATATTCTATGTCATACTGGCCTCATCCACATTCAAAAGAAAAATTCTTCTGTTCCTAAAGTAATACAGCAGGGGACATCTCAGTTTGAAATTGTTTGGAGAATATCTCGTAGTTTTTATCGGCCTCATGCACACTAACAAATTTCTTTTGTCTGCTAGTAACGTTATACAGCAGGCCATATCTTACCTTGTCATTTATTGTCGCTGAAATTCAGGTGTGTGCTGAGCTTTTTGCACAGGAAAAAAACATATTTTTCTTTAGTTAATAGCGTGCTCCTACCACTGTATCTGACCAACATGAGTGGGAAAAAGAGAGGCTTGGTGTTCAAGGTGTACGTGGGGTACGTTGTAATGTTAGTGAAAGCACTAATGAACCAACACAAACAGGTCCTATCCAAAGACAACTGACAACTTATGTTAGTGGATGGCCTACTGCACTCCCTTCCTTTGACAGCTGCACAGCGATATGCCTTGTTGATAAGGCCCAGAAAGAGCAGGTGCTCCAGTGGATGGCAAGCTCTGCTTCCAGTGGCCTATCCTCTTCTTTCTCCACCTCAACATCAAACGCAGTACAGACCACAGAGGTGGCACCCCAATTACCCATTCTTCCCTGTAGCGGACCACAGATGGGCGAGTCAGTAGGACTCTTCACCCATTCTACACCATGGGCATCAGAAGTGTACTCCAAACATTCACAGAGTCAAGGGGAGGAAAGCATCTGCACCGATGCCCAATTTTTTTATTGCTTGGATTCAGGGCAGGACGAAATAGGATCCGAGCAGGTTCCTGACCCTCGTCACCAGACGTTAACCGCAGGGGAGGGAGGTGATCCTGATGAGACTCAGATATCTGAATGGGAATAACACATTGGATGATGATGAGGTTGTAGATCCTACTTGTTGTGAACCCAGAGTCACTCAGCCGAGCAGCTCATCTGAGGAGGTGGAGGAGGAATACGAGGAGGTTACATTTCGCTCTATGGCGCAGACACGGAGTGATGCAAGCACGAGGAGCACTGCATCCTTAGCCACAACCATGGCTATGGCCAGCAGCCGTCATGGGTCTTCAGCTCGCAGGGGCAGCAAGGGTTGCTTAGCATGGGCCTTTTATATCACTGCAAACGATGAGCCAACTCACGTTATCTGCAAACTTTGCAATAAAAAACTCAGTAGAGGGAAAAACTGCAATAATTTGACTACTACATGCATGAACGTTCACATGCTCAAACAACATTCTTTATGCTGGGAATCTTACCACACTGAAATGCGGACCAGCGAACCTCAACAACCATCAGCTGCCCCATCAAACGCATCCGCTGCTTCTTCCTCCTCCTCTGTTACCATGCCAAGTATTGTCTTGCAGGTCTCCCATCACAGAAACTCCGGTTCTTTATCCGCTCCAGTCAGGCAGAGTGACAGCCTGTCAGCTGTAACGGAAGCGGACACGCCTGCTGTGTTTTTTTCACCGAGCACACCGCATGTTTCTCAATCACCGTAACATTGCACCTCACTCACAGTCCACCAGTTTTTCCCGTTCACCATACTCTGCCCTCTCTCAGCACCTTACCAAGCCCTCAGTCCTGCTGTTGTGGTCACGTAAAAGATTGTTTCATCCTACGCATGACAAAGCTAAGAGGTTAAACTCCACCATCTCCAATCTGTTGGCCACGGAAATGCTGCCTTTCCGCCTGGTAGATACAGGCGGTTTCCGAAAACTGATGGCTGTCGCAGTCCCCCAGTACTAGTTGCCCAGTCGCCATTACTTCTCTACGAAAGCTGTGCTTGTGCAACACCAGCATGTCGCAGACAACATCACCTGTTCCTTGTCTAAATCTACGTGTGCCAGGGTGCATTTCACCACAGACACCTGGACGAGTAAGCATGGCCAAGGGCATTACATCTCACTGACTGGGCATTGGGTGACTCTGGTGGCGGAAGGGGCTGCTCCACAAATCTCGGAATCCCCAAGGCTTGCAGAAGAAATCTTTGTATTTCTCACTTCCTCTGCTTCTTCTGCGTCCTCCGCCTCCACCTGCGCACTCAACCTCTGCCTTAATAAGACATGAGTTCCAAGGGTGCGGAGCGAATACACACCACGTCCGTACTGTGCAGTCAGGGCTCACCGTAATCAGGCAGTCTTCACATTAATATACCTTGGAGATTGCAGTCATACAGGTGAAGAGTTGTGGGCAGCTCTCCAGGCTCAGTTTGAGCAATGGTTATCTCCGCTGAACCTAGAGCCAGGGAAAGCTGTGTGCCTCTCGTTTGAATGTGGTTGGCAGGAGGGGACGGAGGAAACAAGCATCAGTGTTATGTAGCCCACAATACAGCCTGGCTTTGGACCTCCTGGAAGAGCTCCACATATAAGTGCCTCTTTGATGCACTATCTGCAACATGATCCCAGTATAGTTAGGATTCAAAATAATGCTGACTACTGGGTTGCCACTCTGTTAGATCCACGTTATAAGAGTCAATTTTGCTAGATGCTTCCCACCCTGGAAAGGGACCCGCTTATGTTGGAGTATCGAAACAAGCTTTTAAGCAACCTTAATAGAGGTTTTCCCCAAGATAACAGTGAGGCACACAGTTTGTATCGCAGCTGTAGTCTTTCAACCTCCGGCACTTCAGTTCATCAACGCCAAAACATTAGCAGCAGCAGAAGAGTAAGTGGCAGAAGCAATTTCTGGGAGTCCTTTCACACATTTTTTGCACCAGCTCGTGCACCAGCACAGCAGAGTACAAGTCTGACACATTGTGAACGACTGGAGAGGATGGTGGAGGAGTATCTAGAACTTAATATGAATACCATCAGGGAGGAGTTTGACCCTTCTACATTTTGGTCTTCAAAAATGGATGAATGGCCTGAGCTCGCCTCTCACGCCTTGGAGGTTTTATCATGCCCAGCAGCCAGCGTTCTCTCTGAATGTGTCTTCAGCGCTGCCGGTAGTGTCTTGACGGATTAGCACACCCGGCTGTCCCCTGAAAGTGTAGACAGCCTAACTTTCATCAAGATGAACAAGTCATGGATCTCCAAGGACTTTTGCACCCCAATTGCAGACTGTACAGAGTAGGCGATGTTGTCGTTTTGAGTGTGCTGCATTGATCTCTCTAAATTGCAGTCTGTGATATGGCTTCTGTGCCTGCTCTTGCTGCTGCTGCAGGTATTAGGCCCTAATTTTGGGAAAAGTGGAGATTTCTGATTGTGTCTCCATCCATTGGGTTGGCTGTTGTGGGACAGGTTTGGGTCTGCATTAAACTACTTGTAGTCTGATGACATTGATGACACTTCGGTAGTGTTAGGCCTTCATTTAGGGCAATGTGAACACTCCTGCTTAGGTCTCCATCTCCTGGGTTGGCTGTACTGGAAGAGGTGTGGGTCTTATTTACACTATGTCTACTGTAGTGAAATTGATTAGACATTGCTAGTGTCTGCCACTAATTTTTTGAAATGTGAAGAATCATGATTGGCTCTCCATCTATTGGGTTGGCTGTAGTGGAACTGGTTTAGGCCTCCTTTGCAATACTTACACTCTAGTGAAATTGATGGCACTTCGGTGGTGTTAGGCCCTCATTTAGGGCAATGTGAAGAATCCTGGTAAAGTCTCCATCTCTTGGATTGTCTGTACTTGAAGAGATGTGGGTCTCATTTACACTATTTCTACTGCAGTGAAATTGATTACACTCTGCTGGCATCTGCCGCTAATTTTTGGAAGTGTGGGGAATCCTGAATGGGTCTCCATCCATTGGGTTGACTGTAGTGGAAGAGGTTTTGGTCTCCATGCATTTCTATAGTTATAGTGCAGTGAAATTGAGCATTTGATGCAGATATTGTTCTCCCAAATGGGTACGCAAACGTGATCAACTCTAAATTGTTTTTCAATAAACAACCATCAGCCGCCCCATCAAACACCTCTGCTGCTTCTTCCTCCTCCTCTGTTACCCTGCCAAGTTGTGTCACGCAGGTGTCCCACAGAACCAGCTGTATACCCGCTGCAGTTAGGCTGAGTGACAGCCCGTCAGCTGTAAATGAAGCGGACATGTCTGCTGTGTTTGTTTCTCTGAGCACACCACACGTTTCTCAATCCACCATAACATCTCCGCCTGCACCTCACTCACGGTCTATCGGTTTGTCCGTTTCACAATACTCTGCCCCTTCTCAGCACTGCAGCCAGCCCTCCATCCCGCTGTTGTGGTCATGTAAAAGATTGTTTCATCTTACACATGACAAAGCTAAGAAGTTGAACTCCACCATCTCCACCTGTTGGCCACGGAAATGGTGGTCTTAGGCCCTATTTTTTTAAATGTAAACACTTCTGAATGAGTCTGCATCTCCTGGGTTGGCTAGAGTGGGACAGGTATGGGTCTGCGTTTAACTACTTGTAGTCTGATGAAATTGATGCCACTTCAATGGTGTTAGGCCCTCATTTAGGGCAATGTGAACACTCCTGGTTAGGTCTCCATCTCCTGGGCTGGCTGTACTGGATGAGGTGTGGGTCTTGTTTACACTATTTCTACAGTAGTGAAATTGATGCCACTTTGCTGACGTCTGCCACAAATTTTTTTAAATGTGGGGAATCCAGATTGGGTCTCCATCTATTGGGTTGGCTGTAGTGGAACCTTCCTGTTCTGCAGTCTAAGTTGTGTAAGGTTGCGTACCAGTCCTTGCTGCACTCCTGATACAGACTCTGCCTGCTGCACTCTGATACATACTCTGCCTGCTGCACTCTGATACAGACTCTGCCTGTTGCACTCCTGATACAGACTCTGCCTGCTACACTCTGATACAGACTCTGCCTGCTGCACTCTGATACAGACTCTGCCTGTTGCACTCTGATACAGACTCTGTCTGCTGCACTCTGATACAGACTCTGCCTGCAGCACTCTGATACAGACTCTGCCTGCTGCACTACTGGTACAGACTCTGCCTGCTGCACTCTGATACAGACTCTGCCTGCTGCACTCCTGATTAGAGATGAGCGGTGTTCGACTAGAACTGTTCGCCAATCCCAAATTTGAGCTGTTTTGGGCGGTGTTCGAGTCGTTCGACGAACCCGAACGATTTGCAAAAAATTCGGCTGTTCGAGGTTATGTTCGATAACTGTTCGTGCACCAAAAGCGTGTCCTGCATGTCTGGCGATATTTAGAGCACCAATCATGCAGGGATTGTCTGCCACTCACTGTAATGCCACAGCCATGGTGGATGTGGCATTACAGTGATTGCCCAAATCGATGGGAACAGTGCTCACAGAAAAACATGAAAAGTCGTCAATTCAGCAGCGGCATACACCGGTACCCGACAATTTAGAACAGAAAGTATAGAGAATCACACATAGATTAGATAGATAGAAACATGTCAGTCACATATATATGAAGTACAGTGACAGTGTTGCTTACTGTACTTGTCATTTAGTGTAAAGGATTTATTAAAAAAAATAATAGTGTTTTCATGCAACGTCTCTTTAAAAAAACCGGCTGGTATTTCAGCAGCGGTACCCGACAATTTAGAATAGAAGGAATAGAGAATCACACATAGATTAGATAGATAGAAACATGTCAGTCACATATATATGAAGTACAGTGACAGTGTTGCTTACTGTACTTGTCATTTAGTGTAAAGGATTTATTAAAAAAAATAATAGTGTTTTCATGCACCGTCTCTTTAAAAAAGCCGGCCGGCATTTCAGCAGTGGTACCCGACAATTTAGAATAGAAGGAATAGAGAATCACACATAGATTAGATAGATAAAAACATGTCAGTCACATATATATGAAGTACAGTGACAGTGTTGATTACTGTACTTGTCATTTAGTGTTAAAATAAAGGATTTATTTAAAAAAAAATTGGCGTGGGGTTCCCCATAATTTTAGTCTCTAGCGGAGGTTAAGCAGACGGCTGGGGCAGATGTTTGAAGCCTGGGAAGGGGATAATACCCACGGAGCTTCCCAGGCTACTAATATCAGCCCCCAGCTGAATACCTAGCCTTTACTAGCTATTAAAATGGGGGACCCCTCAAAAAAATTACGTGGGTTCCCCCCTATTTTAATAGCTAGCAAAGGCAAGGCAGACAGCTGGGGGCTGATATTAATAGCCCAGGAAGGGTGCCATGAATATTGGCCCCCTCCCAGGCTAGAAACACCAGCCGTCAGCCGCCCCAGAAATGGCGCATCCGTAGGATGCGCCAATTCTGGCACTTAGCCTCGCTCTTCCCACTGCCCTGTAGCGGTGGCAGTGGGGTAAGAGGGCTGGGGTTGATGTCAGCTTATAATGCCAGCTGACATCAAGCCCAGGTTAGTAATGGAGAGGCGTCTATAAGACACCCCCATTACTAACCCCATAGTCAAAGTTAAAAAAAACACAAACACCCAGAATAAAGTACTTTAATTGAAATAAAGACACAATTCTTTATTGTTCTAAGTTAAACCATACTTACCATCACGCCCATTCCAGCTGAAGCCAACGATCTCCTGCAATAAAAGTAAAATAATAAACCAACATCATCCTTACCTTTCCATGGTTCCCACGACGGCTTCAGCTCTGCTACATTCACATAACAGGCTGGATCGCAGCAGAACGCTGCAATCCTGCTTGCCATGCCGCACACACTGAGAAGCGTAGGCATGCTTGCGCTCCTCAGTGTCTCGCTGTGACGGCATAAAGATGAGCCGAGTTCATGTCCAATCAACTCGGCTCACCTCAGGCACGTCACTGACAGCGTGGGAAAATTCTCCTGCACTCAGCGCTTCAGCGTGAGAATTCTCCCACGCTGTCAGTGACGTGCATGAGGTGAGCTGAGATCATTGGACATGAGCTCACCTCATGCACGTCACTGACAGCGTGGGAAAATTCTCACGCTGAAGCATTGAGTGCAGGAGAATTTTCCCACGCTGTCAGTGATGTGCATGAAGTGAGCTGAGTTCATTGGACATGAGCTCACCTCATGCACGTCACTGACAGCTTGGGAGAATATTCACGCTGAAGCGCTGAGTGCAGGAGAATTTTCCCACGCTGTCAGTGACGTACATGAGGTGAGCTGAGTTCATTGGACATGAACTCAGCTCATCTGGATGCCGTCACAGCCAGACACTGAGGAGCGCAAGCAAGCCTGCGCTTCTCAGTGTCTGCGGGATGACAGGCTGGATGGCAGCTTTCTGCTGTGGTCCAGCCTGTCATCTCGATGTAGCAGAGCTGAAGCTGTCCTGGGAACCATGGAAAGGTAAGGATGATGTTGCTTTATTATTTTTCTTTTATTGCAGGAGATCGTTGGCTTCAGCTGGAATGGGCGTGATGGTAAGTATGGTTTAATTTAGAACAATAAAGAATTGTGTGTTTATTTCAATTAAAGGACTTTTTTCTGGGTGTTGTGCTTTTTTTTAAATACTTTACTAGAAATTTATGGTGGTCATGTCTAATATTGGCGTGACCCCATGAATTTCGGGCTTAGGGCCAGCTGATAATACCAAGCTGGCCCTAATCCCTTTATTACCTAGTGAGCGACCGCACCAGGGCCCTGGATGAGTTGGGTACAGCGCCAGAAGATGGCGCTTCTATGAACGCGCCATTTTCCGGGGTGGCTGCGGACTGCAATTTGCAGCTGTTGGGGGGGGCCCAGAAAGCTTGGGCCTCCTTGCGCTGCGGATTCCAGCCCCCAGCTGCCTAGTTGTACCTGGCTGGACACAAAAATAGGGCGAAGCCCCACGTATTTTTTTTTTTTAATTATTTCATGAAATTCATGAAATAATTAAGAAAAAAGGGCTTACCTATATTGTTGTGTCCGGCCAGGTACAAATAGGCAGCTGGTGGTTGGGGGCAGCCCGTTCCTGCCTGCTGTACCTGGCTGGACACAAATATAGTGCAAAGCCCCACGTCAATTTTTTTTTAATTATTTCATAAATTTCATGAAATAATTAAAAAAAAAATACATGGGGCTTCGCCCTATTTTTGTGTCCAGCCAGGTACAACTAGGCAGCTGGGGGCTGGAATCTGCAGCTCAGGGAGGCCCAAGCTTTCTGGGCCCCACCCGCTGCAAATTGCAGTCCGCAGCCACCCCGGAAAATGGCGCGTTCATAGAAGCGCCATCTTCTGGCGCTGTACCCAACACATCTAGGGCCCTGGTGAGGTGGCTCACTGGGTAATAAAGGGGTTAGGGCCAGCTTGGTATTAACAGCTGGCCCTAAGCCCGAAATTCATGGGGTCACGCCAATATTAGACATGACCGCCATGAATTTCTAGTAAAGAATTTAAAAAAAAACACAACACCCAGAATAAAGTCCTTTAATTGAAATAAACACACAATTCTTTATTGTTCTAAATTAAACCATACTTACCATCACGCCAATTCCAGCTGAAGCCAACGGTCTCCTGCAATAAAGTAAAATAATGAAGCAACATCATCCTTACCTTTCCATGGTTCCCACGACACCTTCAGCTCTGCTACATCGAGATGACAAGCTGGACCGCAGCAGAAAGCTGCCATCCAGCCTGTCATCCCGCAGACACTGAGAAGTGCAGGCATGCTTGCGCTCCTCACTGTCTCGCTGTGACGGCATCCAGATGAGCCGAGTTCTTGTCCAATGAACTCAGCTCACCTCATGCACGTCACTGACAGCGTGGGAAAATTCTCCTGCACTCAGCGCTTCAGCGTGAGAATTCTCCCACGCTGTCAGTGATGTACATGAGGTGAGCTGAGTTCATTGGACATGATCTCACCTCATGCACGTCACTGACAGCGTGGGAAAATTCTCACGCTGAAGCGCTGAGTGCAGGAGAATTTTCCCACGCTGTCAGTGACGTGCATGAGGTGAGCTGAGTTCATTGGACATGAACTCACCTCATGCACGTCACTGACAGCGTGGGAAAATTCTCACGCTGAAGCGCTGAGTGCAGGAGAATTTTCCCACGCTGTCAGTGACGTGCATGAGGTGAGCTGAGTTCATTGGACATGAACTCACCTCATGCACGTCATTGACAGCGTGGGAAAATTCTCACGCTGAAGCATTGAGTGCAGGAGAATTTTCCCACGCTGTCAGTGACGTACATGAGGTGAGCTGAGTTCATTGGACAAGAGCTCACCTCATGCACGTCACTGACAGCGTGGGAAAATTCTCACGCTGAAGCGCTGAGTGCAGGAGAATTTTCCCACGCTGTCAGTGACGTGCATGAGGTGAGCTGAGTTCATTGGACATGACCTCGGCTCATCTGGATGCCGTCACAGCCTAACACTGAGGAGCGCAAGCATGCCTGCACTTCTCAGTGTCTGCGGGATGACAAGCTGGATGGTAGCTTTCTGCTGCGGTCCAGCCTGTCATCTCGATGTAGCAGAGCTGGAGCTGTCCTGGCAACCATCGAAAGGTAAGGATGATGTTGCTTTATTATTTTTCTTTTATTGCAGGAGATCGTTGGCTTCAGCTGGAATGGGTGTGATGGTAAGTATGGTTTAATTTAGTACAATAAAGAATTGTGTGTTTATTTCAATTAAAGGACTTTATTCTGGGTGTTAGTGTTTTTTTTAACTTTGACTATGGGGTTAGTAATGGGGGTGTCTTATAGGCGCCTCTCCATTACTAACCTGGGCTTGATGTCAGCTGGCATTATAAGCTGACATCAACCCCAGCCCTATTACCCCACTGCCACCGCTACAGGGCAGTGGGAAGAGCGAGGCTAAGTGCCAGAATTGGCGCATCCTATGGATGCGCCATTTCTGGGGCGGCTGACTGCTGGTGTTTCTAGCCTGGGAGGAGGCCAATATTCATGGCACCCTTCCTGGGCTATTAATATCAGCCCCCAGCTGTCTGCCTAGCCTTTGCTAGCTATTAAAATAGGGGGGAACCCACGTCATGTTTTGGGGGGGTCCCCCATTTTAATAGCTAGTAAAGGCTAGGTATTCAGCTGGGGGCTGATATTAGTAGCCTGGGAAGCTCCATGGGTATTGCCCCCTTCCCAGGCTTCAAACATCTGCCCCAGCCGTCTGTTTAACCTCTGCTAGAGACTAAAATTACGGGGAACCCCACGCCAATTTTTTTTAAATAAATCCTTCATTTTAACACTAAATGACAAGTACAGTAACCAACACTGTCACTGTACTTCTTATATATGTGACTGACATGTTTCTATCTATCTAATCTATGTGTGATGCTCTATCTTTCTGTTCTAAATTGTCGGGTACCGCTGCTGAATTGCCGGCCGGCTTTTTTAAAGAGACGGTGCATGAAAACACTAATATTTTTTTTAATAAATCCTTTACACTAAATGACAAGCACAGTAAGCAACACTGTCACTGTACTTCTTATGTATGTGACTGACTTGTTTCTATCTATCTAATCTATGTGTGATGCTCTATTCCTTCTTGTCTAAATTGTCGGGTACTGGTGTATGCCGCTGCTGAATTGCCGGCCGACTTTTTTAAAGAGAGCGTCTTCTGAGCAGTTTGTCAGCTTTTGGACACCTTTGAAGGTATTTTCTATGTGTTTCTATGTGTTTTTGTTTGCCTGCCATTGGTTTTAACGGTGTTCGATGGTGTTCTAAGGTGTTCGACGAATAGTTCGACGAACAGTTCCTCGAACATCCCGGTGTTCGACGAACCGAACCGAACCCGAACACTACGGGGGTGGCTCAACACTACTCCTGATACAGACTCTGCCTGCTGCACTCTGATACAGACTCTGCATGCTGCATTCTGATACAGACCCTTCCGTCTGCACTCCTGATACAGACTCTGCCTGCTGCACTCTGATACAGATTCTGCCTGCTGCACTCTGATACAGACTCTGCCTGCTGCACTCTGATACAGACTTTGCCTGTTTCACTCTGATACAGACTTTGCCTGCTGCACTCCTGATACAGACTCTGCCTACTGCACTCTGATACAGATGCTGCCTGATGCACTCTGATACAGACTCTGCCTGCTGCACTCTGATACAGACTCTGCCTGCTGCACTCTGATACAGACTCTGCCTACTGCACTCCTGATACAGACTCTGCCTGCTGCACTCTGATACAGACTCTGCCTGTTTCACTCTGATACAGACTTTGCCAGCTGCACTCCTGATACAGACTCTGCCTGCTGCACTCCTGATACAGACTCTGCCTGCTGCACTCTGATACAGACTCTGCCTGTTTCACTCTGATACAGACTCTGCCTGCTGCACTCTTGATACAGACTCTGCCTGCTGCACTCTGATACAGACTCTGCCTGCTGCACTCTGATACAGACTCTGCCTACTGCACTCCTGATACAGACTCTGCCTGCTGCACTCTGATACAGACTCTGCCTGTTTCACTCTGATACAGACTCTGCCTGCTGCACTACTGATACAGACTCTGCCTGCTGCACTCCTGATACAGACTCTGCCTGCTGCACTCTGATACAGATGCTGCCTGATGCACTCTGATACAGACTCTGCCTGCTGCACTCTGATACAGACTCTGCCTGCTGCACTCTGATACAGACTCTGCCTACTGCACTCCTGATACAGACTCTGCCTGCTGCACTCTGATACAGACTCTGCCTGCTGCACTCTGATACAGATTCTGCCTGCTGCACTCTGATACAGACTTTTCCTGCTGCACTCCTGATACAGACTCTGCCTGCTGCACTCTGATACAGACTCTGCCTGCTGCACTCTGATACAGATTCTGCCTGCTGCACTCTGATACAGACTTTTCCTGCTGCTCTCCTGATACAGACTCTGCCTGCTGCACTCTGATACAGACTCTGCCTGCTGCTCTCTGATACAGACTCTGCCTGCTGCACTCTGATACAGATTCTGCCTGCTGCACTCTGATACAGACTCTGCCTGCTGCACCATCTAGTCTTTCCTACTGGGTCCAGCTGCTGCATGTCCGTTGGTCTGTCCTTCAGTGGCACCTGGCGTTCATCGGGAGCCAAGTCTAACCTCACCATCAAAGGCTCTAGTGAACAGTCCAGAGCTCACTTAGTCACGCCCCTCCAGGCTCTCCGGGGTCTGTGGCACAGTGGTTCCACAAACCACGTCCGTGACAGTGCGCCCTCGCAGGCAGGGTCCTCTCTCCTGTTGTACAAGTCGGTGGCCCCTTTTGACATGTAAAGCACAATTGAATAAATGTCGCTGTCACAGTAATAAGTATAGTACTTGTATGTCAGTTTATGACGGTATCGCCTCTGAGTTTAGTTCTGTCGTTTATACATCTTTTGATGAGGTGGCCCGGTGAGTGAAAAAATTTGAGAAGGGAGCGATGTTGAATCTGCCTTTAGACTGTTGCTAGTTCATCCTGACAGTGTGCCGTTACTTGGATGTTTTTGGAACATGGCCTACTTTGTAGACCATTGCTTACCTATGGGTTGTTTGCCTTCTTGTTATTTGTTTGAGACATTTAGTACCTTTTTGGAGTAGGTGGTCCGTTATGTTTCCGGCTGGGTGCCTATTATACATTATTTGGATGATTTTTTGTGTTTCGGATCCAAGTATTCCTTGTTGTGTGGGTCCACTCTTCGTACTATGGAATGGATTGCCAGGCTTTTTGGAGTTCTTTTGGCTCCAGGTAAAAATAACTATATGCATTTGATTTTTGGGCATAGTCATTGACTCGACAAATGGGAGTTTTGGCTTCGGGATGAAAAGGTTTCGGTTCTGAGGTTGGAGGTAGCTAGGGCTAGGCGCCTAAAAAGCTCACTTTGAGGGAGGTTCAAGCTCTTTTGGGTAAGCTTAACTTTGCTTTCAGGGTAATGTCCACAGGGTGAGTTTTTTCCTGCAGGTTAACCAATTCAATGGCTGGGTTCAGGGAGCTGCATTATTACATACAGTTAACAAGCAAGCACAAGGAGGATTTAGCGGTGTGGGGGAGTTTCTTGCTACATTGATCGCTCATTGTTGATGGAGGAAGTAGTTGATAATTTTTATTTTGATTAGTTTACGGATGCAGCTGGCAGTTTCGTTTTTGGAGCTTATTTTCTAGGACACTGGTGCGCTGTCAGATGGCCAGACATATGGCGATCGTCAGGTCTCGTCAAAAAAGTGGATCTTCTTGAGATTTTTCCAATACTGGTAGCTGTGACTTTGTCGGGTGAGCATTTTTGGAATAAATGTATTTATTTCAATTGCAATAACATGGGGGTGGGGATAGCAATTAAAAGTGTTGCAGCATCTTCCCCCCCGTGGTCTGGGTCCTTCGGTGACTGGTGTTAGAGTGTTTATTGTTAAATGCTTGCATTACGGCATCACATGTGCCAGGTGTTCAGAATTTGATTGCCAGTTCCCTCTCTCGTTTTCAGTGGGATCAGTTCCGGTTGCTTGCTCTGGTTGCGTATGCCAAACATTTGGACTTCCCTCTTCAGTTTGGGCTTTCGAGCAGCTGAACCTTTGATTAGGGCGGCCTTTTATTGCGGCACATGGGCAGTGTATCAGTCAGTCTAGTAGCTTTGGGAGAATTTAATAGGATCATTTGGTCATGTAATCTCTGAAGTTGATCCAGTAGGAATTTTGTTGTTTTGGTTGGGTCAAGGAGCATCAAAAAAGTGGTCTGTGTCAAAGGTAAATCGTTTCTTCTCTGGTTTTTGGTTTTAAGCTGTAGCAGGAATTTAACAAGGCCATTAGGGGTCTTCTCGGTGGTGTATTGCAGAGAGATGGGGGGGTCTCTTTTCATTTGGTTTGCTTGAATATTTGAGTAAGGAATTTTGAGTGTGCAGTTCTAATTTTGAAGCAAAGTTGTTTCAATTGACTTTTTGGTTGGCCTTTTTTGGGGCTTTAAAGGTGAGTGAGTTGGTTGCCCCTACCAAAACGAAAGTTGGAGGACTTTTGGCTAAAGATGTGGTGGCTAGTAGGCTACAAGTAGAGGGTTGGAATTTTGGAATTGAAAATCAAAGATTGATCAGACTGGAAGAGGCAGGTGGGTGTTTTAGGGTCTGTTCTTGATTTGGCTATGTGCCTTTTACATACTTTCATATGTTTTAGGAGGCTTTGCATTATAGTGGATGGCCTTTTGCTATGTCATGAATATGGTGCCTTTTTATCAAGTATTAGTTTACAGGAATATTTAGGAGATTTTAAGTGGCTTGGGTTTGGACCCTTCTAGTTTCACCCTTCATTCTTTTTGTATAGATGCAACTACCAAAGCTGCGGTTTGCTGTTTGAGTCCAGAAATTGTTTGTCGGATCGGGAATCTCAAAGTTTGTTATCTTATGTTAGGCTCATGCCTTGGTTGATGTTTAGTCTGATGTTAGGAAATCGGTTTTAAGAAATGTTACAGTTCCTAATGCCCATTGTTTTTATACAGGTTCTGTTAGAACCCTCCTGTTTGTTTTTTCCATCTTGTGTTTTGCGGTCACGTGACCATCTGCCTTTATTTTCCAGCTCCGCCCTTCTGGCTGTGCTGGACTTCAGTGTTTGACTGTCTCTCTAGCCAGGTGCTTCAGTGACTTTCTCTGTCAGTTCGCTTGGTCCTTCTGGGACCTCTAGTACCTTTTGTCAGTTTGTCTTTTTGTGTTCTGCAACAACTTCTCTGTTTAGGAGGTGTCCCATTTTTGTCCTTAGTTCTTTTAGGGACCCCTCCCTTAATGCTATAGGTCTTCGTTCAGACTAGCCGAGGACTAAGGCGGGTCTGTTCACTAGGAACAGGCAGCCCGCTACATCGTAGGGATTCAGCTTAGTCTTACTGTAGGGACAGCTTTCTCCTATCTTTCCTTAGTACATGTTGCAGATCATAACAGTAAGTCCAGCCCAAAAAACTATAAGGAAAGAAATTCGGGGATCAGTATGGTTTCAGCCCAGGATTTTGCTCAACGCCTGCAGGGATTGTTTCTGGAGGTGGCCGAGCTTCATCAACACGTGAGTAGCTGTTCTGGAGCGCATTTTGTCGAACCCAAGGTAGGACTGCCTGATGTTTTTTATGGTAAACAGCAAGATTTTTTTTCCTTTAAAAATGCTTGTTTGTTATATTTTCGTTTGAGACCAAGGGTCCTCTGGGAATGAATCACAGCGCATTGGTTTTATTATGTCACTTTTGCGCAATGAACCACAGGGGAGGGCCTTTTCTCTCCAACCTAATGATCCGTGTTAAAGGTCTGTTGAAGAATTTTTTTCTGCTATGGGGCTATTATATGACGATCCTGATCGAATCTCATCTGCTGAAGCAGAACTCAGGCGTTTGAATCAGGGGTCAGGTGATGTTGAAAATTATTGCACACACTTCAGGAGATGGACCTCAGAAGATAAATGGAATGATCCTGCACTGAGATGTTTATTTTATTGCTGGTCTGAGTGAAAGGGTTAAGGATCTGCTAATTGCATTCTCTGCACCTGAGACTCTGCAGGATGCCATGCAGTTAGCAGCTGTGTGGACAGGAAGCTGAGGTGCAGGCTTAATGAGGTAAAGACTCCTGTAATGTCAGTTCCTAGTCACCAGACCAGAAAATCTGCTCAGACGGCAGAGAACCGATGGAGGTTGGGGCGATGTCACTCTGCTCTCAGGAACGAGACCGGAGGTTCGCCGATGGATTGTGTCTTTGTTGTGGTAAAGCTGACCATTTGATTAAGTATTGTGAGCGTCGTTTAAGTAAAGAAAAAAAAAAGGTCAGTTACGCCCGTATAGCTTGTTTATGCTCTGCAGGAGTATTTCTTTCTGGGAGTACTACTTTGCAGGGAGATTTGATTGAATTTCAGGTATTTGTGGATTGTGGTTCAACACTTAATGTGATTGATAAAGGGTTTTTGGAAAACCTTAAATTGAAATCCAAACCTTTGCCATCACCTATTTCTGTGATTGCAATTGATAACACTCCCTTGAAATGTATTACTCACAAGGTTGCTGCATTTCCCCTCACTATCAATGGAGTTCACAAAGAAATTTTGGACTTGGTTGTTTTAGATAATTTACCGTCTCCAGTTGTTCTAGGATTGCCTTGGTTAAAACTGCACAATCCTTTACTGGACTGGTCTACTAATGTGATTAAGTCTTAGAGTCCGAAGTGCTATGATAAATGTTGTAATGGTTGCATTGCGGCTGTGGAAAAAGGGGAATTACCTGTATCTATTCAAGATTTTTGGAGGGTTTTTTCGGAGGAGAAGTCGCAAGTTTTACCTCCTCATAGGGATTATGATTGCACCATTGAGCTACTCTTCCCAACAGTCGCTTGTTTAATCTGACTATCCCTGAAAGAAAGGCCTTGGAGGAATACATACAGACTAGCCTGGCTGCTGGTCACATTAGACCTTCTAAGTCGCCTGTGGCAGTTGGATTTTTCTTTGTTAAAAAAAAGGACGGGGGTGTAAGTCCATGTCTGGATTTTCGTGAAATTAATAAGATTACCGTACGCAATTCCTACCCATTGCCGTTAATTCCTGACTAGTGTTGAGCGAACATGCTCGACACTGCTCGGTACTCGCCCGAGCATCACGCTACTCGGGATGTTCGGCGAGCACCGAGCATTTCCGGGTTACTCGGGCGGGAGCTCGGGTCTCCGCCCTGCATGTTTGGCGCTCTTTACAGAGCCAATGAACATGCAGGGATTGCCAGCTAGTCACTGTAATACTGCAGCCATGTTGGTTGTGGGTAGTGTTGAGCCACCCCCGTAGTGTTCAAGTTCGGTTCGGTTCGTCGAACACCCGTGTGTTCGCCGAACTGTTCGTCGAACTGTTCGTCGAACACCTTCGAACACCGTTAAAACCAATGGCAGGCAAACAAAAACACATAGAAACACATAGAAAACACCTTCAAAGGTGTCCAAAAGCTGACAAACTGCTCAGAAGACACAAGTAACACATGGAAAAGTGACAAGTACATATAGTCATGCGAAAAGAAAAGAGGTGGAGGAGTAAAAGGAGGGGGAGACACAGATATAGGCATGTCATGCCCTTCTAAAATCCAAAAAGTGAGAAGCCGACACGTTCAGTCCGCTCCTGCCCGTGCCACCTCCGTGTCGCCGGGTTTGTGCCAGAGCCGCGGTGAACCCTGACGGCCAGCCCCCCTCTCCCAATACTGGTGCCTGTCCGCTGGTGGGTCGAGCGAGCCCCCCTGTGGTGGAGGCAGCTCTAAGCTTTTTAATTTAAATTGTCTCTCTAATTTGAATAAATACACTTTAAATCCATTTACAAGGATCTATTGGAGGGCAAGTCTCATGCCAGCAGCCGCGTAATTCCAGCTCCAGTAGCGTCCACTAAAGCTGCTGCAGTTAAAAAGCTTTTATAAGGATCGAGCTCGGCTGTCCACCGCAAGGCATCCTACTGCCAGTCCGAGCCCCTATGCCTTGGGGTGCCTCCTGATGCTCTTCACTGAGTATCCCGTGGTCCCGAAGCATTTCCTTTGAAAAAATGAAGTGTCCAAACTACAGGTGGTGTAGCTTGCTTAACAGCCGGGATAATCCGCTGACTAGCAGACACTGCTACTAGGCACAAAGTATTTCCTGGGCTAGATGCAGTTAAAAATTTGTAATTAGATACTCTTGTTGGATGCTGAGAAAGCATTCCATAGAGTCTCCTGGCACGCCATATATGATTCGCTTAAAAAGCTTGGGGTAGGGGTCTAGGGGACCCTTTTATAGCCAAAATCACGGCCCTGTATCGCAATACGTCACCTAGGCTGAAGATAAATGGAACTGTAGCACCCTGAGGACTCGGTTGCTACAGAGGTATTGCACCTCACCCAGAGGTGTGATATCTCACTCTCAGGTAAGGATGTAGTGTGGATCAGGACCCGACACCTGCATGCATTACACCACATTGCTGTGGGGCAGGGCGAACAATATGCCCCTGAGATGGGCACGACAGTCCCTGTCCCTGGCTGGAGTGGGGGGAGGGAACACTGAGGAAGGGGAACCCTGTAGTGCAGGAGCAGGGAGGAAGCAGTTCCTGGGTGCATTGAGAAGGGAGTATAAAAGGTGGGCACCATCTTAGTTCAGTGCAGAGAAGTCTGAGCAGAAGTGGCAGGGAGCAGGGGCTCTGCATGAGCTCTGCTCCGGAGGCGGGCCTAGTAACAGAGGCCCAGGCCTGGAAGAGGGAGAAGGAAGGAAGAGGAGCGGAGAAGGCTCCAGGAACGAGGAACGAAGGGATCTCAGGGGTGCGGACGGGCGAGTCGCCACCGCACGCCCGAATCCACCTGCGTGGAGGGGTCAGGCCAAAGGGGGAGATCGGTCCCCGAAACTATTGGAGGCAGGAAACGACCCTCAGCTAGAAACAGGAGGCTGTGACATTTTATGTGGCGCAGCCCCTCGCTACACCCGCTAGGAAGGCACCACATAGGGTCAGGGAAACTGGCGCCAAGTTTACCAAGAGGAGGCCCAAGGCAGCCGGACAGAAGGGTTGGTAAGAAAGGCCAGACAAAGGACACACAAAGGGGGTCCTGTGAAGCACTCCAAAGTTATCTGGGAGTTGTCTGAGCCCCTCACCTGGTGAGCACAGTACGACGTGGGCAGCCGTTACCTGCAGACGTGGTCTGGATAATAAGAACTGTGAGTAAAGGCCCTGGACTGCATCACTGACTCCGTGTCATTACTGCTGCTGCCCTGCACCATCACCCCCATCCTCCGCATACACTGCCCTGAGGCTATACTCCTCCCGTGGGGAGTTATGCTACGCTCTGCTGCACCCACAACACCAGCCTCAGCGGTCTGCCCTGGAGCGGCGATTCACTCTGACCGCAATCCACGGGTGGCGTAGTCGGACATTTAAACTTCAAAACCACATAAATAGTTCCGCCACTGGTTTGACCGCCCTGAGCCACGGAACCGGGTTGCCGCCACGGAGACTACAACCACCAGCATCCACCAAAAAGGGTCCGGCTCCGGGTGTCCTAAGGCCCAGGGGGCGCGTCAGAACATTTTCATCACCTTTCACAATCACCAATGGGACAAGGCAGGGATGTTCTCTGTCCCCTCTCTTATACATCCTAGTGACGGAGCACCTGCTCTCATCAATTCGCCATAACCCCAATATTAGGTGGATTGAGGTGGTAGGCACCGAGTACAAGTGCTCTCTATTTGCTGATGATGTCCTAGTATATATCACTCAATCACATATATCCATCCATGCTGTTATGGCTGAAATAGATCACTTTGTTACATGGTCAAATTTTAAAATCAATGCAGCGAAGTCTGAGTCCCTCGATGTCTCCCTACCCAAATCCATATAGGATTCCATCCAGTCCAACTTTCCCTTTGCCTGGCCCTAACAGGGTATCAAATACTTAGGAATTCCTATTCATAGAGACCTCTCCCATCTATGTTATCTTAATTTTGGGCCCTTTATTGAACAGCTCCATACAGACCACGGTTGGCAAGTTAGAACTGTAAGATTCACTACGTGAACCACTGGTGTTTTGTGGAAAAGCACATGTACACTGTGTTCCAAATTATTATGCAAAAAGTGTTTAGGAGTGATAAGGGAAGAATTTGTTTGTTTGTCAGTTAAACTCATTGATGGTGATGTGTGTCAGGGCTCTTTATATCACTGTAAGCAATTGCAGACACCTGTGCTAATTAGTTTGGCAGGTGTGTCCAATGAAAGGCAAGACTACTTAAGATGGCTGTCTCACATTATTAAGCAGCCTACATTTTCTGCCAAAATGGGAAAGAAAAAGGATGTGTCAGCTGCTGAGAAGCAACAAATTGTGGAGTGTTTAGGTCAAGGCATGACTACAATCAACATTGTGCGATGATCAGGATGAAGTGTCTTGGCAATCAAGAAGTATGTAGCTGATTCACAGTACACACGTGTGCGTGCTGATAAGGGCAAATTGAGGACTCTTTCATACAGGCAATTACGTCAGGATAAAAGAGCAGCGGCAAAAAAGCCTTGTCATAGCAGCAGACAAGTTTTTGAAGCTGCTGGTGCCTCCAACGTCCCCCGAACAACAAGATGCAGGGTCCTTCAGAGGTTTGCAGCTGTGCATACGCCATCCTGTCGACCTCCTCTATCCACTTCACACAAGCAGAAACGGCTCCAGTGGGCCAAACATTACATGAAGACTGATTTCAAAACTGTTTTGTTCACGGATGAGTGCCGTGCAGCGCTCGATGGTCCAGATGGATGGAGTGGAGGATGGCTGGTTGATGGACACCCCACGCAAACACGGCTACAGCGCCAACAAGGAGGAGGTGGAGTAATGTTTTGGGCTGGAATCATGGGGAGAGAGATTGTCGGCCCCTTTAGGATCCCTGAAGGCGCTAAAGATGAACTCCATAATGTATGTGGATTTTCTCAAACAGCACTTCCTGCCATGGTTCAAGAAGAAGAACCGTGTATTTCACAGCAAGATCATTTTTCTGCATGATAATGCACCATCTCATGCTGCACATAAAACATCTGCATCTCTGGCTGATATGGGCATAAAAGGGGACAAACTTATGGTGTGACCCCCATGCTCCCCTGACCTCTACCCCATTCAGAACCTTTGGAGCATCATTAAAAGGAGTGTCTATGATGGCGGGAGGCAGTTCACATCTAAGCAACAGCTCTGGGAGGGTATTCTGTCCTCATGCAAAACAATTGAAGCAGAAACCATCCAAAACCTGACAAATTCAATGGACGAGAGAGTTCAGAAGCTCCTTTCGAACAAGGGGTCCTATGTGAAAATGTAACATCACCTAGAATAAAGTTTTGAGTTGAAAACTGTTTGATTTCAGTTTCTAACAACCTGCTAATGCTTATAATTTCAAAAATGACCATTTTTTTGGTCTTTATTAAAATGAAAAGGTTGATCGAAAAGTTTGGGGGATCTAAGAGTGTGGCAACCCAGTAGTCATGATTACTTCGAATTCTGACAATATGAGGGTCATGCTGCAGGTAGTGCAGCAAGAAGGCACTTATGTGTCTTGCGCATCTCGGAGCCCCAAAATTATTTTCCGGGCTAGATGCAGCTAAAAATTATTATTAATTTTAAATCTGGTGAAGCTTTAGTACAGATGGCCTAATAGGATCAGTGCTGCACATTGCTACAAAGCCCAAATTATTTTCCAGTCAAGATACAGATAAACATGATTAGTAATTTTAAATCTGGTGGAGCTTATTATAGATGGCCTAATAGAATCAGTGCTGCACACTGCTACAAAGCCCAAATTATTTTCCAGCCAAGATACAGATAAACATGATTAGTAATTTGAAAGCTTAAAACGGTTGGTAGGGTGATTTTAACCAATCATCAAGCTTTTACTCTCCCCAGGACGACACAGGGGTAGAAAAGTTGTTTCGGATCCATGATTTGTTCATCTTTATGAACGTGAGTCTGTCTACATTATGAGTGGAGAGCCGCGTGCGCTTATCTGTTAGCACACCACCAGCAGCGCTGAACACACGTTCAGACAGAACGCTGGCTGCGGGGCATGACAAGATCTCCAAGGCGTAAGTGGCTAGCTCCGGCCATTTATCCAGATTGGAAGCCCAAAAAGAGCAAGGGTCCAGTGACACAGTCATGGCTTCAATGTTTACTTGGAGATACTCCTGTACCATCGTCTCTAGGCGTTGACTATGTGTCAGACTTCTTGTCTCCTGTGGCCTTGCAAAGGATGGGCTAAAAAAGTGGTGAAATGATTCTGCAAAATTGATGTTACCAGCAGACACTGTGGTTCTGTTACGGTTTGAGTGCTGAACACTTGACGGTCCCATGGTTGGCAAGTTGGAACTGTGAGATTCACTACGTGCACCACTGGTATTTTGTGGAAAAGCACATGTAAGATTCTGCAACAGTCTCTGCTGATACTCCTGCATGCGTGCATCCCTTTCTATGGCAGGAATAATTTCTGCAAATTTACTTTTGTACCGGGGATCTAACAGTGTGGCAACCCAGTAGTCAGGATTATTTCTAATTCTCACAATTCGAGGGTCATGTTGCAGGTAGTGCAGCAAGAAGGCACTCATGTGTGTTGCGCATCCAGGAGCACCAAGTCCCTGTTGTGTTGGTGGCGAGGTAACAATCATGCTTCCTTCCTCTGTCCTCTCCCCCCAACCTCGCACAACAGAAATGTGATCAAGGTCTCCCTCATCTGATGAGTCTTCCATCAGTTCGTCCTCCACTTCTTCCTGGGCTCCTGCACCTTCCTCACTAGTTTGGCTGCTACCATGCGCCCTGGTAAAACCATCTCCCCCACCCTCACATGCCTGCCGCCTTGGTGCTGCCGACCGTCTGGACCTTGCAGATGTTAGCCCTTCCGCATACAATTCCTCCTCCTATACTTCCTCCACCTCCTCTTGTGCCACCACCTGACTCCGAATTCTGTTTAACATGTGCTCCAGCATGTAAATCACCGGAATAGTCATGCTGATAATGGCATCATCAGCACTAAAGATCTTCGTCGCCATTTCAAAACTGTGCAGAAGGGTGCATAGGTCCCTGATCTGAGACCACTCCTCCAGCGTGATTTGCCCCACCTCTGGATCTCGTTGGCACAGGCTATACGTCAGAACGTATTGCACCAGGGCTTGTCGGTGCTGCCACAGTCGCTGCAACATGTGCAGAGTTGAATTCCACCGGGTAGGCACATCACATTTTAGCCGGTGAAGTGGCAGGCCCAACGACTTCTGTAGAGATGTAAGTCGCTGAGCTGCGGGATGCGAACGGCGAAAGTGAGCACACAGCGACCGTGCCCTCTGCAGAAGGCCATCTAGTCTGGGATAGTGGGCTAAAAATTGCTGGACAACCAGGTTCAACACGTGAGCCATACAAGGCACGTGTGTGACATTGCCCCGGCGAATGGCCGCACCCAGGTTTGCAGCATTGTCGCACACGGCCTTCCCTGGTTTCAGGTCCAGTGGAGACAACCATTCATGAAATTGGTTCTCCAGAGCTGACCACAACTCCTCAGCTGTGTGACTCACATTTCCCAGACATTTCAATGTAAAAACCGCCTGATGACGTTGAGCCCTACTGCCAGCATAGTAAGGAGGTGTGCAGGATCCCTTCTGCGCAGTTAGAAAGCTTGTGGCATGACCAGACAGGCTTTGGGTGCAGGTGGAAGACCGAGAGGAGGTTGAGGAGGCAGAAGCAGTGGAGGAACTTTGACATAAAGAGGATTGACGCACAACTCGTGGGGACGGCAAGACTTGGACAGCAGCCCCTTGTCCTGCTGTCACCATAGTTACCCAGTGCCCAGTCAGCGACATGTAACGCCCCTGTCCATGCCTACTCGTCCAAGTGTCTGTGGTGAAATGCACCCTGTCACACACAGAGTTTCTCAAAGAAGCGGTGATGTTGTGTGCGACATGCTGGTGGAGCGCAGGCACACCTTTCTTTGAGAAGTAGTGCCGACTGGGCATCTGGTACTGGGGCACTGCGACGGACATAAGGTTCCGAAAATCCTCAGTGTCCACCAGGCGGAAAGGCAGCATATCTGTAGCCAAGAACTTGCAGATGGTGAAATTCAACCTCTTAGCTTTCTCATGGCTAGGAGGAAATGGTCTTTTACTTGTCCACTTCTGAGGGACCGAGGGCTGGCTATTGTGCTTAGACGGGGTTGATAAGGGTGTCCCCGGCAAACTGCTGGTCTGTGAGGAAGATGCAGGCGGACATGTTAGGTTGCCTTGATCCAAAGGTGGTGCTATCGATGTCGGACAGCGCTCAACACCAGCTGCTGTTACCACCTCCAAAGAAAATGATGACCTGCCAATCACGCTGGCTGTTGCGGGTAAAGAGGTGGCAGGTCTGTGCCCCAAAACAGGTGTGACTGCTGTCCCCCCAGTCACAGAGGATGAAGAGGCCGCGGATGCACAAGATATGGCAGACGGTGGTTGGCCCGGCCGGCTAGGCCGCATTGTAGCACACTGAGCTTCCCACTGCAACTTATGCTTCATGTCCATGTGCCGGTTCATGCATGAAGTACTCAAACTATGTATTTTTTGGCCTCTACTTAGCTTTTGCTGACAAATGTTACAGATAACACGAGTTGGGTCATCTTTATCGATCTGAAAAAATGCCCAGGCTATGCAAGGCTTAGCACCCATGCGACCTGAAGAGCCACCACGACTTGTGGTGAGAGGCAGAGTTGTGTTTGAGGATGCAGTTGTTGACGTGCTTCCAGTACTACGTCTCTGTCCAGGAAGGCGCAACCTGACCTTGTCGTCACTAGCATCTTCCTCCACCTCCTCTGCTGACCTCATCTCTTGGCTGACTGTGGGTTGACAGTAAGTGGGATCTCCAACCTCATCATCATCACCCTGTGCGTTATCACACCCGTCGTCCTCAGAGCCAACCTGTTCCTGCTCTGACAAAAAACTAAAGTTGTCGCTCCAATCAGGTATTTGAGTCTTATCATCGTCTTCCTCATTGTCTCCACCAACAGGAGTTACAGTTTGGGAATGAGGGTCTACATTATGGTCAGAACCTTCTGCGTCTGGTCCTGGATCCGACTCATAAAGATTCTGGGCATCAGTGCAGATCATTTCACAGAAGCGCTGGAGTCGACCTCTGATTCCCAGGCTATAGTATGAGTAAACAGCTCTGCAGACTCAACCATCTGTTCTACCTCATACTCAGACGGGCAGCTGGAGATTTGGGAGCTGTGAGGAAGCAAGTGCGATTGGGGTGACACCTTTGAGGACTGGAGTATTTGTGATGTTGAAGTTGATGTGGAGGAGAGCCCACTTAAAGGGGCACTTGATATCCGTTGAAGCACCTGCTGTTTTTGTGCCTCATCTGGAATTTGTAGCGATTGGCGTGGCCGTAAGAAAGGGATCTTATCACATTGTCCGCTAAAAGAAGTAGACATTTTAGTTTGGCTGGAAGATGGTCTTTCTTCTGCAGGTGTTACTGTTGCTTTAACACCTACCCCACGGACACAACCTTTTTTCCCCTTCCCAACACGCCTATTCCCCTTTCCACCAGCAGCAGGCCTTTTTCCACTCATTTTGGTGGTTAACTAATTAACAACTCTGGAGTTGTTTGCACAAAAAAACAATGGATGGGAACCGAGCAGAGCTGAGTGGCCAAACTGTGGTATTAGGCCAAAACTATTGGCTGGGTTAGATGCAGAAAAAAATTATATTCAATTTGCGATTAATAGAACAAGTCCCACACACAGCTAGAAGCCCAATATTTTTTCAGAGGTAGATGCAGAAAAAAATATATTCAGTTTGCAACCTGATGGAGGTCAGTATAGATGGACTAATACAACAAGTCCCACACACAGCTAGAAGCCCAATATTTTTTCAGAGGTAGATGCAGAAAAAAATATATTCAGTTTGCAACCTGATGGAGGTCTGTATAGATGGATTAATAGAACAAGTCCCACACACAGCTAGAAGCCCAATATTTTTTCAGAGGTAGATGCAGAAAAAAATATATTCAGTTTGCAACCTGATGGAGGTCAGTATAGATGGACTAAAACAACAAGTCCCACACACAGCTAGAAGCCCAATATTTTTTCAGAGGTAGATGCAGAAAAAAATATATTCAGTTTGCAACCTGATGGAGGTCTGTATAGATGGATTAATAGAACAAGTCCCACACACAGCTAGAAGCCCAATATTTTTTCAGAGGTAGATGCAGAAAAAAATATATTCAGTTTGCAACCTGATGGAGGTCAGTATAGATGGACTAATACAACAAGTCCCACACACAGCTAGAAGCCCAATATTTTTTCAGAGGTAGATGCAGAAAAAAATATATTCAGTTTGCAACCTGATGGAGGTCTGTATAGATGGATTAATAGAACAAGTCCCACACACAGCTAGAAGCCCAATTTTTTTTCAGAGGTAGATGCAGAAAAAAATATATTCAGTTTGCAACCTGATGGAGGTCAGTATAGATGGACTAATACAACAAGTCCCACACACAGCTAGAAGCCCAATATTTTTTCAGAGGTAGATGCAGAAAAAAATATATTCAGTTTGCAACCTGATGGAGGTCTGTATAGATGGACTAATACAACAAGTCCCACACACAGCTAGAAGCCCAATATTTTTTCAGAGGTAGATGCAGAAAAAAATATATTCAGTTTGCAACCTGATGGAGGTCAGTATAGATGGACTAATACAACAAGTCCCACACACTGCTAGAAGCCCAATATTTTTTCAGAGGTAGATGCAGAAAAAAATATATTCAGTTTGCAACCTGATGGAGGTCTGTATAGATGGATTAATAGAACAAGTCCCACACACAGCTAGAAGCCCAATATTTTTTCAGAGGTAGATGCAGAAAAAAATATATTCAGTTTGCAACCTGATGGAGGTCAGTATAGATGGACTAATAGACCAAGTCCCACACACCGCTAGAAGCCCAAATATTTTTTCAGAGCTAGATGCAGAAAATTTTTTTATTCAATTTGCAACCTGATGGAGGTCAGTATAGATGGACTAATAGACCAAGTCCCACACACTGCTAGAAGCCCAAATATTTTTTCAGAGCTAGATGCAGAAAAAAATTATTTTTAATTTGCAACCTGATGGAGGTCAGTATAGATGGACTAATACAACAAGTCCCACACACAGCTAGAAGCCCAATATTTTTTCAGAGGTAGATGCAGAAAAAAATATATTCAGTTTGCAACCTGATGGAGGTCTGTATAGATGGACTAATACAACAAGTCCCACACACAGCTAGAAGCCCAATATTTTTTCAGAGGTAGATGCAGAAAAAAATATATTCAGTTTGCAACCTGATGGAGGTCAGTATAGATGGACTAATACAACAAGTCCCACACACTGCTAGAAGCCCAATATTTTTTCAGAGGTAGATGCAGAAAATAATATATTCAGTTTGCAACCTGATGGAGGTCTGTATAGATGGATTAATAGAACAAGTCCCACACACAGCTAGAAGCCCAATATTTTTTCAGAGGTAGATGCAGAAAAAAATATATTCAGTTTGCAACCTGATGGAGGTCTGTATAGATGGATTAATAGAACAAGTCCCACACACAGCTAGAAGCCCAATATTTTTTCAGAGGTAGATGAAGAAAAAAATATATGCAGTTTGCAACCTGATGGAGGTCAGTATAGATGGACTAATACAACAAGTCCCACACACAGCTAGAAGCCCAATATTTTTTCAGAGCTAGATGCAGAAAAAATTATATTCAGTTTGCAACCTGATGGAGGTCTGTATAGATGGATTAATAGAACAAGTCCCACACATAGCTAGAAGCCCAATATTTTTTCAGAGGTAGATGCAGAAAAAAATATATTCAGTTTGCAACCTGATGGAGGTCAGTATAGATGGACTAATACAACAAGTCCCACACACAGCTAGAAGCCCAATATTTTTTCAGAGGTAGATGCAGAAAAAAATATATTCAGTTTGCAACCTGATGGAGGTCTGTATAGATGGATTAATAGAACAAGTCCCACACACAGCTAGAAGCCCAATATTTTTTCAGAGGTAGATGCAGAAAAAAATATATTCAGTTTGCAACCTGATGGAGGTCAGTATAGATGGACTAATACAACAAGTCCCACACACAGCTAGAAGCCCAATATTTTTTCAGAGGTAGATGCAGAAAAAAATATATTCAGTTTGCAACCTGATGGAGGTCTGTATAGATGGACTAATACAACAAGTCCCACACACAGCTAGAAGCCCAATATTTTTTCAGAGGTAGATGCAGAAAAAAATATATTCAGTTTGCAACCTGATGGAGGTCTGTATAGATGGATTAATAGAACAAGTCCCACACACAGCTAGAAGCCCAATATTTTTTCAGAGGTAGATGCAGAAAAAAATATATTCAGTTTGCAACCTGATGGAGGTCTGTATAGATGGATTAATAGAACAAGTCCCACACAAAGCTAGAAGCCCAATATTTTTTCAGAGGTAGATGAAGAAAAAAATATATGCAGTTTGCAACCTGATGGAGGTCAGTATAGATGGACTAATACAACAAGTCCCACACACAGCTAGAAGCCCAATATTTTTTCAGAGCTAGATGCAGAAAAAAATTATATTCAATTTGCAACCTGATGGAGGTCAGTATAGATGGACTAATAGAATGATGCTATGCCCAAAAGATTTTACTTCACTAGGTGCAGTAAAAAAATTGGTATTCTATACACAGGTGGTATATCTTGCAACACAGATAGGCTACTCCACTGACTAACACACTCTGCAATAGGCCAAAAAGGATTAGCTTTGCTAGATTCAGCCAAATGCTGTGAAAAAAACTTGCACAGCACTGGCACATACCTGCCTGGCAAAAACTGATAGGAACTGATGTAACCTAGTCCTGAAAAGGACTCCAATTACAATTAGTCTTTACTCCCACAATCTATCTATTTAAGAGCACAGACCTGCCTGATAAAAGTCGTAGGAAATGCTGTAACCTAGTCCTTAAAAGGACTGCAATCACAACTATTCCCTACTCCCAAGCTATCTGTAGATTTGTGCGAAAATTGGCTTGAAATTAACAAGGTATAGCGCACACAGCAACAGCGGTGCCGTCTAACACGCAGCTGCAGCAGTGAGAAAATGGTGGCGACGGGGAAAATGGCTTGGTCTTATAGGGCAAGGACATGTGACATACACTGCCAATGACACATGCCCTTGCTTGTGTGAAAAAAAGCACTTTGCTCCGTGTGTGCGCTGCTGATAGGCTGACAGATTGCACCTCCCCACTGTAAATGCGGGAAAGAGAAAAAAAAAATGGAGATCTTCATTGTTCCTGCAGAGATCCATCCCCTGCCCCTCCCCCCACCCCGCTGTACACTCAAACTGCGTATTAACATTAATTTTCATCATTACTGAGAAAAAATCCAGTTATGATTTGGTGCACGAACAGTTATCGAACATAACCTCGAACAGCCGAATTTTTCTCAAATTGTTCGTGTTCGCCGAACGGCTCGAACACCGCCCAAAACAGCTCGAATTTGAGATTGGCGAACAGTTCGAGTAGAACAACGCTCATCTCTAGTTGTGGGCATTACAGTGATTGGCTGGCCGCACAGCGTCACCTCGAGTATTTAAAATGGGGCGCCGCCATCTTGGACACAGTCGCTCCGGATTAGACAGTGTAGGGACAGCGCTGCTGATTTAGGGAGAGATATAAACTGCGAAATAGTTAGTGTAGGGTCGGTAAAGGCTGCCAGAACAAACAAACAGTCCTTTTCAGGACTAATATCCATCCCAGATACCAGGCAGGCAGGCTGTATAGGAGACACAGTGGTTATACCAGCAAACGCTGCATTACAGTCCTGCGTGCTCCTGTTGCTGAAATTGCTGGACTTAGCACCAGGTGTCGGGGGCCAGGAAAAATCCTTTTTTTTTAATCTAAATCCTCCTATTTTTTTCCTCCTTCACACTGTACAAATATCCATCTTATTAACCTTTTGGTGTGTCCCCCCCCCCCCCAAAAAAAAGCGTGTCTCTGATTTTTCAGACACAAATATAACTGTTGAAAATAGTCTGGTGCAGGCTAGAGAAACAGAAGTTTTGTTTTGCACTTCCACGGTTCAAACCTCTGTATTATCCATTTTGGGCCATTTGTATCTAAAAAAAAACAGTTTGAGTGTGTCGCTCTCTGTTCAGCCGCAAATATCTCTATTTAAAAAAGTGTGGTATACCCCAGTAAACAATAACTGTGGTTTTGCCATCCCACAGTAAAAAATCTCTATTATTCAGGTTTTGGTATTTTTTTCCGTAAAGAAAAACAGTAGTGTCTCCTGACTGTTGTGACACAAAAATATATCTGTTGAAAATAGTCTTGTGTAGGCCCGACATCCCAGTGTGGTTTCGCAGTTCCACGGGTCAAATCGCTGTACTATCCAGTTTTGGGCCTTTGGTATCTAAAAAAAAAGCAGTTTGAGTGTGTCGCTCACTGTTCAGCCGCAAATATCTCTATTTAAAAAAGTGTGGTATACCCCAGTAAACAATAACTGTGGTTTTCCTCTTCCACGGTTCTAATCTACTCTTTATTACCCTTTTTCCATTGATAGTGCAAGTGTAAGCTATTTTACTTCATTTACAATGGGCAAGGCGCGTGGCAAGGGACGTGGAAGTGGACGTTCTGGTGATGGTTCGTGCAGAGGACGGGGCCGTGGCCAAGGTGAAAATGTGACACAACCAACAGCCACATCTTCTCGCTCCCATTTCTTGACCGAATTACTAGGGAAGCACAGAACAACACCAGTATTGAGAACTGATCAGTGTGAACAGGTTATTAATTGGATAGCAGATAATACTTCCAGTTACCTGGGCACCACCACCTCTGGTCTGTCTTCCACACGGTCAACTCTTAGTAGCCGTGAGTCTCGACCGCATACTCCTCCTCACCCTGATGCTCCTTCCTCCCACCATGCCGAGTGTTGTCAGACAGCAAGTGATCCCACACTTGGACACTCTGAAGAGCTGTTCACTGGTCCATTTCCATATTTGGGCCCCTCGCCTGATACGCTTGAAGTGGTGGAAGAGGAGATCCCATGTTGCGATGCCCAAATATTTGAACAGCCACGGCCACAGGAAGTCGACGTTGGCAATCTGTCACAAGAGGTGGACGATGACGAGACACAATTGCCAGGAAGTGAGGAGGAGGATCGTGGTGCGCAAGTGGAAGAGGAGGAGGTGGTGGATGATCTAGTAACTGACCCAACGTGGAAGGAGGACATGCAGAGTGAGGCCAGCAGCACACAGGGGGAGGGAGTACCCCAACAGGCAGGAAGAAGCAGTGTGGTGGCCGCAGACAGAAGGCAGGCAACACGTGAGACGTTGCCAGTACAAGTGGTAGGTCTTCCAGAGTCTGGAATTTTTTTAAAGACTCTGCTGATAACCCCAAAAAGGCCATATGTTCCACCTGCCATGTCAGCATCAGCAGGGGTGACAAAACTACCAGCCTGACCACCACCAGCATGATCAGGCACATGGCAGCAAAGCACCCGACTTTGTGGGGCGAAACCCAGGGTCCACGACCAGTGTCAGCGGGTGTCACCACTGCTTCTTCCACTGTTGTGCGTGCAATAGAACCCCCTGTTGTGTGTGCAAGGCAATCCCCTGTCCATACTGCATGTAAAGATGCCCCCTCCTCTCAGTCTTCACTTGTTATGGCAGTTTCTCAAGAAAAAGCATCAATGTACACGTCCACGTCCCACCGCAGCATTCAATTGTCCATATCCCAGACCTTTGAACGAAAGCGGAAATTCGCATCTAATGCCCCACAGGCCACAGTCCTAAATTCGCACATTTCACGACTGCTTGCATTGGAAATGCTGCCTTTTATGCTGGTGGAGACGGAATCCTTCCGCAATCTTATGGCGGTGGCCGTCCCTCGGTACTCGGTCCCCAGCCGACACTATTTTGCCCGGTGTGCCATCCCCGCACTACACAAGCACGTGTCCCAAAGCATCTGCCGTGCCCTCAACAACGCAGTTACTGGGAGAGTCCACCTGACAACGGACACGTGGACAAGTGCTTGTGGCCAGGGACGGTACATCTCTCTGACGGCACACTGGGTAAACATAGTGGAAGCCGGGACCCAGTCGGACCTTGGGACGGAACACATCCTCCCCACACCGAGGATTGCGGGCCCTATGTCAGTCAGAGTTGCCCCCACAGTGTACAGCTCCTGCGCATCCTCCTCCTCCTCCTCCTCCTCATGTTCAGCCTCCATCTCAGATATAACCACATCAGTTACAAGCTGGAAGCATTGCAGTACTGCCTCCGCCAAGCGGCAACAGGCTGTGCTGAAACTCATAAGCTTAGGTGATAAACCTCACACTGCTTGTGAGTTGTGGACAGCTGTGAAAGAGCAGGCAGATCTGTGGCTGAGACCGCTGAACCTACATCCCGGCATGGTGGTGTGTGACAATGGCCGTAACCTGGTGGCGGCTCTGAGGCGAGGTGAGATCACACACGTACCATGCCTGGCTCATGTGCTTAACCTCGTGGTTCAGCGGTTTCTTAAATTGTACCCCGAGTTGCCAGATCTCCTCGTGAAAGTACTCCGCCTGTCAGCTCATTTTCGCAAGTCGGCTACAGCTTCCGCCGCCCTTGCTGTGTTGCAGCAGCGTTTGCAGCTTCCGGCACACCGACTGGTGTGTGATGTCCCCACACGTTGGAACTCTACCCTCCACATGTTGCAAAGGATTTGTGAGCAGAAGAGAGCAGTTGTGGAGTACCAGCTGCAACAAGGCCGTCGATATTCAGGTCAGACTCCACACATAAGACCTCAGGAGTGGACCTGGATGTCTGACATATGTACCATCCTGACAAACTTTGAGGAGGCCACCAAGATGGTGAGTGGCGATGACGCCATCATTAGTGTCAGCATCCCACTTGTTTGTCTTTTGCAACGCTCTCTGCAGAGAATTAAAGAGGAGGCATGGTCAGTCGTCATCTTGGTGAGGACATGGAAATGTTGCCCGTTACCAGTCTGGCACGCATGGCTGACTTTATGTTACACTGCCTTAACCGTGACCCTCGCGTTGTCAAAATGTTGGGTGACAGTCATTACTGGTTGGTGACACTTGTAGACCCCCGCTACAAGGAGAACTTTCACTCTCTTATTCCTGAGGTGGAGAGGTCTACAAAAATGGGGCAATACCAGAAGGCCCTTGCTGCAGAACTCTTAAAAAAATTCCCATCTGAACACGCTAGCGGCAGAGGTCACAGTTTGTTGCCCAACCAAGGCGTACAGGCAAGAGAGAGGCAACTCCAATCCATCAGAGGCAGGGGAACACTGTCAACGTTCTGGGACAGTTTTCTGACACCCGCCCAGCTTACAGGCCCTGAGGCGCGGGGTACTCTCACAAGGAGTGGAAAGTTTCAAAAGATGGTGAGGGAGTACCTTGCCGATCGTACCAGCGTCCTCCGTGATTCCTCTGTGCCTTTTAATTATTGGGTATCCAAGCTGGACACTTGGAATGAACTCGCTCTGTACGCCTTGGAGGTCCTGGCCTGCCCTGCCGCTAGCGTGTTATTGGAGCGTGTTTTTAGTGCCGCTGGGGGAATTATAACTGATAAGCGCACTCGCCTGTCAACTGACAATGCTGACAAGCTGACCCTTATCAAAATGAACAAGGGCTGGATTGGGCCAGACTTCTCATCACCACCAAATGACAGCAGAGTAACATAAAGTCAAATCCACTGTGTTATTTCGGGAGGTGTATTCACATGCACCGCTTCACACCCACACATGGGTATACGCTGCCTCGTTTCGGCTGTTTAATCTTCTTCTCCTTATCCTCAGCCTCCACCACCACTATACCACCAGGGTGCCAGCATTGCAAGTTGCTCCGTCCTAATTTTTGACAGCTTTTGCTGGGAAAGCATAAGCAAATACTATGGGAGACCCACTCCCCAATAATGGGACTTATGTTTGTAATATGCTGTACTGCATGACTCTTGTAAGGGGCATTGCAAGTTGCTCCGTCCTAATTTTTGGCAGCTTTTGCTGGGAAAGCATAAGCAAATACTATGGGACACCCACTCCCCAATAATGGGACTTATGTTTGTAATATGCTGTACTGCATGGCTCTTGTAAGGGGCATTGCAAGTTGCTCCATCCTAATTTTTGGCAGCTTTTGCTTGGAAAGCATAAGCAAATACCATGGGACACCCACTCCCCAAAAATGGGACTTATGTTTGTAATATGCTGTACTGCATGTGACGCGCCCCCTGGGCCGTGTGTACACGTGTGTGGGATACCCAGTGCCGGGTCTCTGGGGTCTGTAGTCTCCGTGGCGGTGACCCGGTCCCTGGCTCAGGCTGGTCAAACCAGTGGCAGTCTTTCTTAGGTTTTGAGGTTAATTGTCCGACTCCGGCACCCGTGGATTGCGGTCAGGGAGTACCACCGCTGCGAGGCAGACCGCTGAGGCTGGTGTTGTGTGCGCAGCATAGAATGGGATAACTCCCCTCGGGAGGAGTATAGCCTCAGGGCAGTGAGTGTGGATGATGGGGGTGATGGTGCACGAGCGCAGCAGGAATGACTCAGAGTCTTTGCTGTGCAGTTCAGGGTCTTTACTGATGATTATAAGGTAGACCCTTCCGAGAGTACTGGCTAGCATAAGAGGCCTGGTCAGTCTGTGAGCAAGCAGTAGTTCCCCTGGCCAGGTGGAGTTGTAGGCCTCCCCGTCTGTCTGCACTCTTCCTGGCTACCTTGCTGTAAGCAGGTAGAAGTAGCCCACGTCCCTGAGTGTACCGTGTAGTGCTCACCCGTATGGCTGGTGACTTGGGGCCTTCTGTTAGCCTCCGCTCCACGACGGCGGTGCTGGTCCCTTGCTTGTGACTGAGCCTCCGGGCTTCTATGGCCAGAGGACCTGAAATCCCCTGCCGGCTGGTTTCTGCTGCTGGATATATAAGTCCTTACAGCTTCGGACTCCTGTGTCCGGTTCCTATTGTCTTCTGCCAGGGCGAGCTCTGCTCAGCTTCCAGCCCCTGGTCTTTAGCTCCTAGCTCCTACAGAGCTCCTTGATGTTACTTTCCCTTGCTCTCACTCTGACTCTGACTGTTCTCTGACTCACTCAACCCCTCCCCAGATCCAGTTTATAAGTGCAGAATTCTCCCCTCCCAGGATTGGGGCAGGAGGATGTTGCATGTTTAAGGGATCCTGACCAGGAAACCTCTCACTTGCTCTCCGACTTAATATCTCTATTACTGTGGTGACCAGACCCCTGGGGTGCCACACATGACTCTTGTAAGGGGCATTGCAGTTCCTCATAATTTTTGGAAAGTCCTCCATTCACTGCTTAGGTCAACAGTGCACGGGAGACCCAGTTGCTATAAATGGAAAAAAAGGTTTAGTTAACGCCCTCTGACCTTCATGTCATTTCCAAGGGGCATTGGAGTGGCTCGAAATTTTTGGTAGGCATTGCCCTATAACTGTGTAGCCGAACCGCTCCTTTTGTTACAGAAGCATATCCTACAAGACATATCTGGTTGACTGGCCTGATATTGATGTGAATGGTCCCTGTTCCTCCTGCTCTTTCTCCTTTGCCACTACCTCATCCATCATTTATCACCTGAAGATTTGTTTTAACGGGAGTCATAGAACTTGGATAGTAGCAGGAAAACATCCAGCAATCCTCGGAGGAGGTGGGATATGCGCCAAAACGCTGACCACCTCAGGCCTAGCCGCTATTACATACATGCGCTTGCATTACAACAAAACAAAGCAGATGCTAACTTCTATCATCCTCATCATGCTCCTCACCTTGGCACTCTCAACTCCCTGATGGAGAAGCCAGGGCCCACCGGAGGAGTCTGATAGTCCGGTGGGCTCGGCCAATGCTGCCCTAAAGCAGGCCAGGCTAAGAAAAGTGTGGGAAAGTTTACCGGGACAAATAGGGGTGGCTGGGGACTAAGTATGGACACCCGGCCACCCCCTGGAGGCTGGGGAGCAAGTGAGGACACCCGGCCACCAGGCGGCTGGGGACTGAGTATGGATACCAGGCCGCCGACACAGCCATGGTGTGGTGGCCAGATTCCGCCTCCACATGCCTAAAAGGCCCAATTTAAAGTGCAAGCAAGCAAGCAGTATGGTATTGCAGCCTGGGGGTGGGTGGGTGGCAGGCTGCATACTTGCGCTTGCATTGCAAGGAATGGGAGAGGTACAATTGAACATTGCCCTGGGACAAGGACTTGAATGGGGATAGTTGCAAGTCTGCAACGACAGGTGCAAGGTGGGAGGCATCTTCGCATGTACCATGAACAGGGGTTTGGCATGCACACACTACAGCGGAATAGGCTCTCCTTCCCACTAAATGCACTGGGGAGGGCACAGGTAATGTTTTGGTATACGCGCTTAATCTTATGTATAAGGCACACCAGGACAAATATGGGCGGCTGGGGACTGAATTTGTATACCTCGCTGCCGAAGCAGCCATGAGGTAGTGGCCAGCTTTGGCCTCCTCCAAACTAAAAGGCCCCATTTCAAGTGCAAGCTAGCAGTATGGAATTGCAGTCTGGGGGTGGGTGGGTGGCAGGCTGCACACTTACACTTGCATTAAAAGAAAACATAGCAGATGCTAACTTCTGTCATCATCATCATGCTCCTCACCTTGGCACTCTCAACTCCACCGATGGAGAAGTCAGGGCCCACCGGAGGAGTCTGGTTCTCTGGTGGGCTCGTCCAATGCTGCCTAAAGCAAGCCAGGCTAAGAAAAGTGTGTGGGGGGATGTTCCAAGGAGAAATAGGGGCGGCTGGGGACCGTTTATGGACACCCGGCTGCCCCCAGGCGGCTGGGGACCGTGTGTGGACACCCGGCCGTGGGGCGGCTGGGGACCGAGTATGGACACCCGGCCGCCGGTACGGCTGGGGACTGAGTATGGATTCCAGGCCGCCAACACGGCCATGACGTGGTGGCCAGATTCCGCCTCCACATGCCTAAAAGGCCCAATTTCAAGTTCAAGCAAGCAAGCAGTATGGTATTGCAGCCTGGGGGTGGGTGGGTGGCAGGCTGCATACTTGAGCTTGTATTGCAAGGAATGGGGGAGGTACAATTGAACACTGCCCTGGGACTAGAACTTGCATGGGGATAGTTGCAAGTCTGCATCTTCTGATGCAGTAAGGATCACTTATGATGGGCACACTTTTAGACAATGACCTGGGAGTCAGAGATGCTTCCAGGGGTCTTCCCCATGCTGTTCCCTTGTCTTTTCAGCACTTTATGCATGTGTCACACAGCACATGGCCAGATAAGGTTGTAAAGTGTTAAAATGACATTTCACGGTGAAAGCATTTGTCATAGTTGAAAGCAATACAAAAGTGCAAAAAACGCATAAAAAATGCTACTTGTGAACATAGCCGAAGGTGTGGAGGAGTATTTTTGTTTTTGGTCATTTATTTTAACTTATACACAAGTCTTTACCCTGGAAAGGATGTTCCTTAACATATTTCACAGGAAAAAAGTTTCACTTTTGTTTTTGAACGTTTTATTGTGAGCCTGTAAAAGTGGCTTAATACCTCTGACCACGTTGTTGACAGCAGTGACCTGGGGGTCAGAAATGCTTCCTGGGGCAATCCCCATGCTGTCCCCATGTCATTTGAGCACTGTCACTATCGTTTTGGGCACTTGTTAGGCTTTTAAAAGACTGCCGGGGGTGCCACCGCAAAAATGCTCGAGTCTCCCATAGACTAACATTGGGCTCGTTGCTCGGGTCGAGCACCCGAGTATCACGGCGAGCTCGACCCGAGCTTCGAGCACCCGAGCATTTTAGTGCTCGCTCAACACTATTCCTGACTTGTTTAACCAGTTAGTGGGGGCCAAGTGGTTCTCTAAAATTGATCTCCGGGGGGCATACAATTTGTCACGAATGATGGAGGGTGATGAATTGAAAACTGCTTTTAACATTCCGGTAGGTCATTCTGAGAATCTTGTGATGCCTTTTGGTCTTAACAATGCACCTGCATTTTTTCAGAACCTTATTAATGACATCCTGAGACCTTTGATTGGTAAGAATGTGGTTGTGTATTTGGATGACATTTTGATTTACTCACCAGATCTAGAGTCCCATTGGCAGAGTGTACGTGAAGTTTTGCAGTTATTGAGTGATAATTCACTCTTTGCTAAGCTGGAGAAATATGAGTTCGCTGTGCAGAAAATTAGTTTTTTGGGCTACATTGTCTCCAGCGAGGGCTTTGAGATAGACCCTGTAAAGGTTCAGGCTGTGCAGGAATGGCCTAGGCCTACTGGTTTGAAATCTATACAGAGATTTTGGGGTTTTGCTAATTATTACAGGAAATTAATTATGAATTTTTCTGTAATTGTTAAACTTCTAGCTGATCTCACCAGGAAAGGTGCGAATACGGCCCAGTGGACTACTGAGGCCATTGAAGTGTTTGAGTATCTCAAAGAGGGGTTCAGTTCTGCCCCTATCCTTATGCAGCCTGATGAGACCAAGCCTTTTTTGGTCGAGGTCGATGCTTCATCGGTGGGGGTCGGAGCAGTTTTATCTCAGGAGAACAAGGGTGGAGTACATCCTTGTGCCTTCTTTTCGAAAACATTTTCGGAAACTGAACTGAATTATGTTGTTGGAAATTGGGAGTTGCTGGCTATTAAACTTGCGTTAGCTTTCCCCTATCTTTCCTTAGTACATGTTGCAGATCATAACAGGTTCCCCCAGTTTAATATGGATTATGGGCCATTCGTAGGACTAGTAGGTTACCTGTCAATCTTACAGGTAATGAACAGCACTACATATGCAAACAATAGCAGGATTGCTGTTTTTTGATCATAGAGCCTCACAAAAAAATTAAATAAAAATTATCCAAAGTCGCATGTACTCAAAAATAGAACCAGTGAAAACTATAGCTTGTACGACAAAAAAACATAATCCCTCACACAACTCTGTCTACAGAAAAAAAAACTATGGATTTTAATTTAAGGTAACTCCCCTCCAAAACATAAAGTAGTAGAACTGAAAGATGAAAAAACAATATAACTTATGAATATCATTATATTAAAAAAGTGTAATAAAAAGTGATCCGTTGAACAGTTGAATGTACCTGAAAATAGCACCAGTGAAAACTGTATCGTGTCATGCAAAATATAAGCCCCCATGCAACTTCATTGATGGAAAATATAGCAACTAGTGATGAGCGAGCATGCTCATTTAACTCTTTCACCGAGCATGCTCGGATGCTTACCAAATAGCTTCGGCGTGCTCGTTATTATGTTCCAGTCCCAGCGTGTGCATGATTTACAGCTGTAAGACAGCCTCAACACATGCAGGGATTGCTTGTCTGTTAGGGAATCCTCACATGTATTGAGGCTGTCTTACAGCTGTAAATCATGCACATGCGGGGACTTGAATGAAGGGGTTAGGAGTTTCAGCTCCTTAACATGTGCCACCCTGTTTTTAAAGGGACCAAAAAGTAATTGGACAGATTAAATAATTGTAAATAAAATGTTAATTTCTAGTTCTCACAATGTGGAACGCACGCCGACCTGCCAGATCTAGGATGGCTGGTGTATACCAGTATTGGGGACTATGGAGCGCAAACATATGGAGCATGGGGCCTATCTATTAGCAGGCTACACACCTGGTATCTATTATTGGGACTCTTTGGGACCAATGGAATAGGTGTGGGGGGTGTATTTAAACAGGATTAGTGGAAAGTTTGAGTTACCCACCCTAGTTAAGATTATCAAAATGGATTGATCGATGTGCAAAACTGATAGAGACATACCCCAAGCCACTTGCAGCTGTAATCGCAGCAAAAGGTGGCTCTGCAAAGTATTAACTCAAGGGGGCCGAATAATATTGCACGCCCCACTTTTCAGTTTTTAATTTGTTAAAAAAAAGTTTAAAATATCCAATAAATTTCGTTCCACTTCACGATTGTGTCCCACTTGTTGTTGATTCTTCCCCCCAAAAATTTGAATTTTATATCTTTATGTTTTGAAGCCAGAAATGTGGGAAAAGGTAGAAAAGTTCAAGGGGGCCAAATACTTTCACAATGCACTGTATACCTGGATTAATAGGAACCTTTGATAATAAAAATGAACAGGTCTTTGCGATTCTCAGAAGACACTGGGATAATTTGGTATCGGAAGCGGATTTAAAGGGTGCTATCTCTACTTCGCCGTGTGTGACATTTAGAAAGGGAAGATCCCTGAAGGATTGCAAGATGTGTGAACAGATGAGCCCAGGAAAGTCGTTTGTTAGTTCCTCGACTGGTAAGAGGTTCTTTATAAGGGACTTTTGTAATTGTAAAATGGATAGTGTCATTTACAAGGCCACCTGCTCTTGTCCGCTGGATTATGTTGGGAAGACTTATAGAGAATTTAGACGTAGAGTGGGAGAACACCTAGGGGACATACAGTTAGGTCCATATATATTTGGACAGAGACAACATTTTTCTAATTTTGGTTCTAGACATTACCACAATGAATTTTAAACAATACAATTCAGATGCAGTTGAAATTCAGACTTTCAGCTTTCATTTGAGGGTATCCACATTAAAATTGGATGAAGGGTTTAGGAGTTTCAGCTCCTTAACATATGCCACCCTGTTTTTAAAGGGACCAAAAGTAATTGAACAGATTAAATAATTGTAAATAAAATGTTAATTTCTAGTTCTCACAATGTGGAACGCACGCTGACCTGCCAGATCTAGGATGGCTGGTGTATACCAGTATTGGGGACTATGGAGCGCAAACATATGGAGCATGGGGCCTATCTATTAGCAGGCTACACACCTGATATCTATTATTGGGACTCTTTGGGGCCAATGGAATCGGGGAGGGAAAATGTATTTAAACAGGATTAGTGGAAGGTTTGAGTTACCCACCCTAGTTCTGATTATCAAAATGGACTGATCATTAGTATGCATTTATATATTATACATCTAGAACCTGGACATTCCTTTGTATCAGCCTCCTGAGGAACCGTACCTCGGGGAAACGCGTTGAGGCGATGGGTGTTAGGCCGGTATGCAGGAGAAGGGCTTTCTCGCGGCGTTCGGCCAAGCCCTTTCCTGCTTGTCAGTAATTGTCAGCATTTAGGTTCCGTTCTAGGGATTCTAAGTGTGGTTTATGCGTTTCTGCTCATGTGCCGCTAAGTCATGCCCCCTTGCAGTCATGTTCCGCTAAGCCACGCCCCCTGCTGTCTGGTAAAGCGTGGTTGGTTGTCCTGGGGGGCTGTGGCTGTCTCTAGTGTATTTAAGGGCTCCGCCCCATGCCTAGTCTATCTCTTTCTAACCTGGGGTGAGGTCTCTGGCAGTAAATGCAGTGTGTGAGAGTCGTTGTCAAGGGTTCCTGCTGTGTGCTCCCTAGTCATCTTAGCCATCAATTAGGGCTAGCGGAATGCTGTGAGCAGCACACTCTACCGTGTCGGTTCACCGGTTGGTGTCCACGCCACGGAGGCGTCCTTGCTACCAATCCAATATTCCAGGGTCCGCCATTGTATGTGTGGTCACACTGCCACTTTTACACCCATGTGTTGGGTGCTGCAGAGATCCTCCTCCTCTTTAGGAACTTTCCTGGCCAGCAGCTATCTGCCGCTCTATATGCTGCCATCTAGTACTCAGGCGTTTCATGCTGCCAAATCATTCCTGCTCTGTATAGCGGTGTCTTGCAGTGCAGAAGTTTATTAGTTTCGTTTCTGGAGTGTCGTTAACTCCCAGCATTGTATCTTGTTTAGTTACTACTAGTGTGTGCACTTAACACACTAATTCATTTCTTTCTCTCTGCTTAGCTTAACATTCCTCTGGGACTCAGCTGCTTCAGCTCCTCTGCAGTCCGGTGGACTCCGACGTGTCCTTTAAGTTTTATTTTATTTTATTAAAGGACACGCCAGTGTAACAATGGGACACTGATCATATACCTGAGACATGATGACACGACTTTGAGACTTTAGACTTCTATTATCCATCCGGAACCTTTTTTCATTTTTGGTCATAAAAAGTCTTTCATTGGGGACATGGGGACACTGACCAAAGGCTGAAACTTTCGTTATACATCCTGGACCATCTCCTTATGGGCAAGATAAGTCATCTATTTATATCACTCACTTTTTTCTTGCTGTGTTTTATATCATATGCCTTAGATTGCATCGGAATGTGGTGAAATTAGGATTATATTTCAGAGCAAGCCAGGATATATAGGGATAGCTGACGTTGAGCGAAGGCGCCAAAATCGCCAACTTTAATTAGGGTGCCAACCTCCGCAGATAGGCAGGAATCAGCATATAGGTGGTAATTTAGGGCCTGGTCAGTGGTGTTTTAGTGTAGAGATCTATGCTACAGTGATCCCATTTGTTTGTCTTAATTATGCACTACAATCACTTTGTTCACTGGGTTGCACTTATCCTTGTGAGGTACTGAAAGACTCGCTGTATGATTCTATATAATCCTTTCTATCTGTATAAAGGAGGGGATTATTGGATTATGATAAATGGTATACTAGTTGTGTGAGATATCCCCTTCTTTTTTTGCCAATTAGGGCTCTTTGAAATTAAAAAGTGGAGTCCAGTACCTTTAGTGTGGTTCCACATTAATGTATATGTTTATCCACTTTTTAATGAGATTTTTCTGATTAAAAGTTTTTTTATTCTTAGGTTAGTGTATAGAAAGAAAAATATTTTTCCACCACCAGGAGCAAAACAGTAACAATGTAGTGACATGACAAGAATCTGCATAACTAATCATATACTAAATAGTTGTAAGTCAAATTTATGTGTGAGATAGATGAAAGTCTATAGAATGATGGTAGTCTCATGTTAAAAGCAGTATGGAGCCTGAAAATCAAAAGTTCAAAACATTGTTACTAGTGTTGAGCGAGCACTAAAATGCTCGGGTGCTCGAAGCTCGGGCCGAGCTCACTGTGATACTCGGGTGCTCGACCCGAGCAACGAGCCCAATGTTAGTCTATGGGAGACCCGAACATTTTTGCGGCGGCTCCCCCGGCAGTCTGTAGAAAGCCTAAAAAGTGCCCAAAACGATAGTGACAGTGCTCAAATGACATGGGGACAGCATGGGGATCGCCCCTGGAAGCATTTCTGACCCCCAGGTCACTGCTGTCAACAACGTGGTCAGAGGTATTAAGCCACTTTTACAGGCTCACAATAAAACGTTCAAAAACGAAAGTGAAAGTGCTTTCCTGTGAAATATGTTAACCCCTTAACGACCATGGGTCTTTCTGTTTTTGTGTTTTCCTTTTTTGCTCCCCTTCTTCCCAGAGCCAGAACTTTTTTAATTTTCGTTCAATATGGCCATGTGAGGGCTTATTTTTTGCGGGACGAGTTGTACTTTTAAACACCATCACTGGTTTTACCATATCGTGTGCTGGAAAATGGGAAAAAAATTCCAAGTGCAGTGAAACTGCAAAAAAAATGCAATTCCGCAGTTGTTTTTTGGGTCCTTTTTTTACCACGTTCACAGATTGCTAAAACTGACCTGCCATCATTATTTTCCAGGTCGTTACAAGTACATAGACACCAAACATGTATAGGTTCTTTTTTATTTAAGTGGTGAAAAAAAAATCCAAAGCTTGCTAAAAAAAACAAAAAAAATTACGCCATTTTCCGAGACCCTTAGCTTCTCCATTTTTCGGGATCTGGGGCCAGGTGAGGGCTTATTTTTTGCGTGCCGGGCTGACGTTTTTATTGATACCATTTTGGGGTAGATCTGATGTTTTGATCGCCCGTTATTGCATTTTATTGCAAAGTTGTAGCGACCAAAAAAACTTAATTCTGGCGTTTAAAATTTTTTTCTCGTTACGCCGTTTACTGATTGTATTAATTCTTCTTTTATATTGATAGATCGGGCGATTCTGAACGCGGCGATACCAAATATGTGTATGTGTTTTTTTTTTTATATATATATTTTTTATTTTGAATGGGGCGAAAGGGGGGTGATTTAAACTTTTATATATTTTTTATTTTTTTGAAAAACTTTTTTTTTACACTTTCTGCTTGCTTCTATAGTCTCCAGAGGAGACTAGAAGCAGCAGTTGTCTGATTGCTTCTACTGTATACAAGCGATGAGCAGATCGCTTGTATGCAGGAGAAATTCTCACTTGCTATGAGCGCTGACCACTAGGTGGTGCTCATAGCAATTGAGACATGACAACCACAGGCGTCTGCTGCAGACCCTGAGTTGTCATGCCCACCCATTGGTGACCCGCGATCACGTGACGGGGTCACTGATGGGCGGGGCTTAGGACTCCCGGAAGCGCGAGTTAAATGCCACTGTCAGAGATTTAACATGTTAACAGCCGCGGGTGGATTGCGATTCCAATAATCAGCTGACATGTGCTCGCTTCAGTGCGGGCTCACCGCCGGAGCCCCCGCTGAACCGGCCTTCCCGACCTGGTGCGTACTATTACTGACCAGGTCGGAAAGGGGTTAAGGAACATCCTTTCCAGGGTAAAGACTTGTGTATAAGGTAAAATAAATAACCAAAAACAAAAATACTCCTCCACACCTTGGGCTATGTTCACAAGTAGCATTTTTTATGCGTTTTTGCACGTTTGTATTGCTTTCAACCGTGACAAATGCATTCACCGGGAAATGTCATTTAGGCTATGTGCCCATGTTGCATTTATGAAGCAGAAAATTTCTGCAACATTTCTGCATGTCCCTTGCCAGAAAATCGCGTGCGTTTTTTGGTCGCGTTTTTGACGCGTTTTTGTATGCGGATTTTACATGCGTTTTTGCAAGCTTATTTCATGCGTTTTTGAGTACAAATAAAGTTATTGAAAAAAAAAAAAAAAAGATGGAAATCATGATGTCATTTCCTAGTTCAACCCCTCTTCACCATTTTGTTTTTTGCAAAAGACAGTATGCCACAGGAATTGCAGCCCCTGCGGGTCAGCAGACCATGCCTAAACCTTCTGCTAATGACTTGCTTAAATTTCCTGCACTACAACGTTGAGCAGGTAATATAAATTAAGTTTTTTTGGGGTACATTATTTTTATGTAGTGTGTGTACTAACCTATTATTGTTCTATAGGAGCGTTTAAGGAGGAGAAGACGACCAAAAAAAATTTGGGTGCACCCTATCTTGCAGGAGCGGACGGACAAGGGCCACTTTAATGTTCTCTACCAGGATTTAAGGAGGTAAGATATATGTGAAGAAAGTATAATGTCACCCGTCTATGCTGTTTTTTTAAGGTTTTGTTTGTATACTATGTTACAAAATTATCTTTTAATATTTTTTTTTTCTCTGTTTACTACAGTTTTCCTGAAAAATTTAAACAGTTCTGCCATCTGAACATTATTGCATTTGATCGGCTGCTGAGCCTTATGTCTCCTGACCTGGACTTCCAAGACACTGTAATGCGAAGGGCCATCTCTGCTGAGGAAAGGCTGCTCATCACCTTGCGGTAAGTTGAATGTTGATTTATATGTACCTGGTTTTGTTCGCCACCCTGCGGTGATGGCTGGTGTACCTGGTTTTGTTACCCTGTGGTGATGGCTCCACTGTGTCTGTCTTTGTGTACATATTTTTGGCTTGACCATGAGATCACCATGCACAGAGATCAGATTGAAAAGGTCACTGATGTGTAAACTCTAGAGCAAACATCGTAGGCAAACACAGACACAAAGTCAAAACACATTATAAATTGATATGTGTGAACTCAAGAGAAAACAAAAAATGACCAAAAAAGATTGAAAATGTGGAGCCCCCCCCCCCAAAAAAAACGCGCCCATTGTTGGAATAGTTTTTTGTAATAAAGACCTTAATTTTTTAAAAGATGAATCAATAATGGATAATTACTGTTGGCTTGTATTTCTTTTTATGGCTTTTCTAATTATCTATTTTTCCTTTTCAGATTTTTGGCCACAGGAGAGAGCTATACATCACTGCACCTCCAATTTAGGGTTGGTAAATCCACCATTTCCAGAATTGTCAGGTGCACATGTACCGTCATCTGGCAGAAGTTGCAGCCCATCGTGATGCCTTCTCCAACCGAGGAGATTTGGCTGCAGGTCGCAGCAGGCTTTCAAACTGTGGCCAATTTCCCAAACTGCATTGGTGCTGTCGATGGCAAACATGTGAGAGTTCAGCAGCCACCACGATCAGGATCACGCTTCTTTAATTATAAGAAATTTTTTTCTGTGGTCCTGATGGCGGTGGCTGATGCACATTTCAAATTTGTTGCCATTGACGTTGGTGCTTATGGCAGTACTGGGGACTCTCGGGTGTTTCGATCATCACAGATTGGGCTGCAAATTCTTCAAGATGGCGTAACGCTCCCAGCCCCAAGACCTTTGCCGGGTTCCACACATCCAGTTCCTTTTGTGATGGTATCGGATGAGGCATTTCCCTTACAGACCAACCTGCTGCGCCCATACCCACAAAGGGCACTGAATGCCCGGCGGAGGATTTTCAATTATCGGCTGAGTCGTGCACGAAGATATGTGGAATGCACCTTCGGAATCATGTGTAGTCAGTGGAGGATCTTTCACACTGCCATCCAGTTGGATATGGAGACCGTTGACACTGTAATTAAGGCATGCTGTGTACTCCACAACTATGCTCGTGAGTACAGCACCGAGCAAGATGAGGAGTCTCAGCTATCTGAATTAATTCCAGTTGTCAACTCCTGTCAGGGAAGGCCATCCAACTCTGGTGCCAGGGTGCGAGAAACCTTCGCTGACTACTTCATGAGTCCTGAAGGTGCCGTGCACTGGCAATACTCCTGTGCTGGTGTTGAGCAGCCTGACCAGCAGAGAAGATCTGATGAACAATAAAAGAAGAACTTCCTCCTTTTTTTTTAAATAAAAATGTAAAAAAAAATGTTTCTAAAAAAAATAAATTTTGGTTAAACTTAAATTTGTCTAAAATATTTCTTGAATTGCAACCTTCTACATTTTGTTTTCCGACAATACGTCAACGCAAAAGTGAACAACCCACAAAGACCAGAGCCTGTAAATTGGCATTACTACCTAGAGCGCTCTTCACAAGTACTGTCTGCTAAAGTCAACCCTCACCATTGTTATTTGCTTGCGCTAAGAACAGAACTAGCAAATAACAGTGTTGAGAGTAGTATTCATCCAAAAAATAGTTGTGGTCCAAAATATCAAAGTATATTTCTAATTTAAAAACGACTGTATACAGCCGACCACATACGTAGATTAGTTTGAACAAATTTCAAAAATGTAGAGTTCCTCTGACCTGCGCTATGGTGAGCGCAGATCAGGGGAACACTTTTTCATTACAACCCAATCCAACCACATATACACTTGAAAAGAAAAGTTAACAGATAGTTTAAATAATTTTTTTAATACGTAATATAGAATAACTGTAAAAAACTTTTTAAAAACACAAAACAACAAACTTCTAGAAAATTTAATCGGACAAACATTGCCCATAACTTGGGAAGAAATTACACACTGTGTACAGCACACCTGTCCTGTAATCAGTTTTGGGCCCTAAAATACGGGCAGCACCTGTAGGTTGTTTAATTATATTAAAAGAAAGACCTTTTCTTACAGTCCCCTACGCCTGATGCCTGGTATAGGTGACCATAAGAAAAGGTCTTTGTTAATTGTCTGATTCTCTAAAACATTGTGTATCTATCGACCTACAGGTGCTGTCTGTATTTGCTAGGGTCCAAAAATGCTGACAGGGAGGGGTAAAATTTTTTAACTACAAGTTTTGAAGGTCTTCTTCAAAGCTGTACCCAGGAAACATTTCTTGAGAAAAAGTAGAGTTGGGGGATGGTCCTCTGACAAATGATGATGCACCATGAGCCATTTGCCGACCATAACTTGGTTGCATATCTTCTGGACGGTATGCTGCAGCAACCTGCCCAAAACGCTGGGTTGCAGCTGCTGGTCGTGGTGGAGGCACACTGGGTTTGAAGCAATTAAATATTCCGCATACTACGGCTGGGGGCGAGGGCATAACTGCTGCCTCTTCAATTGCCATGACCATAGCGCCTGCTGCAGTCATGTACATGTTCTGCCTATCTCGTGGCAGAGATCTGATGCGGGCAGCTTGGGCTGAGCAAAATTTATCGATGGCATCTTCCTGGGATGCCCTTTCCACAAGGCTGAGGGTTCGATTTGTGAGTGCTTCAAGCACAATAGTCCCACCCCCGTGGCTTTTGGCCTTTTTTTGCCCGCCCTTCTCGATGCCACGAGATGAGCAGAACCAGACCCCCTCCCAGTGTGCCTCAACACATCACCAGCAGAGCTTCCAGCGTCACTTGGAGCAGGAGCAGGAGAATCAGTCACCAAACCCGTCCCGATGTCCGCTGGATTGGACAAAGAATGTGAGGGACAACCAGATGCTGAAGATGCCGAAGCAGATGGATCCGGTGAGGAAAGCTGGAAAAAGTCCTCGGATTCCTCCTCTGCTTGCTCTGTGTTTGTGTCCTCTTCTGCTGTTGGGGCCATGATGTTTCCTTCAGTTCTGTATATAATAAAAGGTAAATCCCAATGTAAATACAACATTTTTGGAAACATTTCAATTAATATGTTTTGGGAATTTACCTCCGCAAACTGCTACTGGTTAGTATGAAGGCCAGCTCGTCCGCAAAAGGAAATTTTCTTTTTTTTGGTGATGAGCCACTTTGCACCGACTGGTGATACTTCACCAGCCGGTCGGTGACCGATCTCCACCGATTTTTAATATCATACACTGCAATGACACAACCAAAACAATTTATGAACTGCTTTAACACGAAAAAGTGCAATTATAAATAGATATAAAAATAAGTGTAAAAATGAAAACTTACTAATTTCCTCTTGGGCATCACGTTCCGCATTCACCCACTGGGGATACATTTGGCTCAACACAGAGGCCCAGGCGTCTTTTTTCTTCTGCTTGTCTTTGTAATCAGGACTAGCTCGGTCCCATATTTCGGGATATTTTTCAATCTACAGTGAATAATAACGTGTGTGAATATTATTTTAAAAACAAAATGGAGGAATAAAAGATTAACCCCAAAAAAATAATTAAATAAACATATGGAGATATGTACGCACACACACCAACACTAACCCCTCACCTATATTGTACGGTTCTTTCACACGTCAATCTCCGGGACGAGTGTTGATGCCATTTTCCACACACAGCGGAGACCCACACACAGACCCATTGCAAAGCATGCTCGGTCACACTTATCTGTACTAACGTGGATATGTGGACGTGAGAAATCAACCTTACAGCGTATGCAGGAGCTTTCAGTGAATGAACCTACATACACTGTACAATAATCTTTCACTTTAATAAAATCTTTTAACCAAAAAAAATAAGTGGGCTCACGCATAGTTTTAATAACTAGCAAAGGGAAAGCAGACGGTTGTTGGCTGATGTTATAGTCTGTGAAGTAGCCAATAACCATGGACCCTTCCTTTGCTATTAATGCCAGGCCGCAGCAGTTAGCTTAGCCTTTACTGGCTACTATATATGAAGACCCCCCCAAAAAAAAGTGACATGGGGTCCCCCTATAAATTGTAGCCAGCAAAGGCTAGCCGCTTTGCCTTTTCTGGCTACTATATAAGAAGACCCCCCCCAAAAAAATGACATGGGGTGCCCCTATAAATTGTAGCCAGCAAAGGCTAGCCACTTTGCCTTTTCTGGCTACTATATATGAAGACCCCCCCCAAAAAAAGTGACATGGGGTCCCCCTATAAATTGTAGCCAGCAAAGGCTAGCCGCTTTGCCTTTTCTGGCTACTATATAAGAAGACCCCCCCCAAAAAAATGACATGGGGTCCCCCTATAAATTGTAGCCAGCAAAGGCTAGCCACTTTGCCTTTTCTGGCTACTATATATGAAGACCCCCCCCAAAAAAAGTGACATGGGGTCCCCCTATAAATTGTAGCCAGCAAAGGCTAGCCGCTTTGCCTTTTCTGGCTACTATATAAGAAGACCCCCCCCAAAAAAATGACATGGGGTCCCCCTATAAATTGTAGCCAGCAAAGGCTAGCCACTTTGCCTTTTCTGGCTACTATATATGAAGACCCCCCCCAAAAAAAGTGACATGGGGTCCCCCTATAAATTGTAGCCAGCAAAGGCTAGCCGCTTTGCCTTTTCTGGCTACAATATAAGAAGACCCCCCAAAAAAAATGACATGGGGTGCCCCTATAAATTGTAGCCAGCAAAGGCTAGCCACTTTGCCTTTTCTGGCTACTATATATGAAGACCCCCCCCAAAAAAAGTGACATGGGGTCCCCCTATAAATTGTAGCCAGCAAAGGCTAGCCGCTTTGCCTTTTCTGGCTACTAATATAAGAAGACCCCCCCAAAAAAAATGACATGGGGTCCCCCTATAAATTGTAGCCAGCAAAGGCTAGGCGGACAGCTGCGACCTGATATTAATAGCCTAGAAAGGGGCCATGGTTATAGGCCCCCTCCCAGGCTATAATATCAGCCCTCAGCTGCCCCAGATTTGGCGCATCATATTTGTGCGCCAAATCTGGCGCTTAGCCTCGCTCTTCCACGCTGCCCTGGTGCGGTGGCAGGGGGTAATAGTGGTGGGGTTCATGTCAGCGCCAGCTGACATGAAGCCCAGGTTAGTAATGATGGGCGTCAATAAGACACCCCCATTACTAACCTACAAAGTGTTAAAAAGAAAAAAGACAAACACCCAGAAAAAAATAATTTATTTGAAATAAAACACAATTTTATTTAATTCTAATTTTACTAAAAAAAAAAAAATAGTTACCTGTCCACGTTCCTGCGCTGATCTCCCATGCACAGCTGTCACATCTGGAGATGTGACAGCTGTCATGGCTGCTGTAAGCTCACACTGCCGGGAACACGTCCGCTCCCAGCAGCATGAGCCCCTGACTGAGGTCACCGGAGTGCATTCAGTCAGCGCTGCTCCGGTGACCTCCTTTACAGCCCTGTTGTACCGTGGGAATTTCTCACGATACAGCGGGGCCGTAAAGCAGCTAACCGGAGCAGCGCTGCCTGAACTCCGGCAAACCCGTTCATTCTAGCGGCGGCAGCGGTTCAGAGCGGTCACATTCTTTGTGGCTGCTCTGAACTGGAGATCTTCGTGGGACACTCGTGGACTACTACGGAGGGGTAAGGATAAGGTTGTGGTTTATTATTTTAGATTTTATTACAGGAGATCGATGGCTTCGGGGAATTAGGTGTCTAGGTGAGTATAGGTGTAGTTTTTTATTTTTTACTTTATTTTAGGTGGCGATCGGCGGGGACAGGTAATGTATGAACTAATTTATTTTAGGTAACCACTGGCCACCAATGAAAAAAAAGGGGGCAGTAGATTACATATTATTGGGGCCAATAACCAAAAAACTTTAATAATGATAGCACCCCCCCCAAAAAAAAAAATAAAATAGGGGGGGGGGATAGGGTCAATAATATATGGAGGCACATATGGGGGCTATTAAATTTAATTTTGGGGCACATTTTACAGCAGGATCAGTCTGATGGGAACTACTGCTCCCATCGAGCTGATCCTGCTGGCAGGAGTGGACGGGGGACAGACATAGGCCGATGGGAGTAGTAGTGTCACATCGGCCTATGTCTGCCTGCTGACACCCGCACACACAGACCCCACACAGACCCCACACAGACACATACAGACACATACAGACCACATACACACCACACAGACACATACAGACACTTACCACACTAATCATGAATCCCACGTTGACATTCATCCGCTTGTACCATCCCACGTTAGCAGCCATGATCCTGAGAGACGGGAATATTATGGGATTCTCGTCTTCCTGGATTATGGGATGCTCATGGGATGGATGGATGGAACGCCCAATTGTGACGTCACTTCCTATTTGCTGCGGTTTTGAGGTACAAGACCGCAGCAAATGCGCTTCACTTCCGCAATTATTTTTACATATTTGCGGATTTGAAGCGGCCCAATGCAAGTCAATGGCGGCGATTACGCCGCGCTTCCGCATAATTAAATGACATGCTGCGGATTTTTCCGCGGAGCATAAACGCAGCGGAAAAAACCGCAGCGTGGGCATTGACAGTGCGGCTTCTCATTGAGGACCATGGGGGGCGGATTACCAAGCGTTTTTGGAGCGTTTATGCTGCGGAAATTCCGCAGCATATACGCTTGAAAAACGCTACGTGGGCACACAGCCTTAAACATTTTACAACCTTATCTGGCCATGTGCTGTGTGACACATGCATACAGTGCTAAAAAGACATGGGAACAGCATGGGGAAGACCCCTGGAAGCATCTCTGACACCCAGGTCACTGCCTAAAAGTGTGCCCATCAGAAGTGATCCTTGCCGCATCAGAAGATGCAGACTTGCAACTATCCCTGTGCAAGTCCTTGTCCCAGGGCAGTGTTCAATTGTACCTCCCCCATAACTTTCAATACAAGCGCAAGTATGCAGCCTGCCACCCACCCACCCCCAGGCTGCAATACCATACTGCTAGCTTGCTTGCACTTGAAATTGGGCCTTTTAGGCATGTGGAGGTGGAATCTGGCCACCACGTCATGGCTGCGTCGGTAGCCTGGTATTCATACTCAGTCCCCAGCCGCCCGGCGGCCGGGTGTCCATGCTTGGTCCCCAGCCGCCAGGGGGCGGCCGGGTGTCCATACTTAGTCCCCAGCCGCCCCTCGGCCGGGTGCCCACACACAGTCCCCAGCTGCGTGGGGGTGGCCGGGTGTCCATAAACGGTCCCCAGCTGCCCCTATTTGTCCCGGTGCGCCTTATACACAAGCGCGCATACCAAAACATTACCTGTGCCCTCCCCAGTGCATTTAGTGGGAAGGACAGCCTAACCACAAACACGTGGACAAGTGAATGTGGCCAGGAATGGTCCATCTCACTGACGCCTTCACACTGGGTTAATATTGTGTAAGCCAGGACACAGTTGGACACTGGGATGCAACACGTCCTCCAGACATAGAGGATTGCGGGTCGTGGGTCAATCAGGCATCAACACAAAGTTCAGAAGGTAGACAGCAGCAGTGGTCGGCCCCCTACACAACTAGTAAATTATTCATGAACATGAGGCCATCCACCTCCTTAGCTTTCTGTTCCTTGGAATGCAAGCGCATGTATGTAGTAGCAGCTAGGCCTGAGGTGGTCAGCGTTTTGGCGCATATTCTACCTCCTTCGAGGATTGCTGGATGTTTTCCTGCTACTATCCCAGTTCTATGACTCCCGTTAAAACAAAGCTTCAGGTGATGAATGATGGATGAGGTGGTGGCAAAGGAGAAAGAGCAGGAGGAACAGGGACCATTCACATCAATATCAGGCCAGCCAACCACACATGTCTTGTAGGCTATGTTTCTGTACCAAAAGGAGCGGTTCAGCTACACAGTTATAAGGCATACAGTGAATGCAATGCCTACCAAAAATTTCGAGGCACTCCAATGCCCCTTGGAAGTGACATGGAGGTCAGAGGGCCTTAACTAAACCGTTTTTTCCATTTATAGCAACTGGGTATCCTGTACACTGTTGGCCTAAGCAGGGAATGGAAGGCTTTCCAAAAATTATTAGGCACTGCAATGCCCCTTGAAACAGACGTGGATTACAGTGTATTAAAAACCTTCTAACCATTATTGGGGAGTGGGTCTCCCTTAGTGTTCGCCTATTCATTGAAAAGCAAAAGCTGACAAAAATTAGGAGGAAATGCAATGCCCGTTGCAAGAGTCGTGGAGGTTAGAGGTAATTAAAAACAACATGTCAATGCCCCTTGGAAGTGCTGTGGAGTTCAGAGTGGTTTAACAAGACGGTTTTAATGCCCCTTAGAAGAGACGTGGAGTTCAGAGTGGTTTAACAAGACAGTTTTAATGCCCCTTGGAAGAGATGTGGAGGTCACAGTAGCTTAACAAGATGGTTTTAATGCCCCTTGGAAGAGACGTGGAGTTCAGAGTGGTTTAGCAAGACAGTTTTAATGCCCCTTGGAAGAGTGGTGGAGGTTACAGTGGAATAAAAAGACAATATCAACGCCCTGTGGAAGAGACGTGGAGGTCACAGTAGCTTAACAAGACGCTTTTAATGCCCCTTGGAAGAGTGGTGGAGGTCACAGTGGAATAAAAAGACAATATTAACGACCCTTGGAAGAGACGTGGAGGTCACAGTAACTTAACAAGACGATTTTAATGCCCCTTACAAGAGCCATGCAGTACAGCATATTAAAAACATTATTCCCATTATTGGGGAGTGGGTCTCCCATAGTCTTTGCCTATGCCTTCCAAGCAAAAGCTGCCAAAAATTAAGAAGGGGGAACTTGCAATGTCCCTTACAAGAGCCATGCAGTACAGCATATTAAAAACATTATTCCCATTATTGGGGAGTGGGTCTCCCATAGTCTTTGCCTATGCCTTCCAAACAAAAGCTGCCAAAAATTAGGACAGAGGAACTTGCAATGCTGGCAACATGGACCACGGTCACCCTGGTGGTATAGTGGTCGTGGAGGCTGAGGATAAGGAGAAGAGCAAAAAACAGCCGAAATGAGGAAGCGTATACCCATGTGTGGGTGTGAAGCGATGCATGGGAATACACCTCCCGAAATAACACAGTGGATTTGACTTTATGTTACTCTGCTGTCATTTGGTGGTGATGAGAAGTCTGGCCCAATCCTGCCCTTGTTCATTTTGATAAGGGTCAGCTTGTCAGCATTGTCAGTTGACAGCGAGTGCGCTTATCAGTTATAATTCCCCCAGCGGCACTAAAAACACGCTCCGATAACACGCCAGCGGCAGGGCAGGCCAGGACCTCCAAGGCATACAGAGTGAGTTCATTCCAAGTGTCCAGCTTGGATACCCAATAATGAAAAAGGCACAGAGGAATCACGGAGGACGCTGGTACTCCCTCACCATCTTTTGAAACTTTCCACTCCTTGTGAGAGTACCCTGCGCCTCAGGGCCTGTAAGCTGGGCAGGTCTCAGAAAACTGTCCTAGAACATTGACAGTGTTCCCCTGCCTCTGCTGGATTGGAGTTGCGTCTCTCTCGCCTGTATGCCTTAGTTGGGCAGCGAACTGTGACCTCTGCCGCTACCGTGTTCAGATGGGAATTTTTTTAATAGCTCTGCAGCAAGGGCCTTCTGGTACTGCCCCATTTTTGTAGACCTCTCCAACTCAGGAATAAGAGAGTGAAAGTTCTCCTTGTAGAGGTGGTCTAAAAGTGTCATCAACCAGTAATGACTGTCACCCAACATTTTGACAATGCGAGGGTCACGGTTAAGGCAGCGTAACATAAAGTCAGCCATGGGTGCCAGACTGGTAACGGGCAAGACTTCCGTGTCCTCACCAAGATGACGACTGATAGTGTTGAGCGATCACTAAAATGCTCGGGTGCTCGAAGCTCGGGCCGAGCTTACCGTGATACTCGGGTGCTCGACCCGAGCAACGAGCCCAATGTTAGTCTATGAGAGACCCGAGCATTTTTGCGGCAGCACCCCCGGCAGTCTGTAGAAAGCCTAAAAAGTGCCCAAAACGATAGTGACAGTGCTCAAAAGACATAAGGGGCAGCATGCGGATCGCCCCTGGAAGCATTTCTGACTCCCAGGTCACTGCTGTCAACAACGTGGTCAGAGGTATTAAGCCACTTTTGCGGGCTCACAATAAAACGTTCAAAAACGAAACTGAAACGGTTTTCCTGTGAAATATGTTAAGGAATTTCCTTTCCAGGGTAAAAACTTGTGTATAAGGTAAAATAAATAACCAAAAACAAAAATACTCCTCCACACCTTGGGCTATGTTCACAAGTAGCATTTTTCATTCGTTTTTGCACTTTTGCATTGCTTTCAACCGTGACAAATGCGTTCACCGGCAAATGTCATTTTAACATTTTACAACCTTATCTGGCCATGTGCTGTGTGACACATGCATACAGTGCTGAAAAGACAAGAGATCAGCATGGGGAAGACCGCTGGAAGCATCTCTGACCCCCAGGTCACTGTCTAAAAGTGTGCCCATCAGAAGTGATCCTTGCCGCATCAGAAGATGCAGACTTGCAACTATCCCCGTGCAAGTCCTTGTCCCAGGGCAGTGTTTAATTGTACCTCCCCCATTCCTTGCAATGCAAGCGAAAATATGCAGCCAACCACCCACCCACCCGCAGGCTGCAATACCATACTGCTAGCTTTCACTTGAAATGGGGCCTTTTAGTTTGGAGGAGGCCGAAGCTGGCCACTACCTCATGGCCGCTTCGGCAGCGAGGTATCCATACTCTGTCCCCAGCCGCCCGGCGGCCGGGTGTCCACTCTCGGTCCCCAGCCGCCAGGTGGCGGCCAGGTGTCCATACTCGGTCCCCAGCCGCCCTGATTTCTCCTGTCACCTTCCCCCACACTTTTCTTAGCCTGGCCTGCTTTAGGGCAGCATTGGACGAGCCCACCAGAGAACCAGACTCCTCCGGTGGGCCCTGGCTTCTCCATCAGGGGAGATGAGAGTGCCTAGGTGAGGAGCATGATGATGATGATAGAAATTAGCATCTGCTTTGTTTTCTTGGAATGCAAGCGCATGTATGTAGTAGCGGCTAGGCTTGAGGTGGTCCGCGTTTTGGCGCATATCCTACCTCCTCCGAGGATTGCTGGATGTTTTCCTGCTATTATCCCAGTTCTATGACTCCCGTTAAAACAAAGCTTCAGGTGATAAATGATGGATGAGGTGGTGGCAAGGAGAAAGAGCAGGAGGAACAGGGACCATTCACATCAATATCAGGCCAGTCAACCAAATATGTCTTGTAGAATATGTTTCTGTAACAAAAGGAGCGGTTCGGCTACACAGTTATAGGGCATACAGTGAGTGCAATGCCTACCAAAAATTTCGAGCCACTCCAATGCCCCTTGGAAATGACATGGAGGTCAGAGGGCGTTAACTAAACCTTTTTTTCGATTTATAGCAACTGGGTCTCCCGTGCACTGTTGGCCTAAGCAGTGAATGGAAGGCTTTCTAAAAATTATGAGGAACTGCAATGCCCCTTACAAGAGCCATGTGTGGCACCCCAGGGGTCTGGTCACCACAGTAATAGAGATATTACGTCAGAGAGCAAGTGGGAGGTTTCCTGGTCAGGATCCCTTAAACATGCAACATCCTCCTGCCCCAGTCCTGGGAGGGGAGAATTCTGCCATAATAAACTGGATCTGGGTCAGGGTTGAGTGAGTCAGAGAACAGTCAGAGTCAGAGTGAGAGCAAGGGAAAGTAACAGCAAGGAGCTCTGTAGGAGCTAGGAGCTAAAGACCAGGGGCTGGAAGCTGAGCAGAGCTCGCCCTGGCAGAAGACAATAGGAACCGGACACAGGAGTCCGAAGCTGTGAGGACTTATATATCCAGCAGCAGAAACCAGCCGGCAGGGGATTTCAGGTTCTCTGGCCATAGAAGCCCGGAGGCGCAGTCACAAGCAAGGGACCAGCACCGCCGTCGTGGAGCGGAGGCTAACAGAAGGCCCCAAGTCACCAGCCATACGGGTGAGCACTACACGGTACACTCAGGGACGTGGGCTACTTCTACCCGCTTACAGCAAGGTAGCCAGGAAGAGTGCAGACAGACGGGGAGGCCTACAACTCCACCTGGCCAGGGGAACTCCTGCTTGCTCACAGACTGACCAGGCCTCTTATGCTAGCCAGTACTCCCGGGAGGGTCTACCTTATAATCATCAGTAAAGACCCTGAACTGCACTGCAAAGACTCTGAGTCGTTCCTGCTGCGCTCGTGCACCATCACCCCCATCATCCACACTCACTGCCCTGAGGCTATACTCCTCCCGAGGGGAGTTATCCCATTCTATGCTGCGCACACAACACCAGCCTCAGCTTTCTGCCTCGCAGCGGTGGTACTCCCTGACCGCAGTCCACGGGTGGCGCAGTCAGACAATTAACCTCAAAACCTAAGAAAGACTGCCACTGGTTTGACCAGCCTGAGCCACGGGACCGGGTCACCGCCACGGAGACTACAGACCCCAGAGACCCGGCACCGGGTATCCCACACACGTGTACACACGGCCCAGGGGGTGCCTCACATGCAGTACAGCATATTACAAACATAAGTCCCATTATTGGGGAGTGGGTCTCCCATAGTATTTGCTTATGCTTTCCCAGCAAAAGCTGTCAAAAATTAGGACGGAGCAACTTGCAAAGCTCCTTACAAGAGCCATGCAGTACAGCATATTACAAACATAAGTCCCATTATTGGGGAGTGGGTGTCCCATAGTATTTGCTTATGCCTTGCAAGCAAAAGCTGCCAAAAATTAGGACGGAGCAACTTGCAATGCCCCTTACAAGAGCCATGCAGTACAGCATATTACAAACATAAGTCCCATTATTGGGGAGTGGGTCTCCCATAGTATTTGCTTATGCCTTGCAAGCAAAAGCTGCCAAAAATTAGGACGGAGCAACTTGCAATGCCCCTTACAAGAGCCATGCAGTACAGCATATTACAAACATAAGTCCCATTATTGGGGAGTGGGTGTCCCATAGTATTTGCTTATGCCTTGCAAGCAAAAGCTGCCAAAAATTAGGACGGAGCAACTTGCAATTCCCCTTACAAGAGCCATGCAGTACAGCATATTACAAACATAAGTCCCATTATTGGGGAGTGGGTCTCCCATAGTATTTGCTTATGCCTTGCAAGCAAAAGCTGCCAAAAATTAGGACGGAGCAACTTGCAATGCCCCTTACAAGAGCCATGCAGTACAGCATATTACAAACATAAGTCCCATTATTGGGGAGTGGGTCTCCCATAGTATTTGCTTATGCTTTCCCAGCAAAAGCTGCCAAAAATTAGGACGGAGCAACTTGCAATGCCCCTTACAAGAGCCATGCAGTACAGCATATTACAAACATAAGTCCCATTATTGCGGAGTGGGTGTCCCATGGTATTTGCTTATGCTTTCCCAGCAAAAGCTTCCAAAAATTAGGACGAAGGAACTTGCAATGCTGGCACCCTGGTGGTATAGTGGTGGTGGAGGCTGAGGATAAGGAGAAGAAGATTAAACAGCCGAAACGAGGAAGCGTATACCCATGTGTAGGTGTGAAGCGGTGCATGTGAATACACCTCCCTAAATAACACAGTGGATTTGACTTTATGTTACTCTGCTGTCATTTGGTGGTGATGAGAAGTCTGGCCCAATCCAGCCCTTGTTCATTTTGATAAGGGTCAGCTTGTCAGCATTGTCAGTTGACAGGCGAGTGCGCTTATCAGTTATAATTTCCCAGCGGCACTAAAAACACGCTCCGATAACACGCTAGCGGCAGGGCAGGCCAGGACCTTCAAGGCGTACAGAGCGAGTCCATTCCAAGTGTCCAACTTGGATACCCAATAATTAAAAGGCACAGAGGAATCACGGAGGACGCTGGTACGATCGGCAAGATACTCCCTCACCATCTTTTGAAACTTTCCACTCCTTGTGAGAGTACCCCGCGCCTCAGGGCCTGTAAGCTGGGCGGGTGTCAGAAAACTGTCCCAGAACGTTGACAGTGTTCCCCTGCCTCTGCTGGATTGGAGTTGCATCTCTCTCGCCTGTACGCCTTGGTTGGGCAACGAACTGTGACCTCTGCCGCTAGCGTGTTCAGATGGGAATTTTTTTAAGAGTTCTGCAGCAAGGGCCTTCTGGTATTGCCCCATTTTTGTAGACCTCTCCACCTCAGGAATAAGAGAGTGAAAGTTCTCCTTGTAGCGGCGGTCTACAAGTGTCACCAACCAGTAATGACTGTCACCCAACATTTTGACAACGCGAGGGTCACGGTTAAGGCAGCGTAACATAAAGTCAGCCATGCGTGCCAGACTGGTAACGGGCAAGATTTCCGTGTCCTCACCAAGATGACGACTAACCATGCTCTCCTCCTCCTCCTCCTCCTCCTCTTCCTCCTCCCCCGTGTCCTCAGGCCACCCACGCTGAACCGACGGTATGACACTTGTACAGGTACTACCGTCTACAACGCATGATAGCAGCTCCTGTTCTTCCTCCTCCTCCTCTCCCTCATTGTCCCCCAATGCACGTTGGAATGAGATGAGGCTGGGCTGGGTGGGCTACGGCTTCTCGATCCATCTCATCATACTCTGTCTGCAATGCCTCCTCTTTAATTCTCTGCAGAGAGCCTTTCAAAAGACAGACAAGTGGGATGCTGACACTAATGATGGCGTCATCGCCACTCACCATCTTGGTGGCCTCCTCAAAGTTTGTCAGGATGGTACATATGTCAGACATCCAGGTCCACTCCTGAGGTCTTATGTGTGGAGTCTGACCTGAATATCGACGGCCTTGTTGCAGCTGGTACTCCACAACTGCTCTCTTCTGCTCACAAATCCTTTGCAACATGTGGAGGGTAGAGTTCCAACGTGTGGGGACATCACACACCAGTCGGTGTGCCGGAAGCTGCAAACGCTGCTGCAACACAGCAAGGGCGGCGGAAGCTGTAGCTGACTTGCGAAAATGAGCTGACAGGCGGCGTACTTTCACGAGCAGATCTGGCAACTCGGGGTACGATTTAAGAAACCGCTGAACCACAAGGTTAAGCACATGAGCCAGGCATGGTACGTGTGTGATCTCACCTCGCCTCAGAGCCGCCACCAGGTTACGGCCATTGTCACACACGACCAGCGGTCTCAGCCACAGATCTGCCTGCTCTTTCACAGCTGTCCACAACTCACAAGCAGTGTGAGGTTTATCACCTAAGCTTATGAGTTTCAGCACAGCCTGTTGCCGCTTGGCGGAGGCAGTACTGCAATGCTTCCAGCTTGTAACTGATGTGGTGATATCTGAGATGGAGGCTGAACATGAGGAGGAGGAGGAGGAGGAGGATGCACAGGAGCTGTGCACTGTGAGGGCAACTCTGACTGACATAGGGCCCGCAATCCTCAGTGTGGGGAGGATGTGTTCCGTCCCAAGGTCCGACTGGGTCCCGGCTTCCACTATGTTTACCCAGTGTGCCGTCAGAGAGATGTACCGTCCCTGGCCACAAGCACTTGTCCACGTGTCCGTTGTCAGGTGGGCTCTCCCAGTAACTGTGTTATTGAAGGCACGGCAGATGCTTTGGGACACGTGCTTGTGTAGTGCGGGGATGGCACACCGGGCAAAATAGTGTCGGCTGGGGACCGAGTACCGAGGGACGGCCACCGCCATAAGATTGCGGAAGGATTCCGTCTCCACCAGCCTAAAAGGCAGCATTTTCAATGCAAGCAGTAGTGAAATGTGCGAATTTAGGACTGTGGCCTGTGGGGCGTTAGCTGTGAATTTCCGCTTTCATTCAAAGGTCTGGGATATGGACAATTGAACGCTGCGGTGGGACATGGACGTGGACGTTGATGCTGTTTCTTGAGAAACTGCCATAACAAGTGAAGACTGAGAGGAGGGGGCATCTTTACATGCAGTATGGACAGGGGATTGCCTTGCACACACAACAGGGCGTTCTATTGCACGCACAACAGTGGAACAAGCAGTGGTGACACCCGCTGACACTGGTCGTGGACCCTGGGTTTCGCCCCACAAAGTCGGGTGCTTTGCTGCCATGTGCCTGATCATGCTGGTGGTGGTCAGGCTGGTAGTTTTGTCACCCCTGCTGATGCTGGCATGGCAGGTTGAACATATGGCCTTTTTGGGGTTATCAGCAGAGTCTTTAAAAAAATTCCAGACTCTGGAAGACCTACCGCTTGTACTGGCAACATCCCTCGTGTTGATGTTACGGGGAACGGTTGCCTGCCTTCTGTCTGCGGCCACCACACTGCTTCTTCCTGCCTGTTGGGGTACTCTGCCTCCCTTCCCCTGTGTGCTGCTGGCCTCACTCTGCATGTCCTCCTTCCACGTTGGGTCAGTTACTAGATCATCCACCACCTCCTCCTCTTCCACTTGCGCACCACGATCCTCCTCCTCACTTCCTGGCAATTGTGTCTCGTCATCGTCCACCTCTTGTGACAGATTGCCAATGTCGACTTCCTGTGGCCGTGGCTGTTCAAATATTAGGGCATCGCAACATGAGATCTCCTCTTCCACCACTTCAAGCGTATCAGGCGAGGGGCCCAAATATGGAAATGGACCAGTGAACAGCTCTTCAGAGTGTCCAAGTGTTGGATCACTTGCTGTCTGACGACACTCGGCATGGTGGGAGGAAGGAGCATCAGGGTGAGGAGGAGTATGCGGTCGAGACTCATGGCTACTAAGAGTTGACCGTGTGGAAGACAGACCGGAGGTGGTGGTGCCCAGGTAACTGGAAGTATTGTCTGCTCTCCAATTAATAACCTGTTCACACTGATCAGTTCTCAATACTGGTGTTGTTCTGTGCTTCCCTAGTAATTCGGTCAAGAAGTGGGAGCGAGAAGATGTGGCTGTTGGTTGTGGCACATTTTCAGCTTGGCCACGGCCCCGTCCTCTGCACGAGCCATCACCAGAACGTCCACTTCCACGTCCCTTGCCACGCGCCTTGCCCATTGTAAATGAAGTAAAATAGCTTACACTTGCACTATCAAAGGAAAAAGGGTAATAAAGAGTAGATTAGAACCGAGGAAGAGGAAAACCACAGTTATTGTTTACTGGGGTATACCACACTTTTTTAAATAGAGATATTTGCGGCTGAACAGTGAGCGACACACTCAAACCGCTTTTTTTTTTAGATACCAAAGGCCCAAAACTGGATAGTACAGCGATTTGACCCGTGGAACTGCGAAACCACACTGGGATGTCGGGCCTACACAAGACATTTTCAACAGATATATTTTTGTGTCACAACAGTCAGGAGACACTACTGTTTTTCTTTACGGAAAAAATACCAAAACCTGAATAATAGAGATTTTTTACCGTGGGATGGCAAAACCACAGTTATAATTTACTGGTGTATACCAGACTTTTTTGAATATATATATATTTGCGGCTGAACAGTGAGCGACACACTCAAACTGTTTTTTTAGATACAAATGGCCCAAAAGTGGATAATACAGAGGTTTGAACCGTGGAACTGCAAAACCACACTTGTATTTCTCGGGCCTACACCAGACTATTTTCAACAGATATATTTGTTTCTGAACAATCAGGAGACACTACTTATTTTTTACGGCAAAAAATGCCAAAAGCAGGATAATAGAGATTTTTTACTGTGGAACAGCAAAACCACAGTTATAATTTACTGGTGTATACCAGGCTTTTTAAAATATATATATATTTCATAGAATCATAGAATCATAGAATGGTAGAGTTGGAAGGGACCTCCTGGGTCATCTGGTCCAACCCCCTGCTCAAAGCAGGATTCACTAAATTATCTCAGACAGATGTCTGTCCAGCCTCTGTTTGAAGACGTCCATTGAAGGGGAACTCACCACCTCTCGTGGCAGCCTGTTCCACTCATTAATCACCCTAACTGTCAAAAAGTTTTTTCTAATATCTAATCTGTGTCTCCTCCCATTTAGTTTCATCCCATTGCTTCTAGTCTTTCCTTGTGCAAATGAGAATAAAGATGATCCTTCTACAATGTGACAGCCCTTGACATATTTGTAGACAGCTATTAAGTCTCCTCTCAGTCTTCTTTTTTGCAAGCTAAACATTCCCAAATCCTGCAACCGTTCCTCATAGGACATGGTTTGCAGACCAGTCACCTTTCTGGTCGCTCTTCTCTGAACTTGCTCCAGTTTGTCTATGTCTTTTTTAAAATGTGGTGCCCAAAACTGTACACAGTATTCCAGATGAGGTCTGACCAAAGAGGAGTAAAGACCGATAATGACTTCACGTGATCTAGACTGTATGCTTCTGTTAATACATCCCAGAATTGTATTTGCCTTTTTTGCTGCTGCATCACACTGTTGACTCATGTTCAGTCTATGATCTATTAGTATACCTAAGTCTTTTTCACATGTACTGTTGCTTAGCTCAATTCCTCCCATTCTGTATATGCTTTTTTCATTTTTATTGCCCAGATGTAGTACTTTGCATTTTTCCCTGTTAAAAACCATTCTGTTGGTTGCTGCCCACTGCTCCAGTTTATTTAGGTCTTTTTGAATCCTCTCTCTCTCTTCTCTAGTATTAGCTATCCCTCCTAGCTTTGTGTCATCAGCAAATTTAATCAGTTTACCCTCAATTCCTTCATCTAAATCATTGATAAAGATGTTGAACAATACAGGTCCCAGGACGGAGCCCTGTGGTACCCCACTTGAGACATTCATCCAGCTGGATGTGAAGCCGTTTACAACCACCCTTTGAGTCCGATCACTAAGCCAGTTATGAATCCACCTAACAGTTGCCTGGTCCATTGCATACTTGGTCATTTTTTCAATAAGGACGGTGTGAGATACTTTGTCAAATGCTTTGCTGAAGTCAAGATATACTATATCTACAGCATTTCCCTGATCCACCCAGTCAGCGATTCTGTCATAGAAAGAAATTAAGTTAGTCTGACATGACTTGTTAGTTACAAACCCATGCTGACTCTGGTTAATCACTTCATTCTTATCCATGTACTTACATACATGTTGTTTAATAATTTGTTCAAAGATCTTTCCTGGTATAGAAGTCAGACTCACCGGCCTATAGTTCCCTGGGTCCACCTTCTTCCCCTTTTTGAAGATAGGAACAACATTTGCTCTTCTCCAGTCTTCTGGGACTTCTCCTGTTCTCCAAGAATTTTCAAAGATTATGGAGAGTGGTTCTAAAATTTCTTCTACGATCTCCTTCAGTACTCTGGGGTGTAATTCATCTGGACCTGGAGACTTGAACTCATTTATGTTAGCTAAATATTCCCTCACAATCTTTCTGTTTACAGATAACTTGGATTCCTCTATTACTTTAAAAGGACAGTGAAGATCAGTTGATGTTACATTTTCTTTCTGAGAGAAAACAGATGCAAAATAGGAATTAAAAAGTTCGGCCTTCTCAACATCCTCTCTTACCATTTCTCCATTTTCATCCTGTAAAAATCCTATAGCATCTTTGACTTTTCTTTTACTTTTGACATACCCCCAAAATCCTTTTTTATTGCTTTTGACATCTCTTGCAAGCCTTAATTCATTGTCAACTTTAGCTAACCTGATACGTGCCCTGCAGGATCTGCAGACTGCATTATAATCTTCTTTAGATATGCCTCCCTCTTTCCATTTAATAAACATTTCTTTCTTTCTTTTTAGCATGTGTTTAAGTTCTGTGTTCATCCATCCTGGTTTCCTTAAATGCTTCCCATTCTTCCTACTTTTCGGGATTGTTAACGATTGTGCTTTGAGAATCTCATTTTTAAAAATTTCCCATCCTTCCTGGACATTTTTGTCCTTAAGGACATCCAGCCATTGGATCCCTCCTATTCTCTTTCTGAGTCTCTTAAAATCTGCCTTTCTAAAATCTAACCTTGAAGTTTGAGTCTTCACATGTCTTCCTCCTCTAGTTATCCAAAATTCTATAATAGCATGATCGCTGCCTCCTAGGGTCCCAGCCACCTTTACCTCCTCAACCATTTCCTCCCTGTTTATAAGGATTAGATCCAAAGTAGCAGATCCCCTTGTTTTCTCCCCTACCTTTTGGAAGATAAAGTTGTCAGCAAGAGAGGATAAGAATTTGCTTGACCTGTTAGTTTTACTTGAGAGAGATTCCCAACAAATTTCTGGATAGTTGAAATCTCCCATGACCACTACGTCATATTTTTTGGAGAACTTGGTCATTTGATACATAAAGAGTTCATCCATATCTTCAGCTTGCCCAGGTGGCCTGTAGTAAATGCCTACAATGGTGTCCTTTCCGTTGTTCTCTCCTTGTATTCGTACCCAAACAGTTTCCACAGAACTCCCAGTCTCTGAAGCTTCAATCTCTGTGCAGATATACGCTTTTCTAACATACAATGCGACACCTCCTCCTCATTTATCAAGTCTGTTTCTTGCAAATAAGTTGTATCCTTTTAGCCTTTTATTCCAATCATGTGTATCGTCCCACCAAGTTTCAGTGATTCCAATGACATCATATTTCTTTTCCTGCATTAGTAGTTCCAATTCTCCTTGTTTGTTGCCCATGCTTTGTGCATTTGTATAAAAACATTTTAGTTTGTGATTGGTTTCTCTTCCTCCCATATTTTTATTATTTAAATTGTTTTGTCTTTGTTCTTCCTTTCCACTTCCAGTAGCAGAGATCTCAATAGTATTTGTCAGCTGTATGGCTTTTTCTGGCCTTTTGCTTCCCTTCCCACATTGTTCTAGTTTAAAGCTCTCCTGATGAGTGTAGCAAGGCGACTTCCAAATACATGTTTTCCAGTCTTCGTAAGGTGCACCCCATCTCTAGCAAGTAGTCCATCGTATAGGTAATTCATTCCGTGATCCAGAAATCCAAATCCTTGTTGAGGGCACCATCGACGTAGCCAGTTGTTCACCTGTAGAATCTTATTCCACCTCATTGTTCCATGGCCATCCACTGGGAGGATGGATGAGAAGACCACCTGCGCTCCCAATTCTTTCACTTTCTTGCCTAAGTCTTCAAAGTCCCTGCAGATGGTTTCCAGGTCCTTTCTTGCGGTGTCATTTGTCCCCACATGTATTAGCAGGAATGGGTAGTGATCTGTAGGTCTGAAGAGTCTTGATATCCTGTCAGACACATCTTTAATTTTTGCTCCTGGAAGACAGCACATTTCTCTTGAGGTTATGTCTGGTCTGCAGATAGCGGCCTCTGTTCCTCTTAACAGGGAATCCCCCATGACCACCACTCTCCGTTTTTTCTTCACAACATTCTTCTTTCTCCATCCAGGAGGATTCTGAGGGCTTACAAGGTTATTCATTGCTGGCAAAGTCTTATTTTGCTGTATTTCTTCATGGTTCTCCTGCGTGAGAGCCTGGTACTGGTTCCTGAGCAGTATGGGTGCTGACTGCCTCTCGATCCTCCTGCTTCTGTGGGTCACATGCTTCCATTCCTCTGTTTCGTCAGGTGCAGTTCGAATTTCTTCTCTTTCTGAATCATGAAGAGATAATTCTGCTCTGTCTAAGAACTCTTCACCTTCCTTAATGATTTTCAAGGTAGATAACCTCTCTTCTAGATTTCGCAACGTTTCCTCCAACAGGGACACAAGCTTGCATTTCTGGCATGTGAAGTTTGGCTTTTCCTCTGGCAAGTCTGTGAACATGTAGCAGGATATGCAGCTCACCAAATGGCTCCTGGACTCTTCCATGTTCTTACTGTTAATGTTCTGAAAACAGTGAAAAAAGCTTCAAAATGCGCGCGCCATTAGGCGCGCGGTTTACCGATATCCTCTTTTCAGCTCCAACAGCCAAAATCCAGTGATCTTTGAGCTCGCGGAGACTCTTCACTTACCCCAAAATGCAGTGGGAATATGCAAATTATCTCCTCAGGACTCCTCCCCTGGTTTGCGGCTGAACAGTGAGCGACACACTCAAACTGTTTTTTTTAGATACAAATGGCCCAAAAGTGGATAATACAGAGGTTTGTACCGTGGAACTGCAAAACCACACTTGTATTTCTCGGGCCTACACCAGACTATTTTCAACAAATATATTTGTGTCTGAAAAATCAGGGAGACACTATTATTTATTTTTTTTACAGCAAAAAATGCAAAAAGCAGGATAATAGAGATTTTTTTACCGTGGAACAGCAAAAGCACACTTCTGTCTCTCTGGCCTACACCAAACTATTTTCAACAGATATATTTGTGTCTGAAAAATCAGGGAGACACTATTATTTATTTTTTTTACAGCAAAAAATGCAAAAAGCAGGATAATAGAGATTTTTTTACCGTGGAACAGCAAAAGCACACTTCTGTCTCTCTGGCCTACACCAAACTATTTTCAACAGATATATTTGTGTCTGAAAAATCAGGGAGACACTATTATTATTTTTATACAGCAAAAAATGCCAAAAACAGGATAATAGAGATGTTTTACCGTGGAACAGCAAAACCACAGTAATAATTTACTGGTGTATACCAGACTTTTTTAAATATATATATTTGCGGCTGAACAGTGAGCGACACACTCAAACTGTTTTTTTTAGATACAAATGGCCCATAGAACTGCAAAACCACACTTCTATTTCTCTGGCCTACACCAGACTATTTTCAACAGATATATTTGTGTCTGAAAAATCAGAGGCACACTTTTTTTTTTTTGGGGGGGGGGACACCAAAAGGTTAATAAGATGGGTAATTGTACATTGTGAAGGAGGAAAAAAAAAAGAGGATTTAGATAAAAAAAAAAGGATTTTTCCTGGCCCCCGGGACCTGGAGCTAAGTCCAGCAATTTCAGCAACAGGAGCAGCACACAGGACTGTAATGCAGCGTTTGCTGGTATAACCACTGCGTCTCCTATACAGCCTGCCTGCCTGCCTGATATACCTGGGATGGATATTAGTCCTGAGAAGGACTGTTTGTTTGTTCTGGCAGCCTTTACAGACCCTACACTAACTATTTTGCAGGATATATCTCTCCCTAAATCAGCAGCGCTGTCCCTACACTGTCTGATCCGGAGCGACTGTGTCCAAGATGGCGGCGCCCGGTTTTAAATACTCGAGGTGACGCTGTGCGGCCAGCCAATCACTGTAATGCCCACAAACAACATGGCTGTGGCATTACAGTGACTGGCTGGCAATCCCTGCATGTTCATTGGCTCTGTAAAGAGCGCCAAACATGCAGGGCGGAGACCCGAGCTCCCGCCCGAGTAACCCGGAAATGCTCGGTGCTCGCCGAACATCCCGAGTAGCGTGATGCTCGGGCGAGTACCGAGCAGTGTCGAGCATGTTCGCTCAACACTAATTGTTACCCTTTTGCTCTTCACTGTACACATATAGCATTTACTATTATTATACATTTCCCTTTCAATACTATATCTTCTCTATATACAGCCATTTTAATTATTGCAGAGCATTATACTGACAATTTATATTATACCCATACCTAATGCATTTTTGCATGAACTTTCTTCTGTGTATTGCCCACATTTTTAATGTAGTTTTTCTTTGTTTATATCAATAAAATTATATTTATAGATATTTATTTTGTAGTTATTGATTTTTTAGGTTTATCTGTGTTACTTCTATGCACTGTATCAGTTACTTGTCTGCAGCAATCTCATGGATAGGATGTTATGCTGAAGCTGTGTGTGAAGCTGGTGAAATAGTGAGAGGGGTTTAGGCAGAGATACTGTGGATGTACTCACTTCTGGCTTGTAACCCTATAATCCACCACAAGGGCTGATGAGACATGTAGTTTAAAAAGATAGAAAAGGAATCTGAAAAGCAAGTGATGACTATGAAAACAGAGCTAGTTCCAAGGGACAAGAAGCGAAACAGAAAGGCATAAAAAAAAGATAACTGGCATAAAAGGAACAAGAAGTTCTTTAGAGGTATGATCCTAAGACATTTATGGCAAAAAACAGTAAATCAGTTAGTGTAGTGGATAACCCCTGTAAGGTTTTGCCACTGTTTGACTAGTCGCAATTAACAACCATGAGCACCACAACAATTAAGGGTTAAATACTTTTTGATAATGGTGGGAGAATTTTAAACCAGAAATATCTACTCCTCAAAAAAGAAAAATGTAAAAATAATTAATGACAGTTACACATGTAACAAGTAATGGAATATTTGTCACACCACTCATCTCAATCTTAGCAATATGATGTGACCTCTAGCAGCGACACCATAAGCTGGAGTATTCTGCTCTGTCCATCTCCTCCACTTTTATAACACTTAATGTTGCACAAAGCAGAATTTTCATCAATGACACCTGGTTCTGTTCTGACCAATTGTCCACTAACCCAAACCATCCCACGGGCTAAGGAACATAATACCTCAGAAACTAAATTAGAACGTTTTTGGGCTAAATGCAAAGCATTGTGTATGGCTGAAATCTAACACTAACACTGCACATCACCCTGGAAACACCTTCCAGAATATCAGACATGGTGGTAACTTCATCATGCTGTGGGAATGGTTTTCTTCAGCAGGGACAGGAGAGCTGGTCAGAATTGATGGGAAGATGGATGGAGCTAAATGCAGGGAAATGCTGAAAACAAGTTAGGCTATGTGCCCACGATCAGGATTAACAGAATTTTGGACGCAGCTTCCCTGCCTAAAATGCTGCGTTCTACATTAGAAGCACAGTAGATGTGATTTATGTCCCATGCCCACTGTTCTTCTATTTGACGCTGTGTCAATTTCCACAATAGAATGTATTGGATGCGTTAAATCTGCATGGTTCAAAGAACACATGCCGATTTAACAGCGTGATTGAAAGCAGCATTTTGGACACAACGAAAATACGCTGTGTCCAAAGCGTTGCTATTTCCTGATTGTTGGCATGCAGCATTAGAGGCTGAAAAAGACTTGAGACTGGGGTGTAGGCTCACCTTTAAGCAGGATACTGACCCTAAATATACTGCCAGAGCTACAATGAAATGGTTTAGATCAAAGCGCATTCATGTGTTTGAATAGTCCAGGAAAAAGTCCAGATCTAAATCCCATTGAGAGTCTGTGGCAATATTTGAAAATTGCTGTTCACAGACGCTGTCCATATGATCTCACTGAACTAGAGCTAGTTTGCAAAGCAGAATGGTCAGAAAGTTCAGTCTCTAGATGTGCAAAGTTGGTAGTGACATACCCCAAAAGACTTGCTGCAGAAAATGCAGCAAGAGCTGTCCTACAAAGTATTGACTCAGTGGATCTGAATGCAAATTTTAAGATTTCTATTTTTTAAATATTTTGAAAACCATGTATCATATGCTTTACACTTTACAAATAATAGCTACTTTGTGTTGGTATATCACATTAAATTTTACATTTAAATTTGTGGGTGTAACATAAATAAATGTAGAAACATTTATGGAGTATAAATACTTTTTGAAGACACTGCATGTGTTCTAATAAAGCTCAGGGAAGAGAATGTGTAGAAAATAGAGAAAGTCTTCCATGTGGGCAGCATGGTAGCTCAAGTGTTAGCATTGTTACTTTGCAACGCTGGGGTCCTTAGTTCAAATCCCACCAAGGACAGCATCTGCAAGGAGTTTGTATGTCTTCCCCATGTTTGTGTGGGTTTCCTATGGGCACTTCAGTTGCCTCTCTCATAGGAAATTTAGATTGTGAGCATCAAGGGGGACAGCGATGACAATGTCTGTAAAGCACTGCAGAATATGATGTTGCTATGTATGTATAATAAATAATAATACCCGGGTTTGGGGCCATCTGTGGAAGATTTTAAAAAAGAATCCCAATTTTCTGTACTTGAGACTAAACTTTATCCAGAGGTCGTTTCAGGATGCAGTTTCAATTTTCTATTGAAACAGTCTTTATGCATATAATGTAATCAACCCTAAAGAGAAAATGATTTAGATTTGTTGTCTAGAAGGTACGAGTCTACAAAGCTGAACTGATTTACATCAAAATGAGCAATTACCTAATAAGTACAATTCATTTGAAACTAATTACTAAGTCTTTAACTGACTGCAGCAAATTACAAAAGACTTTGCCTTAAGATTAGAGATATCAAAGATTACAATTTGTTATGACTGTGTAAACACACTCACACAGGTAATGTACAAAACAAGAAAGCCACAACACCTTCAAACAAGAGGTCCATGTTTATGTAGCACCCTGAGGATTCGGCTGCTACAGGGGTATTGCACCTCAACCCAGAGGTGTGATATTCCACTCCCGGGTAAGGATGGAGTGTGGAACTGAGCTCAGATAGACTGCATGCACTACATACATCCCATTTCAGAGGAGCAGGCCGACGGTACTCCCACTTAGAAATGTGCAGGTACGACCGAGTCTGTTCCTGGCTGGAGTGGGAGGGGGGTGGTACATCCCATGTAGTGTAGGGGCAGATAGGGGGAGCAGCCTGGGTAAAGTTAGGAGCTCATTGGGTGCTGGTCACCTGAGCTCACACATAGAGGGTGTATATAAGGTGGGCACCAACTAGAATCAGGGTCAGACGCAGAGAGTCAGGAGCAGAGGAGAGAAGAAAGATCAAGACCCAGAGTGAGAGAGGAGAAAAGAGAAAGACCCAGAGCACAGAAGAGAAGGGACCCAAGAACCCAAATTAGAGCACCGGGTGAGGAGTCAGCATCAGGGTACCGGAACCCAAGCTGGTGGGGGCAAAAACAATCCCCAGCCAGAGACCGGAGACCGTGGGCAGTGTCTGTCACGGTCACCCACCACATTCACCCCGAAGGCACACCACATGAAGGGTCAGGGAACCCAGGGCCAAGGGTGTCCCAACAGAAGGCCCGAGGGAGCTGGACCTAGGTGAATCACTGGTGGGGACGGCTGAAGAAAGGACAGAGGGAGAGCTCAGGGCCACGCTCCGGACTTGTTTGGGGGTTGGCTGGATCCAGGACCTGGTGGACGCAGCACGGCTCGGGTGGTCACTAGCAGCTGGAGTGACCAGTATAACATCTGCAGTAAGTAAACACCCTTAACTGCACAACCCGACTCTGTCTTCACTGCCGTCTGCACTACACCACCACAACCCCCATCCTCTGCGCCTGTCCCCTCTGAGGCTATACCCCTCCCGTTGGGGGTTATCCCACCAAGCTGCGCACCCACCATCAGCCTCAGCGGACCCTGCTGCAGCGGCGGCCACAGTGACCGCATTACAACGGGTGGCGTAGTCGACACAAAAGAACTTTAGTAACATCTATAGAACTGCCACATCACACTGAGCTTGACGCCCTGGGCACGGGACCGGGTCACAGCCGCTCGGAGACTACAACCCCCCATCTGATCCGGTGCCGGGTATTCCCCTCAAAAAGGAATATGTCCCAGGGGGCGCGTCATTTAGACTAGAAAAGTCCCTAATCTGACCCTGATTAGTCCCTGTCTGACTCTGGAGATTGGCACCCTAAGTAACTGTAATGGTGCCCCCACTCAACGTTTGCTGACACTGAATGTCCTTAACTGCACCCTATGTAAAGATACTGTGCAACACTAAAACAATTATAACTATAAATTAAATACACAGAAATCTGAGGATAAGGCACAGGCCTAAGAACGTGTCCACACAGACACACAGGAAAGACAGAGGAAAGTAAGAAGATCCAGAAAACAAACAGAACATGTGAAAACATGCCAGACTCTAAACGTAAAAGAAAGAGAAGGGTGCTGGGGAGGAAGACTCACAAACAAACTGCAGGAAAAGCAACAGAGATTAACCAGGCAAGATAATCCCTAGCTAAGGAGCTGGAACGCCAAACATTCATCAGTCTTGAAGTATAGCCAGTAGTGTTGAGCGAACATGCTCGACACTGCTCGGTACTCGCCTGAGCATCACGCTACTCGGGATGTTCGGCGAGCACCGAGCATTTCCGGGTTACTCGGGTGGGAGCTCGGGTCTCCGCCCTGCATGTTTGGTGCTCTTTACAGAGCCAATGAACATGCAGGGATTGCCAGCCAGTCACTGTAATGCCGCAGCCATGTTGTTTGTGGGCATTACAGTGATTGGCTGGCCGCACAGCGTCACCTCCCAGACGATCAGCCCGTCATGATTGGTGTGTGTGGGTGTCTGTGCGTGTGTCTGCGAGTGTGTGTGCGATGTCTGCGGGTGTGTGCGGTGTCTGTGCGGTGTCTGTGCGATGTCTTCGAGTGTGTGCGGTGTCTGTGCGATGTGTGCGGGTGTGTGCGTGCAGGCAGACATAGGCCGATGTGACACTACTACTCCCATCGGCCTATGTCTGTCCCCGGTCTACTCGTGCCAGCAGGATCAGCTCGATGGGAGCAGTAGTTCCCATCAGCCTGATCCTGCTATATAAATTGCCCTACTGTGTCCCCAATAAATGTTAAATACATGTCATTGGTGGCCAGTGGTTGCCTACAATAAATTAGTTCATACATTACCTGTCCCCGCCGATCGCCACCTAAAATAAAGTAAAAAATAAAAAACTACACCTATACTCACCTAGACACCTAATTCCCCGAAGCCATTGATCTCCTGTAATAAAATATAAAATAATAAACCACAACCTTATCCTTACCCCTCCGTAGTAGTCCACGAGTGTCCCACGAAGATCTCCAGTTTAGAGCAGCCACATAGAATGTGACCGCTCTGAACCGCTGCCGCTGCTAGAATGATGGGGCCGTAAGGGTTCGCCGGAGTTCAGGCAGCGCTGCTCCGGTTAGCTCCTTTACGGCCCTGCTGTATCGTGAGAAATTCCCACGGTACAGCAGGGCCGTAAAAGAGGTCTCCGGAGCTGCGCTGACTGAATGCACTCCGGTGACCTCAGTCAGTGGCTCCCGCTGCCGGGAGCGGACGTGTTCCCGGCAGCGTGAGCTTACAGCAGCCATGACAGCTGTCACATCTCCAGATGTGACAGCTGTGCATGGGAGATCAGCGCAGGAACGTGGACAGGTAACTATTTTTTTTTTAGTAAACTAAGAATTAAATAAAATGGTGTGTTTTATTTCAAATAAATTATTTTTTTCTGGGTGTAGTGTGTGTTTTTTCTTTTTAACACTTTGTAGGTTAGTAATGGGGGTGTCTTATAGACGCCCATCATTACTAACCTGGGCTTCATAGCAGCTGGCGCTGACATGATCCCCAACCCTATTAAACCCTGCCACCGCACCAGGGCAGCGTGGAAGAGCGAGGCTAAGTGCCAGAGTTGGCGCATCCTATGGATGCGCCATTTCTGGGGCGGCTGACGGCTGGTGTTTCTAGCCTGGGAGGGGGCCAATATTCATGGCACCCTTCCTGGGCTATTAATATCAGCCCCCAGCTGTCTGCCTAGCCTTTTCTAGCTATTAAATAGGGGGTACCCCACGTCATTTTTTTGGGGGGGTCCCCATTTTAATAGCTAGTAAAGGCTAGGTATTCAGCTGGGGTCTCATATTAGTAGTCTGGGAAGCTCCGTGGGTATTACCCTATTACCCACTTCCCAGGCTTCAAACATCTGCCCCAGCCGTCTGCTTAACCTCCGCTAGAGCCTAAAATTATGGGGGATCCCCACGCCAATTTTTTTTTAAATAAATCCTTTATTTTAACACTAAATGACATTTGAGGAGTTAATAAAGATGCAGTCCCTAAATTATTATTTATTTTTTAATTAATTTTTCCCAAAAATTTTGACGTGGGCTTTGCCATATTTTTGTATGCCAGCCAGGTACAGCATCCAGCTTCTATGAACGCGCCATTTTCCGGGGTGGCTGAGGACTGCAATTTGCACCGGGGGGGGGGGGGCAGAAAGCTTGGGCCTCCCTGCGCTGCAGATTCCATCCCCCAGCTGCCTAGTTGTACCTGGCTGCACACACAAATAGGGAGAAGCCCCACGTATTTTTTTTTTTAATTATTTCATGAAATTCATGAAATAATAAAGAAAAAAGGGCTTCCCTATACTGTTGTGTCTGGCCAGGTACAAATAGGCTGCTGGTGGTTGGGCGCAGCCCGTTCCTGCCTGCTGTACCTGGCTGGACACAAATATAGTGCGAAGCCCCAAGTCAATTTTTTTTTAATTATTTCAGGAAATTCATGAAATAATTAAAAAAAAATTGATGTGGGGCTTCGCCCTATATTTGCGTCCAGCCAGGTACAGCAGGCAGGAACGGGCTGCGCCCAACCACCAGCTGCCTATTTGTACCTGGCCGGACACAACAATATAGGGAAGCCCTTTTTTTAAAAAATTATTTCATGAAATAATTAAAAAAAAAATTACATGGGGCTTCGCACTATATTTGTGTCCAGCCAGGTACAGCAGGCAGGAACGGGTTGCCCCCAACCACCAGCTGCCTATTTGTACCTGGCCGGACACAACAATATAGGGAAGGCCTTTTTTTCTTAATTATTTCATGAATTTCATGAAATAATTAAAAAAAAAAATATGTGGGGCTTCGCCCTATTTTTGCATCCAGCCAGGTACAACTAGGCAGCTGGGGGCTGGAATCCGCAGCGCAGGGAGGCCCAAGCTTTCTGGGCCCCACCCGCTGCAAATTGCAGTCCGCTGCCACCCCGGAAAATGGCGCGTTCATAGAAGCGCCATCTTCTGGCGCTGTACCCAACTCATCCAGGGCCCTGGTGCGGTGGCTCACTGGGTAATAAAGGGGTTAAGGCCAGCTTGGCATTATCAGCTGGCCCTAAGCCCGAAATTCATGGGGTCACGCCAATATTAGACATGACCACCATGAATTTCTAGTAAAGAATTTAAAAAAAACACAACACCCAGAAAAAAGTCCTTTAATTGAAATAAACACACAATTCTTTATTGTTCTAAATTAAACTATACTTACCATCACGCCCATTCCAGCTGAAGCCAACGATCTCCTGCAATAAAAGAAAAATAATAAAGCAACCTCATCCTTACCTTTCCATGGTTCCCACGACAGCTTCAGCTCTGCTACATCGAGATGACAGGCTGGACCGCAGCAGAACGCTGCCATCCAGCCTGTCATCCCGCAGACACTGAGAAGCGCAGGCATGCTTGCGCTCCTCAGTGTCTCTCTGTGACGGCATAAAGATGAGCCGAGGTCATGTCCAATGAACTCGGCTCACCTCATGCACGTCACTGACAGCGTGGGAAAATTCTCCTGCACTCAGCGCTTCAGTGTGAGAATTTTCCCACGCTGTCAGTGACGTGAATGAGGTGAGGTCATGTCCAATGAACTCAGCTCACCTCATGCACGTCACTGACAGCGTGGGAAAATTCTCACGCTGAAGCGATGAGTGCAGGAGAATTTTCCCACGCTGTCAGTGACGTGCATGAGGTGAGCCGAGTTCATTGGACATGAACTCGGCTCATCTGGATGCCGTCACAGAGAGACACTGAGGAGCGCAAGCAAGCCTGCGCTTCTCAGTGTCTGCGGGATGACAGGCTGGATGGCAGCGTTCTGCTGCGGTCCAGCCTGTCATCTCGATGTAGCAGAGCTGAAGCTGTCCTGGGAACCATGGAAAGGTAAGGATGATGTTGCTTTATTATTTTTCTTTTATTGCAGGAGATCGTTGGCTTCAGCTGGAATGGGCGTGATGGTAAGTATAGTTTAATTTAGAACAATAAAGAATTGTGTGTTTATTTCAATTAAAGGACTTTATTCTGGGTGTTTGTGTTTTTTTTTTTAACTTTGACTATGGGGTTTGTAATGGGGGTGTCTTATAGACGCCTCTCCATTACTAACCTGGGCTTGATGTCAGCTGGCATTATAAGCTGACATCAACCCCAACCCTATTACCCCACTGCCACCGCTACTGGGCAGTGGGAAGAGCGAGGCTAAGTGCCAGAATTGGCGCATCCTATGGATGCGCCATTTCTGGGGCGGCTGACGGCTGGTGTTTCTAGCCTGGGAGGGGGCCAATATTTATGGCACCCTTCCTGGGCTATTAATATCAGCCCCCAGCTGTCTGCCTAGCCTTTGCTAGCTATTAAATTAGGGGCGACCCCACGTCATTTTTTTGAGGGGGTCCCCCATTTTAATAGCTAGTAAAGGCTAGGTATTCAGCTGGGGGCTGATATTAGTAGCCTGGGAAGCTCCGTGGGTATTACCCCCTTCCCAGGCTTCAAACATCTGCCCCAGCCGTCTGCTTAACCTCCGCTAGAGACTAAAATTAAGGGGAACCCCACGCCAATTTTTTTTTAAATAAATCCTTTATTTTAACACTAAATGACAAGTACAGTAATCAACACTGTCACTGTACTTCATATATATGTGACTGACATGTTTCTATCTATATAATCTATGTGTGATTCTCTATTCCTTCTATTCTAAATTGTCGGGTAGAGATGCTGAATTGCCGGCCGGCTTTTTAAAGAGACGGTGCATGAAAACACTATTATATTTTTAAATAAATCCTTTACACTAAATGACAAGTACAGTAAGCAACACTGTCACTGTACTTCATATATATGTGACTGACATGTTTCTATCTATCTAATCTATGTGTGAAGCTCTATTCTTTCTGTTATAAATTGTCGGGTACCGCAGCTGAATTGCCGGCTGGCTTTTTTAAAGAGACAGTGCATGGAAACACAATTATTTTTTTAAATAAATCCTTTACACTAAATGACAAGTACAGTAAGCAACACTGTCACTGTACTTCATATATATGTGACTGACATGTTTCTATCTATCTAATCTATGTGTGATGCTCTATTCTTTCTGTTCTAAATTGTCGGGTACCGGTGTATGCCGCTGATGAATTGCCGGCTTTTCGCGTAATACATTCTACATTATTCTTAGTTGTTTTACTTCATGTAGAATTAACCTACAAGGAAAGAAAGGGTTTATTTTCATTCCGATATTTGTGTCCCATTGACTTGCATTGGTTTCCTGTATCGGAATCGGCGATATCCGATACTTTTTGGGTATCGGTCCGATCCAATCCGATACGATATTTCCTGATATCGGAAGGTATCGCTCAACACTATCCTTAACATATTTCACAGGAAAGCACTTTCACTTTCGTTTTTGAACGTTTTATTTTGAGCCTGTAAAAGTGTATTAATACCTCTGACCACGTTGTTGACAGCAGTGACCTGGGGGTCAGAAATGCTTCCTGGGGCGATCCCCATGCTGTCCCCATGTCATTTGAGCACTGTCACTATCGTTTTGGGCACTTGTTAGGCTTTTAAAAGACTGCCGGGGGAGCCGCCGCAAAAATGCTCGAGTCTCCCATAGACTAACATTGGGCTCGTTGCTCGGGTCGAGCACCCGAGTATCACGGCGAGCTCGGCCCGAGCTTCGAGCACCCGAGCATTTTAGTGCTCGCTCAACACTAATAGCCAGCAAACAAGGCAGGTGCAAGGTGACTATAAAAAGCCCCTCCCAAGATGAGATCGGACAGAATTGAATGAGAGACACCTGAATAGAAGCAAACTTGAAAACTTGAATAGAAGCAAAAATGAAAAAGAAACACAAGAAAACTATCAGCAGTTGAACTGAAACTGAACATTCTGTGGCTCAGCAGAGAAGGAAACTGACCATGCTGCAAAATATCCCCATGTTGTGTACCAAAATCGAGCCATGGCAGTACCCCCTCTGCCTATGAGGGGCTACGGGACCTTCAGAAGCCCCTATCCTCTGACATCACTAATTGAACTCTCTTACCAGGCGATTTGCATGAAGATCTTCCGAATTATACCAGGTGTTAACTTCAGGAGTGCAGAGTGTCGGGCAGCCCGCCTACTCAAATAGTAGGAGTGTGTAAGTAAAAGACTGTTAGCTGGGCACTGTGCTATACATGTGTGTGACTTGTGCCCTATTGAAAGCTTCAACTTTGTGCAATTCAAATACTAGGCAATCACCCCCTCCATGGATTGGTAGGCTGAGAGTGGTTGTTTCATCAGTATTTTGCTCCTGCTTGTGAATTTTCATTTGTGACCTTGGCTGGTAAATACTATTGCCTTTTTGCTATATCTATAATTGAATTATTTTGAGAATTTTTAAAGTTCCTTTTATTGTGTTGGCTGTGCTTTTTATCAAACTCCACAAGCAGCATAAATTCCACTTAGTTTTCCTTATTAGATGAAACAAAACACCTCAAAAACTGCTCTACCTTTTGGTTCATCCTCTGTCTGTCCATTTGTCTTGGGATGATAACCAGAGGAAAACAACAGTTTGATACCCAATCTGGAGCAAAAACTATGTCAACAGCTAGCCAAAAACTGTACCCCTCTATTGTAAATAATGTTCTTGGGAACACCATAAAATTTAACAATATGAGAAATGAACAACATAGCTAAGCTCTTAGCAGTAGACAATTTTTGAAGTGGAACCAAATTAATAATTTTGCTGAAACGGTTCACCACCACCCACACCACCAGAATTAGGCAAATCAGTGACAAAGTCCATAGACAACTGGGTCCTGGGTTGTGTCAGAACCTCCTTAGGCAAGAGATAACCTGCTGGGACCTGATGAGAGGCTTTAGCCCTGGCACAGACTTTGCATTTACAGATATAGCCATCAACATCCTTACCAGCATTCTGCCACCAAAAGATCTTGGAGATCTCCAAATGACAGAAGAACCCAGATATCCAGCCAAAACAGAATCAAGCACTTTGTTAAGAAGATCTGTGCATTTACTGCCTCGGCTAACCAAGAGGAAAAATCCGTTCCATTCTTGGTCATGTTAGTTAAAGGCTTAGCTATGACAGAAAAGTTCTTAATGAATTTCTGATAACAATTTCCAAAGCGTAGAAATCTCTGTAATGAACCCTCCGTCACATACAATATCGGTTCTAACGAGTTCACATACAATGTGACTGTCAGGCGCAGGCTAGAAAAATACCTATAATATCTAATGTTTGCAATTTCAGTGCTCTAAAAGTGATCAGTGACCTTCATAGGGATGTAATAAAAGAGACTACACATAATCAGGTGCAAAAAAACCCCATTTACTTAACATAAAACTAATAACTCTGAAATACAAACATTTCAAAACTCCCGCCAAATAAAAGAGATGTGCCTGTCAGGCCTATTGTATGTGACGGAGGGTTAAGGTTACTCAGTTGCACCCAATCAAGGAGGCCTAAACTTTAACAGGATCTATCCGAAACCCTAAAGCAGAAACCAAATAGTCTAAGAACTGGACCTACTGTACTTCAAAATTACATTTCTCCAGTTTAGTAAATAAATGATTTTCATGTAGAATCTGGAGGACCTGTCAGACATGCTCACGGTGTTCCTCCTGAGAATGTGAGTAAATCAATATGTCATCCAGATAAATCACCATAAATCTACCCACCAAAGAGCAAAAAATTTCATTTATGAAAGTTTGAAAAACTGCTGAAGCATTGGTGAACCCGAATAGCATCACCAAATTTTCAAAATGATCCTCAGGAATATTGAAAGAGGTTTTCCATTTGTCACCCTGTCGAACACATATAAGGTTACACTGTATGCCCCTCTCAAGTCAAGTTTAGAAAACCATGTAGCTCCAGCTAGCTGATTAAAGTAGTCAGGTATAAGGGGTATAGGATAGGGATTGCGGACCGTGATTTTATTAATCTCTCTAAAATCCATGCATGGACGCAACCCTCCATCTTTTTTTTTTTTTACAAAAAGAATCCCATGGCGGCTGGAGAGGTAGATGGCCGTATATGACCCTTGGCCATACTTTTTTGAATATACTCTTACCTCTCAGGAACAGAGAGGTTTATGGCAGCTTGCACCTGTTCTTAGCAGCTTAATTCTGTTCGCAGGTGCAGGTCAGTTTTTTTCTTTTTACAAGCAAGATTTAGGCATTTTAGCATCTGGTATGAAGTTGATAACGCAATCATATGTCCTATGCTGTGGTAGAACATCACACTCGGTGTCAGAAAAAACATCATCAAAGTCCTGAATGAATTCTGGAAGGTGAGACCTTACAGAAGCCAAGGATCTTGACAGACATTTAGAAAAACAAGAGACACCCCAAGACCTAACCTTCTGGGTCTCCCAATTGATAGTAGAATTGTGCTTAACTAACCAGAGCAAGCCTAACACTATTTTTGCAGGTAAAGAAGGAAAAAACATAAATGAAATGGATTCAGTATGTAGCACTACTACCTTCATACATACATTCTTGACCTTCAAAGTAACATGCTTTGTGAAAGAGGAGAATTATCAATCTCTGAAACTTGAGTGGGAAATCCAAGAGTAGAGACATTATAACCACAGTTTACAGCAAAGTTATGGTCAATAAGATTCAAGACGAAGCCTGAATCCACAAATGCAGGTATACAAATTAACCCAGATTTAGTTCTCAAGGACACCTGTAAGAAAAACCCAAATGCTTGTACAAGAGACAACCTCAGACTCTTGGAACCTGCATCTCTAAACCTCTTTTTTTTTCTTTAGAAATTCATTATTATTTTTGAAACATTGAAAGATGATGTGACCAGTACAACCACAATATAAAGAAAAACAAGCTGATGCTCCAAGTTCTGTACCCTCTCTGGGATCTCTGCAAGCACCAATTTGCATTGGTTCACCAATCTCACTCTTCATTAACGGAGGAGATGCCAGTGAAACACCTTTAAATGAGTCTCCATCGCTCAGGTGTGTATCTAAACGAACAGCGAGTGTCATAGCCTCATCCAAGGACTGTGGACAGGAACAATAGAGCATCATGTCCTTTATCTGAGCCAAACGTCCCTTACAAAGCTGACTCCACAGAGCAGGATAGTTCCAGGAGTTTTCCACTGCCAAATATCTAAACTCCGAGCAGTTGTCCTCAACTTTATGACCTCTCTGAAACAATATGTGGATCTTGGATTCAGCCATAGCGACTTTGTCAGGGATCTAATAAATAATGCTAAGAGCCGAGAAGAAAGCTTCAATAGAGAAAAATTCAAGGGAATCCTCAGAAAAAGAAAACTCATAGGCCTGAGGTTCCCCATGGAGCAAAGACAAAACAATACCCACTCATTGACTCTCATTCCCAGAGGAGACAGAATGAAGGTGAAAGTATAATTTTCATGAAGCAGAAGAAATTGAGAACTTACTTGTATCTGCTCACTGCTGAAGCAGTTGGGTAACTTTACCTGGGTTCCATTGAACCATTTAATTTAGCGAGTCATTGCTGACTTTTGATGTGCACAACTTCCAAGGACAAAGTTTGAAATTGTGCTTCCAAAGCATTCATGGGATCCATGATGACACCCCAGCACAGACTAATGGGTTGCTATAATATTATGACTATGGAAATACACATACATGAGTACCGTACAATACAGGAAAGACACAATACCTGCAAACAACAGGTCCCTGTTCAGACAAGGTAAATCCCAGATCTGACCCTAACTTGTCACTGCCTGACTGTGGAGATTGGCACCCTAAGTAAACGTAATGGCTCCATTCATTGTCAGCTGTCCCTGAATGTCCTTAACTGCACCCTATCTGTAGATACTGTACTGTACAATTACAACAAGAAAATGAAATACACATAAAGGGGGCAACTTTTACGTCTGGAGGAAAGAATGTTTAATCATAATCACAGACGGGGATTCTTTACTGTAAGAGCAGTGAGACTATGGAACTCTCTGCCGCATGATGTTGCAATGAGTGATTCACTATTAAAATTTAAGAAGGGCATGGATGCCTTTCTTGAAAAGTATAATATTACAGGTTATATATACTAGATTCCTTGATAGGGCATTGATCCAGGGAACTAGTCTAATTGTCGTATGGAGTCGGGAAGGAATTTTTTTCCCCAATGTGGAGCTTAGTGTTTGCCACATGTTTTTTTTCTGCCTTCCTCTGGATCAACATGTTAGGCTATGGATTGAACTAGATGGACTTAGTCTTCCTTCAACCTTAAAAAAAAAAAAACTAAAACTAAATCTGAAGATGAGGCACAGGCCTAAAACCATATCCCCACAGTCACACAGGAAAGATGAAGGAAAATAAGAAGAACCAAAAAAAAAAACACGTGGAAACCTCCCAGATCCTAAAAATATAAGAAGGGGAAGGGTGCTGGGGAGGAAGACTCACAAACAAACTGCAGGAAAAGCAACAGAAATTAACCGGGTAACATAAGGCTCTAGCTGAGGAGCTGGAACTCCAAACATCCATCAATCTTGAAATAGGCAGGTGCAAGGTGTGTATGCATAGCCCATCCCAAGATGTGATAGGACAGAGCCAATTGAGGAAGTGAGAGACACCTAAATAGAAGAAAACCAAGCAAAGGAAAGACAAGAGAACTACATACGTGGTCAAAATTGTTGGTACCCCTCGTTTAATGAATGAAAAACCCACAATGGTCAAAGAAATAACTTGAATCTGACAAAAGTAATAATAAATTAAAAATCTCTGAAAATGAACAAATGAAAGTCAGTCATTGCTTTTCAACCCTGCTTCCACAGAATTTAAAAAAAAATAAACTCATGAAATAGGCCTGGGCAGAAATGATGGTACCCCTGAAAATAATGTGACAAAAGGGACGTGTTAAATCAAGTTGTGTCCACTAATTAGCATCACAGGTGTCTACAATCTTGAAAGCAGTCAGTGGGCCTGTATATAGGGCTACAGATACTCACTGTGCTGTTTGGTGACATGGTGTGTACCACACTTAATATGGACCAGAGGAAGCAAAGGAAAGAGTTGTCTGAGGGGATTAGAAAGAAAATTATAGACTAGCATGTTAAAGGTAAAGGTTATAAGACCATCTCCAAGCAGATTGATGTTCCTGTGACTACAGTTGCACATATTATTCAGAAATTTAAGATCCATGGGACTGTAGCCAACCTCCCTGGATGTGGCCGCAGGAGGAAAATTGATGACAAATCAAAGAGACGGATAATACCAATTGTAACAAAAGAGCCCAGGATAACTTCTAAACAGATTAAAGGTGAACTTCAAGCTCAAGGAACATCCGTGTCAGATCGCACCATCCGTCGTTGTTTGATCCAAAGTGGACTTCATGGGGGACGACCAAGGAGAACACCTTTGTTGAAAAAAAATCTTAAAAAAGCCATACTGAAATTTGCCAAACTACATGTTGACAAGCCACAAAGCTTCTAGGAGAATGTCCTATGGACAGATGAGACAAACATGGAAGTTTTTGGCAAGGCACATCAGCTCTATGTTCACAGATGGAAAAATGAAGCATATCAAGAAAAGAACACTGTCCCTACTGTGAAACATGTAGGAGGCTCTATTATGTTCTGAGGCTGCTTTGCTGCATCTGGCACAGAGTGTCTTGAATCTGTGCAGGATACAATGAAATCTCAAGACTATCAAGGGATTCTAGAGAGAAATGTGCTGCCCAGTGTCAGAAAGCTTGGTCTCAGTCGCAGGTCATGGGTCTTGCAACAGGATAATGACCCAAAACACACAGCTAAAAAAATCCAAGAATGGCTAAGAGGAAAACATTGCACTATTCTGAAGTGGCCTTCTATGAGCCCTGACGTAAATCCTATTGAGCATCTTTGGAAAGAGCTGAAACATGCCGTCTGGAAAAGGCAACCTTCAAACATGAGACAACTGGAGCAGTTTTCTCATGAGGAGTGAGCCAAAATACCTGTCGAGAGGTGCAGAAGTCTCATTGACAGTTACAGGAATCGTTTGATTGCAGCGATTGCCTCAAAAGGTTGTTCAACAAAATATTAAGTAAAGAGTACCATCATTTCTGTCCAGGCCTATTTCATGAGTTTAACTTTTTTTAAAATTCTGTGGAAGCAGGGTTGAAAAGCAATGACTGACTTTGATTTGTTCATTTTCATAGATTTTTAATTTATTATTATTATTTTAAATTATTATTATTACTTTTGTCAGATTCAAGTTATTTCTGTGACTATTGTGGGTTTTTCTTTCATTAAACGAGGGGTACCAACAATTTTGATCATGTGTGTATCAGCAGTTGAACAGAGTCAACATAGTAAGAGGTCACTAGATCGAGTCCCAAAACTGAGCCTTGACACAATTTAAGACAGCATCTAATCATTACAATAAGTGTGTTAAAAACACAAAAGTAGCATCTGGGGCATAATAGTTGCAGGAAGAACGACGGGGCTATTTTCAACTGGAGCTACATCCTCAATCTCAAGCACACCTCCAGATAGATATTTGAGGCATACCAACAAATTTTCTCTGTTTCCCAGGTTCATCAGAAGACCCCACACATAATAGATGTGAAGATGAAGGGACATATGACCCAGTTGTAAAGAGGATACAAGACGAATGTTGTTGAAATACACACTTCAGATAAACAGGTGGTGTTGTTTATGCATGCAAAAATTGTGTTTTACACCATTGATATTATAAATTTTGTGTGGGATCTCCTGATGAATATGGTAATACAAAAACGTATTTTAGTTTTGGAGATACGGGATTGTGGGACAAAGGAGAGGTACTGTATTGTAGAATAGGGTGATCTAGTGGCGATAAGTTATAGACGTCTGTGTGTTACATTTTGCAGAGGTGAGCCCTGGCTGGAAGAAGTCATATCGGTCTTTGCCGGATGAAGAAGAAAATAAAATAATAACTTCAATTGGATAGGTTTCTGCAGTTACCCATACTGTATATACTGATACCTTTCACAATATTGGTATTGCATGGGAGAAATATTAGTGTTTGAATCCTGTCTTTTAGTTAATAATCAGTATGGTGCTAATATTTGGTCACCTTCTGGTGGTAATATATTGTCATGGTGTGGAGGTATTTGTCTCTTGTATGTGGTGCTATTGATATGACGCGCCCCCTGGGCCGTGTGTGGGGGAATACCCAGAGCCGGGTCTCTGTGTATTGTCAGATGTTGTAGTCTCCGTGGCGGCGACCCGGTCCCGTGGCTCAGGGTGGTCAAACCAGTGGCGGATATGTTTACTTGGTTTTTAATGTTGAAATGTCCGACTACGGTACCCGTGGATTGCGGTCACTGAGAACCGCCGCAGCGGGGCAGACCGCTGAGGCTGATGTTGGGTGCGCAGCAGAGGGTAGTATAACTCCTCATGGGAGGAGTATAGCCTCAGGGCAGCATGTGTAGATGGTGAGGGTTGTGGTGCATGGGCGCAGCAGAAATGACTCAGAGTCCATGCAGTGCAGTTCAGGGTCTTTACTGTTGGTAATGAAGAAGGCCCTGCCGGGAGTACTGGCTAACATTAGAGGCCTGGTCAGTCTGTGAGCGAACAAGAGTCCCCCTGGCCAGGTGGAGGTGTAGGCCTTCCCGTCTGACTGCACTCTTCCTGGCTACCCTGCTGTAGTCGTGTAGTAGCCCACGTCCCTGAGTGTACCGTGTGGTGCTCACCCGTATGGCTGGTGACTTGGGGCCTTTGGTACCTTCCGCTCCTCGATGGCGGTGCCGGTCCCTTGCGTGTGACTGAGCCTCCGGGCTTTCTATGGCCAGAGGACTTGAAATCCCCTGCCAGGTGGTTTCTGCTGCTGGATGTGGATATCCTCACAGCCTCGGACTCCAGTGTCCGGTTCTCTGCGTCTTCTGCCAGGACGAGCTCTGCTAGCTCCAGTCCCTGGCCTTCAGCTCCTGTCTCCTACAGAGCTCCTTGCTGCTCTGTCCCTCTCTCTTGAACTACTCTCCTAACCCCACCCCTGATCCAGTTTATAAAGGGCAGGTTCCTCCCCTCCCTGGACTGGGGCAGGAGGCGTTGCATGCAATAGTGCTCCTGACCAGGAAAAACCCATGCTCGCTCTCAGACATGGTATTTCTACCACTGTGGCAACCAGAACCCCTGGGGTGCCACAGATATTTTAGTCTTTTTATAGTGGACTTTGTTCAGTAATAGTATGGATAGATAATAATTTCCAAATATTTGTTATTTGGTAACTATACTACTGTATTAATTAGATGTTTTACTTAGAAAGTCACAATATTGTGCTTTTTATCTCAGATTTATACACTGCTCAAAAAATAAGGGGAACACTTAAATACCACATCCTTGATATCACTAAATTAAATATTCCAGTGGCAAATGTTTATTCATTACATAGTGGAATGCATTGAGAGCAATAAATCATAAAAATGATCAATGTAAATCAAAATTAATATCCCATGGAGGTCTGGATTTGGAATGATACTCAAAATCAAAGTGGAAAATCAAATTACAGGCTGATCCAACTTCAGTTTAAGTGCCTTAAGACAAGAAAATAATGCTCAATAGTGTGTGTGGCCTCCACGTGCCTGCATGACCTTCCTATAACACTTGGGCATGCTACTGTTGAGGCGGTGGATGTTCTCCTGAGGGATCTTCTCCCAGACCTGGATTAAAGCATCAGTCAACTCCTGGACAGTCTGTGATGCAATGTGGTATTGGTGGATTGAACAAGACATAATGTCCCAGATGTTCTTGATTGGATTCAGGTCTGGGGAACGGGCAGGGCAGTCCAAAACATCAATGCCTTCATCATGCAGGAACTGCTGACACACTCCAGCCACATGAGGTCTAGCATTGTCATGCATCAGAAGAAACTCAGGGCCCACTGCACCTGCATATGGTCTCACAAGGGGTCTTAGGATCTTATACCGTTACCTAATGGCAGTCAGGGTACCTCTGGCTAGCACATGGAGGGCTGTGCGGTCCTCCAAAGAAATGCCTCCCCACACCATTGCTGTCGAATCTGTCAATCTTGGTGTTCTCTGGCAAATGCCAATCGCCCTTCACGGTTTTGGTCTGTAAGCTCAACACCTAGTTATGGATGTCAGTCCCTCATACCACCCTCATGGAGTCTGTTTCTGACAGTTTGAGAAGACACATGGATGTTAGTGGCATGCTGGAGGTCATTTTGCAGGGCTCTGGCACTGCTCCTCCTGTTCCTCCTTGCAGAAAGGAGAAGGTAGAGGTCCTGCTGCTGGGTTGTTGCCCTCCTATGTCACCTTCATGCCTCCTGGTGTACTGGGCTGTCTCCTGGTATCTTCTCAATGTTGTGGACACTGTGCATCAGATACAGCTAGCTTTCTTGCCACAGCTCGCATTGATGTGCCATCCTGGATGAGCTGCACTACCTGAGCAACTTCTGAAGGTTATACTGTAGACACTGCCTCATGCTAATGTACCTCTAGGGGTGAGAGCAATGACAAAATTCAAAAATGACAAAGCAACAGCCAAAAAGGATGAGAACAGAGAAATGGTCTGTGGTCACCACCTGCAGAACCACTCCTTTATAGGGGTTGTCTTGCTAATTGCCTATCAGTTCTACCTGTTGTCTATTCCATTTGCACAACAGCAGGAGAAATTGATTCACAATCAGTGTTGCTTCATAACTGGACAGGTTGATTTCACAGAAGTGTTATTGACTTGGAGTTACATTGTGTAGTTTAAGTGTTCCCTTTATTTTTTTGAACAGTGTATATTATATGTGCATCATTATTTTATGGGCAGCTAAAACACTTTATCAACGCCACTGGGGCCCATGTATCTGAGCAACATGCTGGTTTAAGGGGGGTGTGGTGGAGCAGGCCCAAATTTTGCCCTGGGACCCATAGGTCTCTATTTACGCCACTGAGTAGCATATTTATTATAACATGTTTATTGAAAGTAAAAAATGTATAGAAATATTAAGAACCTTTATATTACATATTTAAATATTTCCTCTCACTATGCTAATATGATTTGCGATTTCTGATTGTTTTGCCAATAAAAATGAAAATTACTCATTTGTGCGAAACTTAATAATATGAGTATTTAAAGCGAGTGTAGTGCTACAAAGAGTTAAAACTTAACATTTATTACAACTGAATAAAAAAGTAATACACGAGTCCAAAGGACCTAAAAACAAGTATAAGCCTGTCTGTGATAGTGAGTGACCCTAACAATCAATAACTCATTATGTCCAGGAATATAACCATATGTAATAACAACATAGTCTACCTGTAACATCACACAGAAAATGGCGGAAAAATAGTAAAGGAGCTCTCAAGACAGTGTCTCAAACGTTTTTAGGTCCTTTGGACTCGTGTATTACTTTTTTTTTTTTTATTCAGTTGTAATAAATGTTAAGTTTTAACTCTTTGTAGCACTACACTCGCTTTAAATACTCATCTTTTCTGTGTGGTTGTCTTGAACCCCTATTGCTGTACCTTGAAACTTAATAATACAATGACTACAATGAATATGTTGCAGTTTTTCCAAATTCAGAATAGAGGATGGAAAACTAGAGCTGACATGGGACACCTAAAAATTAGCCTGTCAGTTACAAAACATTTATTGACTCTGTGTTCAAGCAACATTATAATGAACACAATGGTAAGGGTTGTGATTAATAATAATAAAAATAATATTCTCCGATGTGAGATAGAGCTTGGAATAACAAAAAATATGGAAGAACAGTTTAAAAAGACAAAGTACGTGAATCATAATATATATAACTTTTTTATTTCCTGAATTAACCTTTTACTGACCCGGTCATTAGTTGCTTTGGCACGTTTGATTGGTCCTCCCCTTGTTCCAAGAGCAATAACTTTTTTATTTTTCCATCAACATAGATGTATAAGGCCACATGCACACATTGAGCATTTGGTGAGTTTTTTTATCTCAATATTTGTAAGCCAAAACCAGGAGTGGGTGATAAATGCAGAAGTGGTGACATGTTTCTAGTATACTTTTCCTCTGTTCCCCCCCGGCTTACAAATTCTGAGGTAAAAAATGCAGAAGTGGTACCTGTAACTTTTTTATTTTTTCGTCCTGAGGGAGGGCTTCTTTTTTGTGCACTGAAATTGTCTTTACCGATACCATTTTGGGGTCAATATGACATTTTAATTGCTTTTTATAATTTTTTGGGGGGGGAATCTGGTCACCAAAAATGGCATAATTAGCATTTTGTTTTTCTCTTCAGCATATAATATACACTTTAAATAATTTTATATTTTGATAGATTGGACTTTTTTTGGACACAACAATAGCAAATATGTTTATTTATTTTAAATAATTTTATTTTTGAAGTTGTAAACGAGGTGTGATTAAACTTTTATATATTTTTTCATATTTTTTTTTTAAAAAAATTAATTTTGCATTATTTTTTAGTCCCCTCAAGGGACTTTACCCTGTGATCATTTAACTTCTTCACGACATATGACATACATTTACATCATATGTTTTGTCCCTGAATTTGATGCGGGCTCACACACACAGAACCCTCATCTTTCCTGGTTAATGATGACTAATTTATTCAGCCATCATCTTCCTCTTACAGCCGCTGGTGACAATCTCTGACACGCGCCGGCAAGGGAGCGCGTAATTTCACATAGCCATCGACGCACCCGTGACATGATTGTGGGATGCCAATGGGTTGTCATGACAGCAGAGGAGCTCCGTGCTTGTCATGACAATTCTCTTGTGAAAGCCAGCATTTAGCTGGTGTTCATAGGAGACCACGATTTTCTCTATACATAGCAGTGCTTAAGCACTGCTATGTAAAGTACAAGTAATCAGATGATAGTAGGCTCAAATCACCTGAGGGGACTATTAAATACAGTACAAAGTAAAAGAAGAAGTTTTTCAAAATGCATTTCTTCTGCGGTGCTATCAGTGTGTCAAGAGTGGGAGAAGAGGATTGCATTGGCAATCCAACACAATGGGCAGCACTTTAAAAACATTTTATAAGTGGTCATAAACTTGTAAAAAACTCGACTTCAAAATGGCCGCCATGGTCACCACTCATCTGCCACAAACAGGAAGTTGATACCACCAACCATTCTCATTTAATTTAGGTGTATCCATATAAATGGCCCACCCTGTACTACTCATCCCACAAAAAAATAGCTGTCAACCGGTTATGTGGACAGAAAAATATACAAACGTGGTCAAAATTGTTGGTACATCTCGTTTAATGAAAGAAAAACTCACAATAGTCACAGAAATAACTTGAATCTGACAAAAGTAATAATAAATTAAAAATCTATGAATATTAACAAATATTAGTCAGACATTGCTTTTCAACCCTGCTTCCACAGAATTAAAAAAAAAATTAAACTCATGAAATAGGCCTGGACAGAAATGATGGCACCCCTGAAAATAATGTGACAAAAGGGACATGTTAAATCAAGTTGTGTCTACCAATTAGCATCACAGGTGTCTACAATCTTGTAATCAGTCAGTGGGCCTGTATATAGGGCTACAGATACTCACTGTGCTTTTTGGTGACATGGTGTGTACCACACTCAACATGAACCAGGGGAAGCAAAGGAAAGAGTTGTCTCAGGAGATTAGAAAGAAAATTATAGACAAACTTGTTAAAGGTAAAGGTTATAAGACCATATCCAAGCAGATTGATGTTCCTGTGACTATAGTTGCACATATTATTCAGAAATTTAAGATCCATGGGACTGTAGCCAACCTCCCTGGACGTGGCCGCAGGGGGAAAATTGATGACAAATCAAAGAGATGGATAATACGAATGGTAACAAAAGAGCCCAGGATAACTTCTAAACAGATTAAAGGTGACCTTCAAGCTCAAGGAACATCCGTGTCAGATCGCACCATCCGTCGTTGTTTGATCCAAAGTGGACTTCATGGGAGACGACCAAGGAGAACACCTTTGTTGAAAAAAATCTTAAAAAGCCAGACTGGAATTTGCCAAACTACATGTTGACAAGCCACAAAGCTTCTGGGAAAATGTCCTATGGACAGATGAGACAAAAATGGAAGTTTTTTGCAAGGCACATCAACTCTATGTTCACAGATGGAAAAATGAAGCATATCAAGAAAAGAACACTGTCCCTACTGTGAAACATGGAGGAGGCTCTATTATGTTCTGGGGCTGTTTTGCTGCATCTGGCACAGGGTGTCTTGAATCTGTGCAGGATACAATGAAATCTCAAGACTATCAAGGGATTCTAGAGAGAAATGTGCTGCCTAGTGTCAGAAAGCTTGGTCTCAGTCGTAGGTCATGGGTCTTGCAACAGGATAATGACCCAAAACACACAGCTAAAAACACCCAAGAATGGCTAAGAGGAAATCATTGGACTATTCTGAAGTTTCTTTCTATGAGCCCTGGCCTAAATCCTATTGAGCATCTTTGGAAAGAGCTGAAACATGCTGTCTAAAAAAGACAACCTTCAAACACGAGACAACTGGAGCAGTTTGCTCATGAGGAGTGGGCCAAAATACCTGTCGAGAGGTGCAGAATTCTCATTGACAGTTACAGGAATCGTTTAATTGCAGTGGTTGCCTCAAAAGGTTGTTCAACAAAATATTAAGTTAAGGGTACCATCATTTGTGTCCAGGCCTATTTCATGAGTTTCATTTTTTTTTAAATTCTGTAGAAGCAGGGTTGAAAAGCAATGTCTGACTTTCATTTGTTAATTTTCTTATATTTTTAATTTATTATTACTTTTCTCAGATTCAAGTTATTTCAGTGACCCTTGTAGGTTTTTCTTTCATTAAATGAGGGGTACCAACAATTTTGACCATGTGTGTAACAGTTATAGCCCTTGGAAGAAGGTGGGAGGAAACAAAAATTAAAAGAACAAAAATTGGCCTTGACGGGGTTAATTACTTATACTATAATGCAATACCAAAATATTTCTGTACATAGCCTGTGGCTGAAATACACTGAAAGACTAAGATCGGAGGTATGAAGGGCCTTCAAAAGGCCTCTGGCTGTCTTGGTAGCCCATTGGCTATTCACAATCACAATAGTGCCTTTTTAATGCCTCTGTCAGTGATTAATAGTGGTATTTAAATGGACAAATTACAGCAATCAGTACTGTATGTAACATGACCGGCGTCTGGCTGCTATGAAGCAGGCTCAGCTCCTGAGAAGGCTTCATATGTATGTCATTGGTCATTAAGAGTGAATTGCTGCTGTTGATAAACATGAAGGAATAGACCCCATCCTGAGTTTTCCTTTAGACTTCCTATAGGCAATGGCACAGTTGGCAGGACTTGCTGGTTGATACGGAAAGGACCAGGGCAACAGGTTAAGCTGGACAGCAGGTAGATGAGCAGAACAGGAATCACCAGAAGACATAGTGCCCTGGGAATAGAGAAACACAGGAACTGAAAATGTATAGTCAGTCCAGGTATTGCAGAATTTGTAATGACATCTAGTCCAGTGTACATTTTGTTATGCTTAGAGCAGACAGAGGGTTAATAGTAAAATGCTGGATAAATGCAGGCAGCAGAGATTAAGAGGCAAACTTCATAGAGAATATGCACTTGGATGCAGGAGCATTTTAAGGGTAAACAATACAGATAACAGTTTGTTATGCTCATGTGTCACCCTGGCCTGGATGCCACAAAATCTAATAAAGCTGTGTCTGAGAGCAAGGGGGAGGTTCTCTAGTCAGGGGAACATTAGCATGCAGTACCTCCTGTCTCAGGCCAGTAGTGGGAGCAGGCTGCCCCTATAAAAGCTGGTGCTGGGGGCAGGGTTAGGGAGAACTGGGTGGCCTGTCTCAGCACTGAGACGTGTCCCGAAGCAGAGCAGGGACAGAAAGTTGTATTGCACCTAAGAGGAAGTGTGGCAGGAGGAGAGCCACAAGCCAGAGACAAGAGGCGAAGAGAGCCTGTCTTGGCAGATAACGGACTTAATTTACCAGACTTTGGTGTCTGAAGCTGGGAGGATTCCACATCCCCCAGCAGATAACCAGTCCGCAGGGGACTTTATACTCCTTGGCCTAAGAAGCCTGGAGGCCCTGCCACAACAGAAGGGACCAGCAAAGCTGTACAAGGCTGGGAGCAGAAAGGAACCCACGTCGCAGGCCATACAGGTGAGAATACACGGAAAGCTCGGAAACGTGGGCTGTTACCCTATAACGAGGAGATAGCCAGAAGGAGCACAGAAAGCACGGTAGGCCTACACCCTCACCCTGACCAGGGCCAATTTCCCCGTTGCTCTCAGACATCCAGGTCCCCTCCTAGCTGGGACTGTTTATGGGTCAATTTACCTGTTCTAGTAAAGACCCTGGACTGCAACCTGTTGTCTGCGTGCTCCTTGCTCCTCCAGCACTATCAGCACTGGGACTCTCACTACCATCACTCCCACCATCCACTACACTGCCCTGGGGCCGCACTCTTCCCGTGGGGAGTCACACCATCCCAGCTGCATACATCATCAGCCCCAGCGGTCTGCCTTGCAGCGGCGGTTCCTAATGACCGCAAATCCACGGGTGGCGTAGTCGGACATAATCAACAGCACATAACGGACTACCACTGGCCTGACCACCCTGAGCCACGGAACCGGGTTGCCACTACTACTCCCATCGTTCCCCTACTGCCCGGATCCGAGTGCCCCACGGCCCAGGGGGCGAGTCACTCACAGCAGATGGTGGTGGGTTAATCAGCAGGCCTGAGCCAGGAAATAAATGCAGATTGTAGAAATACAGGAGTTTGCAGAGGTGATTGCAGCTAAAAGAACTGGGTTGTAGCAAACTCCAAAGCACAGGTTAACGGAAAGCATAACTTATTCACTACTGAAGTACATATGGGTGAGAGAGTCGACCTTAAAAGCCCCTGAGTGATGAGTCTGATGACGTCACTGGAGTTCACTATGCAACTGGTGAAATCCTGTGTGGACCATAGTAAGTGAACGTAGCAAAAGGAGAAAGGAACAAGGGCTAATGCTAAAGCTTTGGCACATGTGTAATAGGTGTGTAATCTATCCCCAGACACCTATAGCAGTACTTATCTCCGTTGAGAACAAAAGAATTGATCAACTTTAAAATCCCATCTATCTAACTCTCTTCGTCCCAAAGTGTGTCATCGTTGAAGAGATTGCTCTGTCCAAAAAAAATTGGTGGATCAAGCCACCATTGAGTTTAGTGATTGGTTGCAACGGTCATATGAATGATCAATGTAAGGGCCTCCCTTTGGGACCTATTTCACTGGAATTTCTGAGGATTGAAAAGGTGAGTTAAAGGTGTATTCCCATCTACAAGATCCTATCCCAATATGTAGTAGGTGTAATAATAATATTCTTGTGATTCGCTATGTCTCTTTCCTCATGCGTAGGCACTGCAGGACCTTATGTACCCATGGTTATGACCACAAGGAACTAGCTAACTAAGGGCAGAGACACACTGCCATTTTTCTCTTGCGAGGATCTCATCATAAACCACGTACAGGCCGGTACCTCTCCTGACCTGAGCTTGACAGATGCATGGAAATCCATCATGCTGACATGCTCAGGTCAGGAGAGGTGTCGGGCCAGTCGGTTCAGTGCGATGCGATCATCGCACGAATCATACGGCCGTGGGTCCCTACCCTAACTGTTACTATATCAGTGGTCGTAACCATGGATAACTAAGGTCCTGCAATGCCTGCACATGAGGAAAGAGATATAGCGAATCAGAAGAACTATACTACATGTCTAATTGGAAGTATTTGCTAATATTATTAGTACACCTACTACATATTGGGATAGGATCTTGGAGATGGGAGTAACCCTTTAAATTAATTTTTTTCCTTTCATTTTATCAGATTTCCTGCTCATTCTTAAAACCTTTGAACAAACATTTAATTAAACTGAAATTGCAGAAAGGAATTATATTTCACACAAAACTAATAGTTACCCCGCAAAGTTAATACAAATACAGTGTACTGTATAAAACTTGTTGAAATATTTCACGTGAAGTTACTGCATAGAATATAATGATTATATTTCAATTCACAAAACATTTGTTATCAGTTTGTCCTTCTTCCATTGTACTGTATGTCATTGTTTTCACTCTATTGGTCTTTTGAGGGTCACTTCAATAGCATTTAATTTTTACACTACATTAATCCCAACATTTTATGTATAGTAATAAATCTTACAATGATATTCATAACACCATAGTTGTTTCATTTTCTCATTGTCTCATTTTCACTATTCATGTCATAAGATAAAACAGTAAATGTAAAAAATGTAAAAAGCCACATTTACAACATGCCAAAATTCACAATATGGAATAATTCACAGTTATCTCACTTATAAAGAAATAATGACTTTCTAAATGTAATGCTTTTTATTTGAGACATCCATTTATTAGAGTTGATGTTTCCTTTTCTGTAGAGAGTTTAAAGGGAAAATTACCTGCAAGTAAGGCCTCATCCAGACAACAGTTTTTCAAAGACAGGTTCAATTCATATTTTTCATGGATAGAACCCGTACTCATTATAGTCTATGGGTCCTATTGGGTTGTTCACATATTTGTGTTTTTGCAAACACCTCAGGAAAATATGGGAACATGTCTGATTTTGATTTCAGTCAAGGATCACATTAGCCAATTGCAAGTCTATGGCTCCATGAAAACCTTGAACAGAGCTATGATGTCACTCTAGTTAATTCTAATGGTTAAAACTTGACCAACACTGATGAAAATCTGATCCAAAACACCGATAAAAATAGATGTTTTTTGTTTACAAAAATCACTGACATCTGAATATCTGAATAAGCCCTTACTCAAAGGAAAAAAACTTGATATGTAGCTCATAAAAATAAAATGTTAGGGTATATTCACAGGTTGTATAGCTTCATGCAGATGGAACCACACTCCCACAAACAAGAGCAGTGTTTTCAAACAGCTTTTGATTTGGCACCATGTTTTGTTGTTATCTGGGCTAAACTGACCATTGGGGAAAATCTGTTAAATGCCAGATAGGCTGGCTCCACACATGGAATATTGGACGGCACAATTACATCACTGCATAGCGCCACCTGTGCCAGTCCACTGCAAGACAAGCCAAATAAGGAGATAGAGGCTGTTGTGGAAGGGAAACTAAGATTAAGTGAGTATGTCTTTTTTTAATTATGATGCTTGGGAATTAGGGAGCTGTGGTGGCATCATACATTGCATGGGGAAATGTACTGTGGGACTATCATACTGTGCATATAGAGTATCATACTATCACACTGTGTAAAGTGGTGCTATGGGCAATAAATACTTGGTGTGAAGGGCTGTTGGGGCAATCATACTGTGATTATGGGGTTATTATATTGTGCATGGTGGACTATGGGTCATCATATTGAGCATAGGGGGCTATGTAGCATCATACTGTGTATAGGAGAATATGTGGCTGTGGCATTATGCTGTATATAGGAGGCTATGTAGAATTACACTGTGTATAGGCGCTGTGGGGGCCATCATACTATTTAGAGGGAACTAAAGGGCCTCATGTTGTACATAGGTGGCTATGGGGCATCATACTATATATAGGGGCTATGGGGAATCATACGGTGTATAGGGGTGTATGTATCATTATGCTGTGTATTGGTGACTACGAGGCATCATACAGTTTATAGAAGGCTGTAGGGCATTATATTGCATATAGGTGCTATGGGGCCATCATACTGTATATAGGGAAATAAGTGGCATCATATTGTGCATAATTGACTATGGGAAATCATATTGTATATATGATGCTATAGGGCATCATTCTGTGTATTTGGGAATATGTGGCATTATGCTGTGTGTTAATGGCTATGAGGCATCATACAGTTTAGAGGAGGCTATATGGCATTATACTGTGTATAGGAGATATAGGGCTTCATACTGTTTATAGGGAGCTATAGGGCATCATACTGTGTATAGAGGTCTATGGGGCACCATACTGTATAAAAGGGGCTATGGGTCATCACACTGTATATAGGGTGCTAAGGAGCTTCCTTCTGTGCATAGGAGCTATGGGGGAATCTTACTGTTTATGGGTAGGTTTGAGGGCTTGTGTATAGGGACTATGGGGGTTATTATACTGCAAGATCTCGCCTCATGGGGCAAGGATGATTCTGAGAAAGGTCAGGAATCAGCCCAGAACTACATGGGATGACCTGGTCAATGACTTGCAGAGAGCTGGGACCACAGTCTCAAACATTACCATTAGTAACACGCCGTCATGGATTAAAATCCATCAGGGCATGCAAGGTCCACCTGCTCACACAGCACATGTCCAGACCCATTTGAAATTCGCCAGTGACCATTTGGATGATCCAGAGGAGGCATGGGAGAATGTCATATGGTCAGATGAGACCAAAATAGAACTTTTTGGTATCAATTCCACTCGTCGTGTTTGGAGGAAGAAGAAGGATGAGTACAACCCCAAGAACACCATCCTAATTGTAAAGCATGGTTAGGTTAGCATGGTTTAGCACACAGCTAAAATAACAAAGGAGTGGCTTCAGAACAACTCTGTGACCATTCTTGACTGGACCAGCCAGAGCCCTGACCTAAACCCAATTGAGCATCTCTGGAGAAACCTGAAAATGGCTGTCCACCAATGTTCACCATCCAACCTGACGGAACTGGAGAGGATCTGCAAGATTGGCAGAAGATCCCCAAATCCAGGTGTGAATGATGTTACATCATTCCCAAGAAGGCTCATGGCTATACTAGCTTAAAAGGGTGCTTCTACTCAATACTGAGCAAAAGGTCTGAATACTTATGACCATGTGATATTTCAGTTTTTCTTTTTTAATACATTTGCAAAAATTTCTACATTTCTGTTTTTTTTCAGTCACGATGGGGTGCAGAGTGTACTTTAATGAGAAAAAAATTAGCCTTTTAGAATTTACCAAATGGCTGCAATGAAACAAAGACTGAAAAATTTCAAGGGGTCTGAATACTTTCCGTACCCATTGTATGTATATGTTTTCTACATTGGCCCCAACAGCGTATTTGTGCAACTGCATATTAATTTAATACTTAAGAAGACATGCAGACCCTTTTTTGTGCTTTTATTTGTACTTTATATAATCCCACTATGTCGTCACTGGATAAACCACCATGCTATGACTGGCTAACACTAGTGATGAGCGAGCACAAACTCGGGTACTCATTGCTCGAGTGGAGCAAATTGGAATGCTCGAGTGCTCGGTCTGAGCAACGAGCCCAATGTAAGTCTATGAGAAACTCAAGCATTTTTCTGGCACCCCCCCGGCGGTCTGCAGAGGGAATTAAAATTACACAAATCGATGGGAACAGTGCTCAAATGACATGGGAACAGCATGGGGAAGACCGCTGGAAGCATCTCTGACTCCCAGGTCACTGCTGTCAACAACGTTGTCAGAGTATTACGCCACTTTTATGGACTCACAATAAAACAGACAAAAACGAAACCAAAATGGATATTCCTGGGAAAAATGTTAAGGAACATCCTTTCCAGGGTAATAACTTGTATATAAGGCAAAATAAATAACCAAAAACCAAAATGCTCCTCCACATCTTGGGTTATGTTCACACATAGTGTTTTTGATGCGTTTTTGCACTTTTGCATTGCTTTCAATTGTGAAAAAGACATTCACCGGTAATTGTCATTTTAATATTTTAATACCTTATCTGACAATGTGGTGTGTGAGACATGATCAGTCACATCCTGCTTCATTTATGAAGGAGGGACTCTGAATGTCACAAAGACTATTTCTATAGGCCATCAGGCGGCCCTTACTATTCTTAAAGGATCAGCAGTCAGACCTCACTATTGTTAGAGGGCCATCAGCCGGCTATGCTTTGTTGTTCCTATTAGTAAAGAGTGGGTATCCTATACTGTTATTGCACATGCAGTGACCTCAAGGGCTGCCAAAAATTTGGACGCACCGCAATACCCCTTTGAAGAGACATGGAGGAGGGTCTCAGTAAAAAAAATGTTCCCATTATAAATGAGTGGGTCTCCTATAGTGGTAATGCCCATGCAGTGACTGAAAGGGCTGCCAAAATTTAAGAAAAACCCCAATAACAATTTAAAGACACATCGAGGTGGGCCTCAGTAACGACACGTTCTCATTAGGAAGGAGCAGGTCAGCTATACAGCTATAGTGTATGCAGTGAGTACAACAGCTGCCAAAAATTTGAGAAAAACACCAATAACAATTTAAAGACACATAGAGCTGGGCCTCAGTAATGATATGTTATCATTAGAAAGGAGCAGGTCTCTTATACTGTTCTTGCGTATCCAGTGACTGCAACAGCTGCCAAAAATTTGGAGGCACTCCAATGCCCCTTGCAAGAGACACAGAGGAGGGCCACCTGAATATAGTGGTCCCATTATTAGGAAGTGGGTCTCCCATACTGTTTTCCTATGAAGTGAATGCAACAGCTGCCAAAAATTTAGAGGCACTCCAATGCCCCTTGCAAGAGACATAGAGGTGGGCCTCCGGAAAACAATGTTCCCATTATTAGGAAGTGGGACTCCCATACTGTTTGCCTATGCAGTGAATGCAACAGCTGCCAAAAATTTGGAGGCACTCCAATGCCTCTTGCGAGAGGTGTAGAGGAGGGGATATTGTGGATATGGTGGTGAATGATATGGTAATGGAGGATGAGGGGAAGGAGGAGGACAAGTGCAAATAGACATATCAGGAAGCTTATACCCATGTCTGGGTGTGAAGAGGTGCATGGGAATAAACCTCCAAAAAAAAGACACTGGATTTGAGTTTATGTAACGCTGCTATCATTCGGTGATGTTGAGAAGTCTGGCCCAATCCAGCCCTTGCTCATTTTTATAAGAGCCAGCCTGTCAGCATTTTCAGTTGACAGGCGGATAAACCTATCAGTTATAATTCCACCAGGGACACTAAAAACCCGCTCTGACAAAACGCTAGCGGCAGGGCAGGCCAGGATCTCCAAGGCGTACAGAGCCAGTTTATGCCAAGTGTCCAGCTTGGATACCCAATAATTATAAGGCACAGAGGAATCACGGAGGAAATTGGTACGGTCACAAGGTACTCCCTCAGCATCTTTGCAAACTTTTCTCTCCTTGTGAGAGTACCCGGTGCATCAGGGCCTGTGTGATGGAAGGGTCTGAGAACTCTGACCTCTGCCGCCAGCATTTTCAGATGGGAAATTTTTTAATAATGCCGCAACAAGGGCCTTCTGGTACTTCCCCATTTTATTAGGCCTGTCCGTCGCGAGAATAAGAGATATAAAGCTCTCCTTGTAGCCTGGGTCTAGAAGTGTCACCAACCAGTAATGACTGTCACCCAAAATTTGGACAAAGCGAGGGTCACGGAAAAGCCAGTGTAACATAAACTCAGTCATGTGTGCCAGACTGCTAACAGGCAAGACTTCCGTGTCCTCACCAAGAGGACGACTGACCATGCACTCCTCCTCAGCCTCCTCCTTCACTTCCTCCCTGTCCTCAGGCCATCCATGCTGAACAGACGGTATGACAGTTGTTCAGGGAGTACCATCTATAGCACAGGAAGCTAGTTCCTGTTTTTCCTCCTCCTCATCCTCATTGTCACCCAATCCACGTTGGGTTGAGATGAGGCTGGGCTGTGTTGAATCACCCTGCATGGTTCCTTACTCCATCTCATCATGCAACATGCTCCGCCTGCAATGCATCTTCTTTAATTGTGAGCAGAGATTGTTTCAGAAGACAGAGAAGTAGGATGGTGACGCTAATTATGGAGTCATCGTCGCTCACCATCTTGGTGGAGTCCTCAAAGTTTTGGAGGATGGTACAGATGTCTGACATCCATGTCCACTCCTGAGGCCTTATGTGTGGAGTCTGACCTGAATACCGAAGGCCTTGTTGATGCTGGTAGTCAACAACTGCCCTCTTCTGCTCACAAATCCTTCCCAACATTTACAATGTATAGTTCGAACGCATGGGGACATCGCACACCAGTTGGTGAGCTGGAAGCTGCAAACGCTGCTGAAGGTTTTGATTAACCACTGAATCATGAGGTTAAGCACATGGGCCAGGCATGGTACCTGTGTGAGCTTGCCTCGCTTCAGAGCCGCCACCAGGTTCAGACCATGCCTGGCTCTAGGTTCAGCGGTGTCGACCACAGATCTGCCTGCACTTTTAGAGCTGTCCACAACTCTTCAGCATTATCCGGTTTGTCACCTAAGCATATTAGCTTCAGCACAGCCTGTTGCCGCTTGGCCAAGGCAGTGCTGCAGTGCTTCCTGGTTTTGACCATCATTTTGGAGATGGAGGCTGAAGAAGAGGATGATGAGGTGCAGGAGATGTATATTGTGGGAGCAACCCTGATTGACCCAGGGCCCGCAATCCTCAGCGTCGGGAGGACGTGTTCCATTCCAAGGTCCAACTATATTAACCCAGTGTGCCATCAGTGAGATGTACCGGTCCTGTCCACAAGCACTTATCTATGTGTCTTTGTTTAGGTGGACTTTCCCAGTAACTGCGTTGTTGGCTAATGTTGTGGGACACATGCTTGTGTAGTGCGGGGACAGAAAACCGGGAGAAATAGTTGCGGCTCCAGACCGAGTACCGAGGGACGGCCGCCGCCATCAGGTTGCGGAAAGCTTCTGTCTCCACAAGCCTAAAAGGCAACATTTCGAATGCAATCATTTGCAAAATGTGTGAATTTAGTAGTGTAACCTGTGGGGCGTTGGCTGCGTATTTGCGCTTGCATTCCAAGGACTGGGGTATGGACAACAGAACGCTGCACTGGGACAAGGAAGTGGACGTAATTGTTGATGGTGCTAGTTGAGAGTGTGCAATGACAGGTGCAGGGCGGGAGGCATCTTCGCATGCACCATGAACAGGGGATTGGCATGCACGCACAACAGCAGAAGAAGCAGTGGTGTCACCCGCAGATACTGTTTCTGGACCCTGGGGTTCGGTCCACTTAGTTGTGTGCTTTGCTGACATGTGCCTGATCATGCTGGTGGTGGTCAGGCTGTTAGTTTTGCTGCCTCTGCTGATGCTGGCCTGGCAGGTGGTGCAAATGGCGTTTTAGGGGTTCTCGGCAGAGTCTTTAAAAAATAACCAGACTCGGGAAGACCTAACAGTTGTACTGGCATCTTCTGTTGTGTTGGTGTTACGGGGAATGCTTCCCCGCCTTGTGTCTGTGGCCATCACACTGCTTCTTCTTGCCTGTTGTGCTGCTGTGTCCTCACTCTGCATGACCCCCTGCCAGGTTGGGTCAGTTACTATATCATCAACCACCTCGTCATCCTCTTCTGCACCCTGGTCTTCCTTCTGACTTTCCGGCAATTGTGTCTCATCATCATCCATCTCTTGTGACAGTAATTGCACTTTCCCATCATTGCCTTTGTCTGATCGTGGCTGCTCAAATATTTGGGCATCGCTACACGCTTTCTCCACTTGATCCACTTGAAGCTGGCCGGGCGAGAGGCCGGAATCTATAAATGGAAAAGTGAACAGCTCTTCTGAGTTTTCAAGTTTGGGATCAGTTGTCTCCGGGCACTCGGCATGGTGGGAGGAAGGAGGATCAGGGTGAGGAATATGCGGTCCAGACTCACGGTTACTGAGACTTGACCATGTGGAAGACAGGGATGTTGTGGTGGTGGCAAAGTGACTGAAAGCTTAATCTGCTATCCAACAACAGCCTTTTGACACTGCTCTGTGTTCAATAGTGGTGCTCTTCGGTCCCCTAGTAATTGAGACAGGAAGTTCGAGCAACAAGTTGTAGGTGTTTGTTGTAGCACAATTGTGGCACAGTTGTGGCACAATTTCAGCTTGCCCACGCCTCGGCATGCACCATCACATCCACTTCCACTTGACACGCACATTGCCCATTTTAAATGGAGTACAATATTTTCCACATTCAATACAAATGGCTGGATTTGAACCACAGTTATATGTGATACGTCTGACGGACAACCATGGTTTTAAATTGCAGGCCTCTAATTTACTAATATTCTTCACAGCGACTTCATGTGAATAGCTTCACTGACACACTGCAACAAAATTTAAATGGAGGCCAATATTTTCCACGTTCACTACAAATTTCTGGATTTTTATCACTGTAATATGGAAAAGATATGGCTGTATTCTGCAGTGCTAACAAGCAAATGGAGCAGAAAAATGGTGTACTCTGGATTGCTTTTTAAACAAATAATCAGGATTAAGATAAAAAAAAACGAGCCCAGGCCCCTGATACCTGGGGCAAAGTCTACAAATATCCGTAACAGCAGGATCAGTCAGAATGTGCAATGGACCCTCTTGTGCTGTATGCACTGCAGTCTGCCACAAACCCTGCGTGCCTAACTCCTGCTATAACCACTGAATATATGCAGCTGGATTAGTCCTCAGAAGGACTGTTCGTTCATATGGATATATAGATACGCTGTGGAATACTTTTACTAACTATAAACAAGCAAATCTCTACCTCACGAAGCAGCAGCTCTCCCTACTCTGCCTGTTTCCGGGGTAGACTGTGACGAGCCTAGCATCACCGGGTCTTAAATAGACCCGATGATGCTATGCGACTAGCCAATTACTGTAATGCCACAACCAACATGGCTACGGCATTACAGTGTGTGGCAAGCAATCCCTGCATGTTCACTGGCTCTCTAAAAAGTGCCAAACATGCAGGGCAGGGACCGGAGCTCGCGCCCAAGCAACCCGGAAATACTCGTCGATCGCCGAGCTTGTCGAGCACCGTGATGCTCGGGCGAGTACTGAGTAGTAGCGAGCACGTTCGCTCATCACTAGGTGATAACACCACTATATTTTAATTGTATAACACTTAAACACCATTTTAGATGGCTGGATAACAGCACCATAACATGCCTGGTTAACACCATCATAATATTGTCTAAATATTGCCACTATACTATAATTGAACAACACCACAATACAGTGATTACATAGCACCACCATGTTGTGGCTGGATAACAATACAATACCATGACTGGATAACACCAATATACTTTGACTGGAAATCGCCACCATACAGTGACCAAGTAACACCATATTGTGATTGGATAATACAAGCATAATATGGTTTCATCATCATATTGTGACTTTGTAATATTATCATATCAGGTCTGGATAAAGCCAACTTACTGTGACGCTTGTAAACGTCACTTCTCACAAACAAGCCGTGAGGCTAACATTCCTGTGGTTTATGCAGCACTCTTAATAAACCCAGCAGAAGATTTAAAGAGACAGTGTTCCTATGTACGTCTGTGGTTTTATCCACACTGGATAAAACTATCATACCATTATACAACACCATCATGCCGTGACTGAACAACATCACCATATCGTGACTGGATGACTGCACCATACAGAGGCTAGATAACATACACCACCATGCCCTGACTGAATAACACCACCGTACCATGTCAGGATAACACCAACATACTATGGATGGATAACACTACTGTACAGTGACTGGATAACACTACCATATCATGATTGGATAACACCACCATACTATGCCAGGATAACACAACAAACTAACAGTGAATATTGTCACCCAAGTAAGAGTGAATACAATAATCACACAGTGGTCAGGTATCACATATTCAGTCTGCAGAGATTGCTGCACTGCTCATAGGATACATTTACATAATAGCAATTAGATGTGGTCAGAGACTGAATAAACAATTACATCCAGGGAATCAAAGGTGATGTCCTATTCCATGGCTTGATAACATCACCATATTGTGACTGGCTAACACCATCATATCATGTTTGGATAACCTCACCATACTATAATTGGAAACCATCATAAAGTTACTCGATATCACTACCTTAAGATATTTACTCTCCTATATTCTATACCTAGTCCACACTGCCATGATGACTTATTCCAGCTATGACTCATCTGTGCAGCATTTGCAACACAGTTACAGTATCTTCAATGCCTCACTCACAGGGATACAGATGCAGTGTGCAGACGAAGCCAAAAGATTTGCATACATATTAAACTAAAGTTGGACAATATTAGAAGGATCAGAGTCTAACGTGTATGGGGCCATCCTGATTTTATAACTATCTAATCTATATGGGGCCTTTAGTCAAGATATCACTACAAATGCTCTGAGTTCTGCTTGAGATTGCTTGCATGCTAAGACTGCATAATTACTCCTGAGACCAAGGCTGCCTTAAAGGTTATTCAATGGTAGCATATGTATTAATAGATTTGGAGAACTTGAAGAAGCACAATAGCAGTGGTGGATGCAGACCCCAGGACTTCAACTAGATCCTCTATACACAAAGAAGCAAAAACTTGAATTTGACTTGAAACTTTCTTCTTCAACCTCACCTTTGAAAAAGAGTTTAGTAGTTCCTCACCTAGTTTTAAGCCTCCAATACAGCTGTTTCTTTTATAGTTAAAAGGTTATTACCAGAATCACATAATTTTTCACAAAGCAAAGTAAATGCATACTTATTGTAAAAAATACTTATCTTAAAATAGAGTAAATAAAGTTTCTTTCTCGCATCTTTGCGTCTCATTTTATCTTTATCTGCCCCTCTGTGCATCCATGATGACATAGCTGAATGGCAGTCATTTCCTTATCTGCTAAAATTACATATCCCTGTGGCACTTGCTTCTTCTTAGTGCTGCAGACCCTTCCTTCTCCAGCGTGCTCCAGACTAGCCCCACCTATCTAAGTTATTATCTAGCAAACCTAAGTGTAAAATTCACCTAATGCTTCTGTGTACTCTATGATCTTGTATAGTACCATGGATGACCAATTTTATTTTCTGCAATCTACATCAGTAAAACTGCAGTGCCGTTTTATATCCTAAGCTTATTATAGCAGAACTCAGCTATCTTGTACTCCTCCAAAATAGCAGTTTAGAGCTGTTTGTTGCCTGTTGCTGAGAGATAATTTTTGTGAAACTGAAAATGCAGTCATATTGATGCATATGACAGTAGATAATCCTCTGTCATATGGATCACTAGAGCGGCATTTGCAATTATATGTGTTTTAACATGCATATAAAATGATGATCATTATCACTTGTTTGGTATAATTGGTTACTCATACACCTGACTATAATCCTATAAAATCCCTGAGTTTGTGCAAGTGTACCTAGAAAAACTGTTGTTACTTTAAAGGCAAAGGATTGTCAAACAAGATACTGATTTAATTTAAACTCTCTTTTGTTCATTCACTTTGCATTTTGTTCATTGATATAAATAATCTTTTAACACTTCTTCTATTTTTGAAAGTTTTCTTACTTTGCAACATTTTTTCCACACATGCTTAAAACTTTTATTCAGTACTGCATGTATATATCAGACAAGTTGTCACCATTTACAAAGCATTACATATATACAATAACAGTTACCTGCATTTTCTCCTCCAACTATTTCCCACTTTTGTTCTAATCTTGTCTTTTATTTTGAACCTCTTTTACAGAAACTATCTTCATGTATGTTTATACATACTGACTCTACATTGTTACATCTCCCCCCCAATGTCATCATTGAGCACAGTTCTAAAGTTGGATTTAACAAAAATACACACCCCTCCACCTATTTTCTTTCCTGTCCTTTCTGAATGTAGTGTTATCCTTTAGGTTTGTCACCCAGTCATGGCTTTCGTCAATCCAGGTTTCTGTAATGCCCACCACATAATGTTCTGTGGTCGACATAAGAGTCTCCAATTAATTAATTTTGCTTGCAAGACTTCTTGCATTTTCCAGCAGACATTTGATACTATTAGCACATTTATTACTCCTACTCACCTCCCTACTTTCCTTGCATATCCCAGTCCCCCTTAAATTCTCATTACTGTCTCACTCTCTCTGTCTACTCTATCTATCCCCTTATTTGCACAATTACCCTCTCTCCCCCCAGATCCTATTTTAAAAGCTCCTCCATCCATCTGACCATTTTTTCCCCCAGCACAATTGCATCCTCCCAATTTAGGTGCAGCCCGTCCCTACAGTAGAGCCTGTAGCGTCTCTTAGAGTCCTTGGAACTTGTAGTTCTCCAACCAGCAAAAAACATGTATCATTCCCCTTACACTTCACAAATACTTACTACTTATTGTTGGTATATCATATAAAAACCCATTTATGTTTGTAAGTGCAACGTGAAAAAATATGGAAAAGTTCACAGGGTATGAATTCTTTTTCAAGGCCCTGTATCACCACACGTTGTACTCCTGCACTTATTTCTCCTTCATGTACTTTCCTACTTTCTGTAGCCTTTGCTCTCTCACATTCTTGAGACTGTTCAACTCCTGTCTCAACACTCAGATTTTTAACATTTTTTTCAGTGCACTCAATTAGATAAAGGACTATTAGACAGTATAGACATAAAATGGTTGAAAATTTTAATGAAGACTCTTTAGAAATGTACTTACCATTAAATGTAGGAAGCAAATGAACGATAGCATAATTATGTTTAAAGATGTACATAACCTTTAAATTATGAAAAATTATACTTTATGGATTTCGGCATTTCACCTTTATTTATTATTTTTATTCTTGTATTGGAGATAATCTCTTTTAAAGATTGGAGTCAAACCCAGAATACATAGGTTACAGTTTTCTTTCCTTAAATAACACTGGTCTATAGCCAAATTGGTTCAGAGAAACAGTTGAATACATCTAATGTTGGGGTGTTGAGAATGAAAATGATGCTTAAATTTGCTAATTGTCTCTAATATTCAAGATACAGGGGTGGTTATTTATGACAGCCATTGATGCAACTCTAGGGGAAGATTGCATTTTCGTTATTAGGTCATCATCAGCATTACATTATCAGTAGACTTTGGAGCCATCAGTATTACGTCATCTCAGAATCACCAATAGTAACGTACTATTTCAGCCCTGATGATGCATTCCTAATTAAAGGGAACCTGTCACCAGTTTTGCCCTATATGAACTAAAACTATCACCTTATGCAGTGCCTGTGCTGCTTTCCATAAATGCTCATACAACCCTCTGACTCCCTCTGTAGCCCCCTCAAAAAGCTTTTTAAATCCTCCCACGCTGCATGATAATGCGGTCGGTCCCGTCAGATGGGCGTTGTTTGGGGCCACTCCATCCATCCCCCTGGCTGCTGCTGACGCCTCGCATCCTCCACACTGATGGGCGAAATCTTGCACCTGTGCACAGAAATCACGGTTTGCACCTACTGGGGGCACAGCCAAAAAACATAAGTGCGCATGCGCCCGCAGTATACAGACATTACAGCAGGTGATCGCAGCTGATTATTTCTTTGAAGTAAAACATTTTTTAAAAACAGGCAGTGAAATGTTTTACCTCACAAAAAGAATCAGCTGTGATCCCGTGCTTTAATGTCTGTATACTTTCTCTTCCTTCCTCCCCTGCCCAGGAGAAGCGAGGCGTCATCCACATCTATTAAAGAAGGGAGTCGTCGATCAGCAGACTTTAAATTTTAGCTCATATAGGACAAAATTGGTGACAGGTTCCCTTTAAAGATAATCTGTCACCGGGTTTTTGCTATGTAATGTGAGAGCACTAAAATGTTGGAGCAGAGACCCTGATCCCAGTGATGTGTCACTAACTGTGCTGTAGTTTGCTGTGTTAGAACCCTCCTGTTAGTTTATGCTATCTTGTGTTTTGCGGTCACGTGACCAGCTGCCTATATATTGCAGCTCCGCCCTTATGGCTTTGCTGGACTTCAGTGTTTTTTGCCTGTCTCTCTTGCCAGGTGCTTTGGTGCCTATCTCTGTCTAGTTCGCTTGGTCCTATTGGACCTCTAGTACTTTTTGTCAGTTTGTCTTTTTGCTCTGCAGCAACTTTTGTTAGGAGGTGTCCCAATTTTGTCCCAGTCCTTAGTTCTTTTAGGGACCCCTCCCTTTATTCTATAGGTCTCCGTTCAGAATAGCCGAGGACAAAGGCGGGTCTGTTCACAAGGAACATGTTGTCCGCTACATCGTAGGGATTCAGCTTAGTCTTACTGTAGGGACAGCTTTTCCCATTCTTTCCTTAGTTTATGTTGCAGATCATAACAGTAAATCCAGCCCCCCAAAAAAAACAAAAAACCTAAAAGGAAAGAAATTCGGGGATCAGTATGGTTTCCGTCCAGGATTTGGCTCAATGCCTGCAGGGATTGTCTCTGGAGGTGGCCAAGCTTCAGCAACACGTGAGTAGCTATCCTGGAGCGCATTTTGTCGAACCCAAGGTAGGACTGCCTGATATTTTTTATGGTAAACAGCAAGATTTTTTTTCCTTTAAAAATGCTTGTTTGTTATATTTTCATTTGAGACCAAGGTCCTCTGGGAATGAATAGCAGCGCATTGGTTTTATTATTTCACTTTTGCGCAAAGAACCACAGGGGTGGGCCTTTTCTCTCCAACCTAATGATCCGTGTTTAAGTTCTGTTGAAGAATTTTTTTCTGCTATGGGGCTATTATATGATGATCCTGATCTAATCTAATCTGCTGAATCAGAACTTAGACGTTTGAATCAGGGGTTAGATGATGTTGAAATTTATTGCACACTCTTCAGGAGATGGGCTTCAGAAGTTAAGTGGAATTATTCGGCGCTGAAAAGTTTATTTTTTGCGGGTCTGAGTGAAAGGGTTAAGGATTTGCTAATTGCATTCCCTTCAGGTCCCAGTTTCTAGAAAATCTGCTCTGACAGCGGAGAACCAATGAAGGTTGGGGCGATGTCACTCCGCTCTCAAGAAAGAGATCGGAAATTCGCCGAAGGTTTGTGTCTTTATTGTGGTAAAGCTGATCATTTGATTAAGTATTGTGAGCGTCGTTTAAGTAAAGAAAAAAAAAAGGTCAGTTACGCCCGTATAGCTTGTTTACGCACTGCAGGAGTGTTCCTTTCTGGGTGTACTACTCTGCAGGGAGATTTGATTGAATTTCAGGTATTTGTGAATTGTGGTTCAACACTTAATGTGATTGATAAAGGGTTTTTGGAAAAACTTAATTTGAAATCCAAACCTTTGTCATCTCCTATTTCTGTGGTTGCAATTGATAACACTCCTTTGAAATGTATTACTCACAAGACTGCTGCATTTCCTCTCACTATCAATGGCGTTCACCAAGAAATTTTGGACTTGGTTGTTTTGGATAATTTGCCCTCTCCAGTTGTTCTAGGATTGCCTTGATTAAAACTGCACAATCCTTTGTTGGACTGGTCTACTAATGTAATTAAGTCTTGGAGTCCGAAGTGCTATGATAAATGTTGTAATGGTCGCATTGCGTCTGTGGAAAAAGGGGAATTGCCAGTACCTATTCAAGATTTTTGGAGGGTTTTTTCGGAGGAGGAGTCGCAAGTTTTACCTCCTCATGGGGATTATGATTGCGTCATTGAGTTTGTTCCGGGTGTTACTCTTCCCAAAAGTTGCTTGTTTAATCTGACTATCCCTGAAGGAAAGGCCTTGGAGGAGTACATAGAGACTAGCCTGGCTGCTGGTCACATTAGACCTTCTAAGTCACCTGTGGCAGTCGGATTCTTCTTTGTTAAAAAAAAGGACGGCGGTTTACGTCCTTGTCTGGATTTTCGTGAAATTAATAAGATTACCGTACGCAATTCCTAGCCATTGCCATTAATTCCTGACTTGTTTAACCAGTTAGTGGGAGCCAAGTGGTTCTCAAAAATTGATCTCCGAGGGGCATACAATTTGTTACGTGTGAAGGAGGGTGATGAATTGAAAACATCTTTTAACACTCCGGTAGGTCATTTTGAGAATCTGGTGATGCCCTTCGGTCTTACCAATGCACCTGCATTTTTTTCAGAACCTTATTAATGACATCCTTAGACCTTTGATTGGTAAGAATGTGGTAGTATATTTGGATGACATTTTGATTTATTCACCAGATTTAGAGTCCCATTGGCAGAGTGTACGTGAAGTTTTGCAGTTATTGAGTGATAATTCACTCTTTGCTAAGCTGGAGAAATGTGAGTTTGCTGTGCAGAAAATTTGTTTTTTGGGCTACATTGTCTCCAGCGAGGGCTTTGAGATCTATCTGGATGCTGCCAAGCGCATGAATGCCCGTCAAGCTAGGTGGGCACTTTTTTTTCTCGGTTTCATTTTTCTGTTACCTATATCCCTGGTACTAAGAATGTTAAAGCCGATGCTTTATCTCGCAGCTTCTCTCCTACGGTCGGTGCCGAGGAGGAGGAGAGCATTTTGCAGAAAGGAGCTGTGGTGGCGGCATTGGACTCCGATTTGGAGAATGGGATTCTGAATGCTCAAGATGATGCTCCATATAACACTCCCCATGGGAGGTTGTTCATACCTAGAGCCTTTAGGAGAGATTTGTTTGTGGAGTGTCATGAGTCTCGGTTGGCAGGTCATCCAGGAGTTTCGGAGACTAAGAGACTTATCAGTCGCAGTTTTTGGTTGCCTGGATGGCAGAAGGAAGTCATCAAGTGGGTGCGTCAGTGTACTGTCTGTGCTAGGTCAAAGGCTTCACATACTCCTGCTGCAGGGTTGCTTTGCCCTCTGGAGGTTCCTAGTGTGCCTTGGACGCATCTCACTATGGATTTTATTACTGATCTTCCTGTGTCTGAGGGTTTTACTGTCATCTGGGTGGTCGTAGACCGTTTTAGATGTCATTTGGTTCCATTCATTAAGTTGCCCTGCGCCAAGACACTCGCTAAGGCGTTTGTTAAGGAGATTGTCAAGCTTCATCGCGTTCCCACGGATATTGTTTCTGATAGGGGACCTCAGTTTGTGGCTCGCTTTTGGCGTGCTTTTTGTGACCGGTTGGGAGTCCATTTGTCATTTTTGTCTGGGTATCATCCTGAGTCTAATGGACAGACTGAAAGAAAGAACCAGGATGTTGAACAGTTTTTGCATTGTTTTGTGGCAGACAATCAAGAGGTGTGGTCTGAGTTTCTGCCTCTCGCAGAATTTGCTCTTAACAATCATACATCCTCCTCTGCTGGGTGTTCTCCTTTTTTTTGTTAGCACTGGGAGACATCCATCTTTTGCTTCGTTCTCCAAATTGGGGTCGGCGGTGCCGGAGGAGGAGAATTTTTCCGGTGATTTGGAGAGAGTTTGGACTAATGTACGTTGTAACCTGCAAGAGGCTAACAAGAAGTCCAAGAAGTATTTTGACAGAAAGCGTGAAGAGGTTTTGATTACTGTGGGTGACATGGTTTGGTTGTCCTCGAAGAACTTGCGGTTGAGAATTCCCTCTAAAAAACTGGGTCCTAAGTTTGTGGGTCCATTTAAAGTGCTTCAGGTTGTTAACCCATCTGCTGTCAGGTTGGATGTCCCTACTTCCTGGAAGATTAATCCTGTGTTTCATGTTTCCTTGTTGAAAAAGGCTTATGTTTCTAATTAGAGATGAGCGGTGTTCGACTCGAACAGTTCGCCAATCTCAAATTCGAGCTGTTTTGGGCGGTGTTCGAGCCGTTCGGCGTACCCGAACGATTTAAAAAAAATTCGGCTGTTCAAGGTTATGTTCGATAACTGTTCGTGCACCAAAATTATAACTGGATTTTTTCTCAGTAATGCTGAAAATTAATGTTAATACGCAGTTTGAGTGTACAGCAGGGCGGGGGGAGGGGCAGGGGATGGATCTCTACAGAAATAATGAAGATCTCCATTTTTTTTTCTCTTTCCCGCATTTACAGTGGGGAGGTGCAATCTGTCAGCCTATCAGCAGTGCACACACAGAGCGAACTGCTTTTTTTCACACAAGCAAGGGCATGTGTCATTAGCAGTGTATGTCACATGTCCTTGCCCTATAAGACCCAGCCATTTTCCCCATCGCCACCATTTTCTCACTGCTGCAGCAGCGTGTCAGACAGCACCGCTGTTGCTGTGTGCGCTATACTTTGTTAATTTCAAGCCAATTTTCGCACAAATCTACAGATAGCTTGGGAGTAGGGAATAGTTGTGATTGCAGTCCTTATAAGGACTTGGTTACATCATTTCCTACTACTTTTATCAGGCAGGTCTGTGCTCTTAAATAGATAGGTTGGGAGTAAAGACTAATTGTAATTGCAGTCCTTTTCAGGGCTAGGTTACATCAGTTCCTATCACTTTTGCCAGGCAGGTCCGTGTCAGTGCTGTGCAAGTTTTTTTCACAGCATTTGGCTAAATCTAGCAAAGCAAATCCTTTTTGTCCTCTTGCAGTGTGTGTTAGTCAGTGGAGAAGCCTATCTGTGTTGCAGGCTACACCACTGGTGTATAGAATACAATTTTTTTTACTGCACCTAGCGAAGTAAAAGCTTTTGAGCATAGCATCATTCTATTAGTCCATCTATACTAACCTCCAGCAGGTTGCAAATTCAAAATAATTTTTATCTGCATCTAGCTCTGAAAAAATATTTGGGCTTCGGCTTGTAGCAGTCTGTGGGACTTGTTCTATTAGTCCATCTATACTAACCTCCAGCAGGTTGCAAATTCAAAATAATTTTTTTCTGCATCTAGCTCTGAAAAAATATTTGGGCTTCGGCTTGTAGCAGTCTGTGGGACTTGTTCTATTAGTCCATCTATACTAACCTCCAGCAGGTTGCAAATTCAAAACAATTTTTATCTGCATCTAGCTCTGAAAAAAATATTTGGGCTTCGGCTTGTAGCAGTGTGTGGGACTTGTTCTATTAGTCCATTTATACTAACCTCCAGCAGGCTGCAAATTCAAAATAATTTTTATCTGCATCTAGCTCTGAAAAAATATTTGGGCTTCGGCTTGTAGCAGTGTGTGGGACTTGTTCTATTAGTCCACCTATTCTAACCTCCAGCAGGTTGCAAATTCAATATAATTTTTATCTGCATCTAGCTCTGAAAAAATATTTGGGATACGGCTTGTAGCAGTGTGTGGGACTTGTTCTATTAGTCCATCTATACTAACCTCCAGCAGGTTGCAAATTCAAAATAATTTTTATCTGCATCTAGCTCTGAAAAAATATTTGGGCTTCGGCTTGTAGCAGTGTGTGCAACTTGTTCTATTAGTCCATCTATACTAACCTCCAGCAGGTTGCAAATTCAAAATAATTTTTTTCTGCATCTAGCTCTGAAAAAATATTTGGGCTTCGGCTTGTAGCAGTGTGTGGGACTTTTTCTATTAGTCCATCTATACTAACCTCCAGCAGGTTGCAAATTCAAAATAATTTTTATCTGCATCTAGCTCTGAAAAAATATTTGGGCTTCGGCTTGTAGCAGTGTGTGGGACTTGTTCTATTAGTCCACCTATACTAACCTCCAGCAGGTTGCAAATTCAATATAATTTTTATCTGCATCTAGCTCTGAAAAAATATTTGGGATACGGCTTGTAGCAGTGTGTGGGACTTGTTCTATTAGTCCATCTATACTAACCTCCAGCAGGTTGCAAATTCAAAATAATTTTTATCTGCATCTAGCTCTGAAAAAATATTTGGGCTTCGGCTTGTAGCAGTGTGTGCGACTTGTTCTATTAGTCCATCTATACTAACCTCCAGCAGGTTGCAAATTCAAAATAATTTTTTTCTGCATCTAGCTCTGAAAAAATATTTGGGCTTCGGCTTGTAGCAGTGTGTGGGACTTTTTCTATTAGTCCATCTATTCTAACCTCCAGCAGGTTGCAAATTCAAAATAATTTTTATCTGCATCTAGCTCTGAAAAAATATTTGGGCTTCGGCTTGTAGCAGTGTGTGGGACTTGTTCTATTAGTCCATCTATACTAACCTCCAGCAGGTTGCAAATTCAAAATAATTTTTATCTGCATCTAGCTCTGAAAAAATATTTGGGCTTCGGCTTGTAGCAGTGTGTGGGACTTGTTCTATTAGTCCATCTATACTAACCTCCAGCAGGTTGCAAATTCAAAATAATTTTTATCTGCATCTAGCTCTGAAAAAATATTTGGGCTTCGGCTTGTAGCAGTGTGTGGGACTTGTTCTATTAGTCCATCTATACTAACCTCCAGCAGGATGAAAATTCAATATAATTTTTTTCTGCATCTAGCTCTGAAAAAATATTTTGGCTTGTAGCAGTGTGTGGGACTTGTTCTATTAGTCCATCTATACGAACCTCCAGCAGGTTGCAAATTCAAAATAATTTTTATCTGCATATAGCTCTTAAAAAAATATTTGGGCTTCGGCTTGTAGCAGTGTGTGGGACTTGTTCTATTAGTCCATCTATACTAACCTCCAGCAGGTTGCAAATTCAGAATAATTTTTATCTGCATCTAGCTCTGAAAAAATATTTGGCCTTCGGCTTGTAGCAGTGTGTGGGACTTGTTTTATTAGTCCATCTATACTAACCTCCAGCAGGTTGCAAATTCAAAATAATTTTTATCTGCATCTAGCTCTGAAAAAATATTTGGGCTTCGGCTTGTAGCAGTGTGTGGAACTTGTTCTATTAGTCCATCTATACTAACCTCCAGCAGGTTGCAAATTCAATATAATATTTTTCTGCATCTAGCTCTGAAAAAATATTTCGGCTTGTAGTGGTGTGTGGTACTCATTGTATTAGGCCACCAGCTTTGAAATTAATAATAATTTTTAGCTTCATCTAGCCCTGAAAATAATTTTTCTTCCCAATAGTGGTAGCAATAGAAATATGGGGCGCATGCCTGGCTAACAAAAATATATGCTTCATAACAAAAATCACCAGCCTAGCTCACTGCATTAATAAGATGGCATCATCGTCTCACCCAGTGCTAGGCCTACTACGCCGGCTAGCATCCCTGTGCCTATAACACAATGTATGGGTCCGTGCTAGCCACGATGCTGAGGGGTCTAAAGCTGCTGCTAACGCTTTATCACAATTCAATAGGCATATTTTCACAGAGCTCTTCCCCAACGCCCACCCATCGGGCAACAGTTGCCCACCCTCCCTATGGGATCTAGTGGCGAATAGTTGATGCCATTAATCAGAGCGTCAGTTGCCCCGTCGATGTGTCAAGCATACGGTAAGGCATGGGAAGAGTGGATTCGACTAGTATCAGGCAGACGGGTTGACCAATGTGAACAAGCCAGATCAAAAGTCATCATAGAATTTCTCCACCAGCTAATGATGAGGGGCATATCAGGGGCGTCAGCGCAGCGGTGTCTGACCAGAGTAGCATTTCACTTCCAACTACTGAATTGGGGAGATGTGACAAAGATTCATCATCAGACAATCCATAAAAGGGTGGAAAAGGGGTCAGCCAAGTCAGGAGTGTAGACGTCCCGTCCCGTGTCACTAAAACTGATTTCTCACATCATATCCCTAACACCATTAACATGACACTCACAATTTGAAGCAACACTACTGTCTACTGCATTTGCGATCGCCTTCTTCGGGGCGCTATGCATAAGCGAATTAGTCCCTCAATCCAAAATTACCACCAGTGGAGGCTTATTACACCAGGACGTAGTCATAGCCAATAATGCAATACGTCTATGCATACGGCAATCGAAAACGGTTCCAGCGGGCAGGGGCACTTGGGTACTTCTACAACACACAAACGCTACACTGAGTCGGGTAACAATAGTAAAAACATATATAACCATCAGATCACAAAATAATTTCTTCCTATCACACATTGATGGAACGCCATTATCAAGATACCAGTTCCAAGCTATATTTAATAAATGCATAACATCGGCAGGGAACCACACCTAAGATTACGGGACACACTCATTCCGCATAGGTGCGGCCATGGAAGCAGCAAGAGCAGGACTGTCAGAAACGGAAGTTCAGAGGATAGGGAGATGGCGATCCACGTGTTTGGCGAGATACATAAGACCGGACTTGTTATCCTAACGTGGTTTGTTTCTTTTACAGGTGACGCTAAGCCAACAGTGTGGGTGATAGGCCACTCGTATATATATTGGGCAGAAAAAAGCGCAAAAGTCCGCCCAGGCAGGAGGACATTAGAGTTTCATAACACATATTTCAACTGGAGAGGTATTAGATGCCTGCTATGGCCACAGGTACTAATGGAGGTAATCAAGGTAGGGAGAGAGGCAAGAGGTCTGGTCATCTTAGTTATACAGGCTGGGGGAAACGACCTAGGTCATCACAAGAGCGCATAACCAATGGCAATAATGAAACTAGACACTGAGCGCTTCAGAGAATTTTTCACAAAACTAACTATAGTATGGTCAGAGATTGTGCCGATAGCGGTATGGCAAGGTACGCGAGACATCACGGCCATCGAACGGACAAGGCGGGTAATAAATATTCGGATGGCAAAATTTAGAAGAGACAGAGGCGGTGTAGTGATACGACACAGACAACTGGAAGGAGATAAAGCAGGCCTCATACGGCCCGACGGTGTTCACTTAATGGATATTGGACTGGACATATTCCTGTCAGGACTCCAGGACGGAGTGCAACAAGCGTTAAGAGTGATGGGTGGGGGTCAGAGTCCTGCATACGAGTACGCAGGATCCTCCGTGGCCTGGAAATAGAAAGGACATGTTGGAGAGTTACACTTGTTGTCCAACTTGCCGGAGTGGAGACCCAGGGTATGCTGCCACAAGCTGAATTATTTTAGAAATAAAATGCCTTTCTAATGGAATGAGTATAAAGAGTTAATAAAGCTGTGACCGATCCTCACCCATCCAGTTGTAAGAGTTACATTATTGTATTGTCAAGGAAAGGGGGGCGGTAGGGGGGCTGAGCGTCTGAGTTTGGTTGGGGGTCCCCACAGTCTGTCTAGGCTAGATGCATTTAAAAATTCTTATTAGATACACAGGCGGTGCAGCTTGCTTCGCAGCTGGGCTACTACGCCCAAAGTATTGCCTAGGCTAGATGCAGTTAAAAATTCTACGCTGACTAGCAGACACTGAAGCTTTGGAGCAGACCTCTGAGCGAACAGCTGTTCAGACTCAACCATCTGTGTTACCCAAAGCCATAGTGTATGTAGTTTCTTACAGTTAAAAGGGGGGGGGGAGCGACCCAACCCACCTGAAATTGACGATGCCAACGTCACGTAAGACACAGCAAGGGGACTCCAAAAAGAGTCTCCATTTTTTCCCAAAATTGTGGCACAGACACCACTTAACCCTAGAACGCATACCTGGGGCCTCGCAGGCCCGCCCTGTTAATTGTTTTCTATTTTCTGCAACATTACTTTAGTTTAATTTTGAAACTCTAGGTATTCTTCATGTATAGTTGTTTGTCATTTGAGTTTGAGTTATTCCATGTTATTTGCATATGGACCTAAAATGCCCCAGGTATGTGAAAGTGTAGATTTTTATGGTCATGCATTCTAGGGTTAAGTGGCATCAATTGCCCCACAGTTGCTTAAAACGGTTGGTGAGGTGATTTTACCAAATCCTCAAGCTTTTAGTCTCCCCAGGATGACACAGGGGTAGAAAAGTCCTTGCGAATCCATAATTTGTTCATCTTTATGAACGTGAGTCTGCCTATATTCTCAGTGGACAGCCGCGTGCGCTTATCTGTCAGCACACCACCAGCAGCACTGAACACACGTTCAGAGAGAACGCTGGCTGCACGGCATGACAAGATCTCCAAGGCGTGAGTGGCGAGCTCCGGCCATTTTTCCAGATTGGAATCCCAAAATGAGCAAGGGTCCAGTGACACAGTCATGGCTTCGATGTTCACTTGGAGATACTCCTGTACCATCCTCTCTAGGCGTTGACTATGTGTCAGACTTCTTGTCTCCTGTGGCCTTGCAAAGGATGGTCTAAAAAAGTGGTGAAACGATTCCACAAAATTGCTGTTACCAGCAGATACTGTGTTACTGTTACGGTTTGAGTGATGAAGACTCGACAGTCACACGGTTTGCAAGTTAGAACTAGTGTTGAGCCACCCCCGTAGTGTTCGAGTTCGGTTCGGTTCGTCGAACACCCGTGTGTTCGCCGAACTGTTCGTGGAACTGTTCGTCGAACACCTTCGAGCACCGTTAAAACCAATGGCAGGCAAACAAAAACACATAGAAACACATAGAAAACACCTTCAAAGGTGTCCAAAAGCTGACAAACTGCTCAGAAGACACAACTAACACATGGAAAAGTGACAAGTACATATAGTCATGCGAAAAGAAAAGAGGTGGAGGAGTAAAAGGAGGGGGAGACACAGATATAGGCATGTCATGCCCTTCTAAAATCCAAAAAGTGAGAAGCCGACACGTTCAGTCCGCTCCTGCCCGTGCCACCTCCGTGTCGCCGGGTTTGTGCCAGAGCCGCGGTGAACCCTGACGGCCAGCCCCCCTCTCCCAATACTGGTGCCTGTCCGCTGGTGGGTCGAGCGAGCCCCCCTGTGGTGGAGGCAGCTCTAAGCTTTTTAATTTAAATTGTCTCTCTAATTTGAATGAATACACTTTAAATCCATTTACAAGGATCTATTGGAGGGCAAGTCTCATGCCAGCAGCCGCGTAATTCCAGCTCTAGTAGCGTCCACTAAAGCTGCTGCAGTTAAAAAGCTTTTATAAGGATCGAGCTCGGCTGTCCACCGCAAGGCATCCTACTGCCAGTCCCAGCCCCTATGCCTTGGGGTGCCTCCTGATGCTCTTCACTGAGTATCCCGTGGTCCCGAAGCATTTCCTTTGAAAAAATTAAGTGTCCAAACTACAGGTGTTGTAGCTTGCTTAACAGCCGGGATAATCCGCTGACTAGCAGACCCTGCTACTAGGCACAAAGTATTTCCTGGGCTAGATGCAGTTAAAAATTTGTAATTAGATACTCTCGTTGGATGCTGAGAAAGCATTCCATAGAGTCTCCTGGCACGCCATATATGATTCTCTTAAAAAGCTTGGGGTAGGGGTCTAGGGGACCCTTTTATAGCCATAATCACGGCCCTGTATCACAATACGTCACCTAGGCTGAAGATAAATGGAACTGTAGCACCCTGAGGGCTCGGTTGCTACAGAGGTATTGCACCTCACCCAGAGGTGTGATATCTCACTCTCAGGTAAGGATGGAGTGTGGATCAGGACCCAACACCTGCATGCATTACACCACATTGCCGTGGGGCAGGGCGACCAATATGCCTCTGAGATGGGCACGACAGTACCTGTCCCTGGCTGGAGTGGGGGGAGGGAACACTGAGGAAGGGGAACCCTGTAGTGCAGGAGCAAGGAGGAAGCAGTTCCTGGATGCATTGAGAAGGGAGTATAAAAGGTGGGCACCATCTTAGTTCAGTGCAGAGAAGTCTGAGCAGAAGTGTCAGGGAGCAGAGGCTCTGCATGAGCTCTGCTCCGCAGGCGGGCCTAGTAACAGAGGCCCAGGCCTGGAAGAGGGAGAAGGAAGGAAGAGGAGCGGAGAAGGCTCCAGGAACGAGGAATGAAGGGATCCCAGGGGTGCGGACGGGCGAGTCGCCACCGCACGCCCGAATCCACCTGCGTGGAGGGGTCAGGCCAAAGGGGGAGACTGGTCCCCGAAACTAGTGGAGGCAGGAAACGACCCTCAGCTAGAAACCGGAGGCTGTGACATTTTATGTGGCGCAGCCCCTCGCTACACCCACTAGGAAGGCATCACATAGGGTCAGGGAAACTGGCGCCAAGTTTACCAAGAGGAGGCCCGAGGCAGCCGGACAGAAGGGTTGGTAAGAAAGGCCAGACAAAGGACACACAAAGGGGGTCCTGTGAAGCGCTCCAAAGTTATCTGGGAGTTGTCTGAGCCCCTCACCAGGTGAGCACAGTACGACGTGGGCATCCGTTACCTGCAGACGTGGTCTGGATAATAAGAACTGTGAGTAAAGGCCCTGGACTGCATCACTGACTCCGTGTCATTACTGCTGCTGCCCTGCACCATCACCCCCATCCTCCGCATACACTGCCCTGAGGCTATACTCCTCCCGTGGGGAGTTATGCTACGCTCTGCTGCACCCACAACACCAGCCTCAGCGGTCTGCCCTGCAGCGGTGGTTCACTCTGACCGCAATCCACGGGTGGCGTAGTCGGACATTTAAACATCAAAACCACATAAATAGTTCCGCCACTGGTTTGACCACCCTGAGCCACGGAACCGGGTCGCCGCCACGAAGACTACAACCACCAGCATCCACCAAAAAGGGTCCGGCTCCGGGTGTCCCAAGGCCCAGGGGGTGCATCAGAACATTTTCATCACCTTTCACAATCACCAATGGGACAAGGCAGGGATGTCCTCTGTCCCCTCTCTTATACATCCTAGTGACGGAGCACCTGCTCTCATCAATTCGCCATAACCCCAATATTAGGTGGATTGAGGTGGGAGGCACCGAGTACAAGTGCTCTCTATTTGCTGATGATGTCCTAGTATATATCACTCAATCACATATATCCATCCATTCTGTTATGGCTGAAATAGATCACTTTGTTACATGGTGAAATTTTAAAATCAATGCAGCGAAGTCTGAGGCCCTCGATGTCTCCCTCCCCAAATCCATATAGGATTCCATCCAGTCCAACTTTCCGTTTGCCTGGCCCTCACAGGGTATCAAATACTTAGGAATTCCTATTCATAGAGACCTCTCCCATCTATGTTATCTTAATTTTGGGCCCTTTATTGAACAACTCCATACAGACCACGGTTGGCAAGTTAGAACTGTAAGATTCACTACGTGAACCACTGGTGTTTTGTGGAAAAGCACATGTACACTGTGTTCCAAATTATTATGCAAAAAGTGTTTAGGAGTGATAAGGGAAGAATTTGTTTGTTTGTCAGTCAAACTCATTGATGGTGATGTGTGTCAGGGCTCTTTATAGAAAGGACCTGGAAACCATCTGCAGTGACTTTGAAGACTTAGGCAAGAAAGTGAAAGAATTGGGAGCGCAGGTGGTCTTCTCATCCATCCTCCCAGTGGATGGCCATGGAACAATGAGGTGGAATAAGATTCTACAGGTGAACAACTGGCTACGTCGATGGTGCCGTCAACAAGGATTTGGATTTCTGGATCACGGAATGAATTACCTATACGATGGACTACTTGCTAGAGATGGGGTGCACCTTACGAAGACTGGAAAACATGTATTTGGAAGTCGCCTTGCTACACTCATCAGAAGAGCTTTAAACTAGAACAATGTGGGAAGGGAAGCAAAAGGCCAGAAAAAGCCATACAGCTGACAAATACTATTGAGATCTCTGCTACTGGAAGTGGAAAGGAAGAACAAAGACAAAACAATTTAAATAATAAAAATATGGGAGGAAGAGAAACCAATCACAAACTAAAATGTTTTTATACAAATGCACAAAGCATGGGCAACAAACAAGGAGAATTGGAACTACTAATGCAGGAAAAGGAATATGATGTCATTGGAATCACTGAAACTTGGTGGGACGATACACATGATTGGAATAAAAGGCTAAAAGGATACAACTTATTTGCAAGAAACAGACTTGATAAACGAGGAGGAGGTGTTGCATTGTATGTTAGAAAAGCGTATATCTGCACAGAGATTGAAGCTTCAGAGACTGGGAGTTCTGTGGAAACTGTTTGGGTAAGAATACAAGGAGAGAACAACGGCAAGGACACCATTGTAGGCATTTACTACAGGCCACCTGGGCAAGCTGAAGATATGGATGAACTCTTTATGTATTAAATGACCAAGTTCTCCAAAAAATATGACATAGTGGTCATGGGAGATTTCAACTATCCAGACATTTGTTGGGAATCTCTCTCAAGTAAAACTAACAGGTCAAGCAAATTCTTATCCTCTCTTGCTGACAACTTTATCTTCCAAAAGGTAGGGGAGAAAACAAGGGGATCTGCTACTTTGGATCTAATCCTTATAAACAGGGAGGAAATGGTTGAGGAGGTAAAGGTGGCTGGGTCCCTAGGAGGCAGCGATCATGCTATTATAGAATTTTGGATAACTAGAGGAGGAAGACATGTGAAGACTCAGACTTCAAGGTTAGATTTTAGAAAGGCAGATTTTAAGAGACTCAGAAAGAGAATAGGGGGGATCCAATGGCTGGATGTCCTTAAGGACAAAAATGTCCAGGAAGGATGGGAAATTTTTAAAAATGAGATTCTCAAAGCACAATCGTTAACAATCCCAAAAAGTAGGAAGAATGGGAAGCATTTAAGGAAACCAGGATGGATGAACACAGAACTTAAACACATGCTAAAAAGAAAGAAAGAAATGTTTATTAAATGGAAAGAGGGAGGCATATCTAAAGAAGATTATAATGCAGTCTGCAGATCCTGTAGGGCACGTATCAGGTTAGCTAAAGCTGACAATGAATTAAGGCTTGCAAGAGATGTCAAAAGCAATAAAAAAGGATTTTGGGGGTATGTCAAAAGTAAAAGAAAAGTCAAAGATGCTATAGGATTTTTACAGGATGAAAATGGAGAAATGGTAAGAGAGGATGTTGAGAAGGCCGAACTTTTTAATTCCTATTTTGCATCTGTTTTCTCTCAGAAAGAAAATGTAACATCAACTGATCTTCACTGTCCTTTTAAAGGAATAGAGGAATCCAAGTTATCTGTAAACAGAAAGATTGTGAGGGAATATTTAGCTAACATAAATGAGTTCAAGTCTCCAGGTCCAGATGAATTACACCCCAGAGTACTGAAGGAGATCGTAGAAGAAATTTTAGAACCACTCTCCATAATCTTTGAAAATTCTTGGAGAACAGGAGAAGTCCCAGAAGACTGGAGAAGAGCAAATGTTGTTCCTATCTTCAAAAAGGGGAAGAAGGTGGACCCAGGGAACTATAGGCCGGTGAGTCTGACTTCTATACCAGGAAAGATCTTTGAACAAATTATTAAACAACATGTATGTAAGTACATGGATAAGAATGAAGTGATTAACCAGAGTCAGCATGGGTTTGTAACTAACAAGTCATGTCCAACTAACTTAATTTCCTTCTATGACAGAATCACTGACTGGGTGGATCAGGGAAATGCTGCAGATATAGTATATCTTGACTTCAGCAAAGCATTTGACAAAGTATCTCACACCATCCTTATTGAAAAAATGACCAAGTATGCAATGGACCAGGCAACTGTTAGGTGGATTCATAACTGGCTTAGTGATCGGACTCAAAGGGTGGTTGTAAATGGCTTCACATCCAGCTGGATGAATGTCTCAAGTGGGGTACCGCAGGGCTCCGTCCTGGGACCTGTATTGTTCAACATCTTTATCAATGATTTAGATGAAGGAATTGAGGGTAAACTGATTAAATTTGCTGATGACACAAAGCTAGGAGGGATAGCTAATACTAGAGAAGAGAGAGAGAGGATTCAAAAAGACCTAAATAAACTGGAGCAGTGGGCAGCAACCAACAGAATGGTTTTTAACAGGGAAAAATGCAAAGTACTACATCTGGGCAATAAAAATGAAAAAAGCATATACAGAATGGGAGGAATAGAGCTAAGCAACAGTACATGTGAAAAAAACTTAGGTATACTAATAGATCATAGACTGAACATGAGTCAACAGTGTGATGCAGCAGCAAAAAAGGCAAATACAATTCTGGGATGTATTAACAGAAGAATACAGTCTAGATCACGTGAAGTCATTATCGGTCTTTACTCCTCTTTGGTCAGACCTCATCTGGAATACTGTGTACAGTTTTGGGCACCACATTTTAAAAAAGACATAGACAAACTGGAGCAAGTTCAGAGAAGAGCGACCAGAATGGTGACTGGTCTGCAAACCATGTCCTATGAGGAACGGTTGCAGGATTTGGGAATGTTTAGCTTGCAAAAAAGAAGACTGAGAGGAGACTTAATAGCTGTCTACAAATATGTCAAGGGCTGTCACATTGTAGAAGGATAATCTTTATTCTCATTTGCACAAGGAAAGACTAGAAGCAATGGGATGAAACTAAATGGGAGGAGACACAGATTAGATATTAGAAAAAACTTTTTGACAGTTAGGGTGATTAATGAGTGGAACAGGCTGCCACGAGAGGTGGTGAGTTCCCCTTCAATGGACGTCTTCAAACAGAGGCTGGACAGACATCTGTCTGAGATGATCTAGTGAATCCTGCTTTGAGCAGGGGGTTGGACCAGATGACCCAGGAGGTCCCTTCCAACTCTACCATTCTATGATTCTATGATTCTATGATTCTATGATATCACTGTAAGCAATTGCAGACACCTGTGCTAATTAGTTTGGCAGGTGTGTCCAATGAAAGGCAAGACTACTTAAGAAGGCTGTCTCACATTATTAAGCAGCCTACATTTTCTGCCAAAATGGGAAAGAAAAAGGATGTGTCGGCTGCTGAGAAGCAACAAATTGTGGAGTGTTTAGGTCAAGGCATGACTACAATCAACATTGTGCGATGATCAGGATAAAGTGTCTTGGCAATCAAGAAGTATGTAGCTGATTCACAGTACACATGTGTGCGTGCTGATAAGGGCAAATTGAGGACTCTTTCCTACAGGCAATTACGTCAGGTTAAAAGAGCAGCGGCAAAAAAGCCTTGTCATAGCAGCAGACAAGTTTTTGAAGCTGCTGGTGCCTCCAACGTCCCCCGAACAACAAGATGAAGGGTCCTTCAGAGGTTTGCAGCTGTGCATACGCCATCCTGTCGACCTCCTCTATCCACTTCACACAAGCAGAAACGGCTCCAGTGGGCCAAACATTACATGAAGACTGATTTCAAAACTGTTTTGTTCACGGATGAGTGCCGTGCAGCGCTCGATGGTCCAGATGGATGGAGTGGAGGATGGCTGGTTGATGGACACCCCACGCAAACACGGCTACAGCGCCAACAAGGAGGAGGTGGAGTAATGTTTTGGGCTGGAATCATGGGGAGAGAGATTGTCGGCCCCTTTAGGATCCCTGAAGGCGCTAAAGATGAACTCCATAATGTATGTGGATTTTCTCAAACAGCACTTCCTGCCATGGTTCAAGAAGAAGAACCGTGTATTTCACAGCAAGATCATTTTTTTGCATGATAATGCACCATCTCATGCTGCACATAAAACATCTGCATCTCTGGCTGATATGGGCATAAAAGGGGACAAACTTATGGTGTGACCCCCATGCTCCCCTGACCTCTACCCCATTCAGAACCTCTGGAGCATCATCAAAAGGAGTGTCTATGATGGCGGGAGGCAGTTCACATCTAAGCAACAGCTCTGGGAGGGTATTCTGTCCTCATGCAAAACAATTGAAGCAGAAACCATCCAAAACCTGACAAATTCAATGGACGAGAGAGTTCAGAAGCTCCTTTCGAACAAGGGGTCCTATGTGAAAATGTAACATCACCTAGAATAAAGTTTTGAGTTGAAAACTGTTTGATTTCAGTTTCTAATAACCTGCTAATGCTTATAATTTCAAAAATGACCATTTTTTTGGTCTTTATTAAAATGAAAAGGTTGATCGAAAAGTTTGGGGGATCTAAGAGTGTGGCAACCCAGTAGTCATGATTACTTCGAATTCTGACAATATGAGGGTCATGTTGCAGGTAGTGCAGCAAGAAGGCACTTATGTGTCTTGCGCATCTCGGAGCCCCAAAATTATTTTCCGGGCTAGATGCAGCTAAAAATTATTATTAATTTTAAATCAGGTGGAGCTTAGTATAGATGGCCTAATAGGATCAGTGCTGCACACTGCTACAAAGCCCAAATTATTTTCCAGTCAAGATACAGATAAACATGATTAGTAATTTTAAATCTGGTGGAGCTTATTATAGATGGCCTAATAGAATCAGTGCTGCACACTGCTACAAAGCCCAAATTATTTTCCAGTCAAGATACAGATAAACATGATTAGTAATTTGAAAGCTTAAAATGGTTGGTAGGGTGATTTTAACCAATCATCAAGCTTTTACTCTCCCCAGGATGACACAGGGGTAGAAAAGTCGTTTCGGATCCATGATTTGTTCATCTTTATGAACGTGAGTCTGTCTACATTATCAGTGGAGAGCCACGTGCGCTTATCTGTCAGCACACCACCAGCAGCGCTGAACACACGTTCAGACAGAACGCTGGCTGCGGGGCATGACAAGATCTCCAAGGCGTAAGTGGCTAGCTCCGGCCATTTATCCAGATTGGAAGCCCAAAAAGAGCAAGGGTCCAGTGACACAGTCGTGGCTTCAATGTTTACTTGGAGATACTCCTGTACCATCGTCTCTAGGCGTTGACTATGTGTCAGACTTCTTGTCTCCTGTGGCCTTGCAAAGGATGGGCTAAAAAAGTGGTGAAATGATTCCGCAAAATTGATGTTACCAGCAGATACTGTGGTTCTGTTACGGTTTGAGTGCTGAACACTTGACGGTCCCACGGTTGGCAAGTTGGAACTGTGAGATTCACTACGTGCACCACTGGTATTTTGTGGAAAAGCACATGTAAGATTCTGCAACAGTCTCTGCTGATACTCCTGCATGCGTGCATCCCTTTCTATGGCAGGAATATTTTCTGCAAATTTACTTTTGTACCGGGGATCTAACAGTGTGGCAACCCAGTAGTCAGGATTATTTCTAATTCTCACAATTCGAGGGTCATGTTGCAGGTAGTGCAGCAAGAAGGCACTCATGTGTGTTGCGCATCCAGGAGCACCAAGTCCCTGTTGTGTTGGTGGCGAGGTAACAATCATGCTTCCTTCCTCTGTCCTCTCCCCCCAACCTCGCACAACAGAAATGTGATCAAGGTCTCCCTCATCTGATGAGTCTTCCATCAGTTCGTCCTCCACTTCTTCCTGGGCTCCTGCACCTTCCTCACTAGTTTGGCTGCTACCATGCGCCCTGGTAAAACCATCTCCCCCACCCTCACATGCCTGCCGCCTTGGTGCTGCCGACCGTCTGGACCTTGCAGATGTTAGCCCTTCCGCATACAACTCCTGCTCCTCTACTTCCTCCACCTCCTCTTGTGCCACCACCTGACTCCGAATTCTGTTTAACATGTGCTCCAGCATGTAAATCACCGGAATAGTCATGCTGATAATGGCATCGTCAGCACTAAACATCTTCGTCGCCATTTCAAAACTGTGCAGAAGGGTGCATAGGTCCCTGATCTGAGACCACTCCTCCAGCGTGATTTGCCCCACCTCTGAATCTCGTTGGCCCAGGCTATACGTCAGAACGTATTGCACCAGGGCTTGTCGGTGCTGCCACAGTCGCTGCAACATGTGCAGAGTTGAATTCCACCGGGTAGGCACATCGCATTTTAGCCGGTGAAGTGGCAGGCCCAACGACTTCTGTAGAGATGTAAGTCGCTGAGCTGCGGGATGCGAACGGCGGAAGTGAGCACACAGCGACTGTGCCCTCTGCAGAAGGCCATCTAGTCTGGGATAGTGGGCTAAAAATTGCTGGACAACCAGGTTCAACACGTGAGCCATACAAGGCACGTGTGTGACATTGCCCCGGCGAAGGGCCGCACCCAGGTTTGCAGCATTGTCGCACACGGCCTTCCCTGGTTTCAGGTCCAGTGGAGACAACCATTCATGAAATTGGTTCTCCAGAGCTGACCACAACTCCTCAGCTGTGTGACTCACATTTCCCAGACATTTCAATGTAAAAACCGCCTGATGACGTTGAGCCCTACTGCCAGCATAGTAAGGAGGTGTGCAGGATCCCTTCTGCGCAGTTAGAAAGCTTGTGGCATGACCAGACAGGCTTTGGGTGCAGGTGGAAGACCGAGAGGAGGTTGAGGAGGCAGAAGCAGTGGAGGAACTTTGACATAAAGAGGATTGACGCACAACTCGTGGGGACGGCAAGACTTGGACAGCAGCCCCTTGTCCTGCTGTCACCATAGTTACCCAGTGCCCAGTCAGCGACATGTAACGCCCCTGTCCATGCCTACTCGTCCAAGTGTCTGTGGTGAAATGCACCCTGTCACACACAGAGTTTCTCAAAGAAGCAGTGATGTTGTGTGCGACATGCTGGTGGAGCGCAGGCACACCTTTCTTTGAGAAGTAGTGCCGACTGGGCATTTAGTACTGGGGCACTGCGACGGACATAAGGTCTCGAAAATCCTCTGTGTCCACCAGGCGGAAAGGCAGCATTTCTGTAGCCAAGAGCTTGCAGATGGTGAAATTCAACCTCTTAGCTTTCTCATGGCTAGGAGGAAATGGTCTTTTACTTGTCCACATCTGAGGGACCGAGGGCTGGCTATTGTGCTTAGACGGGGTTGATAAGGGTGTCCCCGGCAAACTGCCGGTCTGTGAGGAAGATGCAGGCGGACATGTTAGGTTGCCTTGATCCAAAGGTGGTGCTATCGATGTCGGACAGCGCTCAACACCAGCTGGTGTTCCCACCTCCAAAGAAAATGATGACCTGCCAATCACGCTGGCTGTTGCGGGTAAAGAGGTGGCAGGTCTGCGCCCCAAAACAGGTGTGACTGCTGTCCCCCCAGTCACAGAGGATGAAGAGGCTGCGGATGCACAAGATATGGCAGACGGTGGTTGGCCCGGCCGGCTAGGCCGCATTGTAGCACACTGAGCTTCCCACTGCAACTTATGCTTCATGTCCATGTGCCGGTTCATGCATGAAGTACTCAAACTATGTATTTTTTGGCCTCTACTTAGCTTTTGCTGACAAATGTTACAGATAACACGAGTTGGGTCATCTTTATCGATCTGAAAAAATGCCCAGGCTATGCAAGGCTTAGCACCCATGCGACCTGAAGAGCCACCACGACTTGTGGTGAGAGGCAGAGTTGTGTTTGAGGATGCAGTTGTTGACGTGCTTCCAGTACTACGTCTCTGTCCAGGAAGGCGCAACTTGACCTCGTCGTCACTAGCATCTTCCTCCACCTCCTCTGCTGACCTCATCTCTTGGCTGACTGTGGGTTGACAGTAAGTGGGATCTCCAACCTCATCATCATCACCCTGTGTGTTATCACACCCGTCGTCCTCAGAGCCAACCTGTTCCTGCCCTGACAAAAAACTAAAGTTGTCGCTCCAATCAGGTATTTGAGTCTTATCATCGTCTTCCTCATTGTCTCCACCAACAGGAGTTACAGTTTGGGAATGAGGGTCTACATTATGGTCAGAACCTTCTGCGTCTGGTCCTGGATCCGACTCATAAAGATTCTGGGCATCAGTGCAGATCATTTCCTCATCTGGATTCACAGAAGCGCTGGAGTCGACCTCTGATTCCCAGGCTATAGTATGAGTAAACAGCTCTGCAGACTCAACCATCTGTTCTACCTCATACTCAGACGGGCAGCTGGAGATTTGGGAGCTGTGAGGAAGCAAGTGCGATTTGGGTGACACCTTTGAGGACTGGAGTATTTGTGATGTTGAAGTTGATGTGGAGGAGAGCCCACTTAAAGGAGCACTTGATATCCGTTGAAGCACCTGCTGTTTTTGTGCCTCATCTGGAATTTGTAGCGATTGGCGTGGCCGTAAGAAAGGGATCTTATCACATTGTCCGCTAAAAGAAGTAGACATTTTAGTTTGGCTGGAAGATGGTCTTTCTTCTGCAGATGTTACTGTTGCTTTAACACCTACCTCACGGACACAACCTTTTTTCCCCTTCCCAACACGCCTATTCCCCTTTCCACCAGCAGCAGGCCTTTTTCCACTCATTTTGGTGGTTAACTAATTCACAACTCTGGAGTTGTTTGCACAAAAAAACAATGGATGGTAACCGAGCAGAGCTGAGTGGCCAAACTGTGGTATTAGGCCAAAACTATTGGCTGGGTTAGATGCAGAAAAAAATTATATTCAATTTGCAACCTGATGGAGGTCAGTATAGATGGACTAATACAACAAGTCCCACACACAGCTAGAAGCCCAATATTTTTTCAGAGGTAGATGCAGAAAAAAATATATTCAGTTTGCAACCTGATGGAGGTCAGTATAGATGGACTAATACAACAAGTCCCACACACAGCTAGAAGCCCAAATATTTTTTCAGAGGTACTGTAGATGCAGATAAAAATTATTTTTAATTTGCAACCTGATGGAGGTCAGTATAGATGGACTAATAGAGAATGTCCGACACACTACTAGAAGGCCAAATATTTTTTTAGAGCTAGATGCAGAAAAAAATTATATTCAGTTTGCAACCTGATGGAGGTCTGTATAGATGGATTAATAGAACAAGACCCACACACAGCTAGAAGCCCAATATTTTTTCAGAGGTAGATGCAGAAAAAAATATATTCAGTTTGCAACCTGATGGAGGTCAGTATAGATGGACTAATACAACAAGTCCCACACACAGCTAGAAGCCCAATATTTTTTCAGAGGTAGATGCAGAAAAAAATATATTCAGTTTGCAACCTGATGGAGGTCAGTATAGATGGACTAATACAACAAGTCCCACACACAGCTAGAAGCCCTAATATTTTTTCAGAGGTACTGTAGATGCAGATAAAAATTATTTTTAATTTGCAACCTGATGGAGGTCAGTATAGATGGACTAATAGAGAATGTCCGACACACTACTAGAAGGCCAAATATTTTTTTAGAGCTAGATGCAGAAAAAAATTATATTCAGTTTGCAACCTGATGGAGGTCTGTATAGATGGATTAATAGAACAAGACCCACACACAGCTAGAAGCCCAATATTTTTTCAGAGGTAGATTCAGAAAAAAATATATTCAGTTTGCAACCTGATGGAGGTCAGTATAGATGGACTAATACAACAAGTCCCACACACAGCTAGAAGCCCAATATTTTTTCAGAGGTAGATGCAGAAAAAAATATATTCAGTTTGCAACCTGATGGAGGTCAGTATAGATGGACTAATACAACAAGTCCCACACACAGCTAGAAGCCCAATATTTTTTCAGAGGTAGATGCAGAAAAAAATATATTCAGTTTGCAACCTGATGGAGGTCAGTATAGATGGACTAATACAACAAGTCCCACACACAGCTAGAAGCCCAAATATTTTTTCAGAGGTACTGTAGATGCAGATAAAAATTATTTTTAATTTGCAACCTGATGGAGGTCAGTATAGATGGACTAATAGAGAAAGTCCGACACACTACTAGAAGGCCAAATATTTTTTCAGAGCTAGATGCAGAAAAAAATTATATTCAGTTTGCAACCTGATGGAGGTCAGTATAGATGGATTAATAGAACAAGACCCACACACAGCTAGAAGCCCAATATTTTTTCAGAGGTAGATGCAGAAAAAAATATATTCAGTTTGCAACCTGATGGAGGTCAGTATAGATGGACTAATACAATAAGTCCCACACACAGCTAGAAGCCCAATATTTTTCAGAGGTAGATGCAGAAAAAAATATATTCAGTTTGCAACCTGATGGAGGTCAGTATAGATGGACTAATACAACAAGTCCCACACACAGCTAGAAGCACAAATATTTTTTCAGAGGTACTGTAGATGCAGATAAAAATTATTTTTAATTTGCAACCTGATGGAGGTCAGTATAGATGGACTAATAGAGAAAGTCCGACACACTACTAGAAGGCCAAATATTTTTTCAGAGCTAGATGCAGAAAAAAATTATATTCAGTTTGCAACCTGATGGAAGTCTGTATAGATGGATTAATAGAACAAGACCCACACACAGCTAGAAGCCCAATATTTTTTCAGAGGTAGATGCAGAAAAAAATATATTCAGTTTGCAACCTGATGGAGGTCAGTATAGGTGGACTAATAGAACAAGTCCCACACACTGCTAGAAGGCCAAATATTTTTTCAGAGCTAGATGCAGAAAAAAATTATATTCAGTTTGCAACCTGATGGAGGTCAGTATAGATGGATTAATAGAACAAGACCCACACACAGCTAGAAGCCCAATATTTTTTCAGAGCTAGATGCAGAAAAAAATTATATTCAGTTTGCAACCTGATGGAGGTCAGTATAGATGGATTAATAGAACAAGACCCACACACAGCTAGAAGCCCAATATTTTTTCAGAGCTAGATGCAGAAAAAAATTAGATTCAGTTTGCAACCTGATGGAGGTCAGTATAGATGGATTAATAGAACAAGACTCACACACAGCTAGAAGCCCAATATTTTTTCAGAGCTGGATGCAGAAAAAAATTAGATTCAGTTTGCAACCTGATGGAGGTCAGTATAGATGGACTAATAGAATGATGCTATGCCCAAAAGATTTTACTTCACTAGGTGCAGTAAAAAAATTGGTATTCTATACACAGGTGGTAAATCTTGCAACACAGATAGGCTACTCCACTGACTAACACACTCTGCAATAGGCCAAAAAGGATTAGCTTTGCTAGATTCAGCCAAATGCTGTGAAAAAAAACTTGCACAGCACTGGCACAGACCTGCCTGGCAAAAACTGATAGGAACTGATGTAACCTAGTCCTGAAAAGGACTCCAATTACAATTAGTCTTTACTCCCACAACCTATCTATTTAAGAGCACAGACCTGCCTGATAAAAGTCGTAGGAAATGCTGTAACCTAGTCCTTAAAAGGACTGCAATCACAACTATTCCCTACTCCCAAGCTATCTGTATATTTGTGCGAAAATTGGCTTGAAATTAACAAGGTATAGCGCACACAGCAACAGCGGTGCCGTCTAACACGCAGCTGCAGCAGTGAGAAAATGGTGGCGACGGGGAAAATGGCTTGGTCTTATAGGGCAAGGACATGTGACATACACTGCCAATGACACATGCCCTTGCTTGTGTGAAAAAAGCACTTCGCTCCGTGTGTGCACTGCTGATAGGCTGACAGATTGCACCTCCCCACTGTAAATGCGGGAAAGAGAAAAAAAAATGGAGATCTTCATTGTTCCTGCAGAGATCCATCCCCTGCCCCTCCCCCACCCCGCTGTACACTCAAACTGCGTATTAACATTAATTTTCATCATTACTGAGAAAAAATCCAGTTATGATTTTGGTGCACGAACAGTTATCGAACATAACCTCGAACAGCCGAATTTTTCTCAAATTGTTCGTGTTCGCCGAACGGCTCGAACACCGCCCAAAACAGCTCGAATTTGAGATTGGCGAACAGTTCGAGTAGAACAACGCTCATCTCTATTTGCAACCTGATGGAGGTCAGTATAGATGGACTAATAGAGAAAGTCCCACACACTGCTAGAAGGCCAAATATTTTTTCAGAGCTAGATGCAGATAAAAATTATTTTTAATTTGCAACCTGATGGAGGTCAGTATAGATGGACTAATAGAGAAAGTCCCACACACTGCTAGAAGGCCAAATATTTTTTCAGAGCTAGATGCAGAAAAAAATTATATTTAGTTTGCAACCTGATGGAGGTCAGTATAGATGGACTAATAGAACAAGTCCCACACACAGCTAGAAGCTCAAATATTTTTTCAGAGGTAGATGCAGAAAAAAATTATATTCAGTTTGCAACCTGATGGAGGTCTGTATAGATGGATTAATAGAACAAGTCCCACACACAGCTAGAAGCCCAAATATTTTTTCAGAGGTAGATGCAGAAAAAAATTATATTCAGTTTGCAACCTGATGGAGGTCTGTATAGATGGATTAATAGAACAAGTCCCACACACAGCTAGAAGCCCAATATTTTTTCAGAGGTAGATGCAGAAAAAAAATATATTCAGTTTGCAACCTGATGGAGGTCAGTATAGATGGACTTACAGAGAAAGTCCCACACACTGCTAGAAGGCCAAATATTTTTTCAGAGCTAGATGCAGACAAAAAATTATTTTTAATTTGCAACCTGATGGAGGTCAGTATAGATGGACTAATAGAGAAAGTCCCACACACTGCTAGAAGGCCAAATATTTTTTCAGAGCTTGATGCAGATATAAATTATTTTTAATTTGCAACCTGATGGAGGTCAGTATAGATGGACTAATAGAGAAAGTCCCACACACTGCTAGAAGGCCAAATATTTTTTCAGAGCTAGATGCAGAAAAAAATTATATTCAGTTTGCAACCTGATGGAGGTCAGTATAGATGGACTAATAGAACAAGTCCCACACACAGCTAGAAAGCCAATATTTTTTCAGAGGTAGATGTAGATAAAAATTATTTTTAATTTGCAGCCTGATGGAGGTCAGTATAGATGGACTAATAGAAAAAGTCCCACACACTGCTAGAAGGCCAAATATTTTTTCAGAGCTAGATGCAGAAAAAAAATATATTCAGTTTGCAACCTGATGGAGGTCAGTATAGATGGACTAATAGAGAAAGTCCCACACACTGCTAGAAGGCCAAATATTTTTTCATAGCTAGATGCAGATAAAAATTATTTTTAATTTCCAACCTGATGGAGGTCAGTATAGATGGACTAATAGAGAAAGTCCCACACACTGCTAGAAGGCCAAATATTTTTTCATAGCTAGATGCAGATAAAAATTATTTTTAATTTGCAACCTGATGGAGGTCAGTATAGATGGACTAATAGAGAAAGTCCCACACACTGCTAGAAGGCCAAATATTTTTTCAGAGCTAGATGCAGAAAAAAATTATATTCAGTTTGCAACCTGATGGAGGTCAGTATAGATGGACTAATAGAACAAGTCCCACACACAGCTAGAAGCCCAAATATTTTTTCAGAGGTAGATGCAGAAAAAAATTATATTCAGTTTGCAACCTGATGGAGGTCTGTATAGATGGATTAATAGAACAAGTCCCACACACAGCTAGAAGCCCAAATATTTTTTCAGAGGTAGATGCTGAAAAAAATTATATTCAGTTTGCAACCTGATGGAGGTCTGTATAGATGGATTAATAGAACAAGTCCCACACACAGCTAGAAGCCCAATATTTTTTCAGAGGTAGATGCAGAAAAAAAATATATTCAGTTTGCAGCCTGATGGAGGTCAGTATAGATGGACTAATAGAGAAAGTCCCACACACTGCTAGAAGGCCAAATATTTTTTCAGAGCTAGATGCAGACAAAAAATTATTTTGAATTTGCAGCGTGATGGAGGTCAGTATAGATGGACTAATAGAGAAAGTCCCACACACTACTAGAAGCCCAATATTTTTTTCAGAGGTAGATGCAGAAAAAAAATATATTCAGTTTGCAACCTGATGGAGGTCAGTATAGATGGACTAATAGAGAAAGTCCCACACACTGCTAGAAGACCAAATATTTTTTCAGAGCTAGATGTAGATAAAAATAATTTTTAATTTGCAACCTGATGGAGGTCAGTATAGATGGACTAATAGAGAAAGTCCCACACACTGCTAGAAGGCCAAATATTTTTTCAGAGCTGGATGGAGAAAAAAATTATATTCAGTTTGCAACCTGATGGAGGTCAGTATAGATGGACTAATAGAACAAGTCCCACACACAGCTAGAAGCCAAAATATTTTTTCAGAGGTAGATGCTGAAAAAAATTATATTCAGTTTGCAACCTGATGGAGGTCTGTATAGATGGATTAATAGAACAAGTCCCACACACAGCTAGAAGCCCAAATATTTTTTCAGAGGTAGATGTAGAAAAAAATTATATTCAGTTTGCAACCTGATGGAGGTCTGTATAGATGGATTAATAGAACAAGTCCCACACACAGCTAGAAGCCCAATATTTTTTCAGAGGAAGATGCAGATAAAAATTATTTTTAATTTGCAACCTGATGGAGGTCAGTATAGATGGACTAATAGAGAAAGTCCCACACACTGCTAGAAGGCCAAATATTTTTTCAGAGCTAGATGCAGAAAAAAATTATTTTGAATTTGCAGCGTGATGGAGGTCAGTATAGATGGACTAATAGAGAAAGTCCCACACACTGCTAGAAGCCCAATATTTTTTCAGAGGTAGATGCAGAAAAAAAATATATTCAGTTTGCAACCTGATGGAGGTCAGTATAGATGGACTAATAGAGAAAGTCCCACACACTGCTAGAAGGCCAAATATTTTTTCAGAGCTAGATGCAGATAAAAATTATTTTTAATTTGCAACCTGATGGAGGTCAGTATAGATGGACTAATAGAGAAAGTCCCACACACTGCTAGAAGGCCAAATATTTTTTCAGAGCTAGATGCAGAAAAAAATTATATTCAGTTTGCAACCTGATGGAGGTCAGTATAGATGGACTAATAGAACAAGTCCCACACACAGCTAGAAGCCCAAATATTTTTTCAGAGGTAGATGCAGAAAAAAATTATATTCAGTTTGCAACCTGATGGAGGTCTGTATAGATGGATTAATAGAACAAGTCCCACACACAGCTAGATGCCCAAATATTTTTTCAGAGGTAGATGCAGAAAAAAATTATATTCAGTTTGCAACCTGATGGAGGTCTGTATAGATGGATTAATAGAACAAGTCCCACACACAGCTAGAAGCCCAATATTTTTTTCAGAGGTAGATGCAGAAAAAAAATATATTCAGTTTGCAACCTGATGGAGGTCAGTATAGATGGACTAATAGAGAAAGTCCCACACACTGCTAGAAGGCCAAATATTTTTTCAGAGCTAGATGCAGACAAAAAATTATTTTTAATTTGCAACCTGATGGAGGTCAGTATAGATGGACTAATAGAGAAAGTCCCACACACTGCTAGAAGGCCAAATATTTTTTCAGAGCTAGATGCAGATATAAATTATTTTTAATTTGCAACCTGATGGAGGTCAGTATAGATGGACTAATAGAACAAGTCCCACACACTGCTAGAAGCCCAAATATTTTTTCAGAGCTAGATGCAGAAAAAAATTATATTCAATTTGCAACCTGATGGAGGTCAGTATAGGTGGACTAATGGAATGATGCTATGCCCAAAAGATTTTACTTCACTAGGTGCAGTAAAAAAATTGGTATTCTATACACAGGTGGTATATCTTGCAACACAGATAGGCTACTCCACTGACTAACACACTCTGCAACAGGCCAAAAAGGATTAGCTTTGCTAGATTCAGCCAAACGCTGTGAAAAAAACTTGCACAGCACTGGCACAGACCTGCCTGGCAAAAACTGATAGGAACTGATGTAACCTAGTCCTGAAAAGGACTGCAATTACAATTAGTCTTTACTCCCACAATCTATCTATTTAAGAGCACAGACTTGCCTGATAAAAGTCGTAGGAAATGCTGTAACCTAGTCCTTAAAAGGACTGCAATCACAACTATTCCCTACTCCCAAGCTATCTGTAGATTTGTGCGAAAATTGGCTTGAAATTAACAAGGTATAGCGCACACAGCAACAGCGGTGCCGTCTAACATGCAGCTGCAGCAGTGAGAAAATGGTGGCGACGGGGAAAATGGCTTGGTCTTATAGGGCAAGGACATGTGACATACACTGCCAATGACACATGCCCTTGCTTGTGTGAAAAAAAGCACTTCGCTCCGTGTGTGCGCTGCTGATAGGCTGACAGATTGCACCTCCCCACTGTAAATGCGGGAAAGAGAAAAAAAAATGGAGATCTTCATTATTCCTGCAGAGATCCATCCCCTGCCCCTCCCCCCACCCCGCTGTACACTCAAACTGTGTATTAACATTAATTTTCATCATTACTGAGAAAAAATCCAGTTATGATTTTGGTGCACGAACAGTTATCGAACATAACCTCGAACAGCCAAATTTTTCTCAAATCGTTCGTGTTCGCCGAACGGCTCGAACACCGCCCAAAACAGCTCGAATTTGAGATTGGCAAACAGTTCGAGTCGAACAACGCTCATCTCTAGTTAGAACTGTGAGATTCACTACGTGCACCACTGGTGTTTTGTGGAAAAGCACATGTAAGATTCTGCAACAGCATCTGCAGATACTCCTGCATGCGTGCTTCCCTTTCTATGGCAGGAATTATTTCGGCAAATTTACTTTTGTACCGGGGATCTAAGAGTGTGGCAACCCAGTAGTCAGGATTACTTCGAATTCTGACAATCCGAGGGTCATGTTGCAGGTAGTGCAGCAAGAAGGCACTCATGTGTCTTGCGCATCCAGGAGGAACAAGTCCTTGTTGTGTTGGTAGCGAGGTAAGAATCATGCTTCCTTCCTATGCCCTCTCCCCCCAACCTCGCACTACAGAAATGTGATCAAGGTCTCCCTCATCTGATGAGTCTTACATGCCCATCGCCAGTTCATCCTCCACTTCTTCCTCGGCTCCTGCACCTTCCTCAACAGTTTGGCTGCTACCATGCGCCCTGGTTAATCCCTCTCCCCCACCCTCTCATGCCTGCCGCCTTGGTGCTGCCGACCGTCTGGACCTTGGAGATGTTATCCCTCCCGCATACGACTCCTCCTCTACTTCCTCCACCTCCTCTTGTCCCACCACCTGACTCTGAATTCTGTTTAATGTGTGCTCCAGCATGAAAATCACCGGAATAGTCATGCTGATAATGTCATCGTCGTCAGCACTAAACATCTTCGTCGCCATTTCAAAACTGTGCAGAAGAATGTGTGGCGCCCCTGAGGGTTCAGTCGCCCCAGAGTTACTGCATCTCACCCAGAGGTGTGGTATCTCACCCTCAGGTAAGGAAGGAGTATGGCTCGGGACCCTAACACCTGCATCCAACACATACCCGCAGTGGGGGTAGGGCGAGATTGCTCCTAAGGGAGAACACAGTCCCAGGTCCTTAGCTGGCGGGACGGTCCTATGTAGTGGGTGCTTAGGGGAGCAGCTTAGGGGAGCACATGACAGGGAGAGTATAAATAGGAAGCCATCTTAGAAAGAGCAAGCCAGTCAGAGGAGGACAAGTGACAGGAGCAGATGCACTGCATGAGCTCTGCTCCGGAGGTGGGCCTAGCCTGGGAGGCCCAGGACTGAAGGAGAGAAGAGAGGAGTGGGAGCAGGAAGGCTCCAGGAACCGAAGGGACCCTAGTTGTACGGGCCGTGCAGAAGGCCACCCATACGCCCGCTGCTACCAGGAGGTAGAGGGGTCAGGCCAGATAAGGGGAACCGGTCCCTCAACTAGCAGAGAAACAGCAAGGCTCAACTAGAAACCGGAGGCTGCAGCATTTCCGGTACTGCAGGCCAAAGTCTACACCAGTCTCACTAAGAAGGTAGCCACATAGGACCCAGGGGACGGAACACACGTCGCCCGCCAAGGCCCGAGGATACCGGATAGAAGTGTCACTGGGTGTGAGGTGCAGGGAGAAGGCCAGAGAAAGGACACACAGAAGGGGGTCCTGCTAAGTACTCCGGAGCTATCTGGGGGTGGACTGAGCCCCTCACTGAGTACGCACAGCACGACGGGGCAGATTGCTCTGGTACCTGTAATCTGGACTGCAACAACTGTGAGTAAAGATCTTGGGACTGCATCACACGGACTCTGTGTTCATTACTGACTCCCTGCACTACAACCACCATCATCCACCCACACTACCCTGAAGCTACACTCTTCCTGTGGGGAGTAATAATACCATTGCTGCAAAACCACCAGCTTCAGAGGACTGTTCCGCAGCGGCGGCCCCTTTGGCCGCACTCCACAGGTGGCGTAGTCGGACATTATAAAACCCATATATACAAATTACCCTTGGATTGACCGCCCTGGGTCACGGACCGGGCCACCCCCACAGTGACTACAACCCCCAGCGTCTACCGGCCCGGCTCCGGGTACCCCACGGTCCAGGGGGCGCGTCAGCTTCATAGGTCCCTGATCTGAGACCACTCCTGCAGCATGATTTGCCCCACCTCTGGATCTTGTTAGCCCAGGCTATACGTCAGAACGCATTGCACCAGGGCTTGTCGGTGCTGCCACAGTCGCTGCAACATGTGCAGAGTTGAATTCCACCGTGTCGGCACATCGCATTTCAGCCGGTGAACTGGCAGGCCCAACGACTTCTGTAGAGATGTAAGTCGTTGAGCTGCGGGATGCGAACGGCGGAAGTGAGCACACAGCGACCGTGCCCTCTGCAGAAGGCCATCTAGTCCGGGATAGTGGGCTAAAAATTGCTGGACAACCAGGTTCAACACGTGAGCCATACAAGGCACGTGTGTGACATTGCCCCAGAGAAGGGCCGCACCCAGGTTTGCAGCATTGTCGCACACGGCCTTCCCTGGTTGCAGGTCCAGTGGAGACAACCATTCATGAAACTGGGTCTCCAGAGCTGACCACAACTCCTCAGCTGTGTGACTCACATTTCCCAGACATTTCAAAGTAAACACTGATGCCGTTGAGCCCTGCTGTCAGCATAGTAAGGAGGTGTGCAGGATTCCTTCTGTGCAGCTAGAAAGCAGGTGGCATTACCAGACAGGCTTTGGGTGCTGGTGGAGGACCGAGAGGAGGTTGAGGAGGCAGAAGCAGTGGAGGAACTTCGAGATAAAGAGGATTGACGCACAACTCGTGGGGACGGTAAGATTTGAACAGCAGCCCCTTGTCCTGCTGTCACCATAGTTACCCAGTGCCCAGTCAGCGACATGTAACGCCCCTGTCCATGCCTACTCGTCCAAGTGTCTGTGGTGAAATGCACCCTGTCACACACAGAGTTTCTCAAAGAAGCGGTGATGTTGTGTGCGACATGCTGGTGGAGCGCAGGCACACCTTTCTTTGAGAAGTAGTGCCGAATGGGCATCGGGTACTGGGGCACTGCGACGGACATAAGGTCTCGAAAATGCTCTGTGTCCACCAGGCGGAAAGGCAGCATTTCTGTAGCCAACAGATTGCAGATGGTGAAATTCAACCTCTTAGCTTTGTCATGGCTAGGAGGAAATGATCTTTTACTTGTCCACATCTGAGGGACCGAGGGCTGGCTGTTGTGCTTAGACGGGGTTGAGTAGGGTGTCCCCCGCAAACTGCCGGTCTGTGAGGAAGATGCAGGCGGACATGTTAGGTTGCCTTGATCCAAAGGTGGTGCTTTCGATGTCAGAGAGCGCTCAACACCAGCAGGTGTTTCCACTTCCAAATGAACTGAAGACCTGCCAATCAAACTGGCTGTTGCGGGAAAAGAGGTGGCAGGTCTGCGTCCAAAAACATGTGTGACTGCTGTCCCCCCAGTCACAGAGGATGAAGAGGCCGCGGATGAACAAGATGGGGCAGACGGTGGTTGGCCCGGCCCCCTAGGCCACATTGTAGCACAGTGAGCTTCCCACTGCAACTTATGCTTCATATTCATGTGACGGTTCATGCATGAAGTACTCAATCTATGGATTTTTTGGCCTCTACTTAGCTTTTGGTGATAAATATTGCAGATAACACGAGTTGGGTCATCCTTATCGATCTGAAAAAATGCCCAGGCTATGCAAGGCTTAGAGCCCATGCGAGTTGTGGTTGAGGATGCAGTTGTTGACGTGCTTCCAGTACTCCGTCTCTGTCCAGGAAGGCGCAACCTAACCTTGTAGTCAATAGCATCTGTGACGCCCAGCTGCGCTTGGTATCACAGATCCTAGAAGAGTGCATTGATGGAATCCTCCACAAGAGGCCCCCATAAACATTCACACATCTCCACCTTCCACCTCAGACCAGCAGAGGGAGCCCGTTAGGGATATAAATAGGGAAGGTGGAGCTAGGCAGTTCAGTTCCTCTGAAGAGTTCCTGCAGTAGAGAAGCCTAAGAGAGGTCAGTCTGCAGTGGAGCTCAGTCTAGTCTAGAGAACTCAGTTAATAGTTCAGCAGTGGAGCACGAGGCTCCTGCTAGCTAGATTCAGAGAGCCCAGTTAGAGCTTATGGTGTGCCGGCGCCATAAGATCGGTGAAGAACGGCAAGCAGCCGTTAGTGTGTATAGCCTAGTGAGGGCCCGAGTAGGCCGAAGGCGAGTGGCGAGTTAGTACATAGGGGGCAGAGGAGCTTAACCAGCTTACCCCGAAGCATTTACCGGACACCGGATCTGAGCTTACCGGGATCTCTATGACCCAGTAAGGCATAACCAGAATCCCTGGAGAACTACAAGTCCCAGGATCGCTAAGGTGCTAATACGTAACAGAGCCAGGAGACACTTAGGCCCCGCATACTGGGAGCGTGAACTCCAAGACAAGGCCCTACCATAATGTCAGCCAGCGCAGGACAGAGACAAAGTTAGGCCTAGCTCCAGGCAGGTCAGAAACTTACTACGCAGAGGCAAGAAACAGGAGGCCCTACACCCGCTCATTGGGGAGGATCATGATACCCTACAGTGCTCCGGGATGTGCCTGAATTTCCACCAGTAATAGGTACTGAAGTGACTACCGTGTCCGTTCCCGCTCTTGCTCTGATCCAGCTGGGTCTCACCTGTCCTGCATTCCCCCTGCATACTCTTTTCTGAGGCCTAGCTCCACCTGTGGGGAGCTATACCATCGAGCTGCCTTAACACCGGCCTCAGTGGACTGCTGCAGCGCTGGTGCTTCTCACCAGATACCACAGGTGGTGTCACGAACTCTTATAAAATTAACAATTATCCACCCTTTTAAAGAGTGACCCCAGGGTACCGGCCCGGGAGCCGACCACCGCGACATACCCAAGGCCAGGCAAAGGGCCGGGTACCGAGTCATCCCCATCCCCTGGGCTAGTCATATCCTCCTCCACCTCCTCTGCTGACCTCATCGACTGGCTGACTGTGGGTTGACAGTAAGTGGGATCTCCAACCTCGTCATCATCACCCTGTGTGTTCTCACACCCGTCGTCCTCAGAGCCAACCTCTTCCTGCCCTGACCGAAAAGTCAAGTTGTCGCTCCAATCAGGTATTTGAGTCTCATCATTGTCTTCATCATTGTCTCCACCAACAGGAGTTACAGTTTGGGAACGAGGGTCTACATTATGCTCAGAACCTACTTCATCTGGTCCTGGATCCAACTTATAAAGATTCTGGGCATCAGTGCAGATCATTTCCTCGTCTGGATTAACAGAATCTCTGGAGCAGACCTCCGTTTCCCAGGCTATAGTATGAGTAAACAGCTGTGCAGACTCAACCATCTGTGTTACCCCATACTCAGATGGGCAGCTGGAGACTTGGGAGCTGTGAGGAAGCAAGTGCGATTGGGGTGACACCTCTGAGGACTGGAGTATTTGTGATGTTAAAGTTGAGGTGGAGGAGAGCCTACTTGAAGGAGCACTTGATATCCATTGAAGCACCTGCTGTTTTTGTGCCTCATCTGGAATTTGTAGCATAAGAAAGGGATCGTATCACATTGTCCACGAAAAGAAGTAGACATCTTAGTTTGGCTGGAAGATGGTCTTTCTTCTGCAGATGTTACCCCCCCCCACTGCGGGGGGCTCGACCCACCAGCGGACAGGCACCAGTATTGGGAGAGGGGGGCTGGCCGTCAGGGTCCACCGCGGCTCTGGCACAAACCCGGCGACACGGAGGTGGCACGGGCAGGAGCGGACTGGCCGTGTCGGCTTCGCACTTTTTTGGTTTTAGAAGGGCATGACATGCCTATATCTGTGTCTCCCCCTCCTTTTACTCCTCCACCTCTTTTCTTTTTGCATAACTATATGTACTTGTCACTTTTCCATGTGTTAGTTGTGTCTTCTGAGCAGTTTGTCAGCTTTTGGACACCTTTGAAGGTGTTTTCTATGTGTTTCTATGTGTTTTTGTTTGCCTGCCATTGGTTTTAACGGTGTTCGAAGGTGTTTGACGAACAGTTCGACGAACAGTTCGGCGAACATACGGGTGTTCGACGAACCGAACCGAACTTGAACACTACGGGGGAGGCTCAACACTATTTCTAATAGGGACGCCACTGTCACAGTTCCTCCTGTGGTGGAAGACGGTGAATATAAAATTTCTCGTATTTTGAATTCAAGATGGCATAGAGGGAATTTACAGTATCTTGTCTCCTGTAAGGGTTTCGGTCCCGAAGACAACTCCTGGGTAAGCACGGATGATGTCTCTGCTCCTAGGCTTGTTAAAGCTTTCCACAGGAGGTTTCCTGATAGGCCTGGGCCTGGAGGATCCGGAGGATCCTCATAGAAGAGGGGGTACTGTTAGAACCCTCCTGTTAGTTTTTGCTATCTTGTGTTTTGCGGTCACGTGACCAGCTGCCTATATATTCCAGCTCCGCCCTTCTGGCTTTGCTGGACTTCAGTGTTTTTTGCCTGTCTCTCTTGCCAGGTGCTTCGGTGCCTATCTCTGTCTAGTTTGCTTGGTCCTCTTGGACCTCTAGTACTTTTTGTCAGTTTGTCTTTTTGCTCTGCAACAACTTCTGTTAGAAGGTGTCCCAATTTTGTCCCAGTCCTTAGTTCTTTTAGGGACCCCTCCCTTTATTCTATAGGTCTCCATTCAGACTAGCTGAGGACGAAGGCAGGTTTGTTCACAAGGAACAGGTTGCCCGCTACATCGTAGGGATTCAGCTTAGTCTTACTGTAGGGACAGCTTTTCCCATTCTTTCCTTAGTTTATGTTGCAGATCATAACATGCTGTTTCAATACTGATTGTGTTTTAGCAGCAGGATATTCTCAAAAGAGGACACCTGGCATCGAGGCTATTAGTCCAGCTACACTCCCACCGCGGATTAGCAGCTCTTTGTCACTATACATTGTAGGCAAAAAAAACTTGTGGTGGCGGGGCTATACATAGCTCAGCAACTGAGCTCCACTAGGTATGCAGTAAAGAAAATTGTGCATCATAACTGTTGCACCCACCCGATTCATGGGAATCATCTATCAGACACTGGCTGCAGGATTTTAGCCATATAAGTTTAACTCTGAAACACTGTGTTGTTTTAGAGAAAAACATAGATTAATAGCCGTCAGGGACTGGGAGACTAGTCAGAGAGGCTGGGTCCCCAGCAGCTTCTCCCCACATGCTCCCCTTGAGTGATAGGTCTCTCTTTATACACGCACTCAAGGGGAGATCATGGATCGCATAGCATGTATCAACTGTCAGGTTCCCTTTAAAAATAATGATCAAATTTCTATACACAATTTATATAGTAGTAACATCAAAGCAGTTTTATATCATAGAAAGAAGAGCTAGAGGTAGCTGACAGTTATCATTATTTAAATTCAGGTTAGCAAAAATCACTAAAGGGGTTTTCCCACGAACAAAAGTTGATTTTAATCAATAGATCTTTGGAATAATAATAATAACTTCCACTATTGGATGTATTTAAATAAAATGTCCCTGTGCTGAGATAATCTTGTAAATGTTCCTCTGAGTAATGTCTGTGTCTGACCGTGTACGGAACATAGTCGGATCATGCCACATCTCCTGGGCAGGGGAGGAAGCAAAAGAGTATACAGACATTACAGCCGGGGATCACAGCTGATTCTTTTTTTGAAGTAAAACATTTTTTAAAAACAGGCAGTGAAATGTTTTATCTCACAAAAGGAATAAGCTGTGATCCCATGCTGTAATGTCAGTATACTCTTTTGCTTCCTCCCCTGCCCAGGAGCTGTGGTATGATCAGACTATGTTCTGTACACAGTGAGACACGACCATTACACAGTACACAGCAGGGGCACATTTATAAGATTATCTCAGCACAGGGACATTTTATTTAAACACATCCAATGGTGGAACTTATTATTCCAAGATCTATTGATTAAAATGAACTTTCGTTTATGGGAAAACCTCTTTAAGAAAAGGCACATTTCATTTCTGAACGATACAACTTTTGCAAATTTGTAGACTGTTGTAATTTATTACTGGATCTGACCCCAGCTACTATTGTAACAATTCCAAGGAAAAATGATTCTATATTTTATACATTTTCAGCCTCTTATTGTTTTACTATTTCACATGATTGTCACTTATTATATAGCCTGCAATTTCAGGTAGACGTGCTGCATTAAATTCTATAAAAGAACACATGGAAATCATTGCATACTAGGAGACATAGTATTATCATGTAGAAAGTACATTTGTCTAAAGATTTACTTGACTTTGATGTTTTATTTCATTTTATGTTTTCCAGAAACAAGCTTTCCTTTGAAACAACTTATATAAGGTTTATTCACTGGTAGTATATGATGATTTAAAATAGCCATATATTTTGAGATTTATGTCTTGATCTTTTATCAATGGGAAAAGACAATTATCAAATTAATGTCATTAACTTTGAAAGTATGGACTGCATATGTTATTCATTATTAAAAACTGCACTGCAATGTTTTTAAGTTGAAGATGCTAAGTTTGATATTTATATTTTACCTTCATGCTTTTTTGTTTTGCATAACTGTGGAAGAGCAATCAAAACCTAATGAGTCTTTCAGCTAGAAGAACATCTGCTAGTATGTTTTCTTCTATACAAGTTATATTGCTCTTAAAACAGTTTATAGAGACTTGCTCTGTTACTAAGCTTTGTACATACACGATAGAGAAAGAAACAAGAAAATTCACAAATAAATAGATGCATGTTAGTTATCTAATGATGTTTTGGAAAAGTAGAGACCATGAACAATGCTAATTTATTATTACTTGGGAATTGTTGGCTGTTTTTTTAATCATATAAAACACAGTATGTTAAAGAATTATAATCTCAAGGTAATTTAATTAAGCCACAAAATACTTAAATACAATCTGTCAATAGTGAGCGATAGTGTTACTGGATCTACATGCAGGGGAGAAAAACATTCTTTTAAACATTTTAACCAAAAACAGGTTTTTATTTCTTCTTAATCATTTAAGAAAGTATTTTGTGTGTTTTTTTTTTTTTTTTTTTTTTTTTTTTTGTTGTTGTTGTTGCATTTTTATTGTAGTTGTTGTTGTATTTTTATTTGATTTTACTCTAGTAGAGACAACCTTAGATTGCATGATTAACTAATCACATGCATAAATCAACTCAATTAACATGATTAATTAACTGGGCGGTCCATGACCCTGATGAACCTGATCAGTGCTTTATATAATGAAGAGACTTTCCATAAGCATGACTACGAAATTGTACCTGATGAAGACTCTGTAATGAGTAGAAACGCGTTGTACATTGCTATTTTATATTCTAATTAATAAATCCTGAATGTAAATATCCACTGGGCCCTATTTGGAAGCGCCGCGATATACAAACCGGAATTTATCGAACCGATCTACTAAGCCACAAAATACAGATTGTACATTTAAGATTACAACGTGATATATGTAATCTAATAAAAATTAACAAATATGTTAAAGTTGAGATTTTAGAAAGCTTTGTTGTAGACTATGAAACATGAATTAAATGTATCTTGTAATACAATTTTAAAACAAAGAATTTTCAAACTAAAAATGTCAGCTTTTTAAAAAAATCAAGTCATAGCCGACGTTTGGTTAACTTTTCTATAAAACCCAAATAACCAGGCTGTAGCCCTTTAAATGGTTTTCTATAAAGACAGGTGAGAAGAAGAAATAGAAGATAGACTAGCAACTCGAATACACTGTTGATAATCAAATTCTTTCTTTTATGTTTAGTTTAAAGGGATTATCCTATCTGATTGTCCTCTTATCTTGCGCAGTTGATTACTGCTGGTCAAACATCTGAAAATCCGGAAAATATGTCTGTTCTTTTCTGATTTTCATATAAGATGAAGGCTGTTGCATGAGACATATGGTATTACATGCATGATGCCAATAAAAAAATGCCCCCTAACACAGTATGATGCCCCCACAGTGATCCCAACACAGCAAAGTAGCTTCCAACATAGCCATCCAAACAGAATAATGGCCCCCACATAGCCCTCAATACAGTATAATTGGAAACACACAGCCCTCCAAACAGTATAAATGTCCACCACTTGGCCCTTTAAACAATATATTTGGCCCCCACATGGCCCTCCAAAGAGTAAAATTGGCCACAAAATAGCCCCCTAAACAATATAATGGTCCCACACCCAACCTTTCAAACAGTATAATTGCACTCAACAGTGCCCTCCATACAGTATAATGACCCTCGCACAGCACTCCAAACAGTATTATTGCTTTCCACATAACCCTACAAATAGTATAATGGCCCCCCACATAGCCCTCTAAAAAGTATGATGGCCTCCACATAGTCCTGCAAATAATATAATGGCTGCCACAAAGTCCTCCAAATAGTATATTGGTCCCAACGTAGCATTGCAAATAGTATAATGGACTCCACATAGCACTTCAAAGAGTATAATAGATTCCACATTGTACTCATTGTTTAAAAAAGTACCATACTCACCTCTCCCTTTTTCTCCACTTCTCCAGTCTCTGCAGCACGTTGTCTGAAGCTCTGCACAGTGAGTTCAATATGGTGAAATCATTATGCCTGCTGCACTGAACCGTCAGACACACAGGGAGAATGATGGAGGAGGGAGATCATATACCATCATCGCTTTCAACTGTATCTGCATCCAGCATCTGTGTCGAACAGCTGTGGCTGGAGTACAATGTTGCCCTTGTTAGTTAACTATTTAAATGTCGCTGTTAATCTCTGATGATGGAATTTAAATGGAATGCACCAGTGCTCGCATGTACTGGCTTCCATTCACTGTCTGCAAAGTGATTGCAGCAAGCCATGTGCTTCCATAGTAGGCAAGGTCTGCTGATGGCCCCTGTTGCTGCCATCTTGGTGTCGTATGATGCAAACCCAAAGGCTGATCTTCAATGGAAAGTGAGATTTTCACCACATAATGCAATACTGTTGTATTGCAATATATACTATAAGTGTTAGAACCTTGCTCTTAGGTTTTTTCCTTTGCTGGTCACATGACCTTGTTGGCCTATTTAATCCTGCTCCGCCCTTCTGGCTTTGCTGGACTTCATTGTATAACTACTTTCTAGCTAGCCTGTGCTCTGTATCTAACTCTGTTAGTTTGCTTGGTCTACGGACCTCTGTGTTCTTTATATTTTGTTTGTTCGTCTGTCTGCTACTATTTCTGTTAGGAGGTGTCCCATTTTCCTCCCAGTCCTTAGTACTTGTAGGGATTCCTTCCCCACATCTATAGGTCTCCGTACAGACTAGCTTAGGACTTTAGCAGGTCTGATCGCAGGATCAGGTCCCCTGTTACATCGTAGGGATTAAGCTGAGTTCTATCGTAGGGACAGATCTCCTCTCTTTCCTTAGCTCTGGTAGCAGAACATAACAATAAGTCATTGGACGATCATAGAATCAAGTCCCCTGAGAAGACTAAAAAGTGAAATCATAAAAAAAGTGTTTAAAAATTTTAAGAGAATAAAAACATATATATATATATATATATACATATATATATATATATATATATATATATACAGTACAGACCAAAAGTTTGGACACACCTTCTCATTTAAAGATTTTTCTGTATTTTCATGACTATGAAAATTATACATTCACACTGAAGGCATCAAAACTATGAATTAACACGTGGAATTATATAGTTAACAAAAAAGTGTGAAACAACTGAAAATATGTCTTATATTCTAGGTTCTTCAAAGTAGCCATCTTTTGCTTTGATGACTGCTTTGCACACTCTTGGCATTCTCTTGATGAGCTTCAAGAGAAAGTCACCAGAAATGGTCTTCCAACAATCTTGAAGGAGTTCCCAGAGATGCTTAGCACTTGTTGGCCCTTTTGCCCTCACTCTACAGTCCAGCTCACCCCAAACCATCTTGATTGGGTTCAGGTCTGGTGACTGTGGAGGCCAGGTCATCTGGCGTAGCACCCCATCACTTTCCTTTTTGGTCAAAGAGCCCTTACACAGCCTGGAGGTGTGTTTGGGGTCATTGTCCTGTTGAAAAATAAATGATGGTCCAACTAAACGCAAACCGGATGGAATAGCATGCCGCTGCAAGATACTGTGGTAGCCATGTTGGTTCAGTATGCCTTCAATTTTGAATAAATCACCAACAGTGTCACCAGCAAAGCACCCCCACACCATTACACCTCCTCTTCCCTGCTTCACAGTGGGAACCAGGCATGTAGAGTCCATCCGTTCACCTTTTTTGCATCGCACAAAGACATGGTGGTTGGAACCAAAGATTTCAAATTTGGACTCATCAGACCAAAGCACAGATTTCCACTGGTCTAATGTCCATTCCTTGTGTTATTTAGCCCAAACAAGTCTCTTCTCCTTGTTGCCTGTCCTTAGCAGTGGTTTCCTAGCAGCTATCTTACCATGAAGGCCTGCTGCACAAAGTTTCCTCTTAACAGTTGTTGAAGAGATGTGTCTGCTGCTAGAACTCTGTGTGACATTGACCTGGTCTCTAATCTGAGCTGCTGTTAACCTGCGATTTCTGAAGCTGGTGACTCGGATAAACTTATTCTCAGAAGCAGAGGTGACTCTTGGTCTTCCTTTCCTGGGGCGGTCCTCATGTGAGCCAGTTTCTTTGTAGCGCTTGATGGTTTTTGTAACTGCACTTGGGGACACTTTCAAAGTTTTCCCAATTTTTCGCACTGACTGACCTTCATTTATTAAAGTAATGATGGTCACTTGTTTTTCTTTACTTAGCTGCTTTTTTCTTGCCATAATACAAATTCGAACAGTCTTTTCAGTAGGACTATCAGCTGTGTATCCACCAGACTTCTGCACAACACAACTGATGGTCCCAACCCCATTTATAAGGCAAGAAATCCCACTTGTTAAACATGACAGGGCACACCTGTGAAGGGAAAACCATTTCTTGTGACTACCTCTTGAAGCTCATCAAGAGAATGCCAAGAGTGTGTGCAAAGCAGTCATCAAAGAAAAAGGTGGCTACTTTGAAGAACCTAGAATATAAGACATATTTTCAGTTGTTTCACACTTTTTTGTTAACTATATAATTCCACATGTGTTAATTCATAGTTTTGATGCCTTCAGTGTGAATGTACAATTTTCATAGTCATGAAAATACAGAAAAATCTTTAAATGAGAAGGTGTGTCCAAACTTTTGGTCTGTACTGTGTGTGTATATATATATATATATATATATATATATATATATATATATATATATATATATATAAATATATAAAAATTCTTATCACCCCTTTTATCATTATTATTTTTAAAGACATATTTGGTATCATACGTTCAGAAGAGTTGATTGTATCAAAATATACATTTTTTTACACTGCACAGTAAAAACCACAGAGAATAAGAATTGAAATGCCAGAATTGCAGTTTTTTTAGGTACCACATTTTTCTAAAAAAATACAATAAGAAGAGATGAAAACCTTATATCTACTCCAAAGTGGTAATAATAAAACTGTCAGCTCGCTTGTAGTGTTGAGTAGAGATGAGCGTTGTTCTACTCGAACTGTTCGCCAATCTCAAATTCGAGCTGTTTTGGGCGGTGTTCGAGCCGGTCGGCGAACACGAACAATTTGAGAAAAATTCGGCTGTTCGAGGTTATGTTCGATAACTGTTCGTGCACCAAAATCATAACTGGATTTTTTCTCAGTAATGATGAAAATTAATGTTAATACGCAGTTTGAGTGTACAGCGGGGCGGGGGGAGGGGCAGGGGATGGATCTCTGCAGGAACAATGAAGATCTCCATTTTTTTTTCTCTTTCCCGCATTTGCAGTGGGGAGGTGCAACCTGTCAGCCTATCAGCAGCGCACACACGGAGCGAAGTGCTTTTTTTCACACAAGCATGTGTGATTGGCAGTGTATGTCACATGTCCTTGCCCTATAAGACCAAGCCATTTTCCCCGTCGCCACCATTTTCTCACTGCTGCAGCTGCGTGTTAGACGGCACCGCTGTTGCTGTGTGCGCTATACCTTGTTAATTTCAAGCCAATTTTCGCACAAATATACAGATAGCTTGGGAGTAGGGAATAGTTGTGATTGCAGTCCTTTTAAGGACTAGGTTACAGCATTTCCTACGACTTTTATCAGGCAGGTCTGTGCTCTTAAATAGATAGATTGTGGGAGTAAAGACTAATTGTAATTGGAGTCCTTTTCAGGACTAGGTTACATCAGTTCCTATCAGTTTTTGCCAGGCAGGTCTGTGCCAGTGCTGTGCAAGTTTTTTTCACAGCATTTGGCTGAATCTAGCAAAGCTAATCCTTTTTGGCCTATTGCAGAGTGTGTTAGTCAGTGGAGTAGCCTATCTGTGTTGCAAGATATACCACCTGTGTATAGAATACCAATTTTTTTACTGCACCTAGTGAAGTAAAATCTTTTGGGCATAGCATCATTCTATTAGTCCATCTATACTGACCTCCATCAGGTTGCAAACTGAATATAATTTTTTTCTGCATCTAGCTCTGAAAAAATATTTGGGCTTCTAGCGGTGTGTGGGACTTGGTCTATTAGTCCATCTATACTGACCTCCATCAGGTTGCAAATGAAAAATAATTTTTTTCTGCATCTAGCTCTGAAAAAATATTTGGGCTTCTAGCAGTGTGTGGGACTTGGTCTATTAGTCCATCTATACTGACCTCCATCAGGTTGCAAATTAAAAATAATTTTTTTCTTCATTTATCTCTGAAAAAATATTTGGGCTTCTAGCAGCGTGTGGGACTTGTTCTATTAGTCCATCTATACTGACCTCCATCAGGTTGCAAATTAAAAATAATTTTTTTCTGCATCTAGCTCTGAAAAAATATTTGGGCTTCTAGCAGTGTGTGGGACTTGGTCTATTAGTCCATCTATACTGACCTCCATCAGGTTGCAAATTAAAAATAATTTTTTTCTGCATCTAGCTCTGAAAAAATATTTGGGCTTCTAGCAGTGTGTGGGACTTGGTCTATTAGTCCATCTATACTGACCTCCATCAGGTTGCAAATTAAAAATAATTTTTTTCTTCATTTATCTCTGAAAAAATATTTCGGCTTCTAGCAGCGTGTGGGACTTGTTCTATTAGTCCATCTATACTGACCTCCATCAGGTTGCAAATTAAAAATAATTTTTTTCTGCATCTAGCTCTGAAAAAATATTTGGGCTTCTAGCAGTGTGTGGGACTTGGTCTATTAGTCCATCTATACTGACCTCCATCAGGTTGCAAATTAAAAATAATTTTTTTCTTCATTTATCTCTGAAAAAATATTTGGGCTTCTAGCAGCGTGTGGGACTTGTTCTATTAGTCCATCTATACTGACCTCCATCAGGTTGCAAATTAAAAATAATTTTTTTCTGCATCTAGCTCTGAAAAAATATTTGGGCTTCTAGCAGTGTGTGGGACTTGGTCTATTAGTCCATCTATACTGACCTCCATCAGGTTGCAAATTAAAAATAATTTTTTTCTGCATCTAGCTCTGAAAAAATATTTGGGCTTCTAGCAGTGTGTGGGACTTGGTCTATTAGTCCATCTATACTGACCTCCATCAGGTTGCAAATTAAAAATAATTTTTTTCTTCATTTATCTCTGAAAAAATATTTGGGCTTCTAGCAGCGTGTGGGACTTGTTCTATTAGTCCATCTATACTGACCTCCATCAGGTTGCAAATTAAAAATAATTTTTTTCTGCATCTAGCTCTGAAAAAATATTTGGGCTTCTAGCAGTGTGTGGGACTTGGTCTATTAGTCCATCTATACTGACCTCCATCAGGTTGCAAATTAAAAATATTTTTTTTCTGCATCTAGCTCTGAAAAAATATTTGGGCTTCTAGCAGTGTGTGGGACTTGGTCTATTAGTCCATCTATACTGACCTCCATCAGGTTGCAAATTGAATAAAAAAAATTTCTGCATCTAGCTCTGAAAAAATATTTGGGCTTCTAGCGGTGTGTGGGACTTGGTCTATTAGTCCATCTATACTGACCTCCATCAGGTTGCAAATTAAAAATAATTTTTTTCTGCATCTAGCTCTGAAAAAATATTTGGGCTTCTAGCAGTGTGTGGGACTTGGTCTATTAGTCCATCTATACTGACCTCCATCATGTTGCAAATTAAAAATAATTTTTTTCTGCATCTAGCTCTGAAAAAATATTTGGGCTTCTAGCAGTGTGTGGGACTTGGTCTATTAGTCCTTCTATACTGACGTCCAGCAGGTTGCAAATTGAATATAATTTTTTTCTGCATCTAGCTCTGAAAAAATATTTGGGCTTCTAGCGGTGTGTGGGACTTGGTCTATTAGTCCATCTATACTGACCTCCATCAGGTTCAAATTAAAAATAATTTTTTTCTGCATCTAGCTCTGAAAAAATATTTGGGCTTCTAGCAGTGTGTGGGACTTGGTCTATTAGTCCATCTATACTGACCTCCATCAGGTTTCAAATTAAAAATAATTTTTTTCTGCATCTAACCCAGCCAATAGTTTTGGCCTAATACCACAGTTTGGCCACTCAGCTCTGCTCGGTTACCATCCATTGTTTTTTTGTGCAAACAACTCCAGAGTTGTGAATTAGTTAACCACCAAAATGAGTGGAAAAAGGCCTGCTGCTGGTGGAAAGGGGAATAGGCGTGTTGGGAAGGGGAAAAAAGGTTGTGTCCGTGGGGTAGGTGCAGAAGAAAGACCATCTTCCAGCCAAACTAAAATGTCTACTTCTTTTAGCGGACAATGTGATAAGATCCCTTTCTTACGGCCACGCCAATCGCTACAAATTCCAGATGAGGCACAAAAACAGCAGGTGCTTCAACGGATATCAAGTGCTCCTTTAAGTGGGCTCTCCTCCACATCAACTTCAACATCACAAATACTCCAGTCCTCAAAGGTGTCACCCAAATCGCACTTGCTTCCTCACAGCTCCCAAATCTCCAGCTGCCCGTCTGAGTATGAGGTAGAACAGATGGTTGAGTCTGCAGAGCTTTTTACTCAAACTATAGCCTGGGAATCAGAGGTCGACTCCAGCGCTTCTGTGAATCCAGACGAGGAAATGATCTGCACTGATGCCCAGAATCTTTATGAGTCGGATCCAGGACCAGACGCAGAAGGTTCTGACCATAATGTAGACCCTCATTCCCAAACTGTAACTCCTGTTGGTGGAGACAATGAGGAAGACGATGATAAGACTCAAATACCTGATTGGAGCGACAACTTTAGTTTTTTGTCAGGGCAGGAACAGGTTGGCTCTGAGGACGACGGGTGTGATAACGCACAGGGTGATGATGATGAGGTCGGAGATCCCACTTACTGTCAACCCACAGTCAGCCAAGAGATGAGGTCAGCAGAGGAGGTGGAGGAAGATGCTAGTGACGACGAGGTCAGGTTGCGACTTCCTGGACAGAGACGTAGTACTGGAAGCACGTCAACAACTGCATCCTCAAACACAACTCTGCCTCTCACCACAAGTCGTGGTGGCTCTTCAGGTCACATGGGTGCTAAGCCTTGCATAGCCTGGGCATTTTTTCAGATCGATAAAGATGACCCAACTAGTGTTATCTGTAACATTTGTCAGCAAAAGCTAAGTAGAGGCCAAAAAATACATAGTTTGAGTACTTCATGCATGAACCGGCACATGGACATGAAGCATAAGTTGCAGTGGGAAGCTCAGTGTGCTACAATGCGGTCTAGCCGGCCGGGCCAACCACCGTCTGCCATATCTTGTGCATCCGCGGCCTCTTCATCCTCTGTGACTGGGGGGACAGCAGTCACACCTGTTTTGGGGCGCAGACCTGCCACCTCTTTACCCGCAACAGCCAGCGTGATTGGCAGGTCATCATTTTCTTTGGAGGTGGTAACACCAGCTGGTCTTGAGCGCTGTCCGACATCGATAGCACCACCTTTGGATCAAGGCAACCTAACATGTCCGCCTGCATCTTTCTCACAGACCGGCAGTTTGCCGGGGACACCCTTATCAACCCCGTCTAAGCACAATAGCCAGCCCTCGGTCCCTCAGATGTGGACAAGTAAAAGACCATTTCCTCCTAGCCATGAGAAAGCTAAGAGGTTGAATTTCACCATCTGCAAGCTCTTGGCTACAGAAATGCTGCCTTTCCGCCTGGTGGACACAGAGGATTTTCGAGACCTTATGTCCGTCGCAGTGCCCTAGTACCAGATGCCCAGTCGGCACTACTTCTCAAAGAAAGGTGTGCCTGCGCTCCACCAGCATGTCGCACACAACATCACCGCTTCTTTGAGAAACTCTGTGTGTGACAGGGTGCATTTCACCACAGACACTTGGACGAGTAGGCATGGACAGGGGCGTTACATGTCGCTGACTGGGCACTGGGTAACTATGGTGACAGCAGGACAAGGGGCTGCTGTCCAAGTCTTGCCGTCCCCACGAGTTGTGCGTCAATCCTATTTATGTCATTTTTCCTCCACTGCTTCTGCCTCCTCAACCTCCTCTCGGTCTTCCACCTGCACCCAAAGCCTGTCTGGTCATGCCACAAGCTTTCTAACTGCGCAGAAGGGATCCTGCACACCTCCTTACTATGCTGGCAGTAGGGCTCAACGTCATCAGGCGGTTTTTACATTGAAATGTCTGGGAAATGTGAGTCACACAGCTGAGGAGTTGTGGTCAGCTCTGGAGAACCAATTTCATGAATGGTTGTCTCCACTGGACCTGAAACCAGGGAAGGCCGTGTGCGACAATGCTGCAAACCTGGGTGCGGCCCTTCGCCGGGGCAATGTCACACACGTGCCTTGTATGGCTCACGTGTTGAACCTGGTTGTCCAGCAATTTTTAGCCCACTATCCCAGACTAGATGGCCTTCTGCAGAGGGCACGGTCGCTGTGTGCTCACTTCCGCCGTTCGCATCCCGCAGCTCAGCGACTTACATCTCTACAGAAGTCGTTGGGCCTGCCACTTCACCGGCTAAAATGCGATGTGCCTACCCGGTGGAATTCAACTCTGCACATGTTGCAGCGACTGTGGCAGCACCGACAAGCCCTGGTGCAATACGTTCTGACGTATAGCCTGGGCCAACGAGATTCAGAGATGGGGCAAATCACGCTGGAGGAGTGGTCTCAGATCAGGGACCTATGCACCCTTCTGCACAGTTTTGAAATGGCGACGAAGATGTTTAGTGCTGACGATGCCATTATCAGCATAACTATTCCGGTGATTTACATGCTGGAGCACATGTTAAACAGAATTCGGAGTCAGGTGGTGGCACAAGAGGAGGTGGAGGAAGTAGAGGAGGAGGAGTTGTATGCGGAAGGGCTAACATCTGCAAGGTCCAGACGGTCGGCAGCACCAGGGCGGCAGGCATGTGAGGGTGGGGGAGATGATTTTACCAGGGCGCATGGTAGCAGCCAAACTAGTGAGGAAGGTGCAGGAGCCCAGGAAGAAGTGGAGGACGAACTGATGGAAGACTCATCAGATGAGGGAGACCTTGATCACATTTCTGTTGTGCGAGGTTGGGGGGAGAGGACAGAGGAAGGAAGCATGATTGTTACCTCGCCACCAACACAACAGGGACTTGGTGCTCCTGGATGCGCAACACACATGAGTGCCTTCTTGCTGCACTACCTGCAACATGACCCTCGAATTGTGAGAATTAGAAATAATCCTGACTACTGGGTTGCCACACTGTTAGATCCCCGGTACAAAAGTAAATTTGCAGAAATTATTCCTGCCATAGAAAGGGATGCACGCATGCAGGAGTATCAGCAGAGACTGTTGCAGAATCTTACATGTGCTTTTCCACAAAATACCAGTGGTGCACGTAGTGAATCTCACAGTTCCAACTTGCCAACCGTGGGACCATCAAGTGTTCAGCACTCAAACCGAAACAGAACCACAGTATCTGCTGGTAACATCAATTTTGCGGAATCATTTCACCACTTTTTTAGCCCATCCTTTGCAAGGCCACAGGAGACAAGAAGTCTGACACATAGTCAACGCCTAGAGACGATGGTACAGGAGTATCTCCAAGTAAACATTGAAGCCACGACTGTGTCACTGGACCCTTGCTCTTTTTGGGCTTCCAATCTGGATAAATGGCCGGAGCTAGCCACTTACGCCTTGGAGATCTTGTCATGCCCCGCAGCCAGCGTTCTGTCTGAATGTGTGTTCAGCGCTGCTGGTGGTGTGCTGACAGATAAGCGCACGCGGCTCTCCACTGATAATGTAGACAGACTCACGTTCATAAAGATGAACAAATCATGGATCCGAAATGACTTTTCTACCCCTGTGTCATCCTGGGGAGAGTAAAAGCTTGATGATTGGTTAAAATCACCCTACCAACCGTTTTAAGCTTTCAAATTACTAATCATGTTTATCTGTATCTTGACTGGAAAATAATTTGGGCTTTGTAGCAGTGTGCAGCACTGATCCTATTAGGCCATCTATAATAAGCTTCACCAGATTTAAAATTAAAAATAATTTTTAGCTGCATCTAGCCCGGAAAATAATTTTGGGGCTCCGAGATGCGCAAGACACATAAGTGCCTTCTTGCTGCACTACCTGCAGCATAACCCTCATATTGTCAGAATTCGAAGTAATCATGACTACTGGGTTGCCACACTCTTAGATCCCCCAAACTTTTCGATCAACCTTTTCATTTTAATAAAGACCAAAAAAATGGTCATTTTTGAAATTATAAGCATTAGCAGGTTGTTAGAAACTGAAATCAAACAGTTTTCAACTCAAAACTTTATTCTAGGTGATGTTACATTTTCACATAGGACCCCTTGTTCGAAAGGAGCTTCTGAACTCTCTCGTCCATTGAATTTGTCAGGTTTTGGATGGTTTCTGCTTCAATTGTTTTGCATGAGGACAGAATACCCTCCCAGAGCTGTTGCTTAGATGTGAACTGCCTCCCGCCATCATAGACACTCCTTTTAATGATGCTCCAAAGGTTCTGAATGGGGTAGAGGTCAGGGGAGCATGGGGGTCACACCATAAGTTTGTCCCCTTTTATGCCCATATCAGCCAGAGATGCAGATGTTTTATGTGCAGCATGAGATGGTGCATTATCATGCAGAAAAATGATCTTGCTGTGAAATACACGGTTCTTCTTCTTGAACCATGGCAGGAAGTGCTGTTTGAGAAAATCCACATACATTATGGAGTTCATCTTTAGCGCCTTCAGGGATCCTAAAGGGGCCGACAATCTCTCTCCCCATGATTCCAGCCCAAAACATTACTCCACCTCCTCCTTGTTGGCGCTGTAGCCGTGTTTGCGTGGGGTGTCCATCAACCAGCCATCCTCCACTCCATTCATCTGGACCATCGAGCGCTGCACGGCACTCATCCGTGAACAAAACAGTTTTGAAATCAGTCTTCATGTAATGTTTGGCCCACTGGAGCCGTTTCTGCTTGTGTGAAGTGGATAGAGGAGGTCGACAGGATGGCGTATGCACAGCTGCAAACCTCTGAAGGACCCTGCATCTTGTTGTTCGGGGGACGTTGGAGGCACAAGCAGCTTCAAAAACTTGTCTGCTGCTATGACAAGGCTTTTTTGCCGCTGCTCTTTCAACCTGACGTAATTGCCTGTAGGAAAGAGTCCTCAATTTGCCCTTATCAGCACGCACACGTGTGTACTGTGAATCAGCTACATACTTCTTGATTGCCAAGACACTTCATCCTGATCATCGCACAATGTTGATTGTAGTCATGCCTTGACCTAAACACTCCACAATTTGTTGCTTCTCAGCAGCCGACACATCCTTTTTCTTTCCCATTTTGGCAGAAAATGTAGGCTGCTTAATAATGTGAGAGAGCCTTCTTAAGTAGTCTTGCCTTTCATTGGACACACCTGCCAAACTAATTAGCACAGGTGTCTGCAATTGCTTACAGTGATATAAAGAGCCCTGACACACATCACCATCAATGAGTTTAACTGACAAACAAATTCTTCCCTTATCACTCCTAAACACTTTTTGCATAATAATTTGGAACGCGGTGTACATGTGCTTTTCCACAAAACACCAGTGGTTCACGTAGTGAATCTTACAGTTCTAACTTGCCAACCGTGGTCTGTATGGAATTGTTCAATAAAGGGCCCAAAATTAAGATAACATAGATGGGAGAGGTCTCTATGAATAGGAATTCCTAAGTATTTGATACCCTGTGAGGGCCAGGCAAAGGGAAAGTTGGACTGGATGGAATCCTATATGGATTTAGGGAGGGAGACATCGAGGGCCTCAGACTTCGCTGCATTGATTTTAAAATTTTACCATGTAACAAAGTGATCTATTTCAGCCATAACAGCAGGGATGGATATATGTGATTGAGTGATATATACTAGGACATCATCAGCAAATAGAGAGCACTTGTACTCGGTGCCTCCCACCTCAATCCACCTAATATTGGGGTTATGGCGAATTGATGAGAGCAGGTGCTCCGTCACTAGGATGTATAAGAGAGGGGACAGAGGACATCCCTGCCTTGTCCCATTGGTGATTGTGAAAGGTGATGAAAATGTTCTGACGCACCCCCTGGGCCTTGGGACACCCGGAGCCGGACCCTTTTTGGTGGATGCTGGTGGTTGTAGTCTTCGTGGCGGCGATCCGGTTCCGTGGCTCAGGGCGGTCAAACCAGTGGCGGAACTATTTATGTGGTTTTGATGTTTAAATGTCCGACTACGCCACCCGTGGATTGCGGTCAGAGTGAACCGCCGCTACAGGGCAGACCGCTAAGGCTGGTGTTGTGGGTGCAGCAGAGCATAGCATAACTCTCCACGGGAGGAGTATAGCCTCAGGGCAGTGTATGCGGAGGATGGGGGTGATGGTGCAGGGCAGCAGCAGTAACGACACGGAGTCAGTGATGCAGTTCAGGGCCTTTACTCACAGTTCTTATTATCCAGACCACGTCTGCAGGTAACGGCTGCCCACGTCGTACTGTGCTCACCAGGTGAGGGGCTCAGACAACTCCCAGATAACTTTGGAGCGCTTCACAGGACCCCCTTTGTGTGTCCTTTGTCTGGCCTTTCTTACCAACACTTCTGTCCGGCTGCCTCGGGCCTCCTCTTGGTAAACTTGGCGCCAGTTTCCCTGACCCTATGTGGTGCCTTCCTAGCGGGTGGAGCAAGGGGCTGCGCCACATAAAATGTCAGAGCCTCCGGTTTCTAGCTGAGGGTCGTTTCCTGCCTCCACTAGTTCGGGGACCGGTCTCCCCCTTTGGCCTGACCCCTCCACGCAGGTGGATTCGGGCGTGCGGTGGCGACTCGCCCGTCCGCACCCCTGGGATCCCTTCATTCCTCGTTCCTGGAGCCTTCTCCGCTCCTCTTCCTTCCTTCTCCCTCTTGCAGGCCTGGGCCTCTGTTACTAGGCCCGCCTCCGGAGCAGAGCTCATGCAGAGCCCCTGCTCCCTGCCACTTCTGCTCAGACTTCTCTGCACTGAACTAAGATGGTGCCCACCTTTTATACTCCCTTCTCAATGCACCCAGGAACTGCTTCCTCCCTGCTCCTGCACTGCAGGGTTCCCCTTCCTCAGTGTTCCCTCCCCCCACTCCAGCCAGGGACAGGGACTGTCGTGCCCATCTCAGGGGCATATTGGTCGCCCTGCCCCACGGCAATGTGGTGTAATGCATGCAGGTGTCGGGTCCTGATCCACACTCCATCCTTATCTGAGAGTGAGATATCACACCTCTGGGTGAGGTGCAATACGTCTGTAGCAACCGAGCCCTCGGTGCTACAGTTCCATTTATCTTCAGCCTAGGTGACGTATTGTGATACAGGGCCGTGATTTTGGCTATAAAAGGGTCCCCTAGACCCCTACCCCAAGCTTTTTAAGAGAATCATATATGGCGTGCCAGGAGACTCTATGGAATGCTTTCTCAGCATCCAACGAGAGTATCTACTTACAAATTTTTAACTGCATCTAGCCCAGGAAATACTTTGTGCCTAGTAGCAGTGTCTGCTAGTCAGCGGATTATCCCGGCTGTTAAGCAAGCTACACCACCTGTAGTTTGGACACTTAATTTTTTCAAAGGAAATGCTTCGGGACCATGGGATACTTAGTGAAGAGCATCAGGAGGCACCCCAAGGCATAGGGGCTGGGACTGGCACTAGGATGCCTTGCGGTGGACAGCCGAGCTCGATCCTTATAAAAGCTTTTTAACTGCAGCAGCTTTAGTGGACGCTACTGGAGCTGGAATTACGCGGCTGCTGGCATGAGACTTGCCCTCCAATAGATCCTTGTAAATGGATTTAAAGTGTATTCATTCAAATTAGAGGGACAATTTAAATTAAAAAGCTTAGAGCTGCCTCCACCACAGGGGGGCTCTCTCGACCCACCAGCGGACAGGCACCAGTATTGGGAGAGGGGGGCTGGCCGTCAGGGTTCACCGCGGCTCTGGCACAAACCCGGCGACACGGAGGTGGCACGGGCAGGAGCGGACTGGCCGTCTCGGCTTCTCACTTTTTGGATTTTAGAAGGGCATGACATGCCTATATCTGTGTCTCCCCCTCCTTTTACTCCTCCACCTCTTTTCTTTTCGCATGACTATATGTACTTGTCACTTTTCCATGTGTTAGTTGTGTCTTCTGAGCAGTTTGTCAGCTTTTGGACACCTTTGAAGGTGTTTTCTATGTGTTTCTATGTGTTTTTGTTTGCCTGCCATTGGTTTTAACGGTGTTCGAAGGTGTTCGACGAACAATTCGACGAACAGTTCGGCGAACACACGGGTGTTCGACGAACCGAACCGAACTCGAACACTACGGGGGTGGCTCAACACTAGTGTTGAGCGAGCACTAAAATGCTCGGGTGCTCGAAGCTCGGGCCGAGCTCACCGTGATACTCGGGTGCTCGACCCGAGCAACGAGCCCAATGTTAGTCTGTGGGAGACCCGAGCATTTTTGCAGAGGCACCCCCAGCAGTCTGTAGAAAGCCTAAAAAGTGGCCAAAACAATAGTGACAGTGCTCAAATGACATGGGGACAGCATGGGGATCGCCCCAGGAAGCATTTCTGACACCCAGGTCATTGCTGTCAACAACGTGGTCAGAGGTATTAAGCCACTTTTACGGGCTCACAATAAAACGTTCAAAAACTAAACTGAAACTGCTTTCCTGTGAAATATGTTAAGGAACATCCTTTCCAGGGTAAAGACGTGTGTATAAGGTAAAATAAGTAACCAAGAACAAAAATACTCCTCCACACCTTGGGCTATGTTCACAAGTAGCATTTTTTATGCGTTTTTGCACTTTTGTATTGCTTTCAACCGTGACAAATGCATTCACCGGGAAATGTCATTTTAACATTTTACAACCTTATCTGGCCATGTGCTGTGTGACACATGCATAAAGTGCTGAAAAGACATGGGAACAGTATGGGGAAGACCCCTGGAAGCATCTCTGACACCCAGGTCACTGACTAAAAGTGTGCCCATCAGAAGTGATCCTTGCCGCTTACGAAGATGCAGACTTGCAACTATCCCCGTGCAAGTCCTTGTCCCAAGGCAGTGTTCAATTGTACCTCCCCCATTCCTTGCAATGCAAGCGCAAGTATGCAGCCTGCCACCCACCCACCCCCAGGCTGCAATACCAAACTGCTTGCTTGCTTGCACTTGAAATTGGGCCTTTTAGGCATGTGGAGGCGAAATCTGGCCACCACGTCATGGCTGCGTTGGCGGCCTGGTATCCATACTCGGTCCGCAGTTGCCCCGCGGCCGGGTTACCACACATGGTCCCCAGCCCCCTGGGGGCAGCCGGGTGTCCGTAAACGGTCCCCAGCCGCCTCTATTTGTCCCAGTGCGCCATATACACAAGAGCGCATGCCAAAACATTAACTGTGCCCTTCCCAGTGCATTTAGTGGGAAGGACAGCCTAACCACAAACACGTGGACAAGTGAATGTGGCCAGTGATGGTAAATCTCACTTACGCCTTCACAATGGGTTAATATTGTGGAAGCCAGGACACAGTTGGACACTGGGATGCAACACGTTCTCCAGACATAGAGGATTGCGGGTCCTGGGTCAATCAGGCTTCAACACAAAGTTCAGAAGGTAGACAGCAGCAGTGGTCGGCCTCCTACACAACGAGTAAATTATTCATGATCATGAGGCCATCCATCTTCTTATCTTTCTGTTCCTTGGAATGCAAGCACATGTATGTAGTAGCGGCTAGGCCTGAGGTGGTCAGCGTTTTGGCGCATATCCTACCTCCTCCGAGGATTGTTGGATGTTTTCCTGCTACTATCCCAGTTCTATGACTCCCGTTAAAACAAAGCTTCAGGTGATGAATGATGGATGAGGTGGTGGCAAAGGAGAAAGAGCAGGAGGAACAAGGACCATTCACATCAATATCAGGCCAGTCAACAACACATGTCTTGTAGGACATGTTTCTGTACCAAAAGGAGTGGTTCGGCTACACAGTTATAGGGCATGCAGTGAGGGCAATGCCTACCAAAAATTTCAAGGCACTTCAATGCCCCTTGGAAGTGACATGGAGGTCAGAGGGCCATAACTAAACCGTTTTTTCCATTTATAGCAACTGGGTTTCCTGTACACTGTTGGCCTAAGCAGTGAATGGAAGGCTTTCCAAAAATTATGAGGAACTGCAATGCCCCTTGAAACAGATGTGGATTGCAGCGTACTAAAAACCTTCTACCCATTATTGGGGAATGGATCTCCCTTAGTGTTTGCCTATGCATTGAAAAGCAAAAGCTGACTAAAATTAGGAGGAAATGCAATGCCCGTTGGAAGAGTCGAGGTGGTTAGAGGTAATTAAAAAGAACATTTCAATGCCCCTTGGAAGAGCTGTGGAGTTTAGAGTGGTTTAACAAGAAGATTTTAATGCCCCTTGGAAGAGACGTGGAGTTCAGAGTGGTTTAACAAGACGGCTTTATTGCCCCTTGGAAGAGACGTGGAGGTCACAGTAGCTTAACAAGATGGTTTTAATGCCCCTTAGAAGAGACGTGGAGGTCAGAGTTGTTTAACAAGACGGTTTTAATGCTCCTTGGAAGAGACGTGGAGGTCACAGTAGCTTAACAAGATGGTTTTAATGCCCCTTGGAAGAGACGTGGAGTTCAGAGTGGTTTAACAAGACAGTTTTAATGCCCCTTGGAAGAGATGTGGAGTTCAGACTGGTTTAACAAGACGGTTTTAATGCCCCTTGGAAGAGACGTGGAGGTCAGAGTGGTTTAACAAGATGGTTTTAATGCCCCTTGGAAGAGACATGGAGGTCACAGTAGCTTAACAAGACTGTTTTAATGCCCCTTGGAAGAGACGTGGAGGTCACAGTAGCTTAACAAGACAGTTTTAATGCCCCTTGGAAGAGATGTGGAGTTCAGAGTGGTTAACAAGACGGTTTTAATGCCCCTTGGAATAGACGTGTAGGTCACAGTAGCTTATCAAGACTGTTTTAATGCCCCTTGGATGAGACGTGGAGGTCACTGTAGCTTAAAATGACTGTATTAATGCCCCGTGGAAGCGATGTGGAGGTCACAGTACCTTAACAAGATGGTTTTAATGCCCATTGGAAGAGACATGGAGGTCAGAGTGGTTTAACAAGATGGATTTAATGTCCGTTGGAAGAGACGTGGAGGTCACAGTAGCTTAACAAGACTGTTTTATTGCCCTTTGGAAGAGACATGGAGTTCAGAGTGGTTTAACAAGACGGTTTTAATGCCCATTAGAAGATACATGGAGGTCACAGTAGCTTAACAAGACGGTTTTAATGCCCCTTGGAAGAGACGTGGAGGTCAGACTGGTTCAACAAGACGGTTTTAATGCCCATTGGAAGATACGTGGAGGTCACAGTAGCTTAACAAGACGGTTTTAATGCCCCTTGGATGAAACGTGGAGGTCAAAGCAGCTTAACAAGACGGTTTTAATGCCTATTGGAAAAGAAGTGGTGGTCAGAGTGGTTCAACATGACTGTTTTAATGTCCCTTGGAAGAGACGTGGAGGTCACAGTAGCTTAACAAGACGGTTTTAATGCCCCTTGGAAGAAACGTGGAGGTCAGAGTGGTTTAATAAGATGCTATAAATGTCCCTTGGAAGAGACGTGGAGGTCAGAGTGTTTTAACAAAACGGTTTTAATGCCTCTTGGAAGAGACGTGGAGGTCAGAGTGGTTTAAGAAGACGGTTTTAATGTCCCTTGGAAGAGACATGGAGGTCACAGTAGCTTAACAAGACTGTTTTAATGCCCCTTGGAAGAGACTTGGTGGTCACAGTAGCTTAACAAGACAGTTTTAATGGCCCTTGGAAGAGATGTGGAGATCAGAGTGGTTAACAAGATGGTTTTAATGCCCTTTGGAAGAGACGTGGACGTCACAGTAGCTTAACAAGACTGTTTTAATGCCCCTTGGATGAGACTTGGAGGTCACAGTAGCTTAAAATTACGGTATTAATGCCCCGTGGAAGAGACGTGGAGGTCAAAGTACCTGAACAAGATGGTTTTAATGCCCATTGGAAGAGACATGGAGGTCAGAGTGGTTTAACAAGATGGTTTTAATGTCCCTTGCAAGAGACGTGGAGGTCACAGTAGCTTAACAAGACGGTTTTAATGCCCCTTGGAGGATACATGGAGGTCACAGTAGCTTAACAAGACTGTTTTAATGACCCTAGGAAGAGACATGGAGGTCAGAGTGGTTTAGCAAGATGGTTTTAATGCACCTTGGAAGAGACATGAAGGTCACAACAGCTTAACAAGACGGTATTAATGCCCCTTGGAAGAGACGTGGAGTTCACAGTAGCTTAACAAGACGGTTTAAATGCCCCTTGGAAGAGACGTGGAGGTCAGAGTGGTTCAACAAGACGGTTTTAATGCCCCTTGGAAGATACGTGGAGTTTACAGTAGCTTAACAAGACAGTTTTAATGCCCTTTGGAAGAGATGTTGAGTTCAGAGTGGTTTAACAAGATGGTTTTAATGACCCTTGGAAGAGACGTGGAGGTCAAAGTAGCTTAACAAAACAGTTTTAATGCCTCTTGGAAGAGACGTGGAGGTCAGAGTGGTTTAACAAGACGGTTTTAATGCCCCTTGGAAGAGACATGGAGGTCTCAGTAGCTTAACAAGACTGTTTTAATGCCCCTTGGAAGAGACGTGGAGGTCACAGTAGCTTAACAAGACAGTTTTAATGCCCCTTGGAAGAGATGTGGAGTTCAGAGTGGTTTACAAGATGGTTTTAATGCCCCTTGGAAGAGACGTGTAGGTCACAGTAACTTATCAAGACTGTTTTAATGCCCCTTGGATGAGACGTGGAGGTCACTGTAGCTTAAAATGACGTTATTAATGCCCCGTGGAAGCGACGTGGAGGTCACAGTACCTTAACAAGATGGTTTTAATGCCCATTGGAAGAGACATGGAGGTCAGAGTGGTTTAACAAGATGGTTTTAATGTCCGTTGGAAGAGACGTGGAGGTCACAGTAGCTTAACAAGACTGTTTTATTGCCCCTTGGAAAAGACATGGAGTTCAGAGTGGTTTAACAAGACGGTTTTAATGCCCCTTGGAAGATACATGGAGGTCACAGTAGCTTAACAAGACGGTTTTAATGCCCCTTGGAAGAGACATGTAGGTCAGAGTGGTTTAACAAGAAGTTTTAATGCACCTTGGAAGAGACATGAAGGTCACAATAGCTTAACAAGACGATATTAATGCCCCTTGGAAGAGACGTGGAGGTCAGAGTGGTTCAACAAGACTGTTTTAATGCCCATTGGAAGATACGTGGAGGTCACAGTATCTTAACAAGACGGTTTTAATGCCCCTTGGACGAAACGTTGAGGTCAAAGCAGCTTAACAAGACGGTTTTAATGCCTATTGGAAAAGACGTGGTGGTCAGAGTGGTTCAACATGACTGTTTTAATGTCCCTTGGAAGAGACGTGGAGGTCACAGTAGCTTAACAAGACAGTTTTAATGCCCCTTGGAAGAAACGTGGAGGTCAGAGTGGTTTAATAAGATGCTATAAATGTCCCTTGGAAGAGACGTGGAGGTCAGAGTGTTTTAAGAAGACGGGTTTAATGCCCCTTGGAAGAGACATGGGGTTCAGAGTGGTTTAACAAGATGGTTTCAATGCCTCTTGGAAGAGATGTGGAGTTTACAGTAGCTTAACAAAACAGTTTTAATGCTCTTTGGAAGAGACGTTGAGTTCAGAGTGGTTTAACAAGATGGTTTTAATGACCCTTGGAAGAGACGTGGAGGTCAAAGTAGCTTAACAAAACGGTTTTAATGCCTCTTGGAAGAGACGTGGAGGTCAGAGTGGTTTAAGAAGACGGTTTTAATGTCCCTTGGAAGAGACATGGAGGTCACAGTAGCTTAACAAGACTGTTTTAATGCCCCTTGGAAGAGACGTGGAGGTCACAGTAGCTTAACAAGACGGTTTTAATGGCCCTTGGAAGAGATGTGGAGATCAGAGTGGTTAACAAGATGGTTTTAATGCCCTTTGGAAGAGACGTGGACATCACAGTAGCTTAACAAGACTGTTTTAATGCCCCTTGGATGAGACGTGGAGGTCACTGTAGCTTAAAATGACGGTATTAATGCCCCGTGGAAGCGACGTGGAGGTCACAGTACCTTAACAAGATGGTTTTAATGCCCATTGGAAGAGACATGGAGGTCAGAGTGGTTTAACAAGATGGTTTTAATGTCCGTTGGAAGAGACGTGGAGGTCACAGTAGCTTAAAAAGACTGTTTTATTGCCCCTTGGAAGAGACATGGAGTTCAGAGTGGTTTAACAAGACGGTTTTAATGCCCCTTGGAAGATACATGGAGGTCACAGTAGCTTAACAAGACGGTTTTAATGCCCCTAGGAAGAGACATGGAGGTCAGAGTGGTTTAACAAGAAGTTTTAATGCACCTTGGAAGAGACATGAAGGTCACAATAGCTTAACAAGACGGTATTAATGCCCCTTGGAAGAGACGTGGAGGTCAGAGTGGTTCAACAAGACTGTTTTAATGCCCATTGGAAGATACGTGGAGGTCACAGTATCTTAACAAGACGGTTTTAATGCCCCTTGGACGAAACGTTGAGGTCAAAGCAGCTTAACAAGACGGTTTTAATGCCAATTGGAAAAGACGTGGTGGTCAGAGTGGTTCAACATGACTGTTTTAATGTCCCTTGGAAGAGACGTGGAGGTCACAGTAGCTTAACAAGACAGTTTTAATGCCCCTTGGAAGAAACGTGGAGGTCAGAGTGGTTTAATAAGATGCTATAAATGTCCCTTGGAAGAGACGTGGAGGTCAGAGTGTTTTAACAAGACGGGTTTAATGCCCCTTGGAAGAGACATGGGGTTCAGAGTGGTTTAACAAGATGGTTTCAATGCCTCTTGGAAGAGACGTGGAGTTTACAGTAGCTTAACAAGACAGTTTTAATGCCCTTTGGAAGAGACGTTGAGTTCAGAGTGGTTTAACAAGATGGTTTTAATGACCCTTGGAAGAGACGTGGAGGTCAAAGTAGCTTAACAAAACGGTTTTAATGCCTCTTGGAAGAGACGTGGAGGTCAGAGTGGTTTAAGAAGACGGTTTTAATGTCCCTTGGAAGAGACATGGAGGTCACAGTAGCTTAACAAGACTGTTTTAATGCCCCTTGGAAGAGACGTGGAGGTCACAGTAGCTTAACAAGACGGTTTTAATGGCCCTTGGAAGAGATGTGGAGATCAGAGTGGTTAACAAGATGGTTTTAATGCCCTTTGGAAGAGACGTGGACGTCACAGTAGCTTAAAAAGACTGTTTTAATGCCCCTTGGATGAGACGTGGAGGTCACAGTAGCTTAAAATGACGGTATTAATGCCCCGTGGAAGAGACGTGGAGGTCAAAGTACCTGAACAAGATGGTTTTAATGCCCATTGGAAGAGACATGGAGGTCAGAGTGGTTTAACAAGATGGTTTTAATGTCCCTTGGAAGAGACGTGGAGGTCACAGTAGCTTAACAAGACGGTTTTAATGCCCCTTGGAAGATACATGGAGGTCACAGTAGCTTAACAAGACTGTTTTAATGACCCTAGGAAGAGACATGGAGGTCAGAGTGGTTTAACAATATGGTTTTAATGCACCTTGGAAGAGACATGAAGGTCACAACAGCTTAACAAGATAGTATTAATGCCCCTTGGAAGAGACGTGGAGGTCACAGTAGCTTAACAAGACGGTTTAAATGCCCCTTGGAAGAGACGTGGAGGTCAGAGTGGTTCAACAAGACGGTTTTAATGCCCCTTGGAAGATACGTGGAGGTCACAGTAGCTTAACAAGACGGTTTTAATGCCCCTTGGACGAGACGTGGAGGTCAAAGCAGCTTAACAAGGCGGTTTTAATGCCTCTTGGAAAAGACGTGGAGGTCAGATTGGTTCAACAAGACTGTTTTAATGCCCCTTGGAAGAGACGTGGAGGTCACAGTAGCTTAACAAGACGGTTTTAATGCCCCTTGGAAGAGACATGGAGTTCAGAGTGGTTTAACAAGACGGTTTTAATGCACCTTGGAAGAGACGTGGAGGTCACAGTAGCTTAACAAGACTGTTTTAATGCCCCTTGGAAGAGACATGGAGGTCAGAGTGGTTTAAAAATATGGTTTTAATGCCCCTTGGAAGAGACATGAAGGTCACAGTAGCTTAACAAGAAGGTTTTAATGCCCCTTGGAAGAGACGTGGACTTCACAGCAGCATAACAAGACAGTTTTAATGCCCCTTGGAAGAGACGTGGAGGTCAGATATGGTTTTAATGCCCCTTGGAAGAGACATGAAGGTCACAGTAGCTTAACAAGAAGGTTTTAATGCCCCTTGGAAGAGACGTGGACTTCACAGCAGCATAACAAGACAGTTTTAATGCCCCTTGGAAGAGACGTGGAGGTCAGAGTGGTTCAACAAGACGGTTTTAATGCCCCTTGGAAGAGAAGTGGAGGTCACAGTAGCTTAACAAGTCGGTTTTAATGCCCCTTGGACGAGACGCGGAGGTCAAAGCAGCTTAACAAGACGGTTTTAATGCCTCTTGGAAGAGACGTGGAGGTCACATTAGCTTAAAAAGACGGTTTTAATGCCCCTTGGAAGAGACGTGGAGGTCAGAGTGGTTCAACAAGACTATTTTATTGCCCCTTGGAAGAGACGTGCAGGTCACAGTAGCTTAACAAGACGGTTTTAATGCCCCTTGGAAGAGACGTGGAGGTTAGAGTGGTTTAACAAAATGGTTTTAATGCCCCTTGGAAGAGACGTGGAGGTCACATTAGCTTAAAAAGACGGTTTTAATGCCCCTTGGATGAGACGTGGAGTTCAGAGTGGTTAACAAGACGGTTTTAATGCCCCTTGGAAGAGACGTGGAGGTCACAGTAGCTTAACAAGATGGTTTTAATGCCCCTTGGAAGAGACGTGGAGGTTAGAGTGGTTTAACAAAATGGTTTTAATGCCCCTTGGAAGAGACGTGGAGGTCACCTTAGCTTAAAAAGACGGTTTTAATGCACCTTGGAAGAGACGTGGAGGTTAGAGTGCTTTCACAAAATGGTTTTAATGCCCCTTGTAAGAGACGTGGAGGTCACATTAGCTTAAAAAGACGGTTTTAATGCCCCTTGGAAGAGACGTGGAGTTTAGAGTAGTTAACAAGATTGTTTTAATGCCCCTTGGATGAGACGTGGAGGTCACAGAAGCTTAAAATGATGGTTTTAATGCCCCGTGGAAGAGACGTGGAGGTCACAATACCTTAACAAGATGGTTTTAATGCCCATTGGAAGAGACATGGAGGTCAGAGTGGTTTAACAAGATGGTTTTATGCCTCTTGGAAGAGACGTGGAGGTCACAGTAGCTTAACAAGACTGTTTTATTGCCCCTTGGAAGAGATATGGAGTTCAGAGTGGTTTAACAAGACAGTTTTAATGCCCCTTGGAAGAGACGTGGAGGTCACAGTAGCTTAACAAGACGGTTTTAATGCCCCTTGGAAGAGACGTGGAGGTTAGATTGGTTTAACAAAATGGTTTTAATGCCCCTTGGAAGAGACGTGGAGGTCACATTAGCTTAAAAAGACGGTTTTAATGCCCCTTGGAAGAGACGTGGAGTTCAGAGTGGTTAACAAGATGGTTTTAATGCCCCTTGGAAGAGACGTGGAGGTCACAGTAGCTTAACAAGACTGTTGTAATGCCCCTTGGATGAGACGTGGAGGTCACAGTAGCTTAAAATGACGGTTTTAATGCCCCATGGAAGAGACGTGAAGGTCACAGTACCTTAACAAGATGGTTTTAATGCCCATTGGAAGAGACATGGAGGTCAGAGTGGTTTAACAAGATGGTTTTAATGCCCCTTGGAAGAGACGTGGAGGTCACAGTAGCTTAACAAGACTGTTTTATTGCCCCTTGGAAGAGACATGGAGTTCAGAGTGGTTTAACAAGACGGTTTTAATGCCCCTTGTAAGAGACATGGAGGTCAGAATATCTTAACAAGACTGTTTTAATGCCCCTTGGAAGAGACATGGAGGTCAGAGTGGTTTAACAAGATGGTTTTAATGCCCCTTGGAAGAGACATGAAGGTCACAGTAGCTTAACAAGACGGTTTTAATGCCCCTTGGAAGAGACGTGGAGGTGACAGTAGCTTAACAAGATTGTTTAAATGCCCCTTGGAAGAGACGTGGAGGTCAGAGTGGTTCAACAAGACGGTTTTAATGCCCCTTGGAAGAGACGTGGAGTTCACAGTAGCTTAACAAGACGGTTTCAATGCCCCTTGGAAGAGACGTGGAGGTCACAGTAGCTTAACAAGACGGTTTTAATGCCCCTTGGAAGAGACGTGGAGTTCAGAGTGGTTAACAAGATGGTTTTAATGCCCCTTGGAAGAGACGTGGAGGTCACAGTAGCTTAACAAGACTGTTGTAATGCCCCTTGGATGAGACGTGGAGGTCACAGTAGCTTAAAATGACGGTTTTAATGCCCCATGGAAGAGACGTGAAGGTCACAGTACCTTAACAAGATGGTTTTAATGCCCATTGGAAGAGACATGGAGGTCAGAGTGGTTTAACAAGATGGTTTTAATGCCCCTTGGAAGAGACGTGGAGGTCACAGTAGCTTAACAAGACTGTTTTATTGCCCCTTGGAAGAGACATGGAGTACAGAGTGGTTTAACAAGACGGTTTTAATGCCCCTTGTAAGAGACATGGAGGTCAGAGTATCTTAACAAGACTGTTTTAATGCCCCTTGGAAGAGACATGGAGGTCAGAGTGGTTTAACAAGATGGTTTTAATGCCCCTTGGAAGAGACATGAAGGTCACAGTAGCTTAACAAGACGGTTTTAATGCCCCTTGGAAGAGACGTGGAGGTGACAGTAGCTTAACAAGATTGTTTAAATGCCCCTTGGAAGAGACGTGGAGGTCAGAGTGGTTCAACAAGACGGTTTTAATGCCCCTTGGAAGAGACGTGGAGTTCACAGTAGCTTAACAAGACGGTTTTAATGCCCCTTGGAAGAGACGTGGAGGTCACAGTAGCTTAACAAGACTGATTTAATGCCCCTTGGAAGAGACGTGGAGGTCAGATTGGTTCAACAAGACGGTTTTAATGCCCCTTGGAAGAGACGTGGAGGTCACAGTAGCTTAACAAGATGGTTTTAATGCCTCTTGGAAGAGACGTGGAGGTCAGAGTGGTTCAACAAGACTGTTTTAATGCCCCGTGGAAGAGACGTGGAGGTCACAGTATCTTAAGAAGACGGTTTTAATGCCCCTTGGAAGAGACATGGAGTTCAGAGTGGTTTAACAAGACGGCTTTAATGCACTTGGAAGAGACGTGGAGGTCACAGCAGCTTAACAAGACTGTTTTAATGCCCCTTGGAAGAGACATGAAGGTCACAGTAGCTTAACAAGATGGTTTTAATGCCCCTTGGAAGAGACGTGGAGGTCACAGTAGCTTTACAAGACGGTTTTAATGCCCCTTGGAAGAGACGTGGAGGTCAGAGTGGTTCAACAAGACGGTTTTAATGCCCCTTGGAAGAGACGTGAAGTTCACAGTAGCTTAACAAGACGGTTTTAATGCCCCTTGTAAGAGACGTGGAGGTCACAGTAGCTTAACAAGACTGATTTAATGCACCTTGGAAGAGACGTGGAGGTCAGAGTGGTTCAACAAGACGGTTTTAATGCCCCTTGGAAGAGACGTGGAGGTCACAGTAGCTTAACAAGACGGTTTTAATGCCTCTTGGAAGAGACGTGGAGGTCAGAGTGGTTCAACAAGACTGTTTTAATGCCCCGTGGAAGAGACGTGGAGGTCACAGTATCTTAACAAGACGGTTTTAATGCCCCTTGGAAGAGACGTGGAGGTCAGAGTGGATCAACAAGATGGTTTTAATTCCCCTTGGAAGAGACGTGGAGGTCACAGTAGCCAAACAAGATGGTTTTAATGCCCCTTGGACGAGACGTGGAGGTCAAAGCAGCTTAACAAGATAGTTTTAATGCCCCTTGGAAGAGACGTGGAGGTCACAGTAGCTTAAGAAGACGGTTTTAATGCCCCTTGGAAGAGACGTGGAGGTTAGAGTGGTTTAACAAAATGCTTTTAATGCCCCTTGGAAGAGACGTGGAGGTCTCATTAGCTTAAAAAGACGGTTTTAATGCTACTTGGAAGAGACGTGGAGGTCAGAGTTGGTTAACAAGATGGTTTTAATGCCCCTTGGAAGAGTCATGGAGGTCACAGTAGCTTAACAAGACGGTTTTAATGCCCCTTGGAAGAGAGATGGAGGTCAGAGTGGTTTAACAAGACGGTTTTAATGCTCCTTCGAAGAGACGTTGAGTTCAGAGTGGTTTAACAAGACGTTTTATTGCCCCTTGTAAGATACTTGTAGGTCAGACTGGTTTTACAAAACAGTTTTAATTCCCCTTGGAAGAGACGTGGAGGTCAGAGTGGTTTAACAAGGCTGTTTTAATGCCCCTTGGAAGAGACGTGGAGGTCACAGTAGCTTAACAAGACGGATTTAATGCCCCTTTGAAGAGACGTGGAGGTCAGAGTGGTTTAACAAGATGGTTTAAATGCCCCTTGGAAGAGACAGGAAGGTCACAGTAGCTTAACAAGACGGTTTTAATGCCCCTTGGAAGAGACGTGGAGGTGACAGTAGCTTAACAAGCTTGTTTATATGCCCCTTGGAAGAGACGTGGAGGTCAGAGTGGTTCAACAAGACGGTTTTAATGCCCCTTGGAAGAGACGTGAAGTTCACAGTAGCTTAACAAGACGGTTTTAATGCCCCTTGTAAGAGACGTGGAGGTCACAGTAGCTTAACAAGACTGATTTAATGCACCTTGGAAGAGACGTGGAGGTCAGAGTGGTTCAACAAGACGGTTTTAATGCCCCTTGGAAGAGACGTGGAGGTCACAGTAGCTTAACAAGATGGTTTTAATGCCTCTTGGAAGAGACGTGGAGGTCAGAGTGGTTCAACAAGACTGTTTTAATGCCCCGTGGAAGAGACGTGGAGGTCACAGTATCTTAACAAGACGGTTTTAATGCCCCTTGGAAGAGACGTGGAGGTCAGAGTGGATCAACAAGATGGTTTTAATTCCCCTTGGAAGAGACGTGGAGGTCACAGTAGCCAAACAAGATGGTTTTAATGCCCCTTGGACGAGACGTGGAGGTCAAAGCAGCTTAACAAGATAGTTTTAATGCCCCTTGGAAGAGACGTGGAGGTCACAGTAGCTTAAGAAGACGGTTTTAATGCCCCTTGGAAGAGACGTGGAGGTTAGAGTGGTTTAACAAAATGCTTTTAATGCCCCTTGGAAGAGACGTGGAGGTCTCATTAGCTTAAAAAGACGGTTTTAATGCTACTTGGAAGAGACGTGGAGGTCAGAGTTGGTTAACAAGATGGTTTTAATGCCCCTTGGAAGAGTCATGGAGGTCACAGTAGCTTAACAAGACGGTTTTAATGCCCCTTGGAAGAGAGATGGAGGTCAGAGTGGTTTAACAAGACGGTTTTAATGCTCCTTCGAAGAGACGTTGAGTTCAGAGTGGTTTAACAAGACGTTTTATTGCCCCTTGTAAGATACTTGTAGGTCAGACTGGTTTTACAAAACAGTTTTAATTCCCCTTGGAAGAGACGTGGAGGTCAGAGTGGTTTAACAAGGCTGTTTTAATGCCCCTTGGAAGAGACGTGGAGGTCACAGTAGCTTAACAAGACGGATTTAATGCCCCTTTGAAGAGACGTGGAGGTCAGAGTGGTTTAACAAGATGGTTTAAATGCCCCTTGGAAGAGACAGGAAGGTCACAGTAGCTTAACAAGACGGTTTTAATGCCCCTTGGAAGAGACGTGGAGGTGACAGTAGCTTAACAAGATTGTTTATATGCCCCTTGGAAGAGACATGGAGGTCAGAGTGGTTCAACAAGACGGTTTTAATGCCCCTTGGAAGAGACGTGAAGTTCACAGTAGCTTAACAAGACGGTTTTAATGCCCCTTGTAAGAGACGTGGAGGTCACAGTAGCTTAACAAGACTGATTTAATGCACCTTGGAAGAGACGTGGAGGTCAGAGTGGTTCAACAAGACGGTTTTAATGCCCCTTGGAAGAGACGTGGAGGTCACAGTAGCTTAACAAGATGGTTTTAATGCCTCTTGGAAGAGACGTGGAGGTCAGAGTGGTTCAACAAGACTGTTTTAATGCCCCGTGGAAGAGACGTGGAGGTCACAGTATCTTAACAAGACGGTTTTAATGCCCCTTGGAAGAGACATGGAGTTCAGAGTGGTTTAACAAGACGACTTTAATGCACTTGGAAGAGACGTGGAGGTCACAGCAGCTTAACAAGACTGTTTTAATGCCCCTTGGAAGAGACATGAAGGTCACAGTAGCTTAACAAGATGGTTTTAATGCCCCTTGGAAGAGACGTGGAGGTCACAGTAGCTTTACAAGACGGTTTTAATGCCCCTTGGAAGAGACGTGGAGGTCAGAGTGGATCAACAAGATGGTTTTAATTCCCCTTGGAAGAGACGTGGAGGTCACAGTAGCCTAACAAGATGGTTTTAATGCCCCTTGGACGAGACGTGGAGGACAAAGCAGCTTAACAAGATAGTTTTAATGCCCCTTGGAAGAGACGTGGAGGTCACAGTAGCTTAAGAAGACGGTTTTAATGCCCCTTGAAAGAGACGTGGAGTTTAGAGTGGTTTAACAAAATGCTTTTAATGCCCCTTGGAAGAGACGTGGAGGTCTCATTAGCTTAAAAAGACGGTTTTAATGCCACTTGGAAGAGACGTGGAGGTCAGAGTTGGTTAACAAGATGGTTTTAATGCCCCTTGGAAGAGTCATGGAGGTCACAGTAGCTTAACAAGACGGTTTTAATGCCCCTTGGAAGAGAGATGGAGGTCAGAGTGGTTTAACAAGACGGTTTTAATGCTCCTTCGAAGAGACGTTGAGTTCAGAGTGGTTTAACAAGACGTTTTATTGCCCCTTGTAAGATACTTGTAGGTCAGACTGGTTTTACAAGACAGTTTTAATTCCCCTTGGAAGAGACGTGGAGGTCAGAGTGGTTTAACAAGGCTGTTTTAATGCCCCTTGGAAGAGACGTGGAGGTCACAGTAGCTTAACAAGACGGATTTAATGCCCCTTTGAAGAGACGTGGAGGTCAGAGTGGTTTAACAAGATGGTTTAAATGCCCCTTGGAAGAGACAGGAAGGTCACAGTAGCTTAACAAGACGGTTTTAATGCCCCTTGGAAGAGACGTGGAGGTGACAGTAGCTTAACAAGATTGTTTATATGCCCCTTGGAAGAGACGTGGAGGTCAGAGTGGTTCAACAAGACGGTTTTAATGCCCCTTGGAAGAGACGTGGAGTTCACAGTAGCTTAACAAGACGGTTTTAATGCCCCTTGTAAGAGACGTGGAGGTCACAGTAGCTTAACAAGACTGATTTAATGCACCTTGGAAGAGACGTGGAGGTCAGAGTGGTTCAACAAGACGGTTTTAATGCCCCTTGGAAGAGACGTGGAGGTCACAGTAGCTTAACAAGATGGTTTTAATGCCTCTTGGAAGAGACGTGGAGGTCAGAGTGGTTCAAGAAGACTGTTTTAATGCCCCGTGGAAGAGACGTGGAGGTCACAGTATCTTAAGAAAACGGTTTTAATGCCCCTTGGAAGAGACATGGAGTTCAGAGTGGTTTAACAAGACGGCTTTAATGCACTTGGAAGAGACGTGGAGGTCACAGCAGCTTAACAAGACTGTTTTAATGCCCCTTGGAAGAGACATGAAGGTCACAGTAGCTTAACAAGATGGTTTTAATGCCCCTTGGAAGAGACGTGGAGGTCACCGTAGCTTTACAAGACGGTGTTAATGCCCCTTGGAAGAGACGTGGAGGTCAGAGTGGATCAACAAGATGGTTTTAATTCCCCTTGGAAGAGACGTGGAGGTCACAGTAGCTTAACAAGATGGTTTTAATGCCCCTTGGACGAGAAGTGGAGGTCAAAGCAGCTTAACAAGATAGTTTTAATGCCCCTTGGAAGAGACGTGGAGGTCACAGTAGCGTAAGAAGACGGTTTTAATGCCCCTTGGAAGAGACGTGGAGTTTAGAGTGGTTTAACAAAATGCTTTTAATGCCCCTTGGAAGAGACGTGGAGGTCTCATTAGCTTAAAAAGACGGTTTTAATGCCACTTGGAATAGACGTGGAGGTCAGAGTTGGTTAACAAGATGGTTTTAATGCCCCTTGGAAGAGTCATGGAGGTCATAGTAGCTTAACAAGACGGTTTTAATGCCCCTTGGAAGAGAGATGGAGGTCAGAGTGGTTTAACAAGACGGTTTTAATGCTCCTTCGAAGAGACGTCGAGTTCAGAGTGGTTTAACAAGACGTTTTATTGCCCCTTGTAAGATACTTGTAGGTCAGACTGGTTTTACAAGACAGTTTTAATTCCCCTTGGAAGAGACGTGGAGGTCAGAGTGGTTTAACAAGGCTGTTTTAATGCCCCTTGGAAGAGACGTGGAGGTCACAGTAGCTTAACAAGACGGATTTAATGCCCCTTTGAAGAGACGTGGAGGTCAGAGTGGTTTAACAAGATGGTTTTAATGCCCCTTGGAAGAGACTTGAAGGTCACAGTAGCTTAACAAGACGGTTTTAATGCCCCTTGGAAGAGACGTGGAGGTGACAGTAGCTTAACAAGATTGTTTATATGCCCCTTGGAAGAGACGTGGAGGTCAGAGTCGTTCAACAAGACGGTTTTAATGCCCCTTGGAAGAGACGTGAAGTTCACAGTAGCTTAACAAGACGGTTTTAATGCCCCTTGGAAGAGACGTGGAGGTCACAGTAGCTTAACAAGACTGATTTAATGCACCTTGGAAGAGACGTGGAGGTCAGAGTGGTTCAACAAGACGGATTTAATGCCCCTTGGAAGAGACGTGGAGGTCACAGTAGCTTAACAAGATGGTTTTAATGCCTCTTGGAAGAGACGTGGAGGTCAGAGTGGTTCAAGAAGACTGTTTTAATGCCCCGTGGAAGAGACGTGGAGGTCACAGTATCTTAAGAAGACGGTTTTAATGCCCCTTGGAAGAGACATGGAGTTCAGAGTGGTTTAACAAGTCGGCTTTAATGCACTTGGAAGAGACGTGGAGGTCACAGCAGCTTAACAAGACTGTTTTAATGCCCCTTGGAAGAGACATGAAGGTCACAGTAGCTTAACAAGATGGTTTTAATGCCCCTTGGAAGAGACGTGGAGGTCACAGTAGCTTTACAAGACGGTTTTAATGCCCCTTGGTAGAGACGTGGAGGTCAGAGTGGATCAACAAGATGGTTTTAATTCCCCTTGGAAGAGACGTGGAGGTCACAGTAGCTTAACAAGATGGTTTTAATGCCCCTTGGACGAGAAGTGGAGGTCAAAGCAGCTTAACAAGATTGTTTTAATGCCCCTTGGAAGAGACGTGGAGGTCACAGTAGCTTAAGAAGACGGTTTTAATGCCCCTTGGAAGAGACGTGGAGTTTAGAGTGGTTTAACAAAATGCTTTTAATGCCCCTTGGAAGAGACGTGGAGGTCTCATTAGCTTAAAAAGACGGTTTTAATGCCACTTGGAAGAGACGTGGAGGTCAGAGTTGGTTAACAAGATGGTTTTAATGCCCCTTGGAAGAGTCATGGAGGTCACAGTAGCTTAACCAGACGGTTTTAATGCCCCTTGGAAGAGAGATGGAGGTCAGAGTGGTTTAACAAGACGGTTTTAATGCTCCTTCGAAGAGACGTTGAGTTCAGAGTGGTTTAACAAGACGTTTTATTGCCCCTTGTAAGATACTTGTAGGTCAGACTGGTTTTACAAAACAGTTTTAATTCCACTTGTAAGAGACGTGGAGGTCAGAGTGGTTTAACAAGGCTGTTTTAATGCCCCTTGGAAGAGACGTGGAGGTCACAGTAGCTTAACAAGACGGATTTAATGCCCCTTTGAAGAGACGTGGAGGTCAGAGTGGTTAAACAAGATTGTTTTAATGCCACTTGGAAGAGACGTGGAGGTCACAGTAGCTTAACAAGACTGTTTTATTGCCCCTTGGAAGAGACATGGAGTTCAGAGTGGTTTAACAAGACGGTTTTAATGCCCCTTGTAAGAGACATGGAGGTCAGAGTAGCATAACAAGACTGTTTTAATGCCCCTTGGAAGAGACATGGAGGTCAGAGTGGTTTAACAAGATGGTTTTAATGCCCCTTGGAAGAGACATGAAGGTCACAGTAGCTTAACAAGACGGTTTTAATGCCCCTTGGAAGAGACGTGGAGGTGACAGTTGCTTAACAAGATTGTTTAAATGCCCCTTGGAAGAGACGTGTAGGTCACAGTAGCTTAGAAGACTGTTTTAATGCCCCTTGGATGAGACGTGGAGGTCACAGTAGCTTAAAATGACGGTACTAATGCCCCGTGGAAGCGACGTGGAGGTCACAGTACCTTAACAAGATGGTTTTAATGCCCATTGGAAGAGACATGGATGTCAGAGTGGTTTAACAAGATGGTTTTAATGTCCCTTGGAAGAGACGTGGAGGTCACAGTAGCCTAACAAGACTGTTTTATTGCCCCTTGGAAGAGACATGGAGTTCAGAGTGGTTTAACAAGACGGTTATAATGCCCCTTGGAAGATACATGGAGGTTACAGTAGCTTAACAAGACGGTTTTAATGCCCCTAGGAAGAGACATGGAGGTCAGAGTGATTTAACAAGATGGTTTTAATGCACCTTGGAAGAGACATGAAGGTCACAATAGCTTAACAAGACGGTATTAATGCCCCTTGGAAGAGACGTGGAGATCACAGTAGCTTAAAAAGACGGTTTTAATGCCCATTGGAAGATACGTGGAGGTCACCGTAGCTTAACAAGATGGTTTTAATGTCCCTTGGACGAAACGTGGAGGTCAAATCAGCTTAACAAGACGGTTTTAATGCCTATTGGAAAAGACGTGGTGGTCAGAGTGGTTCAACATGACTGTTTTAATGTCCCTTGGAAGAGACGTGGAGGTCACAGTAGCTTAACAAGACGGTTTTAATGCCACTTGGAAGAAACGTGGAGGTCAGAGTGGTTTAATAAGACGGTATAAATGTCCCTTGGAAGAGACGTGGAGGTCAGAGTGTTTTAACAAGACGGGTTTAATGCCCCTTGGAAGAGACATGGGGTTCAGAGTGGTTTAACAAGATGGTTTCAATGCCTCTTGGAAGAGACGTGGAGTTTACAGTAGCTTAATAAGACAGTTTTAATGCCCTTTGGAAGAGACGTTGAGATCAGAGTGGTTTAACAAGATGGTTTTAATGACCCTTGGAAGAGACGTGGAGGTCAAAGTAGCTTAACAAAACGGTTTTAATGCCTCTTGTAAGAGACGTGGAGGTCAGAGTGGTTTAAGAGACGGTTTTAATGTCCCTTGGAAGAGACATGGAGGTCACAGTAGCTTAACAAGACTGTTTTAATGCCCCTTGGAAGAGACGTGGAGGTCACAGTAGCTTAACAAGACGGTTTTAATGGCCCTTGGAAGAGATGTGGAGATCAGAGTGGTTAACAAGATGGTTTTAATGCCCTTTGGAAGAGACGTGGACGTCACAGTAGCTTAACAAGACTGTTTTAATGGCCCTTGGATGAGACGTGGAGGTCACAGTAGCTTAAAATGACGGTATTAATGCCCCGTGGAAGAGACATGGAGGTCAAAGTACCTGAACAAGATGGTTTTAATGCCCATTGGAAGAGACATGGAGGTCAGAGTGGTTTGACAAGATGGTTTTAATGTCCCTTGGAAGAGACGTGGAGGTCACAGTAGCTTAACAAGACTGTTTTATTGCCCCTTGGAAGAGACATGGAGTTCAGAGTGGTTTAACAAGACGGTTTTAATGCCCCTTGGAAGACACATGGAGGTCACAGTAGCTTAACAAGACTGTTTTAATGCCCCTAGGAAGAGACATGGAGGTCAGAGTGGTTTAACAAGATGGTTTTAATGCACCTTGGAAGAGACATGAAGGTCACAACAGCTTAACAAGACGGTATTAATGCCCCTTGGAAGAGATGTGGACGTCACAGTAGCTTAACAAGACGGTTTAAATGCCCCTTGGAAGAGACGTGGAGGTCAGAGTGGTTCAACAAGACGGTTTTAATGCCCCTTGGAAGATACGTGAAGGTCACAGTAGCTTAACAAGACGGTTTTAATGCCCCTTGGACGAGACGTGGGGGTCAAAGCAGCTTAACAAGGCGGTTTTAATGCCTCTTGGAAAAGACGTGGAGGTCACAGTAGCTTAACAAGACGGTTTTAATGCCCCTTGGAAGAGACATGGAGTTCAGAGTGGTTTAACAAGACGGTTTTAATGCACCTTGGAAGAGACGTGGAGGTCACAGTAGCTTAACAAGACTGTTTTAATGCCCCTTGGAAGAGACATGGAGGTCAGAGTGGTTTAAAAATATGGTTTTAATGCCCCTTGGAAGAGACATGAAAGTCACAGTAGCTTAACAAGAAGGTTTTAATGCCCCTTGGAAGAGACGTGGAGGTCAGAGTGGTTCAACAAGACGGTTAAATGCCCCTTGGAAGAGACGTGGAGGTCACAGTAGCTTAACAAGACGGTTTTAATGCCCCTTGGACGAGACGTGGAGGTCAAAGCAGCTTAACAAGACGGTTTTAATGCCTCTTGGAAGAGACGTGGAGGTCAGAGTGGTTCAACAAGACTATTTTATTGCCCCTTGGAAGAGACGTGGAGGTCACAGTAGCTTAACAAGACGGTTTTAATGCCCCTTGGAAGAGACGTGGAGGTTAGAGTGGTTTAACAAAATGGTTTTAATGCCCCTTGGAAGAGACGTGGAGGTCACATTAGCTTAAAAAGACTGTTTTAATGCTCCTTGGAAGAGACGTGGAGTTCAGAGTGGTTAACAAGACAGTTTTAATGCCCCTTGGAAGAGACGTGGAGGTCACAGTAGCTTAACAAGACGGATTTAATGCCCCTTTGAAGAGTCGTGGAGGTCAGAGTGGTTTAACAAGATGGTTTTAATGCCCCTTGGAAGAGACATGAAGGTCACAGTAGCTTAACAAGACGGTTTTAATGCCCCTTGGAAGAGACGTGGAGGTGACAGTAGCTTAACAAGACTGTTTAAATGCCCCTCGGAAGAGACGTGGAGGTCAGAATGGTTCAACAAGACGGTTTTAATGCCCCTTGGAAGAGACGTGGAGTTCACAGTAGCTTAACAAGACGGTTTTAATGCCCCTTGGAAGAGACGTGTAGGTCACAGTAGCTTAACAAGACTGATTTAATGCCCCTTGGAAGAAATGTGGAGGTCAGAGTGGTTCAACAAGACGGATTTAATGCCCCTTGGAAGAGACGTGGAGGTCACAGTAGCTTAACAAGATGGTTTTAATGCCTCTTGGAAGAGACGTGGAGGTCAGAGTGGTTCAACAAGACTGTTTTAATGCCCCGTGGAAGAGATGTGGAGGTCACAGTATCTTAAGAAGACGGTTTTAATGCCCCTTGGAAGAGACATGGAGTTCAGAGTGGTTTAACAAGACGGCTTTAATGCACTTGGAAGAGACGTGTAGGTCACAGCAGCTTAACAAGACTGTCTTAATGCCCCTTGGAAGAGACCTGAAGGTCACAGTAGCTTAACAAGCTGGTTTTAATGCCCCTTGGAAGAGACGTGGAGGTCACAGTTGCTTTACAAGACGGTTTTAATGCCCCTTGGAAGAGACGTTGAGGTCAGAGTGGATCAACAAGATGGTTTTAATTCCCCTTGGAAGAGACGTGGAGGTCACAGTAGCTTAACAAGATGGTTTTAATGCCCCTTGGACGAGAAGTGGAGGTCAAAGCAGCTTAACAAGATTGTTTTAATGCCCCTTGGAAGAGACGTGGAGGTCACAGTAGCTTAAGAAGACGGTTTTAATGCCCCTTGGAAGAGACGTGGAGTTTAGAGTGGTTTAACAAAATGCTTTTAATGCCCCTTGGAAGAGACGTGGAGGTCTCATTAGCTTAAAAAGACGGTTTTAATGTCACTTGGAAGAGACGTGGAGGTCAGAGTTGGTTAACAAGATGGTTTTAATGCCCCTTGGAAGAGTCATGGAGGTCACAGTAGCTTAACCAGACGGTTTTAATGCCCCTTGGAAGAGAGATGGAGGTCAGAGTGGTTTAACAAGACGGTTTTAATGCTCCTTCGAAGAGACGTTGAGTTCAGAGTGGTTTAACAAGACGTTTTATTGCCCCTTGTAAGATACTTGTAGGTCAGACTGGTTTTACAAAACAGTTTTAATTCCACTTGTAAGAGACGTGGAGGTCAGAGTGGTTTAACAAGGCTGTTTTAATGCCCCTTGGAAGAGACGTGGAGGTCACAGTAGCTTAACAAGACGGATTTAATGCCCCTTTGAAGAGACGTGGAGGTCAGAGTGGTTAAACAAGATTGTTTTAATGCCATTTGGAAGAGACGTGGAGGTCACAGTAGCTTAACAAGACTGTTTTATTGCCCCTTGGAAGAGACATGGAGTTCAGAGTGGTTTAACAAGACGGTTTTAATGCCCCTTGTAAGAGACATGGAGGTCAGAGTAGCATAACAAGACTGTTTTAATGCCCCTTGGAAGAGACATGGAGGTCAGAGTGGTTTAACAAGATGGTTTTAATGCCCCTTGGAAGAGACATGAAGGTCACAGTAGCTTAACAAGACGGTTTTAATGCCCCTTGGAAGAGACGTGGAGGTGACAGTTGCTTAACAAGATTGTTTAAATGCCCCTTGGAAGAGACGTGTAGGTCACAGTAGCTTAGAAGACTGTTTTAATGCCCCTTGGATGAGACGTGGAGGTCACAGTAGCTTAAAATGACGGTATTAATGCCCCGTGGAAGCGACGTGGAGGTCACAGTACCTTAACAAGATGGTTTTAATGCCCATTGGAAGAGACATGGATGTCAGAGTGGTTTAACAAGATGGTTTTAATGTCCCTTGGAAGAGACGTGGAGGTCACAGTAGCCTAACAAGACTGTTTTATTGCCCCTTGGAAGAGACATGGAGTTCAGAGTGGTTTAACAAGACGGTTATAATGCCCCTTGGAAGATACATGGAGGTTACAGTAGCTTAACAAGACGGTTTTAATGCCCCTAGGAAGAGACATGGAGGTCAGAGTGATTTAACAAGATGGTTTTAATGCACCTTGGAAGAGACATGAAGGTCACAATAGCTTAACAAGACGGTATTAATGCCCCTTGGAAGAGACGTGGAGATCACAGTAGCTTAAAAAGACGGTTTTAATGCCCATTGGAAGATACGTGGAGGTCACCGTAGCTTAACAAGATGGTTTTAATGTCCCTTGGACGAAACGTGGAGGTCAAAGCAGCTTAACAAGACGGTTTTAATGCCTATTGGAAAAGACGTGGTGGTCAGAGTGGTTCAACATGACTGTTTTAATTTCCCTTGGAAGAGACGTGGAGGTCACAGTAGCTTAACAAGACGGTTTTAATGCCACTTGGAAGAAACGTGGAGGTCAGAGTGGTTTAATAAGACGGTATAAATGTCCCTTGGAAGAGACGTGGAGGTCAGAGTGTTTTAACAAGACGGGTTTAATGCCCCTTGGAAGAGACATGGGGTTCAGAGTGGTTTAACAAGATGGTTTCAATGCCTCTTGGAAGAGACGTGGAGTTTACAGTAGCTTAACAAGACAGTTTTAATGCCCTTTGGAAGAGACGTTGAGATCAGAGTGGTTTAACAAGATGGTTTTAATGACCCTTGGAAGAGACGTGGAGGTCAAAGTAGCTTAACAAAACGGTTTTAATGCATCTTGTAAGAGACGTGGAGGTCAGAGTGGTTTAAGAGACGGTTTTAATGTCCCTTGGAAGAGACATGGAGGTCACAGTAGCTTAACAAGACTGTTTTAATGCCCCTTGGAAGAGACGTGGAGGTCACAGTAGCTTAACAAGACGGTTTTAATGGCCCTTGGAAGAGATGTGGAGATCAGAGTGGTTAACAAGATGGTTTTAATGCCCTTTGGAAGAGACGTGGACGTCACAGTAGCTTAACAAGACTGTTTTAATGCCCCTTGGATGAGACGTGGAGGTCACAGTAGCTTAAAATGACGGTATTAATGCCCCGTGGATGAGACATGGAGGTCAAAGTACCTGAACAAGATGGTTTTAATGCCCATTGGAAGAGACATGGAGGTCTGAGTGGTTTGACAAGATGGTTTTAATGTCCCTTGGAATAGACGTGTAGGTCACAGTAGCTTAACAAGACTGTTTTAATGCCCCTTGGAAGAGACATGGAGTTCAGAGTGGTTTAACAAGACGGCTTTAATGCACTTGGAAGAGACGTGTAGGTCACAGCAGCTTAACAAGACTGTCTTAATGCCCCTTGGAAGAGACCTGAAGGTCACAGTAGCTTAACAAGCTGGTTTTAATGCCCCTTGGAAGAGACGTGGAGGTCACAGTTGCTTTACAAGACGGTTTTAATGCCCCTTGGAAGAGACGTTGAGGTCAGAGTGGATCAACAAGATGGTTTTAATTCCCCTTGGAAGAGACGTGGAGGTCACAGTAGCTTAACAAGATGGTTTTAATGCCCCTTGGACGAGACGTGGAGGTCACAGTAGCTTAAGAAGACGGTTTTAATGCCCCTTGGAAGAGACGTGGAGGTTAGAGTGGTTTAACAAAATGATTTTAATGCCCCTTGGAAGAGACGTGGAGGTCTCATTAGCTTAAAAAGACGGTTTTAATGCCACTTGGAAGAGACGTGGAGGTCAGAGTTGGTTAACAAGATGGTTTTAATGCCCCTTGGAAGAGTCATGGAGGTCACAGTAGCTTAACAACACGGTTTTAATGCCCCTTGGAAGAGAGATGGAGGTCAGAGTGGTTTAACAAGACGGTTTTAATGCTCCTTCAAAGAGACGTTGAGTTCAGAGTGGTTTAACAAGACGTTTTATTGCCCCTTGTAAGATACTTGTAGGTCAGACTGGATTTACAAGACAGTTTTAGTTCCCCTTGGAAGAGACGTGGAGGTCAGAGTGGTTTAACAAGGCTGTTTTAATGCCCCTTGGAAGAGATGTGGAGGTCACAGTAGCTTAACAAGACGGATTTAATGCCCCTTTGAAGAGACGTGGAGGTCAGAGTGGTTTAACAAGTTTGTTTTAATGCCACTTGGAAGAGACGTGGAGGTCACAGTAGCTTAACAAGACGGTTTTAATGCCCCTTGGAAGAGACGTGCAGTTCAAAGTGGTTTAACAAGATGGTTTTATTGCCCCTTGGAAGAGACGTGGAGGTCACAGTAGCTTAACAAGACTGTTTTATTGCCCCTTGGATGAGACATGGAGTTCAGAGTGGTTTAACAAGACGGTTTTAATGCCCCTTGTAAGAGACATGGAGGTCAGAGTAGCTTAACAAGACTGTTTTAATGCCCCATGGAAGAGACATGGAGGTCAGAGTGGTTTAACAAGATGGTTTTAATGCCCCTTGGAAGAGACATGAAAGTCACAGTAGCTTAACAAGACTGTTTTAATGCCCCTTGGAAGAGACGTGGAGGTGACAGTAGCTTAACAAGATTGTTTATATGCCCCTTGGAAGAGACGTGTAGGTCACAGTAGCTTAACAAGACTGTTTTAATGCCCCTTGGATGAGACGTGGAGGTCACAGTAGCTTAAAATGACGGTATTAATGCCCCGTGGAAGCTACGTGGAGGTCACAGTACCTTAACAAGATGGTTTTAATGCCCATTGGAAGAGACATGGATGTCAGAGTGGTTTAACAAGATGGTTTTAATGTCCCTTGGAAGAGACGTGGAGGTCACAGTAGCTTAACAAGACTGTTTTATTGCCCTTGGAAGAGACATGGAGTTCAGAGTGGTTTAACAAGACGGTTTTAATGCCCCTTGGAAGATACATGGAGGTCACAGTAGCTTAACAAGACGGTTTTAATGCCCCTAGGAAGAGACATGGAGGTCAGAGTGGTTTAACAAGATGGTTTTAATGCACCTTGGAAGAGACATGAAGGTCACAATAGCTTAACAAGACGGTATTAATGCCCCTTTGAAGAGACGTGGAGGTCACAGTAGCTTAAAAAGACGGTTTAAATGCCCCTTGGAAGAGACGTGGAGGTCAGAGTGGTTCAACAAGATGGTTTTAATGCCCATTGGAAGATACGTGGAGGTCACAGTAGCTTAACAAGATGGTTTTAATGCCCCTTGGACGAAACGTGGAGGTCAAAGCAGCTTAACAAGACGGTTTTAATGCCTATTGGAAAAGACGTGGTGGTCAGAGTGGTTCAACATGACTGTTTTAATGTCCCTTGGAAGAGACGTGGAGGTCACAGTAGTTTAACAAGACAATTTTAATGCCCCTTGGAAGAAACGTGGAGGTCAGAGTGGTTTAATAAGACGGTATAAATGTCCCTTGGAAGAGACGTGGAGGTCAGAGTGTTTTAACAAGACTGGTTTAATGCCCCTTGGAAGAGACATGAGGTTCAGAGTGGTTTAACAAGATGGTTTCAATGCCTCTTGGAAGTGAATTGGAGTTTACAGTAGCTTAACAAGACAGTTTCAATGCCCTTTGGAAGAGACGTTGAGTTCAGAGTGGTTTAACAAGATGGTTTTAATGACACTTGGAAGAGACGTGGAGGTCAAAGTAGCTTAACAAAACGGTTTTAATGCCTCTTGGAAGAGACGTGGAGGTCAGAGTGGTTTAAGAAGACGGTTTTAATGTCCCTTGGAAGAGACGTGGAGGTCACAGTAGCTTAACAAGACGGTTTTAATGGCCCTTGGAAGAGATGTGGAGATCAGAGTGGTTAACAAGATGGTTTTAATGCCCTTTGGAAGAGACGTGGACGTAACAGTAGCTTAACAAGACGGTTTTAATGCCCCTTGGATGAGACGTGGAGGTCACAGTAGCTTAAAATGACGGTATTAATGCCCCGTGGAAGAGACGTGGAGGTCAAAGTACCTGAACAAGATGGTTTTAATGCCCATTGGAAGATACATGGAGGTCAGAGTGGTTTAACAAGATGGTTTTAATGTCCCTTGGAAGAGACGTGGAGGTCAGAGTGGTTCAACAAGACGGTTTTAATGCCCCTTGGAAGAGACGTGGAGGTCACAGTAGCTTAACAAGATGCTTTTAATGCCTCTTGGAAGAGACGTGGAGGTCAGAGTGGTTCAAGAAGACTGTTTTAATGCCCCGTGGAAGAGACGTGGAGGTCACAGTATCTTAAGAAGACGGTTTTAATGCCCCTTGGAAGAGACATGGAGTTCAGAGTGGTTTAACAAGACGGCTTTAATCCACTTGGAAGAGACGTGGAGGTCACAGCAGCTTAACAAGACTGTTTTAATGCCCCTTGGAAGAGACATGAAGGTCACAGTAGCTTAACAAGATGGTTTTAATGCCCCTTGGAAGAGACGTGGAGGTCACAGTAGCTTTACAAGACGGTTTTAATGCCCCTTGGAAGAGACGTGGAGGTCAGAGTGGATCAACAAGATGGTTTTAATTCCCCTTGGAAGAGACGTGGAGGTCACAGTAGCTTAACAAGATGGTTTTAATGCCCCTTGGACGAGAAGTGGAGGTCAAAGCAGCTTAACAAGATAGTTTTAATGCCCCTTGGAAGAGACGTGGAGGTCACAGTGGCTTAAGAAGACGGTTTTAATGCCCCTTGGAAGAGACGTGGAGTTTAGAGTGATTTAACAAAATGCTTTTAATGCCCCTTGGAAGAGACGTGGAGGTCTCATTAGCTTAAAAAGACGGTTTTAATGCCACTTGGAAGAGACGTGGAGGTCAGAGTTGGTTAACAAGATGGTTTTAATGCCCCTTGGAAGAGTCATGGAGGTCACAGTAGCTTAACAAGACGGTTTTAATGCCCCTTGGAAGAGAGATGGAGGTCAGAGTGGTTTAACAAGACGGTTTTAATGCTCCTTCGAAGAGACGTTGAGATCAGAGTGGTCTAACAAGACGTTTTATTGCCCCTTGTAAGATACTTGTAGGTCAGACTGGTTTTTCAAAACAGTTTTAATTCCACTTGGAAGAGACGTGGAGGTCAGAGTGGTTTAACAAGGCTGTTTTAATGCCCCTTGGAAGAGACGTGGAGGTCACAGTAGCTTAACAAGACGGATTTAATGCCCCTTTGAATAGACATGGAGGTCAGAGTGGTTAAACAAGATTGTTTTAATGCCACTTGGAAGAGACGTGGAGGTCACAGTAGCTTAACAATACGGTTTTAATGCCCCTTGGAAGAGACGCACAGTTCAAAGTGGTTTAACAAGATGGTTTTAATGCCCCTTGTAAGAGACGTGGAGGTCAGAGTAGCTTAACAAGACTGTTTTAATGCCCCTTGGAAGAGACATGGAGGTCAGAGTGGTTTAACAAGATGGTTTTAATGCCCCTTGGAAGAGACATGAAGGTCACAGTAGCTTAACAAGACGGTTTTAATGCCCCTTGGAAGAGACGTGGAGGTGACAGTTGCTTAACAAGATTGTTTAAATGCCCCTTGGAAGAGACGTGTAGGTCACAGTAGCTTAGAAGACTGTTTTAATGCCCCTTGGATGAGACGTGGAGGTCACAGTAGCTTAAAATGACGGTATTAATGCCCCGTGGAAGCGACGTGGAGGTCACAGTACCTTAACAAGATGGTTTTAATGCCCATTGGAAGAGACATGGATGTCAGAGTGGTTTAACAAGATGGTTTTAATGTCCCTTGGAAGAGACGTTGAGGTCACAGTAGCCTAACAAGACTGTTTTATTGCCCCTTGGAAGAGACATGGAGTTCAGAGTGGTTTAACAAGACGGTTATAATGCCCCTTGGAAGATACATGGAGGTCACAGTAGCTTAACAAGACGGTTTTAATGCCCCTAGGAGGAGACATGGAGGTCAGAGTGGTTTAACAAGATGGTTTAATGCACCTTGGAAGAGACATGAAGGTCACAATAGCTTAACAAGACGGTATTAATGCCCCTTGGAAGAGACGTGGAGATCACAGTAGCTTAAAAAGACGGTTTTAATGCCCATTGGAAGATACGTGGAGGTCACAGTAGCTTAACAAGATGGTTTTAATGCCCCTTGGAAGAAACGTGGAGGTCAAAGCAGCTTAACAAGACGGTTTTAATGCCTATTGGAAAAGACGTGGTGGTCAGAGTGGTTCAACATGACTGTTTTAATGTCCCTTGGAAGAGACGTGGAGGTCACAGTAGCTTAACAAGACGGTTTTAATGCCCCTTGGAAGAAACGTGGAGGTCAGAGTGGTTTAATAAGACGGTATAAATGTCCCTTGGAAGAGATGTGGAGGTCAGAGTGTTTTAACAAGACGGGTTTAATGCCCCTTGGAAGAGACATGGGGTTCAGAGTGGTTTAACAAGATGGTTTCAATGCCTCTTGGAAGAGACGTGGAGTTTACAGTAGCTTAACAAGACAGTTTTAATGCCCTTTGGAAGAGACGTTGAGATCAGAGTGGTTTAACAAGATGGTTTTAATGACCCTTGGAAGAAACGTGGAGGTCAAAGTAGCTTAACAAAACGGTTTTAATGCCTCTTGGAAGAGACGTGGAGGTCAGAGTGGTTTAAGAGACGGTTTTAATGTCCCTTGGAAGAGACATGGAGGTCACAGTAGCTTAACAAGACTGTTTTAATGCCCCTTGGAAGAGACGTGGAGGTCACAGTAGCTTAACAAGACGGTTTTAATGGCCCTTGGAAGAGATGTGGAGATCAGAGTGGTTAACAAGATGGTTTTAATGCCCTTTGGAAGAGACGTGGACATCACAGTAGCTTAACAAGACTGTTTTAATGCCCCTTGGATGAGACGTGGAGGTCACAGTAGCTTAAAATGACGGTATTAATGCACCGTGGAAGAGACATGGAGGTCAAAGTACCTGAACAAGATGGTTTTAAGGCCCATTGGAAGAGACATGGAGGTCAGAGTGGTTTGACAAGATGGTTTTAATGTCCCTTGGAAGAGACGTGGAGGTCACAGTAGCTTAACAAGACTGTTTTATTGCCCCTTGGAAGAGACATGGAGTTCAGAGTGGTTTAACAAGACGGTTTTAATGCCCCTTGGAAGATACATGGAGGTCACAGTAGCTTAACAAGACTGTTTTAATGCCCCTAGGAAGAGACATGGAGGTCAGAGTGGTTTAACAAGATGGTTTTAATGCACCTTGGAAGAGACATGAAGGTCACAACAGCTTAACAAGACGGTATTAATGCCCCTTGGAAGAGACGTGGACGTCACAGTAGCTTAACAAGATGGTTTAAATGCCCCTTGGAAGAGACGTGGAGGTCAGAGTGGTTCAACAAGACGGTTTTAATGCCCCTTGGAAGATACGTGGAGGTCACAGTAGCTTAACAAGACGGTTTTAATGCCCCTTGGACGAGACGTGGAGGTCAAAACAGCTTAACAAGGCGGTTTTAATGCCTCTTGGAAAAGACGTGGAGGTCACAGTAGCTTAACAAGACGGTTTTAATGCCCCTTGGAAGAGACATGGAGTTCAGAGTGGTTTAAAAATATGGTTTTAATGCCCCTTGGACGAGACGTGGAGGTCAAAGCAGCTTAACAAGACGGTTTTAATGCCTCTTGGAAGAGACGTGGAGGTCAGAGTGGTTCAACAAGACTATTTTATTGCCCCTTGGAAGAGACGTGGAGGTCACAGTAGCTTAACAAGACGGTTTTAATGCCCCTTGGAAGAGACGTGGAGGTTAGAGTGGTTTAACAAAATGATTTTAATGCCCCTTGAAAGAGACGTGGAGGTCACATTAGCTTAAAAAGACGGTTTTAATGCCCCTTGGAAGAGACGTGGAGTTCAGAGTGGTTAACAAGACGGTTTTAATGCCCCTTGGAAGAGACGTGGAGGTCACAGTAGCTTAACAAGACGGATTTAATGCCCCTTTGAAGAGACGTGGAGGTCAGAGTGGTTTAACAAGATGGTTTTAATGCCCCTTGGAAGAGACATGAAGGTCACAATAGCTTAACAAGACGGTTTTAATGCTTCTTGGAAGAGACGTGGAGGTGACAGTAGCTTAACAAGATTGTTTAAATGCCCCTTGGAAGAGACGTGGAGGTCAGAGTGGTTCAACAAGACAGTTTTAATGCCCCTTGGAAGAGACGTGGAGTTCACAGTAGCTTAACAAGACGGTTTTAATGCCCCTTGGAAGAGACGTGGAGGTCACAGTAGCTTAACAAGACTGATTTAATGCCCCTTGGAAGAGACGTGGAGGTCAGAGTGGTTCAACAAGACGGTTTTAATGCCCCTTGGAAGAGACGTGGAGGTCACAGTAGCTTAACAAGATGGTTTTAATGCCTCTTGGAAGAGACGTGGAGGTCAGAGTGGTTCAACAAGACTGTTTTAATGCCCCGTGGAAGAGACGTGGAGGTCACAGTATCTTAAGAAGACGGTTTTAATGCCCCTTGGAAGAGACATGGAGTTCAGAGTGGTTTAACAAGACGGCTTTAATGCACTTGGAAGAGACGTATAGGTCACAGCAGCTTAACAAGACTGTTTTAATGCCCCTTGGAAGAGACATGAAGGTCACAGTAGCTTAACAAGCTGGTTTTAGTGCCCCTTGGAAGAGACGTGGAGGTCACAGTTGCTTTACAAGACGGTTTTAATGCCCCTTGGAAGAGACGTGGAGGTCAGAGTGGATCAACAAGATGGTTTTAATTCCCTTTGGAAGAGACGTGGAGGTCACAGTAGCTTAACAAGATGGTTTTAATGCCCCTTGGACGAGACGTGGAGGTCACAGTAGCTTAAGAAGACGGTTTTAATGCCCCTTGGAAGAGACGTGGAGGTTTGAGTGGTTTAACAAAATGCTTTTAATGCCCCTTGGAAGAGACGTGGAGGTCTCATTAGCTTAAAAAGACGGTTTTAATGCCACTTGGAAGAGACGTGGAGGTCAGAGTTGGTTAACAAGATGGTTTTAATGCCCCTTGGAAGAGTCATGGAGGTCACAGTAGCTTAACAAGACGGTTTTAATGCCCCTTGGAAGAGAGATGGAGGTCAGAGTGGTTTAACAAGACGGTTTTAATGCTCCTTCGAAGAGACGTTGAGTTCAGAGTGGTTTAACAAGACGTTTTATTGCCCCTTGTAAGATACTTGTAGGTCAGACTGGTTTTACAAGACAGTTTTAATTCCCCTTGGAAGAGACGTGGAGGTCAGAGTGGTTTAACAAGGCTGTTTTAATGCCCCTTGGAAGAGACGTGGAGGTCACAGTAGCTTAACAAGACGGATTTAATGCCCCTTTGAAGAGACGTGGAGGTCAGAGTGGTTTAACAAGTTTGTTTTAATGCCACTTGGAAGAGACATGGAGGTCACAGTAGCTTAACAACACGGTTTTAATGCCCCTTGGAAGAGACGTGCAGTTCAAAGTGGTTTAACAAGATGGTTTTAATGCCCCTTGGAAGAGACGTGGAGGTCACAGTAGCTTAACAAGACTGTTTTATTGCCCCTTGGAAGAGACATGGAGTTCAGAGTCGTTTAACAAGACGGTTTTAATGCCTCTTGTAAGAGACATGGAGGTCAGAGTAGCTTAACAAGACTGTTTTAATGCCCCTTGGAAGAGACATGGAGGTCAGAGTGGTTTAACAAGATGGTTTTAATGCCCCTTGGAAGAGACATGAAGGTCACAGTAGCTTAACAAGACTGTTTTAATGCCCCTTGGAAGAGACGTGGAGGTGATAGTAGCTTAACAAGATTGTTTAAATGCCCCTTGAAAGAGACGTGTAGGTCACAGTAGCTTAACAAGACTGTTTTAATGCCCCTTGGATGAGACGTGGAGGTCACAGTAGCTTAAAATGACGGTATTAATGCCCCGTGGAAGCGACGTGGAGGTCACAGTACCTTAACAAGATGGTTTTAATGCCCATTGGAAGAGACATGGATGTCAGAGTGGTTTAACAAGATGGTTTTAATGTCCCTTGGAAGAGACGTGGAGGTCACAGTAGCTTAACAAGTCTGTTTTATTGCCCCTTGGAAGAGACATGGAGTTCAGAGTGGTTTAACAAGACGGTTTTAATGAGCCTTGGAAGATACATGGAGGTCACAGTAGCTTAACAAGACGGTTTTAATGCCCCTAGGAAGAGACATGGAGGTCAGAGTGGTTTAACAAGATGGTTTTAATGCACCTTGGAAGAGACATGAATGTCACAATAGCTTAACAATACGGTATTAATGCCCCTTGGAAGAGACGTGGAGGTCACAGTACCTTAAAAAGTCGGTTTAAATGCCCCTTGGAAGAGACGTTGAGTTCAGAGTGGTTTAACAAGATGGTTTTAATGACACTTGGAAGAGACGTGGAGGTCAAAGTAGCTTAACAAAACGGTTTTAATGCCTCTTGGAAGAGACGTGGACGTCAGAGTGGTTTAAGAAGACGGTTTTAATGTCCCTTGGAAGAGACATGGAGGTCACAGTAGCTTAACAAGACTGTTTTAATGCCCCTTGGAAGAGAAGTGGAGGTCACAGTAGCTTAACAAGACGGTTTTAATGGCCCTTGGAAGAGATGTGGAGATCAGAGTGGTTAACAAGATGGTTTTAATGCCCTTTGGAAGAGACGTGGACGTAACAGTAGCTTAACAAGACGGTTTTAATGCCCCTTAGATGAGACGTGGAGGTCACAGTAGCTTAAAATGACGGTATTAATGCCCCGTGAAAGAGACGTGGAGGTCAAAGTACCTGAACAAGATGGTTTTAATGCCCATTGGAAGAGACATGGAGGTCAGAATGGTTTAACAAGATGGTTTTAATGTCCCTTGGAAGAGACGTGGAGGTCACAGTAGCTTAACAAGACTGTTTTATTGCCCCTTGGAAGAGACATGGAGGTCAAAGCAGCTTAACAAGGCGGTTTTAATGCCTCTTGGAAAAGACGTGGAGGTCAGAGTGGTTCAACAAGACTGTTTTAATGCCCCTTGGAAGAGACGTGGAGGTCACAGTAGCTTAACAAGACGGTTTTAATGCCCCTTGGAAGAGACATGGAGTTCAGAGTGGTTTAACAAGACGGTTTTAATGCACCTTGGAAGAGACGTGGAGGTCACAGTAGCTTAACAAGGCTGTTTTAAGGCCCCTTGGAAGAGACATGGAGGTCAGAGTGGTTTAAAAATATGGTTTTAATGCCCCTTGGAAGAGACATGAAGGTCACAGTAGCTTAACAAGACGGTTTTAATGCCCCTTGGACGAGACGTGGAGGTCAAAGCAGCTTAACAAGACGGTTTTAATGCCTCTTGGAAGAGACGTGGAGGTCAGAGTGGTTCAACAAGACTATTTTATTGCCCCTTGGAAGAGACGTGGAGGTCACAGTAGCTTAACAAGACGGTTTTAATGCCCCTTGGAAGAGACGTGGAGGTTAGAGTGGTTTAACAAAATGGTTTTAACGCCCCTTGGAAGAGACGTGGAGGTCACATTAGCTTAAAAAGATGGTTTTAATGCCCCTTGGAAGAGACGTGGAGGTTAGAGTGGTTTAACAAAATGGTTTTAATGCCCCTTGGAAGAGACGTGGAGGTCACAGTAGCTTAACAAGATGGTTTTAATGCCCCTTGGAAGAGACTTGGAGGTTAGAGTGGTTTAACAAAATGGTTTTAATGCTCCTTGGAAGAGACGTGGAGGTCCCATTAGCTTAAAAAGACGGATTTAATGCCCCTTGGAAGAGACGTGGAGTTCAGAGTGGTTAACAAGATGGTTTTAATGCCCCGTGGAAGAGACGTGGAGGTCACAATACCTTAACAAGATGGTTTAATGCCCATTGGAAGAGACATGGAGGTCAGAGTGGTTTAACAAGATGGTTTTAATGCCCCTTGGAAGAGACGTGGAGGTCACAGTAGCTTAACAAGACTGTTTTATTGCCCCTTGGAAGAGACATGGAGTTCAGAGTGGTTTAACTAGACGGTTTTAATGCCCCTTGGAAGAGACGTGGAGGTCACAGTAGCTTAACAAGACGGTTTTAATGCCCCATGGAAGAGACGTGAAGGTCACAGTACCTTAACAAGATGGTTTTAATGCCCCTTGGAAGAGACATGGAGTTCAGAGTGGTTTAAGAAGACGCTTTTAATGCACTTGGAAGAGACGTATAGGTCACAGTAGCTTAACAAGACGGTTTTAATGCCCCTTGGAAGAGAAGTGGAGGTCACAGTAGCTTTACAAGATGGTTTTAATTCCCCTTGGAAGAGACGTGAAGGTCACAGTAGCTTAACAAGACGGTTTTAATGCCCCTTGGACGAGACGTGGAGGTCAAAGCAGCTTAATAAGATAGTTTTAATGCCCCTTGGAAGAGACGTGAAGGTCACAGTAGCTTAAGAAGACGGTTTTAATGCCCCTTGGAAGAGACGTGGAGGTTAGAGTAGTTTAACAAAATGCTTTTAATGCCCCTTGGAAGAGACGTGGAGGTCTCATTAGCTTAAAAAGACGGTTTTAATGCCACTTGGAAGAGACGTGGAGGTCAGAGTTGGTTAACAAGATGGTTTTAATGCCCCTTGGAAGAGTCAAGGAGGTCACAGTAGCTTAACAAGACGGTTTTAATGCCCCTTGGAAGAGAGATGGAGGTCAGAGTGGTTTAACAGGACGGTTTTAATGCTCCTTCGAAGAGACGTTGAGTTCAGAGTGGTTTAACAAGACGTTTTATTGCCCCTTGTAAGATACTTGTAGGTCAGACTGGTTTTACAAGACAGTTTTAATTCCCCTTGGAAGAGACGTGGAGGTTAGAGTGGTTTAACAAAATGCTTTTAATGCCCCTTGGAAGAGACGTGGAGGTCACAGTAGCTTAACAAGACTGTTTTATTGCCCCTTGGAAGAGACATGGAGTTCAGAGTGGTTTAACAAGACGGTTTTAATGCCCCTTGTAAGAGACATGGAGGTCACAGTAGCTTAACAAGACTGTTTTAATGCCCCTTGGAAGAGACATGGAGGTCAGAGTGGTTTAACAAGATGGTTTTAATGCCCCTTGGAAGAGACATGAAGGTCACAGTAGCTTAACAAGACGGTTTTAATGCCCCTTGGAAGAGATGTGGAGGTGACAGTAGCTTAACAAGATTGTTTAAATGCCCCTTGGAAGAGACGTGGAGGTCAGAGTGGTTCAACAAGACAGTTTTAATGCCCCTTGGAAGAGACGTGGAGTTCACAATAGCTTAACAAGATGGTTTTAATGCCTCTTGGAAGAGACGTGGAGGTCACAGTAGCTTAACCAGACTGATTTAATGCCCCTTGGAAGAGACGTGGAGGTCAGAGTGGTTCAACAAGACGGTTTTAATGCCCCTTGGAAGAGACGTGGAGGTCACAGTAGCTTAACAAGATGGTTTTAATGCCTCTTGGAAGAGACGTGGAGGTCAGAGTGGTTCAACAAGACTGTTTTATTGCCCCGTGGAAGAGACGTGGAGGTCACAGTATCTTAACAAGACGGTTTTAATGCCCCTTGGAAGAGACATGGAGTTCAGAGTGGTTTAACAAGACGGCTTTAATGCACTTGGAAGAGACGTGGAGGTCACAGCAGCTTAACAAGACTGTTTTAATTACCCTTAGAAGAGACATGAAGGTCACAGTAGCTTAACAAGACGGTTTTAATGCCCCTTGGAAGAGACGTGGAGGTCAGAGTGGATCAACAAGATGGTTTTAATTCCCCTTGGAAGAGACGTGGAGGTCACAGTAGCTTAACAAGACGGTTTTAATGCCCCTTGGACGAGACGTGGAGGTCAAAGCAGCTTAACAAGATAGTTTTAATGCCCCTTGGAAGAGACGTGGAGGTCACAGTAGCTTAAGAAGACGGTTTTAATGCCCCTTGGAAGAGACATGGAGGTTAGAGTGGTTTAACAAAATGCTTTTAACACTAGGACTACTGGACTCGTGACCCCGCCTAGAACTACTGAAAGGAGTCATTTTGACTCCTTGCTTGTTTTCGTTTATTTTTAGAGTTTCATTTGTGGTTATTTATTAATAATTATATTTTTTGTAATGTATTATTATTGTGAGATCCAACAGTAATGCTTTTGATTGTTTTTTTTTCTGCTTTTCTTATTTTTCTACAGAAAATAACAATAATTATAATAAACGTTTTTCAAACATTTTTTTTTATTCAAGTGCACACATATAAACAACAACTGAGGAACAAAAAGCAGAGAAAATGTAGGTGGAGGAGCATAAAAATGAAAATATGGCACAGAATTCACCTTCTAAACATTTGGTGTTTCGCATTTTAGGCATTGCCTTTGATTTATGGCAGTACATTGCCCACACAAAGACTTACCACAAGTCTTACAATTTCCGACAGATCTATTTTTCTTGCACTTTTCTTTGATCTGGCAAAATTTTGTTTGAACCATCACTTCTGAGCATGTAGAAACTTGGGACGTGGAACCCTTTTCCCTATCTGTGACATAAGGACCACTCAACTCTCTCACAAGCGTTTGCAAAAATGCCTTGCGTGACATTTTTTGGTGGGTAATCTCCTTGAATATTATCCATGCATTTATACCCGCAAAGTCTAAGGCATTTTCAAATGCATGAACAGGCCATCTCCTTGTGCATGTTCGTGTGGTATATTTTCGTGCCATCTGATCCACTACATCTACTCCATATTTTGTTTCATTGTAAAACTTTACCGTTTCTGGAGATTTTTTAGCGGAATCAGACGCAACAACAACATCTGGATGGACGGAACTCAAAATGACAACATTTTTGTTGGGCTTTCCTTGATATACTGTAAGTGTAAAATTGTCTTCATTTCTAAACACTTTAGTGTTGTACAATTCCTCTTTCATGGATTTTATTTCTTTAGGCACTTCTCGCCTTATCTTGTTCAGTGTTCCCACGATGGTTGCTCCTTTGCTTTTTAGCTGTTTAGCTAATTTTACTGAAGTAAAATAATTATCGGTTGTAACATTGTGACCTTTTTTCAAAAACGGGTCCAATAACTTCATTACCACATGGTCAGCTAAACGGTCCTCAGCACGGCGTGTGTCATCTTTGCCTAGATAAGGGAAGCCATTTGCCAGATATTTGCTCCTCTTATCAACAGCTAGCCAATATTTGTGGCCATATTTATCTGGTTTGGAAGGCATGTATTGCGTGAATGGACACCTAGTTTTGCTTGGGAAAAGTTGCTCATCCACCATTATGTATGGGCCAGGTTTGTAACACGCAATACAATTTTCAATAAACCTGTCCCACACAGTAGAAAATAGAGCAAACTTGTCCGTTTGCAGTCTCTCCGATCGAGTAGATTTCTCATCAAATCTGAGAAACCTTATAATTTCAACAAAGCGGTCCCTAGACATTGTCGCTTTGCAAAACGGTATTCCCCAGTCATTACACCAAATACTGCTAATCGAGTGACGGTTCGTGCCAGATATTCCACGAGCATAGAATATCGCAATGAATGCATCTAGCTCCTCATCAGATAGAGTTTGTTCAGCATTACACAGTAATACAAGCAGGTAAAACACAAGGAAAATGTGAAAAGTTGACATGTAAATTGAACTACATCTATATGAACATCAGGGTAAATAAGACAGAGTGAAAAAAATTATGCACAAAACTTTATAGCAACATTTAGTGACAAAAGGACCTCAAAATATAGTAGGGAGTCAAAATGACTCCCTTCAGTAGTTCTTGGTAAATTTTGAAAAAAACGCGCAAATTTTTCACCAAAATTATTTATTCTCACAAAATCTTTTTTCACATCATATTTGAGGAAAAGTCACCGAGTTTCAAGCCGGAATTCTGAAAAATGTAGTCACAGAAGAGAAATAAAAAACGAAAGGAGTCAAAATGACTCCATCAGTAGTTCTAGTGTTAATGCCCCTTGGAAGAGACGTGGAGGTCTCATTAGCTTAAAAAGACGGTTTTAATGCCACTTGGAAGAGACGTGGAGGTCAGAGTTGGTTAACAAGATGGTTTTAATGCCCCTTGGAAGAGTCATGGAGGTCACAGTAGCTTAACAAGACGGTTTTAATGCCCCTTGGAAGAGAGATGGAGGTCAGAGTGGTTTAATAAGACGGTTTTAATGCTCCTTCGAAGAGACGTTGAGTTCAGAGTGGTTTAACAAGACGTTTTATTGCCCCTTGTAAGATACTTGTAGGTCAGACTGGTTTTACAAGACAGTTTTAATTCCCCTTGGAAGAGACGTGGAGGTCAGAGTGGTTTAACAAGGCTGTTTTAATGCCCCTTGGAAGAGACGTGGAGGTCACAGTAGCTTAACAAGACGGATTTAATGCCCCTTTGAAGAGACGTGGAGGTCAGAGTGGTTTAACAAGATTGTTTTAATGCCACTTGGAAGAGACGTGGAGTTCACAGTAGCTTAACAAGACGGTTTTAATGCCCCTTGGAAGAGACGCGCAGTTCAAAGTGGTTTAACAAGATGGTTTTAATGCCCCTTGGAAGAGACGTGGAGGTCACAGTAGCTTAACAAGACTGTTTTAATGCCCCTTGGAAGAGACGTGGAGGTCACAATAGCTTAACAAGATGGTTTTAATGCACCTTTGAAAAGACGTGGAGATGACAGTAGCTTAACAAGATGGTTTTAATGCCCATTGGAAGAGACGTGGAGGTCAGAGTGGTTTAACAAGATGGTTTTAATGCCCCTTGGAAGAGACGTGGAGGTTAGAGTGGGGTAACAAAATGGTTTTAATGCCCCTTGGAAGAGACGTGGAGGTCACATTAGCTTAAAAAGACGGTTTTAATGCCCCTTGGAAGAGACGAGGAGGTCAGAGTTGGTTAACAAGACGGTTTTATTGCCCCTTGGAAGAGACATAGAGGTCAGAGTGGTTTAACAAGATGGTTTTAATGCCCCTTGGAAGAGACGTGGAGGTCACAGTAGCTTAACAAGATTGTTTTAATGCCCCTTGGAAGAGACGTGGAGGTCAAAGTAGCTTAACAAAACGGTTTTAATGCCTCTTGGAAGAGACATGGAGGTCAGAGTGGTTTAACAAGACGGTTTTAATGTTCCTTGGAAGAGACATGGAGGTCACAGTAGCTTAACAAGACTGTTTTAATGCCCCTTGGAAGACACGTGGAGGTCACAGTAGCTTAACAAGACGGTTTTAATGGCCCTTGGAAGAGATGTGGAGTTCAGAGTGGTTAACAAGATGGTTTTAATGCCCTTTGGAAGAGACGTGGAGGTCACAGTAGCTTAACAAGACTGTTTTAATGCCCCTTGGATGAGACGTGGAGGTCACAGTAGCTTAAAATGACGGTTTTAATGCCCATTCGAAGAGACGTGGAGGTCACAGTACCTTAACAAGATGGTTTTAATCCCATTGGAAGAGACATGGAGGTCAGAGTGGTTTAACAAGATGGTTTTAATGTCCCTTGGAAGAGACGTGGAGGTCACAGTAGCTTAACAAGACTGTTTTATTGCCCCTTGGAAGAGACATGGAGTTCAGAGTGGTTTAACAAGACGGTTTTAATGCCCCTTGGAAGATACATAGAGGTCACAGTAGCTTAACAAGGCTGTTTTAATGCCCCTAGGAAGAGACATGGAGGTCAGAGTGGTTTAACAAGATGGTTTTAATGCACCTTGGAAGAGACATGAAGGTCACAATAGCTTAAGAATACGGTATTAATGCCCCTTGGAAGAGACGTGGAGGTCACAGTAGGTTAACAAGACGGTTTAAATGCCCCTTGGAAGAGACGTGGAGGTCAGAGTGGTTCAACAAGACGGTTTTAATGCCCCTTGGAAGAGACTGGGAGGTTACAGTAGCTTAACAAGATGGTTTTAATGCCCCTTGGACGAGACGTGGAGGTCAAAGCAGCTTAACAAGATTGTTTTAATGCCCCTTGGAAGAGACGTGGAGGTCACAGTAGCTTAAGAAGACGGTTTTAATGCCCCTTGGAAGAGACGTGGAGGTTAGAGTGGTTTAACAAAATGCTTTTAATGCCCCTTGGAAGAGACGTGGAGGTCTCATTAGCTTAAAAAGACGGTTTTAATGCCACTTGGAAGAGTCATGGAGGTGACAGTAGCTTAACAAGACGGATTTAATGCCCCTTGGAAGAGAGATGGAGGTCAGAGTGGTTTAATAAGACGGTTTTAATGCTCCTTCGAAGAGACGTTGAGTTCAGAGTGGTTTAACAAGACGTTTTATTGCCCCTTGTAAGATACTTGTAGGTCAGACTGGTTTTACAAGACAGTTTTAATTCCTCTTGGAAGAGACGTGGAGGTCAGAGTGGTTTAACAAGGCTGTTTTAATGCCCCTTGGAAGAGACGTGGAGGTCACAGTAGCTTAACAAGACGGATTTAATGCCCCTTTGAAGAGACGTGGAGGTCAGAGTGGTTTAACAAGATTGTTTTAATGCCACTTGGAAGAGACTTGGAGGTCACAGTAGCTTAACAAGACGGTTTTAATGCCCCTTGGAAGAGACGCGCAGTTCAAAGTGGTTTAACAAGATGGTTTTAATGCCCCTTGGAAGAGACATGAAGGTCACAGTAGCTTAACAAGACTGTTTTAATGCCCCTTGGAAGAGACGTGGAGGTGACAGGAGCTTAACAAGATTGTTTAAATGCCCCTTGGAAGAGACGTGTAGGTCACAGTAGCTTAACAAGACTGTTTTAATGCCCATTGGAAGAGACATGGATGTCAGAGTGGTTTAACAAGATGGTTTTAATGTCCCTTGGAAGAGACGTGGAGGTCACAGTAGCTTAACAAGACTGTTTTATTGCCCCTTTGAAGAGACATGGAGTTCAGAGTGGTTTAACAAGACGGTTTTAATGCCCCTTGGAAGATACATGGAGGTCACAGTAGCTTAACAAGACGGTTTTAATGCCCCTAGGAAGAGACATGGAGGTCAGAGTGGTTTAACAAGATGGTTTTAATGCACCTTGGAAGAGACATGAAGGTCACAATAGCTTAACAAGACGGTATTAATGCCCCTTGGAAGAGACGTGGAGGTCACAGTAGCTTAAAAAGACGGTTTAAATGCCCCTTGGAAGAGACGTGCAGGTCAGAGTGGTTCAACAAGACGGTTTTAATGCCCATTGGAAGATACGTGGAGGTCACAGTAGCTTAACAAGACGGTTTTAATGCCCCTTGCACGAAACGTGGAGGTCAAAGCAGCTTCACAAGACGGTTTAATGCTTATTGGAAAAGACGTGGTGGTCAGAGTGGTTCAACATGACTGTTTTAATGTCCCTTGGAAGAGACGTGGAGGTCACAGTAGCTTAACAAGACGGTTTTAATGCCCCTTGGAAGAAACGTGGAGGTCAGAGTCGTTTAATAAGACGGTATAAATGTCCCTTGGAAGAGACGTGGAGGTCAGAGTGTTTTAACAAGACGGGTTTAATGCCCCTTGGAAGAGACATGGGGTTCAGAGTGGTTTAACAAGATGGTTTCAATGCCTCTTGCAAGAGACGTGGAGTTTACAGTAGCTTAACAAGACAGTTTTAATGCCCTTTGGAAGAGACGTTGAGTTCAGAGTGGTTTAACAAGATGGTTTTAATGACCCTTGGAAGAGACGTGGAGGTCAAAGTAGCTTAACAAAACGGTTTTAATGCCTCTTGGAAGAGACGTGGAGGTCAGAGTGGTTTAAGAAGACGGTTTTAATGTCCCTTGGAAGAGACATGGAGGTCACAGTAGCTTAACAAGACTGTTTTAATGCCCCTTGGAAGAGACGTGGAGGTCACAGTAGCTTAACAAGACGGTTTTAATGGCCCTTGGAAGAGATGTGGAGATCAGAGTGGTTAACAAGATGGTTTTAATGCCCTTTGGAAGAGACGTGGACGTCACAGTAGCTTAACAAGACTGTTTTAGTGCCCCTTGGATGAGACGTGGAGGTCACAGTAGCTTAAAATGACGGTATTAATGCCCCGTGGAAGAGACGTGGAGGTCAAGGTACCTGAACAAGATGGTTTTAATGCCCATTGGAAGAGACATGGAGGTCAGAGTGGTTTAACAAGATGGTTTTAATGTCCCTTGGAAGAGACGTGGTGGTCACAGTCGCTTAACGAGACTGTTTGATTGCCCCTTGGAAGAGACATGGAGTTCAGAGTGGTTTAACAAGACGGTTTTAATGCCCCTTGGAAGATACATGGAGGTCACAGTACCTTAACAAGACTGTTTTAATGCCCCTAGGAAGAGACATGGAGGTCAGAGTGGTTTAACAAGATGGTTTTAATGCACCTTGGAAGAGACATGAAGGTCACAACAGCTTAACAAGATGGTATTAATGCCCCTTGGAAGAGACGTGGCGGTCACAGTAGCTTAACAAGACGGTTTAAATGCCCCTTGGAAGAGACGTGGAGGTCAGAGTGGTTCAACAAGACGCCTTTAATGCACTTGGAAGAGACGTGGAGGTCACAGCAGCTTAACAAGACTGTTTTAATGCCCCTTGGAAGAGACATGAAGGTCACAGTAGCTTAACAAGACGGTTTTATTGCCCCTTGGAAGAGACGTGGAGGTCACAGTAGCTTTACAAGACAGTTTTAATGCCCCTTGGAAGAGACGTGGAGGTCAGAGTGGATCAACAAGATGGTTTTAATTCCCCTTGGAAGAGACGTGAAGGTCACAGTAGCTTAACAAGACGGTTTTAATGCCCCTTGGACGAGACATGGAGGTCAAAGCAGCTTAACAAGATAGTTTTAATGCCCCTTGGAAGAGACGTGGAGGTCACAGTAGCTTAAGAAGACTGTTTTAATGCCCCTTGGAAGAGACGTGGAGGTTAGAGCAGTTTAACAAAATGCTTTTAATGCCCCTTGGAAGATACGTGGAGGTCTCATTAGCTTAAAAAGACGGTTTTAATGCCACTTGGAAGAGACGTGGAGGTCAGAGTTGGTTAACAAGATGGTTTTAATGCCCCTTGGAAGAGTCATGGAGGTCACAGTAGCTTAACAAGACGGTTTTAATGCCTCTTGGAAGAGAGATGGAGGTCAGAGTGTTTTAACAAGACGGTTTTAATGCTCCTTCGAAGAGACGTTGAGTTCAGAGTGGTTTAACAAGACGTTTTATTGCCCCTTGTAAGATACTTGTAGGTCAGACTGGTTTTACAAGACAGTTTTAATTCCCCTTGGAAGAGACGTGGAGGTTAGAGTGGTTTAACAAAATGCTTTTAATGCCCCTTGGAAGAGACGTGGAGGTCACAGTAGCTTAACAAGACTGTTTTATTGCCCCTTGGAAGAGACATGGAGTTCAGAGTGGTTTAACAAGACGGTTTTAATGCCCCTTGTAAGAGAGATGGAGGTCACAGTAGCTTAACAAGACTGTTTTAATGCCCCTTGGAAGAGACATGGAGGTCAGAGTGGTTTAACAAGATGGTTTTAATGCCCCTTGGAAGAGACATGAAGGTCACAGTAGCTTAACAAGACGGTTTTAATGCCCCTTGGAAGAGACGTGGAGGTGACAGTAGCTTAACAAGATTGTTTAAATGCCCCTTGGAAGAGACGTGGAGGTCAGAGTGGTTCAACAAGACAGTTTTAATGCCCCTTGGAAGATACGTGGAGTTCACAGTAGCTTAACAAGATGGTTTTAATGCACCTTGCAAGAGACGTGGAGGTCACAGTAGCTTAACAAGACTGATTTAATGCCCTTTGGAAGAGACGTGGAGGTCAAAGTTGTTCAACAAGACGGTTTTAATGCCCCTTGGAAGAGACGTGGAGGTCACAGTAGCTTAACAAGATGGTTTTAATGCCTCTTGGAAGAGACGTGGAGGTCAGAGTGGTTCAACAAGACTGTTTTAATGCCCCGTGGAAGAGATGTGGAGGTCACAGTATCTTATCAAGACGGTTTTAATGCCCCTTGGAAGAGACATGGAGTTCAGAGTGGTTTAACAAGACGGCTTTAATGCACTTGGAAGAGACGTGGAGGTCACAGCAGCTTAACAAGACTGTTTTAATGCCCCTTGGAAGAGACATGAAGGTCACAGTAGCTTAACAAGACGGTTTTAATGCCCCTTGGAAGAGACGTGGAGGTCACAGTAGCTTTACAAGACGGTTTTAATGCCCCTTGGAAGAGACGTGGAGGTCAGAGTGGATCAACAAGATGGTTTAATTCCCCTTGGAAGAGACCTGGAGGTCACAGTAGCTTAACAAGACGGTTTTAATGCCCCTTGGACGAGACGTGGAGGTCAAAGCAGCTTAACAAGATAGTTTTAATGCCCCTTGGAAGAGACGTGGAGGTCACAGTAGCTTAAGAAGACGGTTTTAATGCCCCTTGGAAGAGACGTGGAGGTTAGAGTGGTTTAACAAAATGCTTTTAATGCCCCTTGGAAGAGACGTGGAGGTCTCATTAGCTTAAAAAGACGGTTTTAATGCCACTTGGAAGAGACGTGGAGGTCAGAGTTGGTTAACAAGATGGTTTTAATGCCCCTTGGAAGAGTCATGGAGGTCACAGTAGCTTAACAAGACGGTTTTAATGCCCCTTGGAAGAGAGATGGAGGTCAGAGTGGTTTAATAAGACGGTTTTAATGCTCCTTCGAAGAGACGTTGAGTTCAGAGTGGTTTAACAAGACGTTTTATTGCCCCTTGTAAGATACTTGTAGGTCAGACTGGTTTTACAAGACAGTTTTAATTCCCCTTGGAAGAGACGTGGAAGTCAGAGTGGTTTAACAAGGCTGTTTTAATGCCCCTTGGAAGATACGTGGAGGTCACAGTAGCTTAACAAGACGGATTTAATGCCCCTTTGAAGAGACGTGGAGGTCAGAGTGGTTTAACAAGATTGTTTTAATGCCACTTGGAAGAGACGTGGAGGTCACAGTAGCTTAACAAAACGGTTTTAATGCCCCTTGGAAGAGACGCGCAGTTCAAAGTGGTTTAGCAAGATGGTTTTAATGCCCCTTGGAAGAGACGTGGAGGTCACAGTAGCTTAACAAGACTTTTAATGCCCCTTGGAAGAGACGTGGAGGTCACAATAGCTTAACAAGACGGTTTTAATGCACCTTTGAAGAGACGTGGAGATGACAGTAGCTTAACAAGATGGTTTTAATGCCCATTGGAAGAGACGTGGAGGTCAGAGTGGTTTAACAAGATGGTTTTAATGCCCCTTGGAAGAGACGGGGAGGTTAGAGTGGTGTAACAAAATGGTTTTAATGCCCCTTGGAAGAGATGTGGAGGTCACATTAGCTTAAAAAGACGGTTTTAATGCCCCTTGGAAGAGACGTGGAGGTCAGAGTTGGTTAACAAGACGGTTTTATTGCCCCTTGGAAGAGACATGGAGGTCAGAGTGGTTTAACAAGATGGTTTTAATGCCCCTTGGAAGAGACGTGGAGGTCACAGTAGCTTAACAAGACTGTTTTAATGCCCCATGGAAGAGACGTGGAGGTCAAAGTAGCTTAACAAAACGGTTTTAATGCCTCTTGGAAGAGACGTGGAGGTCAGAGTGGTTTAACAAGACGGTTTTAATGTCCCTTAGAAGAGACATGGAGGTCACAGTAGCTTAACAAGACTGTTTTAATGCCCCTTGGAAGAGACGTGGAGGTCACAGTAGCTTAACAAGACGGTTTTAATGGCCCTTTGAAGAGATGTGGAGTTCAGAGTGGTTAACAAGATGGTTTTAATGCCCTTTGGAAGAGACGTGGAGGTCACAGAAGCTTAACAAGACTGTTTTAATGCCCCTTGGATGAGACGTGGAGGTCACAGTAGCTTAAAATGACGGTTTTAATGCCCCGTGGAAGAGACGTGGAGGTCACAGTACCTTAACAAGATGGTTTTAATGCTCCTTCGAAGAGACGTTGAGTTCAGAGTGGTTTAACAAGACGTTTTATTGCGCCTTGTAAGATACTTGTAGGTCAGACTGGTTTTACAAGACAGTTTTAATTCCCCTTGGAAGAGACGTGGAGGTCAGAGTGGTTTAACAAGGCTGTTTTAATGCCCCTTGGAAGAGACGTGGAGGTCACAGTAGCTTAACAAGACGGATTTAATGCCCCTTTGAAGAGACGTGGAGGTCAGAGTGGTTTAACATGATTGTTTTAATGCCACTTGGAAGAGACGTGGAGGTCACAGTAGCTTAACAAGACGGTTTTAATGCCCCTTGGAAGAGACGCGCAGTTCAAAGTGGTTTAACAAGATGGTTTTAATGCCCCTTCGAAGAGACGTGGAGGTCACAGTAGCTTAACAAGACTGTTTTATTGCCCCTTGGAAGAGACATGGAGTTCAGAGTGGTTTAACAAGACGGTTTTAATACCCCTTGTAAGAGACATGGAGGTCAGAGTAGCTTAACAAGACTGTTTTAATGCCCCTTGGAAGAGACATGGAGGTCAGAGTGGTTTAACAAGATGGTTTTAGTGCCCCTTGGAAGAGACATGAAGGTCACAGTAGCTTAACAAGACTGTTTTAATGCCCCTTGGAAGAGACGTGGAGGTGACAGGAGCTTAACAAGATTGTTTAAATGCCCCTTGGAAGAGACGTGTAGGTCACAGTAGCTTAACAAGACTGTTTTAATGCCCCTTGGATGAGACGTGGAGGTCACAGTAGCTTAAAATGACGTTATTAATGCCCTGTGGAAGCGACGTGGAGGTCACAGTACCTTAACAAGATGGTTTTAATGCCCATTGGAAGAGACATGGATGTCAGAGTGGTTTAACAAGATGGTTTTAATGTCCCTTGGAAGAGACGTGGAGGTCACAGTAGCTTAACAAGACTGTTTTATTGCCCCTTGGAAGAGACATGGAGTTCAGAGTGGTTTAACAAGACGGTTTTAATGCCCTTCGGAAGATACATGGAGGTCACAGTAGCTTAACAAGACGGTTTTAATGCCCCTAGGAAGAGACATGGAGGTCAGAGTGGTTTAACAAGATGGTTTTAATGCACCTTGGAAGAGACATGAAGGTCACAATAGCTTAACAAGACGGTATTAATGCCCCTTGGAAGAGACGTGGAGGTCACAGTAGCTTAACAAGACGGTTTTAATGCCCCTTGGAAGAGACGCGCAGTTCAAAGTGGTTTAACAAGATGGTTTTAATGCCCCTTCGAAGAGACGTGGAGGTCACAGTAGCTTAACAAGACTGTTTTATTGCCCCTTGGAAGAGACATGGAGTTCAGAGTGGTTTAACAAGACGGTTTTAATACCCCTTGTAAGAGACATGGAGGTCAGAGTAGCTTAACAAGACTGTTTTAATGCCCCTTGGAAGAGACATGGAGGTCAGAGTGGTTTAACAAGATGGTTTTAGTGCCCCTTGGAAGAGACATGAAGGTCACAGTAGCTTAACAAGACTGTTTTAATGCCCCTTGGAAGAGACGTGGAGGTGACAGGAGCTTAACAAGATTGTTTAAATGCCCCTTGGAAGAGACGTGTAGGTCACAGTAGCTTAACAAGACTGTTTTAATGCCCCTTGGATGAGACGTGGAGGTCACAGTAGCTTAAAATGACGTTATTAATGCCCTGTGGAAGCGACGTGGAGGTCACAGTACCTTAACAAGATGGTTTTAATGCCCATTGGAAGAGACATGGATGTCAGAGTGGTTTAACAAGATGGTTTTAATGTCCCTTGGAAGAGACGTGGAGGTCACAGTAGCTTAACAAGACTGTTTTATTGCCCCTTGGAAGAGACATGGAGTTCAGAGTGGTTTAACAAGACGGTTTTAATGCCCTTCGGAAGATACATGGAGGTCACAGTAGCTTAACAAGACGGTTTTAATGCCCCTAGGAAGAGACATGGAGGTCAGAGTGGTTTAACAAGATGGTTTTAATGCACCTTGGAAGAGACATGAAGGTCACAATAGCTTAACAAGACGGTATTAATGCCCCTTGGAAGAGACGTGGAGGTCACAGTAGCTTAAAAAGACGGTTTAAATGCCCCTTGGAAGAGACGTGGAGGTCAGAGTGGTTCAACAAGACGGTTTTAATGCCCATTGGAAGATACGTGGAGGTCACAGTAGCTTAACAAGACGGTTTTAATGCCCCTTGAACGAAACGTGGAGGTCAAAGCAGCTTAACAAGACGGTTTTAATGCCTATTGGAAAAGACGTGGTGGTCAGAGTGGTTCAACATGACTGTTTTAATGTCCCCTGGAAGAGACGTGGAGGTCACAGTAGCTTAACAAGACGGTTTTAATGCCCCTTGGAAGAAACGTGGAGGTCAGAGTGGTTTAATAAGACGGTATAAATGTCCCTTGGAAGAGACGTGGAGGTCAGAGTGTTTTAACAAGACGGGTTTAATGCCCCTTGGAAGAGACATGGGGTTCAGAGTGGTTTAACAAGATGGTTTCAATGCCTCTTGGAAGAGACGTGGAGTTTACAGTAGCTTAACAAGACAGTTTTAATGCCCTTTGGAAGAGACGTTGAGTTCAGAGTGGTTTAACAAGATGGTTTTAATGACCCTTGGAAGAGACGTGGAGGTCAAAGTAGCTTAACAAAACGGTTTTAATGCCTCTTGGAAGAGACGTGGAGGTCAGAGTGGTTTAAGAAGACGGTTTTAATGTCCCTTGGAAGAGACATGGAGGTCACAGTAGCTTAACAAGACTGTTTTAATGCCCCTTGGAAGAGACGTGGAGGTCACAGTAGCTTAACAAGACGGTTTTAATGGCCCTTGGAAGAGATGTGGAGATCAGAGTGGTTAACAAGATGGTTTTAATGCCCTTTGGAAGAGATGTGGACATCACAGTAGCTTAACAAGACTGTTTTAATGCCCCTTGGATGAGACGTGGAGGTCACAGTAGCTTAAAATGACGGTATTAATGCCCCGTGGAAGAGACGTGGAGGTCAAAGTACCTGAACAAGATGGTTTTAATGCCCACTGGAAGAGACATGGAGGTCAGAGTGGTTTAACAAGATGGTTTTAATGTCCCTTGGAAGAGACGTGGAGGTCACAGTAGCTTAACAAGACTGTTTTATTGCCCCTTGGAAGAGACATGGAGTTCAGAGTGGTTTAACAAGACGGTTTTAATGCCCCTTGGAAGAAACATGGAGGTCACAGTAGCTTAACAAGACTGATTTAATGCCCCTAGGAAGAGACATGGAGGTCAGAGTGGTTTAACAAGATGGTTTTAATGCATCTTGGAAGAGACATGAAGGTCACAATAGCTTAAGAAGACGGTATTAATGCCCCTTGGAAGAGACGTGGAGGTCACAGTAGGTTAACAAGACGGTTTAAATGCCCCTTGGAAGAGACGTGGAGGTCAGAGTGGTTCAACAAGACGGTTTTAATGCCCCTTGGAAGAGACGTGGAGGTTACAGTAGCTTAACAAGATGGTTTTAATGCCCCTTGGACGAGACGTGGAGGTCAAAGCAGCTTAACAAGATAGTTTTAATGCCCCTTGGAAGAGACGTGGAGGTCACAGTAGTTTAAGAAGACGGTTTAAATGCCCCTTGGAAGAGACGTGGAGGTTAGAGTGGTTTAACAAAATGCTTTTAATGCCTCTTGGAAGAGACGTGGAGGTCTCATTAGCTTAAAAAGACGGTTTTAATGCCACTTGGAAGAGACGTGGAGGTCAGAGTTGGTTAACAAGATGGTTTTAATGCCCCTTGGAAGAGTCATGGAGGTCACAGTAGCTTAACAAGACGGTTTTAATGCCCCTTGGAAGAGAGATGGAGGTCAGAGTGGTTTAACAGGACGGTTTTAATGCTCCTTCGAAGAGACGTTGAGTTCAGAGTGGTTTACCAAGACGTTTTATTGCCCCTTGTAAGATACTTGTAGGTCAGACTGGTTTTACAACACAGTTTTAATTCCCCTTGGAAGAGACGTGGAGGTCAGAGTGGTTTAACAAGGCTGTTTTAATGCCCCTTGGAAGAGACGTGGAGGTCACAGTAGCTTAACAAGACGGATTTAATGCCCCTTTGAAGAGACGTGGAGGTCAGAGTGGTTTAACATGATTGTTTTAATGCCACTTGGAAGAGACGTGGAGGTCACAGTAGCTTAACAAGACGGTTTTAATGCCCCTTGGAAGAGACGCGCAGTTCAAAGTGGTTTAACAAGATGGTTTTAATGCCCCTTCGAAGAGACGTGGAGGTCACAGTAGCTTAACAAGACTGTTTTATTGCCCCTTGGAAGAGACATGGAGTTCAGAGTGGTTTAACAAGACGGTTTTAATACCCCTTGTAAGAGACATGGAGGTCAGAGTAGCTTAACAAGACTGTTTTAATGCCCCTTGGAAGAGACATGGAGGTCAGAGTGGTTTAACAAGATGGTTTTAGTGCCCCTTGGAAGAGACATGAAGGTCACAGTAGCTTAACAAGACTGTTTTAATGCCCCTTGGAAGAGACGTGGAGGTGACAGGAGCTTAACAAGATTGTTTAAATGCCCCTTGGAAGAGACGTGTAGGTCACAGTAGCTTAAAATGACGTTATTAATGCCCTGTGGAAGCGACGTGGAGGTCACAGTACCTTAACAAGATGGTTTTAATGCCCATTGGAAGAGACATGGATGTCAGAGTGGTTTAACAAGATGGTTTTAATGTCCCTTGGAAGAGACGTGGAGGTCACAGTAGCTTAACAAGAATGTTTTATTGCCCCTTGGAAGAGACATGGAGTTCAGAGTGGTTTAACAAGACGGTTTTAATGCCCTTCGGAAGATACATGGAGGTCACAGTAGCTTAACAAGTCGGTTTTAATGCCCCTAGGAAGAGACATGGAGGTCAGAGTGGTTTAACAAGATGGTTTTAATGCACCTTGGAAGAGACATGAAGGTCACAATAGCTTAACAAGACGGTATTAATGCCCCTTGGAAGAGACGTGGAGGTCACAGTAGCTTAAAAAGACGGTTTAAATGCCCCTTGGAAGAGACGTGGAGGTCAGAGTGGTTCAACAAGACGGTTTTAATGCCCATTGGAAGATACGTGGAGGTCACAGTAGCTTAACAAGACGGTTTTAATGCCCCTTGAACGAAACGTGGAGGTCAAAGCAGCTTAACAAGACGGTTTTAATGCCTATTGGAAAAGACGTGGTGGTCAGAGTGGTTCAACATGACTGTTTTAATGTCCCCTGGAAGAGACGTGGAGGTCACAGTAGCTTAACAAGACGGTTTTAATGCCCCTTGGAAGAAACGTGGAGGTCAGAGTGGTTTAATAAGACGGTATAAATGTCCCTTGGAAGAGACGTGGAGGTCAGAGTGTTTTAACAAGACGGGTTTAATGCCCCTTGGAAGAGACATGGGGTTCAGAGTGGTTTAACAAGATGGTTTCAATGCCTCTTGGAAGAGACGTGGAGTTTACAGTAGCTTAACAAGACAGTTTTAATGCCCTTTGGAAGAGACGTTGAGTTCAGAGTGGTTTAACAAGATGGTTTTAATGACCCTTGGAAGAGACGTGGAGGTCAAAGTAGCTTAACAAAACGGTTTTAATGCCTCTTGGAAGAGACGTGGAGGTCAGAGTGGTTTAAGAAGACGGTTTTAATGTCCATTGGAAGAGACATGGAGGTCACAGTAGCTTAACAAGACTGTTTTAATGCCCCTTGGAAGAGATGTGGAGGTCACAGTAGCTTAACAAGACGGTTTTAATGGCCCTTGGAAGAGATGTGGAGATCAGAGTGGTTAACAAGATGGTTTTAATGCCCTTTGGAAGAGACGTGGACATCACAGTAGCTTAACAAGACTGTTAAAATGCCCCTTGGATGAGACGTGGAGGTCACAGTAGCTTAAAATGACGGTATTAATGCCCCGTGGAAGAGACGTGGAGGTCAAAGTACCTGAACAAGATGGTTTTAATGCCCACTGGAAGAGACATGGAGGTCAGAGTGGTTTAACAAGATGGTTTTAATGTCCCTTGGAAGAGACGTGGAGGTCACAGTAGCTTAACAAGACTGTTTTATTGCCCCTTGAAAGAGACATGGAGTTCAGAGTGGTTTAACAAGACGGTTTTAATGCCCCTTGGAAGAAACATGGAGGTCACAGTAGCTTAACAAGACTGATTTAATGCCCCTAGGAAGAGACATGGAGGTCAGAGTGGTTTAACAAGATGGTTTTAATGCACCTTGGAAGAGACATGAAGGTCACAACAGCTTAACAAGACGGTATTAATGCCCCTTGGCAGAGACGTGGCGGTCACAGTAGCTTAACAAGACGGTTTAAATGCCCCTTGGAAGAGACGTGGAGGTCAGAGTGGTTCAACAAGACGGTTTTAATGCCACTTGGAAGATACGTGGAGGTCACAGTAGCTTAGCAAGACGGTTTTAATGCCCCTTGGACGAGACGTGGAGGTCAAAGCAGCTTAACAAGGCGGTTTTAATGCCTCTTGGAAAAGACGTGGAGGTCAGAGTGGTTCAACAAGACTGTTTTAATGCCCCTTGGAAGAGACGTGGAGGTCACAGTAGCTTAACAAGACGGTTTTAATGCCCCTTGGAGGAGACATGGAGTTCAGAGTGGTTTAACAAGACGGTTTTAATGCACCTTGGAAGAGACGTGGAGGTCACAGTAGCTTAACAAGACGGTTTTAATGCCCCTTGGAAGAGACATGGAGGTCAGAGTGGTTTAAAAATATGGTTTTAATGCCCCTTGGAAGAGACATGAAGGTCACAGTAGCTTAACAAGAAGGTTTTAATGCCCCTTGGAAGAGACGTGGAGGTCAGAGTGGTTCAACAAGACGGTTAAATGCCCCTTGGAAGAGACGTGGAGGTCACAGTAGCTTAACAAGACGGTTTTAATGCCCCTTGGACGAGACGTGGAGGTCAAAGCAGCTTAACAAGACGGTTTTAATGCCTCTTGGAAGAGACGTGGATGTCAGAGTGGTTCAACAAGACTATTTTATTGCCCCTTGGAAGAGACGTGGAGGTCACAGTAGCTTAACAAGACGGTTTTAATGCCCCTTGGAAGAGACGTGGAGGTTAGAGTGGTTTAACAAAATGGTTTTAATGCCCCTTGGAAGACACGTGGAGGTCACATTAGCTTAAAAAGTCGGTTTTAATGCCCCTTGGAAGAGACGTGGAGTTCAGAGTGGTTAACAAGACGGTTTTAATGCCCCTTGGAAGAGACGTGGAGGTCACAGTAGCTTAACAATATGGTTTTAATGCCCCTTGGAAGAGACTTGGAGGTTAGAGTGGTTTAACAAAATGGTTTTAATGCCCCTTGGAAGAGACGTGGAGGTCACATTAGCTTAAAAAGACGGTTTTAATGCCCCTTGGAAGAGACGTGGAGTTCAGAGTGGTTAACAAGATGGTTTTAATGCCCCGTGGAAGAGACGTGGAGGTCACAATACCTTAACAAGATGGTTTTAATGCCCACTGGAAGAGACATGGAGGTCAGAGTGGTTTAACAAGATGGTTTTAATGCCCCTTGGTAGAGACGTGGAGGTCACAGTAGCTTAACAAGACTGTTTTATTGCCCCTTGTAAGAGACATGGAGTTCAGAGTGGTTTAACAAGACGGTTTTAATGCCCCTTGGAAGAGACATGGAGGTCACAGTAGCTTAACAAGACAGTTTTAATGCCCCTTGGAAGAGACGTGGAGGTTAGAGTGGTTTAACAAAATGGTTTTAATGCCCCTTGGAAGAGACGTGGAGGTCACATTAGCTTAAAAAGACGGTTTTAATGCCCCTTGGAAGAGACGTGGAGTTCAGAGTGGTTAACAAGATGGTTTTAATGCCCCTTGGAAGAGACGTGGAGGTCACAGTAGCTTAACAAGACTGTTGTAATGCCCCTTGGATGAGACGTGGAGGTCACAGTAGCTTAAAATGACGGTTTTAATGCCCCATGGAAGAGACGTGAAGGTCACAGTACCTTAACAAGATGGTTTTAATGCCCCTTGGAAGAGACATGGAGTTCAGAGTGGTTTAACAAGACGGCTTAAATGCACTTGGAAGAGACGTGGAGGTCACAGCAGCTTAACAAGACTGTTTTAATGCCCCTTGGAAGAGACATGAAGGTCACAGTAGATTAACAAGACGGTTTTAATGCCCCTTCGAAGAGACGTGGAGGTCAAAGTAGCTTTACAAGACAGTTTTAATGCCCCTTGGAAGAGACGTGGAGGTCAGAGTGGATCAACAAGATGGTTTTAATTCCCCTTGGAAGAGACGTGGAGGTCACAGTAGCTTAACAAGACGGTTTTAATGCCCCTTGGACGAGACGTGGAGGTCAAAGCAGCTTAACAAGATAGTTTTAATGCCCCTTGGAAGAGACGTGGAGGTCACAGTAGCTTAAGAAGACGGTTTTAATGCCCCTTGGAAGAGACGTGGAGGTTAGAGTAGTTTAACAAAATGCTTTTAATGCCCCTTGGAAGAGACGTGGAGGTCTCATTAGCTTAAAAAGACGGTTTTAATGCCACTTGGAAGAGACGTGGAGGTCAGAGTTGGTTAACAAGATGGTTTTAATGCCCCTTGGAAGAGTCATGGAGGTCACAGTAGCTTAACAAGACGGTTTTAATGCCCCTTGGAAGAGAGATGGAGTTCAGAGTGGTTTAACAAGACGGTTTTAATGCTCCTTCGAAGAGACGTTGAGTTCAGAGTGGTTTAACAAGTCGTTTTATTGCCCCTTGTAAGATACTTGTAGGTCAGACTGGTTTTACAAGACAGTTTTAATTCCCCTTGGAAGAGACGTGGAGGTTAGAGTGGTTTAACAAAATGCATTTAATGCCCCTTGGAAGAGACGTGGAGGTCACAGTAGCTTAACAAGACTGTTTTATTGCCCCTTGGAAGAGACATGGAGTTCAGAGTGGTTTAACCAGATGGTTTTAATGCCCCTTGTAAGAGACATGGAGGTCACAGTAGCTTAACAAGACTGTTTTAATGCCCCTTGGAAGAGACATGGAGGTCAGAGTGGTTTAACAAGATGGTTTTAATGCCCCTTGGAAGAGACATAAAGGTCACAGTAGCTTAACAAGACGGTTTTAATGCCCCTTGGAAGAGACGTGGAGGTGACAGTAGCTTAACAAGATTGTTTAAATGCCCCTTGGAAGAGACGTGGAGGTCAGAGTGGTTCAACAAGACGGTTTTAATGCCCCTTGGAAGAGACGTGGAGTTCACAGTAGCTTAACAAGATGGTTTTAATGCCCCTTGGAAGAGACGTGGAGGTCACAGTAGCTTAACAAGACTGATTTAATGCCCCTTGGAAGAGACGTGGAGGTCAGAGTGGTTCAACAAGACGGTTTTAATGCCCCTTGGAAGAGACGTGGAGGTCACAGTAGCTTAACAAGATGGTTTTAATGCCTCTTGGAAGAGACGTGGAGGTCAGAGTGGTTCAACAAGACTGTTTTAATGCCCCGTGGAAGAGACGTGGAGGTCACAGTATCTTAACAAGACGGTTTTAATGCCCCTTGGAAGAGACATGGAGTTCACAGTGGTTTAACAAGACGGCTTTAATGCACTTGGAAGAGACGTGGAGGTCACAGCAGCTTAACAAGACTGTTTTAATGCCCCTTGGAAGAGACATGAAGGTCACAGTAGCTTAACAAGACGGTTTTAATGCCCCTTGGAAGAGACGTGGAGGTCACAGTAGCTTTACAAGACGGTTTTAATGCCCCTTGGAAGAGACGTGGAGGTCAGAGTGGATCAACAAGATGGTTTTAATTCCCCTTGGAAGAGACGTGGAGGTCACAGTAGCTTAACAAGACGGTTTTAATGCCCCTTGGACGAGACGTGGAGGTAAAAGCAGCTTAACAAGATAGTTTTAATGCCCCTTGGAAGAGACGTGGAGGTTACAGTAGCTTAAGAAGACGGTTTTAATGCCCCTTGGAAGAGACGTGGAGGTTAGAGTGGTTTAACAAAATGCTTTTAATGCCCCTTGGAAGAGACGTGGAGGTCTCATTAGCTTAAAAAGACGGTTTTAATGCCACTTGGAAGAGACGTGGAGGTCAGAGTTGGTTAACAAGATGGTTTTAATGCCCCTTGGAAGAGTCATGGAGGTCACAGTATCTTAACAAGACGGTTTTAATGCCCCTTGGAAGAGAGATGGAGGTCAGAGTGGTTTAACAAGACGGTTTTAATGCTCCTTCGAAGAGACGTTGAGTTCAGAGTGGTTTAACAAGCCGTTTTATTGCCCCTTGTAAGATACTTGTAGGTCAGACTGGTTTTACAAGACAGTTTTAATTCCCCTTGGAAGAGACGTGGAGGTCAGAGTGGTTTAACAAGGCTGTTTTAATGCCCCTTGGAAGAGACGTGGAGGTCACAGTAGGTTAACAAGACGGATTTAATGCCCCTTTGAAGAGACGTGGAGGTCAGAGTGGTTTAACAAGATTGTTTTAATGCCACTTGGAAGAGACGTGGAGGTCACAGTAGCTTAACAAGACGGTTTTAATGCCCCTTGGAAGAGACGTGCAGTTCAAAGTCGTTTAACAAGATGGTTTTAATGCCCCTTGGAAGAAACGTGGAGGTCACAGTAGCTTAACAAGACTGTTTTAATGCCCCTTGGAAGAGACGTGGAGGTCACAATAGCTTAACAAGACGGTTTTAATGCACCTTTGAAGAGACGTGGAGATGACAGTAGCTTAACAAGATGGTTTTAATGCCCATTGGAAGAGACGTGGAGGTCAGAGTGGTTTAACAAGATGGTTTTAATGCCCCTTGGAAGAGACGTGGAGGTTAGAGTGGTGTAACAAAATGGTTTTAATGCCCCTTGGAAGAGACGTGGAGGTCACATTAGCTTAAAAAGACGGTTTTAATGCCCCTTGGAAGAGACGTGGAGGTCAGAGTTGGTTAACAAGACGGTTTTATTGCCCCTTGGAAGAGACATGGAGGTCAGAGTGGTTTAACAAGATGGTTTTAATGCCACTTGGAAGAGACGTGGAGGTCACAGTATCTTAACAAGACTGTTTTAATGCCCCTTGGAAGAGACGTGGAGGTCAAAGTAGCTTAACAAAACGGTTTTAATGCCTCTTGGAAGAGACGTGGAGGTCAGAGTGGTTTAACAAGACGGTTTTAATGTCCCTTGGAAGAGACATGGAGGTCACAGTAGCTTAACAAGACTGTTTTAATGCCCCTTGGAAGAGATGTGGAGGTCACAGTAGCTTAACAAGACGGTTTTAATGGCCCTTGGAAGAGATGTGGAGTTCAGAGTGGTTAACAAGATGGTTTTAATGCCCTTTTCAAGAGACATGGAGGTCACAGTAGCTTAACAAGACTGTTTTAATGCCCCTTGGATGAGACGTGGAGGTCACAGTAACTTAAAATGACGGTTTTAATGCCCCGTGGAAGAGACGTGGAGGTCACAGTACCTTAACAAGATGGTTTTAATGCCCATTGGAAGAGACATGGAGGTCAGAGTGGTTTAACAAGATGGTTTTAATGTCCCTTGGAAGAGACGTGGAGGTCACAGTAGCTTAACAAGACTGTTTTATTGCCCCTTGGAAGAGACATGGAGTTCAGAGTGGTTTAACAAGAGGGTTTTAATGCCCCTTGGAAGATACATAGAGGTCACAGTAGCTTAACAAGACGGTTTTAATGCCCCTTGGAAGAGACGTGAAGGTTAGAGTGGTTTAACAAAATGGTTTTAAAGCCCCTTGGAAGAGACGTGGAGGTCACATTAGCTTAAGAAGACGGTATTAATGCCCCTTGGAAGAGACGTGGAGGTCACAGTAGGTTAACAAGACGGTTTAAATGCCCCTTGGAAGAGACGTGGAGGTCAGAGTGGTTCAACAAGACGGTTTTAATGCCCCTTGGAAGATACGTGGAGGTCACAGTAGCTTAACAAGACGGTTTTAATGCCCCTTGGACGAGACGTGGAGGTCAAAGCAGCATAACAAGGCGGTTTTAATGCCTCTTGGAAAAGACGTGGAGGTCAGAGTGGTTCAACAAGACTGTTTTAATGCCCCTTGGAAGAGACGTGGAGGTCACAGTAGCTTAACAAGACGGTTTTAATGCCCCTTGGAAGAGACATGGAGGTCAGAGTGGTTTAAAAATATGGTTTTAATGCCCCTTGGAAGAGACATGAAGGTCACAGTAGCTTAACAAGAAGGTTTTAATGCCCCTTGGAAGAGACGTGGAGGTCAGAGTGGTTCAACAAGACGGTTAAATGCCCCTTGGAAGAGACGTGGAGGTCACAGTAGCTTAACAAGACGGTTTTAATGCCCCTTGGACGAGACGTGGAGGTCAAAGCAGCTTAACAAGACGGTTTTAATGCCTCTTGGAAGAGACGTGGATGTCAGAGTGGTTCAACAAGACTATTTTATTGCCCCTTGGAAGAGACGTGGAGGTCACAGTAGCTTAACAAGACGGTTTTAATGCCCCTTGGAAGAGACGTGGAGGTTAGAGTGGTTTAACAAAATGGTTTTAATGCCCCTTGGAAGACACGTGGAGGTCACATTAGCTTAAAAAGTCGGTTTTAATGCCCCTTGGAAGAGACGTGGAGTTCAGAGTGGTTAACAAGACGGTTTTAATGCCCCTTGGAAGAGACGTGGAGGTCACAGTAGCTTAACAATATGGTTTTAATGCCCCTTGGAAGAGACTTGGAGGTTAGAGTGGTTTAACAAAATGGTTTTAATGCCCCTTGGAAGAGACGTGGAGGTCACATTAGCTTAAAAAGACGGTTTTAATGCCCCTTGGAAGAGACGTGGAGTTCAGAGTGGTTAACAAGATGGTTTTAATGCCCCGTGGAAGAGACGTGGAGGTCACAATACCTTAACAAGATGGTTTTAATGCCCACTGGAAGAGACATGGAGGTCAGAGTGGTTTAACAAGATGGTTTTAATGCCCCTTGGTAGAGACGTGGAGGTCACAGTAGCTTAACAAGACTGTTTTATTGCCCCTTGTAAGAGACATGGAGTTCAGAGTGGTTTAACAAGACGGTTTTAATGCCCCTTGGAAGAGACATGGAGGTCACAGTAGCTTAACAAGACAGTTTTAATGCCCCTTGGAAGAGACGTGGAGGTTAGAGTGGTTTAACAAAATGGTTTTAATGCCCCTTGGAAGAGACGTGGAGGTCACATTAGCTTAAAAAGACGGTTTTAATGCCCCTTGGAAGAGACGTGGAGTTCAGAGTGGTTAACAAGATGGTTTTAATGCCCCTTGGAAGAGACGTGGAGGTCACAGTAGCTTAACAAGACTGTTGTAATGCCCCTTGGATGAGACGTGGAGGTCACAGTAGCTTAAAATGACGGTTTTAATGCCCCATGGAAGAGACGTGAAGGTCACAGTACCTTAACAAGATGGTTTTAATGCCCCTTGGAAGAGACATGGAGTTCAGAGTGGTTTAACAAGACGGCTTAAATGCACTTGGAAGAGACGTGGAGGTCACAGCAGCTTAACAAGACTGTTTTAATGCCCCTTGGAAGAGACATGAAGGTCACAGTAGATTAACAAGACGGTTTTAATGCCCCTTCGAAGAGACGTGGAGGTCAAAGTAGCTTTACAAGACAGTTTTAATGCCCCTTGGAAGAGACGTGGAGGTCAGAGTGGATCAACAAGATGGTTTTAATTCCCCTTGGAAGAGACGTGGAGGTCACAGTAGCTTAACAAGACGGTTTTAATGCCCCTTGGACGAGACGTGGAGGTCAAAGCAGCTTAACAAGATAGTTTTAATGCCCCTTGGAAGAGACGTGGAGGTCACAGTAGCTTAAGAAGACGGTTTTAATGCCCCTTGGAAGAGACGTGGAGGTTAGAGTAGTTTAACAAAATGCTTTTAATGCCCCTTGGAAGAGACGTGGAGGTCTCATTAGCTTAAAAAGACGGTTTTAATGCCACTTGGAAGAGACGTGGAGGTCAGAGTTGGTTAACAAGATGGTTTTAATGCCCCTTGGAAGAGTCATGGAGGTCACAGTAGCTTAACAAGACGGTTTTAATGCCCCTTGGAAGAGAGATGGAGTTCAGAGTGGTTTAACAAGACGGTTTTAATGCTCCTTCGAAGAGACGTTGAGTTCAGAGTGGTTTAACAAGTCGTTTTATTGCCCCTTGTAAGATACTTGTAGGTCAGACTGGTTTTACAAGACAGTTTTAATTCCCCTTGGAAGAGACGTGGAGGTTAGAGTGGTTTAACAAAATGCATTTAATGCCCCTTGGAAGAGACGTGGAGGTCACAGTAGCTTAACAAGACTGTTTTATTGCCCCTTGGAAGAGACATGGAGTTCAGAGTGGTTTAACCAGATGGTTTTAATGCCCCTTGTAAGAGACATGGAGGTCACAGTAGCTTAACAAGACTGTTTTAATGCCCCTTGGAAGAGACATGGAGGTCAGAGTGGTTTAACAAGATGGTTTTAATGCCCCTTGGAAGAGACATAAAGGTCACAGTAGCTTAACAAGACGGTTTTAATGCCCCTTGGAAGAGACGTGGAGGTGACAGTAGCTTAACAAGATTGTTTAAATGCCCCTTGGAAGAGACGTGGAGGTCAGAGTGGTTCAACAAGACGGTTTTAATGCCCCTTGGAAGAGACGTGGAGTTCACAGTAGCTTAACAAGATGGTTTTAATGCCCCTTGGAAGAGACGTGGAGGTCACAGTAGCTTAACAAGACTGATTTAATGCCCCTTGGAAGAGACGTGGAGGTCAGAGTGGTTCAACAAGACGGTTTTAATGCCCCTTGGAAGAGACGTGGAGGTCACAGTAGCTTAACAAGATGGTTTTAATGCCTCTTGGAAGAGACGTGGAGGTCAGAGTGGTTCAACAAGACTGTTTTAATGCCCCGTGGAAGAGACGTGGAGGTCACAGTATCTTAACAAGACGGTTTTAATGCACCTTGGAAGAGACATGGAGTTCACAGTGGTTTAACAAGACGGCTTTAATGCACTTGGAAGAGACGTGGAGGTCACAGCAGCTTAACAAGACTGTTTTAATGCCCCTTGGAAGAGACATGAAGGTCACAGTAGCTTAACAAGACGGTTTTAATGCCCCTTGGAAGAGACGTGGAGGTCACAGTAGCTTTACAAGACGGTTTTAATGCCCCTTGGAAGAGACGTGGAGGTCAGAGTGGATCAACAAGATGGTTTTAATTCCCCTTGGAAGAGACGTGGAGGTCACAGTAGCTTAACAAGACGGTTTTAATGCCCCTTGGACGAGACGTGGAGGTAAAAGCAGCTTAACAAGATAGTTTTAATGCCCCTTGGAAGAGACGTGGAGGTTACAGTAGCTTAAGAAGACGGTTTTAATGCCCCTTGGAAGAGACGTGGAGGTTAGAGTGGTTTAACAAAATGCTTTTAATGCCCCTTGGAAGAGACGTGGAGGTCTCATTAGCTTAAAAAGACGGTTTTAATGCCACTTGGAAGAGACGTGGAGGTCAGAGTTGGTTAACAAGATGGTTTTAATGCCCCTTGGAAGAGTCATGGAGGTCACAGTATCTTAACAAGACGGTTTTAATGCCCCTTGGAAGAGAGATGGAGGTCAGAGTGGTTTAACAAGACGGTTTTAATGCTCCTTCGAAGAGACGTTGAGTTCAGAGTGGTTTAACAAGCCGTTTTATTGCCCCTTGTAAGATACTTGTAGGTCAGACTGGTTTTACAAGACAGTTTTAATTCCCCTTGGAAGAGACGTGGAGGTCAGAGTGGTTTAACAAGGCTGTTTTAATGCCCCTTGGAAGAGACGTGGAGGTCACAGTAGGTTAACAAGACGGATTTAATGCCCCTTTGAAGAGACGTGGAGGTCAGAGTGGTTTAACAAGATTGTTTTAATGCCACTTGGAAGAGACGTGGAGGTCACAGTAGCTTAACAAGACGGTTTTAATGCCCCTTGGAAGAGACGTGCAGTTCAAAGTCGTTTAACAAGATGGTTTTAATGCCCCTTGGAAGAAACGTGGAGGTCACAGTAGCTTAACAAGACTGTTTTAATGCCCCTTGGAAGAGACGTGGAGGTCACAATAGCTTAACAAGACGGTTTTAATGCACCTTTGAAGAGACGTGGAGATGACAGTAGCTTAACAAGATGGTTTTAATGCCCATTGGAAGAGACGTGGAGGTCAGAGTGGTTTAACAAGATGGTTTTAATGCCCCTTGGAAGAGACGTGGAGGTTAGAGTGGTGTAACAAAATGGTTTTAATGCCCCTTGGAAGAGACGTGGAGGTCACATTAGCTTAAAAAGACGGTTTTAATGCCCCTTGGAAGAGACGTGGAGGTCAGAGTTGGTTAACAAGACGGTTTTATTGCCCCTTGGAAGAGACATGGAGGTCAGAGTGGTTTAACAAGATGGTTTTAATGCCACTTGGAAGAGACGTGGAGGTCACAGTATCTTAACAAGACTGTTTTAATGCCCCTTGGAAGAGACGTGGAGGTCAAAGTAGCTTAACAAAACGGTTTTAATGCCTCTTGGAAGAGACGTGGAGGTCAGAGTGGTTTAACAAGACGGTTTTAATGTCCCTTGGAAGAGACATGGAGGTCACAGTAGCTTAACAAGACTGTTTTAATGCCCCTTGGAAGAGATGTGGAGGTCACAGTAGCTTAACAAGACGGTTTTAATGGCCCTTGGAAGAGATGTGGAGTTCAGAGTGGTTAACAAGATGGTTTTAATGCCCTTTTCAAGAGACATGGAGGTCACAGTAGCTTAACAAGACTGTTTTAATGCCCCTTGGATGAGACGTGGAGGTCACAGTAACTTAAAATGACGGTTTTAATGCCCCGTGGAAGAGACGTGGAGGTCACAGTACCTTAACAAGATGGTTTTAATGCCCATTGGAAGAGACATGGAGGTCAGAGTGGTTTAACAAGATGGTTTTAATGTCCCTTGGAAGAGACGTGGAGGTCACAGTAGCTTAACAAGACTGTTTTATTGCCCCTTGGAAGAGACATGGAGTTCAGAGTGGTTTAACAAGAGGGTTTTAATGCCCCTTGGAAGATACATAGAGGTCACAGTAGCTTAACAAGACGGTTTTAATGCCCCTTGGAAGAGACGTGAAGGTTAGAGTGGTTTAACAAAATGGTTTTAAAGCCCCTTGGAAGAGACGTGGAGGTCACATTAGCTTAAGAAGACGGTATTAATGCCCCTTGGAAGAGACGTGGAGGTCACAGTAGGTTAACAAGACGGTTTAAATGCCCCTTGGAAGAGACGTGGAGGTCAGAGTGGTTCAACAAGACGGTTTTAATGCCCCTTGGAAGATACGTGGAGGTCACAGTAGCTTAACAAGACGGTTTTAATGCCCCTTGGACGAGACGTGGAGGTCAAAGCAGCATAACAAGGCGGTTTTAATGCCTCTTGGAAAAGACGTGGAGGTCAGAGTGGTTCAACAAGACTGTTTTAATGCCCCTTGGAAGAGACGTGGAGGTCACAGTAGCTTAACAAGACGGTTTTAATGCCCCTTGGAAGAGACATGGAGGTCAGAGTGGTTTAAAAATATGGTTTTAATGCCCCTTGGAAGAGACATGAAGGTCACAGTAGCTTAACAAGAAGGTTTTAATGCCCCTTGGAAGAGACGTGGAGGTCAGAGTGGTTCAACAAGACGGTTAAATGCCCCTTGGAAGAGACGTGGAGGTCACAGTAGCTTAACAAGACGGTTTTAATGCCCCTTGGACGAGACGTGGAGGTCAAAGCAGCTTAACAAGACGGTTTTAATGCCTCTTGGAAGAGACGTGGATGTCAGAGTGGTTCAACAAGACTATTTTATTGCCCCTTGGAAGAGACGTGGAGGTCACAGTAGCTTAACAAGACGGTTTTAATGCCCCTTGGAAGAGACGTGGAGGTTAGAGTGGTTTAACAAAATGGTTTTAATGCCCCTTGGAAGACACGTGGAGGTCACATTAGCTTAAAAAGTCGGTTTTAATGCCCCTTGGAAGAGACGTGGAGTTCAGAGTGGTTAACAAGACGGTTTTAATGCCCCTTGGAAGAGACGTGGAGGTCACAGTAGCTTAACAATATGGTTTTAATGCCCCTTGGAAGAGACTTGGAGGTTAGAGTGGTTTAACAAAATGGTTTTAATGCCCCTTGGAAGAGACGTGGAGGTCACATTAGCTTAAAAAGACGGTTTTAATGCCCCTTGGAAGAGACGTGGAGTTCAGAGTGGTTAACAAGATGGTTTTAATGCCCCGTGGAAGAGACGTGGAGGTCACAATACCTTAACAAGATGGTTTTAATGCCCACTGGAAGAGACATGGAGGTCAGAGTGGTTTAACAAGATGGTTTTAATGCCCCTTGGTAGAGACGTGGAGGTCACAGTAGCTTAACAAGACTGTTTTATTGCCCCTTGTAAGAGACATGGAGTTCAGAGTGGTTTAACAAGACGGTTTTAATGCCCCTTGGAAGAGACATGGAGGTCACAGTAGCTTAACAAGACAGTTTTAATGCCCCTTGGAAGAGACGTGGAGGTTAGAGTGGTTTAACAAAATGGTTTTAATGCCCCTTGGAAGAGACGTGGAGGTCACATTAGCTTAAAAAGACGGTTTTAATGCCCCTTGGAAGAGACGTGGAGTTCAGAGTGGTTAACAAGATGGTTTTAATGCCCCTTGGAAGAGACGTGGAGGTCACAGTAGCTTAACAAGACTGTTGTAATGCCCCTTGGATGAGACGTGGAGGTCACAGTAGCTTAAAATGACGGTTTTAATGCCCCATGGAAGAGACGTGAAGGTCACAGTACCTTAACAAGATGGTTTTAATGCCCCTTGGAAGAGACATGGAGTTCAGAGTGGTTTAACAAGACGGCTTAAATGCACTTGGAAGAGACGTGGAGGTCACAGCAGCTTAACAAGACTGTTTTAATGCCCCTTGGAAGAGACATGAAGGTCACAGTAGATTAACAAGACGGTTTTAATGCCCCTTCGAAGAGACGTGGAGGTCAAAGTAGCTTTACAAGACAGTTTTAATGCCCCTTGGAAGAGACGTGGAGGTCAGAGTGGATCAACAAGATGGTTTTAATTCCCCTTGGAAGAGACGTGGAGGTCACAGTAGCTTAACAAGACGGTTTTAATGCCCCTTGGACGAGACGTGGAGGTCAAAGCAGCTTAACAAGATAGTTTTAATGCCCCTTGGAAGAGACGTGGAGGTCACAGTAGCTTAAGAAGACGGTTTTAATGCCCCTTGGAAGAGACGTGGAGGTTAGAGTAGTTTAACAAAATGCTTTTAATGCCCCTTGGAAGAGACGTGGAGGTCTCATTAGCTTAAAAAGACGGTTTTAATGCCACTTGGAAGAGACGTGGAGGTCAGAGTTGGTTAACAAGATGGTTTTAATGCCCCTTGGAAGAGTCATGGAGGTCACAGTAGCTTAACAAGACGGTTTTAATGCCCCTTGGAAGAGAGATGGAGTTCAGAGTGGTTTAACAAGACGGTTTTAATGCTCCTTCGAAGAGACGTTGAGTTCAGAGTGGTTTAACAAGTCGTTTTATTGCCCCTTGTAAGATACTTGTAGGTCAGACTGGTTTTACAAGACAGTTTTAATTCCCCTTGGAAGAGACGTGGAGGTTAGAGTGGTTTAACAAAATGCATTTAATGCCCCTTGGAAGAGACGTGGAGGTCACAGTAGCTTAACAAGACTGTTTTATTGCCCCTTGGAAGAGACATGGAGTTCAGAGTGGTTTAACCAGATGGTTTTAATGCCCCTTGTAAGAGACATGGAGGTCACAGTAGCTTAACAAGACTGTTTTAATGCCCCTTGGAAGAGACATGGAGGTCAGAGTGGTTTAACAAGATGGTTTTAATGCCCCTTGGAAGAGACATAAAGGTCACAGTAGCTTAACAAGACGGTTTTAATGCCCCTTGGAAGAGACGTGGAGGTGACAGTAGCTTAACAAGATTGTTTAAATGCCCCTTGGAAGAGACGTGGAGGTCAGAGTGGTTCAACAAGACGGTTTTAATGCCCCTTGGAAGAGACGTGGAGTTCACAGTAGCTTAACAAGATGGTTTTAATGCCCCTTGGAAGAGACGTGGAGGTCACAGTAGCTTAACAAGACTGATTTAATGCCCCTTGGAAGAGACGTGGAGGTCAGAGTGGTTCAACAAGACGGTTTTAATGCCCCTTGGAAGAGACGTGGAGGTCACAGTAGCTTAACAAGATGGTTTTAATGCCTCTTGGAAGAGACGTGGAGGTCAGAGTGGTTCAACAAGACTGTTTTAATGCCCCGTGGAAGAGACGTGGAGGTCACAGTATCTTAACAAGACGGTTTTAATGCACCTTGGAAGAGACATGGAGTTCACAGTGGTTTAACAAGACGGCTTTAATGCACTTGGAAGAGACGTGGAGGTCACAGCAGCTTAACAAGACTGTTTTAATGCCCCTTGGAAGAGACATGAAGGTCACAGTAGCTTAACAAGACGGTTTTAATGCCCCTTGGAAGAGACGTGGAGGTCACAGTAGCTTTACAAGACGGTTTTAATGCCCCTTGGAAGAGACGTGGAGGTCAGAGTGGATCAACAAGATGGTTTTAATTCCCCTTGGAAGAGACGTGGAGGTCACAGTAGCTTAACAAGACGGTTTTAATGCCCCTTGGACGAGACGTGGAGGTAAAAGCAGCTTAACAAGATAGTTTTAATGCCCCTTGGAAGAGACGTGGAGGTTACAGTAGCTTAAGAAGACGGTTTTAATGCCCCTTGGAAGAGACGTGGAGGTTAGAGTGGTTTAACAAAATGCTTTTAATGCCCCTTGGAAGAGACGTGGAGGTCTCATTAGCTTAAAAAGACGGTTTTAATGCCACTTGGAAGAGACGTGGAGGTCAGAGTTGGTTAACAAGATGGTTTTAATGCCCCTTGGAAGAGTCATGGAGGTCACAGTATCTTAACAAGACGGTTTTAATGCCCCTTGGAAGAGAGATGGAGGTCAGAGTGGTTTAACAAGACGGTTTTAATGCTCCTTCGAAGAGACGTTGAGTTCAGAGTGGTTTAACAAGCCGTTTTATTGCCCCTTGTAAGATACTTGTAGGTCAGACTGGTTTTACAAGACAGTTTTAATTCCCCTTGGAAGAGACGTGGAGGTCAGAGTGGTTTAACAAGGCTGTTTTAATGCCCCTTGGAAGAGACGTGGAGGTCACAGTAGGTTAACAAGACGGATTTAATGCCCCTTTGAAGAGACGTGGAGGTCAGAGTGGTTTAACAAGATTGTTTTAATGCCACTTGGAAGAGACGTGGAGGTCACAGTAGCTTAACAAGACGGTTTTAATGCCCCTTGGAAGAGACGTGCAGTTCAAAGTCGTTTAACAAGATGGTTTTAATGCCCCTTGGAAGAAACGTGGAGGTCACAGTAGCTTAACAAGACTGTTTTAATGCCCCTTGGAAGAGACGTGGAGGTCACAATAGCTTAACAAGACGGTTTTAATGCACCTTTGAAGAGACGTGGAGATGACAGTAGCTTAACAAGATGGTTTTAATGCCCATTGGAAGAGACGTGGAGGTCAGAGTGGTTTAACAAGATGGTTTTAATGCCCCTTGGAAGAGACGTGGAGGTTAGAGTGGTGTAACAAAATGGTTTTAATGCCCCTTGGAAGAGACGTGGAGGTCACATTAGCTTAAAAAGACGGTTTTAATGCCCCTTGGAAGAGACGTGGAGGTCAGAGTTGGTTAACAAGACGGTTTTATTGCCCCTTGGAAGAGACATGGAGGTCAGAGTGGTTTAACAAGATGGTTTTAATGCCACTTGGAAGAGACGTGGAGGTCACAGTATCTTAACAAGACTGTTTTAATGCCCCTTGGAAGAGACGTGGAGGTCAAAGTAGCTTAACAAAACGGTTTTAATGCCTCTTGGAAGAGACGTGGAGGTCAGAGTGGTTTAACAAGACGGTTTTAATGTCCCTTGGAAGAGACATGGAGGTCACAGTAGCTTAACAAGACTGTTTTAATGCCCCTTGGAAGAGATGTGGAGGTCACAGTAGCTTAACAAGACGGTTTTAATGGCCCTTGGAAGAGATGTGGAGTTCAGAGTGGTTAACAAGATGGTTTTAATGCCCTTTTCAAGAGACATGGAGGTCACAGTAGCTTAACAAGACTGTTTTAATGCCCCTTGGATGAGACGTGGAGGTCACAGTAACTTAAAATGACGGTTTTAATGCCCCGTGGAAGAGACGTGGAGGTCACAGTACCTTAACAAGATGGTTTTAATGCCCATTGGAAGAGACATGGAGGTCAGAGTGGTTTAACAAGATGGTTTTAATGTCCCTTGGAAGAGACGTGGAGGTCACAGTAGCTTAACAAGACTGTTTTATTGCCCCTTGGAAGAGACATGGAGTTCAGAGTGGTTTAACAAGAGGGTTTTAATGCCCCTTGGAAGATACATAGAGGTCACAGTAGCTTAACAAGACGGTTTTAATGCCCCTTGGAAGAGACGTGAAGGTTAGAGTGGTTTAACAAAATGGTTTTAAAGCCCCTTGGAAGAGACGTGGAGGTCACATTAGCTTAAGAAGACGGTATTAATGCCCCTTGGAAGAGACGTGGAGGTCACAGTAGGTTAACAAGACGGTTTAAATGCCCCTTGGAAGAGACGTGGAGGTCAGAGTGGTTCAACAAGACGGTTTTAATGCCCCTTGGAAGATACGTGGAGGTCACAGTAGCTTAACAAGACGGTTTTAATGCCCCTTGGACGAGACGTGGAGGTCAAAGCAGCATAACAAGGCGGTTTTAATGCCTCTTGGAAAAGACGTGGAGGTCAGAGTGGTTCAACAAGACTGTTTTAATGCCCCTTGGAAGAGACGTGGAGGTCACAGTAGCTTAACAAGACGGTTTTAATGCCCCTTGGAAGAGACATGGAGTTCAGAGTGGTTTAACAATACGGTTTTAATGCACCTTGAAAGAGACGTGGAGGTCACAGTAGCTTAACAAGACTGTTTTAATGCACCTTGGAAGAGACATGGAGGTTAGAGTGGTTTAAAAATATGGTTTTAATGCCCCTTGGAAGAGACATGAAGGTCACAGTAGCTTAACAAGAAGGTTTTAATGCACCTTGGAAGAGACGTGGAGGTCACAGCAGCATAACAAGACAGTTTTAATGCCCCTTGGAAGAGACGTGGAGGTCAGTGTGGTTCAACAAGACGGTTTTAATGCCCCATGGAAGAGACGTGGAGGTCACAGTAGCTTAACAAGATGGTTTTATTGCCCCTTGGACGAGACGTGGAGGTCAAAGCAGCTTAACAAGACGGTTTTAATGCCTCTTGGAAGAGACGTGGAGGTCAGAGTGGTTCAACAAGACTGTTTTAATGCCCCTTGGAAGAGAAGTGGAGGTCACAGTAGCTTAACAAGACGGTTTTAATGCCCCTTGGTAGAGACGTGGAGGTTAGCGTGGTTTAACAAAATGGTTTTAATGCCCCTTGGAAGAGACGTGGAGGTCACATTAGCTTAAAAAGATGGTTTTAATGCCCCTTGGAAGAGACGTGGAGTTCAGAGTGGTTAACAAGATGGTTTTAATGCCCCTTGGAAGAGACGTGGAGGTCACAGTAGCTTAACAAGACGGTTTTAATGCCCCTTGGAAGAGATGTGGAGGTTAGAGTGGTTTAACAAAATGGTTTTAATGCCCCTTGGAAGAAACGTGGAGGTCACATTAGCTTAAAAAGACTGTTTTAATGCCCCTTGGAAGAGACGTGGAGGTTAGAGTGCTTTAACAGAATAGTTTTAATGCCCCTTGGAAGAGACGTGGAGGTCACATTAGCTTAAAAAGACGGTTTTAATGCCCCTTGGAAGAGACGTGGAGTTCAGAGTGGTTAACAAGATGGTTTTAATGCCCCTTGGATGAGACTTGGAGGTCACAGTAGCTTAAAATGATGGTTTTAATGCCACGTGGAAGAGACGTGGAGGTCACAATACCTTAACAAGATGGTTTTATTGCCCATTGGAAGAGACATGGAGGTCAGAGTGGTTTAACAAGATGGTTTTAATGCCTCTTGGAAGAGACGTGGAGGTCACAGTAGCTTAACAAGACTGTTTCATTGCCCCTTGGAAGAGACATGAAGTTCAGAGTGGTTTAACAAGACGGTTTTAATGCCCCTTGGAAGAAACATGGAGGTCACAGTAGCTTAACAAGACTGATTTAATGCCCCTAGGAAGAGACATGGAGGTCAGAGTGGTTTAACAAGATGGTTTTAATGCACCTTGGAAGAGACATGAAGGTCACAACAGCTTAACAAGACGGTATTAATGCCCCTTGGCAGAGACGTGGCGGTCACAGTAGCTTAACAAGACGGTTTAAATGCCCCTTGGAAGAGACGTGGAGGTCAGAGTGGTTCAACAAGACGGTTTTAATGCCACTTGGAAGATACGTGGAGGTCACAGTAGCTTAGCAAGACGGTTTTAATGCCCCTTGGACGAGACGTGGAGGTCAAAGCAGCTTAACAAGGCGGTTTTAATGCCTCTTGGAAAAGACGTGGAGGTCAGAGTGGTTCAACAAGACTGTTTTAATGCCCCTTGGAAGAGACGTGGAGGTCACAGTAGCTTAACAAGACGGTTTTAATGCCCCTTGGAGGAGACATGGAGTTCAGAGTGGTTTAACAAGACGGTTTTAATGCACCTTGGAAGAGACGTGGAGGTTACAGTAGCTTAACAAGACGGTTTTAATGCCCCTTGGAAGAGACATGGAGGTCAGAGTGGTTTAAAAATATGGTTTTAATGCCCCTTGGAAGAGACATGAAGGTCACAGTAGCTTAACAAGAAGGTTTTAATGCCCCTTGGAAGAGACGTGGAGGTCAGAGTGGTTCAACAAGACGGTTAAATGCCCCTTGGAAGAGACATGGAGGTCACAGTAGCTTAACAAGACGGTTTTAATGCCCCTTGGACGAGACGTGGAGGTCAAAGCAGCTTAACAAGACGGTTTTAATGCCTCTTGGAAGAGACGTGGATGTCAGAGTGGTTCAACAAGACTATTTTATTGCCCCTTGGAAGAGACGTGGAGGTCACAGTAGCTTAACAAGACGGTTTTAATGCCCCTTGGAAGAGACGTGGAGGTTAGAGTGGTTTAACAAAATGCTTTTAATGCCTCTTGGAAGAGACGTGGAGGTCTCATTAGCTTAAAAAGACGGTTTTAATGCCACTTGGAAGAGACGTGGAGGTCAGAGTTGGTTAACAAGATGGTTTTAATGCCCCTTGGAAGAGTCATGGAGGTCACAGTAGCTTAACAAGACGGTTTTAATGCCCCTTGGAAGAGAGATGGAGGTCAGAGTGGTTTAACAGGACGGTTTTAATGCTCCTTCGAAGAGACGTTGAGTTCAGAGTGGTTTAACAAGACGTTTTATTGCGCCTTGTAAGATACTTGTAGGTCAGACTGGTTTTACAAGACAGTTTTAATTCCCCTTGGAAGAGACGTGGAGGTCAGAGTGGTTTAACAAGGCTGTTTTAATGCCCCTTGGAAGAGACGTGGAGGTCACAGTAGCTTAACAAGACGGATTTAATGCCCCTTTGAAGAGACGTGGAGGTCAGAGTGGTTTAACATGATTGTTTTAATGCCACTTGGAAGAGACGTGGAGGTCACAGTAGCTTAACAAGACGGTTTTAATGCCCCTTGGAAGAGACGCGCAGTTCAAAGTGGTTTAACAAGATGGTTTTAATGCCCCTTCGAAGAGACGTGGAGGTCACAGTAGCTTAACAAGACTGTTTTATTGCCCCTTGGAAGAGACATGGAGTTCAGAGTGGTTTAACAAGACGGTTTTAATACCCCTTGTAAGAGACATGGAGGTCAGAGTAGCTTAACAAGACTGTTTTAATGCCCCTTGGAAGAGACATGGAGGTCAGAGTGGTTTAACAAGATGGTTTTAGTGCCCCTTGGAAGAGACATGAAGGTCACAGTAGCTTAACAAGACTGTTTTAATGCCCCTTGGAAGAGACGTGGAGGTGACAGGAGCTTAACAAGATTGTTTAAATGCCCCTTGGAAGAGACGTGTAGGTCACAGTAGCTTAACAAGACTGTTTTAATGCCCCTTGGATGAGACGTGGAGGTCACAGTAGCTTAAAATGACGTTATTAATGCCCTGTGGAAGCGACGTGGAGGTCACAGTACCTTAACAAGATGGTTTTAATGCCCATTGGAAGAGACATGGATGTCAGAGTGGTTTAACAAGATGGTTTTAATGTCCCTTGGAAGAGACGTGGAGGTCACAGTAGCTTAACAAGACTGTTTTATTGCCCCTTGGAAGAGACATGGAGTTCAGAGTGGTTTAACAAGACGGTTTTAATGCCCTTCGGAAGATACATGGAGGTCACAGTAGCTTAACAAGACGGTTTTAATGCCCCTAGGAAGAGACATGGAGGTCAGAGTGGTTTAACAAGATGGTTTTAATGCACCTTGGAAGAGACATGAAGGTCACAATAGCTTAACAAGACGGTATTAATGCCCCTTGGAAGAGACGTGGAGGTCACAGTAGCTTAAAAAGACGGTTTAAATGCCCCTTGGAAGAGACGTGGAGGTCAGAGTGGTTCAACAAGACGGTTTTAATGCCCATTGGAAGATACGTGGAGGTCACAGTAGCTTAACAAGACGGTTTTAATGCCCCTTGAACGAAACGTGGAGGTCAAAGCAGCTTAACAAGACGGTTTTAATGCCTATTGGAAAAGACGTGGTGGTCAGAGTGGTTCAACATGACTGTTTTAATGTCCCCTGGAAGAGACGTGGAGGTCACAGTAGCTTAACAAGACGGTTTTAATGCCCCTTGGAAGAAACGTGGAGGTCAGAGTGGTTTAATAAGACGGTATAAATGTCCCTTGGAAGAGACGTGGAGGTCAGAGTGTTTTAACAAGACGGGTTTAATGCCCCTTGGAAGAGACATGGGGTTCAGAGTGGTTTAACAAGATGGTTTCAATGCCTCTTGGAAGAGACGTGGAGTTTACAGTAGCTTAACAAGACAGTTTTAATGCCCTTTGGAAGAGACGTTGAGTTCAGAGTGGTTTAACAAGATGGTTTTAATGACCCTTGGAAGAGACGTGGAGGTCAAAGTAGCTTAACAAAACGGTTTTAATGCCTCTTGGAAGAGACGTGGAGGTCAGAGTGGTTTAAGAAGACGGTTTTAATGTCCCTTGGAAGAGACATGGAGGTCACAGTAGCTTAACAAGACTGTTTTAATGCCCCTTGGAAGAGACGTGGAGGTCACAGTAGCTTAACAAGACGGTTTTAATGGCCCTTGGAAGAGATGTGGAGATCAGAGTGGTTAACAAGATGGTTTTAATGCCCTTTGGAAGAGACGTGGACATCACAGTAGCTTAACAAGACTGTTTTAATGCCCCTTGGATGAGACGTGGAGGTCACAGTAGCTTAAAATGACGGTATTAATGCCCCGTGGAAGAGACGTGGAGGTCAAAGTACCTGAACAAGATGGTTTTAATGCCCACTGGAAGAGACATGGAGGTCAGAGTGGTTTAACAAGATGGTTTTAATGTCCCTTGGAAGAGACGTGGAGGTCACAGTAGCTTAACAAGACTGTTTTATTGCCCCTTGGAAGAGACATGGAGTTCAGAGTGGTTTAACAAGACGGTTTTAATGCCCCTTGGAAGAAACATGGAGGTCACAGTAGCTTAACAAGACTGATTTAATGCCCCTAGGAAGAGACATGGAGGTCAGAGTGGTTTAACAAGATGGTTTTAATGCATCTTGGAAGAGACATGAAGGTCACAATAGCTTAAGAAGACGGTATTAATGCCCCTTGGAAGAGACGTGGAGGTCACAGTAGGTTAACAAGACGGTTTAAATGCCCCTTGGAAGAGACGTGGAGGTCAGAGTGGTTCAACAAGACGGTTTTAATGCCCCTTGGAAGAGACGTGGAGGTTACAGTAGCTTAACAAGATGGTTTTAATGCCCCTTGGACGAGACGTGGAGGTCAAAGCAGCTTAACAAGATAGTTTTAATGCCCCTTGGAAGAGACGTGGAGGTCACAGTAGTTTAAGAAGACGGTTTAAATGCCCCTTGGAAGAGACGTGGAGGTTAGAGTGGTTTAACAAAATGCTTTTAATGCCTCTTGGAAGAGACGTGGAGGTCTCATTAGCTTAAAAAGACGGTTTTAATGCCACTTGGAAGAGACGTGGAGGTCAGAGTTGGTTAACAAGATGGTTTTAATGCCCCTTGGAAGAGTCATGGAGGTCACAGTAGCTTAACAAGACGGTTTTAATGCCCCTTGGAAGAGAGATGGAGGTCAGAGTGGTTTAACAGGACGGTTTTAATGCTCCTTCGAAGAGACGTTGAGTTCAGAGTGGTTTACCAAGACGTTTTATTGCCCCTTGTAAGATACTTGTAGGTCAGACTGGTTTTACAACACAGTTTTAATTCCCCTTGGAAGAGACGTGGAGGTCAGAGTGGTTTAACAAGGCTGTTTTAATGCCCCTTGGAAGAGACGTGGAGGTCACAGTAGCTTAACAAGACGGATTTAATGCCCCTTTGAAGAGACGTGGAGGTCAGAGTGGTTTAACATGATTGTTTTAATGCCACTTGGAAGAGACGTGGAGGTCACAGTAGCTTAACAAGACGGTTTTAATGCCCCTTGGAAGAGACGCGCAGTTCAAAGTGGTTTAACAAGATGGTTTTAATGCCCCTTCGAAGAGACGTGGAGGTCACAGTAGCTTAACAAGACTGTTTTATTGCCCCTTGGAAGAGACATGGAGTTCAGAGTGGTTTAACAAGACGGTTTTAATACCCCTTGTAAGAGACATGGAGGTCAGAGTAGCTTAACAAGACTGTTTTAATGCCCCTTGGAAGAGACATGGAGGTCAGAGTGGTTTAACAAGATGGTTTTAGTGCCCCTTGGAAGAGACATGAAGGTCACAGTAGCTTAACAAGACTGTTTTAATGCCCCTTGGAAGAGACGTGGAGGTGACAGGAGCTTAACAAGATTGTTTAAATGCCCCTTGGAAGAGACGTGTAGGTCACAGTAGCTTAAAATGACGTTATTAATGCCCTGTGGAAGCGACGTGGAGGTCACAGTACCTTAACAAGATGGTTTTAATGCCCATTGGAAGAGACATGGATGTCAGAGTGGTTTAACAAGATGGTTTTAATGTCCCTTGGAAGAGACGTGGAGGTCACAGTAGCTTAACAAGAATGTTTTATTGCCCCTTGGAAGAGACATGGAGTTCAGAGTGGTTTAACAAGACGGTTTTAATGCCCTTCGGAAGATACATGGAGGTCACAGTAGCTTAACAAGTCGGTTTTAATGCCCCTAGGAAGAGACATGGAGGTCAGAGTGGTTTAACAAGATGGTTTTAATGCACCTTGGAAGAGACATGAAGGTCACAATAGCTTAACAAGACGGTATTAATGCCCCTTGGAAGAGACGTGGAGGTCACAGTAGCTTAAAAAGACGGTTTAAATGCCCCTTGGAAGAGACGTGGAGGTCAGAGTGGTTCAACAAGACGGTTTTAATGCCCATTGGAAGATACGTGGAGGTCACAGTAGCTTAACAAGACGGTTTTAATGCCCCTTGAACGAAACGTGGAGGTCAAAGCAGCTTAACAAGACGGTTTTAATGCCTATTGGAAAAGACGTGGTGGTCAGAGTGGTTCAACATGACTGTTTTAATGTCCCCTGGAAGAGACGTGGAGGTCACAGTAGCTTAACAAGACGGTTTTAATGCCCCTTGGAAGAAACGTGGAGGTCAGAGTGGTTTAATAAGACGGTATAAATGTCCCTTGGAAGAGACGTGGAGGTCAGAGTGTTTTAACAAGACGGGTTTAATGCCCCTTGGAAGAGACATGGGGTTCAGAGTGGTTTAACAAGATGGTTTCAATGCCTCTTGGAAGAGACGTGGAGTTTACAGTAGCTTAACAAGACAGTTTTAATGCCCTTTGGAAGAGACGTTGAGTTCAGAGTGGTTTAACAAGATGGTTTTAATGACCCTTGGAAGAGACGTGGAGGTCAAAGTAGCTTAACAAAACGGTTTTAATGCCTCTTGGAAGAGACGTGGAGGTCAGAGTGGTTTAAGAAGACGGTTTTAATGTCCATTGGAAGAGACATGGAGGTCACAGTAGCTTAACAAGACTGTTTTAATGCCCCTTGGAAGAGATGTGGAGGTCACAGTAGCTTAACAAGACGGTTTTAATGGCCCTTGGAAGAGATGTGGAGATCAGAGTGGTTAACAAGATGGTTTTAATGCCCTTTGGAAGAGACGTGGACATCACAGTAGCTTAACAAGACTGTTTTAATGCCCCTTGGATGAGACGTGGAGGTCACAGTAGCTTAAAATGACGGTATTAATGCCCCGTGGAAGAGACGTGGAGGTCAAAGTACCTGAACAAGATGGTTTTAATGCCCACTGGAAGAGACATGGAGGTCAGAGTGGTTTAACAAGATGGTTTTAATGTCCCTTGGAAGAGACGTGGAGGTCACAGTAGCTTAACAAGACTGTTTTATTGCCCCTTGAAAGAGACATGGAGTTCAGAGTGGTTTAACAAGACGGTTTTAATGCCCCTTGGAAGAAACATGGAGGTCACAGTAGCTTAACAAGACTGATTTAATGCCCCTAGGAAGAGACATGGAGGTCAGAGTGGTTTAACAAGATGGTTTTAATGCACCTTGGAAGAGACATGAAGGTCACAACAGCTTAACAAGACGGTATTAATGCCCCTTGGCAGAGACGTGGCGGTCACAGTAGCTTAACAAGACGGTTTAAATGCCCCTTGGAAGAGACGTGGAGGTCAGAGTGGTTCAACAAGACGGTTTTAATGCCACTTGGAAGATACGTGGAGGTCACAGTAGCTTAGCAAGACGGTTTTAATGCCCCTTGGACGAGACGTGGAGGTCAAAGCAGCTTAACAAGGCGGTTTTAATGCCTCTTGGAAAAGACGTGGAGGTCAGAGTGGTTCAACAAGACTGTTTTAATGCCCCTTGGAAGAGACGTGGAGGTCACAGTAGCTTAACAAGACGGTTTTAATGCCCCTTGGAGGAGACATGGAGTTCAGAGTGGTTTAACAAGACGGTTTTAATGCACCTTGGAAGAGACGTGGAGGTCACAGTAGCTTAACAAGACGGTTTTAATGCCCCTTGGAGGAGACGTGGAGGTCAGAGTGGTTTAACAAGACGGTTTTAATGTCCCTTGGAAGAGACATGGAGGTCACAGTAGCTTAACAAGACTGTTTTAATGCCCCTTGGAAGAGATGTGGAGGTCACAGTAGCTTAACAAGACGGTTTTAATGGCCCTTGGAAGAGATGTGGAGTTCAGAGTGGTTAACAAGATGGTTTTAATGCCCTTTTCAAGAGACATGGAGGTCACAGTAGCTTAACAAGACTGTTTTAATGCCCCTTGGATGAGACGTGGAGGTCACAGTAACTTAAAATGACGGTTTTAATGCCCCGTGGAAGAGACGTGGAGGTCACAGTACCTTAACAAGATGGTTTTAATGCCCATTGGAAGAGACATGGAGGTCAGAGTGGTTTAACAAGATGGTTTTAATGTCCCTTGGAAGAGACGTGGAGGTCACAGTAGCTTAACAAGACTGTTTTATTGCCCCTTGGAAGAGACATGGAGTTCAGAGTGGTTTAACAAGAGGGTTTTAATGCCCCTTGGAAGATACATAGAGGTCACAGTAGCTTAACAAGACGGTTTTAATGCCCCTTGGAAGAGACGTGAAGGTTAGAGTGGTTTAACAAAATGGTTTTAAAGCCCCTTGGAAGAGACGTGGAGGTCACATTAGCTTAAGAAGACGGTATTAATGCCCCTTGGAAGAGACGTGGAGGTCACAGTAGGTTAACAAGACGGTTTAAATGCCCCTTGGAAGAGACGTGGAGGTCAGAGTGGTTCAACAAGACGGTTTTAATGCCCCTTGGAAGATACGTGGAGGTCACAGTAGCTTAACAAGACGGTTTTAATGCCCCTTGGACGAGACGTGGAGGTCAAAGCAGCATAACAAGGCGGTTTTAATGCCTCTTGGAAAAGACGTGGAGGTCAGAGTGGTTCAACAAGACTGTTTTAATGCCCCTTGGAAGAGACGTGGAGGTCACAGTAGCTTAACAAGACGGTTTTAATGCCCCTTGGAAGAGACATGGAGGTCAGAGTGGTTTAAAAATATGGTTTTAATGCCCCTTGGAAGAGACATGAAGGTCACAGTAGCTTAACAAGAAGGTTTTAATGCCCCTTGGAAGAGACGTGGAGGTCAGAGTGGTTCAACAAGACGGTTAAATGCCCCTTGGAAGAGACGTGGAGGTCACAGTAGCTTAACAAGACGGTTTTAATGCCCCTTGGACGAGACGTGGAGGTCAAAGCAGCTTAACAAGACGGTTTTAATGCCTCTTGGAAGAGACGTGGATGTCAGAGTGGTTCAACAAGACTATTTTATTGCCCCTTGGAAGAGACGTGGAGGTCACAGTAGCTTAACAAGACGGTTTTAATGCCCCTTGGAAGAGACGTGGAGGTTAGAGTGGTTTAACAAAATGGTTTTAATGCCCCTTGGAAGACACGTGGAGGTCACATTAGCTTAAAAAGTCGGTTTTAATGCCCCTTGGAAGAGACGTGGAGTTCAGAGTGGTTAACAAGACGGTTTTAATGCCCCTTGGAAGAGACGTGGAGGTCACAGTAGCTTAACAATATGGTTTTAATGCCCCTTGGAAGAGACTTGGAGGTTAGAGTGGTTTAACAAAATGGTTTTAATGCCCCTTGGAAGAGACGTGGAGGTCACATTAGCTTAAAAAGACGGTTTTAATGCCCCTTGGAAGAGACGTGGAGTTCAGAGTGGTTAACAAGATGGTTTTAATGCCCCGTGGAAGAGACGTGGAGGTCACAATACCTTAACAAGATGGTTTTAATGCCCACTGGAAGAGACATGGAGGTCAGAGTGGTTTAACAAGATGGTTTTAATGCCCCTTGGTAGAGACGTGGAGGTCACAGTAGCTTAACAAGACTGTTTTATTGCCCCTTGTAAGAGACATGGAGTTCAGAGTGGTTTAACAAGACGGTTTTAATGCCCCTTGGAAGAGACATGGAGGTCACAGTAGCTTAACAAGACAGTTTTAATGCCCCTTGGAAGAGACGTGGAGGTTAGAGTGGTTTAACAAAATGGTTTTAATGCCCCTTGGAAGAGACGTGGAGGTCACATTAGCTTAAAAAGACGGTTTTAATGCCCCTTGGAAGAGACGTGGAGTTCAGAGTGGTTAACAAGATGGTTTTAATGCCCCTTGGAAGAGACGTGGAGGTCACAGTAGCTTAACAAGACTGTTGTAATGCCCCTTGGATGAGACGTGGAGGTCACAGTAGCTTAAAATGACGGTTTTAATGCCCCATGGAAGAGACGTGAAGGTCACAGTACCTTAACAAGATGGTTTTAATGCCCCTTGGAAGAGACATGGAGTTCAGAGTGGTTTAACAAGACGGCTTAAATGCACTTGGAAGAGACGTGGAGGTCACAGCAGCTTAACAAGACTGTTTTAATGCCCCTTGGAAGAGACATGAAGGTCACAGTAGATTAACAAGACGGTTTTAATGCCCCTTCGAAGAGACGTGGAGGTCAAAGTAGCTTTACAAGACAGTTTTAATGCCCCTTGGAAGAGACGTGGAGGTCAGAGTGGATCAACAAGATGGTTTTAATTCCCCTTGGAAGAGACGTGGAGGTCACAGTAGCTTAACAAGACGGTTTTAATGCCCCTTGGACGAGACGTGGAGGTCAAAGCAGCTTAACAAGATAGTTTTAATGCCCCTTGGAAGAGACGTGGAGGTCACAGTAGCTTAAGAAGACGGTTTTAATGCCCCTTGGAAGAGACGTGGAGGTTAGAGTAGTTTAACAAAATGCTTTTAATGCCCCTTGGAAGAGACGTGGAGGTCTCATTAGCTTAAAAAGACGGTTTTAATGCCACTTGGAAGAGACGTGGAGGTCAGAGTTGGTTAACAAGATGGTTTTAATGCCCCTTGGAAGAGTCATGGAGGTCACAGTAGCTTAACAAGACGGTTTTAATGCCCCTTGGAAGAGAGATGGAGTTCAGAGTGGTTTAACAAGACGGTTTTAATGCTCCTTCGAAGAGACGTTGAGTTCAGAGTGGTTTAACAAGTCGTTTTATTGCCCCTTGTAAGATACTTGTAGGTCAGACTGGTTTTACAAGACAGTTTTAATTCCCCTTGGAAGAGACGTGGAGGTTAGAGTGGTTTAACAAAATGCATTTAATGCCCCTTGGAAGAGACGTGGAGGTCACAGTAGCTTAACAAGACTGTTTTATTGCCCCTTGGAAGAGACATGGAGTTCAGAGTGGTTTAACCAGATGGTTTTAATGCCCCTTGTAAGAGACATGGAGGTCACAGTAGCTTAACAAGACTGTTTTAATGCCCCTTGGAAGAGACATGGAGGTCAGAGTGGTTTAACAAGATGGTTTTAATGCCCCTTGGAAGAGACATAAAGGTCACAGTAGCTTAACAAGACGGTTTTAATGCCCCTTGGAAGAGACGTGGAGGTGACAGTAGCTTAACAAGATTGTTTAAATGCCCCTTGGAAGAGACGTGGAGGTCAGAGTGGTTCAACAAGACGGTTTTAATGCCCCTTGGAAGAGACGTGGAGTTCACAGTAGCTTAACAAGATGGTTTTAATGCCCCTTGGAAGAGACGTGGAGGTCACAGTAGCTTAACAAGACTGATTTAATGCCCCTTGGAAGAGACGTGGAGGTCAGAGTGGTTCAACAAGACGGTTTTAATGCCCCTTGGAAGAGACGTGGAGGTCACAGTAGCTTAACAAGATGGTTTTAATGCCTCTTGGAAGAGACGTGGAGGTCAGAGTGGTTCAACAAGACTGTTTTAATGCCCCGTGGAAGAGACGTGGAGGTCACAGTATCTTAACAAGACGGTTTTAATGCCCCTTGGAAGAGACATGGAGTTCACAGTGGTTTAACAAGACGGCTTTAATGCACTTGGAAGAGACGTGGAGGTCACAGCAGCTTAACAAGACTGTTTTAATGCCCCTTGGAAGAGACATGAAGGTCACAGTAGCTTAACAAGACGGTTTTAATGCCCCTTGGAAGAGACGTGGAGGTCACAGTAGCTTTACAAGACGGTTTTAATGCCCCTTGGAAGAGACGTGGAGGTCAGAGTGGATCAACAAGATGGTTTTAATTCCCCTTGGAAGAGACGTGGAGGTCACAGTAGCTTAACAAGACGGTTTTAATGCCCCTTGGACGAGACGTGGAGGTAAAAGCAGCTTAACAAGATAGTTTTAATGCCCCTTGGAAGAGACGTGGAGGTTACAGTAGCTTAAGAAGACGGTTTTAATGCCCCTTGGAAGAGACGTGGAGGTTAGAGTGGTTTAACAAAATGCTTTTAATGCCCCTTGGAAGAGACGTGGAGGTCTCATTAGCTTAAAAAGACGGTTTTAATGCCACTTGGAAGAGACGTGGAGGTCAGAGTTGGTTAACAAGATGGTTTTAATGCCCCTTGGAAGAGTCATGGAGGTCACAGTATCTTAACAAGACGGTTTTAATGCCCCTTGGAAGAGAGATGGCGGTCAGAGTGGTTTAACAAGACGGTTTTAATGCTCCTTCGAAGAGACGTTGAGTTCAGAGTGGTTTAACAAGCCGTTTTATTGCCCCTTGTAAGATACTTGTAGGTCAGACTGGTTTTACAAGACAGTTTTAATTCCCCTTGGAAGAGACGTGGAGGTCAGAGTGGTTTAACAAGGCTGTTTTAATGCCCCTTGGAAGAGACGTGGAGGTCACAGTAGGTTAACAAGACGGATTTAATGCCCCTTTGAAGAGACGTGGAGGTCAGAGTGGTTTAACAAGATTGTTTTAATGCCACTTGGAAGAGACGTGGAGGTCACAGTAGCTTAACAAGACGGTTTTAATGCCCCTTGGAAGAGACGTGCAGTTCAAAGTCGTTTAACAAGATGGTTTTAATGCCCCTTGGAAGAAACGTGGAGGTCACAGTAGCTTAACAAGACTGTTTTAATGCCCCTTGGAAGAGACGTGGAGGTCACAATAGCTTAACAAGACGGTTTTAATGCACCTTTGAAGAGACGTGGAGATGACAGTAGCTTAACAAGATGGTTTTAATGCCCATTGGAAGAGACGTGGAGGTCAGAGTGGTTTAACAAGATGGTTTTAATGCCCCTTGGAAGAGACGTGGAGGTTAGAGTGGTGTAACAAAATGGTTTTAATGCCCCTTGGAAGAGACGTGGAGGTCACATTAGCTTAAAAAGACGGTTTTAATGCCCCTTGGAAGAGACGTGGAGGTCAGAGTTGGTTAACAAGACGGTTTTATTGCCCCTTGGAAGAGACATGGAGGTCAGAGTGGTTTAACAAGATGGTTTTAATGCCGCTTGGAAGAGACGTGGAGGTCACAGTATCTTAACAAGACTGTTTTAATGCCCCTTGGAAGAGACGTGGAGGTCAAAGTAGCTTAACAAAACGGTTTTAATGCCTCTTGGAAGAGACGTGGAGGTCAGAGTGGTTTAACAAGACGGTTTTAATGTCCCTTGGAAGAGACATGGAGGTCACAGTAGCTTAACAAGACTGTTTTAATGCCCCTTGGAAGAGATGTGGAGGTCACAGTAGCTTAACAAGACGGTTTTAATGGCCCTTGGAAGAGATGTGGAGTTCAGAGTGGTTAACAAGATGGTTTTAATGCCCTTTTCAAGAGACATGGAGGTCACAGTAGCTTAACAAGACTGTTTTAATGCCCCTTGGATGAGACGTGGAGGTCACAGTAACTTAAAATGACGGTTTTAATGCCCCGTGGAAGAGACGTGGAGGTCACAGTACCTTAACAAGATGGTTTTAATGCCCATTGGAAGAGACATGGAGGTCAGAGTGGTTTAACAAGATGGTTTTAATGTCCCTTGGAAGAGACGTGGAGGTCACAGTAGCTTAACAAGACTGTTTTATTGCCCCTTGGAAGAGACATGGAGTTCAGAGTGGTTTAACAAGAGGGTTTTAATGCCCCTTGGAAGATACATAGAGGTCACAGTAGCTTAACAAGACGGTTTTAATGCCCCTTGGAAGAGACGTGAAGGTTAGAGTGGTTTAACAAAATGGTTTTAAAGCCCCTTGGAAGAGACGTGGAGGTCACATTAGCTTAAGAAGACGGTATTAATGCCCCTTGGAAGAGACGTGGAGGTCACAGTAGGTTAACAAGACGGTTTAAATGCCCCTTGGAAGAGACGTGGAGGTCAGAGTGGTTCAACAAGACGGTTTTAATGCCCCTTGGAAGATACGTGGAGGTCACAGTAGCTTAACAAGACGGTTTTAATGCCCCTTGGACGAGACGTGGAGGTCAAAGCAGCATAACAAGGCGGTTTTAATGCCTCTTGGAAAAGACGTGGAGGTCAGAGTGGTTCAACAAGACTGTTTTAATGCCCCTTGGAAGAGACGTGGAGGTCACAGTAGCTTAACAAGACGGTTTTAATGCCCCTTGGAAGAGACATGGAGTTCAGAGTGGTTTAACAATACGGTTTTAATGCACCTTGAAAGAGACGTGGAGGTCACAGTAGCTTAACAAGACTGTTTTAATGCACCTTGGAAGAGACATGGAGGTTAGAGTGGTTTAAAAATATGGTTTTAATGCCCCTTGGAAGAGACATGATGGTCACAGTAGCTTAACAAGAAGGTTTTAATGCACCTTGGAAGAGACGTGGAGGTCACAGCAGCATAACAAGACAGTTTTAATGCCCCTTGGAAGAGACGTGGAGGTCAGTGTGGTTCAACAAGACGGTTTTAATGCCCCATGGAAGAGACGTGGAGGTCACAGTAGCTTAACAAGATGGTTTTATTGCCCCTTGGACGAGACGTGGAGGTCAAAGCAGCTTAACAAGACGGTTTTAATGCCTCTTGGAAGAGACGTGGAGGTCAGAGTGGTTCAACAAGACTGTTTTAATGCCCCTTGGAAGAGACGTGGAGGTCACAGTAGCTTAACAAGACGGTTTTAATGCCCCTTGGAAGAGACGTGGAGGTTAGCGTGGTTTAACAAAATGGTTTTAATGCCCCTTGGAAGAGACGTGGAGGTCACATTAGCTTAAAAAGATGGTTTTAATGCCCCTTGGAAGAGACGTGGAGTTCAGAGTGGTTAACAAGATGGTTTTAATGCCCCTTGGAAGAGACGTGGAGGTCACAGTAGCTTAACAAGACGGTTTTAATGCCCCTTGGAAGAGATGTGGAGGTTAGAGTGGTTTAACAAAATGGTTTTAATGCCCCTTGGAAGAAACGTGGAGGTCACATTAGCTTAAAAAGACTGTTTTAATGCCCCTTGGAAGAGACGTGGAGGTTAGAGTGCTTTAACAGAATAGTTTTAATGCCCCTTGGAAGAGACGTGGAGGTCACATTAGCTTAAAAAGACGGTTTTAATGCCCCTTGGAAGAGACGTGGAGTTCAGAGTGGTTAACAAGATGGTTTTAATGCCCCTTGGATGAGACTTGGAGGTCACAGTAGCTTAAAATGATGGTTTTAATGCCACGTGGAAGAGACGTGGAGGTCACAATACCTTAACAAGATGGTTTTATTGCCCATTGGAAGAGACATGGAGGTCAGAGTGGTTTAACAAGATGGTTTTAATGCCTCTTGGAAGAGACGTGGAGGTCACAGTAGCTTAACAAGACTGTTTCATTGCCCCTTGGAAGAGACATGAAGTTCAGAGTGGTTTAACAAGACGGTTTTAATGCCCCTTGGAAGAAACATGGAGGTCACAGTAGCTTAACAAGACTGATTTAATGCCCCTAGGAAGAGACATGGAGGTCAGAGTGGTTTAACAAGATGGTTTTAATGCACCTTGGAAGAGACATGAAGGTCACAACAGCTTAACAAGACGGTATTAATGCCCCTTGGCAGAGACGTGGCGGTCACAGTAGCTTAACAAGACGGTTTAAATGCCCCTTGGAAGAGACGTGGAGGTCAGAGTGGTTCAACAAGACGGTTTTAATGCCACTTGGAAGATACGTGGAGGTCACAGTAGCTTAGCAAGACGGTTTTAATGCCCCTTGGACGAGACGTGGAGGTCAAAGCAGCTTAACAAGGCGGTTTTAATGCCTCTTGGAAAAGACGTGGAGGTCAGAGTGGTTCAACAAGACTGTTTTAATGCCCCTTGGAAGAGACGTGGAGGTCACAGTAGCTTAACAAGACGGTTTTAATGCCCCTTGGAGGAGACATGGAGTTCAGAGTGGTTTAACAAGACGGTTTTAATGCACCTTGGAAGAGACGTGGAGGTTACAGTAGCTTAACAAGACGGTTTTAATGCCCCTTGGAAGAGACATGGAGGTCAGAGTGGTTTAAAAATATGGTTTTAATGCCCCTTGGAAGAGACATGAAGGTCACAGTAGCTTAACAAGAAGGTTTTAATGCCCCTTGGAAGAGACGTGGAGGTCAGAGTGGTTCAACAAGACGGTTAAATGCCCCTTGGAAGAGACATGGAGGTCACAGTAGCTTAACAAGACGGTTTTAATGCCCCTTGGACGAGACGTGGAGGTCAAAGCAGCTTAACAAGACGGTTTTAATGCCTCTTGGAAGAGACGTGGATGTCAGAGTGGTTCAACAAGACTATTTTATTGCCCCTTGGAAGAGACGTGGAGGTCACAGTAGCTTAACAAGACGGTTTTAATGCCCCTTGGAAGAGACGTGGAGGTTAGAGTGGTTTAACAAAATGGTTTTAATGCCCCTTGGAAGACACGTGGAGGTCACATTAGCTTAAAAAGTCGGTTTTAATGCCCCTTGGAAGAGACGTGGAGTTCAGAGTGGTTAACAAGACTGTTTTAATGCCCCTTGGAAGAGACGTGGAGGTCACAGTAGCTTAACAATATGGTTTTAATGCCCCTTGGAAGAGACTTGGAGGTTAGAGTGGTTTAACAAAATGGTTTTAATGCCCCTTGGAAGAGACGTGGAGGTCACATTAGCTTAAAAAGACGGTTTTAATGCCCCTTGGAAGAGACGTGGAGTTCAGAGTGGTTAACAAGATGGTTTTAATGCCCCGTGGAAGAGACGTGGAGGTCACAATACCTTAACAAGATGGTTTTAATGCCCACTGGAAGAGACATGGAGGTCAGAGTGGTTTAACAAGATGGTTTTAATGCCCCTTGGTAGAGACGTGGAGGTCACAGTAGCTTAACAAGACTGTTTTATTGCCCCTTGTAAGAGACATGGAGTTCAGAGTGGCTTAACAAGACGGTTTTAATGCCCCTTGGAAGAGACATGGAGGTCACAGTAGCTTAACAAGACGGTTTTAATGCCCCTTGGAAGAGACGTGGAGGTTAGAGTGGTTTAACAAAATGGTTTTAATGCCCCTTGGAAGAGACGTGGAGGTCACATTAGCTTAAAAAGACGGTTTTAATGCCCCTTGGAAGAGACGTGGAGTTCAGAGTGGTTAACAAGATGGTTTTAATGCCCCTTGGAAGAGACGTGGAGGTCACAGTAGCTTAACAAGACTGTTGTAATGCCCCTTGGATGAGACGTGGAGGTCACAGTAGCTTAAAATGACGGTTTTAATGCCCCATGGAAGAGACGTGAAGGTCACAGTACCTTAACAAGATGGTTTTAATGCCCCTTGGAAGAGACATGGAGTTCAGAGTGGTTTAACAAGACGGCTTAAATGCACTTGGAAGAGACGTGGAGGTCACAGCAGCTTAACAAGACTGTTTTAATGCCCCTTGGAAGAGACATGAAGGTCACAGTAGATTAACAAGACGGTTTTAATGCCCCTTCGAAGAGACGTGGAGGTCAAAGTAGCTTTACAAGACAGTTTTAATGCCCCTTGGAAGAGACGTGGAGGTCAGAGTGGATCAACAAGATGGTTTTAATTCCCCTTGGAAGAGACGTGGAGGTCACAGTAGCTTAACAAGACGGTTTTAATGCCCCTTGGACGAGACGTGGAGGTCAAAGCAGCTTAACAAGATAGTTTTAATGCCCCTTGGAAGAGACGTGGAGGTCACAGTAGCTTAAGAAGACGGTTTTAATGCCCCTTGGAAGAGACGTGGAGGTTAGAGTAGTTTAACAAAATGCTTTTAATGCCCCTTGGAAGAGACGTGGAGGTCTCATTAGCTTAAAAAGACGGTTTTAATGCCACTTGGAAGAGACGTGGAGGTCAGAGTTGGTTAACAAGATGGTTTTAATGCCCCTTGGAAGAGTCATGGAGGTCACAGTAGCTTAACAAGACGGTTTTAATGCCCCTTGGAAGAGAGATGGAGTTCAGAGTGGTTTAACAAGACGGTTTTAATGCTCCTTCGAAGAGACGTTGAGTTCAGAGTGGTTTAACAAGTCGTTTTATTGCCCCTTGTAAGATACTTGTAGGTCAGACTGGTTTTACAAGACAGTTTTAATTCCCCTTGGAAGAGACGTGGAGGTTAGAGTGGTTTAACAAAATGCATTTAATGCCCCTTGGAAGAGACGTGGAGGTCACAGTAGCTTAACAAGACTGTTTTATTGCCCCTTGGAAGAGACATGGAGTTCAGAGTGGTTTAACCAGACGGTTTTAATGCCCCTTGTAAGAGACATGGAGGTCACAGTAGCTTAACAAGACTGTTTTAATGCCCCTTGGAAGAGACATGGAGGTCAGAGTGGTTTAAAAAGATGGTTTTAATGCCCCTTGGAAGAGACATAAAGGTCACAGTAGCTTAACAAGACGGTTTTAATGCCCCTTGGAAGAGACGTGGAGGTGACAGTAGCTTAACAAGATTGTTTAAATGCCCCTTGGAAGAGACGTGGAGGTCAGAGTGGTTCAACAAGACGGTTTTAATGCCCCTTGGAAGAGACGTGGAGTTCACAGTAGCTTAACAAGATGGTTTTAATGCCCCTTGGAAGAGACGTGGAGGTCACAGTAGCTTAACAAGACTGATTTAATGCCCCTTGGAAGAGACGTGGAGGTCAGAGTGGTTCAACAAGACGGTTTTAATGCCCCTTGGAAGAGACGTGGAGGTCACAGTAGCTTAACAAGATGGTTTTAATGCCTCTTGGAAGAGACGTGGAGGTCAGAGTGGTTCAACAAGACTGTTTTAATGCCCCGTGGAAGAGACGTGGAGGTCACAGTATCTTAACAAGACGGTTTTAATGCCCCTTGGAAGAGACATGGAGTTCACAGTGGTTTAACAAGACGGCTTTAATGCACTTGGAAGAGACGTGGAGGTCACAGCAGCTTAACAAGACTGTTTTAATGCCCCTTGGAAGAGACATGAAGGTCACAGTAGCTTAACAAGACGGTTTTAATGCCCCTTGGAAGAGACGTGGAGGTCACAGTAGCTTTACAAGACGGTTTTAATGCCCCTTGGAAGAGACGTGGAGGTCAGAGTGGATCAACAAGATGGTTTTAATTCCCCTTGGAAGAGACGTGGAGGTCACAGTAGCTTAACAAGACGGTTTTAATGCCCCTTGGACGAGACGTGGAGGTAAAAGCAGCTTAACAAGATAGTTTTAATGCCCCTTGGAAGAGACGTGGAGGTTACAGTAGCTTAAGAAGACGGTTTTAATGCCCCTTGGAAGAGACGTGGAGGTTAGAGTGGTTTAACAAAATGCTTTTAATGCCCCTTGGAAGAGACGTGGAGGTCTCATTAGCTTAAAAAGACGGTTTTAATGCCACTTGGAAGAGACGTGGAGGTCAGAGTTGGTTAACAAGATGGTTTTAATGCCCCTTGGAAGAGTCATGGAGGTCACAGTATCTTAACAAGACGGTTTTAATGCCCCTTGGAAGAGAGATGGAGGTCAGAGTGGTTTAACAAGACGGTTTTAATGCTCCTTCGAAGAGACGTTGAGTTCAGAGTGGTTTAACAAGCCGTTTTATTGCCCCTTGTAAGATACTTGTAGGTCAGACTGGTTTTACAAGACAGTTTTAATTCCCCTTGGAAGAGACGTGGAGGTCAGAGTGGTTTAACAAGGCTGTTTTAATGCCCCTTGGAAGAGACGTGGAGGTCACAGTAGGTTAACAAGACGGATTTAATGCCCCTTTGAAGAGACGTGGAGGTCAGAGTGGTTTAACAAGATTGTTTTAATGCCACTTGGAAGAGACGTGGAGGTCACAGTAGCTTAACAAGACGGTTTTAATGCCCCTTGGAAGAGACGTGCAGTTCAAAGTCATTTAACAAGATGGTTTTAATGCCCCTTGGAAGAAACGTGGAGGTCACAGTAGCTTAACAAGACTGTTTTAATGCCCCTTGGAAGAGACGTGGAGGTCACAATAGCTTAACAAGACGGTTTTAATGCACCTTTGAAGAGACGTGGAGATGACAGTAGCTTAACAAGATGGTTTTAATGCCCATTGGAAGAGACTTGGAGGTCAGAGTGGTTTTACAAGATGGTTTTAATGCCCCTTGGAAGAGACGTGGAGGTTAGAGTGGTGTAACAAAATGGTTTTAATGCCCCTTGGAAGAGACGTGGAGGTCACATTAGCTTAAAAAGACGGTTTTAATGCCCCTTGGAAGAGACGTGGAGGTCAGAGTTGGTTAACAAGACGGTTTTATTGCCCCTTGGAAGAGACATGGAGGTCAGAGTGGTTTAACAAGATGGTTTTAATGCCACTTGGAAGAGACGTGGAGGTCACAGTATCTTAACAAGACTGTTTTAATGCCCCTTGGAAGAGACGTGGAGGTCAAAGTAGCTTAACAAAACGGTTTTAATGCCTCTTGGAAGAGACGTGGAGGTCAGAGTGGTTTAACAAGACGGTTTTAATGTCCCTTGGAAGAGACATGGAGGTCACAGTCGCTTAACAAGACTGTTTTAATGCCCCTTGGAAGAGATGTGGAGGTCACAGTAGCTTAACAAGACGGTTTTAATGGCCCTTGGAAGAGATGTGGAGTTCAGAGTGGTTAACAAGATGGTTTTAATGCCCTTTTCAAGAGACATGGAGGTCACAGTAGCTTAACAAGACTGTTTTAATGCCCCTTGGATGAGACGTGGAGGTCACAGTAACTTAAAATGACGGTTTTAATGCCCCGTGGAAGAGACGTGGAGGTCACAGTACCTTAACAAGATGGTTTTAATGCCCATTGGAAGAGACATGGAGGTCAGAGTGGTTTAACAAGATGGTTTTAATGTCCCTTGGAAGAGACGTGGAGGTCACAGTAGCTTAACAAGACTGTTTTATTGCCCCTTGGAAGAGACATGGAGTTCAGAGTGGTTTAACAAGATGGTTTTAATGCCCCTTGGAAGATACATAGAGGTCACAGTAGCTTAACAAGACGGTTTTAATGCCCCTTGGAAGAGACGTGAAGGTTAGAGTGGTTTAACAAAATGGTTTTAAAGCCCCTTGGAAGAGACGTGGAGGTCACATTAGCTTAAGAAGACGGTATTAATGCCCCTTGGAAGAGACGTGGAGGTCACAGTAGGTTAACAAGACGGTTTAAATGCCCCTTGGAAGAGACGTGGAGGTCAGAGTGGTTCAACAAGACGGTTTTAATGCCCCTTGGAAGATACGTGGAGGTCACAGTAGCTTAACAAGACGGTTTTAATGCCCCTTGGACGAGACGTGGAGGTCAAAGCAGCATAACAAGGCGGTTTTAATGCCTCTTGGAAAAGACGTGGAGGTCAGAGTGGTTCAACAAGACTGTTTTAATGCCCCTTGGAAGAGACGTGGAGGTCACAGTAGCTTAACAAGACGGTTTTAATGCCCCTTGGAAGAGACATGGAGTTCAGAGTGGTTTAACAATATGGTTTTAATGCACCTTGAAAGAGACGTGGAGGTCACAGTAGCTTAACAAGACTGTTTTAATGCACCTTGGAAGAGACATGGAGGTTAGAGTGGTTTAAAAATATGGTTTTAATGCCCCTTGGAAGAGACATGAAGGTCACAGTAGCTTAACAAGAAGGTTTTAATGCACCTTGGAAGAGACGTGGAGGTCACAGCAGCATAACAAGACAGTTTTAATGCCCCTTGGAAGAGACGTGGAGGTCAGTGTGGTTCAACAAGACGGTTTTAATGCCCCATGGAAGAGACGTGGAGGTCACAGTAGCTTAACAAGATGGTTTTATTGCCCCTTGGACGAGACGTGGAGGTCAAAGCAGCTTAACAAGACGGTTTTAATGCCTCTTGGAAGAGACGTGGAGGTCAGAGTGGTTCAACAAGACTGTTTTAATGCCCCTTGGAAGAGACGTGGAGGTCACAGTAGCTTAACAAGACGGTTTTAATGCCCCTTGGAAGAGACGTGGAGGTTAGCGTGGTTTAACAAAATGGTTTTAATGCCCCTTGGAAGAGACGTGGAGGTCACATTAGCTTAAAAAGATGGTTTTAATGCCCCTTGGAAGAGACGTGGAGTTCAGAGTGGTTAACAAGATGGTTTTAATGCCCCTTGGAAGAGACGTGGAGGTCACAGTAGCTTAACAAGACGGTTTTAATGCCCCTTGGAAGAGATGTGGAGGTTAGAGTGGTTTAACAAAATGGTTTTAATGCCCCTTGGAAGAAACGTGGAGGTCACATTAGCTTAAAAAGACTGTTTTAATGCCCCTTGGAAGAGACGTGGAGGTTAGAGTGCTTTAACAGAATAGTTTTAATGCCCCTTGGAAGAGACGTGGAGGTCACATTAGCTTAAAAAGACGGTTTTAATGCCCCTTGGAAGAGACGTGGAGTTCAGAGTGGTTAACAAGATGGTTTTAATGCCCCTTGGATGAGACTTGGAGGTCACAGTAGCTTAAAATGATGGTTTTAATGCCACGTGGAAGAGACGTGGAGGTCACAATACCTTAACAAGATGGTTTTATTGCCCATTGGAAGAGACATGGAGGTCAGAGTGGTTTAACAAGATGGTTTTAATGCCTCTTGGAAGAGACGTGGAGGTCACAGTAGCTTAACAAGACTGTTTCATTGCCCCTTGGAAGAGACATGAAGTTCAGAGTGGTTTAACAAGACGGTTTTAATGCCCCTTGGAAGAGACGTGGAGGTCAAAGTAGCTTAACAAGACGGTTTTAATGCCCCTTGGAAGAGACGTGAAGGTTAGAGTGGTTTAACAAAATGGTTTTAATGCCCCTTGGAAGAGACGTGGAGGTCAGATTAGCTTAAAAAGACGGTTTTAATGCCCCTTGGAAGAGACGTGGAATTCAGAGTGGTTAACAAGATGGTTTTAATGCCCCTTGGAAGAGACGTGGAGGTCACAGTAGCTTAACAAGACTGTTGTAATGCCCCTTGGATGAGACGTGGAGGTTGGAGTGCTTTAACAAAATGGTTTTAATGAACCTTGGAAAAGACGTGGAGGTCACATTAGCTTAAAAAGACAGTTTTAATGCCCCTTGGAAGAGACGTGGAGTTCAGAGTGGTTAACAAGACCGTTTTAATACCCCTTGGATGAGACGTGGAGGTCACAGTAGCTTAAAATGATGGTTTTAATGCCCCGTGGAAGAGACGTGGAGGTCACAATACCTTAACAAGATGGTTTTATTGCCCATTGGAAGAGACATGGAGGTCAGAGTGGTATAACAAGATGGTTTTAATGCCCCTTGGAAGAGACGTGGAGGTCACAGTAGCTTAACAAGACGGTTTTAATGCCCCTTGGAAGAGAGATGGAGGTCAGAGTGGTTTAACAAGACGGTTTTAATGCTCCTTCGAAGAGACGTTGAGTTCAGAGTGGTTTAACAAGACGTTTTATTGCCCCTTGTAAGATACTTGTAGGTCAGACTCGTTTTACAAGACAGTTTTAATTCCCCTTGGAAGAGACGTGGAGGTCAGAGTGGTTTAACAAGGCTGTTTTAATGCCCCTTGGAAGAGACGTGGAGGTCACACTAGCTTAACAAGACGGATTTAATGCCCCTTTGAAGAGACGTGGAGGTCAGAGTGGTTTAACAAGATTGTTTTAATGCCACTTGGAAGAGACGTGGAGGTCACAGTAGCTTAACAAGACGGTTTTAATGCCCCTTGTAAGAGACATGGAGGTCAGAGTAGCTTAACAAGACTGTTTTAATGCCCCTTGGAAGAGACATGGAGGTCAGAGTGGTTTAACAAGATGGTTTTAATGCCCCTTGGAAGAGACATGAAGGTCACAGTAGCTTAACAAGACGGTTTTAATGCCCCTTGGAAGAGACGTGGAGGTGACAGTAGCTTAACAAGATTGTTTAAATGCCCCTTGGAAGAGACGTGGAGGTCAGAGTGGTTCAACAAGACGGTTTTAATGCCCCTTGGAAGAGACGTGGAGTTCACAGTAGCTTAACAAGATGGTTTTAATGCCCCTTGGAAGAGACGTGGAGGTCACAGTAGCTTAACAAGACTGATTTAATGCCCCTTGGAAGAGACGTGGAGGTCAGAGTGGTTCAACAAGACGGTTTTAATGCCCCTTGGAAGAGACTTGGTGGTCACAGTAGCTTAACAAGATGATTTTAATGCCTCTTGGAAGAGACGTGGAGGTCAGAGTGGTTCAACAAGACTGTTTTAATGCCCCGTGGAAGAGACGTGGAGGTCACAGTATCTTAACAAGACGGTTTTAATGCCCCTTGGAAGAGACATGGAGTTCAGAGTGGTTTAACAAGACGGCTTTAATGCACTTGGAAGAGACGTGGAGGTCACAGCAGCTTAACAAGACTGTTTTAATGCCCCTTGGATGAGACATGAAGGTCACAGTAGCTTAACAAGACGGTTTTAATGCCCCTTGGAAGAGACGTGGAGGTCAAAGCAGCTTAAGATAGTTTTAATGCCCCTTAGAAAAGACGTGGAGGTCACAGTGGCTTAAGAAGATGGTTTTAATGCCCCTTGGAAGAGACGTGGAGGTTAGAGTGGTTTAACAAAATGCTTTTAATGCCCCTTGGAAGAGACGTGGAGGTCTCATTAGCTTAAAAAGACGGTTTTAATGCCACTTGGAAGTGACGTGGAGGTCAGAGTTGGTTAACAAGATGGTTTTAATGCCCCTTGGAAGAGTCATGGAGGTCTCAGTAGCTTAACAAGACGGTTTTAATGCCCCTTGGAAGAGAGATGGAGGTCAGAGTCGTTTAACAAGACGGTTTTAATGCTCCTTCGAAGAGACGTTGAGTTCACAGTAGTTTAACAAGACGTTTTATTGCCCCTTGTAAGATACTTGTAGGTCAGACTGGTTTTACAAGACAGTTTTAATTCCCCTTGGAAGAGACAAGGAGGTCAGAGTGGTTTAACAAGGCTGTTTTAATGCCCCTTGGAAGAGACGTGGAGGTCACAGTAGCTTAACAAGACGGATTTAATGCCCCTTTGAAGAGACGTGAAGGTCAGAGTGGTTTAACAAGATTGTTTTAATGCCACTTGGAAGAGACGTGGAGGTCACAGTAGCTTAACAAGACGGTTTTAATGCCCCTTGGAAGAGACGCGCAGTTCAAAGTGGTTTAACAAGATGGTTTTAATGCCCCTTGGAAGAGACGTGGAGGTCACAGTAGCTTAACAAGACTGTTTTAATGCCCCTTGGAAGAGACGTGGAGGTCACAATAGCTTAACAAGAAGGTTTTAATGCCCCTTTGAAGAGACGTGGAGATGACAGTAGCTTAACAAGATGGTTTTAATGCCCATTGGAAGAGACGTGGAGGTCAGAGTGGTTTAACAAGATGGTTTTAATGCCCCTTGGAAGAGACGTGGAGATTAGAGTGGTGTAACAAAATGGTTTTATTGCCCCTTGGAAGAGACGTGGAGGTCACATTAGCTTAAAATGACGGTTTTAATGCCCCTTGGATGAGACGTGGAGGTCAGAGTTGGTTAACAAGACGGTTTTATTGCCCCTTGGAAGAGACATGGAGGTCAGAGTGGTTTACCAAGATGGTTTTAATGCCCCTTGGAAGAGACGTGGAGGTCACAGTAGCTTAACAAGACTGTTTTAATGCCCCTTGGAAGAGACGTGGAGGTCAAAGTAGCTTAACAAAACGGTTTTAATGCCTCTTGGAAGAGACGTGGAGGTCAGAGTGGTTTAACAAGACGGTTTTAATGTCCCTTGGAAGAGACATGGAGGTCACAGTAGCTTAACAAGACTGTTTTAATGCCCCTTGGAAGAGACGTGGAGGTCACAGTAGCTTAACAAGACGGTTTTAATGCCCCGTGGAAGAGACGTGGAGGTCACAGTACCTTAACAAGATAGTTTTAATGCCCATTGGAAGAGACATGGAGGTCAGAGTGGTTTAACAAGATGGTTTTAATGTCCCTTGGAAGAGACGTGGAGGTCACAGTAGCTTAACAAGACTGTTTTATTGCCCCTTGGAAGAGAAATGGAGTTCAGAGTGGTTTAACAAGACGGTTTTAATGCCCCTTGGAAGATACATAGAGGTCACAGTAGCTTAACAAGACTGTTTTAATGCCCCTAGGAAGAGACATGGAGGTCAGAGTGGTTTAACAAGATGGTTTTAATGCACCCTGGAAGAGACATCAAGGTCACAGTTTCTTAAGAAGACGGTATTAATGCCCCTTGGAAGAGACGTGGAGGTCACAGTAGTTTAACAAGACGGTTTAAATGCCCCTTGGAAGAGACGTGGAGGTCAGAGTGGTTCAACAAAATGGTTTTAATGCACCTTGGAAGATACGTGGAGGTCAAATTAGCTTAACAAGACTGTTTTAATGCCCCTTGGACAAGACGTGGAGGTCAAAGCAGCTTAACAAGGCGGTTTTAATGCCTCTTGGAAAAGACGTGGAGGTCAGAGTGGTTCAACAAGACTGTTTAATGCCCCTTGGAAGAGACATGGAGGTCACAGTAGCTTAACAAGACGGTTTTAATGCCCCTTGGAAGAGACATGGAGTTCAGAGTGGTTTAACAAGACAGTTTTAATGCACCTTGGAAGATACGTGGAGGTCACAGTAGCTTAACAAGACTGTTTTAATGCCCCTTGGAAGAGACATGGAGGTCAGAGTGGTTTAAAAATATGGTTTTAATACCCCTTGGAAGAGACATGAAGGTCACAGTAGCTTAACAAGAAGGTTTTAATGCACCTTGGAAGAGACGTGGAGGTCACAGCAGCATAACAAGACAGTTTTAATGACCCTTGGAAGAGACGTGGAGGTCAGTGTGGTTCAACAAGACGGTTTTAATGCCCCATGGAAGAGACGTGGAGGTCACAGTAGCTTAACAAGATGGTTTTAATGCCCCTTGGACGAGACGTGGAGGTCAAAGCAGCTTAACAAGACGGTTTTAATGCCTCTTGGAAGAGACATGGAGGTCAGAGTGGTTTAACAAGATGGTTTTAATGCCCCTTGGAAGAGACGTGGAGGTCACAGTAGCTTAACAAGACTGTTGTAATGCCCCTTGGAAGAGACGTGGAGGTCAAAGTAGCTTAACAAAACGGTTTTAATGCCTCTTGGAAGAGACGTGGAGGTCAGAGTGGTTTAACAAGATGGTTTTAATGTCCCTTGGAAGAGACATGGAGGTCACAGTAGCTTAACAAGACGGTTTTAATGCACCTTGGAAGAGACGTGGAGGTCACAGTAGCTTAACAACACGGTTTTAATGGCCCTTGGAAGAGATGTGGAGTTCAGAGTGGTTAACAAGATGGTTTTAATGCCCTTTGGAAGAGACGTGGAGGTTACAGTAGCTTAACAAGACTGTTTTAATGCCCCTTGGATGAGACGTGGAGGTCACAGTAGCTTAAAATGACGGTTTTAATGCCCCGTGGAAGAGACGTGGAGGTCACAGTACCTTAACAAGATGGTTTTAATGCCCATTGGAAGAGACATGGAGGTCAGAGTGGTTTAACAAGATGGTTTTAATGTCCCTTGGAAGAGACGTGGAGGTCACAGTAGCTTAACAAGACTGTTTTATTGCCCCTTGGAAGAGACATGGAGTTCAGAGTGGTTTAACAAGACGGTTTTAATGCCCCTTGGAAGATACATAGAGGTCACAGCAGCTTAACAAGACTGTTTTAATGCCCCTAGGAAGAGACATGGAGGTCAGAGTGGTTTAACAAGATGGTTTTAATGCACCTTGGAAGAGACATCAAGGTCACAATAGCTTAAGAAGACGGTATTAATGCCCCTTGGAAGAGACGTGGAGGTCACAGCAGGTTAACAAGACGGTTTAAATGCCCCTTGGAAGAGACGTGGAGGTCAGAGTGGTTCAACAAGACGGTTTTAATGCCCCTTGGAAGATACGTGGAGGTCAAAGTAGCTTAACAAGACTGTTTTAATGCCCCTTGGACAAGACGTGGAGGACAAAGCAGCTTAACAAGGCGGTTTTAATGCCTCTTGGAAAAGACGTGGAGGTCAGAGTGGTTCAACAAGACTGTTTTAATGCCCCTTGGAAGAGACGTGGAGGTCACAGTAGCTTAACAAGACGGTTTTAATGCCCCTTGGAAGAGACATGGAGTTCAGAGTGGTTTAACAAGACAGTTTTAATGCACCTTGGAAGAGACGTGGAGGTCACAGTAGCTTAACAAGACTGTTTTAATGCCCCTTGGAAGAGACATGGAGGTCAGAGTGGTTTAAAAATATGGTTTTAATGCCCCTTGGAAGAGACATGAAGGTCACAGTAGCTTAACAAGAAGGTTTTAATGCACCTTGGAAGAGATGTGGAGGTCACAGCAGCATAACAAGACAGTTTTAATGCCCCTTGGAAGAGACGTGGAGGTCAGTGTGGTTCAACAAGACGGTTTTAATGCCCCATGGAAGAGACGTGGAGGTCACAGTAGCTTAATAAGATGGTTTTAATGCCCCTTGGACGAGACATGGAGATCAAAGCAGCGTAACAAGACGGTTTTAATGCCTCTTGGAAGAGACGTGGAGGTCAGAGTGGTTCAACAAGACTGTTTTAATGCCCCTTGGAAGAGACGTGGAGGTCACAGTAGCTTAACAAGACGGTTTTAATGCTCCTTGGAAGAGACGTGGAGGTTAGAGTGGTTTAACAAAATGGTTTTAATGCCCCTTGGAAGAGACGTGGAGGTCACATTAGCTTAAAAAGATGATTTTAATGCCCCTTGGAAGAGACGTGGAGTTCAGAGTGGTTAACAAGATGGTTTTAATACCCCTTGGAAGAGACGTGGAGGTCACAGTAGCTTAACAAGACGGTTTTAATGCCCCTTGGAAGAGATGTGGAAGTTAGAGTGGTTTAACAAAATGGTTTTAATGCCCCTTGGAAGAGACGTGGAGGTCACATTAGCTTAAAAACACGGTTTTAATGCCCCTTGGAAGAGACGTGGAGTTCAGAGTGGTTAACAAGATGGTTTTAATGCCCCTTGGATGACACGTGGAGGTCACAGTAGCTTAAAATGATGGTTTTAATGCCCCGTGGAAGAGACGTGGAGGTCACAATACCTTAACAAGATGGTTTTATTGCCCATTGGAAGAGACATGGAGGTCAGAGTGGTTTAACAAGATGGTTTTAATGCCCCTTGGAAGAGACGTGGAGGTTACAGTAGCTTAACAAGACTGTTTTATTGCCACTCTGAAGAGACATGAAGTTCAGAGTGGTTTAACAAGACGGTTTTAATGCCCCTTGGAAGAGACGTGGAGGTCACAGTAGCTTAACAAGACGGTTTTAATGCCCCTTGGAAGAGACGTGAAGGTTAGAGTGGTTTAACAAAATGGTTTTAATGCCCCTTGGAAGAGACGTGGAGGTCACATTAGCTTAAAAAGACGGTTTTAATGCCCCTTGGAAGAGACGTGGAGTTCAGAGTGGTTAACAAGATGGTTTTAATGCCCCTTGGAAGAGACGTGGAGGTCACAGTAGCTTAACAAGACTGTTGTAATGCCCCATGGAAGAGACGTGGAGGTCACAGTAGCTTAATAAGATGGTTTTAATGCCCCTTGGAAGAGACATGGAGATCAAAGCAGCTTAACAAGACGGTTTTAATGCCTCTTGGAAGAGACGTGGAGGTCAGAGTGGTTCAACAAGACTGTTTTAATGCCCCTTGGAAGAGACGTGGAGGTCACAGTAGCTTAACAAGACGGTTTTAATGCTCCTTGGAAGAGACGTGGAGGTTAGAGTGGTTTAACAAAATGGTTTTAATGCCCCTTGGAAAAGACGTGGAGGTCACATTAGCTTAAAAAGATGATTTTAATGCCCCTTGGAAGAGACGTGGAGTTCAGAGTGGTTAACAAGATGGTTTTAATACCCCTTGGAAGAGACGTGGAGGTCACAGTAGCTTAACAAGACGGTTTTAATGCCCCTTGGAAGAGATGTGGAGGTTAGAGTGGTTTAACAAAATGGTTTTAATGCCCCTTGGAAGAGACGTGGAGGTCACATTAGCTTAAAAACACGGTTTTAATGCCCCTTGGAAGAGACGTGGAGTTCAGAGTGGTTAACAAGATGGTTTTAATGCCCCTTGGATGACACGTGGAGGTCACAGTAGCTTAAAATGATGGTTTTAATGCCCCGTGGAAGAGTCGTGGAGGTTACAATACCTTAACAAGATGGTTTTATTGCCCATTGGAAGAGACATGGAGGTCAGAGTGGTTTAACAAGATGGTTTTAATGCCCCTTGGAAGAGACGTGGAGGTCACAGTAGCTTAACAAGACTGTTGTAATGCCCCATGGAAGAGACGTGGAGGTCACAGTAGCTTAATAAGATGGTTTTAATGCCCCTTGGACGAGACATGGAGATCAAAGCAGCTTAACAAGACGGTTTTAATGCCTCTTGGAAGAGACGTGGAGGTCAGAGTGGTTCAACAAGACTGTTTTAATGCCCCTTGGAAGAGACGTGGAGGTCACAGTAGCTTAACAAGACGGTTTTAATGCTCCTTGGAAGAGATGTGGAGGTTAGAGTGGTTTAACAAAATGGTTTTAATGCCCCTTGGAAGAGACGTGGAGGTCACATTAGCTTAAAAACACGGTTTTAATGCCCCTTGGAAGAGACGTGGAGTTCAGAGTGGTTAACAAGATGGCTTTATTGCCCCTTGGATGACACGTGGAGGTCACAGTAGCTTAAAATGATGGTTTTAATGCCCCGTGGAAGAGACGTGGAGGTCACAATACCTTAACAAGATGGTTTTATTGCCCATTGGAAGAGACATGGAGGTCAGAGTGGTTTAACAAGATGGTTTTAATGCCCCTTGGAAGAGACGTGGAGGTTACAGTAGCTTAACAAGACTGTTTTATTGCCACTCTGAAGAGACATGAAGTTCAGAGTGGTTTAACAAGACGGTTTTAATGCCCCTTGGAAGAGACGTGGAGGTCACAGTAGCTTAACAAGACGGTTTTAATGCCCCTTGGAAGAGACGTGAAGGTTAGAGTGGTTTAACAAAATGGTTTTAATGCCCCTTGGAAGAGACGTGGAGGTCACATTAGCTTAAAAAGACGGTTTTAATGCACCTTGGAAGAGACGTGGAGTTCAGAGTGGTTAACAAGATGGTTTTAATGCCCCTTGGAAGAGACGTGGAGGTCACAGTAGCTTAACAAGACTGTTGTAATGCCCCTTGGATGAGACGTGGAGGTTATAGTGGTTTAACAAAATGGTTTTAATGCCCCTTGGAAGAGACGTGGAGGTCACATTAGCTTAAAAAGATGGTTTTAATGCCCCTTGGAAGAGACGTGGAGTTCAGAGTGGTTAACAAGATGGTTTTAATGCCCCTTGGAAGAGACGTGGAGGTCACAGTAGCTTAACAAGACGGTTTTAATGCCCCTTGGAAGAGATGTGGAGGTTAGAGTGGTTTAACAAAATGGTTTTAATGCCCCTTGGAAGAGACGTGGAGGTCACATTAGCTTAAAAAGAATGTTTTAATGCCCCTTGGAAGAGACGTGGAGGTTAGAGTGCTTTAACAAAATGGTTTTAATGCCCCTTGTAAGAGACGTGGAGGTCACATTTGCTTAAAAAGACAGTTTCAATGCCCCTTGGAAGAGACGTGGAGTTCAGAGTGGTTAACAAGATGGTTTTAATGCCCCTTGGATGAGACGTGGAGGTCACATTAGCTTAAAAAGACGGTTTTAATGCCCCTTGGAAGAGACGTGGAGTTCAGAGTGGTTAACAAGATGGTTTTAATGCCCCTTGGAAGAGACGTGGAGGTCACAGTAGCTTAACAAGACTGTTGTAATGCCCCTTGGATGAGACGTGGAGGTCACAGTAGCTTAAAATGACGGTTTTAATGCCCCATGGAAGAGACGTGAACGTCACAGTACCTTAACAAGATGGTTTTAATGCCCATTGGAAGAGACATGGAGGTCAGAGTGGTTTAACAAGATGGTTTTAATGCCCCTTGGAAGAGACGTGGAGGTCACAGTAGCTTAACAAGACTGTTTTATTGCCCCTTGGAAGAGACATGGAGTTCAGAGTAGTTTAACAAGACAGTTTTAATGCCCCTTGTAAGAGACATGGAAGTCAGAGTAGCTTAACAAGACTATTTTAATGCCCCTTGGAAGAGACATGGAGGTCAGAGTGGTTTAACAAGATGGTTTTAATGCCCCTTGGAAGAGACATGAAGGTCACAGTAGCTTAACAAGACGGTTTTAATGCCCCTTGGAAGAGACGTGGAGGTCAAAGTGGTTCAACAAGACGGTTTTAATGCCCCTTGGAAGAGACGTGGAGGTCACAGTAGCTTAACAAGATGGTTTTAATGCCTCTAGGAAGAGACGTTGAGGTCAGAGTGGTTCAACAAGACTGTTTTAATGCCACGTGGAAGAGACATGGAGGTCACAGTATCTTAACAAGATGGTTTTAATGCCCCTTGGAAGAGACATGAAGGTCACAGTAGCTTAACAAGACGGTTTTAATGCCCCTTGGAAGAGACGTGGAGGTCACAGTAGCTTTACAAGACGTTTTAATGCCCCTTGTAAGATACTTGTAGGTCAGACTGGTTTTACAAGACAGTTTTAATTCCCCTTGGAAGAGACATGGAGGTCAGAGTGGTTTAACAAGGCTGTTTTAATGCCCCTTGAAAGAGACGTGGAGGTCACAATAGCTTAACAAGACGGTTTTAATGCTCCTTTGAAGAGACTTGGAGATGACAGTAGCTTAACAAGATGGTTTTAATGCCCATTGGAAGAGACGTGGAGGGTAGAGTGGTTTAACAAGATGGTTTTAATGCCCCTTGGAAGAGACATGGAGCTTAGAGTGGTGTAAAAAAATTGTTTTAATGCCCCTTGGAAGAGACGTGGAGGTCACATTAGCTTAAAAAGACGGTTTTAATGCCCCTTGGAAGAGACGTGGAGGTCAGAGTTGGTTAACAAGATGGTTTTATTGCCCCTTGGAAAAGACATGGAGGTCAGAGTGGTTTAACAAGACTGTTTTAATGCCCCTTGGAAGAGACGTGTAGGTCACAATAGCTTAAAAACACGGTTTTAATGCCCCTTTGAAGAGAAGTGGAGATCACAGTAGCTTAACAAGATGGTTTTAATGCCCATTGGAAGAGACGTTTAGGTCAGAGTGGTTTAACAAGATTGTTTTAATGCCCCTTGGAAGAGACGTGGAGGTCACAGTAGATTAACAAGACTGTTTTATTGCCCATTGGAAGAGACATGGAGGTCAGAGTGGTTTAACAAGATGGTGTTAATGCCCCTTGGAAGATACGGGGAGGTCACAGTAGCTTAACAAGATGGTTTTTATGCCCCTTGGAAGAGACGTGGAGGTCACAGTAGCTTAACAAGAAGGTTTTAATGCCCCTTAGTAGAGACGTGGAGGTCAGAGTGGTTAAACAAGACGGTTCTAATACCCATTATAAGAGACGTGGAGGTCACAGTAGCTTAACAATACAGTTTTAATGCCCCTTGGAAGAGACATGGAGGTCAGAGTGGTTTAACAATTCGGTATTAATGCCCCTTGGAAGAGACGTGGAGGTCACAGTAACTTAACAAGACAGTTTTAATGCCCTTTGGAAGAGACGTGGAGGTCACAGTAACTTAACAAGACAGTTTTAATGCCCCTTGGAAGAGACGTGGAGGTCAGAGTGGTTTAACAAGACAGTTTTAATGCCACTTGGAAGAGACGTGGAGGTCACAGTAGCTTAACAAGATGGTTTTAATGCCCCTTGGAAGAGACGTGGAGGTCAGAGTGGTTTAACAAGACGGTTTTAATGCCCTTTGGAAGAGACGTGGAGTTCAGAGTGATTTAATAAGATTGTTTTAATGCCCCTTGGAAGAGACGTGGAGGTCACAGTAACTTAACAATACAGTTTTAATGCCCCTTAGAAGAGACGTGGAGGTCAGAGTGGTTTAACAAGACGGTTTTAATGCCACTTGGAAGAGATGTGGAGGTCACAGTAGCTTAACAAGACGGTTTTAATGCCCTTGGAAGAGACGTGGAGGTCACAATAGCTTAAAAAGATGGTTTTAGTGCCCATTGGAAGAGACGTGGAGGTCAGAGTGGTTTAACAAGATGGTTTTAATGCCCCTTGGAAGAGACGTGGAGGTCACAGTAGCTTAACAAGACAGTTTTATTGCCCCTTGGAAGAAACATGGAGGTCAGAGTGGTTTAACAAGATGGTTTTAATGCCCCTTGGAAGAGACGTGTAGGTCACAGTAGCTTAACAAGACTGTTTTAATGCCCCATGGAAGAGACGTGGAGGTGACAATAGCTTAAAAAGACGGTTTTAATGTCCCTTTGAAGAGACGTGGAGATCACAGTAGCTTAACAAGATCGTTTTAATGCCCATTGGAAGAGACGTGGACGTCAGAGTGGTTTAACAAGATGGTTTTAATGCCCCTTGGAAGAGACGTGGAGGTCACAGTAGCTTAAAAGGACGGTTTTATTGCCCTTGGAAGAGACATGGAGGTCAGAGTGGTTTAACAAGATGGTTTTAATGCCCGTTGGAAGAGACGGGGAGGATACAGTAGCTTAACAAGATGGTTTTAATGCCCCTTGGACGAGACGTGGAGGTCAAAGCAGCTTAACAAGACCGTTTTAATGCCTCTTGGAAGAGACGTTGAGGTCAGAGTGGTTCAACAAGACTGTTTTAATTCCCCTTGGAAGAGACGTGGAGGTCACAGTAGCTTAAAATGATGGTTTTAATGCCCCGTGGAAGAGACGTGGAGGTCACAATACCTTAACAAGATGGTTTTATTGCCCATTGGAAGAGACATGGAGGTCAGAGTGGTTTAACAAGATGGTTTTAATGCCCCTCGGAAGAGACGTGGAGCTCACAGTAGCTTAACAAGACTGTTTTATTGCCCCTTGGAAGAGACATGAAGTTCAGAGTGGTTTAACAAGACGGTTTTAATGCCCCTTGGAAGAGACGTGGAGGTCACAGTAGCTTAACAAGACGGTTTTAATGCCCCTTGGAAGAAACGTGAAGGTTAGAGTGCTTTAACAAAATGGTTTTAATGCCCCTTGGAAGAGACGTGGAGGTCACAGTAGCTTAACAAGACTGTTTTAATGCCCCTTGGAAGAGACATGGAGGTCAGAGTGGTTTAAAAATATGGTTTTAATGCCCCTTGGAAGAGACATGAAGGTCACAGTAGCTTAACAAGAAGGTTTTAATGCACCTTGGAAGAGACGTGGAGGTCACAGCAGCATAACAAGACAGTTTTAATGCCCCTTGGAAGAGACGTGGAGGTCAGTGTGGTTCAACAAGACGGTTTTAATGCCCCATGGAAGAGACGTGGAGGTCACAGTATCTTAACAAGATGGTTTTAATGCCCCTTGGACGAGACGTGGAGGTCAAAGCAGCTTAACAAGACAGTTTTAATGCCTCTTGGAAGAGACGTGGAGGTCAGAGTGGTTCAACAAGACGGTTTTATTGCCCCTTGGAAGAGACATGGAGGTCAGAGTGGTTTAACAAGATGGTTTTAATGCCCCTTGGAAGAGACGTGGAGGTCACAGTAGCTTAACAAGACTGTTTTAATGCCCCTTGGAAGAGACGTGGAGGTCAAAGTAGCTTAACAAAACGGTTTTAATGCCTCTTGGAAGAGACGTGGAGGTCAGAGTGGTTTAACAAGACGGTTTTAATGTCCCTTGGAAGAGACATGGAGGTCACAGTAGCTTAACAAGACTGTTTTAATGCACCTTGGAAGAGACGTGGAGGTCACAGTAGCTTAACAAGACGGTTTTAATGGCCCTTGGAAGAGATGTGGAGTTCAGAGTGGTTAACAAGATGGTTTTAATGCCCTTTGGAAGAGACGTGGAGGTTACAGTAGCTTAACAAGACTGTTTTAATGCCCCTTGGATGAGACGTGGAGGTCACAGTAGCTTAAAATGACGGTTTTAATGCCCCGTGGAAGAGACGTGGAGGTCACAGTACCTTAACAAGATGGTTTTAATGCCCATTGGAAGAGACATGGAGGTCAGAGTGGTTTAACAAGATGGTTTTAATGTCCCTTTGAAGAGACGTGGAGGTCACAGTAGCTTAACAAGACTGTTTTATTGCCCCTTGGAACAGACATGGAGTTCAGAGTGGTTTAACAAGACGGTTTTAATGCCCCTTGGAAGATACATAGAGGTCACAGTAGCTTAACAAGACTGTTTTAATGCCCCTAGGAAGAGACATGGAGGTCAGAGTGGTTTAACACGATGGTTTTAGTGCACCTTGGAAGAGACATCAAGGTCACAATAGCTTAAGAAGACGGTATTAATGCCCCTTGGAAGAGACGTGGAGGTCACAGTAGGTTAACAAGATGGTTTAAATGCCCCTTGGAAGAGACATGGAGGTCAGAGTGGTTCAACAAGACGGTTTTAATGCCCCTTGGAAGATACGTGGAGGTCAAAGTAGCTTAACAAGACTGTTTTAATGCCCCTTGGACAAGACGTGGAGGTCAAAGCAGCTTAACAAGGCGGTTTTAATGCCTCTTGGAAAGACGTGGAGGTCAGAGTGGTTCAACAAGACTGTTTTAATGCCCCTTGGAAGAGACGTGGAGGTCACAGTAGCTTAACAAGACGGTTTTAATGCCCCTTGGAAGAGACATGGAGTTCAGAGTGGTTTAACAAGACAGTTTTAATGCACCTTGGAAGAGACGTGGAGGTCACAGTAGCTTAACAAGACTGTTTTAATGCCCCTTGGAAGAGACATGGAGGTCAGAGTGCTTTAAAAATATGGTTTTAATGCCCCTTGGAAGAGACATGAAGGTCACAGTAGCTTAACAAGAAGGTTTTAATGCACCTTGGAAGAGACGTGGAGGTCACAGCAGCATAACAAGACAGTTTTAATGCCCCTTGGAAGAGACGTGGAGGTCAGAGTGGTTCAACAAGACGGTTTTAATGCCCCATGGAAGAGACGTGGAGGTCACAGTAGCTTAATAAGATGGTTTTAATGCCCCTTGGACGAGACATGGAGGTCAAAGCAGCTTAACAAGACGGTTTTAATGCCTCTTGGAAGAGACGTGGAGGTCAGAGTGGTTCAACAAGACTGTTTTAATGCCCCTTGGAAGAGACGTGGAGGTCACAGTAGCTTAACAAGACGGTTTTAATGCTCCTTGGAAGAGACGTGGAGGTTAGAGTGGTTTAACAAAATGGTTTTAATGCCCCTTGGAAGAGACGTGGAGGTCACATTAGCTTAAAAAGATGATTTTAATGCCCCTTGGAAGAGACGTGGAGTTCAGAGTGGTTAACAAGATGGTTTTAATACCCCTTGGAAGAGACGTGGAGGTCACAGTAGCTTAACAAGATGGTTTTAATGCCCCTTGGAAGAGATGTGGAGGTTAGAGTGGTTTAACAAAATGGTTTTAATGCCCCTTGGAAGAGACGTGGAGGTCACATTAGCTTAAAAACACGGTTTTAATGCCCCTTGGAAGAGACGTGGAGTTCAGAGTGGTTAACAAGATGGTTTTAATGCCCCTTGGATGACACGTGGAGGTCACAGTAGCTTAAAATGATGGTTTCAATGCCCCGTGGAAGAGACGTGGAGGTCACAATACCTTAACAAGATGGTTTTATTGCCCATTGGAAGAGACATGGAGGTCAGAGTGGTTTAACAAGATGGTTTTAATGCCCCTTGGAAGAGACGCGGAGGTTACAGTAGCTTAACAAGACTGTTTTATTGCCACTCTGAAGAGACATGAAGTTCAGAGTGGTTTAACAAGACGGTTTTAATGCCCCTTGGAAGAGACGTGGAGGTCACAGGAGCTTAACAAGACGGTTTTAATGCCCCTTGGAAGAGACGTGAAGGTTAGAGTGGTTTAACAAAATGGTTTTAATGCCCCTTGGAAGAGACATGGAGGTCACATTAGCTTAAAAAGACGGTTTTAATGCCCCTTGGAAGAGACGTGGAGTTCAGAGTGGTTAACAAGATGGTTTTAATGCCCCTTGGAAGAGACGTGGAGGTCACAGTAGCTTAACAAGACTGTTGTAATGCCCCTTGGATGAGACGTGGAGGTTATAGTGGTTTAACAAAATGGTTTTAATGCCCCTTGGAAGAGACGTGGAGGTCACATTAGCTTAAAAAGATGGTTTTAATGCCCCTTGGAAGAGACGTGGAGTTCAGAGTGGTTAACAAGATGGTTTTAATGCCCCTTGGAAGAGACGTGGAGGTCACAGTAGCTTAACAATACGGTTTTAATGCCCCTTGGAAGAGATGTGGAGGTTAGAGTGGTTTAACAAAATGGTTTTAATGCCCCTTGGAAGAGACGTGGAGGTCACATTAGCTTAAAAAGACTGTTTTAATGCCCCTTGGAAGAGACGTGGAGGTTAGAGTGCTTTAACAAAATGGTTTTAATGCCCCTTGTAAGAGACGTGGAGGTCACATTAGCTTAAAAAGACAGTTTCAATGCCCCTTGGAAGAGACGTGGAGTTCAGAGTGGTTAACAAGATAGTTTTAATGCCCCTTGGATGAGACGTGGAGGTCACATTAGCTTAAAAAGACGGTTTTAATGCCCCTTGGAAGAGACGTGGAGTTCAGAGTGGTTAACAAGATGGTTTTAATGCCCCTTGGAAGAGACATGGAGGTCACAGTAGCTTAACAAGACTGTTGTAATGCCCCTTGGATGAGACGTGGAGGTCACAGTAGCTTAAAATGACGGTTTTAATGCCCCATGGAAGAGACGTGAACGTCACAGTACCTTAACAAGATGGTTTTAATGCCCATTGGAAGAGACATGGAGGTCAGTGTGGTTTAACAAGATGGTTTTAATGCCCCTTGGAAGAGACGTGGAGGTCACAGTAGCTTAACAAGACTGTTTTATTGCCCCTTGGAAGAGACATGGAGTTCAGAGTAGTTTAACAAGACGGTTTTAATGCCCCTTGTAAGAGACATGGAAGTCAGAGTAGCTTAACAAGACTATTTTAATGCCCCTTGGAAGAGACATGGAGGTCAGAGTGGTTTAACAAGATGGTTTTAATGCCCCTTGGAAGAGACATGAAGGTCACAGTAGCTTAACAAGATGGTTTTAATGCCCCTTGGAAGAGACGTGGAGGTGACAGTAGCTTAACAAGATTGTTTAAATGCCCCTTGGAAGAGACGTGGAGGTCAGAGTCGTTCAACAAGACGGTTTTAATGCCCCTTGGAAGAGACGTGGAGTTCACAGTAGCTTAACAAGACGGTTTTAATGCCCCTTGGAAGAGACGTGGAGGTCACAGTAGCTTAACAAGACTGTTTTAATGCCCCTTGGAAGAGACGTGGAGGTCAAAGTGGTTCAACAAGACGGTTTAAATGCCCCTTGGAAGAGACGTGGAGGTCACAGTAGCTTAACAAGATGGTTTTAATGCCTCTTGGAAGAGACGTTGAGGTCAGAGTGGTTCAACAAGACTGTTTTAATGCCACGTGGAAGAGATGTGGAGGTCACAGTATCTTAACAAGACGGTTTTAATGCCCCTTGGAAGAGACATGGAGTTCAGAGTGGTTTAACAAGACGGTTTTAATGCACCTTGGAAGAGACGTGGAGGTCACAGTAGCTTAACAAGACTATTTTAATGCCCCTTGGAAGAGACATGAAGGTCACAGTAGCTTAACAAGACGGTTTTAATGCCCCTTGGAAGAGACGTGGAGGTCACAGTAGCTTTACAAGACGTTTTAATGCCCCTTGTAAGATACTTGTATTTCAGACTGGTTTTACATGACAGTTTTAATTCCCCTTGGAAGAGACGTGGAGGTCAGAGTGGTTTAACAAGGCTGTTTTAATGCCCCTTGGAAGAGACGTGGAGGTCACAATAGCTTAACAAGACGGTTTTAATGCTCCTATGAAGAGACGTGGAGATGACAGTAGCTTAACAAGATGGTTTTAATGCCCATTGGAAGAGACGTGGAGGGTAGAGTGGTTTAACAAGATGGTTTTAATGCCCCTTGGAAGAGACATGGAGCTTAGAGTGGTGTAAAACAATTGTTTTAATGCCCCTTGGAAGAGACGTGGAGGTCACATTAGCTTAAAAAGACGGTTTTAATGCCCCTTGGAAGAGACGTGGAGGTCAGAGTTGGTTAACAAGATGGTTTTATTGCCCCTTGGAAGAGACATGGAGGTCAGAGTGGTTTAACAAGACTGTTTTAATGCCCCTTGGAAGAGACGTGGAGGTCACACTAGCTTAAAAACAAGGTTTTAATGCCCCTTTGAAGAGAAGTGGAGATCACAGTAGCTTAACAAGATGGTTTTAATGCCCATTGGAAGAGACGTTTAGGTCAGAGTGGTTTAACAAGATTGTTTTAATGCCCCTTGGAAGAGACGTGGAGGTCACAGTAGATTAACAAGACTGTTTTATTGCCCATTGGAAGAGACATGGAGGTCAGAGTGGTTTAACAAGATGGTGTTAATGCCCCTTGGAAGATACGGGGAGGTCACAGTAGCTTAACAAGATGGTTTTTATGCCCCTTGGAAGAGACGTGGACGTCAGAGTGGTTTAACAAGATGGTTTTAATGCCCCTTGGAAGAGACGTGGAGGTCACAGTAGCTTAAAAGGACGGTTTTATTGCCCTTGGAAGAGACATGGAGGTCAGAGTGGTTTAACAAGATGGTTTTAATGCCCGTTGGAAGAGACGGGGAGGATACAGTAGCTTAACAAGATGGTTTTAATGCCCCTTGGACGAGACGTGGAGGTCAAAGCAGCTTAACAAGACCGTTTTAATGCCTCTTGGAAGAGACGTTGAGGTCAGAGTGGTTCAACAAGACTGTTTTAATTCCCCTTGGAAGAGACGTGGAGGTCACAGTAGCTTAAAATGATGGTTTTAATGCCCCGTGGAAGAGACGTGGAGGTCACAATACCTTAACAAGATGGTTTTATTGCCCATTGGAAGAGACATGGAGGTCAGAGTGGTTTAACAAGATGGTTTTAATGCCCCTCGGAAGAGACGTGGAGGTCACAGTAGCTTAACAAGACTGTTTCATTGCCCCTTGGAAGAGACATGAAGTTCAGAGTGGTTTAACAAGACGGTTTTAATGCCCCTTGGAAGAGACGTGGAGGTCACAGTAGCTTAACAAGACGGTTTTAATGCCCCTTGGAAGAAACGTGAAGGTTAGAGTGCTTTAACAAAATGGTTTTAATGCCCCTTGGAAGAGACGTGGAGGTCACAGTAGCTTAACAAGACTGTTTTAATGCCCCTTGGAAGAGACATGGAGGTCAGAGTGGTTTAAAAATATGGTTTTAATGCCCCTTGGAAGAGACATGAAGGTCACAGTAGCTTAACAAGAAGGTTTTAATGCACCTTGGAAGAGACGTGGAGGTCACAGCAGCATAACAAGACAGTTTTAATGCCCCTTGGAAGAGACGTGGAGGTCAGTGTGGTTCAACAAGACGGTTTTAATGCCCCATGGAAGAGACGTGGAGGTCACAGTATCTTAACAAGATGGTTTTAATGCCCCTTGGACGAGACGTGGAGGTCAAAGCAGCTTAACAAGACAGTTTTAATGCCTCTTGGAAGAGACGTGGAGGTCAGAGTGGTTCAACAAGACGGTTTTATTGCCCCTTGGAAGAGACATGGAGGTCAGAGTGGTTTAACAAGATGGTTTTAATGCCCCTTGGAAGAGACGTGGAGGTCACAGTAGCTTAACAAGACTGTTTTAATGCCCCTTGGAAGAGACGTGGAGGTCAAAGTAGCTTAACAAAACGGTTTTAATGCCTCTTGGAAGAGACGTGGAGGTCAGAGTGGTTTAACAAGACGGTTTTAATGTCCCTTGGAAGAGACATGGAGGTCACAGTAGCTTAACAAGACTGTTTTAATGCACCTTGGAAGAGACGTGGAGGTCACAGTAGCTTAACAAGACGGTTTTAATGGCCCTTGGAAGAGATGTGGAGTTCAGAGTGGTTAACAAGATGGTTTTAATGCCCTTTGGAAGAGACGTGGAGGTTACAGTAGCTTAACAAGACTGTTTTAATGCCCCTTGGATGAGACGTGGAGGTCACAGTAGCTTAAAATGACGGTTTTAATGCCCCGTGGAAGAGACGTGGAGGTCACAGTACCTTAACAAGATGGTTTTAATGCCCATTGGAAGAGACATGGAGGTCAGAGTGGTTTAACAAGATGGTTTTAATGTCCCTTTGAAGAGACGTGGAGGTCACAGTAGCTTAACAAGACTGTTTTATTGCCCCTTGGAACAGACATGGAGTTCAGAGTGGTTTAACAAGACGGTTTTAATGCCCCTTGGAAGATACATAGAGGTCACAGTAGCTTAACAAGACTGTTTTAATGCCCCTAGGAAGAGACATGGAGGTCAGAGTGGTTTAACACGATGGTTTTAGTGCACCTTGGAAGAGACATCAAGGTCACAATAGCTTAAGAAGACGGTATTAATGCCCCTTGGAAGAGACGTGGAGGTCACAGTAGGTTAACAAGATGGTTTAAATGCCCCTTGGAAGAGACGTGGAGGTCAGAGTGGTTCAACAAGACGGTTTTAATGCCCCTTGGAAGATACGTGGAGGTCAAAGTAGCTTAACAAGACTGTTTTAATGCCCCTTGGACAAGACGTGGAGGTCAAAGCAGCTTAACAAGGCGGTTTTAATGCCTCTTGGAAAGACGTGGAGGTCAGAGTGGTTCAACAAGACTGTTTTAATGCCCCTTGGAAGAGACGTGGAGGTCACAGTAGCTTAACAAGACGGTTTTAATGCCCCTTGGAAGAGACATGGAGTTCAGAGTGGTTTAACAAGACAGTTTTAATGCACCTTGGAAGAGACGTGGAGGTCACAGTAGCTTAACAAGACTGTTTTAATGCCCCTTGGAAGAGACATGGAGGTCAGAGTGCTTTAAAAATATGGTTTTAATGCCCCTTGGAAGAGACATGAAGGTCACAGTAGCTTAACAAGAAGGTTTTAATGCACCTTGGAAGAGACGTGGAGGTCACAGCAGCATAACAAGACAGTTTTAATGCCCCTTGGAAGAGACGTGGAGGTCAGAGTGGTTCAACAAGACGGTTTTAATGCCCCATGGAAGAGACGTGGAGGTCACAGTAGCTTAATAAGATGGTTTTAATGCCCCTTGGACGAGACATGGAGGTCAAAGCAGCTTAACAAGACGGTTTTAATGCCTCTTGGAAGAGACGTGGAGGTCAGAGTGGTTCAACAAGACTGTTTTAATGCCCCTTGGAAGAGACGTGGAGGTCACAGTAGCTTAACAAGACGGTTTTAATGCTCCTTGGAAGAGACGTGGAGGTTAGAGTGGTTTAACAAAATGGTTTTAATGCCCCTTGGAAGAGACGTGGAGGTCACATTAGCTTAAAAAGATGATTTTAATGCCCCTTGGAAGAGACGTGGAGTTCAGAGTGGTTAACAAGATGGTTTTAATACCCCTTGGAAGAGACGTGGAGGTCACAGTAGCTTAACAAGATGGTTTTAATGCCCCTTGGAAGAGATGTGGAGGTTAGAGTGGTTTAACAAAATGGTTTTAATGCCCCTTGGAAGAGACGTGGAGGTCACATTAGCTTAAAAACACGGTTTTAATGCCCCTTGGAAGAGACGTGGAGTTCAGAGTGGTTAACAAGATGGTTTTAATGCCCCTTGGATGACACGTGGAGGTCACAGTAGCTTAAAATGATGGTTTCAATGCCCCGTGGAAGAGACGTGGAGGTCACAATACCTTAACAAGATGGTTTTATTGCCCATTGGAAGAGACATGGAGGTCAGAGTGGTTTAACAAGATGGTTTTAATGCCCCTTGGAAGAGACGCGGAGGTTACAGTAGCTTAACAAGACTGTTTTATTGCCACTCTGAAGAGACATGAAGTTCAGAGTGGTTTAACAAGACGGTTTTAATGCCCCTTGGAAGAGACGTGGAGGTCACAGGAGCTTAACAAGACGGTTTTAATGCCCCTTGGAAGAGACGTGAAGGTTAGAGTGGTTTAACAAAATGGTTTTAATGCCCCTTGGAAGAGACGTGGAGGTCACATTAGCTTAAAAAGACGGTTTTAATGCCCCTTGGAAGAGACGTGGAGTTCAGAGTGGTTAACAAGATGGTTTTAATGCCCCTTGGAAGAGACGTGGAGGTCACAGTAGCTTAACAAGACTGTTGTAATGCCCCTTGGATGAGACGTGGAGGTTATAGTGGTTTAACAAAATGGTTTTAATGCCCCTTGGAAGAGACGTGGAGGTCACATTAGCTTAAAAAGATGGTTTTAATGCCCCTTGGAAGAGACGTGGAGTTCAGAGTGGTTAACAAGATGGTTTTAATGCCCCTTGGAAGAGACGTGGAGGTCACAGTAGCTTAACAATACGGTTTTAATGCCCCTTGGAAGAGATGTGGAGGTTAGAGTGGTTTAACAAAATGGTTTTAATGCCCCTTGGAAGAGACGTGGAGGTCACATTAGCTTAAAAAGACTGTTTTAATGCCCCTTGGAAGAGACGTGGAGGTTAGAGTGCTTTAACAAAATGGTTTTAATGCCCCTTGTAAGAGACGTGGAGGTCACATTAGCTTAAAAAGACAGTTTCAATGCCCCTTGGAAGAGACGTGGAGTTCAGAGTGGTTAACAAGATAGTTTTAATGCCCCTTGGATGAGACGTGGAGGTCACATTAGCTTAAAAAGACGGTTTTAATGCCCATTGGAAGAGACGTGGAGTTCAGAGTGGTTAACAAGATGGTTTTAATGCCCCTTGGAAGAGACATGGAGGTCACAGTAGCTTAACAAGACTGTTGTAATGCCCCTTGGATGAGACGTGGAGGTCACAGTAGCTTAAAATGACGGTTTTAATGCCCCATGGAAGAGACGTGAACGTCACAGTACCTTAACAAGATGGTTTTAATGCCCATTGGAAGAGACATGGAGGTCAGTGTGGTTTAACAAGATGGTTTTAATGCCCCTTGGAAGAGACGTGGAGGTCACAGTAGCTTAACAAGACTGTTTTATTGCCCCTTGGAAGAGACATGGAGTTCAGAGTAGTTTAACAAGACGGTTTTAATGCCCCTTGTAAGAGACATGGAAGTCAGAGTAGCTTAACAAGACTATTTTAATGCCCCTTGGAAGAGACATGGAGGTCAGAGTGGTTTAACAAGATGGTTTTAATGCCCCTTGGAAGAGACATGAAGGTCACAGTAGCTTAACAAGATGGTTTTAATGCCCCTTGGAAGAGACGTGGAGGTGACAGTAGCTTAACAAGATTGTTTAAATGCCCCTTGGAAGAGACGTGGAGGTCAGAGTCGTTCAACAAGACGGTTTTAATGCCCCTTGGAAGAGACGTGGAGTTCACAGTAGCTTAACAAGACGGTTTTAATGCCCCTTGGAAGAGACGTGGAGGTCACAGTAGCTTAACAAGACTGTTTTAATGCCCCTTGGAAGAGACGTGGAGGTCAAAGTGGTTCAACAAGACGGTTTAAATGCCCCTTGGAAGAGACGTGGAGGTCACAGTAGCTTAACAAGATGGTTTTAATGCCTCTTGGAAGAGACGTTGAGGTCAGAGTGGTTCAACAAGACTGTTTTAATGCCACGTGGAAGAGATGTGGAGGTCACAGTATCTTAACAAGACGGTTTTAATGCCCCTTGGAAGAGACATGGAGTTCAGAGTGGTTTAACAAGACGGTTTTAATGCACCTTGGAAGAGACGTGGAGGTCACAGTAGCTTAACAAGACTATTTTAATGCCCCTTGGAAGAGACATGAAGGTCACAGTAGCTTAACAAGACGGTTTTAATGCCCCTTGGAAGAGACGTGGAGGTCACAGTAGCTTTACAAGACGTTTTAATGCCCCTTGTAAGATACTTGTATTTCAGACTGGTTTTACATGACAGTTTTAATTCCCCTTGGAAGAGACGTGGAGGTCAGAGTGGTTTAACAAGGCTGTTTTAATGCCCCTTGGAAGAGACGTGGAGGTCACAATAGCTTAACAAGACGGTTTTAATGCTCCTATGAAGAGACGTGGAGATGACAGTAGCTTAACAAGATGGTTTTAATGCCCATTGGAAGAGACGTGGAGGGTAGAGTGGTTTAACAAGATGGTTTTAATGCCCCTTGGAAGAGACATGGAGCTTAGAGTGGTGTAAAACAATTGTTTTAATGCCCCTTGGAAGAGACGTGGAGGTCACATTAGCTTAAAAAGACGGTTTTAATGCCCCTTGGAAGAGACGTGGAGGTCAGAGTTGGTTAACAAGATGGTTTTATTGCCCCTTGGAAGAGACATGGAGGTCAGAGTGGTTTAACAAGACTGTTTTAATGCCCCTTGGAAGAGACGTGGAGGTCACACTAGCTTAAAAACAAGGTTTTAATGCCCCTTTGAAGAGAAGTGGAGATCACAGTAGCTTAACAAGATGGTTTTAATGCCCATTGGAAGAGACGTTTAGGTCAGAGTGGTTTAACAAGATTGTTTTAATGCCCCTTGGAAGAGACGTGGAGGTCACAGTAGATTAACAAGACTGTTTTATTGCCCATTGGAAGAGACATGGAGGTCAGAGTGGTTTAACAAGATGGTGTTAATGCCCCTTGGAAGATACGGGGAGGTCACAGTAGCTTAACAAGATGGTTTTTATGCCCCTTGGAAGAGACGTGGAGGTCACAGTAGCTTAACAAGAAGGTTTTAATGCCCCTTAGTAGAGACGTGGAGGTCAGAGTGGTTAAACAAGACGGTTCTAATACCCATTATAAGAGACGTGGAGGTCACAGTAGCTTAACAATACAGTTTTAATGCCCCTTGGAAGAGACATGGAGGTCAGAGTGGTTTAACAATTCGGTATTAATGCCCCTTACAAGAGACGTGGAGGTAAGAGTGGTTTAACAAGACGGTTTTAATGCCCCTTGGAAGAGACGTGGAGTTCAGAGTGGTTTAACAAGACGGTTTTAATGCCCTTTGGAAGAGACGTGGAGTTCAGAGTGGTTTAATAAGATTGTTTTAATGCCCCTTGGAAGAGACGTGGAGGTCACAGTAACTTAACAAGACAGTTTTAATGCCCCTTGGAAGAGACGTGGAGGTCAGAGTGGTTTAACAAGACAGTTTTAATGCCACTTGCAAGAGACGTGGAGGTCACAGTAGCTTAACAAGATGGTTTTAATGCCCCTTGGAAGAGACGTGGAGGTCAGAGTGGTTTAACAAGACGGTTTTAATGCCCTTTGGAAGAGACGTGGAGTTCAGAGTTGTTTAATAAGATTGTTTTAATGCCCCTTGCAAGAGACGTGGAGGTCACAGTAACTTAACAAGACAGTTTTAATGCCCCTTGGAAGAGACGTGGAGGTCAGAGTGGTTTAACAAGACGGTTTTAATGCCACTTGGAAGAGATGTGGAGGTCACAGTAGCTTAACAAGACGGTTTTAATGCCCTTGGAAGAGACGTGGAGGTCACAATAGCTTAAAAAGATGGTTTTAGTGCCCATTGGAAGAGACGTGGAGGTCAGAGTGGTTTAACAAGATGGTTTTAATGCCCCTTGGAAGAGACGTGGAGTTCACAGTAGCTTAACAAGACAGTTTTATTGCCCCTTGGAAGAAACATGGAGGTCAGAGTGGTTTAACAAGATGGTTTTAATGCCCCTTGGAAGAGACGTGTAGGTCACAGTAGCTTAACAAGACTGTTTTAATGCCCCATGGAAGAGACGTGGAGATCACAGTAGCTTAACAAGATCGTTTTAATGCCCATTGGAAGAGACGTGGACGTCAGAGTGGTTTAACAAGATGGTTTTAATGCCCCTTGGAAGAGACGTGGAGGTCACAGTAGCTTAAAAGGACGGTTTTATTGCCCTTGGAAGAGACATGGAGGTCAGAGTGGTTTTACAAGATGGTTTTAATGCCCGTTGGAAGAGACGGGGAGGATACAGTAGCTTAACAAGATGGTTTTAATGCCCCTTGGACGAGACGTGGAGGTCAAAGGAGCTTAACAAGACCGTTTTAATGCCTCTTGGAAGAGACGTTGAGGTCAGAGTGGTTTAACAAGACTGTTTTAATTCCCCTTGGAAGAGACGTGGAGGTCACAGTAGCTTAAAATGATGGTTTTAATGCCCCGTGGAAGAGACGTGGAGGTCACAATACCTTAACAAGATGGTTTTATTGCCCATTGGAAGAGACATGGAGGTCAGAGTGGTTTAACAAGATGGTTTTAATGCCCCTTGGAAGAGACGTGGAGGTCACAGTAGCTTAACAAGACTGTTTTATTGCCCCTTGGAAGAGACATGAAGTTCAGAGTGGTTTAACAAAACGGTTTTAATGCCCCTTGGAAGAGACGTGGAGGTCACAGTAGCTTAGCAAGACGGTTTTAATGCCCCTTGGAAGAAACGTGAAGGTTAGAGTGGTTTAACAAAATGGTTTTAATGCCCCTTGGAAGAGACGTGGAGGTCACATTAGCTTAAATAGACGGTTTTAATGCCCCTTGGAAGAGACGTGGAGTTCAGAGTGGTTAACAAGATGGTTTTAATGCCCCTTGGAAGAGACGTGGAGGTCACAGTAGCTTAACAAGACTGTTGTAATGCCCCTTGGATGAGACGTGGAGGTCACAGTAGCTTAAAATGACGGTTTTAATGCCCCATGGAAGAGACGTGAACGTCACAGTACCTTAACAAGATGGTTTTAATGCCCATTGGAAGAGACATGGAGGTCAGAGTGGTTTAACAAGATGGTTTTAATGCCCCTTGGAAGAGACGTGGAGGTCACAGTAGCTTAACAAGACTGTTTTATTGCCCCTTGGAAGAGACATGGAGGTCAGAGTGGTTTAACAAGATGGTTTTAATGCCCGTTGGAAGAGACGGGGAGGATACAGTAGCTTAACAAGATGGTTTTAATGCCCCTTGGACGAGACGTGGAGGTCAAAGCAGCTTAACAAGACCGTTTTAATGCCTCTTGGAAGAGACGTTGAGGTCAGAGTGGTTCAACAAGACTGTTTTAATTCCCCTTGGAAGAGACGTGGAGGTCACAGTAGCTTAAAATGATGGTTTTAATGCCCCGTGGAAGAGACGTGGAGGTCACAATACCTTAACAAGATGGTTTTATTGCCCATTGGAAGAGACATGGAGGTCAGAGTGGTTTAACAAGATGGTTTTAATGCCCCTTGGAAGAGACGTGGAGGTCACAGTAGCTTAACAAGACTGTTGTAATGCCCCTTGGATGAGACGTGGAGGTCACAGTAGCTTAAAATGACGGTTTTAATGCCCCATGGAAGAGACGTGAACGTCACAGTACCTTAACAAGATGGTTTTAATGCCCATTGGAAGAGACATGGAGGTCAGAGTGGTTTAACAAGATGGTTTTAATGCCCCTTGGAAGAGACGTGGAAGTCACAGTAGCTTAACAAGACTGTTTTATTGCCCCTTGGAAGAGACATGGAGTTCAGAGTGGTTTAACAAGAAGGTTTTAATGCCCCTTGTAAGAGACATGGAAGTCAGAGTAGCTTAACAAGACTGTTTTAATGCCCCTTGGAAGAGACATGGAGGTCAGAGTGGTTTAACAAGATGGTTTTAATGCCCCTTGGAAGAGACATGAAGGTCACAGTAGCTTAACAAGATGGTTTTAATGCCCCTTGGAAGAGACGTGGAGGTCAGAGTGGTTTAACAAGACGGTTTTAATGCCCTTTGGAAGAGACGTGGAGTTCAGAGTGGTTTAATAAGATTGTTTTAATGCCCCTTGCAAGAGACGTGGAGGTCACAGTAACTTAACAAGACAGTTTTAATGCCCCTTGGAAGAGACGTGGAGGTCAGAGTGGTTTAACAAGACGGTTTTAATGCCACTTGGAAGAGATGTGGAGGTCACAGTAGCTTAACAAGACGGTTTTAATGCCCTTGGAAGAGACGTGGAGGTCACAATAGCTTAAAAAGATGGTTTTAGTGGCCATTGGAAGAGACGTGGAGGTCAGAGTGGTTTAACAAGATGGTTTTAATGCCCCTTGGAAGAGACGTGGAGTTCACAGTAGCTTAACAAGACAGTTTTATTGCCCCTTGGAAGAAACATGGAGGTCAGAGTGGTTTAACAAGATGGTTTTAATGCCCCTTGGAAGAGACGTGTAGGTCACAGTAGCTTAACAAGACTGTTTTAATGCCCCATGGAAGAGACGTGGAGATCACAGTAGCTTAACAAGATCGTTTTAATGCCCATTGGAAGAGACGTGGACGTCAGAGTGGTTTAACAAGATGGTTTTAATGCCCCTTGGAAGAGACGTGGAGGTCACAGTAGCTTAAAAGGACGATTTTATTGCCCTTGGAAGAGACATGGAGGTCAGAGTGGTTTAACAAGATGGTTTTAATGCCCGTTGGAAGAGACGGGGAGGATACAGTAGCTTAACAAGATGGTTTTAATGCCCCTTGGACGAGACGTGGAGGTCAAAGGAGCTTAACAAGACCGTTTTAATGCCTCTTGGAAGAGACGTTGAGGTCAGAGTGGTTCAACAAGACTGTTTTAATTCCCCTTGGAAGAGACGTGGAGGTCACAGTAGCTTAAAATGATGGTTTTAATGCCCCGTGGAAGAGACGTGGAGGTCACAATACCTTAACAAGATGGTTTTATTGCCCATTGGAAGAGACATGGAGGTCAGAGTGGTTTAACAAGATGGTTTTAATGCCCCTTGGAAGAGACGTGGAGGTCACAGTAGCTTAACAAGACTGTTTTATTGCCCCTTGGAAGAGACATGAAGTTCAGAGTGGTTTAACAAAACGGTTTTAATGCCCCTTGGAAGAGACGTGGAGGTCACAGTAGCTTAACAAGACGGTTTTAATGCCCCTTGGAAGAAACGTGAAGGTTAGAGTGGTTTAACAAAATGGTTTTAATGCCCCTTGGAAGAGACGTGGAGGTCACATTAGCTTAAATAGACGGTTTTAATGCCCCTTGGAAGAGACATGGAGTTCAGAGTGGTTAACAAGATGGTTTTAATGCCCCTTGGAAGAGACGTGGAGGTCACAGTAGCTTAACAAGACTGTTGTAATGCCCCTTGGATGAGACGTGGAGGTCACAGTAGCTTAAAATGACGGTTTTAATGCCCCATGGAAGAGACGTGAACGTCACAGTACCTTAACAAGATGGTTTTAATGCCCATTGGAAGAGACATGGAGGTCAGAGTGGTTTAACAAGATGGTTTTAATGCCCCTTGGAAGAGACGTGGAAGTCACAGTAGCTTAACAAGACTGTTTTATTGCCCCTTGGAAGAGACATGGAGTTCAGAGTGGTTTAACAAGAAGGTTTTAATGCCCCTTGTAAGAGACATGGAAGTCAGAGTAGCTTAACAAGACTGTTTTAATGCCCCTTGGAAGAGACATGGAGGTCAGAGTGGTTTAACAAGATGGTTTTAATGCCCCTTGGAAGAGACATGAAGGTCACAGTAGCTTAACAAGATGGTTTTAATGCCCCTTGGAAGAGACGTGGAGGTCAGAGTGGTTTAACAAGACGGTTTTAATGCCCTTTGGAAGAGACGTGGAGTTCAGAGTGGTTTAATAAGATTGTTTTAATGCCCCTTGCAAGAGACGTGGAGGTCACAGTAACTTAACAAGACAGTTTTAATGCCCCTTGGAAGAGACGTGGAGGTCAGAGTGGTTTAACAAGACGGTTTTAATGCCACTTGGAAGAGATGTGGAGGTCACAGTAGCTTAACAAGACGGTTTTAATGCCCTTGGAAGAGACGTGGAGGTCACAATAGCTTAAAAAGATGGTTTTAGTGGCCATTGGAAGAGACGTGGAGGTCAGAGTGGTTTAACAAGATGGTTTTAATGCCCCTTGGAAGAGACGTGGAGTTCACAGTAGCTTAACAAGACAGTTTTATTGCCCCTTGGAAGAAACATGGAGGTCAGAGTGGTTTAACAAGATGGTTTTAATGCCCCTTGGAAGAGACGTGTAGGTCACAGTAGCTTAACAAGACTGTTTTAATGCCCCATGGAAGAGACGTGGAGATCACAGTAGCTTAACAAGATCGTTTTAATGCCCATTGGAAGAGACGTGGACGTCAGAGTGGTTTAACAAGATGGTTTTAATGCCCCTTGGAAGAGACGTGGAGGTCACAGTAGCTTAAAAGGACGATTTTATTGCCCTTGGAAGAGACATGGAGGTCAGAGTGGTTTAACAAGATGGTTTTAATGCCCGTTGGAAGAGACGGGGAGGATACAGTAGCTTAACAAGATGGTTTTAATGCCCCTTGGACGAGACGTGGAGGTCAAAGGAGCTTAACAAGACCGTTTTAATGCCTCTTGGAAGAGACGTTGAGGTCAGAGTGGTTCAACAAGACTGTTTTAATTCCCCTTGGAAGAGACGTGGAGGTCACAGTAGCTTAAAATGATGGTTTTAATGCCCCGTGGAAGAGACGTGGAGGTCACAATACCTTAACAAGATGGTTTTATTGCCCATTGGAAGAGACATGGAGGTCAGAGTGGTTTAACAAGATGGTTTTAATGCCCCTTGGAAGAGACGTGGAGGTCACAGTAGCTTAACAAGACTGTTTTATTGCCCCTTGGAAGAGACATGAAGTTCAGAGTGGTTTAACAAAACGGTTTTAATGCCCCTTGGAAGAGACGTGGAGGTCACAGTAGCTTAACAAGACGGTTTTAATGCCCCTTGGAAGAAACGTGAAGGTTAGAGTGGTTTAACAAAATGGTTTTAATGCCCCTTGGAAGAGACGTGGAGGTCACATTAGCTTAAATAGACGGTTTTAATGCCCCTTGGAAGAGACATGGAGTTCAGAGTGGTTAACAAGATGGTTTTAATGCCCCTTGGAAGAGACGTGGAGGTCACAGTAGCTTAACAAGACTGTTGTAATGCCCCTTGGATGAGACGTGGAGGTCACAGTAGCTTAAAATGACGGTTTTAATGCCCCATGGAAGAGACGTGAACGTCACAGTACCTTAACAAGATGGTTTTAATGCCCATTGGAAGAGACATGGAGGTCAGAGTGGTTTAACAAGATGGTTTTAATGCCCCTTGGAAGAGACGTGGAGGTCACAGTAGCTTAACAAGACTGTTTTATTGCCCCTTGGAAGAGACATGGAGGTCAGAGTGGTTTAACAAGATGGTTTTAATGCCCGTTGGAAGAGACGGGGAGGATACAGTAGCTTAACAAGATGGTTTTAATGCCCCTTGGACGAGACGTGGAGGTCAAAGCAGCTTAACAAGACCGTTTTAATGCCTCTTGGAAGAGACGTTGAGGTCAGAGTGGTTCAACAAGACTGTTTTAATTCCCCTTGGAAGAGACGTGGAGGTCACAGTAGCTTAAAATGATGGTTTTAATGCCCCGTGGAAGAGACGTGGAGGTCACAATACCTTAACAAGATGGTTTTATTGCCCATTGGAAGAGACATGGAGGTCAGAGTGGTTTAACAAGATGGTTTTAATGCCCCTTGGAAGAGACGTGGAGGTCACAGTAGCTTAACAAGACTGTTGTAATGCCCCTTGGATGAGACGTGGAGGTCACAGTAGCTTAAAATGACGGTTTTAATGCCCCATGGAAGAGACGTGAACGTCACAGTACCTTAGCAAGATGGTTTTAATGCCCATTGGAAGAGACATGGAGGTCAGAGTGGTTTAACAAGATGGTTTTAATGCCCCTTGGAAGAGACGTGGAATTTACAGTAGCTTAACAAGACTGTTTTATTGCCCCTTGGAAGAGACATGGAGTTCAGAGTGGTTTAACAAGACGGTTTTAATGCCCATTGGAAGAGACGCGCAGTTCAGAGGGGTTTAACAAGATGGTTTTAATGCCCCTTGGAAGAGACGTGGAGGTCACAGTAGCTTAACAAGACTGTTTTAATGCCCCTTGGAAGAGACGTGGAGGTCACAATAGCTTAACAAGACGGTTTTAATGCTCCTTTGAAGAGACGTGGAGGTGACAGTAGCTTAACAAGATGGTTTTAATGCCCATTGGAAGAGACGTGGAGGGTAGAGTGGTTTAACAAGATGGTTTTAATACCCCTTGGAAGAGACGTGGAGGTCACAGTAGCTTAAAAGGACGGTTTTATTGCCCTTGGAAGAGACATGGAGGTCAGAGTGGTTTAACAAGATGGTTTTAATGCCCGTTGGAAGAGACGGGGAGGATACAGTAGCTTAACAAGATGCTTTTAATGCCCCTTCGACGAGACGTGGAGGTCAAAGCAGCTTAACAAGACCGTTTTAATGCCTCTTGGAAGAGACGTTGAGGTCAGAGTGGTTCAACAAGACTGTTTTAATTCCCCTTGGAAGAGACGTAGAGGTCACAGTAGCTTAAAATGATGGTTTTAATGCCCCGTGGAAGAGACGTGGAGGTCACAATACCTTAACAAGATGGTTTTATTGCCCATTGGAAGAGACATGGAGGTCAGAGTGGTTTAACAAGATGGTTTTAATGCCCCTTGGAAGAGACGTGGATGTCACAGTAGCTTAACAAGACTGTTTTATTGCCCCTTGGAAGAGACATGAAGCTCAGAGTGGTTTAACAAGAAGGTTTTAATGCCCCTTGGAAGAGACGTGGAGGTCACAGTAGCTTAACAAGACGGTTTTAATGCCCCTTGGAAGAAACGTGAAGGTTAGAGTATTTTAACAAAATGGTTTTAATGCCCCTTGGAAGAGACGTGGAGGTCACATTAGCTTAAAAAGACGGTTTTAATGCCCCTTGGAAGAGACATGGAGTTCAGAGTGGTTAACAAGATGGTTTTAATGCCCCTTGGAAGAGACGTGGAGGTCACAGTAGCTTAACAAGACTGTTGTAATGCTCCTTGGATGAGACGTGGAGGTCACAGTAGCTTAAAATGACGGTTTTAATGCCCCATGGAAGAGACGTGAACGTCACAGTACCTTAACAAGATGGTTTTAATGCCCATTGGAAGAAACATGGAGGTCAGAGTGGTTTAACAAGATGGTTTTAATGCCCCTTGGAAGAGACGTGGAGGTCACAGTAGCTTAACAAGACTGTTTTATTGCCCCTTGGAAGAGACATGGAGTTCAGAGTGGTTTAACAAGGCGGTTTTAATGCCCCTTGTAAGATACATGGAAGTCAGAGTAGCTTAACGAGACTGTTTTAATGCCCCTTGGAAGAGACATGGAGGTCAGAGTGGTTTAACAATATGGTTTTAATGCCCCTTGGAAGAGACATGAAGGTCACAGTAACTTAACAAGACGGTTTTAATGCCCCGTGGAAGAGACGTGGAGGTGACAGTTGCTTAACAAGATTTTTTAAATGCCCCTTGGAAGAGACGTGGAGGTCAGAGTGGTTCAACAAGACGGTTTTAATGCCCCTTGGAAGAGACGTGGAGTTCACAGGAGCTTAACAATACGGTTTTAATGCCCCTTGGAAGAGACATGGAGGTCAGAGTGGTTTAACAAGATGGTTTTAATGCCCGTTGGAAGAGACGGGGAGGACACAGTAACTTAACAAGACGGTTTTAATGCTCCTTGGACGAGACATGGAGGTCAAAGCAGCTTAACAAGACAGTTTTAATGCCTCTGGAAGAGACGTTGAGGTCAGAGTGGTTCAACAAGACTGTTTTAATGCCCCTTGGAAGAGACGTGGAGATCACATTAGCTTAACAAGATGGTTTTAATGCCCATTGGAAGAGACGTGGAGGTCAGAGTGGTTTAACAAGATGGTTTTAATGCCCCTTGGAAGAGACGTGGAGGTCACAGTAGCTTAACCAGATTGTTTTAATGCCCCTTGGAAGAGAGATGGAGGTCAGAGTGGTTTAACAAGACGGTTTTAATGCTCCTTCGAAGAGACGTTGAGTTCAGAGCGGTTTAACAAGACGCTTTAATGGCCCTTGTAAGATACTTGTAAGTCAGACTGATTTTACAAGACAGTTTTAATGCCCCTTGGAAGAGACGTGGAAGTCAGAGTGGTTAAACAAGGCTGTTTTAATGCCCCTTGGAAGAGACGTGGAGGTCACAGTAGCTTAACAAGACTGTTTTAATGACCCTTTGAAGAGACGTGGAGGTCAGAGTGGTTTAACAAGACGGTTTTAATGCCACTTGGAAGAGACGTGGAGGTCACAGTAGCTTAACAAGACGGTTTTAATGCCCCTTGTAAGAGACGCGCAGTTCAGAGTGGTTTAAAAAGATGGTTTTAATGCCCTTTGGAAGAGACGTGGAGGTTAGAGTGGTTTAACAAGATGGGTTTAATGCCCCTTGGAAGAGACGTGGAGGTCACAGTAGCTTAACAAGACAGTTTTATTGCCTCTTGGAAGAGACATGGAGGTCAGAGTGGTTTAACAAGATGGTTTTAATGCCCCTTGGAAAAGACGTGGAGGTCACAGTAGCTTAACAAGACTGTTTTAATGCCCCTTGGAAGAGACGTGGAGGAGACAATATATTAAAAAGACGGTTTTAATGTCCCTTTGAAGAGAAGTGGAGATCACAGTAGCTTAAGAAGATCGTTTTAATGCCCATTGGAAGAGACGTGGAGGTCAGAATGGTTTAACAAGATGGTTTTAATGCCCCTTGGAAGAGACGTGGAGGTCACAGTAGCTTAACAGAACGGTTTTATTGCCCTTGGAAGAGACATGGAGGTCAGAGTGGTTTAACAAGATGGTTTTAATGCCCGTTGGGAGAGACGGGGAGGACACAGTAGCTTAACAAGACGGTTTTAATGCCCCTTGAACGAGACGTGGAGGTCAAAGCAGCTTAACAAGACAGTTTTAATGCCTCTGGAAGAGACGTTGAGGTCAGAGTGGTTCAACAAGACTGTTTTAATGCCCCTTGGAAGAGACGTGGAGGTCACAGTAGCTTAACAAGACGGTTTTAATGCCCCTTGGAAGAGACGTGGAGGTTACAGTGGTTTAACAAAATTGTTTTAATGCTACTTGGAAGAGACGTGGAGGTCACATTAGCTTAAAAAGACGGTTTTAATGCCCCTTGGAAGAGACGTGGAGGTCAGAGTTGGTTAACAAGATGGTTTTAATGCCCCTTGGAAGAGCCATGGAGGTCACAGTAGCTTAACCAGACCGTTTTAATGCCCCTTGTAAGAGAGATGGAGGTCAGAGTGGTTTAACAAGACGGTTTTAATGCTCCTTCGAAGAGACGTTGAGTTCAGAGTGGTTTAACAAGACGTTTTAATGCCCCTTGTAAGATACTTATAGGTCAGACTGATTTTACAAGACAGTTTTAATGCCCCTTGGAAGAGACGTAGAGGTCAGAGTGGTTAAACAAGGCTGTATTAATGCCCCTTGGAAGAGACGTGGAGGTCACAGTAGCTTAACAAGACTGTTTTAATGCCCCTTGAAGAGACGTGGAGGTCAGAGTGGTTTAACAAGACGGTTTTAATGGCACTTGGAAGAGACGTGGAGGTCACAGTAGCTTAACAAGACGGTTTTAATGCCCCTTGGAAGAGACGCGCAATTCAGAGTGGTTTAACAAGATGGTTTTAATGCCCCTTGGAAGAGACGTGGAGGTCACAGTAGCTTAACAAGATGGTTTTAATGCCCCTTTGAAGAGACGTGGAGATCACAGTAGCTTAACAAGATGGTTTTAATGCCCATTGGAAGAGACATGGAGGTCAGAGTGGTTTAACAAGATGGTTTTAATGCCCCTTGGAAGAGACGTGGAGGTCACAGTAGCTTAACAAGACTGTTTTATTGCCCCTTGGAAGAGACATGGAGGTCAGAGTGGTTTAACAAGACGGTTTTAATGCCCCTTGGAAGAGAGATGGAGGTCAGAGTGGTTTAACAAGACGGTTTTAATGCTCCTTCGAAGAGACGTTGAGTTCAGAGCGGTTTAAAAAGACGCTTTAATGCCCCTTGTAAGATACTTGTAAGTCAGACTGATTTCACAAGACAGTTTTAATGCCCCTTTGAAGAGACGTGGAGGTCAGAGTGGTTAAACAAGGCTGTTTTAATGCCCCTTGGAAGAGACGTGGAGGTCACAGTAGCTTAACAAGACTGTTTTAATGACCCTTTGAAGAGACGTGGAGGTCAGAGTGGTTTAACAAGACGGTTTTAATGCCACTTGGAAGAGACGTGGAGGTCACAGTAGCTTAACAAGACGGTTTTAATGCCCCTTGGAAGAGACGCGCAGTTCAGAGTGGTTTAAAAAGATGGTTTTAATGCCCATTGGAAGAGACGTGGAGATCAGAGTGGTTTAACAAGATGGGTTTAATGCCCCTTGGAAGAGACGTGGAGGTCACAGTAGCTTAACAAGACAGTTTTATTGCCCCTTGGAAGAGACATGGAGGTCAGAGTGGTTTAACAAGATGGTTTTAATGCCCCTTGGAAGAGACGTGGAGGTCACAGTAGCTTAACAAGACTGTTTTAATGCCCCTTGGAAGAGACGTGGAGGAGACAATATCTTAAAAAGACGGTTTTAATGTCCCTTTGAAGAGACGTGGAGATCACAGTAGCTTAAGAAGATCGTTTTAATGCCCATTGGAAGAGACGTGGAGGTCAGAGTGGTTTAACAAGATGGTTTTAATGCCCCTTGGAAGAGACGTGGAGGTCACAGTAGCTTAACAGAACGGTTTTATTGCCCTTGGAAGAGACATGGAGGTCAGAGTGGTTTAACAAGATGGTTTTAATGCCCGTTGGGAGAGACGGGGAGGACACAGTAGCTTAACAAGACGGTTTTAATGCCCCTTGGACGAGACGTGGAGGTCAAAGCAGCTTAACAAGACAGTTTTAATGCCTCTGGAAGAGACGTTGAGGTCAGAGTGGTTCAGCAAGACTGTTTTAATGCCCCTTGGAAGAGACGTGGAGGTCACAGTAGCTTAACAAGACGGTTTTAATGCCCCTTGGAAGAGACGTGGAGGTTAGAGTGGTTTAACAAAATTGTTTTAATGCTACTTGGAAGAGACGTGGAGGTCACATTAGCTTAAAAAGACGGTTTTAATGCCCCTTGGAAGAGACGTGGAGGTCAGAGTTGGTTAACAAGATGGTTTTAATGCCCCTTGGAAGAGCCATGGAGGTCACAGTAGCTTAACCAGACCGTTTTAATGCCCCTTGGAAGAGAGATGGAGGTCAGAGTGGTTTAACAAGACGGTTTTAATGCTCCTTCGAAGAGACGTTGAGTTCAGAGTGGTTTAACAAGACGTTTTAATGCCCCTTGTAAGATACTTATAGGTCAGACTGATTTTACAAGACAGTTTTAATGCCCCTTGGAAGAGACGTAGATATCAGAGTGGTTAAACAAGGCTGTTTTAATGCCCCTTGGAAGAGACGTGGAGGTCACAGTAGCTTAACAAGACTGTTTTAATGCCCCTTGGAAGAGACGTGGAGGTCAGAGTGGTTTAACAAGACGGTTTTAATGGCACTTGGAAGAGACGTGGAGGTCACAGTAGCTTAACAAGACGGTTTTAATGCCCCTAGGAAGAGACGCGCAATTCAGAGTGGTTTAACAAGATGGTTTTAATGCCCCTTGGAAGAGACGTGGAGGTCACAGTAGCTTAACAAGATGGTTTTAATGCCCCTTTGAAGAGACGTGGAGATCACAGTAGCTTAACAAGATGGTTTTAATGCCCATTGGAAGAGACATGGAGGTCAGAGGGGTTTAACAAGATGGTTTTAATGCCCCTTGGAAGAGACGTGGAGGTCACAGTAGCTTAACAAGACTGTTTTATTGCCCCTTGGAAGAGACATGGAGGTCAGAGTGGTTTAACAAGACGGTTTTAATGCCCCTTGGAAGAGACGTGGAGGTCACAATAGCTTAACAAGACGGTTTTAATGCCCCTTTGAAGAGACGTGGAGATCACAGTAGCTTAACAAGATGGTTTTAATTCCCATTGAAAGAGACGAGGAGGTCAGAGTGGTTTAACAAGATGGTTTTAATGCCCCTTGGAAGAGAAATGGAGGTTAGAGTGGTGTAACAAAATGGTTTTAATGCCCCTTGGAAGAGACGTGGAGGTCACATTAGCTTAAAAAGACGGTTTTAATGCCCCTTGGAAGAGACGTGGAGGTCAGAGTTGGTTAACAAGACGGTTTTAATGCCCCTTGGAAGAGTCATGGAGGTCACAGTAGCTTAACAAGTCGGTTTAATGCCCCTTGGAAGAGACATGGAGGTCAGAGTGGTTTAACAAGACGGTTTTAATGCTCCTTCGAAGAGACGTTGAGTTCAGAGTAGTTTAACAAGACGTTTTAATGCCCCTTGTAAGATACATGTATGTCAGACTGGTTTTACAAGACAGTTTTAATGCCCCTTGTAAGAGACGAGGAGGTCAGAGTGGTTTAACAAGGCTGTTTTAATGCCCCTTGGAAGAGACGTGGAGGTCACAGTAGCTTATCAAGACGGTTTTAATGCCCCTTGGAAGAGACGTTGAGGTCAGAGTGGTTTAACAAGATGGTTTTAATGCCACTTGGAAGAGACGTGGAGGTCACAGTAGCTTAACAAGACGGTTTTAATGCCCCTTGGAAGAGACGCGCAGTTCAGAGCGGTTTAACAAGATGGTTTTAATGCCCCTTGGTAGAGACGTGGAGGTCACAGTAGCTTAACAAGACTGTTTTAATGCCCCTTGGAAAAGACGTGGAGGTCACAATAGCTTAAAAAGACGATTTAAATGCCCATTTGAAGAGACGTGGAGATCACAGTAGCTTAACAAGATGGTTTTAATGCCCATAGGAAGGGACGTGGAGATCAGAGTGGTTTAACAAGATGGTTTTAATTCCCCTTGGAAGAGACGTGGAGGTCACAGTAGCTTAACAAGACGGTTTTATTGCCCCTTGGAAGAGACATGGAGGCCAGAGTGGTTTAACAAAATGGTTTTAATGCCCCTTGGAAGAGACGTGGAGGTCACAGTAGCTTAACAAGACTGTTTTAATGCCCCTTGGAAGAGGCGTGGAGGTCACAATAGCTTAAAAAGACGGTTTTAATGCCCCTTTGAAGAGACGTGGAGATCACATTAGCTTAACAAGATGGTTTTAATGCCCATTGGAAGAGACGTGGAGGTCAGAGTGGTTTAACAAGATGGTTTTAATGCCCCTTGGAAGAGACGTGGAGGTCACAGTAGCTTAATAAGACGGTTTTATTGCCCCTTGGAAGAGACATGGAGGTCAGAGTGGTTTAACAAGATGGTTTTAATGCCCCTTGGAAGAGAAGGGGAGGTCACAGTAGCTTAACAAGACGGTTTTAATGCCCTTTGGAAGAGACGTGGAGGTCAGAGTGGTTTAACAAGACAGTTTTAATGTCCCTTGGAAGACACGTGGAGGTCACAGTAGCTTAACAAGACAGTTTTAATGTCCCTTGGAAGAGACATGGAGGTCAGAGTAGCTTAACAAGACAGATTTAATGCCCCTTGGAAGAGACGTGGAGGTCAGAGTGGTTTAACAAGACAGTTTTAATGCCACTTGGAAGAGACGTGGTGGTCACAGTAGCTTAAAAAGACGATTTTAATGCCCCTTGGAAGAGACGTGGAGGTCACAGTAGCTTAACAAGACAGTTTTAATGCCTCTTGGAAGAGACGTGGAGGTCAGAGTGGTTCAACAAGACTGTTTTAATGCCCCTTGGAAGAGACGTGGAGGTCACAGTAGCTTAACAAGACGGTTTTAATGCCCCTTGGAAGAGACGTGGAGGTTACAGTGGTTTAACAAAATTGTTTTAATGCTACTTGGAAGAGACGTGGAGGTCACATTAGCTTAAAAAGACGGTTTTAATGCCCCTTGGAAGAGACGTGGAGGTCAGAGTTGGTTAACAAGATGGTTTTAATGCCCCTTGGAAGAGCCATGGAGGTCACAGTAGCTTAACCAGACCGTTTTAATGCCCCTTGTAAGAGAGATGGAGGTCAGAGTGGTTTAACAAGACGGTTTTAATGCTCCTTCGAAGAGACGTTGAGTTCAGAGTGGTTTAACAAGACGTTTTAATGCCCCTTGTAAGATACTTATAGGTCAGACTGATTTTACAAGACAGTTTTAATGCCCCTTGGAAGAGACGTAGAGGTCAGAGTGGTTAAACAAGGCTGTATTAATGCCCCTTGGAAGAGACGTGGAGGTCACAGTAGCTTAACAAGACTGTTTTAATGCCCCTTGAAGAGACGTGGAGGTCAGAGTGGTTTAACAAGACGGTTTTAATGGCACTTGGAAGAGACGTGGAGGTCACAGTAGCTTAACAAGACGGTTTTAATGCCCCTTGGAAGAGACGCGCAATTCAGAGTGGTTTAACAAGATGGTTTTAATGCCCCTTGGAAGAGACGTGGAGGTCACAGTAGCTTAACAAGATGGTTTTAATGCCCCTTTGAAGAGACGTGGAGATCACAGTAGCTTAACAAGATGGTTTTAATGCCCATTGGAAGAGACATGGAGGTCAGAGTGGTTTAACAAGATGGTTTTAATGCCCCTTGGAAGAGACGTGGAGGTCACAGTAGCTTAACAAGACTGTTTTATTGCCCCTTGGAAGAGACATGGAGGTCAGAGTGGTTTAACAAGACGGTTTTAATGCCCCTTGGAAGAGAGATGGAGGTCAAAGTGGTTTAACAAGACGGTTTTAATGCTCCTTCGAAGAGACGTTGAGTTCAGAGCGGTTTAACAAGACGCTTTAATGCCCCTTGTAAGATACTTGTAAGTCAGACTGATTTCACAAGACAGTTTTAATGCCCCTTGGAAGAGACGTGGAGGTCAGAGTGGTTAAACAAGGCTGTTTTAATGCCCCTTGGAAGAGACGTGGAGGTCACAGTAGCTTAACAAGACTGTTTTAATGACCCTTTGAAGAGACGTGGAGGTCAGAGTGGTTTAACAAGACGGTTTTAATGCCACTTGGAAGAGACGTGGAGGTCACAGTAGCTTAACAAGACGGTTTTAATGCCCCTTGGAAGAGACGCGCAGTTCAGAGTGGTTTAAAAAGATGGTTTTAATGCCCATTGGAAGAGACGTGGAGATCAGAGTGGTTTAACAAGATGGGTTTAATGCCCCTTGGAAGAGACGTGGAGGTCACAGTAGCTTAACAAGACAGTTTTATTGCCCCTTGGAAGAGACATGGAGGTCAGAGTGGTTTAACAAGATGGTTTTAATGCCCCTTGGAAGAGACGTGGAGGTCACAGTAGCTTAACAAGACTGTTTTAATGCCCCTTGGAAGAGACGTGGAGGAGACAATATCTTAAAAAGACGGTTTTAATGTCCCATTGAAGAGACGTGGAGATCACAGTAGCTTAAGAAGATCGTTTTAATGCCCATTGGAAGAGACGTGGAGGTCAGAGTGGTTTAACAAGATGGTTTTAATGCCCCTTGGAAGAGACGTGGAGGTCACAGTAGCTTAACAGAACGGTTTTATTGCCCTTGGAAGAGACATGGAGGTCAGAGTGGTTTAACAAGATGGTTTTAATGCCCGTTGGGAGAGACGGGGAGGACACAGTAGCTTAACAAGACGGTTTTAATGCCCCTTGGACGAGACGTGGAGGTCAAAGCAGCTTAACAAGACAGTTTTAATGCCTCTGGAAGAGACGTTGAGGTCAGAGTGGTTCAGCAAGACTGTTTTAATGCCCCTTGGAAGAGACGTGGAGGTCACAGTAGCTTAACAAGACGGTTTTAATGCACCTTGGAAGAGACGTGGAGGTTAGAGTGGTTTAACAAAATTGTTTTAATGCTACTTGGAAGAGACGTGGAGGTCACATTAGCTTAAAAAGACGGTTTTAATGCCCCTTGGAAGAGACGTGGAGGTCAGAGTTGGTTAACAAGATGGTTTTAATTCCCCTTGGAAGAGCCATGGAGGTCACAGTAGCTTAACCAGACCGTTTTAATGCCCCTTGGAAGAGAGATGGAGGTCAGAGTGGTTTAACAAGACGGTTTTAATGCTCCTTCGAAGAGACGTTGAGTTCAGAGTGGTTTAACAAGACGTTTTAATGCCCCTTGTAAGATACTTATAGGTCAGACTGATTTTACAAGACAGTTTTAATGCCCCTTGGAAGAGACGTAGATGTCAGAGTGGTTAAACAAGGCTGTTTTAATGCCCCTTGGAAGAGACGTGGAGGTCACAGTAGCTTAACAAGACTGTTTTAATGCCCCTTGGAAGAGACGTGGAGGTCAGAGTGGTTTAACAAGACGGTTTTAATGGCACTTGGAAGAGACGTGGAGGTCACAGTAGCTTAACAAGACGGTTTTAATGCCCCTTGGAAGAGACGCGCAATTCAGAGTGGTTTAACAAGATGGTTTTAATGCCCCTTGGAAGAGACGTGGAGGTCACAGTAGCTTAACAAGATGGTTTAAATGCCCCTTTGAAGAGACGTGGAGATCACAGTAGCTTAACAAGATGGTTTTAATGCCCATTGGAAGAGACATGGAGGTCAGAGGGGTTTAACAAGATGGTTTTAATGCCCCTTGGAAGAGACGTGGAGGTCACAGTAGCTTAACAAGACTGTTTTATTGCCCCTTGGAAGAGACATGGAGGTCAGAGTGGTTTAACAAGACGGTTTTAATGCCCCTTGGAAGAGACGTGGAGGTCACAATAGCTTAACAAGACGGTTTTAATGCCCCTTTGAAGAGACGTGGAGATCACAGTAGCTTAACAAGATGGTTTTAATTCCCATTGAAAGAGACGAGGAGGTCAGAGTGGTTTAACAAGATGGTTTTAATGCCCCTTGGAAGAGACATGGAGGTTAGAGTGGTGTAACAAAATGGTTTTAATGCCCCTTGGAAGAGACGTGGAGGTCACATTAGCTTAAAAAGACGGTTTTAATGCCCCTTGGAAGAGACGTGGAGGTCAGAGTTGGTTAACAAGACGGTTTTAATGCCCCTTGGAAGAGTCATGGAGGTCACAGTAGCTTAACAAGTCGGTTTAATGCCCCTTGGAAGAGACATGGAGGTCAGAGTGGTTTAACAAGACGGTTTTAATGCTCCTTCGAAGAGACGTTGAGTTCAGAGTAGTTTAACAAGACGTTTTAATGCCCCTTGTAAGATACATGTATGTCAGACTGGTTTTACAAGACAGTTTTAATGCCCCTTGTAAGAGACGAGGAGGTCAGAGTGGTTTAACAAGGCTGTTTTAATGCCCCTTGGAAGAGACGTGGAGGTGACAGTAGCTTATCAAGACGGTTTTAATGCCCCTTGGAAGAGATGTTGAGGTCAGAGTGGTTTAACAAGATGGTTTTAATGCCACTTGGAAGAGACGTGGAGGTCACAGTAGCTTAACAAGACGGTTTTAATGCCCCTTGGAAGAGACGCGCAGTTCAGAGCGGTTTAACAAGATGGTTTTAATGCCCCTTGGTAGAGACGTGGAGGTCACAGTAGCTTAACAAGACTGTTTTAATGCCCCTTGGAAAAGACGTGGAGGTCACAATAGCTTAAAAAGACGATTTAAATGCCCATTTGAAGAGACGTGGAGATCACAGTAGCTTAACAAGATGGTTTTAATGCCCATAGGAAGAGACGTGGAGATCAGAGTGGTTTAACAAGATGGTTTTAATTCCCCTTGGAAGAGACGTGGAGGTCACAGTAGCTTAACAAGACGGTTTTATTGCCCCTTGGAAGAGACATGGAGGCCAGAGTGGTTTAACAAAATGGTTTTAATGCCCCTTGGAAGAGACGTGGAGGTCACAGTAGCTTAACAAGACTGTTTTAATGCCCCTTGGAAGAGGCGTGGAGGTCACAATAGCTTAAAAAGACGGTTTTAATGCCCCTTTGAAGAGACGTGGAGATCACATTAGCTTAACAAGATGGTTTTAATGCCCATTGGAAGAGACGTGGAGGTCAGAGTGGTTTAACAAGATGGTTTTAATGCCCCTTGGAAGAGACGTGGAGGTCACAGTAGCTTAACAAGACGGTTTTATTGCCCCTTGGAAGAGACATGGAGGTCAGAGTGGTTTAACAAGATGGTTTTAATGCCCCTTGGAAGAGAAGGGGAGGTCACAGTAGCTTAACAAGACGGTTTTAATGCCCTTTGGAAGAGACGTGGAGGTCAGAGTGGTTTAACAAGACAGTTTTAATGTCCCTTGGAAGACACGTGGAGGTCACAGTAGCTTAACAAGACAGTTTTAATGTCCCTTGGAAGAGACATGGAGGTCAGAGTAGCTTAACAAGACAGATTTAATGCCCCTTGGAAGAGACGTGGAGGTCAGAGTGGTTTAACAAGACAGTTTTAATGCCACTTGGAAGAGACGTGGTGGTCACAGTAGCTTAAAAAGACGATTTTAATGCCCCTTGGAAGAGACGTGGAGGTCACAGTAGCTTAACAAGACAGTTTTAATGCCTCTTGGAAGAGACGTGGAGGTCAGAGTGGTTCAACAAGACTGTTTTAATGCCCCTTGGAAGAGACGTGGAGGTCACAGTAGCTTAACAAGACGGTTTTAATGCCCCTTGGAAGAGACGTGGAGGTTACAGTGGTTTAACAAAATTGTTTTAATGCTACTTGGAAGAGACGTGGAGGTCACATTAGCTTAAAAGACGGTTTTAATGCCCCTTGGAAGAGACGTGGAGGTCAGAGTTGGTTAACAAGATGGTTTTAATGCCCCTTGGAAGAGCCATGGAGGTCACAGTAGCTTAACCAGACCGTTTTAATGCCCCTTGTAAGAGAGATGGAGGTCAGAGTGGTTTAACAAGACGGTTTTAATGCTCCTTCGAAGAGACGTTGAGTTCAGAGTGGTTTAACAAGACGTTTTAATGCCCCTTGTAAGATACTTATAGGTCAGACTGATTTTACAAGACAGTTTTAATGCCCCTTGGAAGAGACGTAGAGGTCAGAGTGGTTAAACAAGGCTGTATTAATGCCCCTTGGAAGAGACGTGGAGGTCACAGTAGCTTAACAAGACTGTTTTAATGCCCCTTGAAGAGACGTGGGGGTCAGAGTGGTTTAACAAGACGGTTTTAATGGCACTTGGAAGAGACGTGGAGGTCACAGTAGCTTAACAAGACGGTTTTAATGCCCCTTGGAAGAGACGCGCAATTCAGAGTGGTTTAACAAGATGGTTTTAATGCCCCTTGGAAGAGACGTGGAGGTCACAGTAGCTTAACAAGATGGTTTTAATGCCCCTTTGAAGAGACGTGGAGATCACAGTAGCTTAACAAGATGGTTTTAATGCCCATTGGAAGAGACATGGAGGTCAGAGTGGTTTAACAAGATGGTTTTAATGCCCCTTGGAAGAGACGTGGAGGTCACAGTAGCTTAACAAGACTGTTTTATTGCCCCTTGGAAGAGACATGGAGGTCAGAGTGGTTTAACAAGACGGTTTTAATGCCCCTTGGAAGAGAGATGGAGGTCAGAGTGGTTTAACAAGACGGTTTTAATGCTCCTTCGAAGAGACGTTGAGTTCAGAGTGGTTTAACAAGACGTTTTAATGCCCCTTGTAAGATACTTATAGGTCAGACTGATTTTACAAGACAGTTTTAATGCCCCTTGGAAGAGACGTAGAGGTCAGAGTGGTTAAACAAGGCTGTATTAATGCCCCTTGGAAGAGACGTGGAGGTCACAGTAGCTTAACAAGACTGTTTTAATGCCCCTTGAAGAGACGTGGAGGTCAGAGTGGTTTAACAAGACGGTTTTAATGGCACTTGGAAGAGACGTGGAGGTCACAGTAGCTTAACAAGACGGTTTTAATGCCCCTTGGAAGAGACGCGCAATTCAGAGTGGTTTAACAAGATGGTTTTAATGCCCCTTGGAAGAGACGTGGAGGTCACAGTAGCTTAACAAGATGGTTTTAATGCCCCTTTGAAGAGACGTGGAGATCACAGTAGCTTAACAAGATGGTTTTAATGCCCATTGGAAGAGACATGGAGGTCAGAGTGGTTTAACAAGATGGTTTTAATGCCCCTTGGAAGAGACGTGGAGGTCACAGTAGCTTAACAAGACTGTTTTATTGCCCCTTGGAAGAGACATGGAGGTCAGTGTGGTTTAACAAGACGGTTTTAATGCCCCTTGGAAGAGAGATGGAGGTCAGAGTGGTTTAACAAGACGGTTTTAATGCTCCTTCGAAGAGACGTTGAGTTCAGAGCGGTTTAACAAGACGCTTTAATGCCCCTTGTAAGATACTTGTAAGTCAGACTGATTTCACAAGACAGTTTTAATGCCCCTTGGAAGAGACGTGGAGGTCAGAGTGGTTAAACAAGGCTGTTTTAATGCCCCTTGGAAGAGACGTGGAGGTCACAGTAGCTTAACAAGACTGTTTTAATGACCCTTTGAAGAGACGTGGAGGTCAGAGTGGTTTAACAAGACGGTTTTAATGCCACTTGGAAGAGACGTGGAGGTCACAGTAGCTTAACAAGACGGTTTTAATGCCCCTTGGAAGAGACGCGCAGTTCAGAGTGGTTTAAAAAGATGGTTTTAATGCCCATTGGAAGAGACGTGGAGATCAGAGTGGTTTAACAAGATGGGTTTAATGCCCCTTGGAAGAGACGTGGAGGTCACAGTAGCTTAACAAGACAGTTTTATTGCCCCTTGGAAGAGACATGGAGGTCAGAGTGGTTTAACAAGATGGTTTTAATGCCCCTTGGAAGAGACGTGGAGGTCACAGTAGCTTAACAAGACTGTTTTAATGCCCCTTGGAAGAGACGTGGAGGAGACAATATCTTAAAAAGACGGTTTTAATGTCCCTTTGAAGAGACGTGGAGATCACAGTAGCTTAAGAAGATCGTTTTAATGCCCATTGGAAGAGACGTGGAGGTCAGAGTGGTTTAACAAGATGGTTTTAATGCCCCTTGGAAGAGACGTGGAGGTCACAGTAGCTTAACAGAACGGTTTTATTGCCCTTGGAAGAGACATGGAGGTCAGAGTGGTTTAACAAGATGGTTTTAATGCCCGTTGGGAGAGACGGGGAGGACACAGTAGCTTAACAAGACGGTTTTAATGCCCCTTGGACGAGACGTGGAGGTCAAAGCAGCTTAACAAGACAGTTTTAATGCCTCTGGAAGAGACGTTGAGGTCAGAGTGGTTCAGCAAGACTGTTTTAATGCCCCTTGGAAGAGACGTGGAGGTCACAGTAGCTTAACAAGACGGTTTTAATGCCCCTTGGAAGAGACGTGGAGGTTAGAGTGGTTTAACAAAATTGTTTTAATGCTACTTGGAAGAGACGTGGAGGTCACATTAGCTTAAAAAGACGGTTTTAATGCCCCTTGGAAGAGACGTGGAGGTCAGAGTTGGTTAACAAGATGGTTTTAATTCCCCTTGGAAGAGCCATGGAGGTCACAGTAGCTTAACCAGACCGTTTTAATGCCCCTTGGAAGAGAGATGGAGGTCAGAGTGGTTTAACAAGACGGTTTTAATGCTCCTTCGAAGAGACGTTGAGTTCAGAGTGGTTTAACAAGACGTTTTAATGCCCCTTGTAAGATACTTATAGGTCAGACTGATTTTACAAGACAGTTTTAATGCCCCTTGGAAGAGACGTAGATGTCAGAGTGGTTAAACAAGGCTGTTTTAATGCCCCTTGGAAGAGACGTGGAGGTCACAGTAGCTTAACAAGACTGTTTTAATGCCCCTTGGAAGAGACGTGGAGGTCAGAGTGGTTTAACAAGACGGTTTTAATGGCACTTGGAAGAGACGTGGAGGTCACAGTAGCTTAACAAGACGGTTTTAATGCCCCTTGGAAGAGACGCGCAATTCAGAGTGGTTTAACAAGATGGTTTTAATGCCCCTTGGAAGAGACGTGGAGGTCACAGTAGCTTAACAAGATGGTTTTAATGCCCCTTTGAAGAGACGTGGAGATCACAGTAGCTTAACAAGATGGTTTTAATGCCCATTGGAAGAGACATGGAGGTCAGAGGGGTTTAACAAGATGGTTTTAATGCCCCTTGGAAGAGACGTGGAGGTCACAGTAGCTTAACAAGACTGTTTTATTGCCCCTTGGAAGAGACATGGAGGTCAGAGTGGTTTAACAAGACGGTTTTAATGCCCCTTGGAAGAGACGTGGAGGTCACAATAGCTTAACAAGACGGTTTTAATGCCCCTTTGAAGAGACGTGGAGATCACAGTAGCTTAACAAGATGGTTTTAATTCCCATTGAAAGAGACGAGGAGGTCAGAGTGGTTTAACAAGATGGTTTTAATGCCCCTTGGAAGAGACATGGAGGTTAGAGTGGTGTAACAAAATGGTTTTAATGCCCCTTGGAAGAGACGTGGAGGTCACATTAGCTTAAAAAGACGGTTTTAATGCCCCTTGGAAGAGACGTGGAGGTCAGAGTTGGTTAACAAGACGGTTTTAATGCCCCTTGGAAGAGTCATGGAGGTCACAGTAGCTTAACAAGTCGGTTTAATGCCCCTTGGAAGAGACATGGAGGTCAGAGTGGTTTAACAAGACGATTTTAATGCTCCTTCGAAGAGACGTTGAGTTCAGAGTAGTTTAACAAGACGTTTTAATGCCCCTTGTAAGATACATGTATGTCAGACTGGTTTTACAAGACAGTTTTAATGCCCCTTGTAAGAGACGAGGAGGTCAGAGTGGTTTAACAAGGCTGTTTTAATGCCCCTTGGAAGAGACGTGGAGGTCACAGTAGCTTATCAAGACGGTTTTAATGCCCCTTGGAAGAGACGTTGAGGTCAGAGTGGTTTAACAAGATGGTTTTAATGCCACTTGGAAGAGACGTGGAGGTCACAGTAGCTTAACAAGACGGTTTTAATGCCCCTTGGAAGAGACGCGCAGTTCAGAGCGGTTTAACAAGATGGTTTTAATGCCCCTTGGTAGAGACGTGGAGGTCACAGTAGCTTAACAAGACTGTTTTAATGCCCCTTGGAAAAGACGTGGAGGTCACAATAGCTTAAAAAGACGATTTAAATGCCCATTTGAAGAGACGTGGAGATCACAGTAGCTTAACAAGATGGTTTTAATGCCCATAGGAAGAGACGTGGAGATCAGAGTGGTTTAACAAGATGGTTTTAATTCCCCTTGGAAGAGACGTGGAGGTCACAGTAGCTTAACAAGACGGTTTTATTGCCCCTTGGAAGAGACATGGAGGCCAGAGTGGTTTAACAAAATGGTTTTAATGCCCCTTGGAAGAGACGTGGAGGTCACAGTAGCTTAACAAGACTGTTTTAATGCCCCTTGGAAGAGGCGTGGACGTCACAATAGCTTAAAAAGACGGTTTTAATGCCCCTTTGAAGAGACGTGGAGATCACATTAGCTTAACAAGATGGTTTTAATGCCCATTGGAAGAGACGTGGAGGTCAGAGTGGTTTAACAAGATGGTTTTAATGCCCCTTGGAAGAGACGTGGAGGTCACAGTAGCTTAACAAGACGGTTTTATTGCCCCTTGGAAGAGACATGGAGGTCAGAGTGGTTTAACAAGATGGTTTTAATGCCCCTTGGAAGAGAAGGGGAGGTCACAGTAGCTTAACAAGACGGTTTTAATGCCCTTTGGAAGAGACGTGGAGGTCAGAGTGGTTTAACAAGACAGTTTTAATGTCCCTTGGAAGACACGTGGAGGTCACAGTAGCTTAACAAGACAGTTTTAATGTCCCTTGGAAGAGACATGGAGGTCAGAGTAGCTTAACAAGACAGATTTAATGCCCCTTGGAAGAGACGTGGAGGTCAGAGTGGTTTAACAAGACAGTTTTAATGCCACTTGGAAGAGACGTGGTGGTCACAGTAGCTTAAAAAGACGATTTTAATGCCCCTTGGAAGAGACGTGGAGGTCACAGTAGCTTAACAAGACAGTTTTAATGCCTCTTGGAAGAGACGTGGAGGTCAGAGTGGTTCAACAAGACTGTTTTAATGCCCCTTGGAAGAGACGTGGAGGTCACAGTAGCTTAACAAGACGGTTTTAATGCCCCTTGGAAGAGACGTGGAGGTTACAGTGGTTTAACAAAATTGTTTTAATGCTACTTGGAAGAGACGTGGAGGTCACATTAGCTTAAAAAGACGGTTTTAATGCCCCTTGGAAGAGATGTGGAGGTCAGAGTTGGTTAACAAGATGGTTTTAATGCCCGTTGGAAGAGCCATGGAGGTCACAGTAGCTTAACCAGACCGTTTTAATGCCCCTTGTAAGAGAGAGGGAGGTCAGAGTGGTTTAACAAGACGGTTTTAATGCTCCTTCGAAGAGACGTTGAGTTCAGAGTGGTTTAACAAGACGTTTTAATGCCCCTTGTAAGATACTTATAGGTCAGACTGATTTTACAAGACAGTTTTAATGCCCCTTGGAAGAGACGTAGAGGTCAGAGTGGTTAAACAAGGCTGTATTAATGCCCCTTGGAAGAGACGTGGAGGTCACAGTAGCTTAACAAGACTGTTTTAATGCCCCTTGAAGAGACGTGGGGGTCAGAGTGGTTTAACAAGACGGTTTTAATGGCACTTGGAAGAGACGTGGAGGTCACAGTAGCTTAACAAGACGGTTTTAATGCCCCTTGGAAGAGACGCGCAATTCAGAGTGGTTTAACAAGATGGTTTTAATGCCCCTTGGAAGAGACGTGGAGGTCACAGTAGCTTAACAAGATGGTTTTAATGCCCCTTTGAAGAGACGTGGAGATCACAGTAGCTTAACAAGATGGTTTTAATGCCCATTGGAAGAGACATGGAGGTCAGAGTGGTTTAACAAGATGGTTTTAATGCCCCTTGGAAGAGACGTGGAGGTCACAGTAGCTTAACAAGACTGTTTTATTGCCCCTTGGAAGAGACATGGAGGTCAGAGTGGTTTAACAAGACGGTTTTAATGCCCCTTGGAAGAGAGATGGAGGTCAGAGTGGTTTAACAAGACGGTTTTAATGCTCCTTCGAAGAGACGTTGAGTTCAGAGCGGTTTAACAAGACGCTTTAATGCCCCTTGTAAGATACTTGTAAGTCAGACTGATTTCACAAGACAGTTTTAATGCCCCTTGGAAGAGACGTGGAGGTCAGAGTGGTTAAACAAGGCTGTTTTAATGCCCCTTGGAAGAGACGTGGAGGTCACAGTAGCTTAACAAGACTGTTTTAATGACCCTTTGAAGAGACGTGGAGGTCAGAGTGGTTTAACAAGACGGTTTTAATGCCACTTGGAAGAGACGTGGAGGTCACAGTAGCTTAACAAGACGGTTTTAATGCCCCTTGGAAGAGACGCGCAGTTCAGAGTGGTTTAAAAAGATGGTTTTAATGCCCATTGGAAGAGACGTGGAGATCAGAGTGGTTTAACAAGATGGGTTTAATGCCCCTTGGAAGAGACGTGGAGGTCACAGTAGCTTAACAAGACAGTTTTATTGCCCCTTGGAAGAGACATGGAGGTCAGAGTGGTTTAACAAGATGGTTTTAATGCCCCTTGGAAGAGACGTGGAGGTCACAGTAGCTTAACAAGACTGTTTTAATGCCCCTTGGAAGAGACGTGGAGGAGACAATATCTTAAAAAGACGGTTTTAATGTCCCTTTGAAGAGACGTGGAGATCACAGTAGCTTAAGAAGATCGTTTTAATGCCCATTGGAAGAGACGTGGAGGTCAGAGTGGTTTAACAAGATGGTTTTAATGCCCCTTGGAAGAGACGTGGAGGTCACAGTAGCTTAACAGAACGGTTTTATTGCCCTTGGAAGAGACATGGAGGTCAGAGTGGTTTAACAAGATGGTTTTAATGCCCGTTGGGAGAGACGGGGAGGACACAGTAGCTTAACAAGACGGTTTTAATGCCCCTTGGACGAGACGTGGAGGTCAAAGCAGCTTAACAAGACAGTTTTAATGCCTCTGGAAGAGACGTTGAGGTCAGCGTGGTTCAGCAAGACTGTTTTAATGCCCCTTGGAAGAGACGTGGAGGTTAGAGTGGTTTAACAAAATTGTTTTAATGCTACTTGGAAGAGACGTGGAGGTCACATTAGCTTAAAAAGACGGTTTTAATGCCCCTTGGAAGAGACGTGGAGGTCAGAGTTGGTTAACAAGATGGTTTTAATGCCCCTTGGAAGAGCCATGGAGGTCACAGTAGCTTAACCAGACCGTTTTAATGCCCCTTGGAAGAGAGATGGAGGTCAGAGTGGTTTAACAAGACGGTTTTAATGCTCCTTCGAAGAGACGTTGAGTTCAGAGTGGTTTAACAAGACGTTTTAATGCCCCTTGTAAGATACTTATAGGTCAGACTGATTTTACAAGACAGTTTTAATGCCCCTTGGAAGAGACGTAGATGTCAGAGTGGTTAAACAAGGCTGTTTTAATGCCCCTTGGAAGAGACGTGGAGGTCACAGTAGCTTAACAAGACTGTTTTAATGCCCCTTGGAAGAGACGTGGAGGTCAGAGTGGTTTAACAAGACGGTTTTAATGGCACTTGGAAGAGACGTGGAGGTCACAGTAGCTTAACAAGACGGTTTTAATGCCCCTTGGAAGAGACGCGCAATTCAGAGTGGTTTAACAAGATGGTTTTAATGCCCCTTGGAAGAGACGTGGAGGTCACAGTAGCTTAACAAGATGGTTTTAATGCCCCTTTGAAGAGACGTGGAGATCACAGTAGCTTAACAAGATGGTTTTAATGCCCATTGGAAGAGACATGGAGGTCAGAGGGGTTTAACAAGATGGTTTTAATGCCCCTTGGAAGAGACGTGGAGGTCACAGTAGCTTAACAAGACTGTTTTATTGCCCCTTGGAAGAGACATGGAGGTCAGAGTGGTTTAACAAGACGGTTTTAATGCCCCTTGGAAGAGACGTGGAGGTCACAATAGCTTAACAAGACGGTTTTAATGCCCCTTTGAAGAGACGTGGAGATCACAGTAGCTTAACAAGATGGTTTTAATTCCCATTGAAAGAGACGAGGAGGTCAGAGTGGTTTAACAAGATGGTTTTAATGCCCCTTGGAAGAGACATGGAGGTTAGAGTGGTGTAACAAAATGGTTTTAATGCCCCTTGGAAGAGACGTGGAGGTCACATTAGCTTAAAAAGACGGTTTTAATGCCCCTTGGAAGAGACGTGGAGGTCAGAGTTGGTTAACAAGACGGTTTTAATGCCCCTTGGAAGAGTCATGGAGGTCACAGTAGCTTAACAAGTCGGTTTAATGCCCCTTGGAAGAGACATGGAGGTCAGAGTGGTTTAACAAGACGGTTTTAATGCTCCTTCGAAGAGACGTTGAGTCCAGAGTAGTTTAACAAGACGTTTTAATGCCCCTTGTAAGATACATGTATGTCAGACTGGTTTTACAAGACAGTTTTAATGCCCCTTGTAAGAGACGAGGAGGTCAGAGTGGTTTAACAAGGCTGTTTTAATGCCCCTTGGAAGAGACGTGGAGGTCACAGTAGCTTATCAAGACGGTTTTAATGCCCCTTGGAAGAGACGTTGAGGTCAGAGTGGTTTAACAAGATGGTTTTAATGCCACTTGGAAGAGACGTGGAGGTCACAGTAGCTTAACAAGACGGTTTTAATGCCCCTTGGAAGAGACGCGCAGTTCAGAGCGGTTTAACAAGATGGTTTTAATGCCCCTTGGTAGAGACGTGGAGGTCACAGTAGCTTAACAAGACTGTTTTAATGCCCCTTGGAAAAGACGTGGAGGTCACAATAGCTTAAAAAGACGATTTAAATGCCCATTTGAAGAGACGTGGAGATCACAGTAGCTTAACAAGATGGTTTTAATGCCCATAGGAAGAGACGTGGAGATCAGAGTGGTTTAACAAGATGGTTTTAATTCCCCTTGGAAGAGACGTGGAGGTCACAGTAGCTTAACAAGACGGTTTTATTGCCCCTTGGAAGAGACATGGAGGCCAGAGTGGTTTAACAAAATGGTTTTAATGCCCCTTGGAAGAGACGTGGAGGTCACAGTAGCTTAACAAGACTGTTTTAATGCCCCTTGGAAGAGGCGTGGAGGTCACAATAGCTTAAAAAGACGGTTTTAATGCCCCTTTGAAGAGACGTGGAGATCACATTAGCTTAACAAGATGGTTTTAATGCCCATTGGAAGAGACGTGGAGGTCAGAGTGGTTTAAAAAGATGGTTTTAATGCCCCTTGGAAGAGACGTGGAGGTCACAGTAGCTTAACAAGACGGTTTTATTGCCCCTTGGAAGAGACATGGAGGTCAGAGTGGTTTAACAAGATGGTTTTAATGCCCCTTGGAAGAGAAGGGGAGGTCACAGTAGCTTAACAAGACGGTTTTAATGCCCTTTGGAAGAGACGTGGAGGTCAGAGTGGTTTAACAAGACAGTTTTAATGTCCCTTGGAAGACACGTGGAGGTCACAGTAGCTTAACAAGACAGTTTTAATGTCCCTTGGAAGAGACATGGAGGTCAGAGTAGCTTAACAAGACAGATTTAATGCCCCTTGGAAGAGACGTGGAGGTCAGAGTGGTTTAACAAGACAGTTTTAATGCCACTTGGAAGAGACGTGGTGGTCACAGTAGCTTAAAAAGACGATTTTAATGCCCCTTGGAAGAGACGTGGAGGTCACAGTAGCTTAACAAGACAGTTTTAATGCCTCTTGGAAGAGACGTGGAGGTCAGAGTGGTTCAACAAGACTGTTTTAATGCCCCTTGGAAGAGACGTGGAGGTCACAGTAGCTTAACAAGACGGTTTTAATGCCCCTTGGAAGAGACGTGGAGGTTAGAAAGGTTTAACAAAATTGTTTTAATGCTACTTGGAAGAGACGTGGAAGTCACATTAGCTTAAAAATACGGTTTTAATGCCCCTTGGAAGAGACGTGGAGGTCAGAGCTGGTTAACAGGATGGTTTTAATGCCCCTTGGAAGAGCCATGGAGGTCACAGTAGCTTAACCAGACCGTTTTAATGCCCCTTGGAAGAGAGATGGAGGTCAGAGTGCTTTAACAAGACGGTTTTAATGCTCCTTCGAAGAGACGTTGAGTTCAGAGTGGTTTAACAAGCCGTTTTAATGCCCCTTGTAAGATACTTGTAGGTCAGACTGATTTTACAAGAAAGTTTTAATGCCCCTTGGAAGAGACGTGGAGGTCAGAGTGGTTAAACAAGGCTGTTTTAATGCCCCTTGGAAGAGACGTGGAGGTCACAGTAGCTTAACAAGACTGTTTTAATGCCCCTTTGAAGAAACGTGGAGGTCAGAGTGGTTTAACAAGACGGTTTTAATGCCACTTGGAAGAGACGTGGAGGTCACAGTAGCTTAACAAGACTGTTTTAATGCCCCTTGGAAAAGACGTGGAGGTCACAATAGCTTAAAAAGACGATTTAAATGCCCATTTGAAGAGACGTGGAGATCACAGTAGCTTAACAAGATGGTTTTAATGCCCATTGGAAGAGACGTGGAGATCAGAGTGGTTTAACAAGATGGTTTTAATTCCCCTTGGAAGAGACGTGGAGGTCACAGTAGCTTAACAAGACGGTTTTATTGCCCCTTGGAAGAGACATGGAGGCCAGAGTGGTTTAACAAAATGGTTTTAATGCCCCTTGGAAGAGACGTGGAGGTCACAGTAGCTTAACAAGACTGTTTTAATGCCCCTTGGAAGAGACGTGGAGGTCACAATAGCTTAAAAAGACGGTTTTAATGCCCCTTTGAAGAGACGTGGAGATCACATTAGCTTAACAAGATGGTTTTAATGCCCATTGGAAGAGACGTGGAGGTCAGAGTGGTTTAACAAGATGGTTTTAATGCCCCTTGGAAGAGAAGGGGAGGTCACAGTAGCTTAAGAAGACGGTTTTAATGCCCTTTGGAAGAGACGTGGAGGTCAGAGTGGTTTAACAAGACAGTTTTAATGTCCCTTGGAAGACACGTGGAGGTCACAGTAGCTTAACAAGACAGTTTTAATGTCCCTTGGAAGAGACGTGGAGGTCAGAGTAGCTTAACAAGACAGATTTAATGCCCCTTGGAAGAGACGTGGAGGTCAGAGTGGTTTAACAAGACAGTTTTAATGCCACTTGGAAGAGACGTGGTGGTCACAGTAGCTTAAAAAGACGGTTTTAATGCCCCTTGGAAGAGACGTGGAGGTCAGAGTGGTTCAACAAGACTGTTTTAATGCCCCTTGGAAGAGACGTGGAGGTCACAGTAGCTTAACAAAGACGGTTTTAATGCCCCTTGGAAGAGACGTGGAGGTTAGAGTGGTTTAACAAAATTGTTTTAATGCTACTTGGAAGAGACGTGGAAGTCACATTAGCTTAAAAATACGGTTTTAATGCCCCTTGGAAGAGACGTGGAGGTCAGAGCTGGTTAACAGGATGGTTTTAATGCCCCTTGGAAGAGCCATGGAGGTCACAGTAGCTTAACCAGACCGTTTTAATGCCCCTTGGAAGAGAGATGGAGGTCAGAGTGGTTTAACAAGATGGTTTTAATGCTCCTTCGAAGAGACGTTGAGTTCAGAGTGGTTTAACAAGCCGTTTTAATGCCCCTTGTAAGATACTTGTAGGTCAGACTGATTTTACAAGAAAGTTTTAATGCCCCTTGGAAGAGACGTGGAGGTCAGAGTGGTTAAACAAGGCTGTTTTAATGCCCCTTGGAAGAGACGTGGAGGTCACAGTAGCTTAACAAGACTGTTTTAATGCCCCTTTGAAGAGACGTGGAGGTCAGAGTGGTTTAACAAGACGGTTTTAATGCCACTTGGAAGAGACGTGAAGGTCACAGTAGCTTAACAAGACGGTTTTAATGCACCTTGGAAGAGACGCGCAGTTCAGAGTAGTTTAACAAGATGGTTTTAATGCCCCTTGTAAGAGACGTGGAGGTCACAGTAGCTTAACAAGACGGTTTTAATGCCCCTTTGAAGAGACGTGGAGATCACAGTAGCTTAACAAGATGGTTTTAATGCCCATTGGAAGAGACATGGAGGTCAGAGTGGTTTAACAAGATGGTTTTAATGCCCCTTGGAAGAGACGTGGAGGTCACAGTAGCTTAACAAGACTGTTTTATTGCCCCTTGGAAGAGACATGGAGGTCAGAGTCGTTTAACAAGATTGTTTTACTGCCCCTTGGAAGAGACGTGGAGGTCACAGTAGCTTAACAAGACTGTTTTAATGCCCCTTGGAAGAGACGTGGAGGTCACAATAGCTTAACAAGACGGTTTTAATGCCCCTTTGAAGAGACGTGGAGATCACAGTAGCTTAACCAGACCGTTTTAATGCCCCTTGGAAGAGACATGGAAGTCAGAGTGGTTTAACAATCGGTTTTAATGCTCCTTTGAAGAGACGTTGAGTTCAGAGTAGTTTAACAAGACGTTTTAATGCCCCTTGTAAGATACATGTAGGTCAGACTGGTTTTACAAGACAGTTTTAATGCCCCTTGGAAGAGACGTGGAGGTTAGAGTGGTTTAACAAGGCTGTTTTAATGCCCCTTGGAAGAGACGTGGAGGTCACAGTAGCTTATCAAGACGGTTTTAATGCCCCTTGGAAGAGACGTTGAGGTCAGAGTCGTTTAACAAGATGGTTTTAATGCCACTTGGAAGAGACGTTGAGGTCAGAGTCGTTTAACAAGATGGTTTTAATGCCACTTGGAAGAGACGTGGAGGTCACAGTAGCTTAACAAGATGGTTTTAATGCCCCTTGGAAGAGACGCGCAGTTCAGTATGGTTTAACAAGATGGTTTTAATGCCCCTTGGAAGAGACGTGGAGGTCACAGTAGCTTAACAAGACGGTTTTAATGCCCCTTTGAAGAGACGTGGAGATCACAGTAGCTTAATAAGATGGTTTTAATGCCCATTGGAAGAGACATGGAGGTCAGAAAGGTTTAACAAGATGGTTTTAATGCCCCTTGGAAGAGACGTGGAGGTCACAGTAGCTTAACAAGACTGTTTTATTGCATACCCCTTGGAAGAGACATGGAGGTCAGAGTGGTTTAACAAGACGGTTTTAATGCCCCTTGGAAGAGACGTGGAGGTCACAGTAGCTTAACAAGACTGTTTTAATGCCCCTTGGAAGAGACGTGGAGGTCACAATAGCTTAACAAGACGGTTTTAATGCCCCTTTGAAGAGACGTGGAGATCACAGTAGCTTAACAAGATGGTTTTAATTCCCATTGGAAGAGACGAGAAGGGCAGAGTGGTTTAACAAGATGGTTTTAATGCCCCTTGGAAGAGACGTGGAGGTTAGAGTGGTGTAACAAAATGGTTTTAATGCCCCTTGGAAGAGACGTGGAGGTCACATTAGCTTAAAAAGACGGTTTTAATGCCCCTTGGAAGAGACGTGAAGGTCAGATTTGGTTAACAAGACGGTTTTAATGCCCCTTGGAAGAGTCATGGAGGTCACAGTAGCTTAACAAGTCGGTTTAATGCCCCTTGGAAGAGACATGGAAGTCAGAGTGGTTTAACAAGACGGTTTTAATGCTCCTTTGAAGAGACGTTGAGTTCAGAGTAGTTTAACAAGACGTTTTAATGCCCCTTGTAAGATATATGTAGGTCAGACTGGTTTTACAAGACAGTTTTAATGCCCCTTGGAAGAGACGTGGAGGTCAGAGTGGTTTAACAAGGCTGTTTTAATGCCCCTTGGAAGAGACGTGGAGGTCACAGTAGCTTATCAATACGGTTTTAATGCCCCTTGGAAGAGACGTTGAGGTCAGAGTGGTTTAACAAGATGGTTTTAATGCCACTTGGAAGAGACGTGGAGGTCACAGTAGCTTAACAAGACGGTTTTAATGCCCCTTGGAAGAGACGCGCAGTTCAGAGTGGTTTAAAAAGATGGTTTTAATGCCCATTGGAAGATACGTGGAGGTCAGAGTGGTTTAACAAGATGGTTTTAATGCCCCTTGGAAGAGACGTGGAGGTCCCAGTAGCTTAACAAGACAGTTTTATTGCCCCTTGGAAGAGACATGGAGGTCAGAGTGGTTTAACAAGATGGTTTTAATGCCACTTGGAAGAGACGTGGAGGTCACAGTAGCTTAACAAGACTGTTTTAATGCACCTTGGAAGAGACGTGGAGGTGACAATAGCTTAAAAAGACGGCTTTAATGTCCCTTTGAAGAGACGTGGAGATCACAGTAGCTTAAGAAGATCGTTTTAATGCCCATTGGAAGAGACGTGGAGGTCAGAGTGGTTTAACAAGATGGTTTTAATGCCCCTTGGAAGAGACGTGGAGGTCACAGTAGCTTAACTGGACGGTTTTATTTCAATTGGAAGAGACATGGAGGTCAGAGTGGTTTAACAAGATGGTTTTAATGCCCGTTGGAAGAGACGGGGAGGACACAGTAGCTTAACAAGACGGTTTTAATGCCCCTTGGACGAGACATGGAGGTCAAAGCAGCTTAACAAGACAGTTTTAATGCCTCTTGGAAGAGACATTGAGGTCAGAGTGGTTCAACAAGACTGTTTTAATGCCCCTTGGAAGAGACGTGGAGGTCAGAGCTGGTTAACAGGATGGTTTTAATGCCCCTTGGAAGAGCCATGGGGGTCACAGTAGCTTAACCAGACCATTTTAATGCCCCTTGGAAGAGAGATGGAGGTCAGAGTGCTTTAACAAGACGGTTTTAATGCTCCTTCGAAGAGACGTTGAGTTCAGAGTGGTTTAACAAGCCGTTTTAATGCCCCTTGTAAGATACTTGTAGGTCAGACTGATTTTACAAGAAAGTTTTAATGCCCCTTGGAAGAGACGTGGAGGTCAGAGTGGTTAAACAAGGCTGTTTTAATGCCCCTTGGAACAGACGTGGAGGTCACAGTAGCTTAACAAGACTGTTTTAATGCCCCTTTGAAGAGACGTGGAGGTCAGAGTGGTTTAACAAGACGGTTTTAATGCCACTTGGAAGAGACGTGGAGGTCACAGTAGCTTAACAAGACTGTTTTAATGCCCCTTGGAAAAGACGTGGAGGTCACAATAGCTTAAAAAGACGATTTAAATGCCCATTTGAAGAGACGTGGAGATCACAGTAGCTTAACAAGATGGTTTTAATGCCCATTGGAAGAGACGTGGAGATCAGAGTGGTTTAACAAGATGGTTTTAATTCCCCTTGGAAGAGACGTGGAGGTCACAGTAGCTTAACAAGACGGTTTTATTGCCCCTTGGAAGAGACATGGAGGCCAGAGTGGTTTAACAAAATGGTTTTAATGCCCCTTGGAAGAGACGTGGAGGTCACAGTAGCTTAACAAGACTGTTTTAATGCCCCTTGGAAGAGGCGTGGAGGTCACAATAGCTTAAAAAGACGGTTTTAATGCCCCTTTGAAGAGACGTGGAGATCACATTAGCTTAACAAGATGGTTTTAATGCCCATTGGAAGAGACGTGGAGGTCAGAGTGGTTTAACAAGATGGTTTTAATGCCCCTTGGAAGAGACGTGGAGGTCACAGTAGCTTAACAAGACGGTTTTATTGCCCTTGGAAGAGACATGGAGGTCTGAATGGTTTAACAAGATGGTTTTAATGCCCCTTGGAAGAGAAGGGGAGGTCACAGTAGCTTAAGAAGACGGTTTTAATGCCCTTTGGAAGAGACGTGGAGGTCAGAGTGGTTTAACAAGACAGTTTTAATGTCCCTTGGAAGACACGTGGAGGTCACAGTAGCTTAACAAGACAGTTTTAATGTCCCTTGGAAGAGACGTGGAGGTCAGAGTAGCTTAACAAGACAGATTTAATGCCCCTTGGAAGAGACGTGGAGGTCAGAGTGGTTTAACAAGACAGTTTTAATGCCACTTGGAAGAGACGTGGTGGTCACAGTAGCTTAAAAAGACGGTTTTAATGCCCCTTGGAAGAGACGTGGAGGTCAGAGTGGTTCAACAAGACTGTTTTAATGCCCCTTGGAAGAGACGTGGAGGTCACAGTAGCTTAACAAGACGGTTTTAATGCCCCTTGGAAGAGACGTGGAGGTTAGAGTGGTTTAACAAAATTGTTTTAATGCTACTTGGAAGAGACGTGGAAGTCACATTAGCTTAAAAATACGGTTTTAATGCACCTTGGAAGAGACGTGGAGGTCAGAGCTGGTTAACAGGATGGTTTTAATGCCCCTTGGAAGAGCCATGGAGGTCACAGTAGCTTAACCAGACCATTTTAATGCCCCTTGGAAGAGAGATGGAGGTCAGAGTGGTTTAACAAGACGGTTTTAATGCTCCTTCGAAGAGACGTTGAGTTCAGAGTGGTTTAACAAGCCGTTTTAATGCCCCTTGTAAGATACTTGTAGGTCAGACTGATTTTACAAGAAAGTTTTAATGCCCCTTGGAAGAGACGTGGAGGTCAGAGTGGTTAAACAAGGCTGTTTTAATGCCCCTTGGAAGAGACGTGGAGGTCACAGTAGCTTAACAAGACTGTTTTAATGCCCCTTTGAAGAGACGTGGAGGTCAGAGTGGTTTAACAAGACGGTTTTAATGCCACTTGGAAGAGACGTGGAGGTCACAGTAGCTTAACAAGACGGTTTTAATGCCCCTTGGAAGAGACGCGCAGTTCAGAGTAGTTTAACAAGATGGTTTTAATTCCCCTTGTAAGAGACGTGGAGGTCACAGTAGCTTAACAAGACGGTTTTAATGCCCCTTTTAAGAGACGTGGAGATCACAGTAGCTTAACAAGATGGTTTTAATGCCCATTGGAAGAGACATGGAGGTCAGAGTGGTTTAACAAGATGGTTTTAATGCCCCTTGGAAGAGACGTGGAGGTCACAGTAGCTTAACAAGACTGTTTTATTGCCCCTTGGAAGAGACATGGAGGTCAGAGTCGTTTAACAAGATTGTTTTACTGCCCCTTGGAAGAGACGTGGAGGTCACAGTAGCTTAACAAGACTGTTTTAATGCCCCTTGGAAGAGACGTGGAGGTCACAATAGCTTAACAAGACGGTTTTAATGCCCCTTTGAAGAGACGTGGAGATCACAGTAGCTTAACCAGACCGTTTTAATGCCCCTTGGAAGAGACATGGAAGTCAGAGTGGTTTAACAATCGGTTTTAATGCTCCTTTGAAGAGACGTTGAGTTCAGAGTAGTTTAACAAGACGTTTTAATGCCCCTTGTAAGATACATGTAGGTCAGACTGGTTTTACAAGACAGTTTTAATGCCCCTTGGAAGAGACGTGGAGGTTAGAGTGGTTTAACAAGGCTGTTTTAATGCCCCTTGGAAGAGACGTGGAGGTCACAGTAGCTTATCAAGACGGTTTTAATGCCCCTTGGAAGAGACGTTGAGGTCAGAGTCGTTTAACAAGATGGTTTTAATGCCACTTGGAAGAGACGTGGAGGTCACAGTAGCTTAACAAGACGGTTTTAATGCCCCTTGGAAGAGACGCGCAGTTCAGTATGGTTTAACAAGATGGTTTTAATGCCCCTTGGAAGAGACGTGGAGGTCACAGTAGCTTAACAAGACGGTTTTAATGCCCCTTTGAAGAGACGTGGAGATCACAGTAGCTTAACAAGATGGTTTTAATGCCCATTGGAAGAGACATGGAGGTCAGAAAGGTTTAACAAGATGGTTTTAATGCCCCTTGGAAGAGACGTGGAGGTCACAGTAGCTTAACAAGACTGTTTTATTGCATACCCCTTGGAAGAGACATGGAGGTCAGAGTGGTTTAACAAGACGGTTTTAATGCCCCTTGGAAGAGACGTGGAGGTCACAGTAGCTTAACAAGACTGTTTTAATGCCCCTTGGAAGAGACGTGGAGGTCACAATAGCTTAACAAGACGGTTTTAATGCCCCTTTGAAGAGACGTGGAGATCACAGTAGCTTAACAAGATCGTTTTAATTCCCATTGGAAGAGACGAGAATGGCAGAGTGCTTTAACAAGATGGTTTTAATGCCCCTTGGAAGAGACGTGGAGGTTAGAGTGGTGTAACAAAATGGTTTTAATGCCCCTTGGAAGAGACGTGGAGGTCACATTAGCTTAAAAAGACGGTTTTAATGCCCCTTGGAAGAGACGTGAAGGTCAGATTTGGTTAACAAGACGGTTTTAATGCCCCTTGGAAGAGTCATGGAGGTCACAGTAGCTTAACAAGTCGGTTTAATGCCCCTTGGAAGAGACATGGAAGTCAGAGTGGTTTAACAAGACGGTTTTAATGCTCCTTTGAAGAGACGTTGAGTTCAGAGTAGTTTAACAAGACGTTTTAATGCCCCTTGTAAGATACATGTAGGTCAGACTGGTTTTACAAGACAGTTTTAATGCCCCTTGGAAGAGACGTGGAGGTCAGAGTGGTTTAACAAGGCTGTTTTAATGCCCCTTGGAAGAGACGTGGAGGTCACAGTAGCTTATCAATACGGTTTTAATGCCCCTTGGAAGAGACGTTGAGGTCAGAGTGGTTTAACAAGATGGTTTTAATGCCACTTGGAAGAGACGTGGAGGTCACAGTAGCTTAACAAGACGGTTTTAATGCCCCTTGGAAGAGACGCGCAGTTCAGAGTGGTTTAAAAAGATGGTTTTAATGCCCATTGGAAGATACGTGGAGGTCAGAGTGGTTTAACAAGATGGTTTTAATGCCCCTTGGAAGAGACGTGGAGGTCCCAGTAGCTTAACAAGACAGTTTTATTGCCCCTTGGAAGAGACATGGAGGTCAGAGTGGTTTAACAAGATGGTTTTAATGCCACTTGGAAGAGACGTGGAGGTCACAGTAGCTTAACAAGACTGTTTTAATGCACCTTGGAAGAGACGTGGAGGTGACAATAGCTTAAAAAGACGGCTTTAATGTCCCTTTGAAGAGACGTGGAGATCACAGTAGCTTAAGAAGATCGTTTTAATGCCCATTGGAAGAGACGTGGAGGTCAGAGTGGTTTAACAAGATGGTTTTAATGCCCCTTGGAAGAGACGTGGGGGTCACAGTAGCTTAACTGGACGGTTTTATTGCCCTTGGAAGAGACATGGAGGTCAGAGTGGTTTAAAAAGATGGTTTTAATGCCCGTTGGAAGAGACGGGGAGGACACAGTAGCTTAACAAGACGGTTTTAATGCCCCTTGGACGAGACATGGAGGTCAAAGCAGCTTAACAAGACAGTTTTAATGCCTCTTGGAAGAGACGTTGAGGTCAGAGTGGTTCAACAAGACTGTTTTAATGCCCCTTGGAAGAGACGTGGAGGTCACAGTAGCTTAACAAGACGGTTTTAATGCCCCTTGGAAGAGACGTGGAGGTTAGAGTGGTTTAACAAAATTGTTTTAATGCTACTTGGAAGAGACGTGGAGGTCACATTAGCTTAAAAAGACGGTTTTAATGCCCCTTGGAAGAGACGTGGAGGTCAGAGTTGGTTAACAAGATGGTTTTATTGCCCCTTGGAAGAGCCATGGAGGTCACAGTAGCTTAACCAGACCGTTTTAATGCCCCTTGGAAGAGAGATGGAGGTCAGAGTGGTTTAACAAGATGGTTTTAATGCTCCTTCGAAGAGACGTTGAGTTCAGAGTGGTTTAACAAGACGTTTTAATGCCCCTTGTAAGATACTTTTAGGTCAGACTGATTTTACAAGACAGTTTTAATGCCCCTTGGAAGAGACGTGGAGGTCAGAGTGGTTAAACAAGGCTGTTTTAATGCCCCTTGGAAGAGACGTGGAGATCACAGTAGCTTAACAAGACTGTTTTAATGCCCCTTGGAAGAGACGTGGAGGTCAGAGTGGTTTAACAAGACGGTTTTAATGCCACTTGGAAGAGACGTGGAGGTCACAGTAGCTAAGCAAGACGGTTTTAATGCCCCTTGGAAGAGACGCGCAGTTCAGAGTGGTTTAACAAGACGGTTTTAATGCCACTTGGAAGAGATGTGGAGGTCACAGTAGCTTAACTAGACGGTTTTAATGCCCCTTTGAAGAGGCGTGGAGATCACAGTAGCTTAACAAGATGGTTTTAATGCCCATTGGAAGAGACATGGAGGTCAGAGTGGTTTAACAAGATGGTTTTAATGCCCCTTGGAAGAGACGTGGAGGTCACAGTAGCTTAACAAGACTGTTTTATTGCCCCTTGGAAGAGACACGGAGGTCAGAGTGGTTTAACAAGACGGTTTTAATGCCCCTTTGAAGAGATGTGGAGGTCATAGTAGCTTAACAAGACTGTTTTAATTCCCATTGGAAGAGACGTGGAGGTCACAATAGCTTAACAAGACGGTTCTAATGCCCGTTTGAAGAGACGTGGAGATCACAGTAGCTTAACAAGATGGTTTTAATTCCCATTGAAAGAGACGAGGAGGTCAGAGTGGTTTAACAAGATGGTTTTAATGCCCCTTGGAAGAGACGTGGAGGTTAGAGTGGTGTAACAAAATGGTTTTAATGCCCCTTGGAAGAGACGTGGAGGTCACATTAGCTTAAAAAGACGGTTTTAATGCCCCTTGGAAGAGACGTGGAGGTCAGAGTTGGTTAACAGGACGGTTTTAATGCCCCTTGGAAGAGTCATGGAGGTCACAGTAGCTTAACAAGTCGGTTTAATGCCCCTTGGAAGAGACATGGAAGTCAGAGTGGTTTAACAAGACGGTTTTAATGCTCCTTTGAAGAGACGTTGAGTTCAGAGTAGTTTAACAAGTCGTTTTAATGCTCCTTGTAAGATACATGTAGGTCAGACTGGTTTTACAAGACAGTTTTAATGCCCCTTGGAAGAGACGTGGAGGTCAGAGTGGTTTAACAAGGCTGTTTTAATGCCCCTTCGAAGAGACGTGGAGGTCACAGTAGCTTATCAAGAAGGTTTTAATGCCCCTTGGAAGAGACGTGGAGGTCAGAGTGGTTTAACAAGATGGTTTTAATGCCCCTTGGAAGAGACGTGGAGGTCACAGTAGCTTAACAGGACGGTTTTATTGCCCTTGGAAGAGACATGGAGGTCAGAGTGGTTTAACAAGATGGTTTTATTGCCCGTTGGAAGAGACGGGGAGGACACAGTAGCTTAACAAGACGGTTTTAATGCCCCTTGGACGAGACGTGGAGGTCAAAGCAGCTTAACAAGACAGTTTTAATGCCTCTTGGAAGAGACGTTGAGGTCAGAGTGGTTCAACAAGACTGTTTTAATGCCCCTTGGAAGAGACGTGGAGGTCACAGTAGCTTAACAAGACGGTTTTAATGCCCCTTGGAAGAGACGTGGAGGTTAGAGTGGTTTAACAAAATTATTTTAATGCTACTTGGAAGAGATGTGGAGGTCACATTAGCTTAAAAAGACGGTTTTAATGCCCCTTGGAAGAGACATGGAGGTCAGAGTTGGTTAACAACAATGTTTTATTGCCCCTTGGAAGAGCCATAGAGGTCACAGTAGCTTAACCAGACGTTTTAATGCCCCTTGGAAGAGAGATGGAGGTCAGAGTGGTTTGACAAGACGTTTTAATGCCCCTTGCAAGATACTGATAGGTCAGACTGATTTTACAAGACAGTTTTAATGCCCCTTGGAAGAGACGTGGAGGTCAGAGTGGTTAAACAAGGCTGTTCTAATGCACCTTGGAAGAGACGTGGAGGTCACAGTAGCTTAACAAGACTGTTTTAATGCCCCTTGGAAGAGACGTGGAGGTCAGAGTGGTTTAACAAGACGGTTTTAATGCCACTTGGAAGAGACGTGGAGGTCACAGTAGCTAAGCAAGACGGTTTTAATGCCCCTTGGAAGAGACGCGCAGTTCAGAGTGGTTTAACAAGATGGTTTTAATGCCCCTTGGAAGAGACGTGGAGGTCACAGTAGCTTAACAAGACGGTTTTAATGCCCCTTTGAAGAGACGTGGAGATCACAGTAGCTTAACAAGATGGTTTTAATGCCCAATGGAATAGACATGGAGGTCAGAGTGGTTTAACAAGATGGTTTTAATGCCCCTTGGAAGAGACGTGGAGGTCACAGTAGCTTAACAAGACTGTTTTATTGCCCCTTGTAAGAGACATGGAGGTCAGAGTGGTTTAACAAGACGGTTTTAATGCCCCTTTGAAGAGACGTGGAGATCACAGTAGCTTAACAAGATGGTTTTAATTCCCATTGAAAGAGACGAGGAGGTCAGAGTGGTTTAACAAGATGGTTTTAATGCCCCTTGGAAGAGACGTGGAGGTTAGAGTGGTGTAACAAAATGGTTTTAATGCCCCTTGGAAGAGACGTGGAGGTCACATTAGCTTAAAAAGACGGTTTTAATGCCCGTTGGAAGAGTCATGGAGGTCACAGTAGCTTAACAAGTCAGTTTAATGCCCCTTGGAAGAGACATGGAGGTCAGAGTGGTGTAACAAGATGGTTTTAATGCTCCTTCGAAGAGACGTTGAGTTCAGAGTAGTTTAACAAGACGTTTTAATGCCCCTTGTAAGATACATGTATCTCAGACTGGTTTAACAAGGCTGTTTTAATGCCCCTTGGAAGAGACGAGGAGGTCAGAGTGGTTTAACAAGGCTGTTTTAATGCCCCTTGGAAGAGATGTGGAGGTCACAGTAGCTTATCAAGATGGTTTTAATGCCCCTTGGAAGAGACGTTGAGGTGAGAGTGGTTTAACTAGATGGTTTTAATGCCACTTGGAAGAGACGTGGAGGTCACAGTAGCTTAAGAAGACGGTTTTAATGCCCCTTGGAAGAGACGCGCAGTTCAGAGAGGTTTAACAAGATGGTTTTAATGCCCCTTGGAAGAGACGTGGAGGTCACAGTAGCTTAACAAGATTGTTTTATTGCATACCCCTTGGAAGAGACATGGAGGTCAGAGTGGTTTAACAAGACGGTTTTAATGCCCCTTGGAAGAGACGTGGAGGTCACAGTAGCTTAACAAGACTGTTTTATTGCATACCCCTTGGAAGAGACATGGAGGTCAGAGTGGTTTAACAAGACGGTTTTAATGCCCCTTGGAAGAGACGTGGAGGTCACAGTAGCTTAACAAGACTGTTTTAATGCCCCTTGGAAGAGACGTGGAGGTCACAATAGCTTAACAAGACGGTTTTAATGCCCCTTTGAAGAGACGTGGAGATCACAGTAGCTTAACAAGATCGTTTTAATTCCCATTGGAAGAGACGAGAAGGGCAGAGTGGTTTAACAAGATGGTTTTAATGCCCCTTGGAAGAGACGTGGAGGTTAGAGTGGTGTAACAAAATGGTTTTAATGCCCCTTGGAAGAGACGTGGAGGTCACATTAGCTTAAAAAGACGGTTTTAATGCCCCTTGGAAGAGACGTGAAGGTCAGATTTGGTTAACAAGACGGTTTTAATGCCCCTTGGAAGAGTCATGGAGGTCACAGTAGCTTAACAAGTCGGTTTAATGCCCCTTGGAAGAGACATGGAAGTCAGAGTGGTTTAACAAGACGGTTTTAATGCTCCTTTGAAGAGACGTTGAGTTCAGAGTAGTTTAACAAGACGTTTTAATGCCCCTTGTAAGATACATGTAGGTCAGACTGGTTTTACAAGACAGTTTTAATGCCCCTTGGAAGAGACGTGGAGGTCAGAGTGGTTTAACAAGGCTGTTTTAATGCCCCTTGGAAGAGACGTGGAGGTCACAGTAGCTTATCAATACGGTTTTAATGCCCCTTGGAAGAGACGTTGAGGTCAGAGTGGTTTAACAAGATGGTTTTAATGCCACTTGGAAGAGACGTGGAGGTCACAGTAGCTTAACAAGACGGTTTTAATGCCCCTTGGAAGAGACGCGCAGTTCAGAGTGGTTTAAAAAGATGGTTTTAATGCCCATTGGAAGATACGTGGAGGTCAGAGTGGTTTAACAAGATGGTTTTAATGCCCCTTGGAAGAGACGTGGAGGTCCCAGTAGCTTAACAAGACAGTTTTATTGCCCCTTGGAAGAGACATGGAGGTCAGAGTGGTTTAACAAGATGGTTTTAATGCCACTTGGAAGAGACGTGGAGGTCACAGTAGCTTAACAAGACTGTTTTAATGCACCTTGGAAGACACGTGGAGGTGACAATAGCTTAAAAAGACGGCTTTAATGTCCCTTTGAAGAGACGTGGAGATCACAGTAGCTTAAGAAGATCATTTTAATGCCCATTGGAAGAGACGTGGAGGTCAGAGTGGTTTAACAAGATGGTTTTAATGCCCCTTGGAAGAGACGTGGAGGTCACAGTAGCTTAACTGGACGGTTTTATTGCCCTTGGAAGAGACATGGAGGTCAGAGTGGTTTAACAAGATGGTTTTAATGCCCGTTGGAAGAGACGGGGAGGACACAGTAGCTTAACAAGACGGTTTTAATGCCCCTTGGACGAGACATGGAGGTCAAAGCAGCTTAACAAGACAGTTTTAATGCCTCTTGGAAGAGACGTTGAGGTCAGAGTGGTTCAACAAGACTGTTTTAATGCCCCTTGGAAGAGACGTGGAGGTCACAGTAGCTTAACAAGACGGTTTTAATGCCCCTTGGAAGAGACGTGGAGGTTAGAGTGGTTTAACAAAATTGTTTTAATGCTACTTGGAAGAGACGTGGAGGTCACATTAGCTTAAAAAGACGGTTTTAATGCCCCTTGGAAGAGACGTGGAGGTCAGAGTTGGTTAACAAGATGGTTTTATTGCCCCTTGGAAGAGCCATGGAGGTCACAGTAGCTTAACCAGACCGTTTTAATGCCCCTTGGAAGAGACATGGAGGTCAGAGTGGTTTAACAAGATGGTTTTAATGCTCCTTCGAAGAGACGTTGAGTTCAGAGTGGTTTAACAAGACGTTTTAATGCCCCTTGTAAGATACTTTTAGGTCAGACTGATTTTACAAGACAGTTTTAATGCCCCTTGGAAGAGACGTGGAGGTCAGAGTGGTTAAACAAGGCTGTTTTAATGCCCCTTGGAAGAGACGTGGAGGTCACAGTAGCTTAACAAGACTGTTTTAATGCCCCTTGGAAGAGACGTGGAGGTCAGAGTGGTTTAACAAGACGGTTTTAATGCCACTTGGAAGAGACGTGGAGCTCACAGTAGCTAAACAAGACGGTTTTAATGCCCCTTGGAAGAGACGCGCAGTTCAGAGTGGTTTAACAAGACGGTTTTAATGCCACTTGGAAGAGATGTGGAGGTCACAGTAGCTTAACTAGACGGTTTTAATGCCCCTTTGAAGAGGCGTGGAGATCACAGTAGCTTAGCAAGATGGTTTTAATGCCCATTGGAAGAGACATGGAGGTCAGAGTGGTTTAACAAGATGGTTTTAATGCCCCTTGGAAGAGACGTGGAGGTCACAGTAGCTTAACAAGACTGTTTTATTGCCCCTTGGAAGAGACACGGAGGTCAGAGTGGTTTAACAAGACGGTTTTAATGCCCCTTTGAAGAGATGTGGAGGTCATAGTAGCTTAACAAGACTGTTTTAATTCCCATTGGAAGAGACGTGGAGGTCACAATAGCTTAACAAGACGGTTCTAATGCCCGTTTGAAGAGACGTGGAGATCACAGTAGCTTAACAAGATGGTTTTAATTCCCATTGAAAGAGACGAGGAGGTCAGAGTGGTTTAACAAGATGGTTTTAATGCCCCTTGGAAGAGACGTGGAGGTTAGAGTGGTGTAACAAAATGGTTTTAATGCCCCTTGGAAGAGACGTGGAGGTCACATTAGCTTAAAAAGACGGTTTTAATGCCCCTTGGAAGAGACGTGGAGGTCAGAGTTGGTTAACAGGACGGTTTTAATGCCCCTTGGAAGAGTCATGGAGGTCACAGTAGCTTAACAAGTCGGTTTAATGCCCCTTGGAAGAGACATGGAAGTCAGAGTGGTTTAACAAGACGGTTTTAATGCTCCTTTGAAGAGACGTTGAGTTCAGAGTAGTTTAACAAGTCGTTTTAATGCTCCTTGTAAGATACATGTAGGTCAGACTGGTTTTACAAGACAGTTTTAATGCCCCTTGGAAGAGACGTGGAGGTCAGAGTGGTTTAACAAGGCTGTTTTAATGCCCCTTGGAAGAGACGTGGAGATCACAGTAGCTTATCAAGAAGGTTTTAATGCCCCTTGGAAGAGACGTGGAGGTCAGAGTGGTTTAACAAGATGGTTTTAATGCCCCTTGGAAGAGACGTGGAGGTCACAGTAGCTTAACAGGACGGTTTTATTGCCCTTGGAAGAGACATGGAGGTCAGAGTGGTTTAACAAGATGGTTTTATTGCCCGTTGGAAGAGACGGGGAGGACACAGTAGCTTAACAAGACGGTTTTAATGCCCCTTGGACGAGACGTGGAGGTCAAAGCAGCTTAACAAGACAGTTTTAATGCCTCTTGGAAGAGACGTTGAGGTCAGAGTGGTTCAACAAGACTGTTTTAATGCCCCTTGGAAGAGACGTGGAGGTCACAGTAGCTTAACAAGACGGTTTTAATGCCCCTTGGAAGAGACGTGGAGGTTAGAGTGGTTTAACAAAATTATTTTAATGCTACTTGGAAGAGATGTGGAGGTCACATTAGCTTAAAAAGACGGTTTTAATGCCCCTTGGAAGAGACATGGAGGTCAGAGTTGGTTAACAACAATGTTTTATTGCCCCTTGGAAGAGCCATAGAGGTCACAGTAGCTTAACCAGACGTTTTAATGCCCCTTGGAAGAGAGATGGAGGTCAGAGTGGTTTGACAAGACGTTTTAATGCCCCTTGCAAGATACTGATAGGTCAGACTGATTTTACAAGACAGTTTTAATGCCCCTTGGAAGAGACGTGGAGGTCAGAGTGGTTAAACAAGGCTGTTTTAATGCACCTTGGAAGAGACGTGGAGGTCACAGTAGCTTAACAAGACTGTTTTTTTGCCCCTTGGAAGAGACGTGGAGGTCAGAGTGGTTTAACAAGACGGTTTTAATGCCACTTGGAAGAGACGTGGAGGACACAGTAGCTAAGCAAGACGGTTTTAATGCCCCTTGGAAGAGACGCGCAGTTCAGAGTGGTTTAACAAGATGGTTTTAATGCCCCTTGGAAGAGACGTGGAGGTCACAGTAGCTTAACAAGACGGTTTTAATGCCCCTTTGAAGAGACGTGGAGATCACAGTAGCTTAACAAGATGGTTTTAATGCCCAATGGAATAGACATGGAAGTCAGAGTGGTTTAACAAGATGGTTTTAATGCCCCTTGGAAGAGACGTGGAGGTCACAGTAGCTTAACAAGACTGTTTTATTGCCCCTTGTAAGAGACATGGAGGTCAGAGTGGTTTAACAAGACGGTTTTAATGCCCCTTTGAAGAGACGTGGAGATCACAGTAGCTTAACAAGATGGTTTTAATTCCCATTGAAAGAGACGAGGAGGTCAGAGTGGTTTAACAAGATGGTTTTAATGCCCCTTGGAAGAGACGTGGAGGTTAGAGTGGTGTAACAAAATGGTTTTAATGCCCCTTGGAAGAGACGTGGAGGTCACATTAGCTTAAAAAGACGGTTTTAATGCCCGTTGGAAGAGTCATGGAGGTCACAGTAGCTTAACAAGTCAGTTTAATGCCCCTTGGAAGAGACATGGAGGTCAGAGTGGTGTAACAAGATGGTTTTAATGCTCCTTCGAAGAGACGTTGAGTTCAGAGTAGTTTAACAAGACGTTTTAATGCCCCTTGTAAGATACATGTAGGTCAGACTGGTTTAACAAGGCTGTTTTAATGCCCCTTGGAAGAGACGAGGAGGTCAGAGTGGTTTAACAAGGCTGTTTTAATGCCCCTTGGAAGAGATGTGGAGGTCACAGTAGCTTATCAAGATGGTTTTAATGCCCCTTGGAAGAGACGTTGAGGTGAGAGTGGTTTAACTAGATGGTTTTAATGCCACTTGGAAGAGACGTGGAGGTCACAGTAGCTTAAGAAGACGGTTTTAATGCCCCTTGGAAGAGACGCGCAGTTCAGAGCGGTTTAACAAGATGGTTTTAATGCCCCTTGGAAGAGACGTGGAGGTCACAGTAGCTTAACAAGATTGTTTTAATGCCCCTTGGAAGAGACGTGGAGGTCACAATAGCTTAAAAAGACGGTTTTAATGCCCATTTGAAGAGACGTGGAGATCACATTAGCTTAACAAGATGGTTTTAATGCCCATTGGAAGAGACGTGGAGATCAGAGTGGTTTAAAAAGATGGTTTTAATGCCCCTTGGAAGAGACGTGGAGGTCACAGTAGCTTAACAAGACGGTTTTATTGCCCCTTGGAAGAGACATGGAGGTCAGAGTGGTTTAACAAGATGGTTTTAATACCCCTTGGAAGAGAAGGGGAGGTCACAGTAGCTTAACAAGACGGTTTTAATGCCCTTTGGAAGAGACGTGGAGGTCACAGTAGCTTAACAAGACGGTTTTAATGCCCCTTGGAAGAGACGTGGAGGTCACAGTAGCTTAACAAGAAGGTTTTAATGCCCCTTGGTAGAGACGTGGAGGTCACAGTAGCTTAACAAGACAGTTTTAATGCTCCTTGGAAGAGACATGGAGGTCAGAGTTGTTTAACAAGTCGGTTTTAATGCCCCTTGCAAGAGATGTGGAGGTCAGAGTGGTTTAGCAAGACGGTTTTAATGCCCCTTGGAAGAGACGTGGAGTTCAGAGTGGTATAACAAGATTGTTTTAATGCCCCTTGGAAGAGACGTGGAGGTCACAGTAACTTAACAAGACAATTTTAATGCCCCTTGGAAGAGACGTGGAGGTCAGAGTGGTTTAACAATACAGTTTTAATGTCCCTTGGAAGACACGTGGAGGTCACAGTAGCTTAACAAGACAGTTTTAATGTCCCTTGGAAGAGACGTGGAGGTCAGAGTAGCTTAACAAGACGGATTTAATGCCCCTTGGAAGAGACGTGGAGGTCAGAGTGGTTTAACAAGACAGTTTTAATGCCACTTGGAAGAGACGTGGTGGTCACAGTAGCTTAAAAAGACGGTTTTAATGCCCCTTGGAAGAGACGTGGAGGTCACAGTAGCTTAACAAGACAGTTTTAATGCCCCTTGGAAGAGACGTGGAGGTCAGAGTGGTTTAACAAGACGGTTTTAATACCACTTGGAAGAGACGTAGAGGTCACAGTAGCTTAACAAGACGGTTTTAATGCCCCTTGGAAGAGACGTGGAGGTCACAGTAGCTTAACAAGATGGTTTTAATGCCCCTTGGAAGAGACGTGGAGGTCACAGTAGCTTAACAAGACAGTTTTAATGCCCCTTGGAAGAGACGTGGAGGTCAGAGTGGTTTAACAAGATGGTTTTAATGCCCTTTCGAAGAGACGTGGAGGTCACAGTAGCTTAACAAGACAGTTTTATTGCCCCTTGGAAGAGACATGGAGGTCAGAGTGGTTTAATAAGATGGTTTTAATGCCCCTTGGAAGAGACGTGGAGGTCACAGTAGCTTAACAAGACTGTTTTAATGCCCCTTGGAAGAGACGTGGAGGTGACAATAGCTTAAAAAGACAGTTTTAATTCCCCTTTGAAGAGACGTTGAGATCACAGTAGCTTAACAACATGGTTTTAATGCCCCTTGGAAGAGACGTGGAGTTCAGAGTGGTTTAACAAGATTGTTTTAATGCCCCTTGGAAGAGACGTGGAGGTCACAGTAACTTAACAAGACAATTTTAATGCCCCTTGGAAGAGACGTGGAGGTCAGAGTGGTTTAACAATACAGTTTTAATGTCCCTTGGAAGACACGTGGAGGTCACAGTAGCTTAACAAGACAGTTTTAATGTCCCTTGGAAGAGACGTGGAGGTCAGAGTAGCTTAACAAGACGGATTTAATGCCCCTTGGAAGAGACGTGGAGGTCAGAGTGGTTTAACAAGACAGTTTTAATGCCACTTGGAAGAGACGTGGTGGTCACAGTAGCTTAAAAAGACGGTTTTAATGCCCCTTGGAAGAGACGTGGAGGTCACAGTAGCTTAACAAGACTGTTTTAATGCCCCTTGGAAGAGACGTGGAGGTCAGAGTGGTTTAACAAGACGGTTTTAATGCCACTTGGAAGAGACGTGGAGGTCACAGTAGCTAAGCAAGACGGTTTTAATGCCCCTTGGAAGAGACGCGCAGTTCAGAGTGGTTTAACAAGACGGTTTTAATGCCACTTGGAAGAGATGTGGAGGTCACAGTAGCTTAACTAGACGGTTTTAATGCCCCTTTGAAGAGGCGTGGAGATCACAGTAGCTTAACAAGATGGTTTTAATGCCCATTGGAAGAGACATGGAGGTCAGAGTGGTTTAACAAGATGGTTTTAATGCCCCTTGGAAGAGACGTGGAGGTCACAGTAGCTTAACAAGACTGTTTTATTGCCCCTTGGAAGAGACACGGAGGTCAGAGTGGTTTAACAAGACGGTTTTAATGCCCCTTTGAAGAGATGTGGAGGTCATAGTAGCTTAACAAGACTGTTTTAATTCCCATTGGAAGAGACGTGGAGGTCACAATAGCTTAACAAGACGGTTCTAATGCCCGTTTGAAGAGACGTGGAGATCACAGTAGCTTAACAAGATGGTTTTAATTCCCATTGAAAGAGACGAGGAGGTCAGAGTGGTTTAACAAGATGGTTTTAATGCCCCTTGGAAGAGACGTGGAGGTTAGAGTGGTGTAACAAAATGGTTTTAATGCCCCTTGGAAGAGACGTGGAGGTCACATTAGCTTAAAAAGACGGTTTTAATGCCCCTTGGAAGAGACGTGGAGGTCAGAGTTGGTTAACAGGACGGTTTTAATGCCCCTTGGAAGAGTCATGGAGGTCACAGTAGCTTAACAAGTCGGTTTAATGCCCCTTGGAAGAGACATGGAAGTCAGAGTGGTTTAACAAGACGGTTTTAATGCTCCTTTGAAGAGACGTTGAGTTCAGAGTAGTTTAACAAGTCGTTTTAATGCTCCTTGTAAGATACATGTAGGTCAGACTGGTTTTACAAGACAGTTTTAATGCCCCTTGGAAGAGACGTGGAGGTCAGAGTGGTTTAACAAGGCTGTTTTAATGCCCCTTGGAAGAGACGTGGAGGTCACAGTAGCTTATCAAGAAGGTTTTAATGCCCCTTGGAAGAGACGTGGAGGTCAGAGTGGTTTAACAAGATGGTTTTAATGCCCCTTGGAAGAGACGTGGAGGTCACAGTAGCTTAACAGGACGGTTTTATTGCCCTTGGAAGAGACATGGAGGTCAGAGTGGTTTAACAAGATGGTTTTATTGCCCGTTGGAAGAGACGGGGAGGACACAGTAGCTTAACAAGACGGTTTTAATGCCCCTTGGACGAGACGTGGAGGTCAAAGCAGCTTAACAAGACAGTTTTAATGCCTCTTGGAAGAGACGTTGAGGTCAGAGTGGTTCAACAAGACTGTTTTAATGCCCCTTGGAAGAGACGTGGAGGTCACAGTAGCTTAACAAGACGGTTTTAATGCCCCTTGGAAGAGACGTGGAGGTTAGAGTGGTTTAACAAAATTATTTTAATGCTACTTGGAAGAGATGTGGAGGTCACATTAGCTTAAAAAGACGGTTTTAATGCCCCTTGGAAGAGACATGGAGGTCAGAGTTGGTTAACAACAATGTTTTATTGCCCCTTGGAAGAGCCATAGAGGTCACAGTAGCTTAACCAGACGTTTTAATGCCCCTTGGAAGAGAGATGGAGGTCAGAGTGGTTTGACAAGACGTTTTAATGCCCCTTGCAAGATACTGATAGGTCAGACTGATTTTACAAGACAGTTTTAATGCCCCTTGGAAGAGACGTGGAGGTCAGAGTGGTTAAACAAGGCTGTTTTAATGCACCTTGGAAGAGACGTGGAGGTCACAGTAGCTTAACAAGACTGTTTTAATGCCCCTTGGAAGAGACGTGGAGGTCAGAGTGGTTTAACAAGACGGTTTTAATGCCACTTGGAAGAGACGTGGAGGTCACAGTAGCTAAGCAAGACGGTTTTAATGCCCCTTGGAAGAGACGCGCAGTTCAGAGTGGTTTAACAAGATGGTTTTAATGCCCCTTGGAAGAGACGTGGAGGTCACAGTAGCTTAACAAGACGGTTTTAATGCCCCTTTGAAGAGACGTGGAGATCACAGTAGCTTAACAAGATGGTTTTAATGCCCAATGGAATAGACATGGAGGTCAGAGTGGTTTAACAAGATGGTTTTAATGCCCCTTGGAAGAGACGTGGAGGTCACAGTAGCTTAACAAGACGGTTTTAATGCCCCTTTGAAGAGACGTGGAGATCACAGTAGCTTAACAAGATGGTTTTAATTCCCATTGAAAGAGACGAGGAGGTCAGAGTGGTTTAACAAGATGGTTTTAATGCCCCTTGGAAGAGACGTGGAGGTTAGAGTGGTGTAACAAAATGGTTTTAATGCCCCTTGGAAGAGACGTGGAGGTCACATTAGCTTAAAAAGACGGTTTTAATGCCCGTTGGAAGAGTCATGGAGGTCACAGTAGCTTAACAAGTCAGTTTAATGCCCCTTGGAAGAGACATGGAGGTCAGAGTGGTGTAACAAGATGGTTTTAATGCTCCTTCGAAGAGACGTTGAGTTCAGAGTAGTTTAACAAGACGTTTTAATGCCCCTTGTAAGATACATGTAGGTCAGACTGGTTTAACAAGGCTGTTTTAATGCCCCTTGGAAGAGACGAGGAGGTCAGAGTGGTTTAACAAGGCTGTTTTAATGCCCCTTGGAAGAGATGTGGAGGTCACAGTAGCTTATCAAGATGGTTTTAATGCCCCTTGGAAGAGACGTTGAGGTGAGAGTGGTTTAACTAGATGGTTTTAATGCCACTTGGAAGAGACGTGGAGGTCACAGTAGCTTAAGAAGACGGTTTTAATGCCCCTTGGAAGAGACGCGCAGTTCAGAGCGGTTTAACAAGATGGTTTTAATGCCCCTTGGAAGAGACGTGGAGGTCACAGTAGCTTAACAAGATTGTTTTAATGCCCCTTGGAAGAGACGTGGAGGTCACAATAGCTTAAAAAGACGGTTTTAATGCCCATTTGAAGAGACGTGGAGATCACATTAGCTTAACAAGATGGTTTTAATGCCCATTGGAAGAGACGTGGAGATCAGAGTGGTTTAAAAAGATGGTTTTAATGCCCCTTGGAAGAGACGTGGAGGTCACAGTAGCTTAACAAGACGGTTTTATTGCCCCTTGGAAGAGACATGGAGGTCAGAGTGGTTTAACAAGATGGTTTTAATACCCCTTGGAAGAGAAGGGGAGGTCACAGTAGCTTAACAAGACGGTTTTAATGCCCTTTGGAAGAGACGTGGAGGTCACAGTAGCTTAACAAGACGGTTTTAATGCCCCTTGGAAGAGACGTGGAGGTCACAGTAGCTTAACAAGAAGGTTTTAATGCCCCTTGGTAGAGACGTGGAGGTCACAGTAGCTTAACAAGACAGTTTTAATGCTCCTTGGAAGAGACATGGAGGTCAGAGTTGTTTAACAAGTCGGTTTTAATGCCCCTTGCAAGAGACGTGGAGGTCAGAGTGGTTTAGCAAGACGGTTTTAATGCCCCTTGGAAGAGACGTGGAGTTCAGAGTGGTTTAACAAGATTGTTTTAATGCCCCTTGGAAGAGACGTGGAGGTCACAGTAACTTAACAAGACAATTTTAATGCCCCTTGGAAGAGACGTGGAGGTCAGAGTGGTTTAACAATACAGTTTTAATGTCCCTTGGAAGACACGTGGAGGTCACAGTAGCTTAACAAGACAGTTTTAATGTCCCTTGGAAGAGACGTGGAGGTCAGAGTAGCTTAACAAGACGGATTTAATGCCCCTTGGAAGAGACGTGGAGGTCAGAGTGGTTTAACAAGACAGTTTTAATGCCACTTGGAAGAGACGTGGTGGTCACAGTAGCTTAAAAAGACGGTTTTAATGCCCCTTGGAAGAGACGTGGAGGTCACAGTAGCTTAACAAGACAGTTTTAATGCCCCTTGGAAGAGACGTGGAGGTCAGAGTGGTTTAACAAGACGGTTTTAATACCACTTGGAAGAGACGTAGAGGTCACAGTAGCTTAACAAGACGGTTTTAATGCCCCTTGGAAGAGACGTGGAGGTCACAGTAGCTTAACAAGATGGTTTTAATGCCCCTTGGAAGAGACGTGGAGGTCACAGTAGCTTAACAAGACAGTTTTAATGCCCCTTGGAAGAGACGTGGAGGTCAGAGTGGTTTAACAAGATGGTTTTAATGCCCTTTCGAAGAGACGTGGAGGTCACAGTAGCTTAACAAGACAGTTTTATTGCCCCTTGGAAGAGACATGGAGGTCAGAGTGGTTTAATAAGATGGTTTTAATGCCCCTTGGAAGAGACGTGGAGGTCACAGTAGCTTAACAAGACTGTTTTAATGCCCCTTGGAAGAGACGTGGAGGTGACAATAGCTTAAAAAGACAGTTTTAATTCCCCTTTGAAGAGACGTTGAGATCACAGTAGCTTAACAACATGGTTTTAATGCCCCTTGGAAGAGACGTGGAGTTCAGAGTGGTTTAACAAGATTGTTTTAATGCCCCTTGGAAGAGACGTGGAGGTCACAGTAACTTAACAAGACAATTTTAATGCCCCTTGGAAGAGACGTGGAGGTCAGAGTGGTTTAACAATACAGTTTTAATGTCCCTTGGAAGACACGTGGAGGTCACAGTAGCTTAACAAGACAGTTTTAATGTCCCTTGGAAGAGACGTGGAGGTCAGAGTAGCTTAACAAGACGGATTTAATGCCCCTTGGAAGAGACGTGGAGGTCAGAGTGGTTTAACAAAACAGTTTTAATGCCACTTGGAAGAGACGTGGTGGTCACAGTAGCTTAAAAAGACGGTTTTAATGCCCCTTGGAAGAGACGTGGAGGTCACAGTAGCTTAACAAGACTGTTTTAATGCCCCTTGGAAGAGACGTGGAGGTCAGAGTGGTTTAACAAGACGGTTTTAATGCCACTTGGAAGAGACGTGGAGGTCACAGTAGCTAAGCAAGACGGTTTTAATGCCCCTTGGAAGAGACGCGCAGTTCAGAGTGGTTTAACAAGACGGTTTTAATGCCACTTGGAAGAGATGTGGAGGTCACAGTAGCTTAACTAGACGGTTTTAATGCCCCTTTGAAGAGGCGTGGAGATCACAGTAGCTTAACAAGATGGTTTTAATGCCCATTGGAAGAGACATGGAGGTCAGAGTGGTTTAACAAGATGGTTTTAATGCCCCTTGGAAGAGACGTGGAGGTCACAGTAGCTTAACAAGACTGTTTTATTGCCCCTTGGAAGAGACACGGAGGTCAGAGTGGTTTAACAAGACGGTTTTAATGCCCCTTTGAAGAGATGTGGAGGTCATAGTAGCTTAACAAGACTGTTTTAATTCCCATTGGAAGAGACGTGGAGGTCACAATAGCTTAACAAGACGGTTCTAATGCCCGTTTGAAGAGACGTGGAGATCACAGTAGCTTAACAAGATGGTTTTAATTCCCATTGAAAGAGACGAGGAGGTCAGAGTGGTTTAACAAGATGGTTTTAATGCCCCTTGGAAGAGACGTGGAGGTTAGAGTGGTGTAACAAAATGGTTTTAATGCCCCTTGGAAGAGACGTGGAGGTCACATTAGCTTAAAAAGACGGTTTTAATGCCCCTTGGAAGAGACGTGGAGGTCAGAGTTGGTTAACAGGACGGTTTTAATGCCCCTTGGAAGAGTCATGGAGGTCACAGTAGCTTAACAAGTCGGTTTAATGCCCCTTGGAAGAGACATGGAAGTCAGAGTGGTTTAACAAGACGGTTTTAATGCTCCTTTGAAGAGACGTTGAGTTCAGAGTAGTTTAACAAGTCGTTTTAATGCTCCTTGTAAGATACATGTAGGTCAGACTGGTTTTACAAGACAGTTTTAATGCCCCTTGGAAGAGACGTGGAGGTCAGAGTGGTTTAACAAGGCTGTTTTAATGCCCCTTCGAAGAGACGTGGAGGTCACAGTAGCTTATCAAGAAGGTTTTAATGCCCCTTGGAAGAGACGTGGAGGTCAGAGTGGTTTAACAAGATGGTTTTAATGCCCCTTGGAAGAGACGTGGAGGTCACAGTAGCTTAACAGGACGGTTTTATTGCCCTTGGAAGAGACATGGAGGTCAGAGTGGTTTAACAAGATGGTTTTATTGCCCGTTGGAAGAGACGGGGAGGACACAGTAGCTTAACAAGACGGTTTTAATGCCCCTTGGACGAGACGTGGAGGTCAAAGCAGCTTAACAAGACAGTTTTAATGCCTCTTGGAAGAGACGTTGAGGTCAGAGTGGTTCAACAAGACTGTTTTAATGCCCCTTGGAAGAGACGTGGAGGTCACAGTAGCTTAAGAAGACGGTTTTAATGCCCCTTGGAAGAGACGTGGAGGTTAGAGTGGTTTAACAAAATTATTTTAATGCTACTTGGAAGAGATGTGGAGGTCACATTAGCTTAAAAAGACGGTTTTAATGCCCCTTGGAAGAGACATGGAGGTCAGAGTTGGTTAACAACAATGTTTTATTGCCCCTTGGAAGAGCCATAGAGGTCACAGTAGCTTAACCAGACCGTTTTAATGCCCCTTGGAAGAGAGATGGAGGTCAGAGTGGTTTGACAAGACGTTTTAATGCCCCTTGCAAGATACTGATAGGTCAGACTGATTTTACAAGACAGTTTTAATGCCCCTTGGAAGAGACGTGGAGGTCAGAGTGGTTAAACAAGGCTGTTTTAATGCACCTTGGAAGAGACGTGGAGGTCACAGTAGCTTAACAAGACTGTTTTAATGCCCCTTGGAAGAGACGTGGAGGTCAGAGTGGTTTAACAAGACGGTTTTAATGCCACTTGGAAGAGACGTGGAGGTCACAGTAGCTAAGCAAGACGGTTTTAATGCCCCTTGGAAGAGACGCGCAGTTCAGAGTGGTTTAACAAGATGGTTTTAATGCCCTTGGAAGAGACGTGGAGGTCACAGTAGCTTAACAAGACGGTTTTAATGCCCCTTTGAAGAGACGTGGAGATCACAGTAGCTTAACAAGATGGTTTTAATGCCCAATGGAATAGACATGGAGGTCAGAGTGGTTTAACAAGATGGTTTTAATGCCCCTTGGAAGAGACGTGGAGGTCACAGTAGCTTAACAAGACTGTTTTATTGCCCCTTGTAAGAGACATGGAGGTCAGAGTGGTTTAACAAGACGGTTTTAATGCCCCTTTGAAGAGACGTGGAGATCACAGTAGCTTAACAAGATGGTTTTAATTCCCATTGAAAGAGACGAGGAGGTCAGAGTGGTTTAACAAGATGGTTTTAATGCCCCTTGGAAGAGACGTGGAGGTTAGAGTGGTGTAACAAAATGGTTTTAATGCCCCTTGGAAGAGACGTGGAGGTCACATTAGCTTAAAAAGACGGTTTTAATGCCCGTTGGAAGAGTCATGGAGGTCACAGTAGCTTAACAAGTCAGTTTAATGCCCCTTGGAAGAGACATGGAGGTCAGAGTGGTGTAACAAGATGGTTTTAATGCTCCTTCGAAGAGACGTTGAGTTCAGAGTAGTTTAACAAGACGTTTTAATGCCCCTTGTAAGATACATGTAGGTCAGACTGGTTTAACAAGGCTGTTTTAATGCCCCTTGGAAGAGACGAGGAGGTCAGAGTGGTTTAACAAGGCTGTTTTAATGCCCCTTGGAAGAGATGTGGAGGTCACAGTAGCTTATCAAGATGGTTTTAATGCCCCTTGGAAGAGACGTTGAGGTGAGAGTGGTTTAACTAGATGGTTTTAATGCCACTTGGAAGAGACGTGGAGGTCACAGTAGCTTAAGAAGACGGTTTTAATGCCCCTTGGAAGAGACGCGCAGTTCAGAGCGGTTTAACAAGATGGTTTTAATGCCCCTTGGAAGAGACGTGGAGGTCACAGTAGCTTAACAAGATTGTTTTAATGCCCCTTGGAAGAGACGTGGAGGTCACAATAGCTTAAAAAGACGGTTTTAATGCCCATTTGAAGAGACGTGGAGATCACATTAGCTTAACAAGATGGTTTTAATGCCCATTGGAAGAGACGTGGAGATCAGAGTGGTTTAAAAAGATGGTTTTAATGCCCCTTGGAAGAGACGTGGAGGTCACAGTAGCTTAACAAGACGGTTTTATTGCCCCTTGGAAGAGACATGGAGGTCAGAGTGGTTTAACAAGATGGTTTTAATACCCCTTGGAAGAGAAGGGGAGGTCACAGTAGCTTAACAAGACGGTTTTAATGCCCTTTGGAAGAGACGTGGAGGTCACAGTAGCTTAACAAGACGGTTTTAATGCCCCTTGGAAGAGACGTGGAGGTCACAGTAGCTTAACAAGAAGGTTTTAATGCCCCTTGGTAGAGACGTGGAGGTCACAGTAGCTTAACAAGACAGTTTTAATGCTCCTTGGAAGAGACATGGAGGTCAGAGTTGTTTAACAAGTCGGTTTTAATGCCCCTTGCAAGAGACGTGGAGGTCAGAGTGGTTTAGCAAGACGGTTTTAATGCCCCTTGGAAGAGACGTGGAGTTCAGAGTGGTTTAACAAGATTGTTTTAATGCCCCTTGGAAGAGACGTGGAGGTCACAGTAACTTAACAAGACAATTTTAATGCCCCTTGGAAGAGACGTGGAGGTCAGAGTGGTTTAACAATACAGTTTTAATGTCCCTTGGAAGACACGTGGAGGTCACAGTAGCTTAACAAGACAGTTTTAATGTCCCTTGGAAGAGACGTGGAGGTCAGAGTAGCTTAACAAGACGGATTTAATGCCCCTTGGAAGAGACGTGGAGGTCAGAGTGGTTTAACAAGACAGTTTTAATGCCACTTGGAAGAGACGTGGTGGTCACAGTAGCTTAAAAAGACGGTTTTAATGCCCCTTGGAAGAGACGTGGAGGTCACAGTAGCTTAACAAGACAGTTTTAATGCCCCTTGGAAGAGACGTGGAGGTCAGAGTGGTTTAACAAGACGGTTTTAATACCACTTGGAAGAGACGTAGAGGTCACAGTAGCTTAACAAGACGGTTTTAATGCCCCTTGGAAGAGACGTGGAGGTCACAGTAGCTTAACAAGATGGTTTTAATGCCCCTTGGAAGAGACGTGGAGGTCACAGTAGCTTAACAAGACAGTTTTAATGCCCCTTGGAAGAGACGTGGAGGTCAGAGTGGTTTAACAAGATGGTTTTAATGCCCTTTCGAAGAGACGTGGAGGTCACAGTAGCTTAACAAGACAGTTTTATTGCCCCTTGGAAGAGACATGGAGGTCAGAGTGGTTTAGTAAGATGGTTTTAATGCCCCTTGGAAGAGACGTGGAGGTCACAGTAGCTTAACAAGACTGTTTTAATGCCCCTTGGAAGAGACGTGGAGGTGACAATAGCTTAAAAAGACAGTTTTAATGCCCCTTTGAAGAGACGTTGAGATCACAGTAGCTTAACAACATGGTTTTAATGCCCATTGGAAGAGACGTGGAGGTCAGAGTGGTTTAACAAGATGGTTTTAATGCCCCTTGGAAGAGACGTAGAGGTCACAGTAGCTTAACAAGACGGTTTTATTGCCCCTTGGAAGAGACATGGAGGTCAGAGTGGTTTAACAAGATGGTTTTAATGCCCGTTGGAAGAGACGGGGAAGACACAGTAGCTTAACAAGACAGTTTTAATGCCCCTTGGAAGAGACGTGGAGGTCACAGTAGCTTAACAAGACGGTTTTAATGCCCCTTGGAAGAGACGTGGAGGTCACAGTAGTTTAATAAGATGGTTTTAATGCCCCTTGGAAGAGACGTGGAGGTCAGAGTGGTTAAACAAGATGGTTCTAATGCCCATTGTAAGGGACTTGGACGTCGCAGTAGCTTAACAAGACAGTTTTAATGCCCCTTGGAAGAGACATGGAGGTCAGAGTGGTTTAACAAGTTGGTTTTAATGCCCCTTGCAAGAGACGTGGAGGTCAGAGTGGTTTAACAAGACGGTTTTAATGCCCCTTGGAAGAGACGTGGAGGTCAGAGTGGTTTAACAAGACTTTTAATGCCCCTTGGAAGAGACATGGAGGTCACAGTAACTTAACAAGACGGTTTTAATTCCCCTTGGAAGAGACGTGGAGGTCAGAGTGGTTTAACAAGACAGTTTTAATGCCACTTGGAAGAGACGTGGAGGTCACAGTAGCTTAACACGATAGTTTTAATGCCCCTTGGAAGAGACGTGGAGGTCACAGTAGCTTAAAAAGACGGTTTTAATGCCCCTTGGAAGAGACGTGGAGGTCACAGTAGCTTAACAAGATGGTTTTAATGCCCCTTGGAAGAGACGTGGAGGTCAGAGTGGTTTAACAAGACTGTTTTAATGCCCCTTGGAAGAGACGTGGAGGTCACAGTAGCTTAACAAGATGGTTTTAATGCCCCTTGGAAGAGACGTGGAGGTCAGAGTGGTTTAACAAGACGGTTTTAATGCCACTTGGAAGAGATGTGGAGGTCACAGTAGCTTAACAAGAAGGTTGTAATGCCCCTTGGTAGAGACGTGGAGGTCACAGTAGCTTAACAAGACAGTTTTAATGCTCCTTGGAAGAGACATGGAGGTCAGAGTGGTTTATCAAGTCGGTTTTAATGCCCCTTGCAAGAGACGTGGAGGTCAGAGTGGTTTAGCAAGACGGTTTTAATGCCCCTTGGAAGAGACGTGGAGTTCAGAGTGGTTTAACAAGATTGTTTTAATGCCCCTTGGAAGAGACGTGGAGGTCACAGTAACTTAACAAGACAATTTTAATGCCCCTTGGAAGAGACGTGGAGGTCAGAGTGGTTTAACAATACAGTTTTAATGTCCCTTGGAAGACACGTGGAGGTCACAGTAGCTTAACAAGACAGTTTTAATGTCCCTTGGAAGAGACGTGGAGGTCAGAGTAGCTTAACAAGACGGATTTAATGCCCCTTGGAAGAGACGTGGAGGTCAGAGTGGTTTAACAAGATGGTTTTAATGCCCTTTGGAAGAGACGTGGAGGTCACAGTAGCTTAACAAGACAGTTTTATTGCCCCTTGGAAGAGACATGGAGGTCAGAGTGGTTTAATAAGATGGTTTTAATGCCCCTTGGAAGAGACGTGGAGGTCACAGTAGCTTAACAGGACTGTTTTAATGCCCCTTGGAAGAGACGTGGAGGTGACAATAGCTTAAAAAGACAGTTTTAATGCCCCTTTGAAGAGACGTTGAGATCACAGTAGCTTAACAACATGGTTTTAATGCCCATTGGAAGAGACGTGGAGGTCAGAGTGGTTTAACAAGATGGTTTTAATGCCCCTTGGAAGTGACGTAGAGGTCACAGTAGCTTAACAAGACGGTTTTATTGCCCCTTGGAAGAGACATGGAGGTCAGAGTGGTTTAACAAGATGGTTTTAATGCCCCTTGGAAGAGACGTGGAGGTCACAGTAGCTTAACAAGACGGTTTTAATGCCCCTTGGAAGAGACGTGGAGGTCACAGTAGCTTAATAAGATGGTTTTAATGCCCCTTGGAAGAGACGTGGAGGTCAGAGTGGTTAAACAAGATGGTTCTAATGCCCATTGTAAGGGACTTGGACGTCGCAGTAGCTTAACAAGACAGTTTTGATGCCCCTTGGAAGAGACATGGAGGTCAGAGTGGTTTAACAAGTTGGTTTTAATGCCCCTTGCAAGAGACGTGGAGGTCAGAGTGGTTTAACAAGACGGTTTTAATGCCCCTTGGAAGAGACGTGGAGGTCAGAGTGGTTTAACAAGACTGTTTTAATGCCCCTTGGAAGAGACATGGAGGTCACAGTAACTTAACAAGACGGTTTTAATTCCCCTTGGAAGAGACGTGGAGGTCAGAGTGGTTTAACAAGACAGTTTTAATGCCACCTGGAAGAGACGTGGAGGTCACAGTAGCTTAACACGATAGTTTTAATGCCCCTTGGAAGAGACGTGGAGGTCACAGTAGCTTAAAAAGACGGTTTTAATGCCCCTTGGAAGAGACGTGGAGGTCACAGTAGCTTAACAAGATGGTTTTAATGCCCCTTGGAAGAGACGTGGAGGTCAGAGTGGTTTAACAAGACTGTTTTAATGCCCCTTGGAAGGGACGTGGAGGTCACAGTAGCTTAACAAGATGGTTTTAATGCCCCTTGGAAGAGACGTGGAGGTCAGAGTGGTTTAACAAGACGGTTTTAATGCCACTTGGAAGAGACGTGGAGGTCACAGTAGCTTAACAAGACGGTTTTAATGCCCCTTGGAAGAGAAGTGGAGGTCACAGTAGCTTAACAAGATGGTTTTAATGCCCCTTGGAAGAGACGTGGAGTTCAAAGTGTTTTATCAAGACGGTTTTAATGCCCCTTGGAAGAGACGTGGCGGTCAGAGTGTTTTAACAAGACGGTTTTAATGCCCCTTGAAAGAGATGTGGATGTCACAGTAGCTTAACAAGACGGTTTTAATGCCCCTTAAAAGACTGATGCAGTACAGCATATTAAAACATTATTCCCATTATTGGGGACGGGGTCACCCATAGTCTTTGCCTATGCCTTCTAAGCAAAAGCTGCCCAAAATTAGGACGGGGGAACTTGCAATGCTGGCAACACGGACCACAGTCACCCTGGTGGTATAGTGGTTGTGGAGGCTGATGATAAGGAGAAGAGCAAAAAACAGCCGAAATGAGGAAGCGTATACCCATGTGTGCGTGTGAAGCGGTGCATGGGAATACACCTCCCGAAATAACACAGTGGATTTGACTTTATGTTACTCTGCTATCATTTGGTGATGTTGAGAAGTCTGGCCCCATCCAGCCCTTGTTCATTTTGATAAGGGTCAGCTTGTCAGCATTGTCAGTTGACAGGCGAGTGCGCTTAACAGTTATAATTCCCCCAGTGGCACTAAAAACATGCTCCGATAACACGCAAGCGGCAGAGCAGGCAAGGACCTCCAAGGCGTACAGAGTGAGTTGATTTCCAATGTCCAGCTTGGATACCCAATAATTAAAAGGCACAGAGGAATCACGGAGGACGCTGGTACGGTCGGCAAGGTACTCCCTCACCATCTTTTGAAACTTTCCACTTCTTGTGAGAGTACCCCGCACCTCAGTGCCTGTAAGCTGGGCGGATCTGAGAAAACTGTCCCAGAACGTTGATAGGGTTCCCCTGCCTCTGCTGGATTTTGGTTGCGTCTCTCTCGCCTGTACACCTTGGTTGGACAACGAACTGTGACCTCAGCCACTAGCGTGTTCAGATGGGAACTTTTTTAACAGTTCTGCAGCAAGGACCTTCTGGTACTGCCCCATTTTTGTAGACCTCTCCACCTCAGGAATAAGAGAGTGAAAGTTTAGTGGGGGTCTAAAAGTGTCACCAACCAGTAATGACTGTCACCCAACATTTTGACAACGCGATGGTCACGGTTAAGGTAGCGTAACATAAAGTCAGCCATGCGTGCCAGACTGGTAACGGGCAAGACTTCCATGTCCTCACCAAGATGATGACTGCCCATGCTCTCCTCCCCCTGCTCCTCCCCCCTGTCCTCAGGCCACCGACGGTATGACAGTTGTACAGGTACTACCGTCTACAGCGCATGACACCAGCTCCTGTTGTTCCTCCTCCTCCTCTTCCTCTCCCTCATTGTCCCCCAATGCACGTTGGGATGAGATGAGGCTGGGCTGTGTGTAATCGCCGCTACGGCTTCTTGATCCATCTCATCATACTCTGGCTGCAATGCCTCCTCTTTAATTCTCTGCAGAGAGCGTTGCAAAAGACAGACAAGTGGGATGCTGACACTAATGATGGCGTTATCGCCACTCACCATCTTGGTGGACTCCTCAAAGTTTATCAGGATGGTACATATGTCAGACATCCAGGTCCACTCCTGAGGTCTTATGTGTGGAGTCTGACCTGAATATCGATGGCCTTGTTGCAGCTTGTACTCCACAACTGTTCTCTTCTGCTCACAAATCCTTTGCAACATGTAGAGGGTAGAGTTCCAACGTGTGGGGACATCACACACCAGTCGGTGTGTCGGAAGCTGCTGCAACACAGCAAGGGCGGAGGAAGCTGTAGCCGACTTGCGAAAATGAGCTGACAGGCGGCGTACTTTGATGAGCAGATCTGGCAACTCGGGGTACGATTTAAGAAACCTCTGTACCACGAGGTTAAGCACATGAGCCAGGCATGGTACGTGTGTGATGTCGCCTCGCCTCAGAGCCGCCACCAGGTTACGGCCATTGTCACACACGCCCATGCCTGGATGTAGGTTCAGCAGTCTCAGCCACAGTTCTGCCTGCTCTTTCACAGCAGTCCACAACTCACAAGCAGTGTGAGGTTTATCACCTAAGCTTATGAGTTTCAGCACAGCCTGTTGCCGCTTGGCTGAGGCAGTACTGCAGTGCTTCCAGCTTGTAACTGATGTGGTGATATCTTAGATGGAGGCTGAACATGATGAGGAGGAGGAGGATGATGCGCAGGAGCTGTACACTGTGGGGGCAACTCTGACTGACATAGGGCCTGCAATCCTCGGTGTGGGGAGGATGTGTTCTGTCCCAAGGTCCGACTGGGTCCCTGCTTCCACTATGTTTACCCAGTGTGCCGTCAGGGAGATGTACTGTCCCTGGCCACAAGCACTTGTCCACTTGTCCGTTGTCAGGTGGACTCTCCCAGTAACTGCATTGTTGAGGGCACAGCAGATGTTTTGGGACACGTGCTTGTGTAGTGCGGGGATGGCACACCGGGCAAAATAGTGTTGGCTAGGGACCGAGTACCGAGGGACGGCCACCGCCATAAGGTTGCAGAAGGATTCCGTCTCCACCAGCCTAAAAGGCAGCATTTCCAACGCAAGCAGTCGTGAAATGTGCGAATTTAGGACTGTGGCCTGTGGGTCGTTGGCTGCTAATTTGCTCTTTCGTTCAAAGGTTTGGGATATGGACAATTGAACGCTGCGCTGAGACGTGGACATGGACATTGATGCTGTTTCTTGAGAAACTGCCATAACAAGTGAAGACTGAGAGGAGGGGGCATCTTTGCATGCAGTATGGACAGGGCAATGCCTTGCACGCATAACATGGGGTTCTCTTACATGCACAACAGCAGAAGAAGCAGTGGTGACACCCGCTGACTCTGGTCGTGGACCCTGGGGTTCGCCCCACAAAGTTGGGTGCTTTGCTGACATGTGCCTGATCATGCTGGTGGTGGTCAGGCTGGTAGTTTTGTCACCCTGGCTGATGCTGGTCTGGCAGGTGGTACAAATGGCCTTTTTGGGGTTATCAGCAGAGCCTTTAAAAAAATTCCAGACTCTGGAAGACTTACCGGTTGTACTGGCAATGTTCCTCGTGTTGGTGTTACGGGGAACGGTTGCCCACCTTCTGTCTGCGGCCACCACACTGCTTCTTCCTACTTGTTGGGGTACTCTGCCTCCCTCCCCCTGTGTGCTGTGGGCCTCGCTCTGCGTGTCCTCCTGCCACGTTGGGTCAGTTACTAGATCATCCACCACCTCCTCCTCTTCCACTTCCGCACCATGGTCCTCCTCCTCACTTTGTGGCAATTGTGTCTCGTCATCGTCCACCTCATGTGACAAATTGCCAGCATCGCCTTCCTGTGGCCGTGGCTGTTCAAATATTTGGCCATCGCTACATGGGATCTCCTCTTCCACCACTTCAAGCGGAGCAGGCGAGGGGCCCAAATATGGAAATGGACCAGTGAACAGCTCTTCAGAGTGTCCAACTGTGGGATCAGTTGCTGTCTGACGACACTCCGCATGATGGGAGGAAGGAGCATCAGGGTGAAGAGGAATATGCAGTCGAGACTCACGGCTACTAACACTTGACCGTGTGGAAGACAGACCGGAGGTGGTGGTGCCCAGGTGACTGGAAGTATTATCGGCTATCCAATTAATAACCTGTTCACATTGATCAGTTCGCAATTGTGGTGCTGTTGTGTGCTTCCCTAGTAATTCGGTCAAGAACTGGGAGCGAGAAGATGTGGCTGTTGGTTGTGGCACATTTTCACCTTGGCCACGGTCCCGTCCTCTGCACGCACCATCATCAGAACGTCCAGTTCCACATCCCTTGCCACGCGCCTTGCCCAATGTAAATGAAGTAAAATAGCTTACACTCGCACTGTCATTGGCAAAATGGTAATAATAAGGAGATTTGAACCATGGAAGAGGAAAACCACAGTATCTTTTAAACAGATATATTTGTGTCTGAACAGTCAGTGAGACACTCAAAATGTTATTTTTATGCAAACAGGTGGATTACACCCAGATTTGAACCGTGGGAGAGGAAAACCACAGTTCTAGTTATCTGGCCAACAGATATATTTGTGTCTGAACAGTCAGCGAGACACTCAAAATGTTTTTTTTGTTATTGAAAAAAGGCAAAAAAGTGGATAATACAGAGATTTGAACGTGGAACTGCAAAACCACAGTTCTAGTTTTCTGGCCTACACCAGACTCTTTTAAACAGATATATTTGTGTCTGAACAGTCAGCCAGACACTCAATTTTTTTTTTTGGGGGGGGGGAATACCACAAGGTTAATAAGATGGGTATTTGTACAGTCTGACTGAGGGGGAAAAAAAAAAAAGAGGATTTAGATTAAAAAAAAAGGATTTTTCCTGGCCCCTGAGACCTGGGGCTAAGTCTAGCAATTTGAGCAGCGGTAGCACACAGGACTGTAATGCAGTGTTTGTTGGTATAACCACTGCGTCTCCTATACAGCCTGCCTGCCTGATATCTGGGATGGATATTAGTCCTGAGAAGGACTGTTTGTTTGATTTGGCAGGCTTTAGAGACCCTGCACTACCTATTTCGCACTATATATCTCTCCCTAACTCAGCAGCACTGACCCTACACTGTCTGATCCCGGGCGACTGTGCCCAAGATGACAGCGCCCTATTTTAAATACTCGAGGTGACGCTGTGCGGCCAGCCAACATGGCTGCGGCATTACAGTGACTGGCTGGCAATCCCTGCATATTCATTGGCTGTGTAAAGAGCGCCAAACATGCAGGACGGAGACCCGTGCTCCTTCCCGAGTAACCTGGAAATGCTCGGTGCTCGCCGAACAACCCGAGTAGTGAGATGCTCGGGCGAGTACCGAGCAGTGTCGAGCATGCTCGCTCAACACTACTCGCTACACAAAAAAATAAGACTTAACAGTGTAACATCTATAAAAAAATAAAAATGTTATAGGCTCAGAAAATTATGACAGTAACTCACATTTTTTATTTATAAACTATTATTTTTTTTCCATTGCTTTAACCCCCTACCGACATGTGACATACAGTTACGACATTTGCCACCTTGTTGACTTTGATGCGGGCTCGCAAGCTGTGCCCGCCTCTTTTCTGGCAGATAATGGCTGTGATATTCAGATATTCAGCCACTATCTGGCTGTTAAGCTATTAAATACTGCTGTCAATCCCTGACAGCAGCATTTTCTGTGTGCCAGCAGGGGGTGCTCATCATTCTACACAGCAGTACTGTAATATTATTTATATAGGACATAATACCCTAAAGAACTAATCAATACAGTAGAAAGTGAATAAAATGTTTTTAAAATATGAAAAAATTATAAAATTTCAAATCACTCAACTTTTCCACCATTACAAAATAAATAAATAAAAAAAAAAATAATTACACATATTTCTTATTACTATGTCTGTAAAAGTCCGATCTATCAAAATATAAAATCAGGGCTAAAGATGAGCGAACCCGATCTTAAAAGTTCAATGTTCGTACTGGACAATTAGTGTCCAGTTTAATTTTAGTGTTAGGACTCGCAAGTGTGAGGACCCTTGACGTGGGTTGTGAGCTTGCGTATTTTGGCCAAAATATTAACTAATACCTCATGTGGTGTATTTATTTTATGGAAAGGGAAAAGAAAAAAAAACAGCTCACCTCCATGAACCAGCTGGGTGTCTCCGGGATCCGTGATCAGCGCTGCTGCTTGCGCTCAGTAGACAGGTAATAGGAAAGACGATGATCCAGCTCCACAGACTCCAATAATAAAAACAAATGTCTTTTATTTTAAATTTTTAAAAAATATCCAGATAGCGATAATGTAACTCCAGATATTTTTCATCTTTTTTGCACATTTTTATGCAGGATGCAGCCAGGCCCTTTTGTGTTGTCTGGGTGAATCGGAGCGTCTGTCTTTGTGGGGTGCGCTTATATAGTGCTGGACAATCCTGCCTGATCTAATATTATGGGCGTCATCAATAGGATGTAAGCCAGACACTGTGCATCACACGTATCTTTGTGACTGGCGTCCTATGCAAGCCACATTGGTCTGCATGTGTAATACTACACAGCCACCCCCTCCATGAATTTGTAGGTCAGTGAGTGGCTGTTTGCATCAGTATTTTGCACATGTGCTGCCCTCGTGTTTATCATGGGGGTTTGCTGCATCCTGCTAGTGCATTGTTAATCTGACCTGGTGTTGGTATTATCTTTTATCTTTTTCTGTGATGTTTTTTTAAATTTTATCCCATGTTATCCTTTTTTAATTTTAGAGAGAGAGAGACAGAATGAATATTCCAGCTCAAAAGTTCGGGTCCCCATTATAAAGTTCATGTCATGTACCAGAACTAGAATTTCCATGGGTCCGCTCATCCCTACTTAGGGCACAAAAAATAAGCCCTCACACAGCTCCATTGACTAAATATTGAAAATTTTACAGATCTTGGAAAATGGCAACATAAGTAAAAGTAATTTTTATTATATATTGAAAACTGTGAATAAAAACTCCAAAAAACAATTATGGAATTGTGCTTTTTTTCAATATTTCAGCACTTGGAATATTTTCCAGCTTTCCAATACATCACAACGGGTACTCGTTGCTCGAGTCGAACAAATTGGAATGCTCGAGTGCTCGACCCGAGCAACGAGCCCAATGTAAGTCTATGGGAAACTCGAGCATTTTTCCAGCGGCCGCCACCCCCGGAGGTCGGCAGTGGGCCTAAAATTGCCAAAATCGAAGAGAACAGTGCTCAAATGACATGAGAACATCATGGGGAAGGACCCTCAAAGCATCTCTGACTTTCAGGTCACTGCTGTGAACAATGTTGTCAAAGTATTACGCCACTTTTACGGACTTACAATAAAACATACAAAAACGAAACCCAAATTTATTTTCCTGGTTAAGTTATGTTAAGGAATATCCTTTCCAGGGAAATTACTTGTATATAAGGCAAAATAAATAACCAAAAACAAAAATTCTCCTCCACACCTTGGGCTATGTTCACACGTAGAGTTTTTGATGCATTTTTGCACTTTTGCATTGCTTTCAATAGTGAAAAATGCATTCACCAGGAAATGTCATTTTAACATTTTACAACCTTATCTGGCCATGTGGTGTGTGAGACATCATCAGACACATCCTGTTTCCTTTATGAAGGAGGGACTCTGAAAGTCACAAACATTATTTTTATAGGGCCATCAGGCGGCTCTTACTATTCTTAAGGCCCAGCAGTCGGCTATGATTTGTTGTTCCCATTATTAAATAGTGTGTCTTCTATACTGTTATTTGGTATGCAGTGACTGCAAGGGCTGCCAAAATTAGTGAAAAACCCCAATACCAATTTAAAGACACATAGAGCTGGGCAACAGTAATGACATGTTCCCATTAGAAAGGAGTGGGTCTCCCATACTGTTTGCCTATGCAGTGAATGCAACAGCTGCCAAACATTTGGAGGAACTCCAATATCCCTTGCAAGAGATGTAGAGGTCGTAGGGCCTCCTGAAAACAATGCTCCCATTATTAGGAAGTGGGTCTCTTATACTGTTTGCCTATGCAGTGAATGCAACGGCTGCCAAAAATTTGGAGGAACTCCAATGTCCCTTGCAAGAGACGTAGAGGTCGGAGGGCCTCCTGAAAACAATGTTCCCATTTTTAGGAAGTAGGTCTCCCATACTGTTTGCCTATGCAGTGAATGCAATGGTTGCCAAAAATTTGGAGGAACTTCAATGTCCCTTGCAAGAGACATAGATATGGTGAAATAGTAGATATTGCGGTGATATGGTGGTGGAGGATGAGGATGAGGAGAAGGAGGAGGACAAAAGTAAATAGACAACATCAGGAAGCTTATACTGCCTGAGTGTGAAGACTGGGGTGCATGGGAATAGAGTTAGACCTCCCCAAAAAAAGACTCTGTATTTGATTTTATGCTATGCTGCTAGCATTCGGTAGTGTTGAGAAGTCTGGCCCAATGCAACTTTTGTTCATTTTTATAAGAGGCAGCCTGTCAGCATTTTCAGTAGACTGGCGGATGCGCCTATTGATTATAATTCTACCAGCGGCACTAAAAACCCGCTCTGACAAAATGCAGGCCAGGACCTCCAAGGCATAGAGAGCCAGTTCATGCCATGTGTCCAGCTTGGATAGCCAATAATTATAAGGCACAGAGGAATCACGGAGGACATTGGTGCGGTTGGCAAGGTACTCTCTCAGCATTTTCTGAAAATTTTCCCTCCTTGTGAGAGTACCCCGTGCCTCAGGGCCTGTGCGATGGGAGGGTCTGAGAAAACTGTCCCCGAACTTTGACAGTGTTCCCCTGCCTCTGCTAGATTGCATTTGTGTCTCTATCGCCTGTACTACTTGGTTGTCCAACGAACTGTGACTTCTTCCGCCAGTGTTTTCAAATGGGAATTTTTTTAATAATTCCGCAACGAGGGCATTCTGGTATTGCTCCATTTTATTAGGCCTGTCCGGCAAGAGAATAAGAGACAGAAAGTTCACCTTGTAGCATGGGTCTAGAAGTGTCACCAACCAGTAATGACTGCCACCCAAAATTTGGACAATGCGAGGGTCACGAGAAAAGCAGCATAACATAAACTCAGCCATTTTTGCCAGACTGCAAAGAGGCAAGACTGTGAAGTATGGACTGGCTTTCCATGGTGATAATGATATTTTTATCTATGAAGGACCCCCTCCCCCCTTAAGCATTATATATTTCTCCCTAAACCAGTTTAACAGATACAGAATCCACCTCGTATAGGAATGCCACTTCGTATAGGAATGTGTCCAGGAATGTGTCCACGCTTGACAACGAAAAGACAACACCAGAACCAGATGTGCTGCTTCATTGTTGTTCAAGGACTGAACTCTGAGTTGTGATTGGGTGATGGAAACTAAGAAGGAATGTCTGTAAACCTATATAACCTGTCTATGCAATACAAGGGTTACAGATTTCCACGGAATCCTCCCAAACTGAGACCTGTCTCTGTCTGGTTCCTTATTGTCTGCTCGAGCCTAAAATATTTGTAAACCACATTGATGACCTTGAGGACCCCCTGGAGGTCCCCCAACAGCCTGGCGCCCAACGTGGGGCCCCCAAAAGGAGCACCCCAAAACCCGAGAGTTCGGTGAAATTCGCGGTCGAGCGGCGGAAGCCTCCTCTCTCCAAAGCAGGACTGATCAACCCCCCGAACTACGGTAAGTGTTACATACTGTGTATTCACTGCCGTTTGTTGGGTTTAGAGAGAGGTGGTGAAACGCTGCTGCCCACCACATCTCGCCGAGTTGGGGTGACCAGAAGTGACCCGGTAGCTGGTGCCCACTGGGGGCCCATTAGCACAAACACACTCCCCGAGGTGTACGTGAAACAATGTCACAGAGGATCATAAGGTGGTCATTGGTTCTGAATATAATAGGTTGAAGCTGACGGTTTGACAACAGTGAGATTTGATTCTCCTTGTCTGTATTTGAGACAAGGCAGTGTCTGTGATTGAAGATTGGGAAGGGCTGTAAAAGGCGTAGCTAGTCACGCCTGGAGGAGATGTCTGTATAGGAACTCCTCCTCCTTTTACGGACCACCGTGGTTGCTTACCTAGTGAAGGGAGTTAGAGTAGGGGTGGAACGCCCGGTATCGGCCAGACCGCAGTATGCACCAAAATAGTCTTTAGTTCTTGTCAAATCATCATTTTAGTCAAGGAATAGACAGGATGTTTAGGTGGGGTAAGAAGCGGGATAGCGAGCGAGAGGATCTACAGGATGTAATTACTCTAGTTGCCAATAGAGAGGGGAAGAAAGCGGTGAAGAACAGTACTACACTGTTCAAACTATTAGGCATGCCGAAGAGTGGCCGCTTAAAACCTTTAATGAGAAGAAGGGAAAGTTAAGTGATGAGGGTTTGTTGGATGTTGCGAAGACTTTCTTTGCTGTAGCGTGCGCATTGAAACAAGAAGGATATGTAGAGATTGAGGAAGAAGGCAAAGATGGTGTATTCATGTACTACTACATGCAGCAGGAAACGGGGAAGGAACAGAAAGACCCCTAGGCAGGTTGCTTTGTTGCCCGTACCTACTACTGATCCGCCCACTGATCTCTTAGTGGACGTTGACGGCCCAAATCCCGCCCCTAATGTACACCCACCCATAGAGCCAACATCCAAACCATCTCCGCCCGCCGACAGGTACCCCAGTATACCAGCTGCTCTGTCAGTCCCTGTCCCTAATCCCCCACCGTACGATCCTGCTGGCTGGACATGCGATAGGTGTGGGTGCCAGAATGCTGACTGGCGGGACACTTGCTACAACTGTGGAGCTCACCGTCCACACCCAACCCGGGCCTTAAAAGCCCCTGCCTTTCCCTTGTTAGCCCCCGATGGAGGATATTATGTGCCCCGACCCCCGACCCCTGGGAGTGGAGAAATTCAATTACCCCTACAACTACCACTTCCTACGGTGCCAGCTATGCCTAGCCTCCCTCTAGATCGAGAATCTAGTGCTGCCGCCACCCCTACATACCATGACCCCACTAGTAGCGAGGATACAATCCCAGGGCACCATGAATATTTCTCATCACGGTATTCGGAGATATTCAGAAGCCCTAATAGGGCTGGAATATTGTTCAGGATTGGGATCGGTGACCTTCCCACCCAGCGTGTAGGAGTCATAGTAAATTCAGCTAACTCCACTTTGCAGCACCAAAGCGGCCAAGCTCCTACCATATCAGCGCAAGGAGGCCCGAGCATTCAGCACGAATCCAATGAATACGTACAGCAACAGGGCCTTATTGTTCCAGGACAGATAGGAGTGACAAGAGCAGGTGCCCTCCCCGCTATATACGTGATACATGCAGTGGGTCCCCGGTATAATGCCCAGAATCCCGGTGAGTCGCGAGAAATCCTTGAGACAGCTGTACGTAATGCCATACAATATACATGTGATATGACTCCCGTGATCCTCTACCAGAAATCTATGGCTATACCCTTAATTTCTGGTGGAATATTTGGATACCCAAAGGAAGAGGCTGCCAAAATGATCACGGCTGCAATTATAAATCAGATTCAGACAAGTAACCTCAGGCTGGAAGAAATATGTTTATTGTTAGATGGAGAGCTCACAGTACATCATGCGAGATGGGAAGCTGAGCGGCACCAGCCCCCACCTCCTGCCAACCCTCCAGCGCCAGCAGCTCCACATATTGCGCCTGCTGTGGATGATTTCGAGTCAGAAGTCGAAGAACTGCGGGGCGCGCCTGTGTCCCCACCCAGATATGTCCCCTTCACCCCCACGCAGGTTAACACTCTCGCTAATCAGCTCCCAGACCCAGAATACCATCCCATGCCCTTTTACCGTAAAGTTAAGCAAAATCATGAAATTTACTCAGCGCCCCGTAGAGATCTTGTTCACTTGATCCGGGTTAAAGCAGGAGATAGTTACTGGCCGCTCATGGAGTCATACCTCTCCTATAATGACAGCCTAGATGACACCACTTATGAGAGCGGAGCTGATTTCTGCTCCACCCTTAAGCTTTGGGCACAAGACCAACTTGCTGAACAATCCACAACGCTTAGGGATGTAATACAAGAAAAGGGAGAATCTGTTGAAAAATTCTATGCCCGACTGATGCAAATTTTTAAAGATTTTGGGTTTTCTGCTCATAACCGCACCCAGCAACTGCTTCTGAGTGGGGCCTTCGTAGAAGGACTGCGTCGGGAACTCAGGGAAACTATATTGCTCACCCGACCGGAAATTGCCACCATTACCATGAAAGATATATTAACTGTTGCTAAAAGTTTCCAAAAAATGATGGCCAAACCGCTGACCGCTAAGGCCAAGACTAGAGATGAGCGTTGTTCTACTCGAACTGTTCGCCAATCTCAAATTCGAGCTGTTTTGGGCGGTGTTCGAGCCGTTCGGCAAACACGAACAATTTGAGAAAAATTCGGCTGTTCGAGGTTATGTTCGATAACTGTTCGTGCACCAAAATCATAACTGGATTTTTTCTCAGTAATGATGAAAATTAATGTTAATACGCAGTTTGAGTGTACAGCGGGGTGGGGGGAGGGGCAGGGGATGGATCTCTGCAGGAACAATGAAGATCTCCATTTTTTTTTTCTCTTTCCCGCATTTACAGTGGGGAGGTGCAATCTGTCAGCCTATCAGCAGCGCACACACGGAGCGAAGTGCTTTTTTTCACACAAGCAAGGGCATGTGTCATTGGCAGTGTATGTCACATGTCCTTGCCCTATAAGACCAAGCCATTTTCCCCGTCGCCACCATTTTCTCACTGCTGCAGCTGCATGTTAGACGGCACCGCTGTTGCTGTGTGCGCTATACCTTGTTAATTTCAAGCCAATTTTCGCACAAATCTACAGATAGCTTGGGAGTAGGGAATAGTTGTGATTGCAGTCCTTTTAAGGACTAGGTTACAGCATTTCCTACGACTTTTATCAGGCAGGTCTGTGCTCTTAAATAGATAGATTGTGGGAGTAAAGACTAATTGTAATTGGAGTCCTTTTCAGGACTAGGTTACATCAGTTCCTATCAGTTTTTGCCAGGCAGGTCTGTGCCAGTGCTGTGCAAGTTTTTTTCACAGCATTTGGCTGAATCTAGCAAAGCTAATCCTTTTTGGCCTATTGCAGAGTGTGTTAGTCAGTGGAGTAGCCTATCTGTGTTGCAAGATATACCACCTGTGTATAGAATACCAATTTTTTTACTGCACCTAGTGAAGTAAAATCTTTTGGGCATAGCATCATTCTATTAGTCCATCTATACTGACCTCCATCAGGTTGCAAATTGAATATAATTTTTTTCTGCATCTAGCTCTGAAAAAATATTGGGCTTCTAGCTGTGTGTGGGACTTGTTGTATTAGTCCATCTATACTGACCTCCATCAGGTTGCAAACTGAATATATTTTTTTCTGCATCTACCTCTGAAAAAATATTGGGCTTCTAGCTGTGTGTGGGACTTGTTCTATTAATCCATCTATACAGACCTCCATCAGGTTGCAAACTGAATATATTTTTTTCTGCATCTACTGCTGAAAAAATATTGGGCTTCTAGCTGTGTGTGGGACTTGTTGTATTAGTCCATCTATACTGACCTCCATCAGGTTGCAAACTGAATATATTTTTTTCTGCATCTACCTCTGAAAAAATATTGGGCTTCTAGCTGTGTGTGGGACTTGTTCTATTAATCCATCTATACAGACCTCCATCAGGTTGCAAACTGAATATATTTTTTTCTGCATCTACCTCTGAAAAAATATGTGGCCTTCTAGCAGTGTGTGGGACTTTCTCTATTAGTCCATCTATACTGACCTCCATCAGGCTGCAAATTAAAAATAATTTTTATCTGCATCTACAGTACCTCTGAAAAAATATTTGGGCTTCTAGCTGTGTGTGGGACTTGTTCTATTAGTCCATCTATACTGACCTCCATCAGGTTGCAAATTGAATATAATTTTTATCTGCATCTAGCTCTGAAAAAATATTTGGCCTTCTAGCAGTGTGTGGGACTTTCTCTATTAGTCCATCTATACTGACCTCCATCAGGTTGCATGAGGACAGAATACCCTCCCAGAGCTGTTGCTTAGATGTGAACTGCCTACCGCCATCATAGACACTCCTTTTAATGATGCTCCAAAGTTTCTGAATGGGGTAGAGGTCAGGGGAGCATGGGGGTCACACCATAAGTTTGTCCCCTTTTATGCCCATATCAGCCAGAGATGCAGATGTTTTATGTGCAGCATGAGATGGTGCATTATCATGCAGAAAAATGATCTTGCTGTGAAATACACGGTTCTTCTTCTTGAACCATGGCAGGAAGTGCTGTTTGAGAAAATCCACATACATTATGGAGTTCATCTTTAGCGTCTTCAGGGATCCTAAAGGGGCCGACAATCTCTCTCCCCATGATTCCAGCCCAAAACATTACTCCACCTCCTCCTTGTTGGCGCTGTAGCCGTGTTTGCATGGGGTGTCCATCAACCAGCCATCCTCCACTCCATCCATCTGGACCATCGAGCGCTGCACGGCACTCATCCGTGAACAAAACAGTTTTGAAATCAGTCTTCATGTAATGTTTGGCCCACTGGAGCCGTTTCTGCTTGTGTGAAGTGGATAGAGGAGGTCGACAGGATGGCGTATGCACAGCTGCAAACCTCTGAAGGACCCTGCATCTTGTTGTTCGGGGGACGTTGGAGGCACCAGCAGCTTCAAAAACTTGTCTGCTGCTATGACAAGGCTTTTTTGCCGCTGCTCTTTCAACCTGACGTAATTGCCTGTAGGAAAGAGTCCTCAATTTGCCCTTATCAGCACGCACACGTGTGTACTGTGAATCAGCTACATACTTCTTGATTGCCAAGACACTTCATCCTGATCATCGCACAATGTTGATTGTAGTCATGCCTTAACCTAAACACTCCACAATTTGTTGCTTCTCAGCAGCCGACACATCCTTTTTCTTTCCCATTTTGGCAGAAAATGTAGGCTGCTTAATAATGTGAGACAGCCTTCTTAAGTAGTCTTGCCTTTCATTGGACACACCTGCCAAACTAATTAGCACAGGTGTCTGCAATTGCTTACAGTGATATAAAGAGCCCTGACACACATCACCATCAATGAGTTTAATTGACAAACAAACAAATTCTTCCCTTATCACTCCTAAACACTTTTTGCATAATAATTTGGAACACAGTGTACATGTGCTTTTCCACAAAACACCAGTGGTTCACGTAGTGAATCTTACAGTTCTAACTTGCCAACCGTGGTCTGTATGGAGTTGTTCAATAAAGGGCCCAAAATTAAGATAACATAGATGGGAGAGGTCTCTATGAATAGGAATTCCTAAGTATTTGATACCCTGTGAGGGCCAGGCAAAGGGAAAGTTGGACTGGATGGAATCCTATATGGATTTGGGGAGGGAGACATCGAGGGCCTCAGACTTCGCTGCATTGATTTTAAAATTTGACCATGTAACAAAGTGATCTATTTCAGCCATAACAGCATGGATGGATATATGTGATTGAGTGATATATACTAGGACATCATCAGCAAATAGAGAGCACTTGTACTCGGTGCCTACCACCTCAATCCACCTAATATTGGGGTTATGGTGAATTGATGAGAGCAGGTGCTCCGTCACTAGGATGTATAAGAGAGGGGACAGAGAACATCCCTGCCTTGTCCCATTGGTGATTGTGAAAGGTGATGAAAATGTTCTGACGCGCCCCCTGGGCCTTGAGACACCCGGAGCCGGACCCTTTTTGGTGGATGCTGGTGGTTGTAGTCTCCGTGGCGGCGACCCGGTTCCGTGGCTCAGGGCGGTCAAACCAGTGGCGGAACTATTTATGTGGTTTTGATGTTTAAATGTCCGACTACGCCACCCGTGGATTGCGGTCAGAGTGAACCGCCGCTCCAGGGCAGACCGCTGAGGCTGGTGTTGTGGGTGCAGCAGAGCGTAGCATAACTCCCCACGGGAGGAGTATAGCCTCAGGGCAGTGTATGCGGAGGATGGGGGTTATGGTGCAGGGCAGCAGCAGTAACGACACGGAGTCAGTGATGCAGTCCAGGGCCTTTACTCACAGTTCTTATTATCCAGACCACGTCTGCAGGTAACGGCTGCCCACGTCGTACTGTGCTCACCAGGTGAGGGGCTCAGACATCTCCCAGATAACTTTGGATCACTTCACAGGACCCCCTTTGTGTGTCCTTTGTCTGGCCTTTCTTACCAACCCTTCTGTCCGGCTGCCTCGGGCCTCCTCTTGGTAAACTTGGCGCCAGTTTCCCTGACCCTATGTGGTGCCTTCCTAGCGGGTGTAGCGAGGGGCTGCGCCACATAAAATGTCACAGCCTCCTGTTTCTAGCTGAGGGTCGTTTCCTGCCTCCACTAGTTTCGGGGACCGGTCTCCCCCTTTGGCCTGACCCCTCCACGCAGGTGGATTCGGGCGTGCGGTGGCGACTCGCCCGTCCGCACCTCTGGGATCCCTTCGTTCCTCGTTCCTGGAGCCTTCTCCGCTCCTCTTCCTTCCTTCTCCCTCTTCCAGGCCTGGGCCTCTGTTACTAGGCCCGCCTCCGGAGCAGAGCTCATGCAGAGCCCCTGCTCCCTGCCACTTCTGCTCAGACTTCTCTGCACTGAACTAAGATGGTGCCCACCTTTTATACTCCCTTCTCAATGCACCCAGGAACTGCTTCCTCCCTGCTCCTGCACTACAGGGTTCCCCTTCCTCAGTGTTCCCTCCCCCCACTCCAGCCAGGGACAGGGACTGTCGTGCCCATCTCAGGGGCATATTGGTCGCCCTGCCCCACGGCAATGTGGTGTAATGCATGCAGGTGTCGGGTCCTGATCCACACTACATCCTTACCTGAGAGTGAGATATCACACCTCTGGGTGAGGTGCAATACCTCTGTAGCAACCGAGCCCTCAGGGTGCTACAGTTCCATTTATCTTCAGCCTAGGTGACGTATTGCGATACAGGGCCGTGATTTTGGCTATAAAAGGGTCCCCTAGACCCCTACCCCAAGCTTTTTAAGAGAATCATATATGGTGTGCCAGGAGACTCTATGGAATGCTTTCTCAGCATCCAACGAGAGTATCTAATTACAAATTTTTAACTGCATCTAGCCCAGGAAATACTTTGTGCCTAGTAGCAGTGTCTGCTAGTCAGCGGATTATCCCGGCTGTTAAGCAAGCTACACCACCTGTAGTTTGGACACTTAATTTTTTCAAAGGAAATGCTTCGGGACCACGGGATTCTCAGTGAAGAGCATCAGGAGGCACCCCAAGGCATAGGGGCTGGGACTGGCAGTAGGGTGCCTTGCGGTGGACAGCCGAGCTCGATCCTTATAAAAGCTTTTTAACTGCAGCAGCTTTAGTGGACGCTACTGGAGCTGGAATTACGCGGCTGCTGGCATGAGACTTGCCCTCCAATAGATCCTTGTAAATGGATTTAAAGTGTATTCATTCAAATTAGAGAGACAATTTAAATTAAAAAGCTTAGAGCTGCCTCCACCACAGGGGGGCTCGCTCGACCCACCAGCGGACAGGCACCAGTATTGGGAGAGGGGGGCTGGCCGTCAGGGTTCACCGCGGCTCTGGCACAAACCCAGCGACGCGGAGGTGGCACGGGCAGGAGCGGACTGAACGTGTCGGCTTCTCACTTTTTGGATTTTAGAAGGGCATGACATGCCTATATCTGTGTCTCCCCCTCCTTTTACTCCTCCACCTCTTTTCTTTTCGCATGACTATATGTACTTGTCACTTTTCCATGTGTTAGTTGTGTCTTCTGAGCAGTTTGTCAGCTTTTGGACACCTTTGAAGGTGTTTTCTATGTGTTTCTATGTGTTTTTGTTTGCCTGCCATTGGTTTTAACGGTGTTCGAAGGTGTTCGACGAACAGTTCGACGAACAGTTCGGCGAACACACGGGTGTTCGACGAACCGAACCGAACTCGAACACTACGGGGGTGGCTCAACACTAGCCAAGACTAAACCAGCGCCTGCTTTAGCTTCAGTCCAGCCACCATTAATGGCTCCCTGTAACCAGCAGAAGCAGCAGCAGCCATACCCATCCTTGATGCTTACTAACCCGCAGGCTCAGCCCCAGATGTGGTATCCCGCTCCCTCGCCCCATCAAGATCGATCACAGAGAACAAACAGGTGCTTAAATAATGCTTCATTGGTCTGCTGGCGATGTGGAGCCCAAGGCCATTTCCAGAGAGATTGTCATATACCACAGTCCCAATTTCAGTACCATCCCCAGAATTTCCCTCAAGGACAGCAATGAGGTTCTGGCCAACCAGAGTCTACCATAATGGTCAGCTCTGCCAAGGGACACTGTTCATCCATCATCCTACCCCTGGCAGGCAGTCCGATTAAATTTATGGTGGATACTGGGGCGGCCAATTCCATAATCAAATCCTCTGATTTTCCAAGCAATCTCCCTCTTCAATTTTCTGATGATGCATTGACTCTCATTGGGGTGGATGGACAACCAACCTCTCATACTTTGACTGTCCCGATTCCTGTTGGCCCCTTTCCCAATGTGGTATCCCAGCTTGTGATCTCTGAAACCTGCCCTGTTAATTTGATGTGGTCCGATCTCCTGTCACAGTTTAAAACCAGAATTACCCACAGTGATGATGGTAATATGCATGTTGTCCTCGTCAATCCTCATACTCAACATGGGCATGAGGAAATCTGTCTGCTCAAAGCACTACCCACAATGATGATGGCTCTGTCATCACCTGCTAACAAACCCCAATATCAAGCTCTCCTGGATCAGCTACCAGACCATGTATGGTCCAAGGGTCCCGATGATATCGGATGTCTCCCAGTCGACCCTGTCATGGTTCATTTGAAACCTGGTGTCCCACTACCCAGAGTCCCCCAATACCCCCTAAAACCTGCCCAGGTGCAGGGCCTACAGCAACAAGTCAATACCCTTCTTGGAAACGGAGCCCTCAGACATTGTGTTTCTCCATGTAATTCACCCCTGTTTCCTGCAAAGAAAAAGGCTGTACTAGGAAATGCTCCAGCCTATCGCTTAGTCCAAGACTTGAGAGCTGTCAATGCCGCCACGGTTCTCGAAGCCCCTGTAGTCCCCAATCCTCACACCTTGTTGTCTAACGTACCGAAGGAAGCTGGTTGTTTCACTGTCATTGACTTGGCAAATGCCTTCTTCAGTATTCCCTTACATCCAGACTGCCAGTATCTTTTTGCTTTTACGCTCAAAGGTTCCCAATTAACGTGGACTGTTATGCCCCAAGGAGCCCAAAACAGCCCGAACAAATTCACCCGCAACATGACCAGTTGCTTGCTGCCCTGGATAATGCAACATACCAATGCAGTTCTCTTGCAGTATGTTGATGACCTTTGTGAGGAGGATGAGCAGTTCTGTTTGTCCCTCACTATGTCCCTCCTCAAGCATCTCGCAGATCTTAACTGTAGAGTCTCGCGCTCTAAAGTTCAGCTCTGCCAAAGTCAAGTTGTCTTCCTTGGACACTGCATCTCTCAGGGGTGCCAAACATCTCACAGAAGAAAGGAAGACAGCCATCATCGCACTCAAGTTTCCAAGCAACCCAACTGAACTTCAAAGATTTCTCAGACTATGTACCTACTGTCGGCAATGGATTCCAGATGCCTCCAGAACCATGCAGCCTCTGTATGATGCTCTCAAAGCTGGATTCTCGCCATATACCGAGGATAACTCTCAAACAACCACAGTCATCCATCAAGCCTTCAATTTACTCAAGTCTCAGATTCCCTCAGCCCCGGCACTAGGAATCCCAGACTATCAAAAACCGTTCCACCTGTATGTTTCAGAAAATTCAGGACATGCCACCGGAGTACTCACCTAACGTCATGGCACACGACAACGGGCAGTTGGCTATTATTCTGCACGTCTTGACCCGGTAGCCAGAGCTTCCCCCACCTGCATGAGAGCTGTTCATTCCACACACATACTGCTCGACAAGATGGCTGACATCATCCTTGGGCAAACGACTAAAATCTTCGCCCCTCATGATATCTCTGCCATCTTGACCTTGACTCAACCGAAACATTTGTCTACCCAACGACATCTCCGGCTCCAGTGCTCCCTCCTCCTTCCAGATAATGTCACTCTCCATCGATGTACCACCATCAATCCAGCAATGCTTCTTCCTCTTCCAAGGGGGGATCCATCCTGTGAAGAGACACCTGGACATGACTGCATGCAAGAAATGGATCTTGAGACTGTCTCTCCACAGAATATTCATGAGCACCCCCTACCAGAGGCAGACTATACATTATTCACGGATGGGTCGTGATATGCAGATGATACGGGAAAATTTCACACTGGATACGCAGTCACCACCCAAGTAGTAGTGGTCAAATCTGCAGCACTGTCACCACACATGTCTGCGCAAGAAGCTGAGCTTGTGGCCCTGACAGAAGCCTGTCATTATGCAGAAAACAGCACGGTTAACATATACACAGATTCCGGATACGCATTTGGGATAGTCCACAATTTTGGAGCAATTTGGGCGAACCGAGGGTTCATAACATCAGTGGGTACTGCAGTAAAAAATGCTGAGTGTATCCGCAGATTGATGTTTGCCTTATCCCTCCCAAGACAAGTGGCCATCCTCAAGGTCCAAGCTCATGGACCCCAAAACATGGACATTGCTCGAGGTAATGCTTTTGCAGACCTGAAAGCCAAAGAAGCTGCTATGATGGAAGTGAAAGAAGCTGAGTATACCTATGTCATGGTAACCACTCGAGCTCAAAGGAGACAGAACCTTCATGATCTGGCACTGGTTGAACCAGGGGGGCCACAAGACGCTGTAGTCCCTGGTTGGACACCTACTGACAAGCTTATAGCCAAGAAAAGATTGGTATCCAAGGAAGAATTAGGAACATGTAAGAGAGAGGGTGCAAAGAAAGAAAATGATATATGGCGAGTGAATGGACTAGTCTGTTTGCCCAAAAGAATGCATGCAGCCATTGCAGCCTGGGCCCATGGTCCTACACACAGAGGCAAGAATCAGGCACTGCTACTTATTCAGAAGTTTTACTGGGCACCTGGGATATCAACAACATTGTCCAACTATAACAAAAGTTGTCTTGTCTGCCAGACCTGCAACCCCGAGACAACAGAAGTCATGCCATCAAAACACCTTGCTAAACCAGACTACCCCTTTCAGAGACTCCAAGTTGATCATATACAGTTGCCCAAAGCAGGAAGATATGAGTACTGTCTGGTAGTGGTAGACGTTTTCTCTAATTGGCCAGAAGCATTCCCTGTGCCCAACATGACGGCAAAGACTACGGCTAAGAAGTTGATCTCAGAAGTTGTGTGCCGGTATGGAGTCCCAGAAGTAGTGGAAAGTGATCAGGACCCCGCCTTCATAGCCTCAGTCTACCAGGAACTGTTGACAATCATAGGATCAAGTGTGGCCCTGCATACTCCATATCATCCACAAGCCAACGCCAAGGTAGAAATAATGAATGGTACCCTGAAGAGAAAACTGACAAAAATGATGCAGGAATCGACTGAGGGATGGCCTGACTTGCTCCCCATTCCTCTTTACCATGTCAGAACAACCCCATTGACCAGACATGAGTTGTCACCGTATGAGATATTGTTTGGAGCTATACCCCAATAGCTTCTTAGTGTCCACAAGAATTGTCTCAGTCCAATGATAGAGTTGTTCAGTTTGTAATCAATCTCACTAATGAATTAACTAACACCCATGCTATAGTTTCTTCTTCCATTCCAGATCCTGAAGCCAGCAGTGCCTGCCATCGAATAAAACCTGTTATGATCTGCTACAAGCACTAAGGAAAGACAGGAGATCTGTCCCTACAAAAGAACTAAACTGGATCCCTACGATGTAACGGGGAACCTGATCCTGCGATCAGACCCGCTAAAGTCCTCGGCTAGTCTGTACGAAGACCTATAGATGCAAGGGAGGGATCCCTACAAGAACTAGGGACTGGGATAAAGTTGGACACCTCCTAGCAGAAATTGTAGCAGTCAAAGACAAACACACAACAAAGAACATAGAGGTCCGAAGACCTAGCAAAACTAACAGAGAATGGTAACAGAGCACCAAGCTAGCTCAAGAGTAGTAAATACAATAAAGTCCAGCAAGGCCAGGAGGGCGGAGCCGGATTAAATAGGCAAAAAAGGTCATGTGACCAGCAAACTAGAAAAAAACCAACAGGAGAGTTCTAACAAAACCTGGAGATCAGGTATTGGTCAAAAGACACGTAAAGAAGAGCTGCCTAGAACCATCCTTTGACGGCCCTTACCAAGTTCTCTTCGTGACTCCTACCTCTGTGAAGGTTGAAGGCCGGCCAACATGGATACACGCTTCACACTGCAAACTGGTTCCCAAAAAGAAATGATTTCCCATATCCTTTCCTTATGTATATTAAGTTCTGGATTGGCGATGCCCATTAAAAATGCTGGCACCAGCCCTTATGTACTATGGGTGAATGCTACTGTCCCAACCCAAACATTCTTCTTTGACTACTGTAATGTGGTTAATTGTGTAGGGACAGCCTGGTCCAGGGGGGAGGGCTGAGTTTAGATACCATCTCTGTGTAACCCGGGAAAATAATCAGAACTGTCATTCGCGGAGTGATGTGGGGTGGAACACTGGAGAAGATTGGGGATACCGCCCAACATAAAGTATAAAGTGTAGAAATAACAAAAATCAGAGTTTGCGTGTTCGGCTTACCCTCAATAATCCGGAATTGGCCAGGACCAATAATAAGTGTTACCGATCTAATGATAATAACAAATGCTCATCGCTAGTACTGAACCTTGAAAATCCAACCCAATGTGATCTAGGGACCTATGTTCTGGGTCTATGGCAGTCTGAACAGGGGCGGACCTACCGCCCGTGCAGCCGGTTCATTGAACGGGGGCCCATAAGGGCATGACTGCCCTGACTCCAGCATGGAGCCCGGGCTGTCGGGGCCCCCTCGGAGCCCCTTTGGGGCCCTCGTCTTGTGCGTCTCCTCATGAGGCCCCCCCCGCAGGACCCCCCGCCGTCACATGACCGGAGATGTCCCTGCGCTCAGCATGGGCCCCCGGCCCCATGCTGAGCGCAGTGACATCTCCGGTCATGTGATGGCGCCGGCACAATACTTACCCCTCCACGTGCCTCCGCAGCGTCTTCCGCGTCCTCTGACTGTGACGTCTCAGGTCAGAAGGCGCGGTGATATGTTTGCAGCGCACGCGATCTCTCCTGAGCTGTCACAGCGGGAAGACGCGGGCGACGCTGTGGAGTCCGGATCAGCATCAGGTAAGAAGTGAGGTGAGTATTTGATTTTTTTTTTTTTATGTATGGGGGCATGGGGCATTATATGGTGGGGGGAGAGTGGGTGTGACGTCCTGCATGGGGCATTATATGGGGGGGTGACATACCGCATGGGGCATTATATGGTGGGGGAGAGTGGGTGTGACGTCCTGCATGGGGCATTATATGGGGGGGTGACATACCGCATGGGGCATTATATGGGGTGTGTGTGACATACTGCATGGGGCATTATATGGGGGGGTGACATCCTGCATGGGGCATTATAAGAGGGGGAGGGGGGAATTGACATCCTGCATGGGGCATTATAAGAGGGGAAGGGGGGAAGTGACATCCTGCATGGGGCATTATAAGAGGGGGAGGGGGGAATTGACATCCTGCATGGGGCATTATAAGAGGGGAAGGGGGGAAGTGACATTCTGCATGGGGCATTATAAGAGGGGAAGGGGGGAAGTGACATCCTGCATGGGGCATTATAAGAGGGGGAGGGGGTGTGTGACCTCCTGCATGGGGCATTATAAGGGAGGGGGTGGTCTGACATACTGCATGGGGCATTGAAAAGGGGGAAAGTGACATCCTGCAAGGGGCATTATATGGGGGGGTGACATCCTGCATGGGGCATTTTATGGGGGGTAGAGGTGACATGCTGCATAGGTCATTTAAATGGGTATATCATCCTGCATGGGGCATTATAAGGGAGGAACAGCCAGCATGGAGCGTTACATGGGGGTCAATATTGTGTATGGAGTGTTATATGGGGGACAGTATCCTGTATGGAGCATTATATGGGGACCAGTATCCTGTATGGAGCATTATATTGGGACCAGTATCCTGTATGGAGCATTATAAGGGGGTCAGTATCCTGTATAGAGCATTATATGGTGCCCATAATACTGTATGGAGGACTATACTGTCCGGTCTGCACTGTGCGCTGTGAGGATTCGCCGGTTTCTGAGCTATTGTAGAATTTACAATAGATATCGCTCGTGTAATGGGGCATTATAAGGGGGGAACAGCCTGCATGGAGCGTTATATGGGAGCCAATATTCTGTATGGAGCGTTATATGGGGGTCAGTATTCTGTATGGAGTGTTATATGGGGATCAGTATCCTGTATGGAGCATTATATGGGGACCAGTATCCTGTATGGAGCATTATATGGGGACCAGTATCCTGTATGGAGCATTATAAGGGGGTCAGTATCCTGTATGGAGCATTATATGGTGCCCAAAATACTGTATAGAGGACTACACTGTCCGGTCTGCACTGTGTGCTGTGAGGATTCGCCGGTTTCGGAGCTATTGTAGAATTTACAATAGATATCGCTCGTGTAATGGGGCATTATAAGGGGGGAACAGCCTGCATGGAGCGTTATATGGGAGCCAATATTCTGTATGGAGCGTTATATGGGGGTCAGTATTCTGTATGGAGTGTTATATGGGGATCAGTATCCTGTATGGAGCATTATATGGGGACCAGTATCCTGTATGGAGCATTATATGGGGACCAGTATCCTGTATGGAGCATTATAAGGGGGTCAGTATCCTGTATGGAGCATTATATGGTGCCCAAAATACTGTATAGAGGACTACACTGTCCGGTCTGCACTGTGTGCTGTGAGGATTCGCCGGTTTCGGAGCTATTGTTGAATTTACAATAGATATCGCTCGTGTAATGGGGCATTATAAGGGGGGAACAGCCTGCATGGAGCGTTATATGGGAGCCAATATTCTGTATGGAGCGTTATTATGGGGGTCAGTATTCTGTATGGAGCGTTATATGGTGGACAGTATTCTGTATGGAGCGTTATATGGGGGTCAGTATTCTGTATGGAGCGTTATATGGGGGCCAGTATTCTGTATAGAGCGTTATATGGGGGCCAGTATTCTGTATGGAGCGTTATATGGGGGCCAGTATTCTGTATGGAGCGTTATATGGGGGCCAGTATTCTGCATGGAGCGTTATAAGGGGGTCAGTATTCTGTATGGAGCATTTTATGGGGGTCAGTATTCTGTATGGAGCGTTATATGGGGGCCAGTATCCTGTATGGAGCTTTATATGGGGGCCAGAATCCTGTATGGAGCATTATAAGGGGGTCAGTATCCTGTATGGAGCATTATATGGTGCCCATAGTACTGTATGAAAGACTATACTGTCCGGTCTGCACTGTGCGCTGTGAGGATTCGCCGGTTTCTGAGCTATTGAAGAATTTAAAATAGATATTGCTCATGTCATGTAGTAAGTGAAATCCTTGGCCTTGTACTATATATATATATTTCTCTGTGGTATCTGTGCATCATGAATCATGGTATGTGTTAAAGGGGCCCACTGAAACTCTGTCGCCCAGGGCCCACAAAAACCTGGAGCCATCCCTGGGAGTAAGTATAACAAGTTTTATTTTTTTTAAATACAATTAATTAACTAGGAGTGGGGGGAATCAGAGATGCATGGGGGATGAGAGATGCACGGGGGGGGGGGGCCCTTCATGCCCCCTATAAAGGGCAGGGGGGCCCCCAAAAAATTCTTGCACAGGGGCCCACTACAGTCTGTGTCCGCCCCTGAGTCTGAAAATACAGGGAATTTGTATCTAGGACATTTGATACTAAAAGATGTCGCTCAGAAGCCCCACATTAGCCCTGGTATGCCCTCAAATCCCCTACTCCCAAGTAAAACCCTGGGTAAACTAATACCACCAGGCCAATCAGTTCATTTGTCAACTGCAGAAACCTTCTTGGCAGAGGCAGGGTATACAGACACCCATCTCTGGGTTCAATGAACTCAATATACTGCTAAAACCAATAATCAATCAGACTGTTTTGTATGTGCTTCTGCAAGGCCCCATCTAGGATCAGTACCCTTACACGTGAGAGATGAAGTGTTGGAATGTTTTTTGAGTTTATACTCCAGCAATAATAATATCAGTACGGAATGTCAGAAATGGAAAGAAAAATATCCTATAATAACCGGGACACCCCAATCTGGCCAAGAAATAACTGTTTACCCTGGAAAGTATACGTGTATTACAATACAAAATACTACTGGTACATTTAGAAATTATGGTATGTTCCCTCCAGGCTACTGTGCAGAGAATATCACCAATGATGAGAATATAATCCGGTTGGCACAAAACCATACTAAATCTTTAGCAGATATATACTGGGTTTGTGGTGATCTTAGAGTAAGGAGCAGATTGGAAGGAAATTGGGAAGGACAATGTGCCCTCATGAAAGTAATTATGCCGATTTTGATAGCCCGAGTAAACCATGAAGTAGAACTCACTGATATAGTCAGTTCAGTTAGAAACCGGTACAGAAGTGCAGCCATAAAACCAGAACTGTTTGATGACCCCCACGTTTACATAGATGCCATAGGAGTCCCAAGGGGGGTGCCTGATGAATTCAAGGCCCGGGATGAGGTGAAAGCTGGTTTTGAATCCCTGCTTCCCATCATTACAACTAATAAGAATGTAGCTTGGATTAACTATTTGTATTACAACCAACAAAGGTTTGTTAATTATTCCCGAGATGCATTAACTGGTTTAGCAACTCAGCTGGGTCAGACTACCCTGCTAGCCAATCAAAATAGAATGGCCCTAGACATGTTTTAGCAGAAAAAGGAGGTGTATGTGCTATGATTGGAGAAGCTTGCACATATGTCCCTGATGAGACCGTTCCAACTGGTAAAGTGACTCAGGCATTGCAAAAGCTCAATTCACTATCTAAAGAGTTGAAGGCAAATTCTGGAGTACAAGACCCCTGGGGAGACTGGTTCACTTGGATAGGTTCGCTGAAAGGTATTCTGATCCAACTTGGTATAGTTATTCTGACTGTGCTCGTTTTGGCTGCGGTTGTCGTGTTCTGCTTTATCCCTTGTTGCAAAAAGATTTGTAACAAGGGCTCCAATGAGACCATAGCCATGGCCACATTTCCAACAGTCCTATACGGCCCAGTGAAAACAGAAGGAAAATCAATACCCACCCTTATGGTAGAGTCTCCTCCAAATAAAGGGAGATTCAAATTGAGAAAGCTGATATAATTGATACAGATATGAAAGTGGGCCCATACTTTTGTCTGGTCAAGGCCTTTAGGGGGATGGAGGTGCCGCAGAAAGCTCCAGTCTGATAACATGGAATCAGTCTGAATGAAGACAAACCTCCCCTGTGCCTCTAGAACATGGGATAGTACCCACAGAACCCTTGACCAGGAATGTTGGGCCCACATAATCAATATAATTGATAAATATATATTATCAAGGGGGGACTGTGAAGTATGTAATGGCTTTCCATGGTGATAATGATATTTTTATCTATGAAGGACCCCCTCCCCCCTTAAGCATTATATATTTCTGCCTAAACCAGTTTAACAGAAACAGAATCCACCTCTTATAGGAATGCCACTTCGTATAGGAATGTGTCCAGGAATGTGTCAACGCTTGACAACAACAAGACAACACCAGAACCAGATGAACTGCTTCATTGTTGTTCCTAATATGGGCAAAGGACTGAACTCTGGGTTGTGATTGGGTGATGGGAACTAGGAAGAAATGTCTGTAAACCTATATAACCTGTCTATGCAATACAAGGGTTAGAGATTTCCACGGAATCCTCCCAAACTGAGACCTGTCTCTGTCTGGTTCCTTATTGTCTGCTCGAGCCTAAAATATTTGTAAACCACCTTGATGACCTTGAGGACCCTCCTCCTCGTCATAGTCACCCAATCCACCTTGGGATGAGATGAGGCTGGGCTGCGTAGAATCACCCTGTATGGTTCCTTGCTCCATCTCATCGTGCTCCGCCTGCAATGCATCCTCTTTAATTGTGAGCAGAGAGCATTTCAGAAGACAGAAAAGTGGGATGGTGACGGTAATTATGGCATCATCTCCGCTCACCATCTTGGTGTACTCCTCAAAGTTTTGGAGTATGGTACAGATGTCTGACATCCATGACCTCTCCCTATTGTGCCTGTTTCCGGGATAGAGTGTGACTAGCCTAGCGTCACCAGGTCTTATATAGACCCAATGACGCTATGCGGCTAGCCAATCACTGTAATGCCACAACCAACATGGCTACGGCTTTACAGTGTGTGGCAAGCAATCCCTGTATGTTCATTGGTTCTCTAAAGAGCGCCAAACATGCAGGGTGGGGACCCGAGCTCCCGCCCGAGCAACCCAGAAATACACACCGAGCGCCGATCATGTCGAGCAGTGTGATGCTCGGGTGAGTACTGAGCAGTGGCAAGCACGCTCGCTCATCACTAGTCACATGATAAAATGAATTGTCACTCAAAAGTACCACTTGTCCTGCAAAAAAACAAGCCCTCATATGGCTATGTGAATAGAAAAGTAAAAAATGATGGCTCTTGGAAGAAGGAGATGAAAATACAAAAAAGGAAAATAGCCATGTCAGGAAGGGGTTAATTTAAAAATCTATGCAAGTTTGGTATTTGGATAATTATACTGACTTCATATGAATCATATATCAGGGTCATTTTGATTTATTTTCCCTGTTTTATAAACACATTGTTTAATAAAATGAATGTAAAATGAATGATGTCATTCACTCTACAACTTGTCTCTCAAATACAAGCCCGCACATAAAAATAAAAAGTGCATGGATTGACTGCAACAGAGGTTGTACTCATATCTGAAAATGTTTTAATAAAATAAAATATCTTACTTCCTTCTTCATTAGGGTTAGTTCATGTCTATGTGGATAAGATAAAATGCAGATTGCCTATATTTATTATGTTCTGTAGTGTCCATATAAATATATGATTTCTGAGTGATCATATTAAAGATTTTGTAAAACTAACTGAAATACACATTAAATTAACATAATTAAGAGATAATTAGTATGGTTTATACACTGTACTTTTATGCCTTCCTTGCTCATTTTTCCGAGTTATTACTATTAATAATTTTACATAACGTAAAATAGCTACTGCTCCTGTAAATCACTGATTGTGGAGCAGTCATTAAAATATTATTAATGCTATTTATTCATGAGAAAAATTTTAATTTCCACCAAAGATTGTTTGGCATTTCGTAAGAAATATATACAATAGGCTTTCTTATCAAAATAGATGTTTGTGGGATATGAGATGACATTGACTACTATAGCAATATTCTCCCATAATTATATTTATTTTTTGAAGTGGAAGTGGAAGTTTGTGTGCAGCTAATTTCCCAAACCTCTTATCGTCTTGTGGGCAAATACTGATGATGAAAACATAATTTTCCTTTTCATAGCATGTTGCATTATCTCTCTGTTTCAGACTGTTATCCAATCCCCCCTACTGCTGGGTGCAAGTAGAACCTGTATAGAGAAAATAAAAATATTAAGCGCTTGTAGAGAATACTAGTTTTACTAAAGGAATGAAACCATATTTAAGATAAGATTGTCAATTTTATTAAATATTGTAGTAAATTATGTCTATTTTTTATCATCCAAAGCACTAATAAAATGTGAGGAATTTGGGAAATAGTTGTGGGATAAATCCTAAAACCTGGATTCTGGATTAAAATAGAAAACTCAATCTAGAATCTCTGCTTTCATTTATATTTCATGAGATCTTTCCACTATTTGAAATATATACAGCAACAGTTCAGATTTATTCACCACATGATCTTATTTAATTTACTCTAATAATTTGATTTAATAGGATACAGAGGTAACAGAAATTATTGAATCCTTTTAAAATTGGAGTTTGCTCGCTTCGATGAATTGTTCTAAAAACTTAACAAATTAGTATGTAACAGTGCAAGGTGTCCTAAAACCGTGCTGAACTGCTTTCAAGTTCATTAACAAAAACACAGGCTTAGAAATGTTAAAGTAACCTTAAAATATATGGTGAAGAGTAAATGGTTGCTAACTTGTGATACCCATTAACCTTTTTAACACATTGAACAGACATATTAGTTTTTTTTATATATATATATCTTTGGTTGGGGAGAAACAAGAGGTTTTTCAAGATCAAGCAGTTTTTTCCCCAAACTTATCTATCTTTTGGGATCAACAACAGGTTTGCTGTTTGCAAAATGAAGAAACAATGTTTTTTTATTAAATAGAAAAACATATCCCTTTATTTAGGGAGTAGGAACAGGTTTCCCTTTTTGAAAGTAATTGGCTTCTCAAAAAGCTGTGCAAAAATGATCCCTATAATTTTAGGACAAGCATTAGGTTTTCTGCTTGCAAAACAAAAAAATAATTACTTTTTACCAAGCTGTCCAAAAAGTATACATGTATTTTGTTAGCAGAAACAGGTTTGCTGTTTTGAAAGCATTGTTTTCTCAAAGCCATACAAAAAATATTCCTTTTGTGAGAAATATGTTTGCGTACACTGATCAGAGTTTGCTTCCCTGCAGCTGTACAGAATAGATATACAGTATACTCTACATTATATTATACATGTGTGTACATCTATCAGTCATGTCAGCAGAAGTGGCAACAGCAGCAACTGCACGGTGTAGAAAATGATAAGGCATGCAAGGAGATGTCTGAAAGTGGTAACCCCAGCAACATTACATAACTGGTAACCCCAGCAGCATTACAGTAAAGCACTAGGAACTACTGTAAAACACAGTAAACAGGCAGGAGATATGTGGTTTGCATGTCTGCCTAATGTTAGTGGCAGAGATAGAAGTCACACAGTATAAAAATAAGATAGGGCTGGAAAGGAGATATCTGGCAGTATTGGTCCAGCACTGGCAGCCCTATCAGCCGCAGCAGATAGATGGCATGATGCACAGGGCATGTGTCATTGATACTGGTGGCAGCAGAACAATGTAGAACAAACTGGACAGGTAGGCAGGCAAATGCTACACCAGATGTAATTATTGGTATCAGCTGTAGATACATAGATACATAAAAGTTGGCACTGATTCATGCATGAATCATTTTGATAAATGCAAGGTTTTCCATGCTTGCAAAAGAAAACCTGGAATGCTCTAATGAGACAAAACCACCTGCAGAGGTGAGCATCCTATCTGACAGTACATTGAAGGCTGAATATGGCAGTTCTAACCAATGGTCTAATCTGCTGACACAGAAGATCATGGGTTTGGGGCTAAAGGTATCTCATGGAGAACCGACATAGTCCAGTAAAGTTGGCTGTTTATGTGGTGCATCTCTGTTTGCAGAAGTGCATCCATCTGGTTCATCATGCCAAATATACTCTATTTTCCGCTGCTGCCTAAGAATCTTTCTCTAGCCCTAACACTGGCACAGGCAGGTGATTTATGGCTCTGCAATAAGTGGAGAGAGATGTCCTGAAAAGATGTGTGGTTGGAAGGCATCTGCTTGTCGAAAGCTCTGCTGATCAGGGAATACAGCTTATCCAATTTTGACTGCCTTTCGAAAGCAAGGAAAAATGACCCTATTTTTTATTTATAGCAAAGGTTTAAAAGCATGACTATTTAATAGCCATCCATTTGCTTATTGCAAACGATACAACTATTGTCATCCCACAATCATTCAGCTTTGCTCACTAACACAACCTACATCCCATCTACCCTAATACTATTCCTCCATGACCTTCAAATCCTGGTGGAATTGTTCACTTTGCTTATCACTGTCTGCAATAAGGTTTTCAGGGAAGTTAGCAAGATGCATCTTGATGCTCATGTTGTAGCCAAGCATTTTGTAGCTCTCCAAGAGTTTCTTTACATTTTGGTGCATTTGTTTATTCAAGTATTTCAAAGAAAGTTCTAGACAAGGTTCTGACATTGTCCCGATGAAATGTTCATCTTTGATAAGCTGCTGAATCTGTAGACCATCAAACACAGGCCTTTACTTTTTAAAATGACAGGCAAGGAAATGCCAAAATTAGATACTTGAAACAGTCTCCTTCATTTGGCAAAGCTTTAACTAATTGCTTCATGAGGCTCAGTTTCATGTACAGAGGTGGGAATATAATGTTCTTTCTGCCAATAAGTGACTCATGTAGAATGTTAGGATCAACAGGTTTGAGGTCAGATCTCGGAGGCCAATTTTTCTCCACCGAATGCTTCCCCCGAGCTGTACCCATGTTGTTGACCAAGAAGTAAGCATGCCATCTTAATGTCAACACAGATGAGCCAATTGTGTTTGTGATATTGCAAGGAATCAATGACTCTCTTTATGTCTCTGTATTATTTACAAAGAGAAACTGAGTAGCTAATTGGGACTGCACCATATAAATTGCCAATGTGGAGGAGGACACACTTTAAGCTCTGCTTTGAGCTATAGATAAACAGTTGCCATTCATTTGAGTTATAGATTGAAATTCCCAATTCCTCAATTAAACCATGTTAGCTATGGCAATACACAAAACCACTGTCACTTCTAAAGTGTTGCAGAAATGCACTATTTCTGGATCGAAAGTAGGATACCTTTGCTCATTTTTCAAGCAAGTTATTCTCATGCAGTCTTGATGCTAGGCGTTCTGAAGCCTTTTTTGATAGTCCCAAATCTCATGCCAAATCAATCAACTCATGCTAGTCAAATCCCTTACGAACTAAGATATCTTCAATTTCAAAATCTTCATCATTGCTGTCACTTTGTTCTTCACAATAATGCTGTTCTTGAAAATAGGGTAGTTCAAGGAAAACTGGCACTGGGATTTCAGCTGAATGAGACACTGGTCATATAGCTGATGGTAGACCAGAATACTCTTTTTTTTACCTATTTTTCTTGTTATATCTAGAAGTTTTCACTTTACAAAAGTAACAGTCACTGGAATGATCTCTTGGCCCTCGACAAACCATAGGTATACCAAATAGCATCTTATCACATGTTTCCTTAGTCCATATCTGTAAGCTTTCGACACACTGCTTGCACACCTTGTGAGGGGCCCAAGACTTATCTTGATCACAAAGTTTTACTTTGAAATATGCAAGATAGGCTTGCTTCACAAATGTGCTAATGTTCTCCTTTTGACTGGAAATGGTGAAACTGCCACAGATATAACAAAAAGAATAAGGGCTGTTTAGGCACTTATGTTGAAAAATAGACATAATCTGAAAGAAAGAAAATAAGTGTGTAAATAGAAAAAAAAATTCTACTAACTCCTTGTATACAGACTTTCGGAATACGTTTCACTATATAGAGCGGCACAACCTCTTATCACACTGTCTCAGGTGTAAATGAATAGCCTATTAGAAAAACCGTAGCACTGCTGATAAGGTGCACCAGTAGGGTCCAAAAACAATACTGATAACAAGTAAAACTGAGCACTCGAATAGACTAAATTTCATGTGATTTTTAATAGCAGTTCAGCACAATAAACAGACGTTTCGGTCAGCAAGACCTTCATCAATGAGTGCAGACTGCATAAGAAAAGACACGTATGGTCAACATGACCCTGTTATGGTGTCTTTCTCCTATTCCATACATGTCTTTTCTTGCGCAGTCCGCACTCACTGATGAAGGTCTTGCTGACCGAAACGTCTGTTTATTGTGCTGAACTGCTATTAAAGATCACATGAAATTTAGTATATTAGCGTGCCCAGTTTTACTTGTTATAAATGAATAGCCTAGACTAATAACAGCCTGTTGCCGGTCGCCATGGTCGACTTCCATCTCTCCCCACTCGAGGGCGGATCGCTGTCGACCATTAGGAAAGCACTAGTGCTACCCTCAATCCAGCCTAGAATAATCTCATTAAGATAAGCTGTAGAGAAAAAAACTGACATGATAGAAGAAAACAATGATATCAGCATACCTATTTTAGTTTAAATCAGCAGAAAAATCTAACTCAACAAAAATTATGTTCAAAATTGTTCCCCAGTGTATAGCCATCATGGTCATTATCATCACCCCTGACTTGGCTAACCGCATGATTCATTTTAATGCAGGATGCAGCCAGACCCATCAATGTTGGCCTTATTAACTATGGTGTCCGTCCCAGTGTGGTGCACTTATATAGTTCTGGGCAGCCCACCTAATCTAATAGTATGGGTGTCACTAATTGACTGTAAACCATGCACTGTGCACTACATCTGCGTTATATTGCCTTTGGCTTTATCAAGGGGGGGGCTGCTGCATCCTGTAAGTCCATTAATCTTCTGACCTGTGTTGGTACTGTAAATAGAGCTGCCTTTTTCTTCCATGTTATTTGAATTTCTTATGTTCTTTTTGCTGTGTTTTTTCTTTTTCTTTTAATGGGTACTGTGCAAATAATCAATTTGTATGCTTGATTTTTGACCAAAAACATGTTTGTTAGCCTAAAAATATATATTACACTTTTATTACACTGCCACTTTACACTGTGTGCAGAATTATTAGGCAAGTTGTATTTTAGAGGATTATTTTTATTATTGATCAACAACTATGTTCTCAATCAACCCAAAAGACTCATAAATATCCAAGCTTAATATTTTTGGAAGTTGGAGTGTTTTTTTTTTAGATTTGGCTATCTTAGGAGGATATCTGTTTGTGCAGGTAACTATTACTGTGCAGAATTATTAAGCAACTTAATAAAAACAAATATAATCCCATCTCACTTGTTTATTTTCACCAGGTAAACCAATATTAGTGCACAAAATTTAGAAATTAACATTTCTGACATGCAAAAACAAAAACCCCAAAAATTAGTGATCAATATAGCCACCTTTCTTTATGGTGACACTCAACAACCTTCCATCCATAGATTTTGTCAGTTGCTTGATCTGTTTTCGATCAATATTGCGTGCAGCAGCCACCACAGCCTTCCAGACACTGTTCCAAGAGGTGTACTGTTTTCCCTCCCTGTAGATCTCACATTTTATGATGGACCACAGGTTCTCTATGGGGTTCAGATCAGGTGAACAAGGGGGCCATGTCATTATTTTTTCTTCTTTTAGACCTTTACTGGCCAGCCACGCTGTGGAGTAGTTGGATGCATATGATGGAGCATTGCCCAGCATGAAACTCATGTTTTTCTTGACCGATATCGACTTCTTCCTGTACCACGGCTTGAAGAAGTTGTCTTCCAGAAACTGGCAATAGGTTTGGGAGTTGAGCTTCACTCTATCCTCAACCCAAAAAGGTCCCACAAGTTCATCTTTGATGATACCAGCCCATACCAGTACCCCACCTCCACCTTGCTGGCGTCTGAGTCGGAGTGGAGCTCTCTGCCCTTAACTGATCCAGCCTCAGGCCCATCCATATGGCCCATCAAGAGTCACTGTCATTTCATCAGTCCATAAAACCTATGAAAAATCAGTCTTAAGATATTTCTTGGCCCATTCTTGATGTTTTTTCTTATGTTTCTTGTTCAAAGGTGGTCGTTTTTCAGCCTTCCTTACCTTGGCCATGTCCCTGAGTATCGCACACCTTTGTGCTTTTTGATACTCCAGTAACGTTGCAGCTCTGAAATATGGCAAAACTGGAGCCGAATGGCATCTTGGCAGCTTCACGCTTGATTTTCCTCAATTCATGGGCAGTTATTTTGCGCCATTTTTAGCCAACACGCTTCTTGCGACCCTGTTGGCTATTTGCCATGAAACGCTTGATTGTTCGATGATAACGCTTCAAAAGTTTGGAAATTTCAAGACTGCTGCATCCCTCTGCAAGACATCTCACAATTTTGGACTTTTAAGAGCCCATCAAATCTCTCTTCTGACCCATTTTGCCAAAGGAAAGGAAGTTGCCTAATAATTAATCACACCTTATATAGGGTGTTGATGTCATTAGTCAACACCCCTCCTCATTACAGAGATGCACATCACCAGATTTACTTAATTGGTAGTTGGCTCACAAGCCTATGCAGCTTAGAGTAGGACAACATGTATAAAAAGTATCATGTGATCAAAATACTCATTTGCCTAATAATTCTGCACACAGTGTATGGTGCCAAAGCATCATATACAGACAATATACGCATATACAGACAATGCACAATGCTTAGCCACAAAAGAGGGAGAAGGAAGGAATATTTTAAAGAGGCATCGTATCATTGGTTCAATCTTTGCAGTCGCATAGGGGCACAAGAGGTAAGGGGCACATTTGCACCTCCAAAGCAGCTGAAATTGTGAATTACGATGAACTATTGGGCTGCAAAGGGCTCATACACAGTTCTTGCACAGGGGCCCTCCTGTGTCTAACAGTATACAGTCAGCCATGTCTAACATCATTAACCAGAATATGTATTCACACACTGGCAAGCAGATAGAAAAGAGAAGATTAGCCTGTAAACTGGAAGTAAAAGATATGGGCAACAGGGGGCAGAGTGTGAATCACGTGCTCTAAGCCAATGAATGTAACCAGCTGCCTTCCACCAAAATGTAATTAGTATATATTTAATGGAGAAATCATGGCAGCATCTTGAAAAATAAGGGAGTTAGTTTAGACATGAAGGCACAATTAATGTAAATATATGTGCGGAATTAGATTGGTAATATGCCTTGACAAATGCAAAGTACTTTATGGTGTGCTTAGCCAAATAAGACCTAAAGACGGTACTTATTGCGTGAATTTCCAGTACCAACCTTAGAAATGCCAGGGTGGCAACATACATATAGAGATGTTCCTGGATGGCCGCAGAGCCGCTTGGGATAGGATTTAGTTTGCGTCGATTTGGAACCGTGCTGACAACCACCAACATCTTACCAAATTAACAGTAAAATAAATATGCGAACAAAAAACATCTACATCAAATCCAAACACAACAAGCAAACTAAAAAAATTTTCATGTTACACATTAGTGAAATAAAAGCCAAAAAAACCTGAAACATATCAATGTAAAAAACAACAGGAAGCAGCAAGTAGAGTTATCACTGGTGAAATTAAGAATAGCGCAACTGAAACACTACACATAGCCCATGATAGTAAGCGGTTACATTCAAGGACAATATATACAGTACAGACCAAAAGTTTGGACACACCTTCTCATTTAAAGATTTTTCTGTATTTTCATGACTTTGAAAATTGTACATTCACACTGAAGGCATCAAAATTATGAATTAACATATGTGGTATTATATACTTAACAAAAAAGTGTGAAACAACTGAAAATATGTCTTATATTCTAGGTTCTTCAAAGTAGCCACCTTTTGCTTTGATGACTGCTTTGCACACTCTTGGCATTCTCTTGATGAGCTTCAAGAGGTAGTCACCAGAAATGGTTTTCACTTCACAGGTGTGCCCTGTCAGGTTTAATAAGTGGGATTTCTATCCTTATAAATGGGGTTGGGACCATCAGTTGTGTTGTGCAGAAGTTAAGTGGATACACAGCTGATAGTCCTACTGAATAGACTATTAGAATTTGTATTATGGCAAGAAAAAAGCAGCTAAGTAAAGAAAAACGAGTGGCCATCAATACTTTAAGAAATGAAGGTCAGTCAGTCCGAAAAATTGGGCAAACTTTGAAAGTGTACCCAAGTGCAGTTGCAAAAACCATCAAGCGCTACAAAGAAACTGGCTCACATGAGGACCGCCCCAGGAAAGGAAGACCAAGAGTCACCTCTGCTTCTGAGGATAAGTTTATCCGAGTCACTAGCCTCAAAAATTGCAGGTTAACAGCAGCTCAGATTAGAGACCAGGTCAATGCCACACAGAGTTCTAGCAGCAGACACATCTCTACAACAACTGTTAAGAGGAGACTTTGTGCAGCAGGCCTTCATGGTAAAATAGCTGCTAGGAAACCACTGCTAAGGACAGGCAACAAGCAGAAGAGACTTGTTTGGGCTAAAGAACTCAAGGAATGGACATTAGACCAGTGGAAATCTGTGCTTTGGTCTGATGAGTCCAAATTTGAGATCTTTGGTTCCAACCACCGTGTCTTTGTGCGCTGCAGAAAAGGTGAACGGATGGACTCTACATGCCTGGTTCCCACCGTGAAGCATGGAGGAGGTGTGATGGTGTGGGGGTGCTTTGCTGGTGACACTGTTGGGGATTTATTCAAAATTGAAGGCATACTGAACCAGCATGGCTACCACAGCATCTTGCAGCTGCATGCTATTCCATCCAGTTTGTTTTTAGTTGGACCACCATTTATTTTCAACAGGACAATGACCCCAAACACACCTCCAGGCTGTGTAAGGGCTATTTGACCAAGAAGGAGAGTGATGAGGTGCTACGCCAGGTGACCTGGCCTCCACAGTCACCAGACCTGAACCCAATCGAGATGGTTTGGGCTGCGCTGGACAGCAGAGTGAAGGCAAAAAGGCCAACAAGTGCTAAGCATCTCTGGGAACGCCTTCAAGATTGTTGGATGACCATTTCCGGTGACTACCTCTTGAAGCTCATCAAGAGAATGCCAAGAGTGTGCAAAGCAGTCATCAAAGCAAAAGGTGGCTACTTTGAAGAACCTAGAATATAAGACATATTTTCAGCTGTTTCACACTTTTTTGTTAAGTATATAATTCCACAGTGCCTGGAGGGGCGTGACTAAGTATCAACTTGATCCGACCAAGGTCGCACGGCGACTCAGTCAACTCCGTGAACCAGGGAGGAACTGAGCAGAGGGACCAGGTGCTACTGCAGGTCAGACCCCGGTCACAGCTGTTGACCCACACCGGTGAATGCAGGAACATGCAGGTTAGGCTGGCATACTGACAGGTGGGTACTGGCAGGCACGGCTGGTATGCAGACAGGTGGGTACTGGCAAGCACGACTGGTATGCAGACAGGCAGATACTGGCAGGTATGAACGCAGGCTGGATAGGGACCAGTACAGACTGGGATACAGGAACAGAGCCGCGGGTGCGGTGGACTAGCAGAGCAGAACCGCAGGCGCGGAGGAAAAGTGGGGTAGAGCAGAGCGAAACCGCAGGTGCAGTGGACAAGCAGGGCAGAGCGAAACCGCAGATGCGGTGATCAAGTAGAGCGGAGCGAAACCGCAGGTGCGGTGAACAAGCAAAGCGGAGCGAAACCGCAGGTGCGGTGGATAAGCAGAGCGGAGCGAAACCGCAGGTGCGGTGGACAAGCAGAGCAGAGCGAAACCGCAGGTATGGTGAAGAAGCAGAGTGGAGCAAAACCGCAGGTGCGGTGAGCAAGCAGGGCAGAGCGAAACCGCAGGTGCGGTGAACAAGCAGAGCAGAGCGAAACCACAGGTGCGGTGAACAAGCAGAGCAGAGCGAAACCGCAGGTGTGTTGAACAAGCAGAGCAGAGCCAAACTGCAGATGCAGTGGACAAGCAGAGCGAAACCGCAGATGCGGTGGACAAGCAGAGCAGAGCGAAACCGCAGATGCAGTGGACAAGCAGAGCGAAACTGCAGATGCGCTGGACAAGCAGAACAGAGTGAAACCGCAGATGTGGTGGACAAGCAGAGTAGAGCGAAACCGCAGGTGCAGTGGACAAGCAGAGTAGAGCGAAACCGCAGGTGCAGTGGACAAGCAGAGCAGACCAGAGCAGAAGGTGCAGGCAGACCGGACAGGGCTCTGTTCACATGGAACAGACTGGAAAATACAGGAAGATAGTTAGAACACAGGAGGTAGATACGGAGGCAGGGAAACGGGACAAGCAGAACCAGATACACACAAGGTACTTACTATGAAGTAGCGAGTGGACACAAAGCACATAAACAGAAGTACAGAGACAACGAGTTGGAGTTAGGTGCATGTTCAGACACTGCAGGAAAAGGGAAGGTTCGGACATAGAGACAAACAGGTAATGGGCTAGGACACAGTTCAGACAGGAACTGAACCAGGAACAAGATACAGAAACGAGCCTGGGAACTCAGCCCCCAGGGAGGCGGAAACAGACTAGAAGTCACAGATACAGGCAACAGGCCTGGGTATACAGCCCCCAGGGTGGCAGAACAGACTAGAAGTCACAAGTACAGGTAACAGGCCTGGGTATACAGCCCCCAGGGTGGCGGAAACAGACTAGAAGTCACAGATACAGGCAACAGGCCTGGGTATACAGCCCCCAGGGTGGCAGAACAGACTAGAAGTCACAAGTACAGGTAACAGGCCTGGGTATACAGCCCCCAGGGTGGCGGAAACAGACAAGATACAGGACAGGACCTGGCAACTCAGTTGCACAGAACACACTGTAAGAAAATGTTGCCCAGGCACCTCCTACTGGGTGGAGGGGGTTTAAGTATCCAGTGACTCACAGCAATAGGCTGGGGAGGCATTAGGAGTGCTCACACAGTGACAATAAGAATCAGGCAGTAACCGCGCCTCCGCCCTAAGCAATCAGACAAGAGACACAGCAGGTACTGGAACAAAGTGTGCAGCCTGGACTGATAGGTAAGATGGCGGTCTTGCATGGTGGGAGGTGGTAAGCCATGCCTGCACGCCGCCAGGTATTTTACAATGCATATGACAAAAGGAACTACCATGAAGACAGTTACTGAAATTAGCTTGATTGGCTGCTGACAACGTGGACCTAGGACCTGTGAGGTCTAGGTCTTGTATTATTTGCTGACACACCCATACAATCACAATGTGGTAACCATTGACACTGGACAAGAGTTAGTAGGCGCTTTGTATCAATCCGGGGTGAGATTATTTTGAAATTTTGCAGTAAGGCCAAAAACCACATGTGCTCATCAAGCAAGCTCCTACTCACCACAGATTGTGGATAGACCATACCCTAGAAGACCACTTCAGTGTAATAGTAGTCAAGTGCACAGTCCTTAGAGTTAAACTGCAACACATCAATCAATTTTGATTGAAATAAAAAAAATAGTGTAAAATTTATACCAGTTTTGAAGATCTTCATAAAAAATAAAAAAGAATGAAACCAGAGATATTGAAGGGCATATATTTCAGTTCTTGTTGACTGATTTTATGACAAAGCTGCAACAGAAACAGTCACATAGATTAAAAAAAAGACATATATCCATCAAAATCAATTTTTCTGAAAACTATTGCTTTGATATATAGAAAATGTAAAAGTTCCAGAGAACTTTCTTTCTCTATAATTACAAAATAATACTAAAAAAAAAGTCTTCAATGTTTTTTTTAATCACATAATAATCGAAAATGATTTGATTTTTCTTTTTCTGTGGAAAATTGGTTACAGCTATTTTCTTCATAAAAACTAAATATTTATGTTAAGTGTATTGAAGAAATTATGAGATTTTGCCCCAAATTGTAGCCTTTTCTGTGGCGCTGTGGTGCCCTAGCTTAAAGGATCAAAACTAACAAAAGCCTTACAAACTAGAATTTTAGCTAATACATCAATCTTTTGCTTTCCAAGATGAAATGATCAGTGATTCAATCCAATAGTTGATTTATCCAAAACATTTTAGAACTAAGATGTGAATGTGATATAGATCAGCTGCCATCTATAACTATATCTGCCACAACTACACTCTCCTAACATAGGAACTTATTGTTTGCTTTCCCCATTTCCTTTGCTTAGTAGTCATATAAGATAGACACAATGTCCTGACAGTGCAAAGCGTAATTAAAGTCTCTTGCTGCTTTGACAGTTGGTTACCATAAATGTTTCTGAATCAAGGTGAGAAGAGACGCCTACTTCACAGATGAAATTGGAAAAGTCAGGAAATTCAGCTTCTCATTTTCCTCTCATAAAAGTGAATAATGCTTCGTGTCAAGAGCCAAAGGCAGCCAGATCATTTTCTTCCAGCTTTCTGACAGAGGCATTTTATATTTCCACTCAGAAATTCATGTATAATTTGGGGTTATTTGTTTAAAATGAGCATCCATAATCTATCTCAATCACATTGTTAATCTAATAATGAGAAACTTAGTTAATCAAGCCCACATAACGAGACGAGAAAGATGGATGCAGTTATGCACCTTTGTCATATTAATGAACATTGTTATACGTGGAGTCTTTGCCAGAAATGCAAACATTAAAAAAATAAATACATTAAATAAGTGGAACTTGGAATATAAACGTCAGCCGAAAAGCATTCAGATATAAAATATATATGAGAATAGCATTTACAGTGCATCTGCCATCGGGAGTATATAACAGAATATATTATGGATTTGCTTAGACAGCACTTCCCCAATATAATGCTATTAACTATGTGACTTCTATCAGCTGCAGATGACATCTAAAATAGAGTAGTTCAGGATGACAAATTTAGTGTCCTCCCATTCTCCATAAATGGGGTTGCATGAGATTGTGAAAAAGGGATTAGGATATGTATGTTCAGAATGCAAAGATAGGATTAGATCCTGACCAATGAAATCAGGAAAGCCTTCCCCAAAGATTGGACCATGGCCAAACTCAATCCCTAAAAATATAGCTCCTGTTCAGAATTGTAACATGCCTATAAGCATGTGCCCTTCAGCTGGTCATTCATATAGGATAACTGTTAGATAAGCAGTTTGGAGAACAACTAGCTTATCAAACCTCCTTATAGCCATCCTAGTATGTCTTCCCATTAAGTTGACAAATTAAAGCACTCTGAAACACTGTAATATGGAAACATGGAAAATATGAATTTGGAACTGCATTACTGCTGTAGAAAAGATGTTAAAAAATAAAGGTACTTAGCGCACAAACTGGCCAATTCATGTGAGCCTAATAGCCAGCGACAAGGCGTTCCCCTATGTTGGGACCCTAAACCTAACATGATGCCTCTCGTGGGTTAAATGTCTTTAATTATATGGGTAGGTAGGATCAAGCTCTATTTAAAAGCGCCTTAGGCTAATGGGAGGAGTGCTCAGTCAGATGGCGTGTACTACAAATATAAAAAAACTGACCGTCACAAACAAAAATAGACAAGTGTGAACAGGTGCAAGCTAAGAGAGCGACTCTATATAACTAACAAATGAAAGCTGCACTCTGAAATTCTATAGTATGTAAAAATTGAATATATGAAATTGGAACTGCATTACTGCTGTAGAAAACATGTTAAAAAATGAAGGTACTTAGCACATAAAGTAATGCAGTTCTAATTTCATGTCTTCAGTGCTTACATATTATAGCATTCTAAAGTGCAGCTTTAATTTGTACTTGGTAGTGGCCACAAAATAATGTCACAGAGCAGTCATGTTCCACTCCCAACATAACTTACATCTATTCACTACTGATGTGCTGTAGAAGATTTAACATAACTAATGTCCAGGAAGGCAATATTTATCGACTGAATACTTTCTGACCAATCTATTAAGCGTAAAATGGTCAGCATAAAAACATATTTCTATTACTTTGGTACTATTGTAAAATATATTATTCAAGGAGCAGAGAGGAAAAGAAAGATAAGTAAATTAAAGAAGGTACAGTACTAGTTACCATTCTTTTTACTCCTTAAAATGACTACATCCAAGTAAAGAAATGTAATATTTTCTTAAGTTCAAATATTTTAAATTCCCTAAGGGTGACTTTCAGACACATCTTCAGACTACTAGCTACGGCAGCCTGGAATTTCAAATAGATTCCAGACTGAAGCTCCTCATTCATATAACTGTCAATCTAGCACGTTGATCCTTGTTTCTTCTGACCTTTGCCATCAGATCTACATTAAGCTGCCCTCTACACATAAGATAGCTGGCTGGACCAACTGAAGTTGGTAAGTTTTGCCACCTTTGATGTGCATGATAGAATTAGCGCTGAACATAGATTTGCATGTGATAGCTTATAGTTCAGAATGCATGATTTACGTGCTTTTTCCCTTTATAAACACTGGCATAGCACAGGCTCAAACTAACCAATCATGCTGGAGAAGATGGTTCCTAATTTATTAAGTGGCAAGCGTCTCTTAATGAATTTGGCACCTCTTCTGAGTGGCAGGCGCCTCAAGAGTCAGAAATGCTACTTCTGTCAAGGACTGGGGTTGCATTTTTGGCATATGAAACAACGGCACTCTTGATAAATTTGATAGGTGGGCATGGCAACAACCCATTCCATCTCATATCCTTCTTTGTCCGTTTTGGCGGAGCTGATTCCAACTGTGGTGAAAACAACAAAAGTTACAACATTTTTGCAAACCAAAAAATTGGGGCAAAATTTTGTGACTTTTTAAAACTTTTATGCCAGTTTTGTGACATGAAAGCTTTGATAAATTGACCCATGTATATTCCAGCTGCATACAAACCTCTTAAAAAGCAACTTAATGCATTTCTATAGATTGCAGTTATAGTTCCCAGTAACCCAAGTGGGTAACCAGCTTACAAGTTTTCCTAAAGGCTTGTTTACACTGTTAGAGCTGCAAATTAGTAGTGATTTTGGAATTTTGTATGTTTTTATTGAATCACTCATGTGCCTAAATCTGAGAATTACTATATATAGTCTTCTTAATAAACAGTATCCTGTAAAATGGTTCCATGGTGATGTGCTATTAAAAATAGTTGATATTACTAAGCCCTAGTCATGTAAGAATGAATGTCAAAAGTATGACATGACTGTTCCCTAGGGTTATAATAAAAGACAATATGATGAGTTATAATTATCATGACATTTCCACAATGTTCATGACACTTTTCTTCAATTAATATGTATTCGTGTCATGTAAAAAACACTGAACATTTTGTCACATAATGATGACAGAAATGCCATGACATAGATAAATTCATAATTTATTAGCTAAAGCATGTCTCTTTCTATTTAGAGTCACTTGGTTCAATTTGAGATCACTGTGCTTTACACTAATGAACCATTCTTAGAGAGTACTTCTACACCACAGAGGAGGTAATAAGCTGATTAGATAGACAGGAAGAGATTGCTTCCAGCTAAATTGAAATCTTTTGCTCAATAGATATTTTAATGATAAAAAAGAATGTATTTTGGTGAATGGTATATATTAGAAGTCATTCGTAATTGAAGTCTTGACTAGTGTTGAGCGAACATGCTCGACACTGCTCGGTACTCGCCCGAGCATCACGCTACTCGGAATGTTCGGCGAGCATCGAGCATTTCCGGGTTACTCGGGCGGGAGCTCGGGTCTCCGCCCTGCATGATTGGCGCTCTTTACAGAGCCAATGAACATGCAGGGATTGCCAGCCAGTCACTGTAATGTCGCAGCCATGTTGTTTGTGGGCATTACAGTGATTGGCTGGCCGCACAGCGTCACCTCGAGTATTTAAAACCGGGCGCCGCTATCTTGGACACAGTCGCTCCGGATCAGACAGTGTAGGGACAGCGCTGCTGATTTAGGGAGAGATATATCCTGCAAAATAGTTAGTGTAGGGTCTGTAAAGGCTGCCAGATCAAACAAACAGTCCTTCTCAAGACTAATATCCATCCCAGGTATATCAGGCAGGCAGGCAGGCTGTATAGGAGACGCAGTGGTTATACCAGCAAACGCTGCATTACAGTCCTGTGTGCTGCTCCTGTTGCTGAAATTGCTGGACTTAGCTCCAGGTCCTGGGGGCCAGGAAAAATCCTTTTTTTTTATCTAAATCCTCTTTTTTTTTTCCTCCTTCAAAATGTACAAATACCCATCTTATTAACCTTTCGGTGCCCCCCCCCAAAAAAAAAGTGTGCCTCTGATTTTTCAGACACAAATATATCTGTTGAAAATAGTCTGGTGTAGGCCAGAGAGACAGAAGTGTGCTTTTGCTGTTCCACGGTAAAAAATCTCTATTATCCTGCTTTTTGCATTTTTTGCTGTAAAAAAAAAAAAAAAAAAATAGTGTCTCCCTGATTTTTCAGGCACAAATATATCTGTTGAAAATAGTCTGGTGTAGGCCCGAGAAATAAAAGTGTGGTTTTGCAGTTCCACGGTACAAACCTCTGTATTATCCACTTTTGGGCCATTTGGATCTAAAAAAAATAGTTTGAGTGTGTCGCTCACTGTTCAGCCGCAAATATATATATATTTTAAAAAGCCTGTTATACACAAGTAAATTATTACTGTGGTTTTGATGTTCCACGGTAAAACATCTCTATTATCCTGTTTTTGGCATTTTTTGCTGTATAAAAATAATAATAGTGTCTCCCTGATTTTTCAGACACAAAAATATCTGTTGAAAATAGTCTGGTGTAGGCCAGAGAGACAGAAGTGTGCTTTTGCTGTTCCACGGTAAAAAATCTCTATTATCCTGCTTTTTGCTTTTTTTGCTGTAAAAAAAAAAAAAATAGTGTCTCCCTGATTTTTCAGACACAAATATATCTGTTGAAAATAGTCTGGTGTAGGCCCGAGAAATACAAGTGTGGTTTTGCAGTTCCACGGTACAAACCTCTGTATTATCCACTTTTGGGCCATTTGTATCTAAAAAAAACAGTTTGAGTGTGTCGCTCACTGTTCAGCCGCAAATATATATATATTTTAAAAAGCCTGGTATACACAAGTAAATTATTACTGTGGTTTTGATGTTCCACGGTAAAACATCTCTATTATCCTGTTTTTGTCATTTTTTGCTGTATAAAAATAATAATAGTGTCTCCCTGATTTTTCAGACACAAATATATCTGTTGAAAATAGTCTGGTGTAGGCCAGAGAGACAGAAGTGTGCTTTTGCTGTTCCACGGTAAAAAATCTCTATTATCCTGCTTTTTGCATTTTTTGCTGTAAAAAAAAAATAAAAATAGTGTCTCCCTGATTTTTCAGACACAAATATATCTGTTGAAAATAGTCTGGTGTAGGCCCGAGAAATACAAGTGTGGTTTTGCAGTTCCACGGTACAAACCTCTGTATTATTCACTTTTGGGCCATTTGTATCTAAAAAAACAGTTTGAGTGTGTCGCTCACTGTTCAGCCGCAAATATATATATATTTTAAAAAGCCTGGTATACACCAATAAATTATAACTGTGGTTTTGCTGTTCCACGGTAAAAAATCTCTGTTATTCAGGTTTTGGTAGTTTTTTCCGTAAAGAAAAACAGTAGTGTCTCCTGACTGTTGTGACACAAAAATATATCTGTTGAAAATAGTCTTGTGTAGGCCCGACATCCCAGTGTGGTTTCGCAGTTCCACTGGTCAAATCGCTGTACTATCCAGTTTTGGGCCTTTGGTATCTTTAAAAAAAAAGCAGTTTGAGTGTGTCGCTCACTGTTCAGTCGCAAATATCTCTATTTAAAAAAGTGTGGTATACCCCAGTAAACAATAACTGTGGTTTTCCTCTTCCACGGTTCTAATCTACTCTTTATTACCCTTTTTTCATTGATAGTGCAAGTGTAAGCTATTTTACTTCATTTACAATGGGCAAGGCGCGTGGCAAGGGATGTGGAAGTGGACGTTCTGGTGATGGTTCGTGCAGAGGACGGGGCCGTGGCCAAGGTGAAAATGTGACACAACCAACAGCCACATCTTCTCGCTCCCACTTCTTGACCGAATTACTAGGGAAGCACAGAACAACACCAGTATTGAGAACTGATCAGTGTGAACAGGTTATTAATTGGATAGCAGACAATACTTCCAGTTACCTGGGCACCACCACCTCCGGTCTGTCTTCCACACGGTCAACTCTTAGTAGCCGTGAGTCTCGACCGCATACTCCTCCTCACCCTGATGCTCCTTCCTCCCACCATGCCGAGTGTCATCAGACAGCAAGTGATCCCACACTTGGACACTCTGAAGAGCTGTTCACTGGTCCATTTCCATATTTGGAAATACGCCTGATACGCTTGAAGTGGTGGAAGAGGAGATCCCATGTTGCGATGCCCAAATATTTGAACAGCCACGGCCACAGGAAGTCGACGTTGGCAATCTGTCACAAGAGGTGGACGATGACGAGACACAATTGCCAGGAAGTGAGGAGGAGGATCGTGGTGCGCAAGTGGAAGAGGAGGAGGTGGTGGATGATCTAGTAACTGACCCAACGAGGAAGGAGGACATGCAGAGTGAGGCCAGCAGCACACAGGGGGAGGGAGGCAGAGTACCCCAACAGGCAGGAAGAAGCAGTGTGGTGGCCGCAGACAGAAGGCAGGCAACCGTTCCCCGTAAAACCAACACGAGGGACGTTGCCAGTACAAGCGCTAGGTCTTCCAGAGTCTGGAATTTTTTTAAAGACTCTGCTGATAACCCCAAAAAGGCCATATGTTCCATCTGCCATGCCAGCATCAGCAGGGGTGACAAAACTACCAGCCTGACCACCACCAGCATGATCAGGCACATGGCAGCAAAGCACCCGACTTTGTGGGGCGAAACCCAGGGTCCACGACCAGTGTCAGCGGGTGTCACCACTGCTTCTTCCACTGTTGTGCGTGCAATAGAACCCCCTGTTGTGTGTGCAACGCAATCCCCTGTCCATACTGCATGTAAAGATGCCCCCTCCTCTCAGTCTTAAGAAACAGCATCAACGTCCACGTCCACGTCCCACCGCAGCGTTCAATTGTCCATATCCCAGACCTTTGAACGAAAGCGGAAATTCGCAGCTAACGCCCCACAGGCCACAGTCCTAAATTCACACATTTCACGACTGCTTGCATTGGAAATGCTGCCTTTTAGGCTGGTGGAGACGGAATCCTTCCGCAATCTTATGGCGGTGGCCGTCCCTTGGTACTCGGTCCCCAGCCGACACTATTTTGCCCGGTGTGAAATCCCCGCACTACACAAGCACGTGTCCCAAAGCATCTGCTGTGCCCTCAACAACGCAGTTACTGGGAGAGTCCACCTGACAACGGACACGTGGACAAGTGCTTGTGGCCAGGGACGGTACATCTCTCTGACGGCACACTGGGTAAACATAGTGGAAGCCGGGACCCAGTCGGACCTTGGGACGGAACACATCCTCCTCACACCGAGGATTGCAGGCCCTATGTCAGTCAGAGTTGCCCCCACAGTGTACAGCTCCTGCGCATCCTCCTCCTCCTCCTCATGTTCAGCCTCCATCTCAGATATCACCACATCAGTTACAGGGTGGAAGCATTGCAGTACTGCCTCCGCCAAGAGGCAACAGGCTGTGCTGAAACCCATAAGCTTAGGTGATAAACCTCACACTGCTTATGAGTTGTGGACAGCTGTGAAAGAGAAGGCAGATCTGTGGCTGAGACCGCTGAACCTACATCCCGGCATGGTCATGTGTGACAATGGCCGTAACCTGGTGGCGGCTCTGAGGCGAGGTGAGATCACACACGTACCATGCCTGGCTCATGTGCTTAACCTCGTGGTTCAGCGGTTTCTTAAATCGTACCCCGAGTTGCCAGATCTGCTCGTGAAAGTACGCCGCCTGTCAGCTCATTTTCGCAAGTCGGCTACAGCTTCCGCCGCCCTTGCTGTGTTGCAGCAGCGTTTGCAGCTTCCGGCACACCGACTGGTGTGTGATGTCCCCACACTTTGGAACTCTACCCTCCACATGTTGCAAAAGATTTGTGAGCAGAAAAGAGCAGTTGTGGAGTACCAGCTGCAACAAGGCCGTCGATATTCAGGTCAGACTCCACACATAAGACCTCAGGAGTGGACCTGGATGTCTGACATATGTACCATCCTGACAAACTTTGAGGAGGCCACCAAGATGGTGAATGGCGATGACGCCATCATTAGTGTCAGCATCCCACTTGTCTGTTTTTTGCAACGCTCTCTGCAGAGAATTAAAGAGGAGGCATTGCAGCCAGAGTATGATGAGATGGATCAAGAAGCCGTAGCGGGCGATTACACACAGTCCAGCCTCATCTCATCCCAACCTGCATTGGGGGACAATGAGGGAGAGGAGGAGGAGGAGGAAGAACAGGAGCTGTTATCATGCGTTGTAGACGGTAGTACCTGTACAAGTGTCATACCGTCGGTTGAGCGTGGGTGGCCTGAGGACAGGGGGGAGGAGGAAGAGGAGGAGGAGGAGAGCATGGTCAGTCATCATCTTGGTGAGGACACGGAAATCTTGCCCGTTACCAGTCTGGCACGCATGGCTGACTTTATGTTACGCTGCCTTAACCGTGACCCTCGCATTGTCAAAATGTTGGGTGACAGTCATTACTGGTTGGTGACACTTGTAGACCCCCGCTACAAGGAGAACTTTCACTCTCTTATTCCTGAGGTGGAGAGGTCTACAAAAATGGGGCAATACCAGAAGGCCCTTGCTGCAGAACTCTTAAAAAAATTCCCATCTGAACACGCTAGCGGCAGAGGTCACAGTTCGTTGGCCAACCAAGGCGTACAGGCGAGAGAGATGCAACTCCAATCCAGCAGAGGCAGGGGAACACTGTCAACGTTCTGGGACAGTTTTCTGACATCCGCCCAGCTTACAGGCCCTGAGGCGCGGGGTACTCTCACAAGGAGTGGAAAGTTTCAAAAGATGGTGCCTTTAATTATTGGGTATCCAAGCTGGACACTTGGAATGAACTCGCTCTGTACGCCTTGGAGGTCCTGGCCTGCCCTGCCGCTAGCGTGCTATCGAAGCGTGTTTTTAGTGCCGCTGGGGGAATTATAACTGATAAGCGCACTCGCCTGTCAACTGACAATGCTGACAAGCTGACCCTTATCAAAATGAACAAGGGCTGGATTGGGCCAGACTTCTCATCACCACCAAATGACAGAAGAGTAACATAAAGTCAAATCCACTGTGTTATTTCGGGAGGTGTATTCACATGCACCGCTTCACACCCACACATGGGTATACGCTTCCTCTTTTCGGCTGTTTAATCTTCTTCTCCTTATCCTCAGCCTCCACCACCACTATACCACCAGGGAGCCAGCATTGCAAGTTCCTCCGTCCTAATTTTTGGCAGCTTTTGCTGGGAAAGCATAAGCAAATACCATGGGACACCCACTCCCCAATAATGGGACTTATGTTTGTAATATGCTGTACTGCATGGCTCTTGTAAGGGGCATTGCAAGTTGCTCCGTCCTAATTTTTGGCAGCTTTTGCTGGGAAAGCATAAGCAAATATTATGGGAGACCCACTCCCCAATAATGGGACTTATGTTTGTAATATGCTGTACTGCATGGCTCTTGTAAGGAGCATTGCAAGTTGCTCCATCCTAATTTTTGGCAGCTTTTGCTTGCAAGGCATAAGCAAATACTATGGGACACCCACTCCCCAATAATGGGACTTATGTTTGTAATATGCTGTACTGCATGGCTCTTGTAAGGGGCATTGCAAGTTGCTCCGTCCTAATTTTTGGCAGCTTTTGCTGGGAAAGCATAAGCAAATACTATGGGAGACCCACTCCCCAATAATGGGACTTATGTTTGTAATATGCTGTACTGCATGGCTCTTGTAAGGGGCATTGCAAGTTGCTCCATCCTAATTTTTGGCAGCTTTTGCTTGCAAGGCATAAGCAAATACTATGGGACACCCACTCCCCAATAATGGGACTTATGTTTGTAATATGCTGTGCTGCATGGCTCTTGTAAGGGTCATTGCAAGTTGCTCCGTCCTAATTTTTGGCAGCTTTTGCTGGGAAAGCATAAGCAAATACTATGGGAGACCCACTCCCCAATAATGGGACTTATGTTTGTAATATGCTGTACTGCATGGCTCTTGTAAGGGGCATTGCAAGTTGCTCCGTCCTAATTTTTGGCAGCTTTTGCTTGCAAGGCATAAGCAAATACTATGGGACACCCACTCCCCAATAATGGGACTTATGTTTGTAATATGCTGTACTGCATGTGACGCGCCCCCTGGGCCGTGTGTACACGTGTGTGGGATACCCGGTGCCGGGTCTCTGGGGTCTGTAGTCTCCGTGGCGGTGACCCGGTCCCGTGGCTCAGGCTGGTCAAACCAGTGGCAGTCTTTCTTAGATTTTGAGGTTAATTGTCCAACTGCGCCACCCGTGGATTGCGGTCAGGGAGTACCACCGCTGCGCAGCATAGAATGGGATAACTCCCCTCGGGAGGAGTATAGCCTCAGGGCAGTGAGTGTGGATGATGGGGGTGATGGTGCACGAGCGCAGCAGGAATGACTCAGAGTCTTTGCAGTGCAGTTCAGGGTCTTTACTGATGATTATAAGGTAGACCCTCACGGGAGTACTGGCTAGCATAAGAGGCCTGGTCAGTCTGTGAGCAAGCAGGAGTTCCCCTGGCCAGGTGGAGTTGTAGGCCTCCCCGTCTGTCTGCATGCTTCATGGCTACCTTGCTCTAAGCGGGTAGAAGTAGCCCACGTCCCTGAGTGTACCGTGTAGTGCTCACCCGTATGGCTGGTGACTTGGGGCCTTCTGTTAGCCTCCGCTCCACGACGGCGGTGCTGGTCCCTTGCTTGTGTCTGAGCCTCCGGGCTTCTATGGCCAGAGGACCTGAAATCCCCTGCCGGCTGGTTTCTGCTGCTGGATATATAAGTCCTCACAGTTTCGGACTCCTGTGTCCGGTTCCTAATGTCTTCTGCCAGGGCGAGCTCTGCTCAGCTTCCAGTCCCTGGTCTTTAGCTCCTAGCTCCTACAGAGCTCCTTGCTGTTACTTTCCCTTGCTCTCACTCTGACTCTGACTGTTCTCTGACTCACTCAACCCCGCCCCAGATCCATTTTATAAGGGCAGAATTCTCCCCTCCCAGGACTGGGGCAGGAGGATGTTGCGTGTTTAAGGGATCCTGACCAGTAAACCTCCCACTTGCTCTCCGATGTAATATCTCTATTACTGTGGTGACCAGACCCCTGGGGTGCCACACATGGCTCTTGTAAGGGGCATTGCAGTTCCTCATAATTTTTGGAAAGCCTTCCATTCACTGCTTAGGCCAACAGTGCACGGGAGACCCAGCTGCTATAAATCGAAAAAAAGGTTTAGTTAACGCCCTCTAACCTCCATGTCATTTCCAAGGGGCATTGGAGTGGCTCGAAATTTTTGGTAGGCATTGCACTCACTGTATGCCCTATAACTGTGTAGCCGAACCGCTCCTTTTGTTACAGAAACATATCCTACAAGACATATCTGGTTGACTGGCCTGATATTGATGTGAATGGTCCCTGTTCCTCCTGCTCTTTCTCCTTTGCCACCACCTCATCCATCATTTATCACCTGAAGCTTTGTTTTAACGGAAGTCATAGAACTGGGATAGTAGCAGGAAAACATCCAGCAATCCTCGGAGGAGGTAGGATATGCGCCAAAACGCGGACCACCTCAGGCCTAGCCGCTACTACATACATGCGCTTGCATTCCAAGAAAACAAAGCAGATGCTAACTTCTATATTCATCATCATGCTCCTCACCTAGGCACTCTCAACTCCCCTGATGGAGAAGCCAGGGCCCACCGGAGGAGTCTGGTTCTCTGGTGGGCTCATCCAATGCTGCCCTAAAGCAGGCCAGGCTAAGAAAAGTGTGGGGGAAGGTGACAGGAGAAATCAGGGCGGCTGGGGACCGAGTATGGGCACCTGGCCGCCACCTGGCGGCTGGGGACCGAGCGTGGACACCTGGCCACCGGGCGGCTGGGGACAGGGTATGGATACCTCGCTGCCGAAGCGGCCATGAGGTAGTGGCCAGCTTCGGCCTCCTCCAAACTAAAAGGCCCCATTTCAAGTGAAAGCTAGCAGTATGGTATTGCAGCCTGCGGGTGGGTGGGTGGTTGGCTGCATATTTTCGCTTGCATTGCAAGGAATGGGGGAGGTACAATTGAACACTGCCCTGGGACAAGGACTTGCATGGGGATAGTTGCAAGTCTGCATCTTCTGATGCGGCAAGGATCACTTCTGATGGGCACACTTTTAGACAGTGACCTGGGGGTCAGAGATGCTTCCAGGGGTCTTCCCCATGCTGATCCCTTGTCTTTTCAGCACTGTATGCATGTGTCACACAGCACATGGCCAGATAAGGTTGTAAAATGTTAAAATGACATTTCTCGGTGAACGCATTTGTCACAGTTGAAAGCAATACAAAAGTGCAAAAACGCATGAAAAATGCTACTTGTGAACATAGCCCAAGGTGTGGAGGAGTATTTTTGTTTTTGGTTATTTATTTTACCTTATACACAAGTTTTTACCCTGGAAAGGAAATTCCTTAACATATTTCACATGAAAACCGTTTCAGTTTCGTTTTTGAACGTTTTATTGTGAGCCCGCAAAAGTGGCTTAATACCTCTGACCACGTTCTTGACAGCAGCGACCTGGGGGTCAGAAATGCTTCCAGGGGCGATCCCCATGCTGCCCCCATGTCTTTTGAGCACTGTCACTATCGTTTTGGGCACTTTTTAGGCTTTCTACAGACTGCCGGGGGTGCTGCCGCAAAAATGCTCGGGTCTCTCATAGACTAACATTGGGCTCGTTGCTTGGGTCGAGCACCCGAGTATCACGGTAAGCTCAGCCCGAGCTTCGAGCACCCGAGCATTTTAGTGATCGCTCAACACTATCAGTCGTCATCTTGGTGAGGACACGGAAGTCTTGCCCGTTACCAGTCTGTCACCCATGGCTGACTTTATGTTACGCTGCCTTAACCGTGACCCTCGCATTGTCAAAATGTTGGGTGACAGTCATTACTGGTTGATGACACTTTTAGACCCCCTCTACAAGGAGAACTTTCACTCTCTTATTCCTGAGTTGGAGAGGTCTACAAAAATGGGGCAGTACCTGAAGGCCCTTGCTGCAGAACTATTAAAAAAATTCCCATCTGAACACGATAGCGGCAGAGGTCACAGTTCGCTGCCCAACTAAGGCATACAGGCGAGAGAGACGCAACTCCAATCCAGCAGAGGCAGGGGAACACTGTCAATGTTCTAGGACAGTTTTTTGAGACCTGCCCAGCTTACAGGCCCTGAGGCGCAGGGTACTCTCACAAGGAGTGGAAAGTTTCAAAAGATGGTGAGGGAGTACCAGCGTCCTCCGTGATTCCTCTGTGCCTTTTAATTATTGGGTATCCAAGCTGGACACTTGGAATGAACTCACTCTGTATGCCTTGGAGGTCCTGGCCTGTCAACTGACAATGCTGACAAGCTGACCCTTATCAAAATGAACAAGGGCTGGATTGGGCCAGACTTCTCATCACCACCAAATGACAGCAGAGTAACATAAAGTCAAATCCACTGTGTTATTTCGGGAGGAGTATTCCCATGCATCGCTTCACACCTACACATGGGTATGCGCTTCCTCATTTCGGCTGTTTTTTGCTCTTCTCCTTATCCTCAGCCTCCACCACCACTATACCACCAGGGTGACTGTGGTCCATGTTGCCAGCATTGCAAGTTCCTCTGTCCTAATTTTTGGTAGCTTTTGCTTGGAAGGCATAGGCAAAGACTATGGGAGACCCACTCCCCAATAATGGGAATAATGTTTTAAATATTCTGTACTGCATGGCTCTTGTAAGGGGCATTAAAATCGTCTTGTTAAGCTACTGTGACCTCCACGTCTCTTCCAAGGGTCGTTAATATTGTCTTTTTATTCCACTGCGACCTCCACCACTCTTCCAAGGGGCATTAAAAGCGTCTTGTTAAGCTACTGTGACCTCCACGTCTCTTCCACAGGGCGTTGATATTGTCTTTTTATTCCACTGCGACCTCCACCACTCTTCCAAGGGGTATTAAAACCGTCTTGTTAAGCTACTGTGACCTCCACGTCTCTTCCACGGGGCATTGATATTGTCTTTTTATTCCACTGTAACCTCCACCACTCTTCCAAGGGGCATTAAAACTGTCTGGTTAAACCACTCTGAACTCCACGTCTCTTCCAAGGGGCATTAAAACCATCTTGTTAAGCTACTGTGACCTCCACATCTCTTCCAAGGGGCATTAAAACCGTCTTGTTAAACCACTCTGAACTCCACAGCTCTTCCAAAGGGCATTGACATGTTGTTTTTAATTACCTCTAACTTCCACGACTCTTGCAACGGGCATTGCATTTCCTCCTAATTTTTGTCAGCTTTTGCTTTTCAATGCATAGGCGAACACTAAGGGAGACCCACTCCCCAATAATGGGTAGAAGGTTTTTAATACGCTGTAATCCACGTCTGTTTCAAGGGGCACTGCAGTGCCTAATAATTTTTGGAAAGCCTTCCATTCCCTGCTTAGGCCAACAGTGTACAGGAGACCCAGTTGCTATAAATGGAAAAAACGGTTTAGTTAAGGCCCTCTGACCTCCATGTCACTTCCAAGGGGCATTGGAGTGCCTCGAAATTTTTGGTAGGCATTGCATTCACTGTATGCCTTATAACTGTGTAGCTGAACCGCTCCTTTTGGTACGGAAACATATCCTACAAGACATGTGTGGTTGGCTGGCCTGATATTGATGTGAATGGTCCCTGTTCCTCCTGCTCTTTCTCCTTTGCCACCACCTCATCCATCATTCATCACCTGAAGCTTTGTTTTAACGGGAGTCATAGAACTGGGATAGTAGCAGGAAAACATCCAGCAATCCTCGAAGGAGGTAGAATATGCGCCAAAACGCTGACCACCTCAGGCCTAGCTGCTACTACATACATGCGCTTGCATTCCAAGGAACAGAAAGCTAAGGAGGTGGATGGCCTCATGATCATGAATAATTTACTCGTTGTGTAGGAGGCCGACCACTGCTGCTGTCTACCTTCTGAACTTTGTGTTGAAGCCTGATTGACCCAGGACCCGCAATCCTCTATGTCTGGAGGACGTGTTGCATCCCAGTGTCCAACTGTGTCCCGGCTTCCACAATATTAACCCAATGTGAAGGCGTCAGTGAGATGGACCATTCCTGGCCACATTCACTTGTCCACGTGTTTGTGGTTAGGCTGTCCTTCCCACTAAATGCACTGGGGAGGGCACAGGTAATGTTTTGGTATGCGTGCTTGTGTATAAGGCGCACCGGGACAAATAGGGGCGGCTGGGGACCGTTTATGGACACCCGGCCACCCCCACGCGGCTGGGGACTGTGTGTGGGCACCCGGCCGCGGGGCGGCTGGGTACTGAGTATGGACACCCAGCCGCCCCCTGGCGGCTGGGGACCAAGCGTGGACACCCGGCCGCCGGGCGGCTGAGGACTGAGTATGAATACCAGGCTACCGACGCAGCCATGACGTGGTGGCCAGATTCCACCTCCACATGCCTAAAAGGCCCAATTTCAAGTGCAAGCAAGCTAGCAGTATGGTATTGCAGCCTGGGGGGTGGGTGGGTGGCAGGCTGCATACTTGCGCTTGTATTGCAAGCTATGGGGGGGGTACAATTGAACACTGCCCTGGGACAAGGACTTGCACGGGGATAGTTGCAAGTCTGCATCTTCTGATGCGGCAAGGATCACTTCTGATGGGCACACTTTTAGGCAGTGACCTGGGTGTCAGAGATGCTTCCAGGGGTCTTCCCCATGCTGATCCCATGTCTTTTTAGCACTGCATGCATGTGTCACACAGCACATGGCCAGATAAGGTTGTAAAATGTTAAAATGACATTTCCCGGTGAATGCATTTGTCACGGTTGAAAGCAATACAAACGTGCAAAAACGCATAAAAAATGCTGCTTGTGAACATAGCCCAAGGTGTGAAGGAGTATTTTTGTTTTTGGTTATTTATTTTACCTTATACACAAGTCTTTACCCTGGAAAGGATGTTCCTTAACCCCTTTCCGACCTGGTCAGTAATAGTACGCAGCAGGTCGGGAAGGCCGGTTCAGCGGGGGCTCCGGCGGTGAGCCCGCACTGAAGTGAGCACATGTCAGCTGATTATTGGAATCGCAATCCACCCGCGGCTGTTAATATGTTAAATCTCTGACAGTGGCATTTAACTCGCGCTTCCGGGAGTCCTAAGCCCCGCCCATCAGTGACCCCGTCACGTGATCGCGGGTCACCAATGGGTGGGCATGACAACTCAGGGTCTGCAGCAGACGCCTGTGGTTGTCATGTCTCAATTGCTATGAGCGCCACCTAGTGGTCAGCGCTCATAGCAAGTGAGCATTTCTCCTGCATACAAGTGATCTGCTCATCGCTTGTATGCAGTAGAAGCAATCAGACAACTGCTGCTTCTAGTCTCCTCTGGAGACTATAGAAGCAAGCAGAAAGTGTAAAAAAAAGTTTTTAAAAAAATAAAAAAAATAAAAAATATATAAAAGTTTAAGTCACCCCCCTTTCGCCCCATTCAAAATAAAATATATATATATATAAAAAAAAACCCACATACACATATTTGGTATCGTCGCGTTCAGAATCACCTGATCTATCAATATAAAAGAAGAATTAATACAATCAGTAAACGGCGTAACGAGAAAAAAATTTTAAACGCCAGAATTAAGTTTTTTTGGTCGCTACAACTTTGCAATAAAATGCAATAACGGGCGATCAAAACATCGGATCTACCCCAAAATGGTATCAATAAAAACGTCAGCCCGGCACGCAAAAAATAAGCCCCCACCTGGCTCCAGATCCCGAAAAATGGAGAAGCTAAGGGTCACAGAAAATGGCGTCATTTTTTTTTGTTTTTTTAGCAAGCTTTGGATTTTTTTTTCACCACTTAAATAAAAAAGAACCTATACATGTTTGGTGTCTATGAACTTGTAACGACCTGGAAAATAATGATCGCAGGTCAGTTTCAGCAATCTGTGAACGTGGTAAAAAAAGGACCCAAAAAACAACTGTGGAATTGCATTTTTTTTGCAGTTTCACTGCACTTGGAATTTTTTTCCCATTTTCCAGCACACGATATGGTAAAACCAGTGATGGTGTTTAAAAGTACAACTCGTCCCGCAAAAAATAAGCCCTCACATGGCCATATTGAACGAAAATTATAAAAGTTCTGGCTCTGGGAAGAAGGGGAGCAAAAAAGGAAAACACAAAAACAGAAAGACCCATGGTCATTAAGGGTTAACATATTTCACAGGAAAGCACTTTCACTTTCGTTTTTGAACGTTTTATTGTGAGCCTGTAAAAGTGGCTTAATACCTCTGACCACGTTGTTGACAGCAGTGACCTGGGGGTCAGAAATGCTTCCAGGGGCGATCCCCATGCTGTCCCCATGTCATTTGAGCACTGTCACTATCGTTTTGGCCACTTTTTAGGCTGTCTACAGACTGCCGGGGGAGCCGCCGCAAAAATGTTCGGGTCTCCCATAGACTAACATTGGGCTCGTTGCTCGGGTCGAGCACCCGAGTATCACAGAGAGCTCGGCCCGAGCTTCGAGCACCCGAGCATTTTAGTGCTCGCTCAACACTAGTCTTGACTCTTACATTTTTTTTTCTTTTAAAGGTGTTTCTCCAAAGTTCTCAACTTACACATAGCTCCGGGAATTACAGTTAATCAATGGTTTAGAAAAACTATAGATGTTATTTTCTTCTTATGTATTATTTCAATAGGGTTATTTTGGTCAATTTGCAGAAATATTCATTGTCCTGTTCATTTAAGAATTGTTTGCAGAAACTGTGTCCGTGCTGCTGTTCCTCACCTCTCCTTGATCCAGCACTGAGTGCTCTGTCCTCCTTCTACAGCCATTGGCTTTAGCTTTCCAGGTTGCCAAGCCAACCTGGAGCACTCCTGTGTCATCAATCACCCAAGTCATTTAACCTGCCACAGGTAGTTGACTTCTGCCACCTTTCCAGCTGATCACCACTTAATTTTGCTACACTGTGCCTCCAGATACACTCAGCTCTGCTATTCTGTTAAAATGTGCCTCCTAACATACCCAGTTCTCCTACATTGTAGGGTTCTGCTACATTTTCAGACTTTTTAGCATAGCCAGTGAGTGCTAACTGACATACCCAACTGTGATAAATTGTTGGGTTCTGCTAAACTCAAACTACATGTTGACTGACATACCTAGCTCTGCTATATTGATGGGCTCTGCCACATTGTCACTGTGTGTCATTGGATATAGCCATCTCTACTACACTGCTGGACTCTGCTCCATAGCCAGTAAGTGCCTCCTGACAAATCCAGATGCATTGCATTGTTGGGGTCTGCTACATAGACACCATGTGCCTCCTGTCATACCAAGTTCTGCTCATCAGTGGGCCCTGTTAGTTTTCCATAGCGTGTCTCCTTATATGTTCTACTCTGCTACATCTCTGGACTCTACTGCATTAAAAATGTGAGTTTTATGACGTACTCAACTCTACTACATCGGGGGACTTTACTTCATCCCTTCAGTGAGCTTCCTAATCTATTTTGATAAATGTTCAAAAGTGCTGTTCCACCAGATAAATCATCTAAATCTCAGAAAAAATCAAACAATATATAACATGCTACATTTTGGGAAAAGGCAAAATAGATTATTTCAATGTAAGCCCATTTCAACTTATGCGGATAGATACTTTCCTTTCTTCTACAGGATTCAGCTGCATACTGCAAATAGAAAGCTATCTCCACCAGGCATCATAAATAAATTACACCCCTACATTAGCAATGTTTCATTTAGGTATTTAACATAGTATGTATATATTGATCTCCCCCAGGTGAATGGGAGCCAGGTTTCTTCTTTTTTTTTTTCATCCTTTACTAGAACAAGAAAATATCATTGAGTGTCGAGAGACTCTTTTCAAGCACAAGAAAACTTTCAGACAGCACAAAAGCTATTGAAAGGACAATTGCAACATCAAATGTGCTGCAAATGTCAATGGCTGCAACATAATATAATATACATGGCTTAACAGTCTCAAAAGCATTCAGGAAAAAAAAAATTGTTCTCCTGGGACAGCCTTGTGTGCAAAGACAAAAAGAAATCACTGCAGGGCAAAGATGTGCTAGTCATGTGGCTGTTAAGGCTAACGTGGGAATTCCTGACTTGAATGTTAAATAGTACGTATATTGTAAATCAATAACTGTAAGTTTGTCTTATAAATCTGCCTCCATTGTAAGTCCTGTTTAGCAGTAAGGACCGTTGATCTTGACAGTAAGGTATATATTCCAGTTAAATACAAATAGATTAATCCTAGACCAAAACTGGCATAGCTGAGACCACAGCAATCACCAGAAGTTCACTCCATATTTTGGCCAACCAGTCAATGTGTTAGTTTGATAAATGCAAACTGTAAAAAGGGATGCAAAAATATGCATTTGTATGTCTATACTGGTGCATGATTCTGACATTGACTTCTATTATAAAACATTCTACTTTGATATTTTTTTTTTAGCAATTTTAGGAAAGGTGCAGACTAGCATATTTTCGGTCCAAGTTCGATCAGGCAAAACGTCAGATTGCACCCGGACCAATGTTATGCTTTGGGTCCATGCAAAACTCCAATTTCTTCCTCGGATAGAGCCAGAACGGGTAAAAGAAATTGGAGCATGTCCGTGTTTGACCTGATTTTCGGATTGTACTCAACCATGCAAGTCAATTAGTCAGTGAAAATCATTGTACTGCACTCAGATGACATCTGAGTGCAGTCCAATTTTCCATGGACTGACAGAATGGAGAAGATGAAGAAATATTTTTCTCCATCTTCTCATTTGATCAAATTATGATCACACTCGGATCAGAGTTTGATTTACACAATTGAACTGAATTTCTAGGATAAGAAAACATACAATCTTCTACACCTGCCCTTAAAATGAGCTGAATGCTTGTGAGCACTATAACTGTTGAACAATTTTACCCTTTCACCCCGAAGCCTGTTTTCACCTTCCTGACCAGGCCACTTTTTTGAATTGTGACCAGTGTCACTTTATGAGGTAATAACTCTGGAACGCTTTAACGGGTCTTACTGATTCTAAGATTGTTTTTTTCGTGACATATTGTACTTCATGATAATTGTACAATTTCTTTGATATGACTTACATTTGTTCGTGAAAAAATCATCATGTAACACAAAATAGTTAATAAATAAGATTACCCACATGTCTACTTTACATCAGCGTAATTTTGGAAACATAATTTTTTTGTTATGAAGTTATAAGGGTTAAAAGTTGACCAGCGATTTCTCATTTTAACAACAACATTTACAAAACCATTTTTTTAGGGACCACATCACATTTGAAGTGACTTTGGCGGGTCTATACGACAGAAAAGACCCAAAAGTGACACTATTCTAAAAACTGCACCCCTCAAGGTGCTCAAAACCACATATAAGAAGTTTATTAACCCTTCAGGTGCTTCACAAGAATTTTGGGAATGTGGAAGGAAAAAATAACTTTTTTTCACAAAAATTTTACTTTAGACACAATTATTTTACTTTCACAAAGGTAACAGGAAAAAATGTGTTGCGCAATTTCTCCTGAGCACAACGATACCCAATATGTGGGGGAAAATCATTGTTTGGGTGCATAGCAGGGTTCGGAAGGGAAGGAGCGCCAATTGACCTTTTGAATGTAAAATTTTTTGGCATAATTAGCGGATGCCATGTCGTGTTTGGAGAGCCGCTGATGTGCCTAAACAGTGGAAACCCCCTACAAGTGACACCATTATGTAAACTAGACACCTTAGAGAACTTGCATAGATGTGTAGTGAGCACATTGAACCCCCAGGTGCTTCACAGAAGTTTATAAAGTTGAACCATGAAAATAAAAAAATCAAATTTTCCCACATAAATGTTTTTTAGCGCCATATTTTGCATTTTCACAAGGATAGCAGGAAAAATTGGACCATACAATTTGTTGTTCAATTTCTCCTGAGTACACTGATACTCCATATGTGGGGAAAAACTACTGTTTGGGCAGACGGCAGGGCTAGGAAGGGAAGGAGCGCCATTTGAATTTTTGAAATGAAAAATTGGCTGGAATTATTAGCAGATGCCATGTTGTGTTTGAAGAGATCCTGATGTGACTAAACCCCCCACAAGTGACACCATTTTGGAAACTAGACCCCTCAGGGAACTTATCTAGATGTGTGTGGTGAGCACCTTGAACACCCAGGTGCTTCTCAGAAGTTTATAACTAGTGTTGAGCCACCCCCGTAGTGTTCGAGTTCGGTTCGGTTCGTCGAACACCCGTGTGTTCGCCGAACTGTTCGTCGAACTGTTCGTCGAACACCTTCGAACACCGTTAAAACCAATGGCAGGCAAACAAAAACACATAGAAACACATAGAAAACACCTTCAAAGGTGTCCAAAAGCTGACAAACTGCTCAGAAGACACAACTAACACATGGAAAAGTGACAAGTACATATAGTCATGCGAAAAGAAAAGAGGTGGAGGAGTAAAAGGAGGGGGAGACACAGATATAGGCATGTCATGCCCTTCTAAAATCCAAAAAGTGAGAAGCCGACACGTTCAGTCCGCTCCTGCCCGTGCCACCTCCGTGTCGCCGGGTTTGTGCCAGAGCCGCGGTGAACCCTGACGGCCAGCCCCCCTCTCCCAATACTGATGCCTGTCCGCTGGTGGGTCGAGCGAGCCCCCTGTGGTGGAGGCAGCTCTAAGCTTTTTAATTTAAATTGTCTCTCTAATTTGAATGAATACACTTTAAATCCATTTACAAGGATCTATTGGAGGGCAAGCCTCATGCCAGCAGCCACGTAATTCCAGCTCCAGTAGCGTCCACTAAAGCTGCTGAAGTTAAAAAACTTTTATAAGGATCGAGCTCGGCTGTCCACCGCAAGGCATCCTACTGCCAGTCCGAGCCCCTATGCCTTGGGGTGCCTCCTGATGCTCTTCACTGAGTATCCCGTGGTCCCGAAGCATTTCCTTTGAAAAAATTAAGTGTCCAAACTACAGGTGGTGTAGCTTGCTTAACAGCCGGGATAATCCGCTGACTAGCAGACACTGCTACTAGGCACAAAGTATTTCCTGGGCTAGATGCAGTTAAAAATTTGTAATTAGATACTCTCGTTGGATGCTGAGAAAGCATTCCATAGAGTCTCCTGGCACGCCATATATGATTCTCTTAAAAAGCTTGGGGTAGGGGTCTAGGGGACCCTTTTATAGCCAAAATCACGGCCCTGTATCACAATATGTCACCTAGGCTGAAGATAAATGGAACTGTAGCACCCTGAGGGCTCGGTTGCTACAGAGGTATTGCACCTCACCCAGAGGTGTGATATCTCACTCTCAGGTAAGGATGGAGTGTGGATCAGGACCCGACACCTGCATGCATTACACCACATTGCCGTGGGGCAGGGCGACCAATATGCCTCTGAGATGGGCACGACAGTCCCTGTCCCTGGCTGGAGTGGGGGGAGGGAACACTGAGGAAGGGGAACCCTGTAGTGCAGGAGCAGGGAGGAAGCAGTTCCTGGGTGCATTGAGAAGGGAGTATAAACGGTGGGCACCATCTTAGTTCAGTGCAGAGAAGTCTGAGCAGAAGTGGCAGGGAGCAGGGGCTCTGCATGAGCTCTGCTCCGGAGGCGGGCCTAGTAACAGAGTCCCAGGCCTGGAAGAGGGAGAAGGAAGGAAGAGGAGCGGAGAAGGCTCCAGGAACGAGGAATGAAGGGATCCCAGGGGTGCGGACGGGCGAGTCGCCACCGCACGCCCGAATCCACCTGCGTGGAGGGGTCAGGCCAAAGGGGGAGACCGGTCCCCGAAACTAGTCGAGGCAGGAAACGACCCTCAGCTAGAAACCGGAGGCTGTGACATTTTATGTGGCACAGCCCCTCGCTACACCCGCTAGGAAGGCACCACATAGGGTCAGGGAAACTGGCGCCAAGTTTACCAAGAGGAGGCCCGAGGCAGCCGGACAGAAGGGTTGGTAAGAAAGGCCAGACAAAGGACACACAAAGGGGGTCCTGTGAAGCGCTCCAAAGTTATCTGGGAGTTGTCTGAGCCCCTCACCTGATGAGCACAGTACGACGTGGGCAGCCGTTACCTGCAGACATGGTCTGGATAATAAGAACTGTGAGTAAAGGCCCTGGACTGCATCACTGACTCTGTGTCGTTACTGCTGCTGCCCTGCACCATCACCCCCATCCTCCGCATACACTGCCCTGAGGCTATACTCCTCCCGTGGGGAGTTATGCTACGCTCTGCTGCACCCACAACACCAGCCTCAGCGGTCTGCCCTGCAGCAGCGGTTCACTCTGACCGCAATCCAAGGGTGGCGTAGTCGGACATTTAAACATCAAAACCACATAAATAGTTCCGCCACTGGTTTGACCACCCTGAGCCATGGAATCGGGTCGCCGCCACGAAGACTACAACCACCAGCATCCACCAAAAAGGGTCCGGCTCCGGGTGCAGCAAGGCCCAGGGGGTGCATCCGAACATTTTCATCACCTTTCACAATCACCAATGGGACAAGGCAGGGATGTCCTCTGTCCCCTCTTTTATACATCCTAGTGACGGAGCACCTGCTCTCATCAATTCGCCATAACCCCAATATTAGGTGGATTGAGGTGGGAGGCACCGAGTACAAGTGCTCTCTATTTGCTGATGATGTCCTAGTATATATCACTCAATCACATATATCCATCCATGCTGTTATGGCTGAAATAGATCACTTTGTTACATGGTCAAATTTTAAAATCAATGCAGCGAAGTCTGAGGCCCTCGATGTCTCCCTCCCCAAATCCATATAGGATTCCATCCAGTTCAACTTTCCCTTTGCCTGGCCCTCACAGGGTATCAAATACTTAGGAATTCCTATTCATAGAGACCTCTCCCATCTATGTTATCTTAATTTTTTGCCCTTTATTGAACAACTCCATACAGACCACGGTTGGCAAGTTAGAACTGTAAGATTCACTATGTGAACCACTGGTGTTTTGTGGAAAAGCACATGTACACTGTGTTCCAACTTATTATGCAAAAAGTGTTTAGGAGTGATAAGGGAAGAATTTGTTTGTTTGTCAGTTAAACTCATTGATGGTGATGTGTGTCAGGGCTCTTTATATCACTGTAAGCAATTGCAGACACCTGTGCTAATTAGTTTGGCAGGTGTGTCCAATGAAAGGCAAGACTACTTAAGAAGGCTGTCTCACATTATTAAGCAGCCTACATTTTCTGCCAAAATGGGAAAGAAAAAGGATGTGTCGGCTGCTGAGAAGGAACAAATTGTGGAGTGTTTAGGTCAAGGCATGACTACAATCAACATTGTGCGATGATCAGGATGAAGTGTCTTGGCAATCAAGAAGTATGTAGCTGATTCACAGTACACACGTGTGCGTGCTGATAAGGGCAAATTGAGGACTCTTTCCTACAGGCAATTACGTCAGGTTAAAAGAGCAGCGGCAAAAAAGCCTTGTCATAGCAGCAGACAAGTTTTTGAAGCTGCTGGTGCCTCCAACGTCCCCCGAACAACAAGATGCAGGGTCCTTCAGAGGTTTGCAGCTGTGCATACGCCATCCTGTCGACCTCCTCTATCCACTTCACACAAGCAGACACGGCTCTAGTGGGCCAAACATTACATGAAGACTGATTTCAAAACTGTTTTGTTCACGGATGAGTGCCGTGCAGCGCTCGATGGTCCAGATGGATGGAGTGGAGGATGGCTGGTTGATGGACACCCCACGCAAACACGGCTACAGCGCCAACAAGGAGGAGGTGGAGTAATGTTTTGGGCTGGAATCATGGGGAGAGAGATTGTCGGCCCCTTTAGGATCCCTGAAGGCGCTAAAGATGAACTCCATAATGTATGTGGATTTTCTCAAACAGCACTTCCTGCCATGGTTCAAGAAGAAGAACCGTGTATTTCACAGCAAGATCATTTTTTTGCATGATAATGCACCATCTCATGCTGCACATAAAACATCTGCATCTCTGGCTGATATGGGCATGAAAGGGGACAAACTTATGGTGTGACCCCCATGCTCCCCTGACCTCTACCCCATTCAGAACCTCTGGAGCATCATCAAAAGGAGTGTCTATGATGGCGGGAGGCAGTTCACATCTAAGCAACAGCTCTGGGAGGGTATTCTGTCCTCATGCAAAACAATTGAAGCAGAAACCATCCAAAACCTGACAAATTCAATGGACGAGAGAGTTCAGAAGCTCCTTTCGAACAAGGGGTCCTATGTGAAAATGTAACATCACCTAGAATAAAGTTTTGAGTTGAAAACTGTTTGATTTCAGTTTCTAATAACCTGCTAATGCTTATAATTTCAAAAATGACCATTTTTTTGGTCTTTATTAAAATGAAAAGGTTGATCGAAAAGTTTGGGGGATCTAAGAGTGTGGCAACCCAGTAGTCATGATTACTTCGAATTCTGACAATATGAGGGTCATGTTGCAGGTAGTGCAGCAAGAAGGCACTTATGTGTCTTGCGCATCTCGGAGCCCCAAAATTATTTTCCGGGCTAGATGCAGCTAAAAATTATTATTAATTTTAAATCTGGTGGAGCTTAGTATAGATGGCCTAATAGGATCAGTGCTGCACACTGCTACAAAGCCCAAATTATTTTCCAGCCAAGATACAGATAAACATGATTAGTAATTTGAAAACTTAAAACGGTTGGTAGGGTGATTTTAACCAATCATCAAGCTTTTACTCTCCCCAGGATGACACAGGGGTAGAAAAGTCATTTCGGATCCATGATTTGTTCATCTTTATGAACGTGAGTCTGTCTACATTATCAGTGGAGAGCCGCGTGCGCTTATCTGTCAGCACACCACCAGCAGCGCTGAACACACGTTCAGACAGAACGCTGGCTGCGGGGCATGACAAGATCTCCAAGGCGTAAGTGGCTAGCTCGGGCCATTTATCCAGATTGGAAGCCCAAAAAGAGCAAGGGTCCAGTGACACAGTCATGGCTTCAATGTTTACTTGGAGATACTCCTGTACCATCGTCTCTAGGCATTGACTATGTGTCAGACTTCTTGTCTCCTGTGGCCTTGCAAAGGATGGGCTAAAAAAGTGGTGAAATGATTCCGCAAAATTGATGTTACCAGCAGATACTGTGGTTCTGTTACGGTTTGAGTGCTGAACACTTGACGGTCCCACGGTTGGCAAGTTGGAACTGTGAGATTCACTACGTGCATCACTGGTGTTTTGTGGAAAAGCACATGTAAGATTCTGCAACAGTCTCTGCTGATACTCCTGCATGCGTGCATCCCTTTCTATGGCAGGAATAATTTCTGCAAATTTACTTTTGTACCGGGGATCTAACAGTGTGGCAACCCAGTAGTCAGGATTATTTCTAATTCTCACAATTCGAGGGTCATGTTGCAGGTAGTGCAGCAAGAAGGCACTCATGTGTGTTGCGCATCCAGGAGCACCAAGTCCCTGTTGTGTTGGTGGTGAGGTAACAATCATGCTTCCTTCCTCTGTCCTCTCCCCCCAACCTCGCACAACAGAAATGTGATCAAGGTCTCCCTCATCTGATGAGTCTTCCATCAGTTTGTCCTCCACTTCTTCCTGGGCTCCTGCACCTTCCTCACTAGTTTGGCTGCTACCATGCGCCCTGGTAAAACCATCTCCCCCACCCTCACATGCCTGCCGCCTTGGTGCTGCCGACCGTCTGGACCTTGCAGATGTTAGCCCTTCCGCATACAACTCCTCCTCCTCTACTTCCTCCACCTCCTCTTGTGCCACCACCTGACTCCGAATTCTGTTTAAGATGTGCTCCAGCATGTAAATCACCGGAATAGTCATGCTGATAATGGCATCGTCAGCACTAAACATCTTCGTCGCCATTTCAAAACTGTGCAGAAGGGTGCATAGGTCCCTGATCTGAGACCACTCCTCCAGCGTGATTTGCCCCACCTCTGGATCTCGTTGGCCCAGGCTATACGTCAGAACGTATTGCACCAGGGCTTGTTGGTGCTGCCACAGTCACTGCAACATGTGCAGAGTTGAATTCCACCGGGTAGGCACATCGCATTTTAGCCGGTGAAGTGGCAGGCCCAACGACTTCTGTAGAGATGTAAGTCGCTGAGCTGCGGGATGCGAACGGCGGAAGTGAGCACACAGCGACCGTGCCCTCTGCAGAAGGCCATCTAGTCTGGGATAGTGGGCTAAAAATTGCTGGACAACCAGGTTCAACACGTGAGCCATACAAGGCACGTGTGTGACATTGCCCCGGCGAAGGGCCGCACCCAGGTTTGCAGCATTGTCGCACATGGCCTTCCCTGGTTTCAGGTCCAGTGGAGACAACCATTCATGAAATTGGTTCTCCAGAGCTGACCACAACTCCTCAGCTGTGTGACTCACATTTCTTAGACATTTCAAAGTAAAAACCGCCTGATGACGTTGAGCCCTACTGCCAGCATAGTAAGGAGGTGTGCAGGATCCCTTCTGCGCAGTTAGAAAGCTTGTGGCATGACCAGACAGGCTTTGGGTGCAGGTGGAAGACCGAGAGGAGGTTGAGGAGGCAGAAGCAGTGGAGGAACTTTGACATAAAGAGGATTGACGCACAACTCGTGGGAACGGCAGGACTTGGACAGCAGCCCCTTGTCCTGCTGTCACCATAGTTACCCAGTGCCCAGACAGCGACATGTAACGCCCCTGTCCATGCCTACTCGTCCAAGTGTCTGTGGTGAAATGCACCCTGTCACACACAGAGTTTCTCAAAGAAGCGGTGATGTTGTGTGCGACATGCTGGTGGAGCGCAGGCACACCTTTCTTTGAGAAGTAGTGCCGACTGGGCATCCAGTACTGGTGGCACTGCGACGGACATAAGGTCTCGAAAATCCTCTGTGTCCACCAGGCGGAAAGGCAGCATTTCTGTAGCCAAGAGCTTGCAGATGGTGAAATTCAACCTCTTAGCTTTCTCATGGCTAGGAGGAAATGGTCTTTTACTTGTCCACATCTGAGGGACCGAGGGCTGGCTATTGTGCTTAGACGGGGTTGATAAGGGTGTCCCCGGCAAACTGCCGGTCTGTGAGGAAGATGCAGGCGGACATGTTAGGTTGCCTTGATCCAAAGGTGGTGCTATCTATGTCGAACAGCGCTCAACACCAGCTGGTGTTACCACCTCCAAAGAAAATGATGACCTGCCAAACACGCTGGCTGTTGCGGGTAAAGAGGTGGCAGGTCTGCGCCCCAAAACAGGTGTGACTGCTGTCCCCCCAGTCACAGAGGATGAAGAGGCCGCGGATGCACAAGATATGGCAGACGGTGGTTGGCCCAGCCGGCTAGGCCGCATTGTAGCACACTGAGCTTCCCACTGCAACTTATGCTTCATGTCCATGTGCCGGTTCATGCATGAAGTACTCAAACTATGTATTTTTTGGCCTCTACTTAGCTTTTGCTGACAAATGTTACAGATAACACGAGTTGGGTCATCTTTATCGATCTGAAAAAATGCCCAGGCTATGCAAGGCTTAGCACCCATGCGACCTGAAGAGCCACCACGACTTGTGGTGAGAGGCAGAGTTGTGTTTGAGGATGCAGTTGTTGACGTGCTTCCAGTACTACGTCTCTGTCCAGGAAGGCGCAACCTGACCTCGTCGTCACTAGCATCTTCCTCCACCTCCTCTGCTGACCTCATCTCTTGGCTGACTGTGGGTTGACAGTAAGTGGGATCTCCAACCTCATCATCATCACCCTGTGCGTTATCACACCCGTCATCCTCAGAGCCAACCTGTTCCTGCCCTGACAAAAAACTAAAGTTGTCGCTCCAATCAGGTATTTGAGTCTCATCATCGTCTTCCTCATTGTCTCCACCAACAGGAGTTACAGTTTGGGAATGAGGGTCTACATTATGGTCAGAACCTTCTGCGTCTGGTCCTGGATCCGACTCATAAAGATTCTGGGCATCAGTGCAGATCATTTCCTCGTCTGGATTCACAGAAGCGCTGGCGTCGACCTCTGATTCCCAGGCTATAGTATGAGTAAACAGCTCTGCAGACTCAACAATCTGTTCTACCTCATACTCAGACGGGCTGCTGGAGATTTGGGAGCTGTGAGGAAGCAAGTGCGATTGGGGTGACACCTTTGAGGACTGGAGTATTTGTGATGTTGAAGTTGATGTGGAGGAGAGCCCACTTAAAGGAGCACTTGATATCCGTTGAAGCACCTGCTGTTTTTGTGCCTCATCTGAAATTTGTAGCGATTGGCGTGGCCGTAAGAAAGGGATCTTATCACATTGTCCGCTAAAAGAAGTAGACATTTTAGTTTGGCTGGAAGATGGTCTTTCTTCTGCAGATGTTACTGTTGCTTTAACACCTACCCCACGGACACAACCTTTTTTCCCCTTCCCAACACGCCTATTCCCCTTTCCACCAGCAGCAGGCCTTTTTGCACTCATTTTGGTGGTTAACTAATTCACAACTCTGGAGTTGTTTCCACAAAAAAACAATGGATGGGAACCGAGCAGAGCTGAGTGGCCAAACTGTGGTATTAGGCCAAAACTATTGGCTGGGTTAGATGCAGAAAAAAATTATATCCAATTTGCAACCTGATGGAGGTCAGTATAGATGGACTAATAGAAATAGTCCCACACACAGCTAGAAGCCCAAATATTTTTTCAGAGGTAGATGCAGAAAAAAATTGTATTCAGTTTGCAACCTGATGGAGGTCAGCATAGATGGACTAATAGAACAAGTCCTACACACAGCTAGAAGCCCAAATATTTTTTCAGAGGTAGATGCAGAAAAGAAAAAAAATATATTCAGTTTGCAACCTGATGGAGGTCAGTATAGATGGACTAATAGAGAAAGTCCCACACACTGCTAGAAGGCCAAATATTTTTTCAGAGCTAGATGCAGATATAAATTATTTTTAATTTGCAACCTGATGGAGGTCAGTATAGATGGACTAATAGAGAAAGTCCCACACACTGCTAGAAGGCCAAATATTTTTTCAGAGCTAGATGCAGAAAAAAATTATATTCAGTTTGCAACATGATGGAGGTCAGTATAGATGGACTAATAGAACAAGTCCCACACACAGCTAGAAGGCCAAATATTTTTTCAGAGGTAGATGCAGATAAAAATTATTTTTAATTTGCAGCCTGATGGAGTTCAGTATAGATGGACTAATAGAGAAAGTCCCACACACTGCTAGAAGGCCAAATATTTTTTCAGAGCTAGATGCAGACAAAAAATTATTTTTAATTTGTAACCTGATGGAGGTCAGTATAGATGGACTAATAGAGAAAGTCCCACACACTGCTAGAAGGCCAAATATTTTTTCAGAGCTAGATGCAGATAAAAACTATTTTTAATTTGCAACCTGATGGAGGTCAGTATAGATGGACTAATAGAGAAAGTCCAACACACTGCTAGAAGGCCAAATATTTTTTCAGAGCTAGATGCAGAAAAAAATTATATTCAGTTTGCAACCTGATGGAGGTCAGTATAGATGGACTAATAGAACAAGTCCCACACACAGCTAGAAGCCCAAATATTTTTTCAGAGGTAGATGCAGATAAAAATTATTTTTAATTTGCAACCTGATGGAGGTCAGTATAGATGGACTAATAGAGAAAGTCCCACACACTGCTAGAAGGCCAAATATTTTTTCAGAGCTAGATGCAGACAAAAAATTATTTTGAATTTGCAGCATGATGGAGGTCAGTATAGATGGACTAGTAGAGAAAGTCTCACACACTGCTAGAAGGCCAAATATTTTTTCAGAGCTAGATGCAGATAAAAATTATTTTTAATTTGCAACCTGATGGAGGTCAGTATAGATGGACTAATAGAGAAAGTCCAACACACTGCTAGAAGGCCAAATATTTTTTCAGAGCTAGATGCAGAAAAAAATTATATTCAGTTTGCAACCTGAAGGAGGTCAGTATAGATGGACTAATAGAGCAAGTCCCACACACAGCTAGAAGCCCAAATATTTTTTCAGAGGTAGATGCAGAAAAAAATTATATTCAGTTTGCAAACTGATGGAGGTCTGTATAGATGGATTAATAGAACAAGTCCCACACACAGCTAGAAGCCCAAATATTTTTTCAGAGGTAGATGCAGAAAAAAATTATATACAGTTTGCAAACTGATGGAGGTCTGTATAGATGGATCAATAGAACAAGTCCCACACACAGCTAGAAGCCCAATATTTTTTCAGAGGTAGATGCAGAAAAAAAATATATTCAGTTTGCAACCTGATGGAGGTCAGTATAGATGGACTAATAGAGAAAGTCCCACACACTGCTAGAAGGCCAAATATTTTTTCAGAGCTAGATGCAGACAAAAAATATTTTTAATTTGCAACCTGATGGAGGTCAGTATAGATGGACTAATAAGATAAGATAAGATAAGATAAGATATACTTTATTTATCCCGGAGGAAATTGCAGTATCACAGCAGCAGAACACACTGCTAGAAGGCCAAATATTTTTTCAGAGCTAGATGCAGATATAAATTATTTTTAATTTGCAACCTGATGGAGGTCAGTATAGATGGACTAATAGAGAAAGTCCCACACACTGCTAGAAGGCCAAATATTTTTTCAGAGCTAGATGCAGAAAAAAATTATATTCAGTTTGCAACCTGATGGAGGTCAGTATAGATGGACTAATAGAACAAGTCCCACACACAGCTGGAAGGCCAAATATTTTTTCAGAGCTAGATGCAGATAAAAATTATTTTTAATTTGCAGCCTGATGGAGGTCAGTATAGATGGACTAATAGAGAAAGTCCCACACACTGCTAGAAGGCCAAATATTTTTTCAGAGCTAGATGCAGATATAAATTATTTTTAATTTGCAACCTGATGGAGGTCAGTATAGATGGACTAATAGAGAAAGTCCCACACACTGCTAGAAGCCCAATATTTTTTCAGAGGTAGATGCAGAAAAAAAATATATTCAGTTTGCAAGCTGATGGAGGTCAGTATAGATGGACTAATAGAGAAAGTCCCACACACTGCTAGAAGGCCAAATATTTTTTCAGAGCTAGATGCAGATAAAAATTATTTTTCATTTGCAACCTGATGGAGGTCAGTATAGATGGACTAATAGAGAAAGTCCCACACACTGCTAGAAGGCCAAATATTTTTTCAGAGCTAGATGCAGACAAAAAATTATATTCAGTTTGCAACCTGATGGAGGTCAGTATAGATTGACTAATAGAACAAGTCCCACACACAGCTAGAAGCCCAAATATTTTTTCAGAGGTAGATGCAGAAAAAAATTATATTCAGTTTGCAACCTGATGGAGGTCTGTATAGATGGATTAATAGAACAAGTCCCACACACAGCTAGAAGCCCAATATTTTTTCAGAGGTAGATGCAGAAAAAAATATATTCAGTTTGCAACCTGATGGAGGTCAGTTAAATGGACTAATAGAGAAAGTCCCACACACAGCTAGAAGGCCAAATATTTTTTCAGAGCTAGATGCAGATAAAAATTATTTTTAATTTGCAGCCTGATGGAGGTCAGTATAGATGGACTAATAGAGAAAGTCCCACACACTGCTAGAAGGCCAAATATTTTTTCAGAGCTAGATGCAGATATAAATTATTTTTAATTTGCAACCTGATGGAGGTCAGTATAGATGGACTAATAGAATGATGCTATGCCCAAAAGATTTTACTTCACTAGGTGCAGTAAAAAAATTGGTATTCTATACACAGGTGGTATATCTTGCAACACAGATAGGCTACTCCACTGACTAACACACTCTGCAATAGGCCAAAAAGGATTAGCTTTGCTATATTCAGCCAAATGCTGTGAAAAAAACTTGCACAGCACTGGCACAGACCTGCCTGGCAAAAACTGATAGGAACTGATGTAACCTAGTCCTGAAAAGGACTGCAATTACAATTAGTCTTTACTCCCACAATCTATCTATTTAAGAGCACAGACCTGCCTGATAAAAGTCGTAGGAAATGCTGTAACCTAGTCCTTAAAAGGACTGCAATCACAACTATTCCCTACTCCCAAGCTATCTGTAGATTTGTGCGAAAATTGGCTTGAAATTAACAAGGTATAGCGCACACAGCAACAGCGGTACCATCTAACACGCAGCTGCAACAGTGAGAAAATGGTGGCGACGGGGAAAATGGCTTGGTCTTATAGGGCAAGGACATGTGACATACACTGCCAATGACACATGCCCTTGCTTGTGTGAAAAAAAGCACTTCGCTCCTTGTGTGCGCTGCTGATAGGCTGACAGATTGCACCTCCCCACTGTAAATGCGGGAAAGAGAAAAAAAAATGGAGATCTTCATTATTCCTGCAGAGATCCATCCCCTGCCCCTCCCCCCACCCCGCTGTACACTCAAACTGCGTATTAACATTAATTTTCATCATTACTGAGAAAAAATCCAGTTATGATTTTGGTGCACGAACAGTTATCGAACATAACCTCGAACAGCTGAATCTTTCTCAAATCGTTCGTGTTCGCCGAACGGCTCGAACACCGCCCAAAACAGCTCGAATTTGAGATTGCCGAACAGTTCGAGTCGAACAACGCTCATCTCTATTTATAACTTTGAGACATGAAAATAAAGAAATCACATTTTTCCACAAAAATGTTTTTTTTAGCCCCAAAAGCACCATTATGTAAACTAGACACCTTAGAGAACTTGTATAGATGTGTAGTGAGCACATTGAACCCCCAGGTGCTTCACAGAAGTTTATAATGTTGAACCATGAAAATAAAAAAATCGAATTTTCCCACACAAATGTTTTTTAGCACCATATTTTGCATTTTCAATAGGGTAACAGGAAAAATTGCACCATTCAATTTGTTGTTCAATTTCTCCTGAGTACGCAGACACCCAATATGTGGAGGAGAACTACTGTTTGGGTGCACAGCAGGGCTTGGAAGGGAAGGAGTGCCATTTAACTTTTTGAATGCAAAATTTGCTGGAATATTTAGCGGACGCGATGTTGCATTTGGAAAGCTCCTGATGTGCCTAAACAGTAGAACCCCCCCACAAGTGACACCATTTTGGAAACTAGACCCCTCAGGTAACTTATCTAGATGTGTGGTGAGCACCTTGAAAACCCAGGTGCTTTGCAGAAGTTTATAACGCTGAGCGGTGAAAATAAAAAAAAATCAAATTTTTCCCACAAAAGTATTTTCACAAGGGAAACAGCAGAAAAAGGACCAAAAAATATGTTGTGCAATTTCTCCTCAGTATGCAGATACCCCATAAGTGGTCAAAAACTACTTTTGAGGCATAGTGCAAAGCTCAGAAGGGAAGAAGCACCATATTGGAGTTCAGATTTTGCAGGACTGGCTTGAGGGTGCCATGTCACATTGGTAGAGCCCATGAGCTGCCAGATCAGCCAAACCACCCAGAAGTAACCCCATTTTACAAACTACACCTCTCAATGAATTCATCTAGGGGATCATATTGACACCACAGGTATGTCACAGCATTTTACACCATTGGGCAGTGAAGAAAAAATAATTCCATTTTTACCACCAAAATTTTGTTTTAGCCCAAGATTTTACATTTTCACACTGGGAAATGGGTAAAAATGGCACCAAAATTTGTCCCACAATTTCTGCTGAATGTAGAAATACCCCATATATGGTTGTACAGTACAGCTTAGCCATATGGCGAGACTCGGGAGGGACGGAACGCTATTTGCCTCCTGGAACGCAGATTTTCCTAGAATAGTTTGCAGACTCCATGTACAGAGCCCCTACATGCTAGAAGAGCAAAATGCCCCTCAAGTGACCCCATTTTGGAAATGATACCTCTTTGTGAATTTATCTACATGGGTAGTGACGATTTTCACTACATGGATGTTTTCCAGAAACAAGCAGCAGTAGATGTTGCTAAGTGAAGATTGCAAACTGCAATTGTAGTGACCAGTACATTATGCCCAGCCCGTTCTTCTAGAGACATTTACCCGTAAATTAGGCAGGCTCTCATCGCTACAGGAATGCCAAACATGTGGACGCTAACTGCTGTTTTGGCACACTGTGGAGCTCAGAAGGGACATTTAGATTTGGAAGTGCAGTATTCACTGGATTTCTTTTGGAGGGCGAGGAGCCATTTCATTTTTCCAGAGCTTTTGTGCTACCAGTAACTTGGAAGCCCCATATATTTCCGTTAACAGATGACAGAACTGAGTGGAGACTTGCTGTTTTTATGAATGGAGTTTAAAATTTTATTAGGAACATTTTACATAACATTTGGGATCACATTTATCCTGCGCTCTACGCTGAGCACTTATATCGGGGTTTCCATCTTAATCTCTGATTGACGTGATTCAGATGAAACCCCTGAGGCATCCATTCACTATAATGAGGCAGCAGAGTTGCTTTGCACTCCGTCTGGCCTCCGTTCAGCGTCATCCTTCTTTCAGAAGTGCACAAAACTGTGGCCTACGGCACTTTTATGCACGCCTAATACAAAGATGACCACTAGATCATAGGCCAGATTGCTTCCACAGTGCCTCCATCTGCCTCATTGTAGGGAATCTTTCACTGTCTGAATCACATATTTCAGAGATTTACACGGAAACCCTGGTGTAAGTGCTCAGCGCAGAGAGCAGGGTAAATGTGAGCTGAACCTTACTGCGATCTTTGGGACAATGTACAAATCAACAAAAGGGGAAGAATTAGTTTTATTTTTTTTTACGCCGATTCTCGTGTGGTATAAGTCATTAGGTGACTTTATTCTTCGGGTCAGTGCGATTACAGCGATACCAGATTTATATCAGGTTTTTATGTTTGGCGGCTGTCTCACTCAAAAAGATGCTTTTTATTGTAAAAACAAGTGTTTGCATCCCTATATTTTGATAGCTACATTTTTTCCATGTTTCCATATTTCTGCCGTCATGTGAGGGCTTGTTTTTTGCTGGACGAGTTGATGTTTTTATTGGTACCATTTTCGGGCACATGACATTTTTTGATCGCTTTCTAATCTGTTTTTTGGGAGGCAGAATGAACAAAAACCAGCAATTCAGGAATTGTTTTTTGGGAATTTTTTTTAGAGCCTTTCCGCATGTGGTAAAATTGATAAGACAGCTTTATTCTTCAGGTCAGTACAATTACAGCGATACCACATTTCTATAGTTTTTTATGTTTTGGGGCTTTTACACAATAGAAACTATTTTATAGAAAAAATAATTATTTTTGCATCGCTTTATTCTGAAAGCTGTAACTTTTTTATTTTTCCATTGATGAAGCTGTATAGCAGCTTGTTTTTGTGGGACAAGATGACGTTTTCAGCGGTACCATTTTTATTTACATTAGTCTTTTTGATCGCGTTTTATTCCACTTTTTGTTTGGCAGTATGATGATAAAGCATAGATTTTTGCCCCGTTTTCATTTATTTTTTTAAGGTGTTCACTGAAAGGGGTTATCTAGTGGGGCAGTTTTATATGTCAGGTCGTTCTGGAGGCGGCGATACCAAATATATGTACTTTCTTTTTTTTTTTTTTTTACACAGATAAGTGTATTTATTGGATTAATTAATTATTTATTTTTTCTTTTGTTCTTTATTTTGGGATTTTTTTAAAATATTTTTATCATTTTTATTAACTTTTTTTTTATTGTTTCATATTGTCCCCCTATGGGACATCAACTTTCCCTGACCTGATCACTGATCTAATGCTCTGCAATGCTTCTGTATTACACAGCTTCAGATCAGTGTGTGAGAGGCAGTAAGGAGGCATCTCAGCTCCTGCTCTCTGAGCAGGCGCTAACAGGCCATCTTCTTACACGTCCCTGAAGCACCCCATAGCCATCTTGGCACCATGGGTCACCATGAAGACCATCAGCACAATACGATCACATCGTGTTGTGCTGATGGAAGCACAGAGGAAGTTTACAGTGGCATCACAGGGGTTAAATGCCCGCCATCAGTACTAGAATTGATTGTGGTCACTGCTGTGGGGTGTCAGCTCTCACATAAAGCTGACACCAGCACTTGATCGTGGCGGCGCTCAGCATGAGCCCACCCAATCGCAGCACCTTATTTAAGCTGCTCTCGCATAGCAGTATACAGTGGGGAAAAAAGTATTTAGTCAGCCACCAATTGTGCAATTTCTCCCACTTAAAAAGATGAGGTCGGACTGTAATTGACATCATAGGTACACCTCAACTATGAGAGACAAAATGAGAAAACAAATCCTGAAAATCACATTGTCTGACTTGGAAAGAAATTTTTTGAAAATTTTGGTGAAAAATAAGTATTTGGTCAATTACAAAAGTTCATCTCAATACTTTGTTATATATCCTTTGTTGGCAATGACAGAGGTCAAACATTTTCTGTATGTCTTCACAAAGTTGGCACACACTGTTGCTGGTATGTTGGCCTATTCCTCCATGCAGATCTCCTCTAGAGCAGTGATGTTTTGGGGCTGTCGCTGGGCAACTCCCTCCAAATGTTTTCTATAGGGTTTAGATCTGGAGACTGGCGAGGCCACTCCAGGACATTGAAATGCTTCTTATGAAGCCACTCCTTCATTGCCCTGGCGGTGTGCTTGGGATCATTGTCATGCTGAAAGACCCAGCCACATTTCATCTTTAATGCCCTTACTGATGGAAGGAGGTTTGCACTCAAAATTTCACGATACATGGCCCCATTCATTCTTTCATGTACACGGATCAGTCATCCTGGTCCCTTGGCAGAGAAACAGCCCCAAAGCATGATGTTGCCACCCCCATGCTTCACAGTAGGTATGGTGTTCTTTGGATGCAACTCAGCATTCTTTCTCCTCCAAACACGACGAGTTGTGTTTCTACCAAACAGTTCTACTTTGGTTTCATCTGACCATATGACATTCTCCCAATACTCTTCTGGATCATCCAAATGCTCTCTAGCAAACTTCAGATGGGCACGGATATGTAATGGCTTAAGCAGGGAGACACGTCTGGCACTGCACGATCTGAGTCCCTGGCGGCGTAGTGTTACTGATGGTAGCCTGTGTAGCATTGGTCCCAGCTCTCTGCAGGTCATTCACTAGGTCCCCCCATGTGGTTCTGGGATTTTTGCTCACCGTTCTTGAGATCATTTTGACACCATGGGGTGAGATCTTGTGTGGAGTCCCAGATCGAGGAAGATTATCAGTGGTCTTGTATGTCTTCCTTTTTCTAATTATTGCTCCCACAGTTGATTTCTTCACACCAAGCTGCTTGCCTATTGCAGTTTCAGTCTTCCCAGCCTGGTGCAGGGCTACAATTTTGTTTCTGGTGTCCTTCGACAGCTCTTTGCTCTTCACCATAGTGGAGTTTGGAGTGTGACTGTTTGAGGTTGCGGACAGGTGTCTTTTATACTGATAATAAGTTCACACAGGTGCCAGTACTACAGGAAATGAGTTGAGGACAGAGGAGCCTCTTAAAGAAGAAGTTACAGGTCTGTGAAAGCCAGAAATCTTGCTTGTTTGTAATTGACCAAATACTTATTTTCCACCAAAATTTGAAAAAAAAATTCTTTCCAAATCAGACAATGTGATTTTCAGGATTTGTTTTCTCATTTTGTCTCTCATAGTTGACGTCTACCTATGATGTCAATTACAGGCCTCTCTCATCTTTTTAAGTGGGAGAACTTCAATTGGTGGCTGACTAAATACTTTTTTTCTCCACTGCATATACGGCGCATGTTGGGAAGGGGTTAAACAGCCTCAGAACATCTAGAACATCTGAATGTGAAAAATATATATATTTTTTTTATTTATTGAATTGATACATTTAATAGCCTAAATCTTAGAAAAATATTCATGGCAAATTAAATACAACCATTTAAGGCCTAATTCACACCTACCTTCCAACTACTATAATTTTATGCACAAATTTCTTTCCACATTGTTGGCTTTTCTCAAGATATAATTTATATGGAAAGATGTGACATACAGCAGTGTTCATGTATTTAAACTTGGGGCATTGCTAGGCAGTTTGATTTGTGTCCAGGTCATAATTTTATTGTCCTGAATCTGTAGGACTACATTTTTATATTTGAAATAAAGTTTATTTTAATTGAATATGCTATAAGCTACTGGCACAGTAACAGCCTCTGAGAGCAAAGGAGGCGTAGCTAGGGGTTCGGCTCGGGGGAAGGGAGGTGGAATAGTGAAACTTCTGAGTGTGCCCTGGTCACAACTAGGGTGGCTTACCCTAATTGTTTATAGGGGAATCTTAGCAGATGACCAGGTTGAAAATACATCTCTATATAAAGACCAGAACTGATATTACCGCCATACAGTGACATATAGTGGTAGATATCAGTCCTGCAGAATAGACAAGTGATTACAGTACAGTTATAGTTAGTGACTTACAGCTGACGTTCTTTCTTATGGAGTAGTTCACTTTTTCATCTTGTCTATCTTGGCCCAGACCAACATGACAACTTCTCCAGACATAACTCATCTGCAAAGATTACAACAAAGACACATTTGACTTCTCACATTTCCAGCTCTTTCCCCATCTATTCCCAACGTACACAACCTCCTCATCCTGCCATATATCGCTCTATTACTGCACCTGCTGTGTGGTACAATAACATTGCTCCTTTTAATACCCATATGACCTCAGTCTCTTTGAAAGATACCCAGCCACCATTATTTCTCACAAAAAGGGGAGTCAGCTCCTTTGGATCTTGTTCAACTGACATATTCCTATCTCCAACAGCCACAGGTCACATCATTGTTTTCACACACCAAACTCTTTTCATTTCACTCATGTAAGGGAAAATGCTGCCAAGCAGTTTTATTCCTTGAAAACCTAGGGGTGAAAACTATTAGGTGGAAGAGTTGTTTCTTTGTATTAAGCAAAGTACAGTAAGGCAAAGTATCACACTCTTCAAACATGGCCAACATCTTTGAATTTAATTATGCAACATTTATTTTACAAATATACTTGAGGAAGGAGGTGGCTATGGCCAGGAAAGTGTCAGCTTATTTCAATTGATATTATGTGGCAAAGCATGCCATTCAGTCATTCTTTCTGCCAGACCACCACCTGATTTGTGATATCAGAACCTGCTGAAATAAGACCCTGTATATGTTGCAGCGTTTGAACGAAGCTTTGACGAACTACATCATGCACCAGGCAAACTGGAGCATGGGTAACTTTGAATTCCAAAACTGGCAGCCGAAGAGAGATGCATGTTATCTTTTTAAGCCCTTTGAAGGAGGGATAAGATTTGTCAATAGGTCCACATGTAGAATCAATGTTATCATCTTGCTATTATTTATATTGGGAAAAATGTTAGCTAGAATGCAAGAGGGGATGGAGGAATAATACCAGTTTGCACATATTCAGCACCGCCCTGTGTCTGTTGGAGACCAAGGTCCATTTTACATACAAGATTTAAGAGAGGAGGTAGAGGAAGAGGAGGATGATCAGCAGCAGGTCGATGTGAGGGGAGACATAGACTTGCAGCAGATAACAAGGCACACAGTCAGAGCAAAAATGATGATGACTAGAGATGAGCGGTGTTCGACTAGAACTGTTCGCCAATCTCAAATTCGAGCTGTTTTGGGCGATGTTCGAGTCGTTCGTCAAACGCAAACGATTTGCAAAAAATTCGGCTGTTCGAGGTTATGTTCGATAACTGTTCGTGCACCAAAAGCGTGTCCTGCATGTCTGGCATTTAGAGCACCAATCATGCAGGGATTGTCTGCCACTCACTGTAATGCCACAGCCATGGTGGTTGTGGAATTACAGTGGTTGCCCAAATCGATGGGAACAGTGCTCACAGTGAAACGTGAAAAGCCGGCAATTCATCAGTGGCATACACCTGTACCCGACAATTTAGAACCGAAAGAATAGAGCATCACATATAGATTAGATAGATAGAAACATGTCAGTCACATATATATGAAGTACAGTGACAGAGTTGCTTACTGTACTTGTCATTTAGTGTAAAGGATTTATTAAAAAAAATATTAGTGTTTTCATGCACCGTCTCTTTAAAAAAGCCGGCCGGCAATTCAGCATTGGTACCTGACAATTTATAACAGAAAGAATAGAGCATCACACATAGATTAGATAGATAGAAACATGTCAGTCACATTTATAAGAAGTACAGTGACAGTGTTGATTACTGTACTTGTCATTTAGTGTTAAAATAAAGGATTTATTAAAAAAAAAATTGGCGTGGGGTTCCCCGTAATTTTAGTCTCTAGCGGAGGTTAAGCAGACGGCTGGGGCAGATGTTTGAAGCCTCGGAAGGGGGTAATACCCACGGAGCTTCCCAGGCTACTAATATCAGCCCCCAGCTGAATACCTAGCCTATACTAGCTATTAAAATGGGGGACCCCCCAAAAAATGACGTGGGGTCCCCCCTATTTTAATAGCTTGCAAAGGCTAGGCAGACAGCTGGGGGCTGATATTAATAGCCCAGGAAGGGTGCCATGAATATTGGCCCCCTCCCAGGCTAGAAACACCAGCCGTCAGCCACCCCAGAAAAGGCGCATCCATAGGATGCGCCAATTCTGGCACTTAGCCTCGCTCTTCCCACTGCCCTGTAGCGGTGGCAGTGGGGTAATAGGGGGTTTACAACAATGAAACAGCTGAATGCCAAGTCATGCAGGCAAGCTGTATGCTGTAATGCTTGTGGCATATTGTTAACACGAAGCAAAGTGATGACTATTGGTTAGCCATGCTTTTAGACCCTCGCTTTGAAACAAAATAGGGGACTCTGAAAGAGAGTCCAAATTGACTTAACACATGGATAAACGCTGTTACCTGCTCTGCAAAGCTTTAGTGAATGCCTACTATCCACAAGACTGACCAGCAGACTCCTCTGCAATCTACACAGACACAATTTCCCCCATTTGAACCAGCATTAAGGATATAAAAAGTAGTAAAGGCAACAGCATCAGTTGCGCTTGCATTCAGGGATGGCGTTAGGGGGGAAAGAGATTGGGCAGTTGACCATGGCCCTCTGCTGTGTCCTCTTTAGTCTACCGCTGTAAGGAGTCTTCAGGGCTGCATTCACTTACACCTCAAGCAGCCGGTGATCAGTGATCAGACAGGAGAACATGCTGAGAGCAGGTCTGTAGTACATGCCTGACTTCTGCCTCAGTGATGCAGCTACAGTACAATCAGTGCTGCACTCAGCAGAAGAAGAGGCAGATGTTTGCTTCTTTTCTCTTGCAATGTTCTTCCTTGTTGCTGTACTGATCATTGTTATTTTATAATTCTACAGCCCAAGCAGAAGAAGTCAGGTGTGTACTAAGACTCTGAGCTCTGCATCTTCTCAAGTTCTGGGAGCTTCCATCCACTCTCACAGTGACAGGCTTATAACCTATACCGTGTCCTGATGGCTGCTGTTCAGCGTCAGACACCTGACAGCTGATCGTAGTCCTAACATTGCACAAACGCGCCTGTCAGGAAATAGTACAGTGTCTGATGCCAACCAGGAGAAGTGTTCCACTAGCCAACAATCTAGCACTGGTGAGTTTTTTACTGCACTTTAATACCAGTCATACACTCCACAAACACTACACAGAAACACAAACCTCCAAAATAATAAATATAGAAAAAATGAGAAAAAAAATCACAAACATAAAGTGATATAAAAAATCCATGACTACTGCTGAGACCCATCAGAAACCTGCACAGGCCACTCTGTGGTGTGCGCTGGCACAATGAGGGAGACATCCCTGTGCTCTGTAGGCACAGAACCATTGCGACCTGTAACAAGCTGCAGCAGTCAGGTCCCATGGATATTTGGCAAAATGAATCAGGCATGGATCAGTGCCAAAATCAGCCATAAAATCTCCCTGCCTGACTGTCTATTACACCATACTATTTGTGCCAGTGCCGATAAGCCACACTCAGCTAGGGAACTAATTCCTGTCCATCATGCCATCAATATTATAGTACTGCTGCTAATGGGTAACGTTTCTCCAGTGGAGAGTGACATGTTAAGCTTGCCAAGGTGAGGAGACTTTTACAACACAATGCTCCTCTAGGAAATATGCAAATTGTCTCCTCAGAGAGAAAGAGGACTAGAACTCTAGTGCCACCTATAAACCACTAGAGTTCTAGTTCTCTTCCTCTCTGGAGAGACAATTTGTATGTTTCCCAGAGGAGCATTGCGGATTAAAAATCTCCTCACCTTGGCATGCTTGAAATGTCACTTCCCGCAAGGAGAAACGTTACCCCTTGGATTCTGGTTAGAAGCGCCTGTCATTCAGCCAAACTAAACCTCACAATTTGCCCTGACAATGGGCAGTAATTCGAAACGCAGTGTCTGCAAATTGAGATTCTGGTCCTGGCTTTTATCTTACGTCATGTTACAAGGCTCGTTAGAGAGTTGATATTGACTTTTAGGATTTCTACTTCCTGTAGTTGACAGTAGAATTTTAGTCCTCTTCCTCTCTGAAGAGACAATTTGCATAGTACTTCTGCTGGCATGGCTGGCCATAAACTGTCACACATCTTATTCTCAGCCTCGTCATAAGTCTCTACTGTGCTGCTCCTGCCAGCTATGCCAGCCACACATTTCCTGGCTGCCCATTGTGTTATAGGCAAAGTGCACATTTAGCATTTTTGATGCGTTCTCACGGCGGTTTTTCAGTGCGGAAATGCATCAAAAACGCTTGCTAATCGGTCTGCCAGTTATTGCAATGACAATCCTGATGTGCTGTGCACATGATTTGTAAAATTCCGTTCAGGATTGCCATTGAGGAAAAAAATGCAGCATGTCCTTTATATGCAGCGTTTCCACCGTGGTTCCCGCCCAATGACTTTAATTGAACCGCAGCAAATCCGCAGGTATAATATTTATACCTGTGGAATTGTTGCGTTTAAATTAAAGTCAATGGGCGATGAAATGCTGCAGAAACACTGCGAGTTGTACCCGGGTCAGCAGAGGAGGACTACTACTCCCCTCATCCGACCACCGCTCCCGCTGATAACAGCGGTGCGGCTCAGGGGAGTAGTATAAGCTGTGTAAAAAAATTTTAAAAAATTGAAAAAAAACCCTTTATCCTCACCTATCCGGTGACCCCCGGTCCTCGCGATGTACCCCGGTGATGTCTCAAGAATGTTCCCATCAGTACTGGTGCTGAGGTCACCAGGGCTGATCAGCTAATCTTCAGCTGATGAACCCCAGAGAGCTCACTCCTGCAGCAACATGTACACTGACAGGAGTGATTTTACACCCCTGTCAGTGTACATTGCTGTCTTCTACAACAGTGGCATCAGTGATTGCTGATATCACTGCTGTATAAGTGACCCGGATCGCCGAGGGACAATCATGACAGCGGTAATCGTGGACTACGTCGTGACGGCGGACAGGTGAGGGATATGGTTGTTTTCATTTTACTTTTTTTCAGGAGACGAAGGATTCGTGGACTGAATGTACAATAAAAAAAAAAATTAAAACCATGTGTCATTTTATTTCATTAAAATACTTTATTCTGGCCGTGTATTTATTGAAAAAGTGGCGACAACTTTACTACACGGTTAGTAATGGGAGTGTATAGACGCCCTCCATTACTAATCTGGGCTTCACATCAGCCGCCAATACAAGGCTGACATGAACCTCAACCCCATTACCCCACTCGCCACCGCGCTACAGGGCAGTGGGAAGAGCGGAGACTAAACGCCACATTTGGCACACTTTATGTATGCGCCATTTCTGGGACTGCTGAGAGGGTGATATTATTAGCCGCGGAGGGGGTTAGTATTCATGGCTCCTTCCCTGGCAATTAATATCAGCCCACAGCTGTCTGTTTAGCCTTTACTGGTTAGATTTTATAGGGGGACCCTACATCAATTTTTTTCTGGGGTCCCCCTTTAATCTAGCCAGTAAAGGCTAAACAAACAGCTGTGGGCTGATATGAATAGCCAGGGAACATTGTTAGCTGATGGGCCCTTCCCCAGCTACTAATATCAGCCCCCAGCAGTTGGCTTTCCTTCTGCTGGTTATAAAAATGATAAGGGAGCCCACGCCATTGTGATTTTTAAATTTTAGGCTCTGTGCCCAAGATCCGGATGTAGCAGCGCTTTGGATGCAAATTTTTGCTGCGTCCAAAACGTTGCATTCTATTGAACGCAGGTAAATCCACATGTGTTCACTGAACCATGCGGATTTACCGCATTGAATACTTTCTAGTGGTCAAATTTCTGTTACGGAGACTAGCGACTCCGCAAGAGAATTTGACATGCTGCAATCCTGAATGATGCGCTGCATGTCAGTATCTACGGGTGATTTGCAGCCTCTGATGCACGCATAGTGGACATGGTATTTCTAGAAATCCCATCCACTATGCTGTAACATCTGGACGCTGCGGGTTTGACGCTGTATAAACACGCAGCGTCAAACCAGCAGCAGCTTCTGGCTGTGGCCACGTACCCAAACTCACCCACAGCATGTCAATTTCTGTAGCGGACACGCCAGTCTCCGCTGCAGATTTTGACAGAATTGAAGTGTCATTATATGTTGTGGATTCACATGTACCGACAACAAAAGTGTGGCATTAGAACACCACGTCCAAAGCGCTGCTTGTTGCTGTTCATGGGGATGTAGTGCCTAGCAAAACAGCTGTGAGCTGTGAATATTAGCCAGGGACCATGTTTTCCTAATGGCAAATACCTAGGCTAAAAATAGCAGCTCACAGCTGCCTCAGAAATTGCATGAATGGAAATGCTAATGAAGATTGGGTGAATGGGATTAGCTGACACCTAGCTCTTTTGTTTGGTGATGGCAAGGTGTCAATCAGAATCTTTCATCACCAAACCTAATTAAAGTAAAGAATTAAATAAACACACAGACACAGAGTAAAGACTTTATTTGAAATACAACAGACACATTATTTAATTATTTAAATTAACCAATATACTCACCCCAGTTCTGAGGGTAATAGAAGGGTTAAATCAATGTCCCACCAAAATAACTTTATTTAACTCCAAAAAACATTCATTGAAATACAAAAACTGTTCAAAAAACGCTTAAAAAAACGCATAACAAATGCAGCAAAACCGCGTGTTTTTTCCACAGCGTTTTTCCTGCCAAGGAGATGCAGAAACGCTGCAGAAATTTCTACTTCAAATCCTGATTGTGTGCACATAGCCTTACAGGGCTAGATTATAATACTGCTCCTGTGGTTGCTGATACTAGTCCTAACATGCAACATATCTCCTTGTCTGCCTCTTTCTAATTCTGTACCTTGCTGCTTCTGCTGCAAGCACTGCACAGCCACACTAATCCTGGTTGTCAACTGTGTTTTATAGTGCTAGACTGTAGTACTGCTGCTGTCAGGGCTGTCATTGCTGGCTCTGAACTGACACACATTCTGCATCCCAATTCTCTACCATGCTGCTCCTGCCACATCCACTGCACAGCCACGCCCAACACACATCTCCTGACTACCCACTGTTTTACAGTGCTAGACTATACTGTTGGGACCACTGTTGCTGGTCCTTAACTGACACAAATGTTCTTGCCTGCCCAGTCCTATTTTTCTAATGTGTGGCTCTGATGCTGCCACTGCCACTGTTGAGCCATGCCATAAACACTTCTCCTGTCTTCTCACAGTGTTTTATAGTGCTAGACAGATTTACTGATACAGCTCTCAAAATAGGCAAATTTTTTGTAAAGGCTTAATGACAATCCATTGCTCCTTTTGTTTGAACACAGTGCACCTGTTATGATTCCTTAAAAGAGGATTATTTTTGGACAACTTGATAAAAAGGCTTTGCAATTGCCTGACCATTTCGTGACAACAAAACCAGTTACGGATTTCAAAAAAGGGATAATGTTTACACTCTTACTTGAAAAGCCATTACTTTTTCACATTCAAAGTTTGTTTGCATTACCAAATTCAAAATAGGTTCAATACATTCCAAGGAGAACTGAAAGTTTTGTGCGCATATTTTTCAGGCAATTAGATGTTTTAATATTCAGATTCATACTAAATTTATTCGACATTAATCAAATTTTCAAGAAAAATTCAGAAAAGCCTGTGAATTTGAATTTCAAACAAACAACTCATCTCTACGTGGATGTACAAAGATCTTCATAGAGATGCATTATCACCGCTTTATGGAGCTATAACATTGTTTTCTTCCTGAAACCTAAAGTCTTTCACATTTTACGACATAAAATGTGTGGTATTTGGTGTTGACTATAGGTCTTTGATACCATCCCAAATTCTATGTTAGTGGGCATGGTTTTATCTTGTTGACTTCAATGAGGAAAATTTTGAGATCACAGAAACTGAAGGTTATCCACAGAACAGCTGTAAGAGCATTTTGAAATTTGCTCCTGTAATAAACACACCCATTCTTTTTCCCATGGAAAAAAAAAGGAGCCAAATGTGATTTATCCACGCTGCTAGTAGGCAATGAAGATCCAAATGGAAGTATAGTACAGGATTTTTTATTTCAGGCTCTTTAGCCAACGCATTTCAAAGTCATTCCAGACTTCTTCCTCAGGACACAAAACATACATTATTTATCCCATGGTTTGTCCAGTGTAATTGTGCTGCATTATAGCACCGAATATAGACAAAGCGCAAGAAACGAAAAAAATCTATATTTGTGATGTAATTTAGAAAATGAATTAACTGTATATTAAGTGTATATTCTCACAAGGTGCAAATGCAGCAGACTTTCTGGAAAGGTTTTCTGGATGCAAGATTTGCATTTGACAGTATATGCTGTGTATGAGTTTTCAAGAAATATTATATATACAGTGCAGAGAATATCCACAATACAAATTGGTTGATGCTATAAATGTTACCACAGAATTCAACTATTGCAATGCTTAATCACACCGATTGCACAACAAAATGTGCAGTTGTAATTACCACTGCATATTTCCCAGCATCATACCCTAAAAGGAAGAATATATGTTTAAAATTAAAACTTCCAATTTAGAATTTCTCTCTCTATGACTATGTCTATGACATGCATGCTAGATTAGGTTGTTTGCAGTAAACCATCATTGATAGTGAGTTTTTACTAGTGAGCTTAGATCATAGACACTTTCTGAATGATGTCTGGTAATACAATTTTATTATCTTAACCTTCACATGTATATCCTAAATAAGACAGCAGTTTAATTAGCAAAAGCTATCCATCCGTTTGTCTATGGAATTTATGCAGCCCTTCAAGGCTTTTCAATAATATAACCTGTATTGTTCAATATCATAATTTAATTATATCTATAGTGAAGGCAAGTATTCCTTGGATTGATGGAACATAAGCAGAGAAAGTTTTAGATGTCATGATAAACAACTGATTGTGAGGTTAGATATAAAATATTACTAATGTTCTGATAGCAACAATATATCAATACTGTTCAAGCATGTAATTTACTCATAGTACAGATAGGAGACAAACATTAAAAGCCACAGAGTCTTGTCGGACAAATGTTTAGAACTTCAAAGATTCATTGATTGATTCTGCAACATATTTGGCTGCAAATGTATAATTTCTGTTGCCTGAGGTGAACTCTGAAATGGCGCCCCTAACCCCATCACACCCACTTAGAAGTGATACACTGGTTTTGTAAAGAATAAATAGGTTATCCATCATTCAGACAGTTTCACTAAATATCCTAAAATTGCAAGAATATAAAAATTAAATTGTCATGATTCCACCCCTCTGTGTGTCTGGGACGCAGTTACTAACAGCTCAGCTGTCCATTCTGGTACAGGGGCGTGCTGAAGCTGTCAGTTATTAGATTGACGGCTCAGTGTTCAGTCTGGTGCAGGGGCATGCTGAGCTGTCAGTGTTTGATTGACAGCTTGGCTGTCCAATCTGAGATTGGTTGGTGCTGGCTGTCTCCAGGTGTTCATTGTCCCGGGTGATTGCCCAGCTACTTAACTGGGCTGTTAGTCCCAGACCTCTGCCAGACGTACATTCAGCTTTTGTTTGGTTTGTCTCTCTCTGCCTTGTGTTCTAGTTGTTGCCTGATCTTGGACCTTGTTCTAACAATCTGACTTTTAAACCCCTTTGTTCTGATCTGCTATTGTCCTGGTATTTTGACTTCAAACCATTACCTGAATACGCCTTTGTCTCTTCCCTTTGTTTATGATGTACCCTCTTGGCTTTTGACTTCGGACTCCTTGACTATCCCAACTCACGGTTTGTCCGTGAGAAGTGACTCAGCATCACACAAACATTTTTAAATATGCTCACCATTATAGTTCTGTTCCAGGCCTGCACCACAAATCATTACTGGTCATGTACTAGTTTGTGTAGGCAAAAATCTAACATCTATAGTGACACAAAGTAACCTCAAAAATCATCTTTTTACTTTATTGGATTTTTCTTTATCTGTTTTTATGTAACAAAATAACTCTACAGGCATATGTTTGGCTGACATATGTTGGGAAATAGTCAAATATGTATATCCATACACAATACTGTATTAAAAAAAAAAGAACTTTCCTGTTGGGTAAACACCAAATGAATCAGAATTTAGTCTAACATGGTCTAAGTAACAAGGTTATGAGCACTAAAAAGCTCTACTGACACCTGATACCTTTGATTTTACAATGTACAATGCCCATCATGAGCTGACGATAGATCATCATCAGACTACTGTGTCCCAGAAATCAAACAAACTGTCATATCTATACCAAGAGTTACAAAAATAATTAGGACCATTAATTAAGACTCCTTCAGTAACCTTCAGATTCCAACTCCAAAATTAATATACACATAATTCCAGCCCCTTAACATGTGCATATATATGTATCTATATAGTGTATATACATACAGTGGTGGCCAAAAGTATTGGTACCCCTGCAATTCTGTCAGATAATACTCATTTTCTTCCTGAAAATGATTGCAATCAAAAATTCTTTGGTATTATTATCTTCATTTAATTTGCTTGCAAGGAAAAAACACAAAAGAGAATGAAACAAAAATCAAATCATTGATCATTTCACACAAAACTCCAAAAATGGGCCAGACAAAAGTATTGGCACCCTCAGCCTAATACTTGGTTGCACAACCTTTAGCCAATATAACTGCGAACAACCGCTTACGGTAACCATCAATGAGTTTCTTACAATGCTCTGCTGGAATTGTAGACCATTCTTCTTTGGCAAACTGCTCCAGGTCCCTGATATTTGAAGGGTGCCTTCTCCAAACTGCCATTTTGAGATCTCTCCACAGGTGTTCTATGGGATTAAGGTCTGGACTCATTGCTGGCCACCTTAGAAGGCTCCAGTGCTTTATCTCAAACCATTTTATAGTGCTTTTAGAAGTGTGTCTTGGGTCATTGTCCTGCTGGAAGACCCATGACCTCTGAGGGAGACCCAGCTTTCTCACACTGGGCCCTACATTATGCTGCAAAATTTGTTGGTAGTCTTCAGACTTCATAATGCCATGCACATGGTCAAGCAGTCCAGTGCTAGAGGCAGCAAAGCAACCCCAAAACATTAGGGAACCTCCACTATATTTGACTGTAGGGACCGTGTTCTTTTCTTTGAATGCCTCTTTTTTTTCCTGTACACTCTATGTTGATGCTTTTTGTCAGAAAGCTCTACTTTTGTCTCATCTGACCAGAGAACATTCTTCCAAAACATTTTAAGCTTTCTCAGGTAAGTTTTGGCAAACTCCAGCCTGGCTTTTTTATGTCTCAGGTAAGAAGTGGGGTCTTCCTGGGTATCCTACCATACAGTCCCTTTTCATTCAGACGACGATGGATAGTATGAGTTGACACTGTTGTACCCTCAGACTGCAGGGCAGCTTGAACTTGTTTGGATGTTAGTCGAGGTTCTTTATCCACCATCCGCACAATCTTGCGTTGAAATCTCTCGTCAATTTTTCTTTTCCGTCCACATCTAGGGAGGTTAGCGACAGTGCCATGGGCTTTAAACTTCTTGATGACACTGCGCACGGAAGACACAGGAACATTCAGGTCTTTGGAGATGGACTTGTAGCCTTGAGATTGCTCATGCTTCCTCACAATTTGGTTTCTCAAGTCCTCAGACAGTTCTTTGGTCTTCTTTCTTTTCTCCATGCTCAATGTGGTACACACAAGGACACAGGACAGAGGTTGAGTCAACTTTAATCCATGTTAATTGGCTGCAAGTGTGATTTAGTTATTGACAACACCTGTTAGGTGCCACAGGTAAGTTACAGGTGCTGTTAATTACACGAATTAGAGAAGCATCACATGATTTTTCAAACAGTGTCAATACTTTTGTCCACGCCCTTTTTTAGGTTTGGTGTGGAATTGTATCCAATTTGGCTTTAGGACAATTCTTTTTGTGTTTTTTTCATTGAAGACAAATTAAATGAAGATAATAATACCAAAGAATTTGTGATTGCAATCATTTTCAGGAAGAAACTGAGTATTATCTGACAGAATTGCAGGGGTGCCAATACTTTTGGCCACCACTGTATACAGTGGCGACCAAAAGTTTTGCATTTTTTTAAAAGTGTGATTACTTCTGTCTGGTTGTTGTGATGCAATTTCCCTGATGATGAATTGAAAGTGCATGAAGTTGTCATCCTTGGGTTCCCGTGGATCCGGGTGATGTAGTGGCCGCCGCGCTTCCTTGTTGCCATGGCGTTACATGTGTCATTTCCGGGTGGCGCTAGACATCTCTGGGTAGACACAGCCTGTTGCTCTAGCGATGGCTATTTCCGGTCAGCTGATCATCACGTGATTAGCAATGTCACATGATGCACTCCGGGGATGTCCATTTGTGTATCCCCTTGTATGCTATTCATTCACAGACGGGGATTCTTTACTGTAAGAGCAGTGAGACTATGGAACTCTTTGCCGCATGATGCTGTAATGAGTGATTCCCTACTAAAATTTGAGAAGGGTACGGATGTCTATCTTGAAAAGTATAATATTACAGGTTATATATACTAGATTCATTGATAGGGCGTTGATCCAGGGAACTAGTCTGATTGTCGTATGGAGTCGGGAAGGAATTTTTTTCCCCAATGTGGAGCTTAGTGTTTGCCACATGGGTTTTTTTTTTGCCTTCCTCTTGATCAACATGTTAGGCTATGGGTTGAACTAGATGGACTTAGTCTTCCTTCAACCTTAAAAACTATGTTACTATGTTGCTATGTTACCTTACTTGTATGTCTTTTTAATAATAATAAAATATTTTTTTGTATATTCTTAATCATGTTGTCTTGGTTCATCTGTTGGGGGCTCTTTGCCTCCCCCTCCCCCTTTGTTATGAAGTTGTCATCATGCAAGACCTTAATTTTAACCAAAATGCTTTTGAATATAAGTATGGTCATTTAATTAACCCCTTAAGGACTGTGTTTTTTTCAGTTTCAGAATTTTCCTTTTTTGTTCCCCTTCTTCCCAGACCAATAACTTTTTTATTTTTCTAGCAATATGACCATGTGAGGGATTATTTTTTGCGGAACGAGTTGTACTTTTGAACAACAGCATTGGTTTTACCATATCATGTACTGGAAAATGGGAAAAAAAATCCAAGTGCGGTGAAATTGCAAAAAAAAGTGCAAATCCACAATAGCTTTTGTGTTATTTTTTTTACCATGTTCACTAAATGCTAAAACTGACCTGCCATTATGATTCCTCGGGTCAATAGCAGTTCGCAGATGCCAAACATTTAAAGGTTCTTTTTTATTTAAGTGTAGAAAAAAAATCCAAAGTTTGTAAAAAAAAAAATGGCTCCATTTTCTGAGACCCATAGCGTCTCCATTTTTCGGGATCTGGGGCTGGATGAGGGCTTATTTTTTGCACGCCGAGCTGATGTTTTCTTGATACCATTTTGGGATAGATACAATGTTTTGATTGCCCATTAATGCATTTTATTGCAATGTGGAGGTGACGAAAAAAAACTAATTCTGGTGTTTTGATTTTTTTTCTCGTTACGCCGTTTATCGATCAGATTAATTATATTTATATATCGAAAGATCGAGAGATTCTGAATGTGGCTATTCAAATATGTGTATTTAATTACTGTACTACACTGATGGGACATTGAAGTCACTAGGGTATTCAACAAATCTTGAGGGATCTTGCTCCATTCCATTTGCAAATCTGCAAACAATTCATCTTTAATAGTGATGAGTGAGCATACTTACAAGTACTCGGTACTCGCTCGAGCATCTCAGTACTCGAGATGCTCGGAGCTCGCCAAGTACTTGCACGATGCTCGGGCGGATGCTCAGGTCCCCTCCCTGCATGTTTGGCGCTCTTTAGAGCGCCAATCAACATGCAGGGATTGCCTGCCACTCACTGTAATGCCGCAGCCATGTTAGTTGTGGCATTACATTGATTGGCTGGCCGCACAGCGTCGTCAGGTGTATATGAGACCTGGCGCCGCTGTGCTCGTCACTCTACTCCGCAATCAGGCAATAGTAGGGAGAGGTCCTGCTGAGGTTGGGAGAGATTTCGCTGTCTATTCGGTAGTGTAGGGAGAAAACAAGTACATTACACATATCTATCTCAACAAACAGTCCTTCTGAGGACTAATCCATCTGCAGAGATATCAGGTAGGCAGTGTATATAGGCAGGCAGGCAGTGTATATAGCAGAATGCAGTGCATATAGCACAAGAGGCTCCATTCCAGTTCTGCCTTCTGCTGCTGTTAGATATTTCTAGACGAAGGCCTAGGTCTCAGGGGCCAGGAATAATTTTTTTGGGATCTTAATCCTCATTATTTGATTAAAAAGCAATCCAGAGAACACTGTTTTTCTACACAATTTGCTTGTTGGCACTGCAGAATACAGCCAGGTCCTTTCCATATTACAGCGTTAAAAATTCAGCTATTTAAAACTGTGGTTTGTCCATCACACGGAGCACATATAATTGCGCTGAAAATACTGCCATTTTTGGCCTCCATTCAAATTTTTTTTCAGTGTGTCAGCAAAGTTTTTGACACCAGTTTGCTGTTCAAAATAGTTCCCTACAGGCCAGGTATTTAAAACTGTGGTTTCTCTGTCACACGGATCACATATAATTGCGCTGAAAATACTGCCATTTTTGGCCTCCATTAAAAAAAAAAATTCAGTGTGTCAGCAATGTTTTTGACACCGGTTTGCTGTTCAAAATAGTTACCTACAGGCCAGGTATTTAAAACTGTGGTTTGTCCGTCACATGGATCATATATACGTTTTCTGAAAATTCTGCCATTTCTGGCCTCAATTCTAATTTTTTTTCAGTGTGTCAGCAAAGTTTTCGACACTGGTTTGCTGTTCAAAATAGTTACCTACAGGCCAAGTATTTAAAACTGTGGTTTCTCCATCATACGGAATACATATAACTTCGCTCCAAATTCAGCCATTTGTAGTGAGCGTGGAAGATATTGTCCTCCTTTTAAAATGGGCAAGGCGCGTGGCAACTGGACGTGATGGTGATGGTGCATGCAGAGGCCGAGGCCGTGGGCAAGCTAAAAGTGTGTCACAACAAACATTCACATCTTGCCCGACCTTCCTGTCCCAATTCCTAGGGGACCGCAGCACACCACTATTGAACCCAGAGCAGTGTCAAAAGGTTGTTGATTGGATAGCGGATAATGCTTCCAGTCACTTTGCCACCACCACCACCCTGTCTTCCACACAGTCAAGTCTAAGTAGCCGTGAATCTGGACTGCATATTCCTCACCCTGATCCTCCTTCCTTCCACCATGCCAAATCCCTGGAGACAACTAATCCTGCACTTGGACACTCTAAAGAGCTGTTCACTTTTCCATTTATAGATTCAGGCCTCTCGCCCGGTCCACTTGAAATGGGTCAAGAGGAGGTCGCATGTAGCAACGCCCAAATATTTGGGCAGCCACGGTCACACGAAGGCGACGGTGGGAAAGTGTCACAAGAGGTGGACAATGAAGAGGCACAATTGCCAGAAAGTCAGGAGGAGGACCAGGGTGCTGAAGTGGAGGATGAGGTGGTGGATGATATAGTAACTGACCAAACCTGGCAGGAGGACATGCTGAGCGAGGACAGGAGAACACAGGGGGAGGGAGGCATAGCATCCCAACAGGCAGGAAGAAGCAGTGTGGTGGCTGCAGACAGAAGGCAAGCAACTGTTCCCTGTAACACCAACATGAAGGAAGTTGCCAGTACAACTGTTAGGTCTTTCCGAGTCTGGTTGTTTTTTTAAGACTCTGCCAATAGCCCCATAAAGGCCATTTGCACCATCTGCCAGGCCAGCATCAGCAGGGGTGGCAAAAATAGCAGCCTGACCACCACCAGTATGATCAGGCACATGGCAGTAAAGCACCCGACTTTGTGGGTCAAACCCCAGGGTCCAGGAACAGTGCCTGCGGATGGCACCATTGCTTCTTCCGCTGTTGTGCATGCAAGCAAATCCGCTGTCCATGGTGCATGTGAAGATGCCTCCTGCCCTGCACCTGTCATTGCACACTTTCAAGTAGCAGCATCAGGAAGCACGTCCACGTCCTTTTCCCAGCGCAGCATTCAGTTGTTCATACCCCAGTCCTTGGAACACAAGGGCAAATACGCAGTTAACGCCCCATAGGCCACACTAATAAATTCTCACATTTCACGACTACTTGCGCTCTAAATGTTGCCTTTTAGGCTCGTGAAGACGGAAGCATTCCGCAACCTGGTGGCGGCAAACATCCTTCGGTACTCAGTCCTCAGCCACCACTATTTCTCCCTGTGTGCCATCCCCGCATTACACAAGCACGTGTCTCAAAACATTAACTGTGCCCTCAACAACGCAGTTACCGGGAAAGTCCACCTAACCTCGGACACGTGGACAAGTGCTTGTGGGCAGGGATGGTACATCTCCCTGATGGCACAATGGGTTATCACAGTGGAAGCCGGGACTCAGTCAGACCTTGGGACGGAACACATCCTCCCGACGCCAAGGGTTGCAGGCCCTAGGTCAATCACAGTTTACAGCTCCTTCACCTCATCCTCCTCAGCCTCCTCCTTCTCTTCGGTCTCCATCTCTGAAATGACCACATCAGTCACAAGCTGGAAGCACTGCAGCACTGCCTCTGCCAAGCAGCAACAGGCTGTGCTGAAGCTAATATGCTTAGGTGACAAACCGCACAATGCTGAAGAGTTGTGGACAGCTCTAAAAGAGCAGGCAGATCTGTGGCTCACACCGCTGAACCCACAGCCAGGCATGATCGCGTGTGACAATGGCCGGAACCTGGTGGCGGCTCTGAGGCGAGGCAAGCTCACGCACGTACCATGCCTGGCCCATGTGTTTAACCTCGTGGTTCAGCGGTTTCACAAATCCTACTCGGAGCTGCCGGATCTGCTTGTTAAAGTACGCCGCCTGTGTGCCGATTTTAGAGAGTCACCCACAGCTTCCGCCGCCCTTGCCGTGTTTCAGCAGCGTTTGCAGCTTCCGGCTCACAGACTGGTGTGTGATGTCCCCACGTGTTGGAACTCTACACTGCAGATGTTGGGAAGGATTTGTGAGCAGAAGAGAGCAGTTGTTGAGTACCAGCATCAACACGGCCGTCGATATTCAGTTCTGACTCTTCACATAAGACCTCAGGAGTGGACATGGATGTCAGACATATGTACCATCCTCCAAAACTTTGAGGACTCTACCAAGATGGTGAGCGGCTATGACGCTATAATTAGCGTCACCATCCCACTTCTCTGTCTTCTGAAATGCTCTCTGCTCTCAATCAAAGAGGATGCATTGCAGGCGGAGCACGATGAGATGCAGCAAGGAACCATACAGGGTGATTACACACAGCCCAGCCTCATCATATCCCAACGTGGATTGGGTGAAAATGAGGAAGAGGAGGAGGAAGAAGAGGAGCTAGTTTCATGCGCTATAAACGGTACTACCTGCACTACTGTCATATCGTCTGTTTAGCGTGGATGGCCAGAGGACAGAGAGGAGGAGGAGGAGGAGAGCATGGTCAGTCATCCTCTTGGTGAGGACACGGAAATATTGCCTGTTAGCAGTCTAGCACGCATGGCTGAGTTTATGTTACGCTGCCTTTCCCATGACCCTCATGTTCTCAAAATTTTTTGTGACAGTCATTACTGGTTGGTGACACTTCTAGACCCACGCTGCAAGGAGAACTTTATATCTCTTATTCCTGAGGCGGACAGGTCTACAAAAATGGGGCAGTGCTAAAAGGCCCTTGTTGCGGAACTATTAAATAAATTCCCATCTGAAAACGCTGGCGGCAGAGGTCACAGTTCGTTGGACAACCAAGGAGTACAGGCGAGAGAGACACAACTTCAATCCAGCAGAGGCAGGGGAACAAAGTTCTGGGAGAATTTTCTCTGCCACTCCCATCGCACAGGCCCTGAGGCGCGGGGTTCTCTCACAAGGAGTGCAAAGTTTGGAAAACTGCTGAGGGAGTACCTTGTCGACCGTACCAACGTCCTCCGTGATTCCTCTGTGCCTTATAATTATTGGGTATCCAAGCTGGATACGTGGATTGAACTGGCTCTCTGGCCTGGCCTGCCGCCAGCATTTTATCTGAGCGGGTTTTTCAGTGCCGCTGGTGGAATTATAACTGATAAACACATCTGCCTGTCAACTGAAAATGCTGACAGGCTGACTCTTATAAAAATGAACAAGGGCTGGATTGGGCCAGACTTCTCAACACCACCGAATGATAGCAGCGTAACATAAACTCAAATCCATTGTCTTTTTTTGGGAGGTGTATTCCCATGCACCTCTTCACACCCACACATGGATATACGCTTCCTGATTTTGGCTGTTTGCTCTTGTCCTCCTCCTTCTCCTCATCCTCATCCTCCACCACCATATCACCAGGGTGACAGTGGTCTGTGATGCAACACCCACATAATTTTTTAAAGGGTGTTTATGATGCCCGTAAAAACATTTTTTTATACAGTATGTTCATGTATACCTCCCAGAGGTAAATGTTTGTCAGCCCATACACTTAGTGCATGGGCATTACAAGTATAGGAGGCCCGCTCCTTTCTAATGGGAACATTTTTTTATGAGGCCCTCTCCACGTCTCTTCCAAGGGGCATTGAAGTGCCTCCCAATTTTTGGCAGCCCTTGCATTCACTGCATAGGCAAAGACAATGGGAGACCCACTTCCTAATAATGGGAACATTTTTTTTCAGGAGGCCCTCCTCTACGTGTCTTCCAAGGGGCATTGAAGTGCCTCCAAATTTTTGGCAACCCTTGCATTCACTGCATACACAAACACAATGGGAGACCCACTTCATAATAATGGGAACATTGTTTTCAGGAGGCCCTCCTCTAAGTCTCTTCAAAGGGGTATTGGGGTGCGGCCAAATTTTGGGCAGACCTGCCACTCACTGCATATGCAATAACAATAACGCAATTTCAATTATTTGTTCATTGTTCATCACTCATGGATCCCCTTCACTTCTATGCTTTGCTGCGCACAGTGTCCTGATGCTAGCCAGCAGCTGGAAGTTGTGTGTACCAAAAAATAAAGCCAGAGTGTGAGGAATAGTAATTAATACTGGCATTTTATTTGCAGGATGAAATCCCCATTCAATTCATGAGCCCAGTAGCAGCTTCAATGGACAGAAATTTGTAGTCACTCAACAGCAATGTCCTAATTTAAGAATGCACTGATCAACCATGATATTAATGCCAAATGTTAGTGAACGGCATTGATTAACTCTATACTAGAGATGAACAAATCCTTTGAATTTTAAATTCACCAAATTTCCCTGAAATTTTAGTCTTGCAAAGCCTATAAATGCCCACCCTTCCCCAAAATTAGTAAAGCACTTTGAAGTCTCCTACTACTGTATTGAACTCTTTTTGAGCTCAACACAAACACAGCCTTATTAATGTCCAAGTGACCTCAACCTAAGGGCAGCACGGTGGCACGGTGGCTTAGTGGTTAGCACTGCAGTCTTACATAGCTTGGATCCTTTCTACTGCCCTACACGTTGTCTGCTCAGTCCTGCCTTATCCTCATGTTATTTATTCATGTATATTTTTTATTTTCTATATTTGCCTATATCCTGAAACAATACCAGGCACAGAGGCATTTAATCAGGATATATTTATTTATTTTCCTATGACCACTTCGACTCAATTGCACTGCACTTTATGTTGTTTTTTTGTATCAATGCTTTGAACATTGCCTACCATTTGTTTGATGGCATTAAAACATATATTATGATTTTTTGGTATTATTATTTATATTTTTAAATGCACCTTATAGATAAGTGAAACTGTGTATTTCTTTCTGCCATCCAAACATCTTGCAGCATCACTTATTCATTATCTTGCAGAATTCTTGGATTTATGGCGTCTATGCAACAGTGGTTGTAATCAATGTGATTATCCTTCTGGAGCACATTAGTGCCGTAGTTTCTCTGTACATAATCTCCACATTTTAATACTTGTATGTCTTTTAAAATTGCTGTTACTAATAAACATTTTAGAATTTTTACGTTTTACTTCTTTTCCTTGTAGTTTTTTGTCATTTTATTTAAGTGCCCTTTACTTCTTGGCCTAATTATAGGAATATATAATATGATGATTTCAAGATATTAAGAGGATAACAATTTTGATGAGAGTACTTCTTTAATGTCCACACTGGTCCATATACTGTATTTTAGATTGTGCTCCATGGTCTCTAATCTTGGTAAACATGGCTTTTATGTACATCCCTAAAACACGGATACGTTATAGGTGTTGTGTCATCATATTATACAGGTAAAATTACAAAGTCCTTGTAAAAACAAGCAACTTTGCAAAAAGCTGGTAGGCGAGGGAGGGGTGCGCTCCTGAAGAAAGAAACATGAAATATCCCATTTAAGCATACAGCTCCCCAAGTTTGATGTGCATTTTTTATTCAGTTCATTTATAGAAAAGTACACAACTCCTTTAACTAGTTAAAGTTGGAATCACTTGTAATCCTAATATATCACATTACTTTGGCATATACATTTTTAAAATATCATAATCATCAAATACTTTACATTATATAACATAAACTGACGCTTTGAATATATAAGTGAAGCATTTTGTTTTAGCCTGCAGGGATATTAACAAAATATGTCATATATTCAATCCATCTTTTAAGATACTATGCTGAAAAGGCACACATTCAATTCTTTTGATGCAGTATATTAGGTGAGATATCTGCTTTTAACATCTTTTGTTACCTACTTGAAATCACAAGCTTATCAAGAATCCAAAGTTGGATGACCCTGACAATTTCAATTTGACCTAGTTTTCAGATATAGTCTGTGTGTGCAGTTTTTTCAGCCCGATAATATGACTTCTAGATGGCTTAAATAGAATAACTTGTTCTAAACAATTAGGCTGGACATAACCTGATCTCGCAAATAGGACTTCAGCAACTGCAATTTCTATCTACATCTGATAAGGTCCATTGATAAAATGTACATTATGAACAATTCCAGCTAATGCTAACAATTATTTAAGAAGAATCCTTCTGATTTCACTGATAATCGGTACAACTTGACTATTTTATACAAAAAAAGTGTCTAGTTTTTTTCAGAATAAAAACTTGTTTAATATAATAAATGATTAGCAGCCTTAAAAAGAGACATACAAGTGATTCTCACTAAATTAGAATATCATCAAAAAGTTAATTTATTTCATTCTTCAATACAAAAAGTGAAACTCATATATTATATAGAGTCATTACAAACAGAGTGATCTATTTCAAGTGTTTATTTCTGTTAATGTTGATGATTATGGCTTACAGCCAATGAAAACACAAAAGTTATTATCTCAGTAAATTAAAATAATTAACAAAAAACACCTGCAAAGGCTTGCTAAGCATTTAAAAAGGTCCCTTAGTCTGTTTCCGTAGGTTCTACAATCATGGGGAAGACTGCTGACTTGACAGATGTCCAGAAGGCAGTCATTGACACATTCCACAAGGTCCCAGAGTTCCTATTTTCATTTGGAAATCCAGGTCCTACTGTCTGGAGGAAGAGTGGATTGGCACACAATCCTAGCTGCTTGAAGTCTAGTGTGAAGTTTCCACAATCAGTGATGGTTTGGGGAGCCATGTCATCTGCTGGTGTAGGTCCACTGTGTTTTATCACAACCAAAGTCAGTGCAGCCGTTTATCAGGAAATTTTACAGCACTTCATGCTTCCCTCTGCTGACAAGCTTTTAGGAGATGAAAATATCATTCTCCAGCAGGACTTGACACCTGTCCACACTGCCAAAAGTACCAATACCTGGTTTAAAAACAACATTATCACTGTGCTTGATTGGCCAGCAAACTCACCTGATCTTAACCCCATAGAGAATCTATGGGGTATTGTTAAGAGGCAGATGAGAGACACCAGACCAAACAATGCAGATGAGCTGAAGGCTGCTATCAAAGCAACCTGGGCTTCCATAACACCTCACCAGTGCCACAGGCTGACCGCCTCCATGCCACACCACATTGATGCAGTAATTGATGCAAAAGGAGCCCCGACCAAGTATTGAGTGCATTTACTGAGCATACATTTCGGTAGGCCAACATTTCGGATTTTAAAAACATTTTTCAAGCTGTTGTTATAAAGTATTCTAATTTACTGAGATAATGACTTTTGTGTTTTCTTTGACTGTAAGCCATAATCATCTACATTAACAGAAATAAACACTTGAAATAGATCACTCTGTTTATAATGACTCTATATATGAGTTTCACTTTTTGTATTAAAGAACTGAAATAAATTAACTTTTTGATGATATTCTAATTTAGTGAGATGCACCTGTATAAGTTTCCTACCTCAAGGAATATACACTGCTCAAAAAAATAAAGGGAACACTCAAATAACACATCCTAGATCAGAATGAATGAAATATTCTCATTGAATACTTTGTTCTGTACAAAGTTGAATGTGCTGACAACAAAATCACACAAAAATCATCAATTGAAATCAAATTTATTAACCAATGGAGGCCTGGATTTGGAGTCACCCCCAAAATTAAAGTGGAAAAACACACTACAGGCTGATCCAACCATGATGTAATGTCCTTAAAACAAGTCAAAATGAGGCTCAGTATTGAATGTTGCCTCCACATGCCTGTATGACCTCCCTACAATGCCTGGGCATGCTCCTAATGAGGTTGCGAATGGTCTCCTGTGGGATCTCGTCCCAAACCTGGACTAAAGCATCCGCCAACTCCTGGACAGTCTGTGGTGCAACGTGACGTTGGTAGATGGAGCGAGACATGATGTCCCAGATGTGCTCAATCGGATTCAGGTCTGGGGAACAGGCGGGCCAGTCCGTAGCTTCAAGGCCGTCATCTTTCAGGAACTGCTGACACACTCCAGCCACATGAGGTCTGGCCTTGTCCTGCATTAGGAGGAACCCAGGGCCAACCACACCAGCATATGGTCTCACAAGGGGTCTTAGGATCTCATCTCTGTACCTAATGGCAGTCAGGCTACCTATGGCGAGCACATGGAGGGATGTGCGACCCTCCAAAAAAATGCCACCCCACACCATTACTGACCCACTGCCAAACCGGTCAAGCTGAAGGATGTTGCAGGCAGCAGATAGCTCTCCACAGCATTTCCAGACTCTGTCACGTCTGTCACATGTGCTCAGTGTGAACCTGCTTTCATCTGTGAAGAGCACAGGGCACCAGTGGAGAGTTTGCCAATCCTGGTGTTCTGTGGCAAATGCCAAGTGTCCTGCACAGTGCTGGGCTGTGAGCACAACCCCCATCTGTGGACGTCGGGCCCTCATACCACCCTCATGGAGTCGGTTTCTAACCGTTTGTGCAGACACATGCACATTTGTGGCCTGCTGGAGGTCATTTTGCAGGGCTCTGGCAGTGCTGCTCCTGTTCCTCCTTGCACAAAGGCAGAGGTAGCGGTCCTGCTGCTGGGTTGTTACCCTCCTACGGCCCCCTCCACGTCTCCTGGTGTACTGGTCTGTCTCCTGGTTGCGCCTCAAGCCTCTGGACACTACGCTGACAGACACAGCAAACCTTCTTGCCACAGCTCGCGTTGATGTGCCATCCTGGATGAGCTGTACTGCCTGAGCAAATTCTGTGGGTTGTAGATTCCGTCTCATGCTACCACGAGTTTGAAAGCACAACCAACATTTAAAAGTGACCAAAACATCAGCCAGAAAGCATTGGTGCTGAGATGTGGTCTGTGGTCCCCACCTGCAGAACCACTCCTTTATTGAGTGTGTCTTGATAATTGCCAATAATTTCCATCTTTTGTCTATTCCATTTGCACAACAGCACGTGAAATTGATGGTCAATCAGTGTTGCTTCCTAAGTGGACAGTTTGATTTCACAGAAGTTTGATTTACTTGGAGTTATATTCTGTTGTTTAAGTGTTCCCTTTATTTTTTGGAGCAGTGTACTTGCCAGCCACCGTCTACTTCTGTTAAAGGCGCCGCTCCCATAGTCTTCTTCAGTTTGCGACCTGCCGGATTGCTACAGTGTTTTCTGTATGACCCGTAAGTCACAAATCAATGTAAGTCTATGAGAGCTAGAACAAGGGCCTCATAAACTTACGTAGACTTGCATTGAGAACTTCTGATCGTTACCTCTGACTTCTAGTCAGTCAGAAATTGAGGTCACAAAAAGGCGGCATGGGAATGGAGCAATGCCATGAACAGCTGAAGACAGCAGCTGGTAAGTATAAGAACAGGCTCAGGAAACTTAGATTGGTGGCACCACTCCAGCACTGAAATAAAAAAAAAAACGCTGGAGCGGTGCTTTAATTAAAATTAAGTAATAGGTTACAAGTACCCTAAAACATTGTCACTGACAAATACAACTCATCCTGTAAAGAACAAGCCATCGTACAGCTACATATACACAGAAATAAAAAAAAATTCTGGCTCAAATATGGCCTGATTATTAAAGAGATAAATCCCTTTTTGTCAATCATAAATAAAGTCCCAAAGTCCGTTGTACAGATCTTGAAATACATAAATCATTTTAAAGTTCTTTATACTGGTATTTGACTCATCTCCATAATTTACGAATATGGTACTTGTAATAATGTGAATAAAATAACTGCACATTTACTACATGTGTTTGACAGCATGCAAAAAACGTCATTCATACCGTATATTGTACCATAATTGTTTGCTTTATTTAAATATTACAGTTCATAATATACCATATAATGAAAGTGCACCCACAATGTGAATAATACTATGCAGATTCTTCATCTTGATTTTGTGGGCAAAGTAGCAGTAAAGTTGATGGAATGTTATCAAATCTCATTCAAATGCTGATTAAAAAGCTTCTAGAAATTGACCTGCAGCATGAAATCCACAACATGTAAATTTATGCTGAAGATTTTCACAACAAATTTTATCCTTTTATAAAGGAGAAATCCACAGCAAAGCCAGAACAAAACCCACATGGAAAATGTGGTCTTAGAATGTTCCAAAAACACATGCAAATTCCACAGTAAATCTGTTTTTTGGAATGGGTTTTGCCACAAACTTAGCTGCAAATTGCCCCCTGAGATGTTGTTCCCTAGGTCCCAAAAGTAGACAAAAATAGACGTTAAACGTTTTGGAATTGCCCAAAATTGTGTAAATTTTCCTTTTATAAGCAATGTATTAAAAAGGTTTAGTGCGAAAAAGTGAAGCAACATTCCAATTGTTCCTATACCATGCTGTAGTGCTGAATGTACGGTATTTCACTTTTGTGTGTAATAACGTCACTTGTACCCAGGTGTTAGCTGCCAGAGGTACTATCATCACCCTTTTGGCAGGTTTTACTAATGCTTGGACATTCTCAATAGAATAGTAAAGTTATATTTAAACAAGAACTTCTTTATACTTTTTTGTGCATAAGACTATGTTCCCACGATGAGTTTTTGTTGAGTTTTTGATGTTGCAGAATTTTTGCACCATTTCTGCACATATTATTTAAATTAAGCAAATTGCATTTTTATTGCGTTTTTGATGCTGCGTTTTTTTGTCTCTTGTTGATGTGTCATATTTTAAATAAAGCTGCTATGTTTTTGATACTTACTGGTATTTGGCTGTGACAAAACTTTGTTTCCGTACTTAAGTGCAGAGTGCATGCATTTTTGATGTTTTTCTGCTGCGGAAATGCACTTAAAATGCATGTGCATTTTTTCCTGTGAAATTTCTGCACCTAATGCATGTCTCTGGGGAAATTCCACACAGAAAACTCTGTGTACCTGCAAGAGAAATTGACATATTGCTGATTTGAAACACACACCACAGGTCAGTTTACACTGAGTAAAAAAAGAAGAACAGTGGGCATGAGATTTCTATAAATCCCATCCACTTTGCTGGAACTGTGAAGACACTGAGTTTTTGTTGCAGCAACAATATGCAGCGTCACAAACGCATAAATAGCTCATCATATTACGTAGCCTTAGGAATTGCAAATGTAATGCATTTTTCTGCATTAGGTCAGGCAAGTACAAACTGAATGGCTGAAGCAAAAATAAGTAAAAAAAACAACACGCGGCTTCAAAGGATTGTGAATCAATTATAATTAGAGGTGAGTGGATCTTTTAAAATTCAAATTTGCCAACTTCACCAATTTTTTCTCCAAAATTTGATGCGCAGTGCAGTAATTCACGTGAATCTCAATACTGAAAAGCTTGTAATTGCTTGGAAAATACATGTGTGTGACAGGAGAGAAGGAGAGAAAAAAATACTGATCAAAAGAGCTTGCACACTACAGACGAGAGAGAAGACTCCTTTGATGGTAAGAGCTTGTACTCTACAGGAGAGAGAGGACCCGCTGACCATAAGAATTTTCGCTCTACAGCAGTTTCAAGACACCTCCTGAGTGTCCAGGGGAGGAGTCCTGAGGAGATAATTTGCATATTCCCACTGCATTTTGGGGTAAGTGAAGAGTCTCCGCGAGCTCAAAGAACACTGGATTTTGGCTGTTGGAGCTGAAAAGAGGACATCGGTAAACCAGGGGAGGAGTCCTGAGGAGATAATTTGCATATTCCCACTGCATTTTGGGGTAAGTGAAGAGTCTCCGCGAGCTCAAAGAACACTGGATTTTGGCTGTTGGAGCTGAAAAGAGGACATCGGTAAACCAGGGGAGGAGTCCTGAGGAGATAATTTGCATATTCCCACTGCATTTTGGGGTAAGTGAAGCTTTTTTTTTAAGCTTTTTTCACTGTTTTCAGAACATTAACAATAAGAACATGGAAGAGTCCAGGAGCCATTTGGTGAGCTGCATATCCTGCTACATGTTCACAGACTTGCCAGTGGAAAAGCCAAACTTCACATGCCAGAAATGCAAGCTTGTGTCCCTGTTGGAGGAAAAGTTGCGAAATCTAGAAGAGAGGTTAACTACCTTGAAAATCATTAAGGAAGGTGAAGAGTTCTTAGACAGAGCAGAATTATCTCTTCATGATTCAGAAAGAGAAGAAATTCGAATTGCACCTGACGAAACAGAGGAATGGAAGCATGTGACCCACAGAAGCAGGAGGATCGAGAAGCAGTCAGCACCCATACTGCTCAGGAACCAGTACCAGGCTCTCACGCAGGAGAACCATGAAGAAATACAGCAAAATAAGACTTTGCCAGCAATGAATAACCTTGTAAGCCCTCAGAATCCTCCTGGATGGAAAAAGAAGAATGTTGTGAAGAAAAAACGGAGAGTGGTGGTCATGGGGGATTCCCTGTTAAGAGGAACAGAGGCCGCTATCTGCAGACCAGACATAACCTCAAGAGAAATGTGCTGTCTTCCAGGAGCAAAAATTAAAGATGTGTCTGACAGGATATCAAGACTCTTCAGACCTACAGATCACTACCCATTCCTGCTAATACATGTGGGGACAAATGACACCGCAAGAAAGGACCTGGAAACCATCTGCAGTGACTTTGAAGACTTAGGCAAGAAAGTGAAAGAATTGGGAGCGCAGGTGGTCTTCTCATCCATCCTCCCAGTGGATGGCCATGGAACAATGAGGTGGAATAAGATTCTACAGGTGAACAACTGGCTACGTCGATGGTGCCGTCAACAAGGATTTGGATTCCTGGATCACGGAATGAATTACCTATACGATGGACTACTTGCTAGAGATGGGGTGCACCTTACGAAGACTGGAAAACATGTATTTGGAAGTCGCCTTGCTACACTCATCAGAAGAGCTTTAAACTAGAACAATGTGGGAAGGGAAGCAAAAGGCCAGAAAAAGCCATACAGCTGACAAATACTATTGAGATCTCTGCTACTGGAAGTGGAAAGGAAGAACAAAGACAAAACAATTTAAATAATAAAAATATGGGAGGAAGAGAAACCAATCACAAACTAATATGTTTTTATACAAATGCACAAAGCATGGGCAACAAACAAGGAGAATTGGAACTACTAATGCAGGAAAAGGAATATGATGTCATTGGAATCACTGAAACTTGGTGGGACGATACACATGATTGGAATAAAAGGCTAAAAGGATACAACTTATTTGCAAGAAACAGACTTGATAAACGAGGAGGAGGTGTTGCATTGTATGTTAGAAAAGCGTATATCTGCACAGACATTGAAGCTTCAGAGACTGGGAGTTCTGTGGAAAAAGTTTGGGTAAGAATACAAGGAGAGAACAACGGAAAGGACACCATTGTAGGCATTTACTACAGGCCACCTGGGCAAGCTGAAGATATGGATGAACTCTTTGTGTATCAAATGACCAAGTTCTCCAAAAAATATGACGTAGTGGTCATGGGAGATTTCAACTATCCAGACATTTGTTGGGAATCTCTCTCAAGTAAAACTAACAGGTCAAGCAAATTCTTATCCTCTCTTGCTGACAATTTTATCTTCCAAAAGGTAGGGGAGAAAACAAGGGGATCTGCTACTTTGGATCTAATCCTTATAAACAGGGAGGAAATGGTTGAGGAGGTAAAGGTGGCTGGGATCCTAGGAGGCAGCGATCATGCTATTATAGAATTTTGGATAACTAGAGGAGGAAGACATGTGAAGACTCAAACTTCAAGGTTAGATTTTAGAAAGGCAGATTTTAAGAGACTCAGAAAGAGAATAGGAGGGATCCAATGGCTGGATGTCCTTAAGGACAAAAATGTCCAGGAAGGATGGGAAATTTTTAAAAATGAGATTCTCAAAGCACAATCATTAACAATCCCGAAAAGTAGGAAGAATGGGAAGCATTTAAGGAAACCAGGATGGATGAACACAGAACTTAAACACATGCTAAAAAGAAAGAAAGAAATGTTTATTAAATGGAAAGAGGGAGGCATATCTAAAGAAGATTATAATGCAGTCTGCAGATCCTGCAGGGCACGTATCAGGTTAGCTAAAGCTGACAATGAATTAAGGCTTTCAAGAGATGTCAAAAGCAATAAAAAAGGATTTTGGGGGTATGTCAAAAGTAAAAGAAAAGTCAAAGATGCTATAGGATTTTTACAGGATGAAAATGGAGAAATGGTAAGAGAGGATGTTGAGAAGGCCGAACTTTTTAATTCCTATTTTGCATCTGTTTTCTCTCAGAAAGAAAATGTAACATCAACTGATCTTCACTGTCCTTTTAAAGGAATAGAGGAATCCAAGTTATCTGTAAACAGAAAGATTGTGAGGGAATATTTAGCTAACATAAATGAGTTCAAGTCTCCAGGTCCAGATGAATTACACCCCAGAGTACTGAAGGAGATCGTAGAAGAAATTTTAGAACCACTCTCCATAATCTTTGAAAATTCTTGGAGAACAGGAGAAGTCCCAGAAGACTGGAGAAGAGCAAATGTTGTTCCTATCTTCAAAAAGGGGAAGAAGGTGGACCCAGGGAACTATAGGCCGGTGAGTCTGACTTCTATACCAGGAAAGATCTTTGAACAAATTATTAAACAACATGTATGTAAGTACCTGGATAAGAATGAAGTGATTAACCAGAGTCAGCATGGGTTTGTAACTAACAAGTCATGTCAGACTAACTTAACTTCCTTCTATGACAGAATCACTGACTGGGTGGATCAGGGAAATGCTGTAGATATAGTATATCTTGACTTCAGCAAAGCATTTGACAAAGTATCTCACACCATCCTTATTGAAAAAATGACCAAGTATGCAATGGACCAGGCAACTGTTAGGTGGATTCATAACTGGCTTAGTGATCGGACTCAAAGGGTGGTTGTAAATGGCTTCACATCCAGCTGGATGAATGTCTCAAGTGGGGTACCACAGGGCTCCGTCCTGGGACCTGTATTGTTCAACATCTTTATCAATGATTTAGATGAAGGAATTGAGGGTAAACTGATTAAATTTGCTGATGACACAAAGCTAGGAGGGATAGCTAATACTAGAGAAGAGAGAGAGAGGATTCAAAAAGACCTAAATAAACTGGAGCAGTGGGCAGCAACCAACAGAATGGTTTTTAACAGGGAAAAATACAAAGTACTACATCTGGGCAATAAAAATGAAAAAAGCATATACAGAATGGGAGGAATAGAGCTAAGCAACAGTACATGTGAAAAAGACTTAGGTATACTAATAGATCATAGACTGAACATGAGTCAACAGTGTGATGCAGCAGCAAAAAAGGCAAATACAATTCTGGGATGTATTAACAGAAGCATACAGTCTAGATCACATGAAGTCATTATCGGTCTTTACTCCTCTTTGGTCAGACCTCATCTGGAATACTGTGTACAGTTTTGGGCACCACATTTTAAAAAAGACATAGACAAACTGGAGCAAGTTCAGAGAAGAGCGACCAGAATGGTGACTGGTTTGCAAACCATGTCCTATGAGGAACGGTTGCAGGATTTGGGAATGTTTAGCTTGCAAAAAAGAAGACTGAGAGGAGACTTAATAGCTGTCTACAAATATGTCAAGGGCTGTCACATTGTAGAAGGATCATCTTTATTCTCATTTGCACAAGGAAAGACTAGAAGCAATGGGATGAAACTAAATGGGAGGAGACACAGATTAGATATTAGAAAAAACTTTTTGACAGTTAGGGTGATTAATGAGTGGAACAGGCTGCCACGAGAGGTGGTGAGTTCCCCTTCAATGAACGTCTTCAAACAGAGGCTGGACAGACATCTGTCTGAGATGATTTAGTGAATCCTGCTTTGAGCAGGGGGTTGGACCAGATGACCCAGGAGGTCCCTTCCAACTCTACCATTCTATGATTCTATGATTCTATGATTCCTCTATGCAGGAACTATGCATTGCTCAGGTATGATTTTGGCCCATTCTTCCACACAAACACTCTTAACACTCTTCAAATCCTGAAGGTTCCGTGGGCGCCTTCAATGAACTCTGAGCTTCAGGTAATTGGCTGGGCCATTCTAGCAGCTTTATTTTTTTTTCTCTGAAACCAAATAAGAGTTTCCTTGGCTGTGTGTTTGGAATCATTGTCTTGTTGAAATGTCCACTCTCATTTCAACTTCACCATCCTGTTAGATGGCAGCAGATTTTTATCAAGAATGACTTGGTACATTTATCCATTCATTCTTCCTTCAATTAGATGAAGTTTGCCAGTGCCTTATGCTGAAAAACAGGCCCAAACCCTGATGTCCCCACCTCCAATTCTTCTGTAACCAATACCATTAGTGTGTTTTGCATCAATAAGGTTGTGAAGGTCTTGAGACAGCCTCTTGTGTAGCACCTTTGTAATGAGACACTTTTTTATAGGCCATCAGTTGAACAAGCTAATATTATTTTTCACTAAGTGGCAGGATTGCTTTCTATTACTGATAGTGGGTGTCATGACTTTCCATTGCTTTTTGCACCTCTCTTTCTTCATGTGCTCAAAACTTTTTTCCTGTGTCATTTCTCATTATTACATATAACTTAATTTATGGACATGTATGGTTGGATTTCTTTGCCTGTATGGAGTGGATGGGTTGTTACTGACATCTGGAGAGAATTTCATGTCAATAGTATCTTTAGAAATATATTTACTTAGAAAATTGGTGGTGACGTGTTCAATACTTATGTCACCTACTGTATTTACTATCCGGTGCCATTTTACTGAAGACACATTTGCAGTGTGTCTTTAGCAAAATGGCGCCGGACAGCGCGGAATGGGCAATCGCGTACTCCGGCACCACACTCCTTTCCCCAGCCTCCAGCAGAATGGGACGCAGTGCTGCAGCACAGGGAAGAAAGGTGAGTATAAGTGTTTAATCTTTTGTATATGTGCAGCATGATAGGGATGAGGGATGGGGTACCATGAATACCAGGATAGGGATGAGGAGGTGCCATGCATACCAGGATGAGGGATGAGGTACCATGCATACCAGGATGAGGGATGAGGTACCATGCATGCCAGGATAGGGATTAGGGGTGCCATGCATACCATGATAGGGATGAGGGGGTACCATGCATACCAGAATATGGATTAGGGGCCATTCATACCTGGATACGGATGAGGGGGTACCATGCATACCAGGATAGGGATGACGGGTGCCATGCATGCCAGAATACGGATTAGGGGCCATTCATACAAGGATACGGATGACGGGGTACCATGCATACCAGTATAGGGATGAGGGGTGCCATGCATACCAGGATTGGGAAGAGGGGGTACCATGAATAAGAGGATAAGGGATGGGGTTCCTTGGATACCAGGATTGGGGATGATGGGGTACCATGCATACCAGAATACAGATGAGGGGATACCATGCATACCAGGATAAGGATGAGGGGTGCCATGCATACCAGGATTGGGATGAGGGGTGCCATGCATATCAGGATTGGGATGAGGGGTGCCATTCATACCAGGATATGGATGAGGGGCCATGCATACCAGCATACGGATGAGGGGGTACCATGCATACCAGGATAGGGATGAGTGGTGCCATGCATACCAGGATTAGGATGAGGCAATACCCTGCATACCAGGATAAGGGATGGGATACCATGCATGCCAGGATTGGGGATGAGAGGGTACCATGCATACCAGGATATGGATGAGGGGGTACCATGCATACCAGGATAGGGATGAGGGGTGCCATGCATACCAGGATAGGGATGAGGGGGTACCATGCATACCAGGATGAGGAATGAGATACCATGCATACCAGGATAGGGATGAGGGGTGCCATGCATACCAGGATGAGGGATGAGATACCATGCATACCAGAATTGAGATGAGGGGTGCCATGCATACGAGGATTGGGGATATGGGTGCCATGCATAACAGGATTGGGGATATGGGGGCCATGCACACCAGGATGAGGGATGGGGTGCCATGCATACCAGGATTGGGGATGAGGGGTGCCATGCATACCAGGATTGGGGATGAGGGGTGCCATGCATACCAAGATTGGGGTTGGGGGGTGCCATACATACCAGGATTGGGGATGAGGGGTGCCATGCATACCAGGATTGGGGATGAGGGGCACCTTGCATACCAGAATTTGAGATGAGGGGTGCCATACATATCAGGATAGGGATGAGGGTGCCATGCATGCCAGGATAGGGATGAGGGGTGCCATACATACCAGGATAGGGATGAGGCATACCATGAATACCAGGATTGGGGATGAGGGGTGCCATGCATACCAGGATTGGGGATGAGGGGTGCCATACATACCAGGATAGGGATGAGGGTGTCATACATACCAGGATAGGGATGAGGGGTACCATGCATACCAGGATAGGGATGAGGGGTGCCATGCATAACAGGATAGGATGGGGGCAGCACATAACAGGATGGGGGAACAGATTTGGGTAGCACAAATACCAGGATGGGGGCAGCACAAATACCAGGATGGGAGCAGCACATAACAGGATGGGGTCGCCGGATGGGGACAGCACATAATAGGATGGGGGCAGCATATAACAAGATGGGGGCAGCACATAACAGGATGGGGGCAGCATATAACAGGATGGGGGCAGCACATAACAGGATGGGAGACCATATGCCAGTAAAAATGCTCACCACCCGGGCGTAGAACGGGTTCAATAGCTAGTAAGTTATATCGATCTGTAATAGAATTTAAAGGGGTTTTCCCACAAATTAAAGTTAATTTTAATCAATAGATCTTGGAATTACAATAAGTTCCACTATTGAATGTGTTTAAATAAAATGTCCCTGTGCTGAGATAATTTTATAAATGTGCCCCTACTGTGTACTGTGTAATGGCTGTGTCTGACCATACAGGAAAATGGTCTGATCATACCACAGCTCCTGGGCAGGGGAGGAACCAAAAGATTATACAGATATTACACAGCATTGGATCGCAACTGATTCTTTTTGTAAATCATTAAAACATTTTCACTGCCTGTTTTTAAACAATGTTTTACCTCACAAAAAGTGTCAGCTGTGATCCCCTGCTGTAATGTCTGTATACTCTTTTGCTTCCTCCCCTGCACAGGAGCTGTGGTATGATCAATAAATAAATCATGAAAGAATAAAGTTACGTTAAAACCAAGCAAACCATGGTTTTTCTTATGAAATTCTCAATAAGTTTGATGTGTCACATGACCCTCTTCCCATTCAAAAAAATAAAGTTGGATCCAAAATGGCCGACTTCAAAATGGCCACCATGGTCACCACCCATCTGGAAAAGTTTTCCCCCTCCCATATACTAATGTACCACAGACAGGAAGTTGATATCACCAACCATTCCCATTTTATTTAGGTGTATCCATATAAATGGCCCACCCTGTATTGATTAAAATCAACTTTTGTTTGTGGGGAAAATCCCTTTAAGTGCTAATTTTTCTATTAAAATAAAATCCTGAATCCAAGGCTTGTGTGCCACAGAAAGTGTGTTTCCTGGATTATAAAACAGGCAAGTCATATTTTTCTACATCCAGCCAGATTGGGTGAGGTCAATTGGACGTTAATAAGACTGTTTTTGCATTGCAGAGCTCGAAATAGATTAAATATACACAGAGGAGACCACAGAGTGTTAATCACACATTTTCCTCTACAATTAGAGGCTATTTAGTAATGCGATTCGCAGCAAATTCAACTTTTTGGGACATTTGAATTTTAAACCATCTGCTTATCTCTTATTATTACTTTAATAATCTTTCCTTCTTCACTATTTACTTTTTATCCATTTATTATTCCATCTTGCCTCTAATCTTCTACATCTAGCTTGTCTAAATTACCTTGGTTTTCACATCTGACATAGTAGTTAAGAATTTATGTGCAAGCATCATACAGTATTTTTTGTGTGTTACAAATGAACAACGTGTACTATTAAATCAATTTATTTGTGTTTGTTTCTTCTAACCTCATGCACTTTACAAAGGTTCTCCATTCCCGATAACTCACTGTTTATAACATTAATTAGAAAAGGTAGGTTGCAAAATAAATGATTCTGACTTATGCATCAATCTAAAAAGAAAAATGACTGGCTAGTAATCTTTGGTTGATATTCAAAATGTTTGCATAAAACATAAATGCAATAGTTCCATAGAAACATAGGCAGGCAGATGGAGAAACAGTGAGACCCATTTGTAGACAGATATACAGCTGAATTGAGGAAAAGTAAAATAAAGCAATATCATGCTTAGAGAGTGGATAGAAATTTCAATACCCAACACAGCATTGTTCCAAATAACATGTAGCAAACATAGGAGTACACAAAATTGCATGTAAAAAAGTAGGGTACTTTCATGTGGGTGAATACAGAACCCCACTTTATTTTAAAGTACAATATAGAGTGCAGTCATTTTTTGTCTTTAAGATAGACAGTCAGAACAGAAATTCTATATCATAACATTTCCAACTTCTAAGCTTTCTTATAATCAGAAACCCTGCGTGATATGGTCACTGAGATCAGAATACGAGAGCAGACAAGCTAATTGGGAAAGTGTAATGAGAACTGCTAGACATAATTAACTCAGCTGTTCTGGAGAATCTAATCCATAGAGTATAAGAGCTAACATTATTCACTGTACTCCATGCTGTGTTTACATGATAGCAAACACTACTTCAAATATCTTTGTTACCTTTTTAGCCTGACTGATTGCACAAAAACCTTTCAAGGCTTAAATATCCTAATCCGTTTAAAGTAAAATTGATAATTCAGTGACTGAATGACCTCGAAACAAAACATCACTGTGAAGTTTTGATGTAGCTTGTACATTTTTTTCAACCTACACTCGGATTTCCATTCTGCTTCTTCCACCAATACGATTCATACCTTGAACTTGATTAAAAATGCATTGAATATGTTACATTTCTCACCAGAGAAGTGTATTCTTTAAGCTGCAAATGGACTGACGCTGGCTATACAGTGGTTAGTGTCTAAAAAAATCTAATTTTTCACCTTTAGCACCTCCAATCGAGTATTTCAGACTTGATTCTTAGGTCCTCATCGTAATCACTGCTGGTGCGAAGAAGCAAAATTTTATAGTAAAGTTAAGAATATAGCCAAGAGTCATCAATAGCAAAGCTGTATGGTTGATATGGAACAGAAGTCAGAAGACAAGCTAGGAGTCAATATCTCAAACAGAACGATAGGAACAAGACTATAAAGGCAGAAGATGATGCAGGAGCAGATAAATAATCTGAGTGCAAGGCAAAAGCTATGGTGAGAAGTCAGGAGTAGTCAATCATACAGAAAGAGTAACTCTCAAGGATGGTACCTTACATTTCTGGCAAAAGCAGATGTCTAAGTCTCCTTTAACCCCTTAATGACCTCGATAAGGAAAGTATGATGCTAGCTCAGATTCATGCCTCAATCTCTACCGTTTAACCATGTAAATGCTCCTTTCAGTCTTGTAAAAAGCCAGAGCTGTCAATCAAGGAAGAAAGGGCCGAGATAAATGAAAAACTATGCATGGCAGTGCCAAGTGTGCATGGTTTTAAAAGTCATTTTTTGCTGACACACTCCCTTTAGTCATTCTACTCTATTGCGACATACTACTGACTATTTTGCACCCACAAAGGCAGACCACACTTTAACATTTCTTGTAATTGCAAAAATATTTGTAATAAATACATTAACAAATGGAATGCAGGACTCCACCCTAAACGTTTCAGTAGTGAGCCAGGTACAATGAATTTACTGTATGAAGGAAGTTCTTATACTGTAGACACTACTGTGTGCACAGAGATCATGAACCTACATACAGGAATGTAATCTAGTCATTCCTGTTGTGAGACAGCTAGAATGTAGATATTGTATGGAGGACAACCTTATAGACACTACTGTGTGCACAGAAAGCATGAACTTCCATACAGCAACTCAGTTAAAGTTCATTTTATAGTGAGCCAACTACATAGCACAATGGGTTTCTGTATGGAAATTCAAGGTTTCTGGGCAGACAATTAAGCAATATTACGACTCCGTTTCATCATGACACAATTTGTATATGTGTGTTTAAGGGAATTCCTAAATAGGAGCTTTACCAAGTGTTTACATTCTTCCTTCATTCTGTGGGATCTACTGATTTATGAACTATGTGAGCAAGTAGAAGGAAAACAGTGCTTCAGGGAACTCAGTTTATCCATTGATTCAGACAATGTAAGGACAGACCCACATGTATAAGAACTGCTGTGGATTTTACCTGCAGATTTGAACAGATAAAAGCCACAGCCTAAATGTTCATGCTTGAAGAAATTTACTGAGATCTTACCTCTGCTACCAGGTGCTGATTTTCACCTGTTTGCCATTACTGCCATACTCTGATACCTGGAGCTGCAAGAGATGAACTGATTGGGTGAACTGATAGAGCATTGTGTGTTTGGTGAAGAAGATGGAATCATTGTTTGGGTGGAGAAGCACAGCAAATAAAGTGAGGGTGCGTCCAGAAATAGTGCCTGAAAACCACATGGGCAAGCAATCGCTGTGGGTTTTTAGTTGATTTTTAAACACAGAATAGCTGAATAGCTGCTAGTTACCCATCAAACTGTTTGTGATTGCTGCTCAACTTTACATGTGAAACAGTTGATTCCCTTTCTCTAGCTCCTCCACAACTGTACTGTGATTCTCACAAGCAAGAGCATCGGAGCACAGAGCACTGACACTCGGATGGGACTTGCAGCGGAGCTGGAGCCAAGTGTCATTAGCATATAGCATCCAATATGAAGAGGATGCTGTGCTCTCCATAGTGCTGTGGCCTTTTCATATAGTTGATGGGCAGGGAGGCAAAGAGTCAGATACCCACTGAACTAATATTGATGACCTATGTCTATAACTTTGTGACTATAACTTTATTTCTCTGATCATTGTGCTAATGCATTGCAATACACATGTACTGCAATGCATTAGTGCTGTCAGTGTTAGGCTATGTTCCCACGATGCGCTTTTGTTGAGGTTTTGATGCTGTAGTACTTTTGCACCTATTATTTAAATTACTTTACCTGCAGTATTTCATTGCGTTTGTGTGCGTTTTTAATGTGTTTTTATTGTGTCTTTAACACTGCATTTTTTGCCTCGTTTTTTGCCTTTGCTGCTTTGTTTTTGATTTTTCTTGATATTTGGCTATGACAAAACATTATTGATTGTACTTAGGTGCAGATTACATGCATTTTTGATGCATTTTCGCTGAGGAAATTCATTCAAAACGCAAGTGTATTTTTTACCTGTGGATTTTCTACATCTAATGCACAGAAAACTTAGCGTAACTGCAAAAATAATGGACGTGTTGCAGATTTCAAACACACATCACAGGTCAGTTTACACTGCATAAAAAAAGCACAGTGGGCATGAGATTTTTATAAATCCCATCCACATTGCTGGAACTGTAAGATGTTGCAACAAAAATATGTAGCGTCAAAAAGTCACAGAAATGTAATCATGGACACACAGGCTAAGGCTGGAGTTATACTAACGTATCATATCGGATGCAATAGGCTAATTACACTAGGCTCAAACTCCGCTGTGAGCATGAGCGGAATATCAGTCCCAAACAGGCATGAGAAAATAATTGCTGAACTGTTCTGCCCCATAGAAAAACACTGGGCCGAGTGCTATCAGATAAAACATCAACTAGCACTCGGCCGTGTTACACGCTCTTGTGATCCTGTCCTAAAAGTGATTTTCTTGTTTTAGAAAACCTATCCCCCTTGTTGTTTATTTGGAAAAAGAAATTGTGCTTTATTCACACTCCCCAGGTCCAATGTCTGCAGCTCTGATGTCATGTCAATAATGCTGCAGCCAATCAGGGAGCTTAGCAGCTAACTAATTGTCTGTAGTGCTATTGACGTGATGTCAGAGATGCAGGCAATAATAAACACCAGGTGCAGCAGCAGTTTGTATTTTTTTTTACAACAAACTGCAGCAGAAGAACAGTATTTTTTTAACATTTGTTGATATATGGGAGATGATTAAAAAAATAAATAAATACCAATAAGTGTTCAATTGTTTTATATATATATATATATATATATATATATATATATATATATACTGTATATATATATATATATATATAAAAAAATAATTTAAAAGCTCATTGTGCAGTATAAATGACAAGTTGACTTAATTCTGGTGCTTGATACAATTTCAAAGATATCAAGTTTACAGTATATATTTTTCATTTTTCTTTTCTACCCAAAAAATTGTAAACAAAATCATTGACCACTAATTGTAATTTTTCTGTTTAGAGTTTTGTGAGAGGTGTTTTAATGCAACAAGCTGAAGTTTTTATTGGTACCGAGTCTCAGTCCAAATGATTTTTAAATCACTTTTTCTTTTGTGCTGTTGGATGAACAAAAAAAGAAAAAAACGGTGTGCACGGATACTTGAAATCTTGTATTTTTTGATGGATTAAAGGGTATCTCTGACACCGTTTACTTACATATTGGAAACTGAGTGGTGCTGATATCCTGCTGTCAAACCATACCTATCAAGATACGTTCATGATAGCTTCCACTCATGCATCTGTCCCATCAGGCATCTGTAGATGTGATGTCTTCTACACTGCTTAACCCCCAATGTGGAAGTAAGTAGCGATGAACAAACCCTTTAAAGAGAACCTGACAGCTGATAATCCATGGGCAGCAGATATCAGACACTGGCTGTACGATCGAAGCCTGGTATGTTTGACTCTGAAACACTGTGCGTCACACAGAAAAACATGGTTTGGCTTCTCTCCTCCTGCTGCCAATGACTGATCTCTTCCTATACACACACACAGGAAGAAAATTGTCCCTCAGTGGGAGCGGATGGGGAGAATGTCTGACTAGTCACTTGTGCTATCTCAGTCCTTGGTGGCTTTTAAAATATGTTTTCCCTGAAACGCCGCAGCATTTCAGAGTCAAACATACCTTGCTGGAATCGTGCAGCGAATGTCTGAAACATGTGGCCTGTGAATTGGGCAGCATGTATCAGCTATCAGGTTCCCTTTAGATCCCATAGGTGCCATTTATGTCACATGGTTGACTATTATCCTTTTGCCTTTGAGGAGAACTATAACTCCCAGCATGTCCTGCAGCTGTTCCTAAGGCATTCTGGGAGTTATAGTTCACCACACGAGTGGTGATTTTCTTTTGACCTAGTGGTATGAGAGCAGAGTGGACGCAGTGCTTTGCTTTCTTTCTTATTGCTTGCCTTATAACAGCTTCTTTCTTCCTGAGTACACCTCCTGCTTTCTGTGCAATTCTGCTCCGTGCACTTATGTTAAGGTTAACAGCTGCTTGTAAATCCTTTCTGGCCATGCCATTGTACTAGAAAGCATGAAGTGGGCAGTCTGATGTTCTGATCACGAGCTGCAATAAGAGGCAGGGATGGAGCAGCACAGAACAGCACAGTGCGCCTCCACCCTCCCACTGTCCTGTCTCTGTTACCTCACTGCAGCTCATGATCAGAAGATCAGACTGCCCGCTTCGTCATGGCTAGTACGATGGCAGTGATTTCAGCAGTGCGGCGCGATCATGTGCGCAACTGTGCATTGCAAGACAATCTGATGCTACCTGGCGTGCTGGCTGCATAAGAGAATACTGGACCTCCCGCTTACAGCATGAAGAGGACATATCGAGCGGCCCACTACAGGGACCGGCCCTTCTGGAATTTTCCAGAATTGCCAGATGGCCAGTCCGACCCTGATTGTTACATAATGAATTTGCGTTTTATTGCATTAAATACTTATTTGATACAATAGAAAAACAGAACTGAATATTTGGTACAGAAACCTTTCATTACAATCACAGTGGTCAGACGTTTCCTGTAGTTCTTAACCAAGTTTGCACACACTGCAGCAGGGATTTTGTCCCACTCCTCCATACAGATCTTCTCCAAATCTTTCAGGTTTCAGGGCTGCCACTATGCCGATCCAGGACCTTGAAATGCTTCTTACGGAGCCACTCCTTAGTTACCCTGGCTGTGTGTTTCGGGTCATTGTCATGCTGGAAGACCCAGCTATGACCCATCTTCAATGCTCTTACTGAGGGAAGGAGGTTGTTGGCCAAAATTTCACGATACATTATCCCATCCATCTTCCCTTCAATATGGTGCAGTCATCCTGTCCCCTTTACAGAAAAGCACCCCCAAATTAGGATGTTTCCCCCTTCTCAGTTGAATAGTGTTCTTGGGGTTGTACTCATCCTTCTTCCTCCAAACACGGCGAGTGGAGTTGATACCAAAAAGTTTTATTTTGGTCTTATCTGACTACATGACCTTCTCCCATGCCTCCTCTGGATCATCTAGATGGTCATTGGCAAACTTCAAATGGGTCTGGACATGTGCTGGAGTGAGTAGGGGGACCTTGTTTGCCTTGAAGGATTTTAATCCATGACGGTGTAGTGTGTTACTAACCGTAATGTTTGAGACTGTTGTCCCAGCTATCTTCAGGTCATTGACCAGGTCCTCCCATGTAGTTCTGGATTGATTCCTGATCTTTCTCAAATTCATCCTTACCTCACGAGGCAAGATCTTGCATGGATCCCCAGACCTAGGAAGATTGACAGTCTTATTGTGTTTCTTCCATTTTCTAATAATTGCACCAACAGTTTTTGCCTTCTCAACAAGCTGCTTGCCTATCATCATTTAGCCCATACAGCCTTGTGCAAGTCTACAATTTTGTCCCTTATGTCCTTAGACAACTCTTTTCTCTTGGCCATGGTGGAGAGGTTGGAGTGTGATTGATTATGTGTACAGATGTCTTTTATAAAGGTAATGAGTTTAAGCAGGTGGAATTAGTACAGGTAATGAGTGCAGAGTAGGAGGGCTTCATAAAGAAAAATTAACAGGACGGTGAGAGCCAGAATTCTTGCTGGTTGGTAGGTGATCAAATAATTATTTCATGCAACAAAATGCAATTTAATTAGTTATAAATCATACAATGTGATTTTCTTGTTTTTTTTTTAGATTTTGTCTCTCACAGTTGAAGTGTACGATAAAAATTACAGACCTCTCCATTCTTTGTAGGTGGGGAAACTTGCAAAATTGGCAGTGTATCAAATACTTATTTTCCCTACTGCATGTTATTTACTAATGTAATACTATCACATATATATACAGTACAGACCAAAAGTTTGGACACACCTCTTTTAAAGATTTTTCTGTATTTTCATGACTTTGAAAATTGTACATTCACACTGAAGGCCTCAAAACTATGAATTAACACATGTGGAATTATATACTTAACAAAAAAGTGTGAAACAACTGAAAATATGTCTTATATTCTAGGTTCTTCAAAGTAGCCACCTTTTGCTTTGATGACTGCTTTGCACACTCTTGGCAGTCTCTTGATGAGCTTCAAGAGGTAGTCACCGGAAATGGTTTTCACTTCACAGGTGTGCCCTGTCAGGTTTAATAAGTGGGATTTCTTGCCTTATAAATGGGGTTGGGACCATTAGTTGTGTTGTGCAGAATTCAGGTGGATACACAGCTGATAGTCCTACTCAATAGACTGTTAGAATTTGTATTATGGCAAGAAAAAAGCAGCTAAGTAAAGAAAAACGAGTGGCCATCATTACTTTAAGAAATGAAGGTCAGTCAGTCTGAAAAATTGGGCAAACTTTGAACGTGTCCCCAAGTGCAGTTGCAAAAACCATCAAGCGCTACAAAGAAACGGAATGACATTAGACCAGTGGAAATCTGTGCTTTGGTCTGATGAGTCCAAATTTGAGATCTTTGGTTCCAACCACCGTGTCTTTGTGTGATGCAGAAAAGGTGAACGGATGGACTCTACATGCCTGGTTCCCACCGTGAAGCATGGAGGAGGAGGTGTGATGGTGTGGGGGTGCTTTGCTGGTGACACTATTGGGGATTTATTCGAAATTGAAGGCATATTGAACCAGCATGGCTACCACAGCATCTTGCAGCGGCATGCTATTCCATCCGGTTTGCGTTTAGTTGGACCATCATTTATTTTTCAACAGTACAATCACCCCAAACACACCTCCAGCATGTGTAAGGGCTATTTGACCAAGAAGGAGAGTGATGGGGTGCTACGCCAGATGACCTGGCCTCCAAAGTCACCAGACCTTAACTCAATCGAGATGGTTTGGGGTGAGCTGGACCGCAGAGTGAAGGCAAAAGGGCCAACAAGTGCTAAGCATCTCTGTGAACTCCTTCAAGATTGTTGGAAGACCATTTCCCGTGACTACCTCTTGAAGCTCATCAAGAGACTGCCAAGAGTGTGCAAAGCAGTCATCAAAGCAAAAGGTGGCTACTTTGAAGAACCTAGAATATAAGAAATATTTTCAGTTGTTTCACACTTTTTTGTTAAGTATATAATTCCACATGTGTTAATTCATAGTTTTGATGCCTTCAGTGTGAATGTACAATTTTCATAGTCATGAAAATACAGAAAAATCTTTAAATGAGAAGGTGTGTCCAAACTTTTGGTCTGTACTGTATATATATATATATATATATATATATATATATATATATATATATATATATATAATGTAGTGGAATGTAAAAGTTTGGGCACCCCTGGTGAAAATTACTGTTACTGTGAACAGTTAATCAACTCGCTCATCACTACTTGTTAGAGTTATGGCTTGTTTACTTAAATCATTAGGAAAGATCAGGTGATGCAGATTTCCCAGCTTTATAAATACCCAGCCTACTCTACCCTTGTGCCAAAAAACAGCAGCCATGGGTTCTTCTAAGCAGCTGCCTAGCACTTTGAAAATGAAAATGGTGGAGGCACACAAAGCAGGAGAAGGATATAAGAAGATCGGAAAGCATTTCCAAGTAACCCTTTTCTCAGTTAAAAATGTAATTAAGAAATGGTAGTTAGCAGAAACAGTGGAGGTCAAGATAAGATCTGGAAGATCAAGTAAATTTCAGTGAGAGCTGCTCATAGGATTGCTGGAGAGGCAAATCAGAACCCTCGCTTGACTGAAAAAGACGTTCAGAAAGATTTATCAGACTCTGGAGTTGGGGTACATTCTTCCACTCTTCAGAGACACCTGCTCAAATATGGCCTTCATGGAAGTGTCATCAGAAGAAAACCTCTCCTGCGTCCTCACCATGAAATTCAGAGTCAGAAGTATGCAAAAGAACAGCTAAATAAGCCTGATGCATTTTGGAAACAAGTCCTATGGACTGATGGAGTTAAAATAGAACTCTCTGGCCACAATGATCAAAGGTATGTGTGGAGAAAAAAGGGCACAGAATTTCAGGAAAAGTACATCTTGCCAACCATTAAGCATGTGGGTAGATCAATCATGCTTTGGGGTTGTGTTTCAGCCAATGGCACTGGGAACATTTAATGGGTAGAGGGAAGAATGGATGCAATGAAATTTCAACAAATTCTTGGTGCAAACATAACACCATCTGTAAAAAAGCGGAAGTTGAAAAGAGGATGGCTTCTACAAATGGATAATGATCCTCCTAAACATACATCAAAATCCACAATAGACTACCTCAAAAGGCGCAAGCTGAAGGTTTTACAGTGGCCCTCAAAGTTCCCTGATCTGAATGTCATTGAAAATCTGTGGCTAGACCTCAAAATAGCAGTGCAAGACAATCCAGGAATCTGGACTTTTTTCCAAGTAAGAATGGATGAAAATCCCTCAAACAAGAATTGAAAGACTTTTGGCTTGCAACAAAAGTGTTTACAAGCTGTGATACTTTCAAAAGGGGGTGCTACTAAGTACTAACCATGCAGGGTGCCCAAGCTTTTACATCAGCCCATTTTTTTTTTGTAATTTTTAAAATGTAAAAGATGAAAATATATATTTATTTTGCTTATAATACAAAAATAAGTGTCATCGTTAACTTTAGGTCTTTTAGAGATCACTTCATCTTCAACTTGCTTAACTGTTCACAATAACAGTAATTTTGACCAGTGGTAACCCAACTTTTACATGCCACTATATACAGTATATACAGTTGAAACTAGAAGTTTACATACACTATATGAAAAGACACATATGCATGTTTTTCTCAATATCTGACTTGAAATCAGAATAAACCTTTCCCGTTTTAGGTCAGTTAGGATTACCATAATTTTTAATATTTGTCAAATGCCAAAATAATGAGAGAAAGAGAATGTTTTAAGACATTTTTATTACTTACTGCAAAGTTAAAAGTTTACATACATTTCATTAGTATTTGGTACCATTGCCCTTAAACTGAATGACTTGCGTCAAACGTTTGGGATATCCTTCCACAAGCTTCTTAGTTGGTCAGAATTTGGGCCCATTCCTCCTGACAAAACTGGTGTAACTGATCTCCTAGCTCACACCTGCCTTTTCAGCCTAGCCTTTCAATAGGATTGAGATCAAGGCTTTGTGATGGTCACTCCAAAATATTGACTTTGTTATCCTTAAGCCACTTTTTTGCCATTTTGGCAATATGGTTCGGGTCATTGTCCATTTGGCAGAATCATTTCTGCCCAAGCTTTAACTTCCTGGCTGATGTCTTGAGATGTTGCCATCTGTTTTGTGAAGTGCACCAGTCCCTCCTGCAGCAAAACAACCCGACAACATGATGCTGCCTCCCCCGTGTTTCACAGTTGGGATGGTGTTCTTAGGCTTCCAAGCTTCTCCCTTTTTCATCCAAACGTAAAGATGGTCATTATGCCCAAAAAGTTCAATTTTAGTTTCATTAAACCACAGGATATGTCTCGAAAAATTAAGGTTTTTGTTCCTGTGTGCATTTGCAACATTAATCTGACTTTTTTATGTTTCTTTTGGAGTAATGGTTTCTTCCTGGCAGAGTGGCCTTTCAGGCCATGTTGATACAGTACTTGTTTCACTGTGGTTATTGACACAATCTTTCCAGCTTCAGCCATCATCTTCACAAGATCTTTTGCTTTTGTCCTTGGGTTAATATGCACATGTTGGACCAAAGCACGTTCATCTCTGGGACACCGAACCCTTCCTGAGACCTTCCTGAGCAGTATGATGGCTGGACATTCCCATCTTGTTTGTACTTGCATATAATTGTTTGTACAGATGAATGAGGCACCTTCAGGTATCTTGAAATTGTACCCAAGGATGAACCAGACTTGTGCAAGTCCACAATTCCCTTCCTGATATCTTGGCTGATTTCTTTAGACTTTCCCATGATGCTACACAAAGAAGCAGTGTGTTTCAGGTGTGCATTAAAATACATCCACAAGTGTGTCTCTAATTTACTCAGATGTTGTAAAAGCTTCCAAACACATGATATCATCATATGGGCAGTCCAGAATTGTTTAAAGGCATAGTAATCTTAGTGCATGTAAACTTTTGACTTTGCAGTAAGTAATAAAAATACCTTAAAACATTCTCTCTCATTATTATGGCATTTGGCAAATATTTAAAACTATGGTAATCCTAATTGACCTAAAAAGGGGAAAGGTTTATTCTTATTTCAACACCTGATGAAGACGGCCTGCGTGCTGTCAAAATGCGTTGTGGATTATACAAGGATTTCTAATAAAAGGTCTCAATTGACCATTTACCCCTGTCTTATTCACTGTTTTTTTATCCCCATCCATCACCCTAGCGCTTAAGATCACTGGTATATTCGCATTTCTTTCTACTGTTTGTCCCTTTCGGACCGCTGGTGGAGCTGCTTTGGGTTTTGTTTAATATCACCTACTATTTTGGAGGAGCTAAGTGACATTTCCATTCACCGCTGTTGCAAAGACCTGCCTGCACGTTGTCTAGGACCTGCATCACATGATAACTCACGTGACAAACCAGGCAGTGCTTGAGGAGCGGCACATCAACCGGCTGGGCTCCTTTGCATCTCCAGCCAGACAACAAGGCATTCAGGCTTTCACCGCAGTTGTGCAAGGGTGCGCAACCATCGGGGTGAGTGGCATTTTGGCCCCCAATTACTTTTCATTTAATCTCAGGTGTCCTCACATTGCGCTCCTGTCTCTTTTTGCCTTTCTATTCTTATTTCATGTCAGATATTGAGAAAAACATGCATGTGTGTCTTTTTACATAGTGTATGTAAACTTCTGGTTTCAACTGTATGTATATATATACATATATATGTGTATATACATATAGAGAGAGAGAGATATTGATATCTATATACATATATATATATACACAGTCATGGTCAAAAGTGTTGGTACCTTTGAAATTGTTCAAGAAAATTAAGTATATCTCCCAGAAAATTATTACAATTACACATGTTTTGTTATACACATATTTATTTCCTTTGTGTGTATTGGAACAACACAAAATAGCAGAGGAAAAAAGGCACATTGAACATAATTTAACACAAGACCCCAAAAATGGACCTGACAAAATTGTTGGCATCTTTCCAAAATTGTGGGTAAGCATTTTGTTTCAAGTATGTGATGCTGTTTCAAACTCACCTGTGGCAAGTATCAGGTGTGGCCAATATGAAAATCACACCTGAAACCAGATAAAATAGGGAAAAGTTGCCTCAATCTTTGAATTATGTGTCTGTGTGTTCCACACTAAGCAAAAAGAACAGAAAGAGGAGAAGAGAATTGCCTGAGGACTTGACAACCAAAATTGTTGAAAAATATCAGCAATCTCAATGTTACAAGTTCATCTCCAGAGATCTTCATGTTCCTTTGTCCACTGAGCGCAACATAATCAAGAAGTTAACAACGAATGGCACTGTAAGTTATGTCTCTGGATATGTACGGCAGAGAAAAATTGATAAAAGGTTGTAACGCAGGATAGTCTGAATGGTGGATAAGCAGCCTCAATCAAGTTCCAAAGAAATTCAAGCTGTCCTGCATGCTCAGAGTGCATCAGTGTCAGCACGAACTACCCGTCTACATTTGAATGAAATGAAACACTATAGTAGGAGACCCAGGAGGACCCCATTGCTGACACTGAGACATAAAAAAACTAGACTGCAGTTTGCCAAAATGTACGTGAGTAAACCAAAATACTTCTAGGACAGCGTGTTGTGGATAGATGAGACCAAGACAGAGCTTTTTGGTAAAGCACATAATACAACTGTTTACCCAAAATCGAATGAGGCCTACAAAAAAACACAGCAATCCCATCAACGTTTTTATCCTCTTAATCTATTGCAATTCCTATATTATAAAGAAAAATATTTAGATTTAGAGTCCTCAGTAGATGATACCTTTTAATGGCTAACTGAAAAGATGGTAACAAATTGCAAGCTTCCAAGACTACTCAGGTCACCTCATCAGGCATAGTATAAAACAAAATCTGAAGCATCAAGACAAGACAGAGAAATAATGCAATAGATGAGACAAGTGATGTGAAGCAGAACTATCATTATGGGAGTGGGATATTTTTCTATCTACTGGCTAAAACGGTACAAAGATATATATTTTTCATATTATATAGCACTGTGTACTTACAATTTCTCATTTTTCCCTTCTACTCAGCTAATCTGTTTTATTTCCATTAGGTCTATGACATCACATGATTAAATACTTATTAGCTGATTTCTTCTAAGCTCTATGTAGAAACAGGAAGTCAATTTTCCCTTCATGAGTCACTGCAAAAGTCACTGCAGGGAAAAGAGGCTTCCTGTTTCTACATAGAGAAGAATTTACTGGATAGAAGGGCAAAATGAGCAATTGTAAGTACACAGTGGCAAATAATATAATAATTACAGTATACTAAGAGGATAAAAACTTTTATGGGAGTGCTACTTTAATTTTGAGTAGATCATTAGGAATCCATTTCCTGAGGCCCCCACCGTCAACAGCAGCACAAACAAAGTGGAATACAGATGCAGTAGAAAGTCATATGCTCCAGTCTCCCAAGCTGCACATCTCTAAAAGATATTTTGAGCGATCGGTGGAGATCTCAAGATCCGGACCCCACCAATGTGCTCAGAATAAAGGAGCCTAAAACATAGGAAAAAAATCTACCAAAATAGCAGTTACTCTTTAAAGAGGCTGTTGTGCCACAACACAATTTGTTTTCAAACGCTCTTAAACCGGTATAAATGTTCACAGAAAATAGTTAACCCCTTCCCCCAAAACCTGCTTCGACCTTCCTGACCAGGCCAATTATTTAAATTCTGACCCGTGTCATTTTATGGGGTAATAACTCTGGATCACTTCAACGAATCACAGTGATTCTGAGACTGGTTTTTTTGTGACAAATTTAGGATGACAATTTTTGCGCTTATTTGTGAAAATATCAGAATTTTTATGAAAAATTGGAAAATTTTTGCAATTTTCAAACTTTCAATTTTTAGATCCTTAAACCAGTTACTCTTTGTATACAAAATAATTTATAAAAAACATTTCCCATATATCCACTTTACCTCTGCATCATTTTTGAAACATCATTTTTTTGTTAGAAAGTTAGAAGGGTTAAAAGTTGATCAGCAATTTCTCATTTTTGCAACACAATTTACAAAATCGCTTTCTATAGGGACCACATCATGTTTGAAATGACTTTGAGGGGCCTACATGACAGAAAATACCCAAAAGTGACAACATTTTAAAAACTGCATCCCTCAAAGTGCTCAAAACCACATTCAAGAAGTTTATTAACACATCAGGTGCTTTACAGGAATTAAAGCAATGTGGAAGGAAAAAAATATCATTTTCATTTTTCCCACAACAATGTTCATTTAGCCCCAAATTTTGCATTTTTACAAGGTTAACAGTAAAAAAATTGGACTGTACAATTTGTTGAGCAATTTGTCCTGATATGTGGTGGAAAACTACTGTTTAGGCACATGGCAGGGCTCAGAAGGGATGGAGGGCCAATTGAATTCTGGAGCGCAATTTTGGTTGGAACAGATTGCAAATGCCATTTGACATGCCAAACAGCAGAAACCCCCACAAGTGACCCCATATTGGAAACTACACCTCTTGAGGAATTAATCTAGTGGAATATTGAGGATTTTTAATCCTCAAGCGATTCACTGCTTGTGGGTCTTTGAGCAGTGACGTCACCCTAACTCCTACCCCCCGTGTGCGGCATCAGCTAGCAGCGTAGCTTCCGGCCGGGGCACACCGCGGGTCGAGCGCCAGCTAAAGATTAACGGCAAGGAGCATCTCTGGGAGGACGCTCCCATTACAGACTTTTTCACTGCCAGGCATTATACAGGGATTCCAGGACCTAGCACAATATAGGAGGACAAAGCAAACTACACAGGTACTTTAACCATTGTGCTATCCACTGGATTGGTTCATATGTAGTGTCTAATTGAATGGTTTTATCAGTTGTCTCTGTGATCCCTATGTGATCCCTATAGCAGCACAATAGGGGATTGCAAGTGCAGGAATTATTATTTTTTTTTCCATTTTATTATTGACACTATTGTAGGTAGGTCTATTATGATTACTCCTGACTAGTGTTGAGCATTCCGATACTGAAATATCGGGTATCGGCCGATATTCGCGGTATCGGAATTCCGATACTTAATTCCGATACTTTTGCAATATCGTATACCGGAATCGGAAGTTCCCATAATGCAATGAGACATTTTCATTTTATTCAGCCAATGAGGATCCTAAGAAGTGTGGGCACATCCTGTTAGGCATGTAGGCATCTTAACTAATGGCATGGCTGTGATTGGCTGCTGAAATGATGTCATGATGCACTATAAAAGCCACCGCCGCCATTTTGAGCTCACTCTGCTGTGAATTCAGTTAGGGATAGGACGCTGTTGTTCTGAGGGACAGTTTTAGCTACCTATTTGCTCTATACTGCTTTACCCAAGCTACTTTCTAAATCACTGTGCCTTGCAGTGCTAGTGCACAGTTCCCTGTGCTGTTCACTGCTGTCTGCAAGGTCTGTGTGTGTGAGTGCAGCTCACCCTGTAGTGTGTGCTTCAGCCAAGTCTGGTTGTAGTGCACTCAGTGTGTGTCACTGCCTCATACATTGTCCTTTTTTGCCAATTCATAATTTTTCCTGATATCTCCTATTAGTGTGGTGGTTCCATCTGTATTCAGCTAAATTGGTTCCAAACACACTATATAGGAGTAGATAGAGACATTTTTTTTCGTCTTGCAGCACTAGTGCACAGTGCTCTGCATCTGTACTGTTCACCGCTGTCTGCAAGGTCTGGTGTGTGAGTGCAGCTCACCCTGTAGTGTGTGCTTCAACCCCGTCTGGTTGTAGTGCACTCAGTGTGTGTCACTGCCTCATACATTGTCCTTTTTTGCCAATTCATAATTTTTCCTGATATCTCCTATTAGTGTGGTGGTTCCATCCGTATTCAGCTAAATTGGTTCCAAACACACTATATAGGAGTAGATAGAGAAATTTTTTTGGTCTTGCAGCGCTAGTGCACAGTGCTCTGCATCTGTACTGTTCACCGCTGTCTGCAAGGTCTGGTGTGTGAGTGCAGCTCACCCTGTAGTGTGTGCTTCAACCCCGTCTGGTTGTAGTGCACTCAGTGTGTGTCACTGCCTCATACATTGTCCTTTATTGCCAATTCATAATTTTTCCTGATATCTCCTATTAGTGTGGTGGTTCCATCCGTATTCAGCTAAATTGATTCCAAACACACTATATAGGAGTAGATAGAGGAGCCTTTCTGCAGCCTTGGGCCCTGCAGCCCCAGCCAGATTAGTATTAGCCTATTTTTTGCAGCCTCATCTATTGCATTGTAGGTTACCTTCCTACATTGTAATAGCTACAAAAAGTTTGTGATACTATCGTTATTACATCTTTAGGCACATCCAGTGTCTTTTTGTGACAAAAAAAAAACCTAAATAAAGTTCACCAAACACTCCACTTTACAGTTGTGTAGGCCACATTAGCTCATATTAAAGTCTAGTCCACACTTTATAAAATTAGTGTTTCTTATACCTGTTAGCAGCTGTTCAGGAATAAGCACACTAAGCCCTTAGTACTTTTCTGCCTATCTTTATCAGTCTACCAAGATGAAGAAGGCAGGGAGTAAGGCATGTGGTCGTGGGCGTGGGCGTGGGCGTGGAGTTTCTGCAGGGAGAGGACGTGAGGATTCTGTGCCTGCAGGGAGAGGACGTGGGGATTCTGTGCCTGCTGCGGGCACCAGTGACTCAGCATCCCCCAGTTTTACCAGGGAACAGTCCTTTATGCGCAGCTTTGTAGGAGCTAGCCGTACCCCACTGCTGCGCGAGGACCAAATTGAAGCCGTTGTCGGATGGATGGCAGCTAACGCATCGACTTCAATTAGTTCCAGATCCTCTCAGGTCCTGAGCACTGAAGAGCACCCATCTGTCTCTTCACCACCTGCCAAATTGCCCAGGCAGTCAGAGAGCCCTGGACAGGAGCCATCTCTACTTCTGTTCTCTGAATCTCTTGGCTTGGAAAGAGGGGGCCAGCCAAGCAGAATTCGAGAATTTGAAGAAGAGGTAGTATGCAGTGATGCGCAACCGTTTTGTCTCTCTGAATCTGAAGAGGCGGGTGGGCCAGTGCCTATGGTCAGCAGCACACCTCAGTACGCATCTGATGATGAGACTCAGGTGCCACTTTCTGGTGCGTACTGTGCTGTCGAGACTACCCAGGAGAAGCAGTTGTTTGAAGAGGGTGGTGTAGATGATGAGGTCCTTGACCCATCATGGCGTGAGGGACAGGAAGGTGGTGGGAGCAGCTCTGAGGAAGAGATTCCCCGAACGGCCCAAAAAGGAGGGAGAGGGAGGGGGCAGACTTGGTTGCCTGTAGCCTCCACTTCGGCACCCATTAGGAGCATGGCTCTTCCAAAATCCAAAGCGGGCGCTCCCAAGACTTGCAGTGCCTGGTCCTTTTTTGACACAGTTGCAGATGACATTTGCTTTGTCAAATGCAAGCTGTGTAATCAGAAGGTGAAAAGAGGGAAAAGTGTCAGCAACCTCAATACCACAAATATGTGGTAACATGTGCGGACCAAGCACGTGGTGGAGTTACACAAACACACTGAAGACCTAGGCCAACCTACAGCGCCACCTACCACCTCTTCAGCTCGTGTTGTAGCCTCTTCCTCCAGCTCACACACAGCTGGTTCGGCTTCCTCACAGGATCGCCATGGAAGAATCTCTGGCACTGTTGTACAGAGACACAGTGTAATTCCACCCACAGCACCACTTTCCCAGTCATCCTCACACTCCCAGGCCAGTCTACAGCCATCGTTAGCACAGGCATGGGAGAAAAGGCGCCCATACTCGGCAAACCACCCCCGAGCACAGGCTCTGAATGCTGGCATTGCTAAACTACTGGCCCTTGAAATGCTATCATTCAGGCTGGTGGAGACTGACACATTCCGTAACTTTATGGCATTGGCAGTCCCACAATACAACGTGCCCAGCCGCTTTTATTTCAGCAGGCAAGCCGTCCCTGCCCTGCAACATCATGTGGAGGGAAAAATTAAACATGCGCTACAAAACGCCGTCAGTAGCAGGTCCACCTGACCACTGATGCGTGGACCAGTAAGCATGGACAGAGACGATACCTTTCCCTCACTGCCCATTGGGTAAATGTTGTGGAGCCGGGTACAGATCTTGAGAGTGGCGCTGTACGTGTTCTGCCAACTCCAAGGATTGCAGGAATCCAGTCTGTACACATTGACTCCTCCTCATACTCCAGTTCCTCTGAATCAGCGCTGCAGGAGCCGTCACGGTCTACCTCCACATCGACCCGTGAACGGTTACCTGTTATGATGACCGATATGAGCACAGCCGTGGCCAAACGTCAACAGGCCGTATTAAAATTAATTTCTTTGGGGAATCGAAGCCACACAGCGCAGGAGCTCTGGAATGCCATCAAGCAGCAGAGTGACGTGTGGTTTGTGCCAGCGAATCTCCAGCCAGGCATGGTAGTGTGTGACAATGGCCGAAATCTGGTGGCAGCTCTGGGCCTAGGCAACCTCACTCACATCCCATGTCTGGCACATGTGCTCAACTTGGTTGTGCAGAGTTTTTTGAGGGACTATCCGGATCTTGATGCACTGCTTCACAAGGTCCGCATAGAGTGCGCTCACTTGCGGCGTTCCAGCAATGCAAGATCACGCATTGCAGCTCTGCAGCGCCGATTATGTCTTCCGGAACATCGCATCATATGTGACCTACCCACCAGGTGGAATTCAACGTTACATATGTTGGAGAGGTTGTGTGAGCAGCAGGCAGCAGTAATGGAGTACCAGCTGCAGCAGGCGCAAACAAGTCGCAGTGCGCGCCGTTCACACTTCACCACCACTGAGTGGGCATCTATGAAGGACATTTGCCACGTTTTGCGTGCCTTCGATTATTCCACGCGGATGGCGAGTGCAGATGATGCACTAGTCAGCATGACTATCCCCCTTATCTGCCTGCTTGAAAAAACACTGCAAGCACTAAGGGACGAGGTTTTGGAAGAGGTGGAGGATGAGGAGTCACAAATGCCATCTGCTTCTCTACAGTCTGCGCAACGTGGTTCCTCAAAAAGGCCTAGGCAGGGGACACTTTGTGAGGAGGATGAGGAGGAGTCAATGGATGAGGAAGACATCTGTCCAGAGGAGGGAGGTACACAATGCTCTAGTAGTCAGTATCTAGAGCGAGGATGGGGTGATGCAGAGCAGGCAGAGATCACGCCTCAAGCAGGGGACAGCATTTCTTGGCCAGTTGGCAGTCTGCAGCACATGGTTGATTTCATGCTGCAGTGCCTGAGAAACGACCGCCGCATCGCCCACATTCTCAACACGGCTGATTATTGGGTGTCCACCCTCCTAGATCCTCGCTACCGGGACAACTTACAAAGCCTCATAACACCGTTGAACCGGGAGCGTAAAATGCGGGAGTACCAAGACGCACTGGTGCATTCCATCATGTTCTCCATTCCAACCGAGAGCAGTGCTGCTAGTGCTTTACAAAGCAGCTCAGTGCGTCGAGGCAGTGGAGGAAGCTCTGCACAAAGAGGGAGCAGAAGCAGCGCCTCATCACAAGGCAAGACCAGTATGGCCGAAATGTGGCAAAGTTTTGTGTCCCCGCCGCCACAAATGTCTACACCATCACAGACGGCTCCAGTCAGCAGGAGGCAACGTTTCCGTCAGATGGTGACAGACTACATGTCTTGCCCTCTTAGTGTACTCCCAGACGGCTCTTCTCCCTTCAAGTTTTGGGTCTGTAAGCTGGATACATGGCCAGAGCTTAGTCAGTATGCACTGGAGGTGCTAGCTTGCCCTGCTGCTAGTGTATTATCGGAACGCGTCTTTAGTGCCGCAGGTGGTGTACTAACAGACCGTCGCATGCGACTATCCTCCGATAACGTTGACCGGCTTACTTTTCTCAAAATGAACAAGGCCTGGATCTCTCATGAATTTGCCAGTCCTCTTCCAGAATAAATAATTGGTTGGCAACAGTATCCAGGTCTCCTGTTCTGTTCATGTTTCTACCACCTGAACTGTAATCCCTGAGCTCCAACACCGCCAGTTGGCGCTCGGAAGTGCCGTCTGCACAGTCAACACTTGCTGCCGTGTTATTGGGGTTCAGTAACGTCAGCTGTTCCCCTGCTGTGCGGACGGCAATTTCTCCTGCTCTGTCCACATCCACTGTACTACTGATTTAAAACCTCCTCCAAATACACCTCTGGCTCCTCTGTTTTCAGTATTATCCCTGAGCTCCAACACCGCCAGTTGGCGCTCGGAAGTGCCGTCTGCACAGTCAACACTTGCTACCATGTTATTGGGGTTCAGTAACGTCAGCTGTTCCCCTGCTGTGCGGATGGCAATTTCTCCTGCTCTGTCCACATTCTCACTACTACAGAATTTAAAGTTGCTCCAATTACACCTCTGGCTCCTCTGTTTTCAGTATTATCCCTGAGCTCCAACACCGCCAGTTGGCGCTCGGAAGTGCCGTCTGCACAGTCAACACTTGCTGCCGTGTTATTGGGGTTCAGTAACGTCAGCTGTTCCCCTGCTGTGTGGACGGCAATTTCTCCTGCTCTGTCCACATCCACTGTACTACTGATTTAAAACCTCCTCCAAATACACCTCTGGCTCCTCTGTTTTCAGTATTATCCCTGAGCTCCAACACCGCCAGTTGGCGCTCGGAAGTGCCGTCTGCACAGTCAACACTTGCTACCATGTTATTGGGGTTCAGTAACGTCAGCTGTTCCCCTGCTGTGCGGACGGCAATTTCTCCTGCTCTGTCCACATTCTCACTACTACAGATTTTAAAGTTGCTCCAATTACACCTCTGGCTCCTCTGTTTTCAGTATTATCACTGAGCTCCAACACCGCCAGTTGGCGCACGGAAGTGCCATCTGCACAGTCAACACTTGCTGCCGTGTTATTGGGGTTCAGTAACGTCAGCTGTTCCCCTGCTGTGCGGACGGCAATTTCTCCTGCTTTGTCCACATCCACTGTACTACACATTTTAAAGTTGCTCCAATTACACCTCTGGCTCCTCTGTTTTCATTCTTATCCCTGGGCTCCAACACCGCCAGTCGGCGCTCGGAAGTGCCGTCTGCACAGTCAACACTTGCTGCGGTGTTATTGGGGTTCGGTAACGTCAGCTGTTCCCCTGCTGTGTTCACGGCAATTTCTCCTGCTCTGTCCATATTCACTGTGCTACTTATTTAAAACTTGCTCCAATTACACCTCTGGCTCCTCTCTATTTTTATTCTTATCCCTGGGCTCCAGCATCGCCAGTTGGCGCTCGGAAGTGCTGTCTGCACAGTCAACACTTGCTGCCGTGTTATTGGGGTTCGGTAACGTCAGCTGTTCCCCTGCTGTGTTCACGGCAATTTCTCCTGCTCTGTCCATATTCACTGTGCTACTTATTTAAAACTTGCTCCAATTACACCTCTGGCTCCTCTCTATTTTTATTCTTATCCCTGGGCTCCAGCACCGCCAGTTGGCGCTCGGAAGTGCTGTCTGCACAGTCAACACTTGCTGCCGTGTTATTGGGGTTCGGTAACGTCAGCTGTTCCCCTGCTGTACGGACGGCAATTTCTCCTGCTTTGTCCACATCCACTGTACTACACATTTTAAAGTTGCTCCAATTACACCTCTGGCTCCTCTGTTTTCATTCTTATCCCTGGGCTCCAGCACCGCCAGTTGGCGCTCGGAAGTGCCGTCTGCACAGTCAACACTTGCTACCATGTTATTGGGGTTCAGTAACGTCAGCTGTTCCCCTGCTGTGTGGACGGCAAATTCTTCTGCTCTGTCCACATTCTCACTACTACAGATTTTAAAGTTGCTCCAATTACACCTCTGGCTCCTCTGTTTTCAGTATTATCCCTGAGCTCCAACACCGCCAGTTGGCGCTCGGAAGTGCCGTCTGCACAGTCAACACTTGCTGCCGTGTTATTGGGGTTCAGTAACGTCAGCTGTTCCCCTGCTGTGCGGACGGCAATTTCTCCTGCTCTGTCCACATCCACTGTACTACTGATTTAAAACCTCCTCCAAATACACCTCTGGCTCCTCTGTTTTCAGTATTATCCCTGAGCTCCAACACCGCCAGTTGGCGCTCGGAAGTGCCGTCTGCACAGTCAACACTTGCTACCATGTTATTGGGGTTCAGTAACGTCAGCTGTTCCCCTGCTGTGCGGACGGCAATTTCTCCTGCTCTGTCCACATTCTCACTACTACAGATTTTAAAGTTGCTCCAATTACACCTCTGGCTCCTCTGTTTTCAGTATTATCCCTGAGCTCCAACACCGCCAGTTGGCGCACGGAAGTGCCATCTGCACAGTCAACACTTGCTGCCGTGTTATTGGGGTTCAGTAACGTCAGCTGTTCCCCTGCTGTGCGGACGGCAATTTCTCCTGCTTTGTCCACATCCACTGTACTACACATTTTAAAGTTGCTCCAATTACACCTCTGGCTCCTCTGTTTTCATTCTTATCCCTGGGCTCCAACACCGCCAGTTGGCGCTCGGAAGTGTCGTCTGCACAGTCAACACTTGCTGCGGTGTTATTGGGGTTCGGTAACGTCAGCTGTTCCCCTGCTGTGTTCACGGCAATTTCTCCTGCTCTGTCCATATTCACTGTGCTACTTATTTAAAACTTGCTCCAATTACACCTCTGGCTCCTCTCTATTTTTATTCTTATCCCTGGGCTCCAGCACCGCCAGTTGGCGCTCGGAAGTGCTGTCTGCACAGTCAACACTTGCTGCCGTGTTATTGGGGTTCGGTAACGTCAGCTGTTCCCCTGCTGTGTTCACGGCAATTTCTCCTGCTCTGTCCATATTCACTGTGCTACTTATTTAAAACTTGCTCCAATTACACCTCTGGCTCCTCTCTATTTTTATTCTTATCCCTGGGCTCCAGCACCGCCAGTTGGCGCTCGGAAGTGCTGTCTGCACAGTCAACACTTGCTGCCGTGTTATTGGGGTTCGGTAACGTCAGCTGTTCCCCTGCTGTACGGACGGCAATTTCTCCTGCTTTGTCCACATCCACTGTACTACACATTTTAAAGTTGCTCCAATTACACCTCTGGCTCCTCTGTTTTCATTCTTATCCCTGGGCTCCAGCACCGCCAGTTGGCGCTCGGAAGTGCCGTCTGCACAGTCAACACTTGCTACCATGTTATTGGGGTTCAGTAACGTCAGCTGTTCCCCTGCTGTGTGGACGGCAATTTCTTCTGCTCTGTCCACATTCTCACTACTACAGATTTTAAAGTTGCTCCAATTACACCTCTGGCTCCTCTGTTTTCAGTATTATCCCTGAGCTCCAACACCGCCAGTTGGCGCTCGGAAGTGCCGTCTGCACAGTCAACACTTGCTGCCGTGTTATTGGGGTTCAGTAACGTCAGCTGTTCCCCTGCTGTGCGGACGGCAATTTCACCTGCTCTGTCCACATCCACTGTACTACTGATTTAAAACCTCCTCCAAATACACCTCTGGCTCCTCTGTTTTCAGTATTATCCCTGAGCTCCAACACCGCCAGTTGGCGCTCGGAAGTGCCGTCTGCACAGTCAACACTTGCTACCATGTTATTGGGGTTCAGTAACGTCAGCTGTTCCCCTGCTGTGCGGACGGCAATTTCTCCTGCTTTGTCCACATCCACTGTACTACACATTTTAAAGTTGCTCCAATTACACCTCTGGCTCCTCTGTTTTCATTCTTATCCCTGGGCTCCAACACCGCCAGTTGGCGCTCGGAAGTGCCGTCTGCACAGTAAACACTTGCTGCGGTGTTATTGGGGTTCGGTAACGTCAGCTGTTCCCCTGCTGTGTTCACGGCAATTTCTCCTGCTCTGTCCATATTCACTGTGCTACTTATTTAAAACTTGCTCCAATTACACCTCTGGCTCCTCTCTATTTTTATTCTTATCCCTGGGCTCCAGCACCGCCAGTTGGCGCTCGAAAGTGCTGTCTGCACAGTCAACACTTGCTGCCGTGTTATTGGGGTTCGGTAACGTCAGCTGTTCCCCTGCTGTGTTCACGGCAATTTCTCCTGCTCTGTCCATATTCACTGTGCTACTTATTTAAAACTTGCTCCAATTACACCTCTGGCTCCTCTCTGTTTTCATTCTTATCCCTGGGCTCCAGCACCGCCAGTTGGCGCTCGGAAGTGCCGTCTGCACAGTCAACACTTGCTGCGGTGTTATTGGGGTTTGGTAATGTCAGCTGTTCCCCTGCTGTGTTCACGGCAATTTCTCCTGCTCTGTCCATATTCACTGTTCTACTTATTTAAAACTTGCTCCAATTACACCTCTGGCTCCTCCGTTTTTAGTATTTACCCTGGGCTCCAATACCGCTAGTTGCTGCTCAGAAGTGCCGTCTGCACAGTCAACGCTTGCTCCAGTGTTATTGGGGTTCGGTAACGTCAGCTGATCCCCAGCTGTGTGTCCGGCAAATTCTCCTGCTTTGTCCACATCCACTGTACTACGGATTTAAAACCTTCTCCAAATACACCTCTGGCTCCTCTGTTTTTAGTATTTACCCTGGGCTCCAGCACCGCCAGCTGGTTCTCGGCAGTTCCATTGGCTCTTGTACCTTCTGCTACCCATCCGGGTTCCAGTACCGTCAGCTGGTCCTCGGTAGTTCCATTTGCTCTTGTATCTTCTGCTACCCATCCGGGTTCCAGTACCGTCAGCTGGTTCTCGGCAGTGTCTTTGGCACGGGTACTCCCTCCTGCCCAGCCTGGTTCCAGCACGCCAGCTGTTTCCGGGTAGTGTCAACGTCACTTTGCCTCCAATGCGTTGTCCTGTCGTGTTGCGGTCGGGTTAGCCGACTCTATGGTGCCTGCAGTTTAGGTGACTCCTATGTGGGCTGCGGGATCTGGCAATGAAGGCTGGTTCCATAGTGCCAATAGGACAAGCACCCCCTGTAGGACTGTGGGTTTTGGTAACTGCGGCCGGCTCGCGGCCTTGAACTTTTTTTTACATGGGTACCTTCTGCTACCCATCCGGGTTCCAGTACCGTCAGCTGGTTCTCGGCAGTGCCTTTGGATTAGGTGCCTCCTTCTCGGTATCCAAGTTCCACCAACGTCTGCTGGTCCTTGGTAGTGCTTTCTGGCACAGGTACCTCCTGCTTAGTAACCGAGTTCCAGTAACATCAGCTGGTCCTCGGTAGTTCCATTGGCTCTTGTACCTTCTGCTACCCATCCGGGTTCCAGTACCGTCAGCTGGTCCTCGGTAGTTCCATTTGCTCTTGTATCTTCTGCTACCCATCCAGGTTCCAGTACCGTCAGCTGGTTCTCGGCAGTGTCTTTGGCACGGGTACTCCCTCCTGCCCAGCCTGGTTCCAGCACGCCAGCTGTTTCCGGGTAGTGTCAACGTCACTTTGCCTCCAATGCGTTGTCCTGTCGTGTTGCGGTCGGGTTAGCCGACTCTATGGTGCCTGCAGTTTAGGTGACTCCTATGTGGGCTGCAGGATCTGGCAATGAAGGCTGGTTCCATAGTGCCAATAGGACAAGCACCCCCTGTAGGACTGTGGGTTTTGGTAACTGCGGCAGGCTCGCGGCCTTGAACTTTTTTTTACATGGGTACCTTCTGCTACCCATCCGGGTTCCAGCACCGTCAGCTGGTTCTCGGCAGTGCCTTTGGATTAGGTGCCTCCTTCTCGGTATCCAAGTTCCACCAACGTCTGCTGGTCCTTGGTAGTGCTTTCTGGCACAGGTACCTCCTGCTTAGTAACCGAGTTCCAGTAACATCAGCTGGTCCTCGGTAGTTCCATTGGCTCTTGTACCTTCTGCTACCCATCCGGGTTCCAGTACCGTCAGCTGGTCCTCGGTAGTTCCTCAGCTTTCTTGTACCTTCTGCTACATTTCCAAGTTCAAGCTTTTTGAAATGGTTCTTGGTAATCACTCTGGATCTCCCTGACGAGGACCCTGAAGACGAGGACCCTGAAGACCAACCCTAAGAAGACGAGGACCCCGAAGACAATGACCCTGAAGACGAGGACCCTGAAGACCACCCCGAAGAAGACGAGGACCCTGAAGACCACCCCGAAGAAGACGAGGACCCTGAAGACCACCCCGAAGAAGACGAGGACCCCGAAGACGAGGACCCAGAAGACCAACCCGAAGAAGACGAGGACCCCGAAGACGAGGACCCCCGAAGACGATGACCCTGAAGACCACCCCGAAGAAGACCAAGAAGATGACCCTGAAGAAGTTGACCAAGAAGACAAAGAAGAGAAGACAAGCACCAAGATACAGAAGAACAAGAGACAGAAAACCAAGAAGCAGAAATACAAGAAGCTGCAGAACAAAAAGCGGAAGAACATTAAGCATAAGACTAAAAATCAGAGCAAAAGATAATATCTAAATTATAAGCAGAAGATGACTAAGCAGTGTATGGGGGTGAGTCCGTTCCTCCTCGTGGTGCCCCTGGAAAAGACCTGCTGCTGCAGGCCAAACTGAACGCGGACAAATCCTGTTGTAAATCTTTTGTGACGGGCAGAACGAAAGGTGTAATGTCCAACCTTTTATAGATAACAACTACAGGAATGCCTGTCACAAATAAGAATATGATGAAGAAGAAGAATATGAAGAAGATGAAGAAGTAGAATATGAAGAATGTAAAAAAAAGAATAATACGAAGAAGGTGAAGAAGAAGAAGGTGAAGAAGAAGTGGATGAAAAAGATGCTGAGGATGATGAAGGAGAAAGTGTGGGAGAAGTAAAAAAGAAGGTGAAGAGCATGGAAGTAGTGAAACATAAATATCTGACAAAATATAAAAATACTTAACATAGTTAATATTTCCGTAACTCAGAACATAATAAAAAAATAGTAATTCCTGCTATTCCATTTGACTGGGCTAAATCTCTATGCCTTTATTGTCTCCCCCACCTCCCCCAATACATTCTACATTATTCTTAGTTGTTTTCCTTCATGTAGAAATAACCTACAAGGAAAGAAAGGGTTTATTTTAATTCCGATATTTATGACCCATTGACTTGCATTGGTTTCCGGTATCGGAATCGGCGATATCCGATACTTTTTCGGTATCGGTCCGATCCAATCCGATCCGATATTTCCCGATATCGGAAGGTATCGCTCAACACTACTCCTGACATATGTTTACCCTGGTGTTCTAGTTTCTTTCAGACACTTATTTTTGACATTTGCGAGCTCGGTAGTATATACTCCATTCACTACATTTATTCCCACAGGCAGGTGATCACGCGAAACCTGCGCTACTACCCGCAGCTGCAATTCTTCTAGCAATTGTATAGCGCGAGTGGGTGGTGATTTTTAATTATTCGATTCCCAGAATTGTATAACATGAGTCAATGGAAAATTAACATTTTTTCTATTAAAATGTTACTTTGGCCTCAAGTTTTCAATTTCAAAAGGTTTAATAGGATAAAATGGACCACAAAATGATATGCAATTTCTCCTGAGTACGCCAATACCTCATGTGGTTGAAAACTACTTTTGAGGCATAGTGGAAAGCTCAGAAAGTACATTTTTTAGTGTACATTTTGCTGGAATGGTTTAAGGGTGCCATGTTACCTTGGCAGAGCCCCTGAGGTGCCAGAACAGCAGAAACCCCCATAAGAGACCTCATTTTACAAACGACAATTCTCATTGAATTAATCTCTGGGTGCAGTGATCATATTGACACCACGGGTGAGTCACAGAAAGTTATACCATTGGGCGGTAAAGACAAAATAATTACATTTTTACCACAAAAAATCTGTTTTAGCCACAGATTTTACATTGTCACATGGGGAAATAGGTAAAATGGCACCAAAATTTGTATAGCTATTTCTGCTGAACATTGCAATACCCCATATGTGGCTGTTCTGTACTGCTTAGCCCCAAGGCGAGACTCACTAGGGAAGGAGCGTTATTTGACTCTTAGAGAACAAATTATCATATAATAGTTTGGGGACTCCATATACATAGCCCGTAAGTGCAAGAAGTGCAAAATCCCCCCTCAAGTGACCATTTCACAGGTGCAGTAATGATTTTGACTCCATGGGTGTTTGCCAGAAACAAGCAGCAGAAAATGCTGCAAATGAAAATTGCAAATCTGCCAGTGTAGTGCCCGTACATTGTAGTGCCAATACATTGTAGTGCCCGTTCATTTAGTGCCCAGTACATTATGCCCAGCTTGGGCTTCTGGAGACATGCACTTGTAAATTAAGCAGGCTCTCTCCACTACAGAAATGCCAAACATGGATGCATAACTGTGGTTTAGACACACTGTGGGGCTTAGAAGGGAGGAAGCATTTGAATTTGAGAGTGCAGAAATCCTTTTGGGAGGCGAGGAGCCATAGAACTTTTCCAGACCCTTTGTACTACCAATAACGTGGGAGCCCCCTATATTTCCATTGACAGATGATGGACCTGAGTGGGGATTTGTTTTTTTGTGGATTGAGTTAAAGCTTTTATTGGGAACATTTTACATAACATTTTGGATCACATTTATCCTGTGATCTAAGCTGAGCACTTATATTGGGGTTTCCATTGAATACTCAGAATGATGTGATTCAGATGATACCCCCGAGAGAGCTATTCACTTTAATGAGGCAATTAAACAAAACTCAAAAAAATAAAAAACTAATAATACTCATGTATAGATGGTATCAAATCAAAAGACCTTATAAGAGATGAAATAGTAGGTGTACCCAAGTGTGTATATATAAATCCTCATTTAGGTACATGTGTAGCTTGTACTGTACTGACTAAATGATAAAATAGACACTAGAAACAAAATAGATGAAACCAAAGAGGCCAAATAGTATTTATTTATTTTATTCACTTTTATAGTGTCATTAATTCCTCAGCGCTTCACAGACAACATTGGCACTGTCCCCATCGGGGCTCACAATCTAAATTCCCTATCAGTATGTCTTTGAAGTGTGGGAGTAAACCGGAGAACACAAAGAAAACCCACGCAAACACTGGAAAAACATACTAAATTTTGCAGATGTTGTTAGTGGGATTTGAACCCAAGACCCCAGCGCTGCAAGGCTGTAGTGCTAGCCACTGAGCCACTGTGCTGCCCAAGGTTTTGTCCCCCTGATGAAAAAGTGATTGCCCCCTAAACCTAATAACTGAGGGCCACCCTCAGCAGCAACAACTGCAATCAAGCGTCTGTGATAACTGGCAAAGAGTCTTTTACAACGCTCTGGAGGAATTTTGACCCACTCATCTTTGCAAAATTATTGTAATTCAGCCATATTGGAGGGTTTCCGAGCATGAACCATCTTTTTAAGGTCATTCCACAGCATCTCAATCGGATTAAGGTTAGGACTTTGACTAAGCCACTCCAAAGTCTTAATTTTGATTTTCATAAGCCATTCGGAGGTAGACTTGCTGGTGTGTTTTGGATAATTGTCCTGCTGCATAACCCAAGTGTACTTTAGCTTGAGGTCACGAAGAGATGGCAGGACATTCTTCTTCAGGATTTTTTGTTAGGCAGCAGAATTCATGGTTCCATTTACCACAGCAAGTCTTCCAGGTCCTGAAGCAGCAAAACAGCCTCAGACCATCACACTACCATCACCATATTTTACTGTTGGTATGATGTTCCTTTTCTGAAATGCTGTGTTACTTCTACGCCAGATTTAATGGGACATACACCTTCCAAAAAGTTCAACTTTTGTCTCATCAGTCCACAGAGTATTCTCCCAAAAGTCTTGGCAATCATCACGTTTTCTGGCAAAACTGAGATGAGCTTTTATGCTCTTTTTGCTCAGTAGAGTTTTCATATTGGAACTCAGCCATGTATGCCATTTTTGCCCAGTCTCTTTCTTATGGTGGAGTCATGAACTCTGACCTTAACTTAGGAAAGTGAGGCCTGCGGTTCTTTGGACGTTGTTGTGGGGTCTTTTGTGACCTCTTGGACAGGTCATCGCTGCACTCTTGGGGTAATGTTGTTCGGCCGGTCACTCCTGGGAAGGATCACCACTGTTCCATGTTTTCGTCTTTTGTGGATAACGGCTCTCACTGTGGCTTGCTGGAATCCCAAAGCTTTAGAACTTGCATTAGAACCTTTTCCAGACTGATAGATCTCAATTACTTTGTTTCTCATTTGTTCCTGAATTTCTTTGGATCGCAGCGTGATATCTAGCTTTTTAGTATCTTTTGGTCTACTTCACTTTGTCACGCAGGTCTTATTTAAGTGATTTCTTGATTGAGAACAGGTGTGGCCTCTGTGTGGCTAGGGAAATTGAACTCAGTTTCCCAAAGATGTGATAAACCAGTTTATTTATGTTTTAAGGAAGGGGGGGAATCACTTTTTCACACAGGGCCATGTAGGTTTGGATTTCTTTTTCCCTTAATAATGAAGACCTTCATTTAAAAACTTCATTTTGTGTTTACTTGTGTTATCTTTGTCTAATATTTAAATTTACTTTATCATCTAAAACATTTAAGTGTGACAAACATGCAAAAGAAAAGTAAATCAGAAAGGTGGCAAACACTTTTTCACACCACTGTAGATATATAAATATACAGTGGTGGCCAAAAGTATTGGCACCCCTGCAATTCTGTCAGATAATACTCAGTTTCTTCCTGAAAATGATTGCAATGACAAATTCTTTGGTATTATTATCTTCATTTAATTTGTCTTCAATGAAAAAACACAAAAGAATTGTCCTAAAGCCAAATTGGATATAATTCCACACCAAACCTAAAAAAGAGGGTAGACAAAAGTATTGGCACTGTTTGAAAAATCATGTGATGTTTCTCTAATTCGTGTAATTAACAGCACCTGTAACTTACCTGTGGCACCTAACTGGTGTTGGCAATAACTAAATCACACTTGCAGCCAGTTAACATGGATTAAAGTTGACTCAACCTCTGTACTGTGTCCTTGTGTGTACCACATTGAGCATGGAGAAAAGAAAGAAGACCAAAGAACTGTCTGAGGACTTGAGAAACCAAATTATGAGGAAGCATGAGCAATCTCAAGGCTACAAGTCCATCTCCAAAGACCTGAATGTTCCTATGTCTTCCGTGCGCAGTGTCATCAAGAAGTTTAAAGCCCATGGCACTGTGGCTAACCTCCCTAGATGTGGACGGAAAAGAAAAATTGACGAGAGATTTCAACGCAAGATTGTGCGGATGGTGGATAAAGAACCTCGACTAACATCTAAACAAGTTCAAGCTGCCCTGCAGTCCGAGGGTACAACAGTGTCAACCCGTACTATCCGTCGGCATCTGAATGAAAAGGGACTGTATGGTAGGATACCCAGGAAGACCCCACTTCTTACCCTGAGACATAAAAAAGCCAGGCTGGAGGTTGCCAAAACTTACCTGAGAAAGCCTAAAACATTTTGGAAGAATGTTCTCTGGTCAGATGAGACAAAAGTAGAGCTTTTTGGGAAAAAGCATCAACATAGAGTGTACAAGAAAAAAAAAGAGGCATTTAAAGAAAAGAACACGGTCCCTACAGTCAAACATAGCGGAGGTTCCCTGATGTTTTGGGGTTTCTTTGCTGCCTCTGGCACTGGACTGCTTGACCGTGTGCATGGCAATATGAAGTCTGAAGACTACCAACAAATTTTGCAGCATAATGTAGGGCCCAGTGTGAGAAAGCTGGGTCTCCCTCAGAGGTCATGGGTCTTTCAGCAGGACAATGACCCAAAACACACTTCCAAAAGCAATATAAAATGGTTTTAGAGAAAGCACTGGAGACTTCTAAGGTGGCCAGCAATGAGTCCAGACCTGAATCCCATAGAACACTTGTGGAGAGATCTCAAAATGGCAGTTTGGAAAAGGCACCCTTCAAATATCAGGGACCTGGAGCAGTTTGCCAAAGAAGAATGGTCTACAATTCCAGCAGAGCATTGTAAGAAACTCATTGATGGTTACCGGAAGCGGTTGTTCGCAGTTATTTTGGCTAAAGGTTGTGCAACCAAGTATTAGGCTGAGGGTGCCAATACTTTTGTCTGGCCCATTTTTGGAGTTTTGTGTGAAATGATCAATGATTTGATTTTTGCTTCATTCTCTTTTGTGTTTTTTCCTTGCAAGCAAATTAAATGAAGATAATAATACCAAAGAATTTGTGATTGCAATCATTTTCAGGAAGAAACTGAGTATTATCTGACAGAATTGCAGGGGTGCCAAAAATTTTGGCCACCACTGTACATATATATATATATATATATACAGTACAGACCAAAAGTTTGGACACACCTTCTCATTTAAAGATTTTTCTGTATTTTCATGACTATGAAAATTGTACATTCACACTGAAGGCATCAAAACTATGAATTAACGCATGTGAAATTATATACTTAACAAAAAAGTGTGAAACAACTGAAAATATGTCTTATATTCTAGGCTCTTCAAAGTAGCCACCTTTTGCTATGATGACTGCTTTGCACACTCTTGGCATTCTCTTGATGAGCTTCAAAAGGTAGTCACCGGAAATGGTTTTCACTTCACAGGTATGCCCTGTCAGGTTTAATAAGTGGGATTTCTTGCCTTATAAATGGGGTTGGGACCATCAGTTGTGTTGTGCAGAAGTCTGGTGGATACACAGCTGATAGTCCTACTGAATAGACGGTTAGAAATTGTATTATGGCAAGAAAAAAGCAGCCAAGTAAAGAAAAACGAGTGGCCATCATTACTTTAAGAAATGAAGGTCAGTCAGTCCGAAAAATTGGGAAAACTTTGAAAGTGTCCCCAAGTGCAGTTGCAAAAACCATCAAGCGCTACAAAGAAACTGGCTCACATGAGGGCCGCCCCAGGAAAGGAAGACCAAGAGTCACCTCTGCTTCTGAGGATAAGTTTATCCGAGTCACCAGCCTCAGAAATCGCAGGTTAACAGCAGCTCCGATTAGAGACCAGGTCAATGCCACACAGAATTCTAGCAGCAGACACATCTCTACAACAACTGTTAAGAGGAGACTTTGTGCAGCAGGCCTTCATGGTAAAATAGCTGCTAGGAAACCACTGCTAAGGACAGGCAACAAGCAGAAGAGACTTGTTTGGGCTAAAGAACAAAAGGAATGGACATTAGACCAGAGGAAATCTGTGCTTTGGTCTGATGAGTCTAAATTTGAGATCTTTGGTTCCAACCACTGTGTCTTTGTGCGACGCAGAAAAGGTGAACAGATGGACTCTACATGCCTGGTTCCCACCATGAAGCATGGAGGAGGAGGTGTGATGGTGTGGGGGTGCTTTGCTGGTGACACTGTTGGGGATTTATTCAAAATTGAAGGCATACTGAACCAGCATGGCTACTTCAGCATCTTGCAGCGGCATGCTATTCCATCCGGTTTGCATTTAGTTGGACCATCATTTATTTTTCAACAGGACAATGACCCCAAACACACCTCCAGGCTGTGTAAGGGCTATTTGACCAAGAAAGAGAGTGATGGGGTGCTACGCCAGATGACCTGGCCTCCAGAGTCACCAGACCTGAACCCAATCGAGATGGTTTGGGGTGAGCTGGACCGCAGAGTGAAGGCAAAAGGGCCAACAAGTGCTAAGCATCTCTGGGAACTCCTTCAAGATTGTTGGAAGACCATTTCCGGTGACTACCTTTTGAAGCTCATCAAGAGAATGCCAAGAGTATGCAAAGCAGTCATCAAAGCAAAAGGTGGCTACTTTGAAGAACCTAGAATATAAGACATATTTTCAGTTGTTTCACACGTTTTTGTTAAGTATATAATTCCACATCTGTTAATTCATAGTTTTGATGCCTTCAGTGTGAATATACAATTTTCATAGTCATGAAAATACAGAAAAATCTTTAAATGAGAAGGTGTGTCCAAACTTTTGGTCTGTACTGTATATATATATATATATATATATATATATATATATTTATATATACAGTATATACAGTTATATGAAAAAGTTTGGGCACCCCTATTAATCTTAAGCTTAATGTTTTCTTAAAATTATTGTTTTTGCAACAGCTATTTCAGTTTGATATATGTAATAACTGTTGGACACAGTAATGTTTCTGCCTTGAAATGAGGTTTATTGTACTAACAGAAAATGTGCAATCTGTATTCAAACAAAATTTGACAGGTGCATAAGTATGGGCACCCTTATCATTTTCTTGTTTTAAATACTCCTACCTACTTTTTACTGACTTACTAAAGCACTTTTTTTGGTTTTGTAACCTCATTGAGCTTTGAACTTCAGAGCCAGGTGTATGCAATCATGAGAAAAGCTACTTAAAGTGGCCACTTGCAAGTTGTTCTCCTGTTTGAATCTCCTCTGAAGAGTGGCATCATGGGCTCCTCAAAACAACTGTCAAATGATCTGAAAACAAAGATTATTCAACATAGTTGTTCAGGGGAAGGATACAAAAAGCTGTCTCAGAGATTTAACCTGTCGGTTTCCACTGTGAGGAACATAGTAAGGAAATGAAAGAACACAGGGACAGTTCTTGTTAAGGCCAGAAGTGGCAGGCCAAGAAAAACATCAGAAAGGCAGAGAAGAAGAATGGTGAGATCAGTCAAGGACAATCCTCTGACCACCTCCAGAGAGCTGCAGCATCAACTTGCTGCAGATGGTGTCACTGTGCATCGGTCAACTATACAACGCACTTTGCACAAGGAGAAGCTGTATGGGAGAGTGATGCGAAAGAAGCCGTTTCTGCAAGCACGCCACAAACAGAGTCGGCTGAGGTATGCAAAAGCACATTTGGAGAAGCCAATTTCTTTTTGGAAGAAGGTTCTGTGGACTGATGAAACCAAGATTGAGTTGTTTGGTCATACAAAAAGGTGTTATGCATGGCGTAAAAAAAAACACAGCATTCCAAAAAAAACACTTGCTACCCACACTAAAATTTGGTGAAGGTTCCATCATGCTTTGGGGCTGTGTGGCCAATTTTTTACCTTAGTATTTGTAAGCCAAAACCAGGAAAAAGTAAAATAATAAAGCAACCTCATCCTTGCCTTTCCATGGTTCCCAGGACGGCTCCAGTTCTGCTACATTCACATGACAGGCTGGATCGCAGCCGAAAGCTGCCATCCTGCTTGACATGCCGCAGACACTGAGAAGCGCAGGCATGCTTGCGCTCCTCAGTGTCTCGCTGTGACGGCATCAAGATGAGCCGAGTTCATGTCCAATGAACTCAGCTCACCTCATGCACGTCACTGACAGCGTGGGAGAATTCTCCTGCGCATGCGGTGAGCGTGAGAGAATTCTCCTGCAATCACGGAAAGGAGAGGTAAAGATGATGTTGGTTTATTATTTTATTTTTATTGCAGGAGATCATTAGCTTCAGCTGGAATGGGCGTGATGGTAAGTATGGTTTAATTTAGAACATTAAAGACTTGTGTGTTTATTTCAATTAAAGGACTTTATTCTGGGTGTTTGTGTTTTTTTTTTAACTTTGACTATGGGGTTAGTAATGGGGGTGTCTTATAGATGCCTCTCCATTACTAACCTGGGCTTGATGTCAGCTGGCATTATAAGCTGACATCAACTCCAGCGCTATTACCCCACTGCCACCGCTACAGGACAATGGGAAGAGCGAGGCTAAGTGTCAGAATTGGCGCATCCTATGGATGCGCCATTTCTGGGGTGGCTGACGGCTGGTGTTTCTAGCCTGGGAGGGGGCCAATATTCATGGCACCCTTCCTGGGCTATTAATATCAGCCCCCAGCTGTCTGCCTAGCCTTTGCTAGCTATTAAAATAGGGGGGACCCCACGTCATGTTTTTTGGGGGGTCCCCCATTTTAATAGCTAGTAAAGCCTAGGTATTCAGCTGCGGGCTGATATTAGTAGCCTGGGAAGCTCCGTGGGTATTACCCCCTTCCAGGCTTCAAACATCTGCCCCAGCCGTCTGCTTAACCTCCGCTAGAGACTAAAATTACGGGGAACCCCACGCCAATTTTTTTTTTAATAAATCCTTTATTTTAACACTAAATGACAAGTACAGTAATCAACACTATCACTGTACTTATTATATATGTGACTGACATGTTTCTATGTATCTAATCTATGTGTGATGCTCTATTCTTTCTATTCTAAATTGTCGGGTACCGATGCTGAATTGCCGGCCGGCTTTTTTAAAGAGACGGTGCATGAAAACGCTATTATTTTTTTTAATAAATCCTTTAACACTATATGACAAGTACAGTAACCAACACTGTCACTGTACTTCTTATAGATGTGACTGACATGTTTCTATCTATCTGATCGATGTGTGATGCTCTATTCTTTCTGTTCTAAATTGTCGGGTACCGCTGCTGAATTGCCGGCCGGCTTTTTTAAATAGAGTGTCTTCTGAGCAGTTTGTCAGCTTTTGGACACCTTTGAAGGTGTTTTCTATGTGTTTTTATTTGCTGCCATTGGTTTTAACGTTGTTCGATGGTGTTCGACAGTGTCCTAAGGTGTTCGACGAACAGTTCCACGAACATCCCGGTGTTCGACGAACCGAACCGAACCCGAACACTACGGGGGTGGCTCAACACTACACATGAGTTGCTATGACAGACGGAAATCAGTTGAAGACCTCTGTGTTCGTCATTACGGAACTCTCTTGAAAAGCTGCCTGTGGCCACGCTTCAAAGGAGACTGTTATTTTTACTCTATGCAGTAATGCTACTAATAGTAATGCAGTGAAACTAATAAACACAATGAAAAGTAAAAAAAAAAAGTTTTAAAAAAACAGAGGTTCCAACCACCCCACTTTTCTCCCATTAAGAATGAAGATAATGAAAAGAATAAAGAAAAATAAAAGTATTGCATCGCCACTTCCATAAAATTCAAATCTATCAAAATATAAAAATAATTAACCCGAACGGTAAACACCGTAAACAGAAAATACTTGAAAAATGCCAAAATAGCAGTTTTTTTGGATGCTGCAATTCCACAAAAAATGCTGTAAAAAGTGATCAAAATGGCATCAATGAAAATGTTCTCCAGCCCGGCAAAAAAATAAGTACTCACACAGCTCCATCGATTTGATATCATCATAATTGTACTAATGAGGAGAATCATATTGCAAGGTCAGTTTTACCACACAATATACGCATTAAGAACAATTACCAAAAAACAATGTCAGAATTGTGTTTTTTTTAACAATTTCATCGCACTTGGAATTTTTTTTCCCACTTTCCAGTACACTATGTGGTAAAATGAATGGTGTAATTCAAATGTACAACTCGGCCCCCAAAAAACAAAGCTTTCAAACTTCTATGACAGCAAAATAAAAAAGTTATGGCTTTTCAAAGAAGAGAAGGAAAATGACGACAAAAAAATTGTCTGCTTCAGAAAGGGGTTAAAAAATACATCTGCGCAATGGCATTATTTTTAAAGCGATTGTTTCAATCAAATTGTTTGATTTAAAATGATAAATCTGCAGTCACTCAGTGTTACTTGTGAATCCTCCAAGTGCACACACTTCACGCTGAGAAGATTCACTGGTGTCTGTGTCAGGAACGGTGGTCAAGTACAGTATGTGATATGCATACTCCCGACCAGAACCCGACTAGATGGGCACGGCCTCACTCAATATACTTACATTGACTGAGGCCGCATCCATCGAGTCAAAATATGGCCGGGAGTATGCATACTTGACTGCAGAATTGTCATTTTAGACGGGACAACCCCTTTAAGGCAATCAGCATTGGTCTAATGTGTATAGGGGCCTCAACCCTGTCCCTATCCCTCATTGTAACCCTAGACCTAGTCCGAACCCTCATCCTAATCTTAGTTTTAACCCTAGTCCTTATCCTCATCCGAATCATAGTTTTAACCCTCATCCCTTTATTAACCCAAGTCCTAATCTCATTCCTAACCCGTGTCATAGTTTTGATCTTAGCTCTAACACTAGTCCTAATCCTAATCTTGGTACTTACCCTAGTTAGGGTAAGAAAAACTCTGTAAATATGAAAAGTTTATAATAAATATTAGTTTATTAAAAAATTAGTTTATTATTAGTGATGAGCGAGCGTGCTCGTTTAACCCTTGAACCGAGCATGCTTGGGTGCTTGACGAGTATCTTCGGCATGCTTGTATATTATGGTCAAATCCCTGTGTCTGCATGATTTATGGCTGTTAGACAGACATAGGACATAGGGACATAATATGCGAGCACGCCGAAGATACTCAGCAAGCACCCGAGCAGGCTTGGTTAAAGGGTTAAACGAGCACGCTTGCTAATCACTATTTATTATATTTTAATTTTGGTAAAGCTCTCCCAGAGAATCTTTGAGTTTCTGCTCACAAAATTGTAAGTGATAGAAGAGGCAGGGGTCAGTGGGAGATCATACAATGAATGTGGAAGCTGTGGGAGGACATACAAAGAATGGGGGAGCTGTGGGAGGACATACAAAGAGTGAGCGAGTTGTGGGAGGACATGCAAAGAATAAAGGAGCTGTAGGAAAACATGCAAAGAATGAGGAAGCTATGGGAGTAGATAGAAAAATGAGAGAGCTGTGGAAGGACATAGAAAGAATGAGGGAGCTGTGGGAGGACATAGAAAGAATCAGAGCGCTGTGGGAGGACATAGAAAGAATGCTGGAGCTGTGGGAAGACATATAAAGAAAGAAGGAGCTGTGGTAGGACATACAAAGAATGGGGGAGCTGTGGGAGTGACTCGCCCCCTGGGCCTGTGTTGTGCGTGCACGTGTGTGCGGGGAATACCCGGAGCGCTGGGGGTTGTAGCCTCCGTGGCGATGACCCGGTCCGTGCCCAGGGTGGTCAAATCAGTGGCAGGGTTATTGGTATGATGATGGTCCGACTACGCCACCCGTGGATTGCGGTCAGTGGGGACCGCCGCTGCAAGGCAGACCGCTGAGGTCGGTGTTGTGTGTGCAGCTAAGAATGGGATGACTCCCCACGGGAGAAGTATAGCCTCAGGGCAGTTGGTGTGGATGATGGGAGTGATGGTGCACGAGCGCAGCAGGAACAGCTCAGAGTCTGTGCAGTGCAGATCAGGGTCTTTACTGGTGTTATAAAGCAGACCCTCCCGGGAGTACTGGTTAGCAGTAGAGGCCTGGTCAGTCTGTGAGCAAGCAGGATCTCCCCTGGCCAGGTGGAGTTGTAGGCCTCCCCGTCTATCTGTTCTCTTCCTGGCTACCTTGCTGTAATTGGGTAGAAGTAGCCCACGTCCCTGAGTGTACCGTGTGGTGCTCACCCGTATGGCCGGTGACTTGGGGCCTTCGGTTAGCCTCCGCTCCACGATGGCGGTGCTGGTCCCTTGCTTGTGACCGTGCCTCCGGGCTTCTATGGCCAGAGGACCTGGAATCCCCTGCCGGTTGGATTCTGCTGCTGGACCTGAATGTCCCCACAGCCTCGGACTCCGTGTCCAGTCTTAGTGTCTTCAGCCAGGGCGAGCTATCTGGCTTCCAGCCCCTGGCACTCGCTCCTGCTCCTACAGAGCTCCTGCTGTAACTTTCCCTCTCCAGGCTCTGACTGTCCTAATCCCGCCCCGGACCCAGTTTATAAGGGCAGATTCCTCCCCTCCCAGGTCTGGGCGGGCAGTGTTGCATGCTTGAGGGCTCCTGACCAGGAGACCTCCCACTTGCTCTCAGACATAATATTTCTATTACTGTGGTAACCAGACCCCTGGAGTGCTACATTCCCCCCTAGTAAAATTTAGTACTCCGGGACTAAACACATTTTTAAGAAAACACAAATACAGGGTATAACAATAACAAGACAGCATGAAAAAGTACATTTTGTGGTCACGGCGTTTCCGTAACCGGGTGTCCATATCACCCAAGGTGAAGTTTTAAGCGAGGTAGGGGACCTGTCCAAAGAAAACCCCATGCGTTGGCCTTGGGCGTGGCTGCAAGGCTGAAGCTAGCTACTTTGGGCCGCAAGGAGGCCACGCCAGACAGGTTTTCTCTACCACGGCCGTCTTCGCAAGAGGCACAATGTGCAACTATCTACAAAATTGTTCCGGTTATCCAGCGTCCATAACCTGTTAGTCCAAAGAACCCTGCAGGGTAACTGAGAAACATAATTAATAACAGGCAACAACTAAAACCAAAAACATTTTCAGGAAACAGGTAAATTTACAGTGCATTACTTTATATTCTCCAGCGAGCGGGCATCTGACCTCTAGTAACTCTAGTGGACCTACGGAGCTCACTAACTGGTCCTGCACTACAGGGTGTAGGAGGTGTTATGGGTAAGCAGGGCAGCTGTCTGCGTACTCTTTGGCTCACTAGGGGCACGGCTGGCTCACTACTAGCAGAGGGTTGATCCTCCTGCGCTGCTGGTGTGGACTCTTCTGCCTCTTGGGCCGGCTGCTCTTCCAGCTCTACCTGGTCTTCTGTAGGCACTTAAGGGGCTGGCTGGAGAAAGGTGAGGACGGGCACCACAATAGCGTTGTTTACTTGTGTCCAGGACCGGGGAAAGTCTCCTAGTATGGTGCTGATCATTTCCTACTTTTCCTGTACGGGTTGAGGGTTTTCCTGATCTTCATCCGTGCTTTGCAACTACTCGGGGCACTTTTTCAGGTGGTCTCTGGAGACAGTGGCTGTGGTCTCTCCTCCATCCCTGCTGATGACTAGAGATGAGCGTTGTTCTACTCGAACTGTTCGCCAATCTCAAATTCGAGCTGTTTTGTGCGGTGTTCGAGCCGTTCGGCGAACACGAACGATTTGAGAAAAATTCGGCTGTTCGAGGTTATGTTCGATAACTGTTCGTGCACCAAAATCATAACTGGATTTTTTCTCAGTAATGATGAAAATTAATGTTAATACGCAGTTTGAGTGTACAGCGGGGTGGGGGGAGGGGCAGGGGATGGATCTCTGCAGGAATAATGAAGATCTCCATTTTTTTTTCTCTTTCCCGCATTTGCAGTGGGGAGGTGCAGTCTGTCAGCCTATCAGCAGAGCACACACGGAGCGAACTGCTGATTTTCACACAAGCAAGGGCATGTGTTATTGGCAGTGTATGTCACATGTCCTTGCCCTATAAGACCAAGCCATTTTCCCCGTCGCCACCATTTTCTCACTGCTGCAGCTGCGTGTTAGACGGCACCGCTGTTGCTGTGTGCGCAATACCTTGTTAATTTCAAGCCAATTTTCGCACAAATCTACAGACAGCTTGGGAGTAGGGAATAGTTGTGATTGCAGTCCTTTTAAGGACTAGGTTACAGCATTTCCTACGACATTTATCAGGCAGGTCTGTGCTCTTAAATAGATAGATTGTGGGAGTAAAGACTAATTGTAATTGCAGTCCTTTTCAGGACTAGGTTACATCAGTTCCTATCAGTTTTTGCCAGGCAGGTCTGTGCCAGTGCTGTGCAAGTTTTTTTCACAGCATTTGGCTGAATCTAGCAAAGCTAATCCTTTCTGGCCTATTGCAGAGTGTGTTAGTCAGTGGAGTAGCCTATCTGTGTTGCAAGCTACACCACCTGTGTATAGAATACCAATTTTTTTACTGCACCTAGTGAAGTAAAATCTTTTGGGCATAGCATCATTCTATTAGTCCATCTATACTGACCTCCATCAGGTTGCAAATTGAATATAATTTTTTTCTGCATCTAGCTCTGAAAAAATATTTGGGCTTCTAGCAGTGTGTGGGACTTGTTCTATTAGTCCATCTATACTGACCTCAATCAGGTTGCAAACTGAATATAATTTTTTTCTGCATCTAGCTCTGAAAAAATATTTGGCCTTCTAGCAGTGTGTGGGACTTTCTCTATTAGTCCATCTATACTGACCTCCATCAGGTTGCAATTTAAAAATAATTTTTATCTGCATCTAGATCTGAAAAAATATTTGGCCTTCTAGCAGTGTGTGGGACTTTCTCTATTAGTCCATCTATACTGACCTCCATCAGGTTGCAATTTAAAAATAATTTTTATCTGCATCTAGATCTGAAAAAATATTTGGCCTTCTAGCAGTGTGTGGGACTTTCTCTATTAGTCCATCTATACTGACCTCCATCAGGTTGCAAATTAAAAATAATTTTTATCTGCATCTACCTCTGAAAAAATATTTGGGCTTCTAGCTGTGTGTGGGACTTGTTCTATTAGTCCATCTATACTGACCTCCATCAGGTTGCAAATTGAATATAATTTTTTTCTGCATCTAGCTCTGAAAAAATATTTGGCCTTCTAGCAGTGTGTGGGACTTGTTCTATTAGTCCATCTATACTGACCTCAATCAGGTTGCAAACTGAATATAATTTTTTTCTGCATCTAGCTCTGAAAAAATATTTGGCCTTCTAGCAGTGTGTGGGACTTTCTCTATTAGTCCATCTATACTGACCTCCATCAGGTTGCAATTTAAAAATAATTTTTATCTGCATCTAGATCTGAAAAAATATTTGGCCTTCTAGCAGTGTGTGGGACTTTCTCTATTAGTCCATCTATACTGACCTCCATCAGGTTGCAAATTAAAAATAATTTTTATCTGCATCTACCTCTGAAAAAATATTTGGGCTTCTAGCTGTGTGTGGGACTTGTTCTATTAGTCCATCTATACTGACCTCCATCAGGTTGCAAACTGAATATAATTTTTTTCTGCATCTAGCTCTGAAAAAATATTTGGCCTTCTAGCAGTGTGTGGGACTTTCTCTATTAGTCCATCTATACTGACCTCCATCAGGTTGCAAACTGAATATATTTTTTTTCTGCATCTACCTCTGAAAAAATATTGGGCTTCTAGCTGTGTGTGGGACTTGTTCTATTAATCCATCTATAGAGACCTCCATCAGGTTGCAAACTGAATATATTTTTTTCTGCATCTACCTCTGAAAAAATATTGGGCTTCTAGCTGTGTGTGGGACTTGTTCTATTAATCCATCTATACAGACCTCCATCAGGTTGCAAACTGAATATAATTTTTTTCTGCATCTACCTCTGAAAAAATAGTTGGCCTTCTAGCAGTGTGTGGGACTTTCTCTATTAGTCCATCTATACTGACCTCCATCAGGTTGCAAATTAAAAATAATTTTTATCTGCATCTAGCTCTGAAAAAATATTTGGCCTTCTAGCAGTGTGTGGGACTTTCTCTATTAGTCCATCTATACTGACCTCCATCAGGTTGCAAATTAAAAATAATTTTTATCTGCATCTACCTCTGAAAAAATATTTGGGCTTCTAGCTGTGTGTGGGACTTGTTCTATTAGTCCATCTATACTGACCTCCATCAGGTTGCAAACTGAATATAATTTTTTTCTGCATCTAGCTCTGAAAAAATATTTGGCCTTCTAGTAGTGTGTGGGAATTTCTCTATTAGTCCATCTATACTGACCTCCATCAGGTTGCAAATTAAAAATAATTTTTATCTGCATCTAGTTCTGAAAAAATATTTGGCCTTCTAGCAGTGTGTGGGACTTTCTCTATTAGTCCATCTATACTGACCTCCATCAGGTTGCAAATTAAAAATAATTTTTATCTGCATCTACCTCTGAAAAAATATTTGGGCTTCTAGCTGTGTGTGGGACTTGTTCTATTAGTCCATCTATACTGACCTCCATCAGGTTGCAAACTGAATATAATTTTTTTCTGCATCTAGCTCTGAAAAAATATTTGGCCTTCTAGCAGTGTGTGGGACTTTCTCTATTAGTCCATCTATACTGACCTCCATCAGGTTGCAAATTAAAAATAATTTTTATCTGCATCTAGCTCTGAAAAAATATTTGGCCTTCTAGCAGTGTGTGGGACTTTCTCTATTAGTCCATCTATACTGACCTCCATCAGGTTGCAAATTAAAAATAATTTTTATCTGCATCTAGCTCTGAAAAAATATTTGGCCTTCTAGCAGTGTGTGGGACTTTCTCTATTAGTCTATCTATACTGACCTCCATCAGGTTGCAAATTAAAAATAATTTTTATCTGCATCTACCTCTGAAAAAATATTTGGGCTTCTAGCTGTGTGTGGGACTTGTTCTATTAGTCCATCTATACTGACCTCCATCAGGTTGCAAACTGAATATAATTTTTTTCTGCATCTAGCTCTGAAAAAATATTTGGGCTTCTAGCTGTGTGTGGGACTTGTTCTATTAGTCCATGTATACTGACCTCCATCAGGTTGCAAACTGAATATAATTTTTTTCTGCATCTACCTCTGAAAAAATATTTGGGCTTCTAGCTGTGTGTGGGACTTGTTCTATTAGTCCATCTATACTGACCTCCATCAGGTTGCAAACTGAATATAATTTTTTTCTGCATTTAGCTCTGAAAAAATATTTGGCCTTCTAGCAGTGTGTGGGACTTGTTCTATTAGTCCACCTATACTGACCTCCATCAGGTTGCAAATTCAAAATAATTTTTTGTCTGCATCTAGCTCTGAAAAAATATTTGGCCTTCTAGCAGTGTGTGGGACTTTCTCTATTAGTCCATCTATACTGACCTCCATCAGGTTGCAAACTGAATATATTTTTTTTCTGCATCTACCTCTGAAAAATTATTTGGGCTTCTAGCTGTGTGTGGGACTTGTTCTATTAGTCCATCTATACTGACCTCCATCAGGTTGCAAATCGAATATAATTTTTTTCTCCATCTAACCCAGCAAATAGTTTTGGCCTAATGCCACAGTTTGGCCACTCAGCTCTGCTCGGTTCCCATCCATTGTTTTTTTGTGCAAACAACTCCAGAGTTGTGAATTAGTTAACCACCAAAATGAGTGGAAAAAGGCCTGCTGCTGGTGGAAAGGGGAATAGGCGTGTTGGGAAGGGGAAAAAAGGTTGTGTCCATGGGGTAGGTGTTAAAACAACAGTAACATCTGCAGAAGAAAGACCATCTTCCAGCCAAACTAAAATGTCTACTTCTTTTAGCGGACAATGTGATAAGATCCCTTTCTTACGGCCACGCCAATTGCTACAAATTCCAGATGAGGCACAAAAACAGCAGGTGCTTCAACAGATATCAAGTGCTACTTTAAGTGGGCTCTCCTCCACATCAACTTCAATATCACAAATACTCCAGTCCTCAAAGGTGTCACCCCAATTGCACTTGCTTCCTCACAGCTCCCAAATCTCCAGCTGCCCGTCTGAGTATGAGGTAGAACAGATGGTTGAGTCTGCAGAGCTGTTTACTCATACTATAGCCTGGGAATCAGAGGTCGACTCCAGCGCTTCTGTGAATCCAGACGAGGAAATGATCTGCACTGATGCCCAGAATCTTTATGAGTCGGATCCAGGACCAGACGCAGAAGGTTCTGACCATAATGTAGACCCTCATTCCCAAACTGTAACTCCTGTTGGTGGAGACAATGAGGAAGACAATGATGAGACTCAAATACCTGATTGGAGCGACAACTTTAGTTTTTTGTCAGGGCAGGAACAGGTTGGCTCTGAGGACGACGGGTGTGATAACGCACAGGGTGATGATGATGAGGTTGGAGATCCCACTTACTGTCAACCCACAGTCAGCCAAGATATGAGGTCAGCAGAGGAGGTGGAGGAAGATGCTACTGACGACGAGGTCAGGTTGCGCCTTCCTGGACAGAGACGTACTACTGGAAGCACGTCAACAACTGCATCCTCAAACACAACTCTGCCTCTCACCACAAGTCGTGGTGGCTCTTCAGGTCGCATGGGTGCTAAGCCTTGCATAGCCTGGGCATTTTTTCAGATCGATAAAGATGACCCAACTCGTGTTATCTGTAACATTTGTCAGCAAAAGCTAAGTAGAGGCCAAAAAATACATAGTTTGAGTACTTCATGCATGAACCGGCACATGGACATGAAGCATAAGTTGCAGTGGGAAGCTCAGTGTGCTACAATGCGGCCTAGCCGGCCGGGCCAACCACCGTCTGCCATATCTTGTGCATCCGTGGCCTCTTCATCCTCTGTGACTGGGGGGACAGCAGTCACACCTGTTTTGGGGCGCAGACCTGCCACCTCTTTACCCGCAACAGCCAGCGTGATTGGCAGGTGATCATTTTCTTTGGAGGTGGTAACACCAGCTGGTGTTGAGCGCTGTCCGACATCGATAGCACCACCTTTGGATCAAAGCAACCTAACATGTCCGCCTGCATCTTCCTCACAGACCGGCAGTTTGCCGGGGACACCCTTATCAACCCCGTCTAAGCACAATAGCCAGCCCTCGGTCCCTTAGATGTGGACAAGTAAAAGACCATTTCCTCCTAGCCATGAGAAAACTAAGAGGTTGAATTTCACCATCTGAAAGCTCTTGGCTACAGAAATGCTGCCTTTCCGCCTGGTGGACACAGAGGATTTTCGAGACCTTATGTCCGTCGCAGTGCCCCAGTACCAGATGCCCAGTCGGCACTACTTCTCAAAGAAAGGTGTGCCTGCGCTCCACCAGCATGTCGCACACAACATCACCGCTTCTTTGAGAAACTCTGTGTGTGACAGGGTGCATTTCACCACAGACACTTGGACGAGTAGGCATGGACAGGGGCGTTACATGTCGCTGACTGGGCACTGGGTAACTATGGTGACAGCAGGACAAGGGGCTGCTGTCCAAGTCTTGCCGTCCCCACGAGTTGTGCGTCAATCCTCTTTATGTCAAAGTTCCTCCACTGCTTCTGCCTCCTCAACCTCCTCTCGGTCTTCCACCTGCACCCAAAGCCTGTCTGGTCATGCCACAAGCTTTCTAACTGCGCAGAAGGGATCCTGCACACCTCCTTACTATGCTGGCAGTAGGGCTCAATGTCATCAGGCGGTTTTTACTTTGAAATGTCTGGGAAATGTGAGTCACACAGCTGAGGAGTTGTGGTCAGCTCTGGAGAACCAATTTCATGAATGGTTGTCTCCACTGGACCTGAAACCAGGGAAGGCCGTGTGCGACAATGCTGCAAACCTGGGTGCGGCCCTTCGCCGGGGCAATGTCACACACGTGCCTTGTATGGCTCACGTGTTGAACCTGGTTGTCCAGCAATTTTTAGCCCACTATCCCAGACTAGATGGCCTTCTGCAGAGGGCACGGTCGCTGTGTGCTCACTTCCGCCGTTCGCATCCCGCAGCTCAGCGATTTACATCTCTACAGAAGTCGTTGGGCCTGCCACTTCACCGGCTAAAATGCGATGTGCCTACCCGGTGGAATTCAGCTCTGCACATGTTGCAGCGACTGTGGCAGCACCGACAAGCCCTGGTGCAATACGTTCTGACGTATAGCCTGGGCCAACGAGATCCAGAGGTGGGGCAAATCACGCTGGAGGAGTGGTCTCAGATCAGGGACCTATGCACCCTTCTGCACAGTTTTGAAATGGCGACGAAGATGTTTAGTGCTGACTATGCCATTATCAGCATGACTATTCTGGTGATTTACATGCTGGAGCACATGTTAAACAGAATTCGGAGTCAGGTGGTGGCACAAGAGGAGGTGGAGGAAGTAGAGGAGGAGGAGTTGTATGCGGAAGGGCTAACATCTGCAAGGTCCAGACGGTCGGCAGCACCAAGGCGGCAGGCATGTGAGGGTGGGGGAGATGGTTTTACCAGGGCGCATGGTAGCAGCCAAACTAGTGAACAAGGTGCAGGAGCCCAGGAAGAAGTGGAGGACGAACTGATGGAAGACTCATCAGATGAGGGAGACCTTGATCACATTTCTGTTGTGCGAGGTTGGGGGGAGAGGACACAGGAAGGAAGCATGATTGTTACCTCGCCACCAACACAACAGGGACTTGGTGCTCCTGGATGCGCAACACACATGAGTGCCTTCTTGCTGCACTACCTGCAACATGACCCTCGAATTGTGAGAATTAGAAATAATCCTGACTACTGGGTTGCCACACTGTTAGATCCCCGGTACAAAAGTAAATTTGCCGAAATTATTCCTGCCATAGAAAGGGATGCGCGCATGCAGGAGTATCAGCAGAGACTGTTGCAGAATCTTACATGTGCTTTTCCACAAAACACCAGTGGTGCACGTAGTGAATCTCACAGTTCCAACTTGCCAACCGTGGGACCGTCAAGTGTTCAGCACTCAAACCGTAACAGAACCACAGTATCTGCTGGTAACATCAATTTTGCGGAATCATTTCACCACTTTTTTAGCCCATCCTTTGCAAGGCCACAGGAGACAAGAAGTCTGACACATAGTCAACGCCTAGAGACGATGGTACAGGAGTATCTCCAAGTAAACATTGAAGCCATGACTGTGTCACTGGACCCTTGCTCTTTTTGGGCTTCCAATCTGGATAAATGGCCGGAGCTAGCCACTTACGCCTTGGAGATCTTGTCATGCCCCGCAGCCAGCGTTCTGTCTGAACGTGTGTTCAGCGCTGCTGGTGGTGTGCTGACAGATAAGCGCACGCGGCTCTCCACTGATAATGTAGACAGACTCACGTTCATAAAGATGAACAAATCATGGATCCGAAACGACTTTTCTACCCCTGTGTCATCCTGGGGAGAGTAAAAGCTTGATGATTGGTTAAAATCACCCTACCAACCGTTTTAAGCTTTCAAATTACTAATCATGTTTTTCTGTATCATGGCTGGAAAATAATTTGGGCTTTGTAGCAGTGTGCAGCACTGATTCTATTAGGCCATCTATAATAAGCTCCACCAGATTTAAAATTACTAATCATGTTTATCTGTATCTTGGCTGGAAAATAATTTGGGCTTTGTAGCAGTGTGCAGCACTGATCCTATTAGGCCATCTATACTAAGCTCCACCAGATTTAAAATTAATAATAATTTTTAGCTGCATCTAGCCCGGAAAATAATTTTGGGGCTCCGAGATGCGCAAGACACATAAGTGCCTTCTTGCTGCACTACCTGCAACATGACCCTCATATTGTCAGAATTCGAAGTAATCATGACTACTGGGTTGCCACACTCTTAGATTCCCCAAACTTTTCGATCAACCTTTTCATTTTAATAAAGACCAAAAAAATGGTCATTTTTGAAATTATAAGCATTAGCAGGTTATTAGAAACTGAAATCAAACAGTTTTCAACTCAAAACTTTATTCTAGGTGATGTAACATTTTCACATAGGACCCCTTGTTCGAAAGGAGCTTCTGAACTCTCTCGTCCATTGAATTTGTCAGGTTTTGGATGGTTTCTGCTTCAATTGTTTTGCATGAGGACAGAATACCCTCCCAGAGGTGTTGCTTAGATGTGAACTGCCTCCCGCCATCATAGATACTCCTTTTGATGATGCTCCAGCGGTTCTGAATGGGGTAGAGGTCAGGGGAGCATGGGGGTCACACCATAAGTTTGTCCCCTTTTATGCCCATATCAGCCAGAGATGCAGATGTTTTATGTGCAGCATGAGATGGTGCATTATCATGCAAAAAAATGATCTTGCTGTGAAATACACGGTTCTTCTTCTTGAACCATGGCAGGAAGTGCTGTTTGAGAAAATCCACATACATTATGGAGTTCATCTTTAGCGCCTTCAGGGATCCTAAAGGGGCCGACAATCTCTCTCCCCATGATTCCAGCCCAAAACATTACTCCACCTCCTCCTTGTTGGCGCTGTAGCCGTGTTTGCGTGGGGTGTCCATCAACCAGCCATCCTCCACTCCATCCATCTGGACCATCGAGCGCTGCACGGCACTCATCCGTGAACAAAACAGTTTTGAAATCAGTCTTCATGTAATGTTTAGCCCACTGGAGCCGTTTCTGCTTGTGTGAAGTGGATAGAGGAGGTCGACAGGATGGCGTATGCACAGCTGCAAACCTCTGAAGGACCCTGCATCTTGTTGTTCGGGGGACGTTGGAGGCACCAGCAGCTTCAAAAACTTGTCTGCTGCTATGACAAGGCTTTTTTGCCGCTGCTCTTTTAACCTGACGTAATTGCCTGTAGGAAAGAGTCCTCAATTTGCCCTTATCAGCACGCACACGTGTGTACTGTGAATCAGCTACATACTTCTTGATTGCCAAGACACTTCATCCTGATCATCGCACAATGTTGATTGTAGTCATGCCTTGACCTAAACACTCCACAATTTGTTGCTTCTCAGCAGCCGACACATCCTTTTTCTTTCCCATTTTGGCAGAAAATGTAGGCTGCTTAATAATGTGAGACAGCCTTCTTAAGTAGTCTTGCCTTTCATTGGACACACCTGCCAAACTAATTAGCACAGGTGTCTGCAATTGCTTACAGTGATATAAAGAGCCCTGACACACATCACCATCAATGAGTTTAACTGACAAACAAACAAATTCTTCCCTTATCACTCCTAAACACTTTTTGCATAATAATTTGGAACACAGTGTACATGTGCTTTTCCACAAAACACCAGTGGTTCACGTAGTGAATCTTACAGTTCTAACTTGCCAACCGTGGACTGTATGGAGTTGTTCAATAAAGGGCCCAAAATTAAGATAACATAGATGGGAGAGGTCTCTATGAATAGGAATTCCTAAGTATTTGATACCCTGTGAGGGCCAGGCAAAGGGAAAGTTGGACTGGATGGAATCCTATATGGATTTGGGGAGGGAGACATCGAGGGCCTCAGACTTCGCTGCATTGATTTTAAAATTTGACCATGTAACAAAGTGATCTATTTCAGCCATAACAGCATGGATGGATATATGTGATTGAGTGATATATACTAGGACATCATCAGCAAATAGAGAGCACTTGTACTCGGTGCCTCCCACCTCAATCCACCTAATATTGGGGTTATGGCGAATTGCTGAGAGCAGGTGCTCCGTCACTAGGATGTATAAGAGAGGGGACAGAGGACATCCCTGCCTTGTCCCATTGGTGATTGTGAAAGGTGATGAAAATGTTCTGATGCACCCCCTGGGCCTTGGGACACCCGGAGCCGGACCCTTTTTGGTGGATGCTGGTGGTTGTAGTCTTCGTGGCGGCGACCCGGTTCCGTGGCTCAGGGTGGTCAAACCAGTGGCGGAACTATTTATGTGGTTTTGATGTTTAAATGTCCGACTACGCCACCCGTGGATTGCGGTCAGAGTGAACCGTCGCTGCAGGGCAGACCGCTGAGGCTGGTGTTGTGGGTGCAGCAGAGCGTAGCATAACTCCCCACGGGAGGAGTATAGCCTCAGGGCAGTGTATGCGAAGGATGGGGGTGATGGTGCAGGGCAGCAGCAGTAACGACACGGAGTCAGTGATGCAGTCCAGGGCCTTTACTCACAGTTCTTATTATCCAGACCACGTCTGCAGGTAACGGCTGCCCACGTCGTACTGTGCTCACCAGGTGAGGGGCTCAGATAACTCCCAGATAACTTTGGAGCGCTTCACAGGACCCCCTTTGTGTGTCCTTTGTCTGGCCTTTCTTACCAACCCTTCTGTCCGGCTGCTTCGGGCCTCCTCTTGGTAAACTTGGCGCCAGTTTCCCTGACCCTATGTGGTGCCTTCCTAGCGGGTGTAGCGAGGGGCTGCGCCACATAAAATGTCAGAGCCTCCGGTTTCTAGCTGAGGGTCGTTTCCTGCCTCCACTAGTTTCGGGGACCGGTCTCCCCCTTTGGCCTGACCCCTCCACGCAGGTGGATTCGGGCGTGCGGTGGCGACTCGCCCGTCCGCACCCCTGGGATCCCTTCATTCCTCGTTCCTGGAGCCTTCTCCGCTCCTCTTCCTTCCTTCTCCCTCTTCCAGGCCTGGGCCTCTGTTACTAGGCCCGCCTCCGGAGCAGAGCTCATGCAGAGCCCCTGCTCCCTGCCACTTCTGCTCAGACTTCTCTGCACTGAACTAAGATGGTGCCCACCTTTTATACTCCCTTCTCAATGCACCCAGGAACTGCTTCCTCCCTGCTCCTGCACTACAGGGTTCCCCTTCCTCAGTGTTCCCTCCACCCACTCCAGCCAGGGACAGGGACTGTCGTGCCCATCTCAGAGGCATATTGGTCGCCCTGCCCCACGGCAATGTGGTGTAATGCATGCAGGTGTCGGGTCCTGATCCACACTCCATCCTTACCTGAGAGTGAGATATCACACCTCTGGGTGAGGTGCAATACCTCTGTAGCAACCGAGCCCTCAGGGTGCTACAGTTCCATTTATCTTCAGCCTAGGTGACGTATTGTGATACAGGGCCGTGATTTTGGCTATAAAAGGGTCCCCTAGACCCCTACCCCAAGCTTTTTAAGAGAATCATATATGGCGTGCCAGGAGACTCTATGGAATGCTTTCTCAGCATCCAACGAGAGTATCTAATTACAAATTTTTAACTGCATCTAGCCCAGGAAATACTTTGTGCCTAGTAGCAGTGTCTGCTAGTCAGCGGATTATCCTGGCTGTTAAGCAAGCTACACCACCTGTAGTTTGGACACTTAATTTTTTCAAAGGAAATGCTTCGGGACCACGGGATACTCAGTGAAGAGCATCAGGAGGCACCCCAAGGCATAGGGGCTGGGACTGGCAGTAGGATGCCTTGCGGTGGACAGCCGAGCTCGATCCTTATAAAAGCTTTTTAACTGCAGCAGCTTTAGTGGACGCTACTGGAGCTGGAATTACGCGGCTGCTGGCATGAGACTTGCCCTCCAATAGATCCTTGTAAATGGATTTAAAGTGTATTCATTCAAATTAGAGAGACAATTTAAATTAAAAAGCTTAGAGCTGCCTCCACCACAGGGGGGCTCGCTCGACCCACCAGCGGACAGGCACCAGTATTGGGAGAGGGGGGCTGGCCGTCAGGGTTCACCGCGGCTCTGGCACAAACCCGGCGACACGGAGGTGGCACGGGCAGGAGCGGACTGAACGTGTCCGCTTCTCACTTTTTGGATTTTAGAAGGGCATGACATGCCTATATTTGTGTCTCCCCCTCCTTTTACTCCTCCACCTCTTTTCTTTTCGCATGACTATATGTACTTGTCACTTTTCCATGTGTTAGTTGTGTCTTCTGAGCAGTTTGTCAGCTTTTGGACACCTTTGAAGGTGTTTTCTATGTGTTTCTATGTGTTTTTGTTTGCCTGCCATTGGTTTTAATGGTGTTCGAAGGTGTTCGACGAACAGTTCGACGAACAGTTCGGCGAACACACGGGTGTTCGACGAACCGAATCGAACTCGAACACTACGGGGGTGGCTCAACACTACTGATGACGTACACCTTTGGATTATTGTGGCTTGAGGGCAGTACGGTGTATGGGTCCTTTTCCCACTGGTCGTCCAACTTATGGAGCTGCCTTTTTCTTTTCAAGACCTGCTCTCCAGGTACCAGGGGAACAGCGGGAGCATGTTGGTTATAAGTCCTCTCCTGCCTTTCTCTTGATTGACAGAGACTTCGCTCGACGCTCTCCTGTATTTTCCGGTACTGCTGCTGCCGTTCTGTATCCCAGTCTGCCTCTGGCAAGGTGTCCTCGGGTGTCAGGACTCCCATATCCAGGTCAACAGGCAGCTTACCAGGTCTTGCTCGCATTAGGTATGACGGGGTACAGTTGGTGGAACCTACCGGGATGTGGTTATACAGGTCCACCCGATCAGGCAGTTTCTCAGGCCACAGGATGCGTTCTTCCAGGGGCAATGTTTTTAGCAGATCTATCACCACCTGGTTCATCTTCTTGCAGAGTCCATTGGTTTGGGGGTGATAGGGCGTTTTTCTTATCTTCCGGCAGCCGTACAGGTTGCAGAACTCCTGGAAGACCTCCGCTTCGTAGGCTGGTCCTTGGTCTGTCAACACCTGTTCCGGATACCCGTGTGGGCCGCAGAAATGCTGCTGGAAGGCCCTAGCTGCTGTTTGAGCTGTTAAGTCTTTGACGGGGACCATCACTAGGAACCGGGAGTAGTGATCCACGATGGTTAGGGCGTAGACATACCCGCTTCTGCTTGGAGCCAGTTTAACAAGGTCCAGAGCGACCAGTTCCAGCAGCTGCCTGGTGATGATGGGCTGCAGGGGATTCCTCTGGCTGGCACGGTCCCTTCTTCTTAGATTGCACGGGCCACAGTCTCTACACCATCTCTCAATGGCTCCTCTCATGACTATCCAGTAGAACCGTTCACGCAGCAGGAACTCCAGCTTCTTCCATCCGAAGTGCCCTGCCCCATTGTGGTAGGCCTCCAGCACCATAGCTGCGTACCGTCTCGGTACCACAACCTGCCAGATCAGTTCATATGTCCGGGAATTGACCATTCTGCGGCACAACTTCTCCTTGTAGAGAAACAGTCTGCTTTTTTCCGTCCACAGTTGCTTGGTCTCTTCCGTAGCGTCTGGGTCCAGGCGGGCGTCAGCCTGGGTCAGCATCTCCTTCACCAGACGGACTGCGGGGTCACTGTCTCGTGTCTCCGCCCAGTTGTAGTGGGGTAAGGGGTTGAACGTAGCGGATCGCTGGCCCCTCACACAGTGGGAATACTGGGTAATCCCATGACTGTGGAACGCAGGGAGTTCGACCTCTTCCAGTTCTTCTGGATCTTCCCCTCCGTCTGGTAGGTTTGGCATCCTGGACAGGGCATCCGCGCTGGTATTGGAGCGTTCTGCCCGGTATTTGATCGTGAACTCATAATTGGACAGGCGGGCCATCCATCTCTGCTCCAGGGTAACCAGTCTTGCAGTGTCCAGGTGTGTCAACGGGTTGTTGTCCATGTACACGGTGAACCTGGAAGAGGCAAGGTAATGCTTAAAATGTTCGGTTACCGCCCACACCACTGCCAGGAACTCTAGCTTGAACGAGCTGTAATTCTCAGGGTTTCTTTCCGTGGGTCGCAGTTTTCGGCTGGCGTAAGCAATTACCCGTTCTCTCCCCTGCTGGATATGGGACAGTACGACTCCTAACCCGATGTTGCTTGCGTCCGTGTGGAGGATAAAGGGCTGGCTGTAGTCAGGGTACGCCAGGCTTTCCTCCCCCGTGAGGGCCATCTTCAGCTGGCGGAATGACTCCTCTTCCAGCTTTTCCCATCTGAAGGGTGGCTTCTGGTTTTTGGCCTTCCTGGACTGGCCTATCAGGAGGTCCTGCATAGGAGCTGCCTTCTTGGTAAAACCGGGAATGAATCTTCGGTAGTAGCCTACCAACCCGAGGAACTGCCGCACTTCCTTTATGCTGGATGGTCTTGGCCAGTCCATAATCACGGTGATCTTGTCAGGGTCGGGAGCCACTCCGTCAGCACTCACCACGTGTCCCAAGTACCGTACCTTTGGCTTCAGTAAATGACACTTTGAGGGTTTTACCTTTAGGCCATAGTTTGCCAGGGCTTCAAACACTTCTGCCAGGAGTTCCAGATGGTCCTCATAGGTCTTGGAATAGACGATGACATCGTCCAGGTATAATAGGACCATCTCGAAGTTCCGGTGTCCCAGACAGCATTCCATCAACCGTTGGAAGGTTCCTGGTGCGTTGCAGAACCCGAACGGCATACAGTTAAATTCGCTGAGTCCCATTGGGGTGGTGAATGCGGTCTTCTCCTGGTCCGCCTCTGCTACAGGAACCTGCCAGTACCCGCTAGTGAGATCCAAAGTAGAGAAGAAGTTAGCAGATTTTAATGCAGCTAAGGACTCTTCTATCCTTGGTAACGGGTACGCATCTTTGCGTGCGATACGGTTGACCTTCCTGTAGTCTACACACATTCTCATGGTGTTGTCTTCTTTTTCACTAAGACTAGTGGAGCTGCCCAGGGGCTACAGCTGTCCCTGATTACCCCAGCCTCCTTCATGTCTTTTAGCATCCCCTTGGCATGCTGATAGTGTGCAGGGGGTACGGGTCGGTATCTCTCCTTTATGGGAGGATGGTCTCCCGTGGGGATGTGATGTTCTACCCCCTTTACTCGCCCGAAGTCTAGCGGGTGTTTACTAAACACTCTCTCGTACTCCTGAGCCACCCGATAGACTCCCTGTTTTTGGTGTGAGGGAGTGGAGTCAGTACCCAAATGCAGTTGCTGACACCAGTCCCCCATTGGTTTTTTAGAGCCCTTACCTTCCTCTGGTTGAGATGGAGGCAAGGGTTCCACGGCCTTTACAGAGTTCTGGTTGATGGTGAACAATTTGGCTAGCGTGGCATACCGGGGCAGGTGTACTTCTCTCTCCCCGATGTTTATGATGCGAACGGGCACCCTCCCATGGCGTACATCGACCACCCCCCGTGCTGTCAAAATGGTGGGCCTACTGTCTGAGTAGATGAGTTCTACCATCGCTTGGTAGTCTCTACCCCTTAGACCAATAGCTGCCCGGCACCAAATCATCATCTCACTCTTCGGGGGCATGGCAATAGGGAACGGGTCACACATTCTCACGCTATCTATCTCACCACCAGATAATTCCACTTGTTGCCGTTTCATCAGTGCCCGGATCTCTTTTTGGAGGACACGCTGCTGGCTGGAACTGGCGTTCTTGGCAACCTGTTGCAAAATAAGAATCATCTCTGCAAGACAGTTTTCGATTACGTTAGTACCTAGGGTTATTTTTGGGTGACTCTCGCGACGGTCAATGTCCACAATGATCAGTCCTTGTGCCGGCAGTTCAACTTTACCGACCTTGATGGTCACCTCTTTAATTCCTATCTGTGGCACGGGCTGACCATTGCTGGCGATAATGCTCAGGTCGTCATCTGGGTAGCGGGTTATGTCCGAGTCATTCCAGTACCGCTTGAAGAGCACGTACGGGATGGTAGTCACCTGTGACCCAGTGTCTAGTAGGGCACTCATTGGAATGCCATCCAGTACCACAGGCAAGACCGGATGTCCCCCTACGTATTTATCACGCCAGTTCGATGGGCCTGATGATCTTATGCCTGGGGGTTGGCCCTCTACCCCAGGTTGTGCCCGTTTAAATGACAGTACCTTGCCATATGTCCGGGTTGATTGCAGCGGCGGCAGATGGGTTGTCCGTCCTCATTGTATCGGTCGCTGGGTCTTCCTCTGGCCGGTGGGGTCCTCCTCAGTCGGCGCCACGGGATGTCCTCCGGTCCGGATGCCAGCTGGATCTTTCCTGGAGAAGAGACCTGTAAAGACTGCACAGTTCTGGTAAGCGCGGCAACGCTCTTAGTCAGCTCTTGGACCTGGTGGTGCAGGTCTGTAGCCGGGTTATTGTTCAAAGCCTGCGCATCAGCTCCCACAGGCCCTGCAGACAAGGGCGCCACGTCCTGGTGATAAGTGATAGCAGGGCGCCTGTGGGTCACAGCGCCACCTGGTGCCGGATCTCGGAGCACCCGGATGGCTCTGTCCTTGAACTGTGCAAAGTCCAGGTCAGGGTCCTGTAAGGCCATTGCCTGCAACTGGGTTCGGTGGGCATTTCACAGTAGACCTTCAATAAATTGTTCGGTCAACAGCTTGTCTTCATTCCCCATGCTGTCAGGGTCTGCCTGCTTAATGGCTCTCAGGGCCTCTTGTAGGTTTAGAGCATAGTCTCTTATACTTTCGTGTGCCCGTTGTTTGCACCCGTAAAATCTGAGTTTGATTTCAGCTGAGGTGCGGGTGTCAAATGTGTCTTTCAGACGGGCTAGTATCTCTCTGACAGTCCTCTTCTTCCCAGATGGCCAGGACTTTACCTCCCTTTGGGCTGCCCCAATTAACTGGGCCACCAAGATGCTTACTTTTTGCTCTTCCGTGAGGGGGTATACCTGGAAGAGGCTGTCCAGTCTTTCCCTAAAGTCACATAGGGTATGTGACTCCCCTGAGTATTGGGGTAGCCAGGTTGCCCCCGGGATATAGGGCATGGTGAATGGCATGACCGCAGCAGCGGTTGCGCTGGCGGCAGCTGTGGCGGTGGAGCTTCCCTCTGTATCCGACATCCTCCTTCCCCCCTAGTGGACCATGGCCTACCTTGCGATGATCTTCCTCCGTAGGCCGCGGCTCCACAGTCGATTGTCGGGGTTGAGGACCTTGCGTCGCGCTCCTGTGACGTCAGAGTCGCTCCCTCTCCCTTCCAGGACCTTATGCAGCGTCAGTGCGTGGGGCGGAGCTTTGGATCTCACGCGCTTTCGGCGTCCACGCCCTTCTTCATCCCGCGCGGCATCCCGAAGATGGCGTCCGACGGCGGGAAGCGGCTGCAGATGGCGGGAAGACGGCAGAAGATGGCGGGAAACGACCCAAGATGGCGTCCGATGGCGGGGAACTTCACCACAGTAAGCATCTCAGTCTCTGAAGGCGCGCAGCACCCGGTGGTAGCGGGCTGGTTTGAATCCTGCCGACTACGTCAAAGTTGACTCGCCCCCTAGGCCTGTGTTGTGCGTGCACGTGTGTGCGGGGAATACCCGGAGCCGGATCGCTGGGGGTTGTAGTCTCCGTGGCGATGACCCGGTCCGTGCCCAGGGTGGTCAAATCAGTGGCAGGGTTATTGGTATGATGATGGTCCGACTACGCCACCCGTGGATTGCGGTCAGTGGGGACCGCCGCTGCATGGCAGACCGCTGAGGCCGGTGTTGTGTGTGCAGCTAAGAATGGGATGACTCCCCACAGGAGAAGTATAGACTCAGGGCAGTTGGTGTGGATGATGGGAGTGATGGTGCACGAGCGCAGCAGGAACAGCTCAGAGTCTGTGCAGTGCAGTTCAGGGTCTTTACTAGTGTTATAAAGCAAACTCTCCTGGGAGTACTGGTTAGCAGTAGAGGCCTGGTCAGTCTGTGAGCAAGCAGGATCTCCCCTGGCCAGGTGGAGTTGTAGGCCTCCCCGTCTATCTGTACTCTTCCTGGCTACCTTGCTGTATGCGGGTAGAAGTAGCCCACTGTTATGTTCTGCTACCAAAGCTAAGGAAAGAGAGGAGATCTGTCCCTACTATAGGACTCAGCTGAATCCCTACGATGCAACAGGGAACCTGATCCTGCGATCAGACCTGCTAAAGTCCTAATCTAGTCTGTACGGAGACCTATAGATGTGGGGAGGGAATCCCTACAAGTACTAAGGACTGGGAGGAATATGGGACACCTCCTAACAGAAATAGTAGCAGACAGACGAACAAACAAAATAGATAGAACATAGAGGTCCGTAGACCAAGCAAACTAACAGAGCTAGATACAGAGCACAGGCTAGCTAGAAAGTAGATATACAATGAAGTCCAGCAAAGCCAGAAGGGCGGAGCAGGATTAAATAGGCCAACAAGGTCATGTGACCAGCAAAGGAAAAAAAACCTAACAGCAAGGTTCTAACAGTACCCCCCCTTCTAAGAGGATCCTCCGGATCCCCTAGGACCAGGCTTATCAGGAAATCTCCTGTGAAACGCTCTGATAAGTCTGGACGCGGAAACATCATGTGGGGGTCGTGATGACATTCCACTCGTCCTCCAGTCACTCCAAATTCAAACTATGAGCATGGGTCAACCATTCAAAGAATGAGTCAGACAACAAGCTGGTTCAAGCTCAGAGCATGCTCAGAAGACTACTACAGTCAACGTCCTCAGCAATGTTCTGTCTTTATTTTTTACATGCACAAATCTAAATACACTACATAATGGGGAGGGGATAGGGGTTGTCCGGGGCGGGGTAAACCATGAAAGTCCAATGTCTGGCCACTCCTGATTGGTCCACATCTCCTTATCTCAGTCTCTGGGCAGATATTGCAGCCGTCAGCTTATAATCTTGTTTCGTTTCTCTGGAATGAGTCTTGGCAACACTGGAAATGTCTTAGTTTAAGTTTCGATTTGAGAATTACGTAGCAAGGAAAGCTTATTGTTATATGATACAAAATGGTGGTTAGTACATTAGCAAAAAAGCGTATAAAAGTTACAAAAATATAAAAGTTACAAATATATATTCTCTTTTACCCCGACATTCCCCCCTAAACACTAAGCTTTCCCTTGCTTCGGGGCCTTTGAGACTGTCCATGTGTGGGGAGAGGGGAGGTGGATTTCTTCACCCAATCATCTTAGAAGCTGCCCCCTTATGGGACGCCCCCAGACAATCGAGCCCTATCCTGGATGACACATGGAGTTCTCCCAACTGATCCTAAACTGAATCTTTCAATTGAACTTTGTTATGGGGGGGGTCTGGTTAGACTTGTTTAAAGAAGTGTATTTCTCTATATTTTCTCTTGATTCAGAAAGGTCCCGGAGGTTGGGACAGCATTGGTTATAGCTTTCCTGTATAAGGGGACTATGCAGCACAGGACCACCAGGCCCAATACTAGTAGACCTCCCATTACTAGACAAACTTGTTGGAAGAATCCCTTGAGCCCTCCCAACCAACTTGAGAAAAAGGAGGTATCTACCCCTGTGTGGTAGCTGTCCACCCTGGGACAGACAGTAAGCATATGGAAAGGATATAGAAGAAGGTAGTCATCTTTTATAGACTCGTTCTGTCTCTCGTGCAGTGGGAGGCGTGAATCCAGGTGCTCTTGCCCTCAAGCTTCAGAGCCGTCGGGGTGGTGAGAAGCACAGTGTACGGTCCCTCGAACCGCCGCTGGAGACAGTCTCTCCGGACAAACTTCTTCACATACACTAGATCGCCTGGGATGAAATCATGTACTGCATCACCTGTAGATTCTGGGAGAGAAGCAGATACTGGAGAGCGGGTGTTAGTCAATTCTCTAGACAAAACAATCACAAATTTTACCACTCTATCATGTGTTTCAGACAACTCTTGGGGCCTAATCTCTCCTATCTTGGGTGGGGTCCCAAACAAAATTTCATAGGGAGTTAGCCCATGTTTAGCTTGTGGGGTGTGTCTGATATGATACAATACTATGGGGAGTAGGTCGGGCCAGGGGAGGGGATGATCTTGGGTCATTTTCAAGAGCTGGGTCTTGAGTGTGGAATTCATTCTCTCCACTTTGCCTGAACTGGCAGGATGGTATGGAGCGTGGAGGCCCAAATCTGTTCCCAACATGTTCCAGAGTTCTTCGTAGATATTTGCTGTGAAAGCTGGTTCTTGATCCGATTCTATGATTTGGGGAACTCCAAATCTGCAGGCAATTTCGGTGATCAGTTTCTTGGCTGTGACTTTAGCAGTCATGTTGACAACCGGGTAGGCCTCGGGCCAGGCTGAGAACATATCCACGGCTACCAAAACCTACTCCTATTTTCTTGCTTTAGACATTTGGATATGGTCGACTTGTATTCTCTGCCAAGGGTAGTCTGGTTTAGCCAGGTGTTGGAGAGGGACCCGTGCCGTACACGTTGGGTTGCAGGTAGCGCAGACAGAGCAGGATTTTGAGTACGCAGTCACAGTGGAAAAGATTCCGGGTACAAAGTACAGTTTCTTGATCCATGCCAAGGCTTGATTCTTTCCTCTGTGTGTAGGCCCGTGAGCCCATGCTGCCACAGCTGAGTACATACGTCTAGGCAAGCAAGGCTTCCCATCCACTTGGTAAAAAGTCGAGTTGACCTTTGAATCTTTGCGACCTGCCAGCACGGCTCCTGCCGCTTTTCATTGCTTGACTTCTTCAGTGGGGGGTCTTCCTTTGTTCCTCACACAATTTTTCTTTAGGCATCCTGACCCCCCTGGATTCCACTCGTGTCTCCACTGGACTTGTATGGTCTTCCGCCGGCTGTTTTTTTTTTTTGGCTCTTGCTCTAGTGAGCGCCACAGCTACGGTTTGCAGGGTTTCTCCCATCTCTTCTTCCTTTTCCTGCCACTTTGATGACACATTCTCCACTGCTGCAGTCTTGGCTGCTTGGTCAGCTAGGTGGTTGCCCCTGGCTTCCCTGGATTCTAGTCTTCCATGAGCCTTGACCTTGATAACAGCAACCTGAATGGATAGTTCCAGGGCCTTCATTAGGGCCTTAATCCATGAGGCATGTTTCACTGGTGTACCTGCAGCTGTGATGAATCCTCTAGACTTCCACAAGAGTCCAAAATCATTGCAAATTCCATGTCCATACCTGGAATCGGTATATACATATTCGCCTTTGTTCCTGCTGCCAGGTGGCAGGCCTCTGTGAGAGCCACAAGTTCAGCTTCTTGTGCAGACATGTATGGTGGTAGAGCTTCAGCCTTGAGGACTGTTAGGTCTGTTGTGACAGCATATCCCGTGTGGAACTTTCCTTGAGGGTCTGCGAAACAGGATCCATCAGTCCATAGGTGCAAGGCAGGGTCTGCGAGCGGATGTGCCACCATATTCTCTGGAGCAGAAGTCTCTTCCTGCAAAATTTTTATACAATCATGAGGTTCCACCAATGGACCTTCACCCTCTTCACCTTCCCCCCTAGAAGGTGGAGGCAAAGTGGCAGGATTGATAGTCAGACATCTGGTCAGCTGACTTGTCAAGGAGGATGTGAGCAGCGTGGAACGCCTTAAGGCACGGGGGGGGCAGTTCGGGCGACAGGGTCCAGGCGGGCTGAGTAGTAGCCCAAAGGCCGATACTTATGATCATAGCGTTGTGCTAGAACTCGAGGCATGACCTTCCGATTCCGAGACAAAAAGGTGAAATGGCTGAGTATAGTCTGGTAAGCCCAAGGCCGGGGCAGAGACAACAGCCTGTTTAAGGCGGTCAAAATATAGTCTGTGTTGATGAGAAACACGTGGATCTTCAGCATGAAGCCAAACTGAGCCTTCATCCTTGAGACAGTCGTACAGAGGTTGCATGAGCTTTGAGGCATCAGGGATCCATTGTCTGCAGTAAGTGATGAGGCCAAGGAAAGTCTGCATAGCGGAATAGGTGGTTGGGAAGGTGATATCCATGATGGCTTGTTTTCTTTCTTCAGTCAGATGTCTAGCACCTTGTGATATACAATGTCCGAGGAAAATGACCTTGGGCAGACACCATTGGACTTTGCCTTTCGAGACTTTACAGTTAGCTGAGTGAAGAAACCAGAGAAGGGATGCTGACATCTCTGGCAAATTTTCTTCAGTGCCACAGAGTAAAAGATCATCCACATACTGTAGAAGAGTGACCTGAGGGTTCTCTTGAACCCATGGCTCCAGAATAGACTTCATAGAATGAGTGAATTGGTTAGGAGAGTTCTGGGCTCTTTGCGGAGTCCTGGTCCATGTAAACTGTGCTCCTTGAAAGGTGAAGGCAAAAAGAAACCACGAATCTTCATGTAAGGGTATACTGAAGAAGGCGTTGGCCAGATCTAACACCGTAAGCAAGGTGGCCGTTGGAGGCACCTGAGACAAAAGGGTGTTTGGGTTGGGTACCACTGGAGTTTCTAAAATGGTAGCTGCATTGACGGCTCTGAGATCCTGAACCAACCGGTATCTTGGAGGCTCTCCCGGAGCGGTTTTCTTTTTTACAGGAAAGAGGGGTGTATTGCATGGAGATACACATCTGACAAGGACTCCTGATTCCAGGAGGGAAGCGATTTGGGTACCCAAGCTTTGTTCTTGTGCAGCCTTGAGGGGGTATTGTGGTAACCGTGGGTACCTGTGTCCAGGCTTGAGGTGTACTCGGACCGGGGGAACCTGCAGGAGGCCAACGTCCTCTGGCCCGCTGGACCACAGAGAGTGAGGGAACTGTGAGGTTGTATGGTCATCATCATGAGAGGGAAGGCTTTAAGAACACCGCGGTCTTCAGTCCCTTGTTCGGAATGAGGGTCCCGCAAAAGAAGCTCCATACCATGGTTTCCGAAGGTAATTGTTGCCTTCATCCGCTCTAAGAGATCGGCTCCCAACAGATTGACAGGGCAAGTTTCAGAGACCAAGAATCTTGTGAGTACTCCGGTGAACGGTCCTGCAGACACAGGGACTGTGAGTGGAGAGGAAATATGTTGGCCTTCCACCCCAACACAGGTGAGGGTATCCGGTGATAGGGATACAGAAGGAGGGAGCTGTGCAGAAGAAATGACAGATGTGGCCGCCCCAGTGTCCACCTGTAACTCCAGTGGTTGATGGTCCACCTGTAAAGTGACAGTCTCTGAGGATGTGGTCAAGGCTACCACACTCCCAACACAACATTCGTCCTTCAGAATCACGAGGTTGTCTTCTGTTTCTAGATGATCCCTTGTCATCTCTTCTGTCTTGTTTTCTATATGTGGGAGGAGTATCATCACCTGTGCCTTTAACCATTACCCACTTGATTCCATGTTGGTTGCCAGGGGGTGGGTAGCTTTCTTGAGCTTGATATACCATGGCAGGAGCGGCTTTCTTCTTTGGCTTAGTATCCTTTTCCATTTTTAGCATGGCTTTTTGGAAAGCTTTGACAATGTTTACTGCGTCATTAAAAGAAGAAGAACGAATCTCGGGCCGTACTCTCAGGACTTCATCTCTGAGAGCGTCTTGTAGGCCATCTACTAGGGCCTGAACCAACAGGGCGGCCTGCGTCCTGACGTGAAGACTGTATCCGAGATCCTCAAAATGCATGCTGAGTCTTGCAGCATATTTTTCCACAGATTCATCAGGGTTTTGTTGAACATCTTGTACAGACCCAGCTTGATCTGACAAGCGATCCTGAGCCCAGGCTTTTAACTGTTTCATGTATTCTAGGCCGGATTCATACGTACTAAGGGGTCCTGCTTTTGTGGAAACCATGGCCTTTTGAAAGCTCTCCGTTTTCGGCTAAGTGAGCCTGGCATTCTGCAGCCAGAGTAGAACCAGCAGCAAGGGCAATTTTACGAGCCAATCCTCCAACATGGCTCATACAGGTGTTTGCAGGGTTGACTATGGCCCCCACCCGATGTGTAAGGATGTCACCATAGCCTATTGACAGTGACAGGGCGTCCTGATGGGTCTACTAGATTACGGGAGCGGCAGGGGTCCCAGACTTCTGAGGGGCTGAGGGGTGGTGCTCTTTCAGCAGTTGCTTGGAGCAAGGGCCAGAGTACGGGTAATGGATGTGGGGTGGAGGATGCCATAGGAGACGTATGGGGTAAAGGGGGGGGGGGGCTGGAGTATCTTGAGCCCATCCCTCATCTGGCTCCATATCGTCTTGAGTAACAGTATGTTGGCGGAGGGAGAGCAGTCTGGCCTGAAATTCTGGGGAGTTGAGGAGGATATCCCCAGGGTTGTGGGTGACTCCCATAGGAAACAGGGGAAGCGTCTCAGCATCGTGGACTGGAGCAGAGGGTGTCACATTAGTTTCAGATGGGTGCTTTGGGACTGCGGGCTTTTCCACCTGTGCTGGTGGCTGGTAATATGCACCGGACGGATCTAGTAGTGGATATAGGCTGGATTGGGGCTTTCCGGGCCTCCCACAACAAGTAAGAGGTGTAGTAAGATGGCCGTGGGAGGGAGGAGGTGGGAGTGGGGGTGGGATTGTTCTTGGGGGCAGGGAAAGGTGTAGTAAGAGGCATCAACGGGGTTACGGCCAATTTAGGGTCACATAACAAATCACATTCTGCAGCTTTCATGTATCCGAGCAAAGGCTCGGCATTTTCTGTTCCCCCCTGCACCATCTACTCTAAGATGTGCTTGCAGAAATCCTCACCCAACTTTCCCAACTTCTGTGTAACACATTCATAAGCTTATCATGTTCTACAAATTCCTAACATTCTTCTTGCCTTCTTGCCTTCCCGTAACTCCACTAATTGGCTTAACTCCCACAGCAGCATTCCGCAACTTACGAGATCTTTCAAATTTGAATATACTCAACATTTTCTTATAGAATGCAATGATCTGTCGCGACTCAGATCACTGGTGCAGTCCACAGGTCGCCATTCCTCAGTGTAGAGCACACCTCAATACACTGATGAGATAGAGAGACACCTCAATCTAACTCCTTTCCTAGCCTTGAATGGCGACTTTACAGTGCGACTCACCACGGCACCCTGACTACAGGTCACCACCCGTCAGTGTAGAGACACCTCAATACACTGTTTCCTAACCTTGACTTTACAGCAGTCTCTGTGTTAAACGAAGAGTACACCTCAATTCGTCACAGATTCTTTCTCCCTTACACTACAATTCAGGAATGCTTTGTAACCTTGACTATCAGTTACGGGAGGCAGCTATCTAAGAAAAGTACAGTGACCGGGGGAGGAGGAGGTGGTGTGCACACGAGCACGCGCAGGCATGCGACGTCACTCGTTTTAACACTTGCTGGTTCAGGACGTGGTGCGGGACGCCCAAGGTCTCACCACTCGACCGGTCACCCACCCAGATCCAACCTGACAATCCCACAGGAACCGCTGCGGCTGACACACAGGCAAGTGAAACATATATATATATATCTCAACTTACCGTGTTCGATGGAAGTTGATCAGGCCTCAAATTCAGCCACCGCGGTCACCACCAGGGAAATCAGCAATATGGGTCCGGGAGGGCGGCGTACCGCTAGCCACGCCCCACGTTGGGCGCCATTTGTGGGGGTCGTGATGACATTCCACTCGTCCTCCAGTCACTCCAAATTCAAACTATGAGCATGGGTCAACCATTCAAAGAATGAGTCAGACAACAAGCTGGTTCAAGCTCAGAGCATGCTCAGAAGACTACTACAGTCAACGTCCTCAGCAATGTTCTGTCTTTATTTTTTACATGCACAAATCTAAATACACTACATAATGGGGAGGGGATAGGGGTTGTCCGGGGCGGGGTAAACCATGAAAGTCCAATGTCTGGCCACTCCTGATTGGTCCACATCTCCTTATCTCAGTCTCTGGGCAGATATTGCAGCCGTCAGCTTATAATCTTGTTTCGTTTCTCTGGAATGAGTCTTGGCAACACTGGAAATGTCTTAGTTTAAGTTTCGATTTGAGTATTACGTAGCAAGGAAAGCTTATTGTTATATGATACAAAATGGTGGTTAGTACATTAGCAAAAAAGCGTATAAAAGTTACAAAAGTATAAAAGTTACAAATATATATTCTCTTTTACCCCGACATTCATCTGACCTCACCCAAGAGTTATCCTCGGGTCCGAAACCTTTCCAGGCCACAAGATACTGCAAACTACCTCTATACCGTCTAGAGTCAAGGATGCGAGAAATTTCATATTCCCCGTCCTCCACCACCGGAGGAACAGAGGCAGAGGCGTCACCATCCGACACAACAGCTTTTTTTAGCAGAGAGACATGAAAGACCGGATTAATTCTCCAGGAGGTAGGAACCTCCAACCTAACAGCAGATTGGTTGACAACCTGAAGCACCTTAAAGGGCCCTACAAACTTGGGACCCAATTTCTTAGAAGGAATCCTCAACCGCAGATTCCTAGAGGACAGCCAAACCATGTCACCAACAGCGAACAAAACCTCCTGTCGTTTCCTATCAAAGTAGTCTTTAGATTTTCTGTTGGCCTCCTGAAGATTACCACGCACATCCGTCCAAACTCTTTCCAAATCACCGGAAAAATTCTCCTCCTCAGGCACGGCAGATCCCAACTTGGAGAACGACCCAAACGACGGATGTCTCCCAGAACAACAAAAAAAAGGCGAACAACCAGCAGAAGAAGATGTATGATTGTTCAGAGCAAATTCGGCAAGTGGCAGAAACTCAGACCACCCTTCTTGATTGTCTGCCACAAAACAACGCAAGAACTGCTCAACATCCTGGTTTTTCCTTTCTGTCTGGCCATTAGATTCAGGATGATATCCGGACGAAAACGACAAATGAATTCCCAACCTGTCACAAAAGGCACGCCAAAAACGAGCCACGAACTGAGGACCCCTATCAGAAACAATGTCAGTAGGAACGCCATGAAGTCTGACAATTTCCTTGACAAAGGCCTTAGCGAGAGTTTTAGCGCAGGGCAGTTTGACGAAGGGAACCAAGTGACACATCTTGCTAAAACGGTCCACGACCACCCAGATGACAGTAAAACCCTCAGAGGGGGGAAGGTCAGTTATAAAGTCCATAGCCAAATGTGTCCAAGGAGCACTGGGGACCTCCAAAGGACAAAGTAACCCCGCAGCAGGAGTATGTGAGGACTTAGATCTAGCACATATAGTACATTGGCGCACCCACTTAATGACTTCCTTCTGCCATCCAGGCCACCAAAAACTGCGACCCACCAGTCTCTTGGTCTCAGAGATTCCGGGATGACCTGCCAACCGAGATTCGTGACACTCAACAAACAAATCTCTCCTAAAGGTACCAGGCACAAACAACCTCCCATGAGGAGTGTTAGATGGGGCATTCTCCTGAGCTTTAAGAATCTCATCTTCCAAAACGGAGTCTAAAGCAGCTATCACAACACCTTCTTGTAAAATGTTTTCCTCTTTCTCAGCACCGACTATGGGAGAAAAACTGCGAGACAAGGCATCCGCCTTAACATTCTTAGTACCAGGGATGTAAGTAACGGAGAAATTAAACCGCGAGAAAAACAGTGCCCACCTAGCCTGACGGGCATTCAGGCGCTTGGCAGCATCAAGATATATCAGATTTTTATGATCCGTAAGAACCTGAACGGGAAATTCCGCACCTTCCAAGAAGTGGCGCCAGTGTTCAAATGATAATTCCCGATTACCAATATCGTAATTCAATTCAGTCTCCGAAAATTTTTTTGAAAAAAAGGCACAGGGATGTAATCCATCCCCGTTATCCTGAGACAATACTGCGCCAACCCCCACAGAGGAAGCATCAACCTCAACCAAAAACGGCCTAGTAACATCAGGCTGCATAAGGATGGGAGCAGAGGTGAACCTCTCCTTGAGATACACAAAAGCTTCAATGGCCTCAGAAGACCACTGAACCGCATCAGCACCTTTCCTGGTGAGATCAGTCAGAGGTTTGACAATACTAGAAAAAATTTTTATGAATTTTCTATAGTAATTGGCGAAACCCAAAAACCTCTGTATCGATTTCAAACCAATAGGCCTAGGCCATTCCTGCACAGCCTGAACCTTAACCGGATCCATCTCAAAACCTTTGCTGGAGATAATGTAGCCCAAAAAACTAATTCTCTGTACAGCGAACTCACATTTCTCCAGCTTAGCAAAAAGCGAATTGTCCATTAATAACTGTAATACCTCACGCACGCTCCGCCAATGAGACTCCAGATCTGGCGAATAAATCAAAATATCATCCAAATACACAACCACATTTTTACCGATCAATGGTCTAAGGATGTCATTAATCAGATTCTGAAAAAATGCAGGAGCATTAGTAAGACCAAAAGGCATAACCAGATTCTCAAAATGACCCACAGGAGTGTTAAAAGCAGTCTTCCATTCATCACCCTCCTTCATGCGCAACAGATTGTATGCCCCCTTAAGGTCAATTTTAGAGAACCACTTGGCCCCCAATAACTGGTTAAACAGATCAGGAATCAATGGCAGTGGGTAAGGATTGCGTACCGTAATTTTGTTAATCTCACGAAAATCCAGACAAGGACGTAAACCGCCGTCCTTTTTTTTTACAAAAAAAAAATCCAACCGCCACAGGAGACTTAGAGGGCCTAATGTGACCGTCGGCCAAACTTGTCTGTATGTATTCCTCCAAAGCCTTCCTCTCAGGAATAGTAAGGTTAAATAAACGACTTTTAGGAAGAGTCGCTCCAGGGACAAATTCAATAGAACAATCATAGTCTCTATGGGGAGGCAAAACCTGCGATTCTTTCTCAGAAAAAACTCTCCAAAAATCCTGAATAGGAACAGGCAATTCTCCCCTATCCAAAGCTGCAATACGCCCGTTACAACACTTGTCATAACATTTATGGCTGCAGGATTTAATTTCACTGGTAGACCAATCCAGTACAGGATTGTGAAATTTTAACCAGGGCAAACCCAATATTACTGGAGAAGGCAAGTTATTCAACACTACCAAATCCAATTTCTCATGGTGAACACCATTAATAGTGAGAGGAAATTCACTGACCTTGAGAGTAATATTCTTCAAAGGGGAGCCATCCACAGAAACCACAGCAATGGGGGATGATAAAGGTTCAGGTTTTAAATTGAGTTTTTCCACGAATCCCCCATCAATTACATTCAGTGTAGACCCGCAATCAACAAACACCCGAAATTCCATTAATTTTTCCTAAGCAATCGTGGAAGCAGCTAAAAATACACCCTTGGAATTTAAACAGGCAATACGGGCGTGACTGACCATTTTTTTTTCTTTCTTCATACGAAGCTCACAGCCTTTAATCAAATGACCAGATTTTCCGCAATAGAAACACAAGCCTTCCGAAAAACGACGGTCTTTTTCTTGAGAGCGAGGTGCCACCGATCCAATCTCCATCGGTTCACCACTGTTAGTACACACATTATCATAACCAGAAACTGACATAGCAGAGGATTTGCTCTCATTAACCCTAGCACGCAGTCTTCTATCCACCCGTATAGCTAATTGCATAGCCTGTTGCAAATCCTCAGGTGTAGGATAAGCAATTAGCAGGTCTTTAACCCTTTCACTGAGCCCAGCAAGAAATAGACTTTTCAGAGCAGAATCGTTCCACCCTGTTTGAGTGGACCAACGACGAAAATGAGTACAATATTTTTCCACATTACCTGATCCTTGTTTTAAACGTCTCAACTCAGTCTCAGCTGATGCCACACGGTCAGGATCATCATATAATAATCCTAAAGCAGAAAAAAAACTATCCACTGATCTGAAGCATGTATCACTAGGTTGCAAAGAAAAGGCCCACTCCTGAGGCTCTTTGCGCAAAAGTGACATTATGAACCCTACGCGCTGGGATTCATCCCCAGAGGACTTGGGTCTCAAACGAAAATACAATAAGCAAGCATTTTTAAATGAAAAAAATTCTCGATGTTCACCAAAAAATAAATCCGGCAAACATACCTTAGGCTCCAAGAAATATGCTCCAGGACAGTTACTCACGTGCTGACGGAGCTCGGCCACTTCCAGAGAGAGTCCCTGCAGGTGTTTAGCCAAATCCTGAACCGACACCATGATGGAACAAAAAAAAAAAAAAAAAAAATCTTTCCTTAGAGAATTTGCAGGCTGGACTTACTGTTATGTTCTGCTACCAAAGCTAAGGAAAGAGAGGAGATCTGTCCCTACTATAGGACTCAGCTGAATCCCTACGATGTAACAGGGAACCTGATCCTGCGATCAGACCTGCTAAAGTCCTAATCTAGTCTGTACGGAGACCTATAGATGTGGGGAGGGAATCCCTACAAGTACTAAGGACTGGGAGGAATATGGGACACCTCCTAACAGAAATAGTAGCAGACAGACGAACAAACAAAATAGATAGAACATAGAGGTCCGTAGACCAAGCAAACTAACAGAGCTAGATACAGAGCACAGGCTAGCTAGAAAGTAGATATACAATGAAGTCCAGCAAAGCCAGAAGGGCGGAGCAGGATTAAATAGGCCAACAAGGTCATGTGACCAGCAAAGGAAAAAAAACCTAACAGCAAGGTTCTAACACCCACGTCCCTGAGTGTACTGTGTGGTGCTCACTCGTATGGCCGGTGACTTGGGGCCTTCAGTTAGCCTCCGCTCCACGATGGCGGTGCTGGTCCCGTGCTTGTGACCGTGTCTCCGGGCTTCTATGGCCAGAGGACCTAGAATCCCCTGCCGGTTGGATTCTGCTGCTGGACCTGAATGTCCCCACAGCCTCGGACTCCGTGTCCAGTCTTAGTGTCTTCAGCCAGGGCGAGCTATCTGGCTTCCAGCCCCTGGCACTCGCTCCTGCTCCTACAGAGCTCCTGCTGTAACTTTCCCTCTCCAGGCTCTGACTGTCCTAATCCCACCCCAGACCCAGTTTATAAGGGCAGATTCCTCCCCTCCCAGGTCTGGGCGGGCGGTGTTGCATGCTTGAGGGCTCCTGACCAGGAGACCTCCCACTTGCTCTCAGACATAATATTTCTATTACTGTGGTAACCAGACCCCTGGGGTGCCACAGAAGGACATACAAAGAATGAGGGAGCTGTGGGAGTACAAAGAAAGAATGAGGCAGCTGTGGATGGACATACAAAGAATAGAGGAGCTGTGGATAGAAATACAAAAAATAGGGGAGCTGTGGAACGACATAGCATAGAAAAAATGATGGAGCTGTGTGAGGACATAAAAAGAATGAGGGAGCTGTGGATGGACATACAAAGTGTTGGAATAATGCTTATTATTATATACATTGTATCGACTACTATTTACTACTGTTTAAAAGTGCATAGGTTTCGGTCTCTAGCATATGTGTTGGATTGCCAATAATTAGTGATAAGCAAGCATGCTCGCTACTGCTCGGTGGCTCGCCCGAGCATCTCACTGCTCAAGATGCTCGGCGCTGGCTGAGTATTTCTGTGGTTGCTGGGCGGGAGCTCGGGTCCCCTCCCTGCATGTTTGGCGCTTTTTAGAGCACCAATCAACATGCAGGGATTGTCTGCCACACACTGTAATGCCGCAGCCATGCTGGTTGTGGCATTACAGTGATTGCCTGGTCGCACAGTGTCATCAGGTCTATATCAGACCTGGCGCCGCCATGCTCTTCACAATCACTCCAGAATCAGACAGTGTAAGGACAGCTGCTGCTAAGCTAGGGAGAGATTTGCTTGTTTCTAATTAGCGTAGGTATACCAGACTATATTAGTTGAGATGGATATGTGTCACTAACAGTCCTTCTGAGGACTAATAAAGCTGCAGAGATATCAGTGCTAGGCAGGCAGGCAGGCAGGGTATATAGCAGACTGCAGTTCACATAGCAAGAGGGTCCATTCCAGTTCTGACTGCTGGTGCTTTTACAGATATTTGTAGAAATAGGCCCAGGTATCAGGGGCCAGGAATAATTTTTTTTATCTTAATCCTGATTATTTGCATAAAAAAGCAATCCAGAGAACACCATGTATCTGCGCCATTTGCTTGTTGGCACTGCAGAATACAGCCAGGTCCTTTCCATATTGCAGTGCTAAAAATCCAGCTATTTAAAACTGTGGTTTGTCAGTCACACGGATCACATATATAATTGCGCTGAAAATATTGCCATTTCTGGCCTTAATTTAAATTTTGTTACAATGTGTCAGGGAACTTATTCACACGAGGTCGGCGCTGTTAAAAATAGTTACCTACAGGCCAGCTATTTAAAACTGGTTTGTGCATCACACGGATCACATATAATTGCGCTGCAAATATTGCCATTTCTGGCCTCCATTGAAATTTTGTTGCAGTGTGTCAGTGAACTTATTGACATGAGGTCGGCGCTGTTAAAAATAGTTACCTACAGGCCAGCTATTTAAAACTGTGGTTTGCCCGTCACACAAATTACATATAAGTCTGCTCCAAATTCAGCCATTTGTGGTGAGCGTGGAAGATATTGTCTTCCATTTAAAATGGGCAAGGCATGTGGCAAGGGACAGGGAACTGGCCATGAGCAAGCTGAAATTGTGCCACAACAAACACCCACATCTTCTCGCTGGACCTTCCTGTCCCAATTAATAGTGAACTGCAGAACACCACTATTGAACACAGCAGAGCAGTGTGAAAAGGTTATTGGTTGTATAGCAGATAGTGATGAGCGAGCACTAAAATGCTCGGGTGCTCGAAACTCAACAGCTGCATACATCGGTACCCGACAATTTAGAACAGAAAGAATAGAGCATCACACATAGATTAGATAGATAGAAACATGTCAGTCACATATATAATACGTACAGTGACAGTGTTGGTTACTGTACTTGTCATTTAGTGTCTCTGAAGGATGACAAGCTGGATGGCAGCGTTCTGCTACCATCAAGCCTGCCATCTCAATGCCATCCCAGCGTGGGAGAATTCTCCTGCTCAAGCGGTGACGTCATTTGCCGGCACCGCATGCGCATGAGAATTCTCCCACGCTGGCAGTGACGTGCATGAGGTGAGCTGAGTTCATTGGACATGAACTCGGCTCATCTGGATGCCATCACAGCCAGTCACTGAGGAGCTTCTCAGTGTCTGTGGCATGGCAAGCTGGATGGCAGCGTTCTGCTGCGATCCAGCCTGTCATGCCAATGTAGCAGAGCTGAAGCCGTCCTGGGAACCATGGAAAGGTAAGGATGAGGTTGGTTTATTATTTTACTTTTATTGTAGGAGATTGTTGGCTTCAGCTGGAATGGACATGACGGTAAGTAGAGTTTAATTTAGAACATTAAAGAATTGTGTGTTTATTTCAATTAAGGGACTTTATTCGGGGTGTTTGTGTTTTTTTTTAACTTTCACTATGGGGTTAGTAATGGGGGTGTCTTATAGATGCTTCTCCTTTACTAACTTGGGCTTCATGTCAGCTGGCATTATAAGCTGACATTAACCCCAACCCTATTACCCCACTGCCACCGCTACAGGGCAGTGGGAAGAGCGAGGCTAAGAGCCAGAATTGGCGCATCCCATGGATGCGCCATTTCTGGGGTGGCTGACAGCTGGTGTTTCTAGCCTAGGAGGGAGTCAATATTCATGGCACCCTTCCTGGGCTATTAATATCAGTCCCCAGCTGTCTGCCTAGCCTTTGCTAGCTATTAAAATAGGGAGTACCCAATGTCATTTTTTTTGGGGTCCCCCATTTTAATAGCTACTAAAGGCTAGGTATTCAGCTGGGGGCTGATATTAGTAGCCTGGGAAGCTCCATGGGTATTACCACCTTCCCAGGCTTCAAACATCTGCCCCAGCCGTCTGCTTAACCTCCGCTAGAGACTAAAATTATGGGGAACCCCACTCCAATTTTTTTTTTTTAATAATTCCTTTATTTTAACACTAAATGACAAGTAGAGTAGCCAACACTGTCACTGTACTTATTATATATGTGACTGACATGTTTCTATCTATGTAATCTATGTGTGATGCTCTATTCTTTCTGTTCTAAATTGTGGGGTACCGATGTATGCCGCTAATGAATTGCCGGCCGGCTATTTTAAAGAGACGGGTGCATGAAAACACTATTATTTTTGTTTTGATAAATCCTTTATTTTAACACTAAATAACAAGTACAGTAACCAACACTGTCACTGTACTTATTACATATGTGACTGACATGTTTCTATCTATCTAATCTATGTGTGATGCTCTATTCTTTCTGTTCTAAATTGTGGGGTACCGGTGTTTGCTGCTGATGAATTGCCGGTTTTTCATGTTTCACTGTGAGCACTGTTTCAATCGATTTGGGCAGTCACTGTAATGCCACAGCCACCATGGCTGTGACATTACAGTGAGTGGCAGACAAACCCTGCATCATTGGTGCTCTAAATAGCGCCAAACATGCAGGAAGGGGACCCGAGCTCCTGCCCGAGCATTGCGCAAGTAGTCAGCGAGCTCCGAGCATCTCGAGTACTGAGATGCTCGGGCGAGTACCAAGCAGTGGCGAGCATGCTCGCTCATCACTAATAGCAGATAATGCTTCCAGTCACTTAGCCACCACCACCACCACCCTGTTTTCCACAAGGTGAAGTCTCAGTAGCCATAGTCCGGACTGCATATTCCTCACCCTGATCCTCCTTCCTCCCACCATGCCGAGTGCCCGGAGACAACTGATCCCACACTTGAACACTACGAAGAGCTGTTCACTTTTCCGCTTATAGATTCGGGTCTTTTGCCTGGTCAACTTGAAGCAAGACAAGAGGAGATCGCATGCAGTGATGCACAAATATTTGAGCAGCCACGGTCATACGAAGTCGACGGTGGGAAAGTGTCACAAGAGGTGGACGATGATGAGACACATTTGCCAGAAAGTCAGAAGGAGGGCCAGGGTGTGGAAGTGGAAGATGAGGTGGTGGATGATATAGTAACTGACAGAACCTGGCAGGAGGACATGCAGAGCGAGGAGAGTAGCACACAGGGGGAGGGAGGCAGAACACCCAAATAGGCAGGAAGAAGCAAAGTGTTGGCCGCAGACAGAAGGCAGGCAGCCATTCCCAGTAACACCAACACGACGGAAGTTGCCAGTACAACTGTTAGGTCTTCCTGAGTCTGGTTGTTTTTTAAAGACTCTTCTGATAACCCCAAAAAGGCCATTTGCACCACCTGCCAGGCCAGTATCAGCAGGGGAAGCAAAACTTCCAGCCTGACCACCAACAGCATGATCAGGCACATGGCAGCAAAGCACCCGACTTTGTGGGCCAAACCTCAGGTTCCAGGAACAGTGTCTGCGGGTGACACCACTGCTTGTTCCGCTGTTGGGCATGCAAGCCAATCCCCTGTCCATAGTGCATGCGAAGATGCCTCCTGCCCTGCACCTGTCATTGCACACTCTCAACTAATACTATCAGCAAGCACGTCCTTCTCCCAATGCAGTGTTAAATAGTCCATACCCTAGTCCTTGGAACACAAGTGAAAATACGCAGCCAATGACCCACAGGTCTCACTACTAAATTCCCACATTTCGCGGCTGCTTGCGCTCGAAATGTTGCCTTTTAAGCTCGTGGAGACGCAAGCTTTCCGCAACCTGATGGCGGTAGGTTGTACTTGGTCCCCAGCCGCCACTATTTCTCCCAGTGTGCAGTCCCTGCATTACACGAGCATGTGTCCCACAACATTAGCCAACATTAGCTCAACAACGCAGTTACTGAAAAAGTCCACCTAACCACATACACAGGACAAGTGCTTATGGGCAGGGACGGTACATCTCGCTGACCGCACACTGGGTTAACATCATGGAAGCCGGGATCCATACATATCTTGGGACGGAACACATCCTCCCGACGCCGAGGATTGCGGGCCATAGATCAATCAGGGTTGCCCCCACAGTCTACAGCTCCTGCACATCATCCTCCACAGCCTCCTCCTCCTCTTCAGCCTCCATCTCTAAAATGACCACATCAGTCACAAGCTGAAAGCACTGCAGCACTGCCTCGGCCAAGCGCCAACTGGCTGTGCTGAAGCTAATATGCTTTGGTGACAAACCACATAATGCGGAAGAGTTGAGGACAGCTCTGAAAGAGCAGGCAGATCTGTGGCTGACACCGCTGAACCTACAGCCAGGCATGGTCATGTGTGACAATGGCCGGAACCTGGTGGCGGCTCTGAGGCAAGACGAGCTCACACATGTACCATGCCTGGCCCATGTGCTTAACCTCATGGTTCAGTGGTTTCTCAAAACTACCCGGAGCTGTCGGATCTGCTTGTCAAAGAACGCCACCTGTGTGACCATTTTAGATAGTCAGCTACAGCTTCTGCCGCCCTTGCCGTGCTACAGCAGCGTTTGCAGCTTCCAGCTCACCGACTGGTGTGTGATGTCTCCACACATTGGAACTCTACACTGCAGATGTTGGGAAGGGTTTGTGAGCAGAAGAGGGCAGTTGTTGACTACCAGCATCAACAAGGCCATCGGTTTTCAGTTCAGACTCCACACATAAGACCTCAGGAGTGAACATGGATGTCAGACTTCTGTATCATCCTCCAAAACTTTGAGGACTCCACCAAGATGGTGAGCGGCGCTGACGCCATAATTAGCATCACCATCCTGCTTCTCTGTCTTATGAAACGCTCTCTGCTCACAATCAAAGAGGATGCATTGCAGGAGGAGCACGATGAGATGGAGCAAGGAACCATAGAGGGTGATTACACACAGCTAAGCCTCATCTCATCCCAACGTGGATTCAGTGACAATGAGGAAGAGGAGGAGAAGGAGGAAGAACAGGAGCTAGTTTCATGCGCTATAGAAGGTACTACCTGCACAACTGTCATACCATCTGTTCAACGTGGATGGCCTGAGGACAGGGAGGAGGAGGAGAGCATGGTCAGTCATCCTCTTGGTGAGGACACGGAAGTCTTAACTGTTAGCAGTCTGGCACGCATGGCTAAGTTTATGTTTCACTGCCTTTCCCGTGACCCTCGCGTTCTCAAAATTTTGGGTGACAGTCATTACTGAATGGTGACACTTCTAGACCCATGCTACAAGGAGAACTTTATATCTCTTAAGGCGGACAGGTCCACAAAAGTGGGGCAGTACCAGAAGACCCTTGTTGCGGAACTATAAAAAAAATTCCCATCTGAAAATGCTGGCGGCAGAGGTCACAGTTCGTTGGACAACCAAGAAGTACAGCCGAGAGAGACACAAATCCAGCAGAGGCAGAGGAACACTGTCAAAGTTCTTGGAGAGTTTTCTCAGCCCAACCCATCACAGAGGCCCTGAGGCGCGGGGTACTCCCACAAGGAGTGCAAAGTTTGGGAAGATGCTGAGAGAGTACCTTGCCGACCGTACCAACATCCTCCGTGATTCCTCTGTGCCTTATAATTATTGAGTATCCAAGCTGGACACGTGGAATGAACTGGCTCTCTATGCCTTGGAGGTCCTGGCCGGCCCAGCCGCTAGCGTTTTATCAGAGTGATTTTTTAGTGCCGCTGGTGGAATTATAACTGATAAGCGCATTCGCCTGTAAACTGAAAATGCTGACAGGCTTACTCTTATAAAAATAAATAAGGGCTGAATTGGGCCAGACTTCTCAACACCGCCGAATGATAGCAGCGTAATAAACTCAAATCCAGTGTCTTTTTTTAGGAGGTGTATCCCCTGCAACTTTTCACACTCACACATGTGTATACGCTTCCTGACTTATCTACCACCACCATATCACCAGGGTGACCGTGGTCCGTGATGCAACACCCTCATAATTTTTTTAAAAGGTGTTTATGATGGGCGTAAAAAAAAATTTTATACAGTATTTTCATGTATACCCCCCAGGGGTAAATGTTTGTCAGCCCATACACTTAGTGCATGGGAATTATAAGTATAGGAGACCTGCTTCTTTCTAATGGGAACATTTTTTTATGAGGCCCTCTTCATGTCTTTTCCAAGGTGCATTGGAGTGCCTCCCAATTTTTGGCAGCCCTTGTATTCACTGCATAGGCCAATACTATGGAAGACCCACTTCCTAATGATGGGAACATTGTTTTCAGGAGGCCCTCTGACCTCCACGTCTCTTCCAAGGGGCATTGGAGTGCCTCCAAATTTTTGGCAACCCTTGCATTCACTGCATAGGCCAACATTATGGGAGACTCACTTCCTAATAATGGGAACATTTTTTCATGAGGCCCTCTACGTCTCTTCCAAGGGGCATTGGAGTGCCTCCAAATTTTTGGCAACCCTTGCATTCAGTGCATAGGCAAACAGTATTGAAGACCCACTTCCTAATAATGGGAACATTGTTTTCAGGAGGCCCTCCTCTAAGTCTCTTCAAAGGCATATTGGGGTGCGTACAAATTGTCAAAGGGGTATTAGGGTGCGTCCAAATTTTGGCTAGCCCTGCCACTCATTGCATACGCAATAACAGTATAGGAGACCCACTCTTTAGTAATGGGAACACAAAGCATAGCCGGCTGATGGCTCTCTAACAATAGTTAGGGCCAACTGCTGGCCCTTTAAGAATAGTTAAGGCTGCCTGATGGCCCTATAAAAATAGGCTTTGTGACTTTCAGAATCCCTCCTTCATAAATGAAACAGGATGTGTCTGATGATGTCTCACACACCACATGGCCAGATAAGGTTGTAAAATGTTAAAATAACATTTCCCGATGAATGCATTTGTCACCGTTGAAAGCAATGCAAAAGTGCAAAAACGCATTAAAAACGCTACGTGTGAACATAGCCCAAGGTGTGGAGGAGTATTTTTGGTTTTGGTTATTTATTTTGCCTTAAATACAAGTTATTACCCTGGAAAGGATGTTCCTTAACATATTTCCCAGGAAAATCCATTTTGGCTTAGTTTTTGTATGTTTTATTGTGAGTCAGTAAAAGTGGCGTAATACCTCTGACAACGTTGTTGAAAGTAGTGACCTGGGAGTCAGAAATGCTTCCTGGAGTGTTCTCCATGCTGTTCCCATGTCATCTGAGCATTGTTCCCATCGAGTTGGGCAATTTTTAGGCCCTCTGCAGACCGCCGGGGGAAGCCGCCTGAAAAATGCTCGATTTTCCCATAGACTTACATTGGTCTCGTTGTTCGGGTTGAGCACCCTAGCATTCCAATTTGCTCGACCTGAGCATCGAGCACCCAAGCATTTTAGTGCTCGCCCATCACTACCAATAATGCATTGTTAAAAAAAAATGGAACCAGGAAAAATGTCAATCCAGACACTTCCCTGCACCTAACTGTTTTCAGTCATCTGGATGAGATGTGCTGGCTGACGTGCAGAGGGATTCTCCTGCATTGCTGAGGTGGCCAATTCAAGGGAGAGGGAAATGCTCATGCTTGGCTAGCAGCGAAGATTAGATGGATGAACTTAGAGGTCAGAGGTGCTAACACTAAGGGGTGCCATATTAACCATCAAAGGTACATATCATTTGAATGTGGCATCATTTTTAATATTTTTAAATTAAAAAAGTGTTTCTTTCTGTAATGTCTGCAGCATTATCTGTATGCTATATGGTGGCTCAACGCCTTTAAATGTTTAATAGTGCTACTGCTTGTGTCTCATCAGTACTGTGGTTCCTGTATTGCCGCAGTCTGATGATGGTTTATAATAAAAACTCCCATTATCTCCTTCCTTTTTTAAGGTCATACTTGTAGTTGCAGGTTCATGCAATACAATTGTATATGACAAGGGTTGACCTGACATTGCAATTCATCACTGTTTCAAACTTGGTGATGTATTTATGTTCTGCTGGTGGTTCTGATCCTTAATTTTTCAATTTATTAATCTGTCAGACTTGAAAATAGATCATTATAAGATCAGTGCGCTGTTTTTTGTACAAGGACAACACAAATACGAAAAATACAGCTATCTGAACGAGGCTATATCCAGTATTAGTACAAGTGTCAAACTAAAGCTCCCTAAACTTTAGAAAGCCATTGGCCAAACGATGGTTCAGCCGGCAGCTTTTTCACCTGAGCCTCCCAGACACAGGAGCAATTGCTCCTTCAAAGTCTTGTGTGTTCTCTAAGAGAAAGCCGCTGTCAGACATCTCTGGTGGTTAACTATCTCCAAGACAACAAAAGGATCAGAAGTCCGATTGTAGGCACCCTGGATCCTTATCTCACCTGACAATCATCTCTCAGGGTTTCCTTACATATTAGGCTAAGATCCCATGGTGAGCATTTGGTGTATGCAATTTATAGAAATCTCAAGCCCACTGTACTTATTTTTTACTTTGCAGAAACTGAACTACGGTGAGATTTTGAAATGTGCAACATGTCGATTTCTGTTGCGGTAAATATGTGTTTTATTTGCAGATTTTACCTATAGACTTGAATGTGGCGAGGAATATCCACAGATAAAAATGGTAAACATGTGATCCTCCAAAGGTTTTTTATTGGCTTGGAAGCAAGCACACTTCTACACACACAAAAACACACATTGTAAAGTATATTAAAGGGGTTGTCCGGGTTTTAGGGCAAAGTCTGCAATCACTCTATGATTATACTTTGAGCTTATTCAAAATGGCCACAGTGACTGAACAATAGAGTTTAATGTACTAGAATAGACCTGTATTGGATAAAGACCTGAAAAATAATTTAAAGAGATAGAGCCCACTTAGTAATTATTATAAAAGGTAGCACCCACTTAATATAACGATCATTTAAAGGGATAGCGTTCACCTAGTATAACCATCATTTAAAGGGTTAAAGGGATAGCACCCACTTAGTAAAACCATCATTTAAAGGGATCGCACCCACTAAGTAATCATTTAAATGATTGCTTTACGCTAGTTATACAATTTGAGGCAATTGCTGTTGTACAGCTATGTAGCTACAAATAGGTTGATATATTCATATGTATAATACAATTTTACATACTCAACTAGTGAAGCAATTTGACCGCTTGAGATATATTTAAACATAGATTGGACCAATAAGGAACAGAGTGTAATTTTAATGTGCACCTTAACATATGATTTGCATTAGTTACTCATATTTTTAATTTAACAATTAAAAGTTCTGTTTAATTTGGGATTAGTTAAAATGGGATATTTTGGCCTTTGGCTATCGGACTGAAAATATCAGTTAATCCCTACCGATACCATTGAGCAATTTTTGTTCTGATCAAGCTTGCGCACTGCACGCTGTCACGTTTCAGAAGTCAGCAGTCATATAAAGTGACTGCAGACAGGGTCGGGACAAGGTATTTTGGTGCCTTTATCAAATTAGATCAATGTTACTGATTTGGTCGACACGGGTAGGGGTACTTGGATACCGGGATGGATGGGTTACTTCTGTGGGGATCACGGTTGGTCGGTTCCCGGTTCCGTGCCCTGGACTGCCAGTAAAGGGATGGGGGTGAGGATGATGGGAGTATTGTGTCCTGACACCTCCTGTGGTAACTGGTAAAATCGGTTACCAGCGCTGTGTATGATTGCTGAGGTGACCGGCATACGGCTTGTACGAACGCTATAGGCAGTAATGTCAAAGTAGGCACACACACATATTAAGTCTTTGTTTCAGTACCTTTCTTTTACTGATGTCCGGTAACAGGTACAGTTCAGGAGGGTAACCAGGTTTTCAGTTCAGGTAGAGATATTAACTCTGGAGATTTGTGAGGCCTCCTCTAACATTGTGTGCGTTGTTTGGGATCAGTCCTGCCTTAAGCTGAACCTGACACCTTTTACTTTCTTTGGGGTCTTTCTCCACAACTGACAATGAGGACCTTTACTTGGGGCTACCAATTCTCTTTCTGGGCCCCTGGTCCTATACTTGGTCAAGTTTGGCAACTCTTTCCCCTTCTTCTTCAGGGGGAGTAGATCCTCCTGATCTGTCCGGGTTTTCTATGCTATTCCTGAATTAATAGCATTCTCGGACTCCGGTGTCCGGGTGAGCTAAAGGGATAATAGTCTTATCTCTTTCTTTTTCTCCTTCTAGCCTCTGTCTCTCTCTTTAGGGCGCTTCACAACACAGACCTGTTTCCTAGTTCAGGGCTTCACTGGTCCTCAGCCAACAGCTCTCTCTCTATCCTCCTTCACCCGTCTCTAGACTAACTGCTGCTTTGCTGTCTCCCTGGAAACTGACTCCTCCCCTCAGACCAGGGGTGGAAGGTGTTGTGTGTGCCCAAGTGTACATCTCTCCCTGCACCTATGGATCCTGTGGTAATCCCCCGCAGGGGTGCCACATTACCACCTCCAAGCAAAAGAATGGGTCAGAGTGTATCCCCCAGATGAGTCAGGTAACAAGCTCTGATGACCACTTCCACTAAAATTGTTACCTTTTTTTACCAAAAAATACCAGCAAAAGTAAAGAGCTTTAGGTTTGAAGCTTAACAGGGAGTCCATTTTACAGTTAGATATAGAGTCATTAATTGTTTGTGGACTATTTTCACGATACCAAGGATATATAGTGATATTCATCAATCACATCCTACAGTTTAAATGTCAGACCCTAAGACAGTCATGGAAATTAATGCAGCTTAACTATAATAAAGGGCCATTTGATTTCAAATAAGGTGTCCAGCAATCCACAGGAGAAGGAGGGGAAAAGCAGCACATCCATCTGATAATTAAAAGACATGTTTATTCAAAATCCATTAAAATGAACAGTATCCATGGAAATAAGTAACTTGTGGTGCACTCCAGGAGCGAGGCAGCGCGCAAGTTAGTTACCAGCTGGATCTAGTACCCTCCAAGGTTCTCGACTTTGTGGATAACCAGCAAATGTGGTGAGCTCCTTCTTGTCCTTATAAGGTGCCCAGAATGTTGTGAATAACTTAATGGAAGCTTAATAGATCCCCATTATAGATAAAGAGATACATTTGATGGTGTTTGTATCAAACATGCGACAAATACAGCTTACAAAATAACTGATGGTTGTTCGGATGCCTTATTCCTGTAATGATAGTGATTATTGTACCGTATTCATGTACTGATACTTGGTATGGTGCAATATCCCTGTTCAGATAGTAGTTCTGATAACATATTCATGAAGCGATGGTTGTTCTGGTACGGTATTCATGTGATCTAATGGCTCTGGTAATTTATTCACATAGTGATGATGGTTCTGGTGATGTATTCATACTAAAACCATCATCTGCACAAGAATAAAAAACAAAAATCACCATCAGTACATAAATAGAGCAACAAAGCCATCAATAGTACATGAATATGGCACCAGAAACATCAATTAATAAATAGGTCACCAGAACCAATCAGTACAGGAATACTGCAGCTAAACCACCATCAGTATATGAATACATCACCAGAGCTCCTGTACCTCTTCATGAATCAGGAGCGTTTGACACCACCATGCCCTGTCATCATTGTCTTGAAGAATCGGGGCCTTTGTTTTTAAATGCATATTTAGATCTTTAAATGGTTAGTCATTTGTATATGAATAAAGCTATTGCAAATTTCTGATATCTGTTGTCATTTATTTTGTCATTAAGCGCAAACATTGTAACTTATTTTCAGAGCATAGAAACCTGCTTTTGGTTTGCACATTTTATCAGTGTAGTTGGGAAAAAAATAAGGCAATAGTGTATGAAGATATGTGAATTTTTTTATCAGATATTTTTAGACTATGTAATCTAAATTTACACTATCTATACATTAGACAGGAATCATAATTTTCTGCTCCATTATGTTTTTTTCTGGAACAAGAGAAGTTGGGGAGAGAGTGTACTGACTACATGTTGTAAAATATGTAGGCAACTGTTTTTGCACCGTGCCTTCATGATGGATGAAAAAATAATTTGCTGCCAAAGAGAACTATGTTTGAAAGCAGAATACATTTCAATGTAATACCAAATCGTCTTCTGACGAGCTATTTATGAAGCAGTAAAGTGTTAAAATTGTATTAGATCACATCATCATTGTAAATAAAATGTTCAATAATTGTGAAAAGGTTCTACAGTTGTACAAATTTACATGAGACAATATTTGATACAAATAGAATGGTACGTTTTATACATAATAGGAAAGTGATTGAAATTCTCAAGCTAATATATCTGCGAAGATCATATAATGTTCAAAACCATATTACTTATTATGATAAACTCTAAAAAGACAAATGTATATTTTAAGCCAGTCTGATCAAAAACTGCAGAAAAATGCTTCAAGGCAAATGTATCATGCCAAGCCAATCCCATTTGATCTTGATCCCAGAGTGAGAAACTGTCTCTAGGCCAACGTACAGTAAGAAAGTAGATATCATTTTTGAACTTTATAAATTCTTTTGATATTGCTCTTATTCAATAGAACAGAATCATCAAAAATGTTCTTTAATAATGGCAAACTTTTTTGGAATCCTAATGTATAAGGTTAGAAATCCACATGAATTTTTGAAAATATAGATTATACAGGGTGTACTATGAAAAACAGAACCCTGCCTCCTTTTCCATGTGTGGTTTATATAGAATAGTGATTATCAGGCCTTAGTCATCAAAATATTACCTTAGTAAAACTGTATTTGTTGTCCTCAGCAACCAATCAGAGTTCAGATTTCATTTTAGCAGACCAGTATCTCTTCGCTGTCAGTAGAGTGGCTCAATTTTCCAACAATATAATAGCAAGATAAAAAAAGGGGTTTCATTTCTGCGCTACCACAAATACCAATGGATATTCCAGAGAAAGAATCGGGATCCAGGATAAAGGAATACGGTTTATTGTCGTTGCGTTTCAAATTATAGCAAAACCGCACTGCTTTATCCTGGATTCTGATTCTGATTCTTTCTCTGGAATATCCATTGGTATTTTTGGCAGCGCTGAAATTAAACTCCTTTTTCCCTTGTTATTGTATCGTGATGCAGGAAAAATATAACTTTGTACCATGTTAGGTAGTAGATAGAAAAATATTAAAATTTAAGAGTCCTCAGTGGCTAACTGAAAAAATGGTAATAAATAGCAGCTTTGAAGACTACTCAGGTCTCTTCATCAGGCTCAGTATAACAGAAAATCTGAAGAGTCACAGCCTTGTGGGTCTTCTTCAGGCATATTAAGCACATTGTATGTTATAGTTTCACAACCTGACCAGGTGAGCAATTCCCTGTACCCTAATATACTAGTCACCCGTATAAGACACTATTACACCATTGATTTTTCAATTTCTCCACATTTATAAATTTTTCAACAGTCATATTCAAAAAATTGTGTTTCTGGTCAATTTTCAGACTTTGCTGTTCTAGCAAAAAGCTTTTTATTTAATTTGATGCAGGGTAGCATAACACAAAATTCCTGGCTGATGCCAACAAAAATATGTTCAAACATTGTCACTGTTGCAGACATCCTGGAGAGGATTACTTCACCCAAAGCCATACCAAGTGTCAGTTGTCGAAGAGTTAAAGGGATATTCTCAAGCTGTCTCTTGAGCAGTTCAGAGTAATGCAATCTCCATACAGTTTCCATACTTCTTGATTACTAGCAGGGAAGCTCTCCTCCTTGAGTGTTAGCTCTGGTGAATAGAATTGTATTAGTAGAACTATAAAGCCCAAGTTCTGATATAACACATTTTGCTATAAGTGGTTTGTTCTGGAGTGTGTGCACTGTTATGCCTGTATTTACACATGCCGATAACAGAGCTTTGATTAGTAGACCTGCTGTGAAAGCTGCTGGGTTGGCGATTTACAACTGTATGGGTATGTGCACACGGTGAGGAATTGCTGCGGTTTTGACGCTGCGTTTTTATGCTGCATCAAAACCGCAGCGGCCAGATGTTACAGCATAGTGGATGGGATTTCTAGAAATCCCATGCCCACTAGGCGTCTCTGTGCACCTGCAGATAACCTGTGGTAACTGACATGAGGTGGGTTTTTCATATCCGCAGCATGTCTATTTCTCTTGCATGCGAATTTTCCCCATAGACTTGCATTAGCTGAGGAAAATCCGCATGCGTAAAAACCGCATGTGTGTTTTGTGTGTGTTTCCGCAGCGGAAACGAATACAAAAACGCTACATGATGATCAATAAAGTTTGTTTAAAAAAACTATTCTCTAATTTCAACATGAAGACATGAAAAACACATACATAAAAACCGCATCAAAAAACGCATGCGGCAAAACAGCATGTGAAAACAGCACCAGAAACCGCAAGTAATCTAATTTGCATATTAGGTGCGGAAATGGTGCAGAAATTCGGCAGAGTCAAAACAGCAGCAAATCGGCACCGTGTGCACATAGCCTATCTCTTTTGAAGATGAAAAGGAAAGGAGTGAGGGGGAGGAAGGTGAGCATCTCACTACTGTATAGAAATCAGTCACTGGGGAGACCTGACTGGGATGTTAAGAGCTAACCCCTCTCCTGGAATATATCTACTGTATTCTCGGCCAGGCAAAAGAGGCCAGGCTCCATGTAAATTATGCTATAAAAGACAAATTCTCTCAATGCAGGAGAATGACAGCAGGACAGAGTAGCTTCTTAAAGAAGAAGTTACAGGTCTGTGAGAGCCAGAAATCTTACTTTTTGTAATTGACCAAATACTTATTTTCCACCAAAATTTGAAAAAAAATTGTTTCCAAATCAGACAATGTGATTTTCAGGATTAGTTTTCTCATTTTGTCTCTCATAGTTGAGGTCTACCTATGATGTCAATTACAGGCCTCTCTCATCTTTTTAAGTGGGAGAACTTGCAGAATTGGTGGCTGACTAAATACTTTTTCTCCCCACTGTACAAGACCACAACATTGTAGTGTTCTGGTCAATCCTCAGTTCTGTTAGATGTCAAAGAATATGTCACCAAAACAATAAATTATTCCTCCACAAAAGTATGCATCACAATGAATCCATAAGCAAAATAGCTGCAAGCAAGAATGACCATATAAAAGTGCATGTGCAGTATAAATTAAATACACCATAGAAAATATCTACCCATATTATATAAATATTTTTCCAAGTGCAAACATGCAAAAAACAGTAAATTGCATGTGCTATGAACAATTTTCAGGAATTCAAATGACAATTTGTACATAGAATATACTATACATACTCAATATATGCTGCTGGCGCAATTACCAAGCACGAGCTGAAAATATGCAGATGTTAAATACTGCTATCACAAAGAAAAACAGTGCAGGAGAAAATATTTTGATACTCAAACCATTGGTAACCTGTAAGGGTGTACAGAGAGGATAGAGTGAACCCGACCCCACACGTATCGCCACAACTGTGGCATCAGGGAAGGTATTGTGGCAGAATGGCCTGTTTAATCATATATATATTAGTGAGATAATTACCAGAATTTGCTCTAGTCGTGTGAAATGGAAAGATATAATTTTATTCAGCTTCCTATGACCTGCGTGCCCATATAGACAGATTAGGAGGGTTGATCCTACTGACAGATTCCCTTTAACTGGCTGTATTCATTCATCAAACAATAGGCATGGGCACAAAGAAACTTCACATGAACTTTACCAACAGCCACTTAATGATCCAAAAGTTGACATATGGCGTGCAGCTATGGATATGCAGATTGTGGATCCGATGTTCTTTAATGAAAATGTAAACACAGTCATATACATGTAGAACATAACCTATTGTCTCTTTCAACAATGCCTTGTGTGCAAAACTCTTTTCACATGTACAACACTGCTAAATTAATGGTGATTTATACCTATTAATAATAATAGTAATAATAATGACTTCAAGAAATACTATGCACAGTTAACTAATCAGGAGCAAATATATTTTTTTATCGCCAAGATGAGGCGACATGCCACACAATGCACAGATTCCTGTGCCAAATTTATGCAGCATTCACAGATGAAGATTTGCTGTGCAATGGGTTGTGGATGGTCCCTGTGTTCCAAGACCTAACATAGTGCAACTTTTATCTGTAAGGTTATCGGAAGGGTAAAGTTTATGAAACTAATTCCCAGACAGTGTCAAAACTAAAAGTGCAAATTAAAATTTATGTCTGAACTATCAAAAGTGTGATGTTTCAGAATATACTCATGTATAAAATAAGATGAGCATCTTCTATAAAAGTAAGTACATCATTCTTCAAGTATCCTGTACAAACCCTAAGCAGGGTTCAGAAGAATGGTCCTGACTGGTGAGCCAGACACCTTGCGTGTCTCCCCTATTTCCTCATAGATTGTAAGCTTGCGATCAGTGCCCTCACTCCTCTTGGTACCTGTTGATTTATGTGATTATTGTTATACTGTAATGTCTTTTATTGTCTGTACAATTCCCCTCTAAAATGGAAAGTGCTGCGGAATATAGTAACATAGTAACATATTAAATAGTTTTTAAGGTTGAAGGAAGAGTATGTCCATCTAGTTCAACTCATAGCCTAACATGTTGATCCAGAGGAAGGCAAAAAAAAAACATGTGGCAAACACTAAGCTCCGCATTGGGAAAAAAAATTCCTTCCTGACTCCATACGACAATCAGACTAGTTCCCTGGATCTACACCCTATCAAGGAATCTAGTATATATAACCTGTAATATTATACTTTTCAAGAAAGGCATCCATGCCCTTCTTAAATTTTAGTAGTGAATCCATAGTCTCACTGCTCTTACAGTAAAGAATCCCCGTCTGTGATTATGATTAAACCTTCTTTCCTCCAGACGTAGAAGATGCCCCCTTGTCCCCGTCTCAGGCCTCAGAGTAAAAAGATCAGTAGAAAGGTCTTTTGTACTGTCCCCTCATATACTTGTACATAGTAATAACATCACCCCTAAGCCTTCGTTTTTCCAAGTTTTTCCAAACTAAATAACCCCAAGTGTAATAACCTGTCTTGGTATTGCAGACCCCCCAGTCCTCTAATAACTTTGGTCGCTCTTCTCTGCACCCGCTCTAGCTCAGCTATGTCTTTCTTATACACCAGAAACCAGAACTGTACACAGTATTCTAAGTGTGGTCGCACTAGTGACTTGTATAGAGGTAAAATTATGTTCTCCTCATGAGTATCTATGCCTCTTTTAATGCATCCCATTATTTTATTTGCCTTTGCAGCAGCTGCCTGACACTGGCCACTAAACGTGAGCTTGTCGTCCACCAATACACCCGGGTCTTTTTCAGTTACAGTTTTGCCCAGTGTTTTACAATTAAGCATATAATTATACATTTTATTTCCTCTGCCCAAGTGCATTACCTTACATTTATCTCCATTAAAGCTCATTTGCCATTTATCAGCCCAAGCTTCTAGTTTACATAGATCTTGCTGTAATATAAAATTGTCCTCCTCTGTACTGATTACCCTGCAGAGTTTAGTGTCATCTGAAAATACTGAAATACTACTCTGTATGCCACCTACAAGGTCATTAATAAATATGTTAAAAATAAGCGGGCCCAATACTGACCCTTGTGGTACCCCACTGTTAACTGTGACCCAGTCTGAGTGCGCTCCATTAATAACCACCCTTTCCCTTTGTTTCCTATCACTGAGCCAGTTCTTAACCCACTTACATATATTTTCCCCTATCCCCATTGTTCTCATTTTATGTATCAACCTTTTGCGTGGAACCGTATCAAAAGCTTTTGAAAAGTCCTTATACACAACATCCACTGCTTTTCCTTGGTCCAGTCCAGAACTTACCTCTTCATAAAAGCTGATCAGATTAGTCTGACAGGAATGGTCCCTCGTAAACCCATGTTGATATTGGGTCCCGAGGTTATTCTTCTTCAGATTCTCTAGTATAGTATCTCTTAAAAAACCCTTCAGGATTTTACCCACAGTAGAGGTTAAGCTTACTTGCCTACAATTTCCAAGTTCAGTTTTTGTCCCCTTTTTGAATATTGGCACCACATTTGCTATACGCCAGTCCTGTGGTACAGACCCTGTTATTATGGAATCTTTAAAGATTAAAAATAATGGTCTATCTATGACGTTACTTAATTCCTGCAGTACTAGCGGGTGTATCCCATCCGGGCCCATATGTTGGTGCTATTGAAATAAAATTATTATTATTATTAGTGAGCTGTAAGTTTAAGGGAGAGCAGCAAAACCCGGGGGGCATGCTAGGCCCTTTGACATAGGATTAATTATTAAGTGTAGAGTTTTGAGTGGTAAATTGAGTGAATGTTAGAGTAAGGGAGTGTGCATGGGCTTACCTGTTTGGAGGGTATCCAGGGTTAATCGAGAGGTACTAGAGGAGTAGGTGTCAGTTCTCTTCAGCAGAAGACAGTTTAATGTATGAAGTCACCAGTTCAAAAATGAAGAAATAAAAACAATTAAAACGTAGATTTGCTATCACTGCTCTTTTAAAATTCAATAATAGAAAAAATAACATTAGTAGGCCATATTGCAAACAATTTATGGAAAAACAAATCACCTAAATTTCCATTTTTCAGTCATTGCAGCTCCTCCAAAAAATGCTATAAAAAGCAATCAGAATATATTATTTCCCAAAATGATAGCACTAAAAACATCAGTTTACCACCCAAAAAAAGCACTCATATACAAACATTTTTTTTACAAGCTTTAGTCTTTTTTATCCACCAAGGACAACATTTGAAAGGAGTTTGTATGTTCCCCTGGTGTTTGCGTGATTCTACAGTTTCCTCCCACACTCCAAAGACATACTGATAGGGAATCTAGATTTTGAGCTCCAATCGGGACAGTACTGATAATGTCTGTAAAGCGCTGTAGAATTAATGGTGCTATGTAAGCGATTAAATAAATAAACCGCAAAAAAAAATATAAGAAATATATAACTGTGGCATTTCTGTAAGCCTACTGTATTTTTACCACACAATGAATGCCATAGAAATAAAACCCTAAAAGCAATGGCAGAATTATATTTGTTCACCATTTCTATCCACTTGGAATTGTATTTCTAATTTTTCTGTACATTAAATGGTAAAGTGAATGGTGCAGTTGAAAACTACAACTCATTCCGCAGCAAACAAGCCCTTATATGGTTATGTTGTTAGAAAAATGAAGTAGCTATGGCTATTGAAAGAAGGTAATGAAAAAAAACAAATAGTATAAAAATGAAAAATTAGCCAGTCGAGAAAAGATTGATAATGAAGCTGTTGTGCTCATTGCAGCATTGAGTTATTTAAGAAGGTGTGTGTTTTTTAAATAATAGAAATGTAATGGAGGCCTAAATAGTCATGTATTTTGTGGCCCAGCCTATAATCCACCAAAGAAAGAAAGAAATAAGAGCATTAAGTTATCTACTAGGTTTCTAATGAAATAACCCTGTAAAAGCATTTTATTTAAAGGGAGCCAGTCACCAGAAAAAATGGCATCACCTACAGAAATGGGGTCATTCTGCAGGTTAATAGCGTTATTAATCTGCCTGGAGCCCACACTTAGCCAAAACTGCTGGAAGAAAATAAACGTTTTTTGTCCTCGCAGCATTCTGGTTTCAGTCACGGGAGCGTCAATGGCGCTGGTTCAGTCATAGCTCCCCACCACTGACTGACAGTCGACCCTAATGCAGAGCCTGTGACAGTCAGAGCCGGGGGTGCGGTTACAGCCGTTAATCTGTATACTCAGAGTGGTGACTGAACTAGCGCTGGTTGCACCCCCGTGACTGAAACTGGAATGCTGCTGGAGGGAATAAAGTCCTTTTTCTCCCTGCAGCATTTGGGTAAGTGCAGGCGCCGGGCAGGTTACTAATGCTATTAACTTGCAAATTAACCCCATGTTTGCAGGTTAATAGTGTTTTTCTTTTCTGGTGATAGGTTCCCTTTAAATAAGAAAATACCCACATGTATTGTCTGTAAAATGTCAAGTAACTTTGAGAAAAAATTCCGAATAGTATACCTAAGTCTGAGTTGCTTTATTATATCCTGCAAAAGAAAAGTTTCTTAGTCACTGTAAAAGCTTTAATCATGCCGTCTCTTTGCTGTTCATGTCTTTAATAGTGAAAAAGGACATTTCCTGTGGTCAAAAAGTACAAGAATGTAGCAGAAGGTTAAACTGAAAGTTTTGAAATGGTCATTATGGCAGTGGTCTACAATATAATAGAAGTACTATACATCAAAAATTCAAATGTTAAAAAGGAAGTATAGCACTACATTGAAAGAAGTAATTTTCTTTTGTCAAGGAATGGATTATTAATATAAAAGAGACATTGTGTTCAACAATTCAAAGCAAAATGAATGCGTCTCGTGGTAAGCGAAAGAGGTGCAATGTCATTTTAACAAGTGAGAGAACATCAGCTGTCTTAATTGAAAGAATCTGAAATAATAGTTCAGCTCTTACACATTTAAATAATTAAAATTGGACCAATAGATTATTCTACAACCACAGAGAGCATTGGAATCATTATTAATACATACTGTGGCTCTTTTGTTACAAAGATTTCATGTAAGTGAAAGGTGTGGTTGTGTGTTGTTATATTAACTCAGAGATTGAGAATCTAGATAACTTTATGTAAAAAAAAATAGATAACATTCATAACACTTCTTAAAATTAACTTAATTGTCAGGGACTAATTATTTCCTGTTGGTTATAATATGTTAAAACGTACTGTACAGAGATAACTAAAAGCGATTTTACCAGTTCCCAATAGGATTCACAATCTAGTTTAGGATTAAAGATGAACAAATCAATTTCATGTGAATTCAATGTGAATAGTATTCTATGGAATTGGCAGGTATCAGCAAATTTGAATAATTTACAATTTACGACTCAATTTGCGCAAATCACCAAAGAATGATCCAATGCCATTTTACACATTACAGAAGATTGCAGCAGCCACAGAAGGCTCACTTGATCTCAGGCTCAGACATGCCGGCTTCTTCATAATGCCTTGTAGCTATCACATCGCATGGTATAGAGCAAATGAGGACGGACTATCATAGTTTGAGGCAGAGAATGCTGCTTCATTTTAGGGTGATTTAAAATAGTGATAGTACGTCAGAACTCAGAAATATAGATGGGAGTTCTCATGTCCTATCACTATGGATGGGGACAATACGTCTTGGTTCTGCTAACAAAAAAGTGACTGAAGCAAGGAAGGGGAGGAGAAGATAAACCAGAGACAACATATGTCCAGATAAATTGATTCTCTTAGTCGTCAATAGTAAATGATCATAAAAGATAATCAAAATATATACAGTGGGGGAAAAAAGTATTTACGTATTTTTCGGACCATAAGACGCACTTTTTACCACCAAATTTGGGAGGAAAATGGGCGGTGCGTCTTATGGTCTGAACGCAACTTACCGGTGGTGGTGGAGTGGGATCGCAGGACAGCGGCGGAAGAATAGGACAGTCGGGCCGGTGTCTGGCTGGGGGCCGGGCCTGGCCGGGTACTGGGGCTGGTATATTGCTGTGAGCGGAGTGGCAGAGCAGAGTGAGTGGCTTCCGGTGGCCGCGGCCATGTTCCTGGAGCTGTGCTCTACAGGAAAATGGCCGCCGGAGCCGACGCATGCGCTCTGCCGAGTCGACCGCCATTTCCTGTAGAGAACAGCTTCAGAAAGATGGCCGCGGCCACCGGAAGCCGCACACTCTGCTCTGCCACTCCATTCACAGCAATACCACGGCCCTGGTACCCGGCCCGGCCCCGGTACCCGGCCAGGCCCGGCCCCCAGCTAGATAACGGCCCGCCTCACCTCTTCTTCCGCCACCACCCTGCGATCCCGCTCCACCACCACAGCAATACACTGGCACCACGCCCCCAGCACCCCAAGTACGAGGCCACCAGGACCAGGGCACCAGACCACCAGCACCCCAGGTACCAGGCCCCCAGGTACCAGGCTACTGGCCCCCAGCACCCCAGGTACCAGGCACCAGCAACCCAGGTACCCGGACCCCAACACCCCAAGTACCAGGCCCTCAGAACCCCGGCCCCCAGCACCCCAGGTACCAGCACCCCAGGTACCAGGCCCCCAGCACCTCGGCCCCCAGCACCCCAGGCCACAAGCACCAGGCCACCAGCACCCCGGCCCCCAGCATCCGAGGTACCAGCACCCCAGGTACCAGGCCCCCAGCACCCCAGCCCCCAGCACCCAAGGCCACCAGCACCAGGCCACCAGCACCCCGGCCTCCAGCACCCCAGGTACCAGGCCACCAGCACCCCAGGTACCAGGGCACCAGGCCCCCAGGTACCAGGGCACCAAGTCCCCAGCTCTAGGCCCCAAGCCACCAGGTACCAGCATGCCTCCACTTCCGCAGGCTTCCTGAAGGACCCTGCCATTTGTGACCCCAGCTCCATCGCTCCCACAGGTAAGATACCTATTCAGACTATAAGACGGACCCCCATCTTATAAAAAATATTTTTTTTCCTATTTTCCACCCTAAAATTTGGGGTGCATCTAATGGTCCGGTGCGTCTTATAGCCCGAAAAATACGAAAAAGTATTTAGTCAGCCACCAATTGTGCAAGTTCTCCCACTTCAAAAGATGAGAGGGGTCTGTAATTGACGTCATAGGTAGACTTCAACTATGAGAGACAAAATGAGAAAACAAATCCTGAAAATCATTGTCTGATTTGGAAATTTTTTTTTTCAAATTTTGGTGGAAAATAAGTATTTGGTCAATTACAAAAGTTCATCTCAATACTTTGTTATATATCCTTTGTTGGCAATGACAGAGGTCACACATCCTCTGTAAGTCTTCACAAGGTTGGCACACACTGTTGCTGATATGTTGGCCCATTCCTCCATGCAGATCTCCTCTAAAGCAGTGATGTTTTGGGGCTGTCTCTGGGCAACACGGACTTTCAACTCCCTCCAAATGTTTTCTTTAGGGTTTAGATCTGGAGACTGGGTAGGCCACTCCAGGACATTGAAATGCTTCTTATGAAGCCACTCCTTCATTGCCCTGTCAGTGTGCTTGGGATCATTGTCATACTGAAAGACCCAGCCACGTTTCATCTTCAATGCCCTTGCTGATGGAAGGACGTTTGCACTCAAAATCTCACGATACATGGCCCCATTCATTCTTTCATGTACACGGATCAGTCATCCTGGTCCCTTGGCAGAGAAACAGCCCCAAAGCATGATGTTGCCACCCCCATGCTTCACAGTAGGTATGGTGTTCTTTGGTTGCAACTCAGCATTTTTCCTCCTCCAAGCACGAGTTGTGTTTCTACCAAACAGTTCTACTTTTGTTTCATCTGACCATGTGACATTCTCCCAATACTAGAAAAAAGAGAGGGGTCGCTCACTGGTCTATTTGGGTGCTCTGAAGAAAAAAGTAATCTCAATTGCAAAAAGAACTTCGGCACTCCATACATGAATATATAAGAAATATTGTATCTAGACTAATGTCACTTTGAAAAATGAAGGTTTTTTGCGCATAATTTGGCCAGTTTATGTGTGCCCATCAACCACGACAAGGTCACCTTCGTATGATGGGAAACTACGCTACGCTACCACTGGATATGCCACTCTTGGGCTGTAAGCCTGTATGGACAATATGTCTCTGCTTGGGCTTTTAACCTACAATGTATGGGCTGGTAGAGCTAGTTAAAACCACCTGTGACTGAATGGGAGGGACACATGGTCAGAAAAAAAGGCTGTCAAACTTCTAATAGTGTGAACACGTACCTGCTACAATGTTCCAGGAGCGGGATCCCAAAAATGATTAATAGAAAAAAGAGAGGGGTCGCTCACTGGTCTATTCGGGTGCTCTGAAGAAAAAAGTAATCTCAATTGCAAAAAGAACTTCGGCACTCCATACATGAATATATAAGAAATATTGTATCTAGACTAATGTCACTTTGAAAAATGAAGGTTTTTTGCGCATAATTTGGCCAGTTTATGTGTGCCCATCAACCACGACAAGGTCACCTTCGTATGATGGGAAACTACGCTACGCTACCACTGGATATGCCACTCGTAGGCTGTAAGCCTGTATGGACAATATGTCTCTGCTTGGGCTTTTAACCTACAATGTATGGGCTGGTAGAGCTAGTTAAAACCACCTGTAACTGAATGGGAGGGACACATGGTCAGAAAAAAAGGCTGTCAAACTTCTAATAGTGTGAACACGTACCTGCTGCAATGCTCCAGGAGCGGGATCCCAAAAATGATTAATAGAAAAGAGAGAGGGGTCGCTCACTGGTCTATTCGGGTGCTCTGAAGAAAAAAGTAATCTCAATTGCAAAAAGAACTTCGGCACTCCATACATGAATATATAAGAAATATTGCATCTAGACTAACGTCACTTTGAAAAATGAAGGTTTTTTGCGCATAATTTGGCCAATTTATGTGTGCCCATCAACCACGACAAGGTCACCTTCGTATGATGGGAAACTACGCTACGCTACCACTGGATATGCCACTCTTGGGCTGTAAGCCTGTATGGACAATATGTCTCTGCTTGGGCTTTTAACCTACAATGTATGGGCTGATAGAGCTAGTTAAAACCACCTGTGACTGAATGGGAGGGACACATGGTCAGAAAAAAAGGCTGTCAAACTTCTAATAGTGTGAACACGTACCTGCTACAATGTTCCAGGAGCGGGATCCCAAAAATGATTAATAGAAAAAAGAGAGGGGTCGCTCACTGGTCTATTCGGGTGCTCTGAAGAAAAAAGTAATCTCAATTGCAAAAAGAACTTCGGCACTCCATACATGAATATATAAGAAAAATTGTATCTAGACTAATGTCACTTTGAAAAATGAAGTTTTTTTGCGCATAATTTGGCCAATTTATGTGTGCCTGGCAGGATCTGAGTGCCTGACGGCATAGTGTGTTACTGATGGTAGCCTGTGTAACGTTGGTCCCAGCTCTCTGCGGGTCATTCACTAGGTCTCCCTGTGTGGCTCTGGCATTTTTGCTCACCGTTCTTGAGATCCTTTTGATCCCACGGGGTGAGATCTTGTGTGGAGCCCCAGATCGAGGGAGATTATCAGTGGTCTTGTATGTCTTCCATTTTCTAATCATTGCTCCCACAGATGATTTCTTCACACCCAGCTGCTTGCCTATTGCAGATTCAGTCTTCCCAGCCTGGTGCATGGCTACAATTTTGTTTCTGGTGTCCTTCGACAGCTTTTTGGTTTTCACCATAGTGGAGTTTGGAGTATGACTGTTTGAGGTTGCGGACAGGTGTCTATTCAGATAACAAGTTGAAACAGGTGCCAGTACTATACCTGTTAGGCTATGGGTTGAACTAGATGGACTTAGTCTTCCTTCAACCTTAAAAACTATGTTACTGAGTGGAGGACAGAGGAGCTTCTTAAAGAAGTTACAGGTCTGTGAGAGCCAGAAATCTTGCTTGTTTGTAATTGACCAAATACTTATTTTTCACCAAAATTTGAAAAAAAATTGTTTCCAAGTCAGACAATGTGATTTTCAGGATTTGTTTTCTCATTTTGTCTCTCATAGTTGAGGTCTACCTATGATGTCAATTACAGGCCTCTCTCATCTTTTTAAGTGGGAGAACTTTCATAATTGGTGGCTGACTAAATACTTTTTTCCCCACTGTATATCAGATAAATAACTTCATCACTGTTCAATAGAGATAATTGTCCACCCCCCCAAAAAACAACCAATACTACCAATTATTACAACAGATAGGTATCACTTAATCCTGACACTTGCACATCTGCTTTATTTATACCTTCTTAGAAAGTTTTAATTAGTATGAAATATTTTTTCTCTAAATTTTCTGTTGCTTAAAGTGTAACTGTCATTTTAATTTTTATGTCATAAAGACAGACTTTCCCTTTATTGAGATAGGAGATGGCAGTTACTACGGATAAGATTCTTTCTAGATAGAAATGGGTGGAGCTCTGCTTCTAGCTCCTCCCTCCCCCCATCTTTATAGAATTGTATCCATAGCTGGCTGTCATATGGGAAATACTGGTACATATGCACATTTTATCTTGTAACTTATTGGAGTTTATATTTTACTGTTTAATATATATTTAACAAAAGTTATGTTTTAAGGGAAGTTAATTGACTGTGAATTTTACTATTACGTACACTACTTTGGTTTGTAAAATGGAACAGAATAGTGCACACTTTTTTTTCCACGCAGACTGATGGTCTGACACATAGGCTGACATCAATCTGTGTTTTGTCCCTGTGCTGCATGTCGTGAAGACAAATAGCAGACTAACCAAAAACACAGCTGCTTGAATGAGGCCTTAAACTGAGAATTCCCATTTCCAAAATGTCACACGTTTTCACAATCTTATGCTATTCTGATTTGGCTACTACTCGGTTCCACTTTTATTTCAGGTTCTTTATTCACTGAAAATTGTGGTTCAGAAATTTAAAGGCAAATTTATTTGGTAATTTGTTTTGGGATTTTCCTTAAAATAATCTTGAAATAACTATTTTTCATTAGATTTTTCAACAATACTTTCAGCTAGATCTTCCATAGCAAATTGGATATGTTTTTAAATGTGAGAAGCATTTTATGTCATTTGATAATTATAGATTAGTGATGAGCAAGCACTAAAATGCTCGGGTACTCGTTGCTTGCGTCGAGCAAATTGGAATACTCGGGAGCTCGACCCGAGCAACGAGCCCAATGTAAGTCTATGGGAAACTCGAGCATTTTTCAGGCGGCTCCCCCCGGCGGTATGCAGAGGGCCTAAAAATTGTTCAAATCAATGGGAACAGTGCTCAAATGACATGGGAACAGCATGGGGAAGACCCCTGGAAGCATTTCTGACTCCCAGATCACTGCTGTCAACAACGTTGTCAGAGTATTGCACCACTTTTACGGATTCACAATAAAACATACAAAAACAAAACCAAAATGGATTTTCCTGGGAAATATATTAAGGAACATCCTTTCCAGGGTAATGACTCGTATATAAGGCAAAATAAATAACCAAAACCAAAAATACTCCTCTACACCTTGGGCTATGTTCACACGTAGGGTTTTTGATGCGTTTTTGCACTTTTGCATTGCTTTCAGCAAAGACAAATGCATTCACTGGGAAATGTCATTTTAACATTTTACAACCTTATCTGGCCATGTGGTGTGTGACACATCATCAGACACATGCATACAGTGCTGAAAAGACATGGGAACAGCATGGGGAAGACCTCTGGAAGCATTTCTGACTCCCAGGTCACTGCCTAAAAGTGTGCCCATCATAAGTGATCCTTGGCGCATGCAAAGATACCTCCCGGAATGCACCTGTCGTTGCAGACTTGCAACAATCACCGTCCACATCTTTGTCCCAGTGCAGCATTCAGTTGTCCCTACCCCATTCCTTGGAATGCAAGCCCAAGTATGCAGCCAGCCACCCACCCACCCACAGGCTGCAATACTATACTGCCAAATATTTGACAGCTGCTTGCACTTGAAATGTGGCCTTTTAGGCTCGTGGAGGTGGAAGCTTTTCATAACCTCATGCCAGTGGCGGCCGGGTGTCCATACTCGGTCCCCAGCCGCCACTGTTTCTCCCGGTGTCGTCTCCGCCTTCCACAAGCATGGGTCCCACAACATTACCCATGCCCTCCCCAGTGCTCTTACTGGGAAGGACCTCCTAACCACAAACACGTGAACAGGTGAATGCGCCAGGGTTGGTGCGGAGCCAGTCCACATCTTTTTTTGCTGAGTTGTATTTCACCACAGCCATATTCTTTAGCTTGGTGAAAAGACTTGGGAAACCTTATCTACCCAGCTGTCATTTCTCCCAGGAAGTCCTCTAAAGCTGATCACATGAAATGTGGCCTTTTAGACTCATGGAGGCAGAAGCTTTTCATAACCTAATGCCGACGGCGGCCGGGTGTCTATACTTGGTCCCCAGCTGCCACTATTTCTCCCGGTATCATCTCCACCTTCCACAAGCACAGGTCCCACAACATTACCCGTGCCCTCCCTAGTGCACTTACTGGGAAGGACTGCCTAACTACAAACATGTGGACAGGTGAATGTGGCCAGGGACGCCACGGAGCAAGTTCACAACTTTTTTTGCTGAGAATTGTATTTAGCTCAGTGAAAGGACTGGCATAGAGGGAAACCGTATCTACCCTGGGTGTCATTTCTCCCAGGAAGTCCTCTAATGCAGCTTGTTGCAGAAGCAATGGCAGCCCGTCTAACATCAACTTGCACTTGTCGGTGGTGCTTTGACACACAAACATCTTTCTTTGCACATTTAATTTCATGAATACAGAGTTGGACAATGTCCTGATCTGCAATGCGGTTTAAGAAATAACATGCATAAGCATGTCTGATCCACATTAAAAAAGCAGCCATAGAGTGTCCGGGAACCTTCCCCAACACTTTTCTTAGCCAGGGCTGCTTCTCGGCAGGGTTGGACAGTCCCACCAGAGAATCATCTGGTGTGCCTTGGCTTCTACCTCAGGAGAGTTCATGATAGCGCTAATTTTGCAGCTGCTATCATGAAAACCATTGTGCCCACCAGAGGATTTGATTCTGAGGGCTCTTGAGTGGGGGAGAAAGGTGAGCCCTCAGAATAAAATCCTCTGGTGGGCATAATGTTTTTCAATCTGAAACAGCTTCTCAGTGGAAGTTGTATTTCACCACAGCCATATTCTTTAGCTCGGTGAAAGGACTGGCATAGAGGGAAACCGTATCTACTGTGATTTCTCCGTCACCAGGTTCCGCCCATTGACACACATGACCATGCCTAGCTGTATGTTCAGCGGTGAGAGCCACAGTTCAAGCTGCTGTGTTACAGCTTTCAACAACTCTGCAGCACTGGGCGGTTTGTCAATTAAGCATTTTGCATGTTATCTTCAGCACAGCCTGTTGCCGCTTGGCCAAGGCAGCGCTGTCAGCTTGTGACTGATGTGGTCATTTCAGAGATGGAGGAGGAGGTGCAGGAGCTGAACAATGTGATTACATTGAGGTTAAATTGATGACGCTGTTTTTTATACTAAAGAAATATCCTATTGTTTTGTTTTTTTTACGTTATTTTTTTAAGACAAATGCATTCACCAGGAAATGTCATTTTAACATTTTACAACCTTATCTGCCAATGTGGTGTGTGACACATTATCAGACACAGCCTGTTTTATTTATGATGGAGGGACTCTGAAAGTCATAAAGCCTATTTTTATAGGGCCATCAGACGGCCCTTACTATTCTTAAAAGGCCAGCAGTCGGCCCTCGCTATTGTTAGAGAGCCATCAGCCGGCTATGCTTTGTTGTTCCCATTATTAACAAGTGGGTCTCCTATACTGTTATTGCGTATCCAGTGACTGCAAGGGCTGCTAAAAATTTGGACGCAACCCAATATCCCTTTGAAGTGACATAGAGGAGGGTCTCAGTAAAAAAAAATGTTCCCATTATAAAGGAGCGGGTCTCCTATAGTGGTAATGCCCATGCTGTGACTGCAAGGGCTGCCAAAATTTGGGAAGAACCCCACTAAGAAATTAAAGACACATAGAGCAGGGCCACAGTAATGACAAATTCCCGTTAGAAATGCGAGAGTCTGCTATACAGTTATAGGGTATGCAGTGAGTCCAACGGCTGACCAGTTTTAGGAAAAACCCCGCTAAGAATTTAAAAACACATAGAGCAGGGCCACAGAAAAGACAAGTTCATATTAGAAAGGAGAGAGTCTGCTATACAGTTATAGGGTATGCAGTGAGTCCGACAGCTGACAAATTTTAGGAAAAACCCCACTAACAATTTAAAGACACATAGAGCAGGGCCCCAGAAACAAGTACGACATGTTCCCATTAGAAAGGAGAGGGTCTGTTATACAGTTATAGGGTATGCAGGGAGTCCAATGGCTGACCAATTTTAGGAAAAACCCCACTAACAATTTAAAGACACATAGAGCAGGGCCACAGTAACGACAAATTCCCATTAGAAAGGAGAGGATCTGCTATCCAGTTATAGGGTATGCAGTGAGTCCAACGGCTGACCAATTTTAGTAAAAACACCACTAAGAATTTAAAGACACATGGAGCAGGGCCACAGTAACGACAAATTCCCATTAGAAAGTAGAGAGTCTGCTATATAGTTATAGGGTATGCAGTGAGTCCAACGGCTGACCAATTTTAGTAAAAACCCCACTAAGAATTTAAAGACACATGGAGCAGGGCCACAGTAATGACAAATTCCCATTAGAAAGTAGAGAGTCTGCTATATAGTTATAGGGTAGACAGTGAGTCCAACGGCTGAACAATTTTAGGAAAAGCCCCACTAAGAATTTAAAGACACATAGAGCAGGGCCACAGTAACAAGTACGACATGTTCCCATTAGAAAGGAGAGGGTCTGCTATACCGTTATAGGGTATGCAGTGAGTCCAATGGCTGACCAATTTTAGGAAAAACCCCACTAAGAATTTAAAGACACACAGTGCAGGGCCACAGTAACAAATACGACATGTTCCCATTAGAAAGGAGAGGGTCTCCTATAGTGGTAATGCCCATGCTGTGACTGCAAGGGCTGCCAAAATTTGGGAAAAACCCCACAAAGAATTTAAAGACACATAGAGCAGGACCACAGGTGTGATAAATTCCCATTAGAAAGGAGAGAGTCTGCTATACAGTTATAAGGTATGTAGTGAGTCCAACGGCTGAACAGTTTTGGGAAAAACCCCACTAAGAATTTAAAGACACATAGAGCAGGGCCACAGTAACGACAGATTCCCATTAGAAAGGAGAGAGTCTGCTATACAGTTATAGGGTATGCAGTGAGTCCAACGGCTGACCAATTTTAGGAAAAACCCCACTAAGAATTTAAAGAAACACAAAGTAGGGCCACAGTAACAAGTACAACATGTTCCCATTATAAATGAGAGGATCTCCCATAGTGGTAATGCCCATGCTGTGACTGCAAGGGCTGCCAAAATTTGAAAAAAACCCCACTAAGAATTTAAAGACACATAAAGCAGGACCAGAGTAGCGATAAATTCCCATTAGAAAGGAGAGTCTGCTATACAGTTATAAGGTATGCAGTGAGTCCAACGGCTGAACGGTTTTGGAAAAAACCCCACTAAGAATTTAAAGACTCATAGAGCAGGGCCATAGTAATGACAAATTCCCATTAGAAAGGAGAGAGTCTGCTATATAGTTATAGGGTATGCAGTGAGTCCAACGGCTGACCAATTTTAAGAAAAACCCCACTAAGAATTTAAAGACACACAGAGCAGGGCCACAGTAACAAATACAACATGTTCCCATTAGAAAGGAGAGGGTCTCCTATGCTGTGACTGCAAGGGCTGCCAAAATTTGGGAAAAACCCCACTAAGAATTTAAAGACATATAGAGCAGGGCCACAGTAACGACAAATTCCTGTTAGAAATGAAAGAGTCTGTTATACAGTTGTAGGGTATGCAGTGAGTCCAACGGCTGACAATTTTAGGAAAAACCCCACTAAGAATTTAAAGACACATAGAGCAGGGCCACAGTAACAAGTACGACATGTTCCCTTTAGAAAGGAGAGTGTATGCTATACAGTTATAGGGTATGCAGTGAGTACAACAGCTGACCAAATTTAGGAAAAAAAACACTAACAATTTAAAGAGATATAGAGCAGGGCCACAGTAATGACATATTTAAATTAGAAAAGAGAGAGTCTCCCATAGTGTTGGTCTATGCAGTGAATGCAATGGCTGCCAAAAATTTGGAGGCACTTCAATGCCCCTTGGAAGAGACGTGGAGGAGGGCCTCTTTAAAAAATGTTCCCATTAGAAAGGAGCGGGCCTCCTATACTTGTAATGCCCATGTACTAAGTGTATGGGCTGACAAACATTAACCCCTGGGGGGAATACATGAACATACTATATAAAAAAATTTTTTACGGGCATCATAAACACTAGTGTTGAGCGAACATGCTCGACACTGCTCGGTACTCACCCGAGCATCACGCTACTCGGGATGTTCAGCGAGCACCGAGCATTTCCGGGTTACTTGGGCGGGAGCTCGGGTCTCCGCCCTGCATGTTTGGCGCCCTTTACAGAGCCAATGAACATGCAGGGATTGCCAGCCAGTCACTGTAATGCCGCAGCCATGTTGTTTGTGGGCATTACAGTGATTGGCTGGCCGCACAGCGTCACCTCGAGCATTTAAAACCGGGCGCCGCCATCTTGGACACAGTCGCTCCGGATCAGACAGTGTAGGGACAGCGCTGCTGATTTAGGGAGAGATATATCCTGCAAAATAGTTAGTGTAGGGTCTGTAAAGGCTGCCAGATCAAACAAACAGTCCTTCTCAAGACTAATATCCATCCCAGGTATATCAGGCAGGCAGGCAGGCTGTATAGGAGACGCAGTGGTTATACCAACAAACGCTGCATTACAGTCCTGTGTGCTGCTCCTGCTGCTGAAATTGCTGGACTTAGCTCCAGGTCCCGGGGGCCAGGAAAAATCCTTTTTTTTATCTAAATCCTCTTTTTTTTTCCTCCTTCACAATGTACAAATACCCATCTTATTAACTTTTTGGTGCCACCCCCCCCCCAAAAAAAAAAAAAGTGTGCCTCTGATTTTTCAGACACAAATATATCTGTTGAAAATAGTCTGGTGTAGGCCAGAGAAATAGAAGTGTGGTTTTGCAGGTCTATGGGCCATTTGTATCTAAAAAAACAGTGTGAGTGTGTCGCTCACTGTTCAGCCGCAAATATATATATATTTTAAAAAGCCTGGTATACACCAGTAAATTATTACTGTGGTTTTGATGTTCCACGTTAAAACATCTCTATTATCCTGTTTTTGGCATTTTTTGCTGTATAAAAATAATAAGTGTCTCCCTGATTTTTCAGACACAAATATATCTGTTGAAAATAGTCTGGTGTAGGCCAGAGAGACAGAAGTGTGCTTTTGCTCTTCCATGGTAAAAAATCTCTATTATCCTGCTTTTTGCATTTTTTGCTGTAAAAAAAAAAAAATAGTGTCTCCCTGATTTTTCAGACACAAATATATCTGTTGAAAATAGTCTGGTGTAGGCCCGAGAAATACAAGTGTGGTTTTGCAGTTCCACGGTACAAACCTCTGTATTATCCACTTTTGGGCCATTTGTATCTAAAAAAAACAGTTTGAGTGTGTCGCTCACTGTTCAGCCGCAAATATATATATATTTTAAAAAGCCTGGTATGCACCAGTAAATTATTACTGTGGTTTTGATGTTCCACGGTAAAACATCTCTATTATCCTGTTTTTGGCATTTTTTGCTGTATAAAAATAATAATAGTGTCTCCCTGATTTTTCTGACACAAATATATCTGTTGAAAATAGTCTGGTGTAGGCCAGAGAGACAGAAGTGTGGTTTTGCTGTTCCACGGTAAAAAATCTCTATTATCCTGCTTTTTGCATTTTTTGCTGTAAAAAAAAAAAAATAGTGTCTCCCTGATTTTTCAGACACAAATATATCTGTTGAAAATAGTCTGGTTTAGGCCCGAGAAATACAAGTGTGGTTTTGCAGTTCCACGGTACAAACCTCTGTATTATCCACTTTTGGGCCATTTTTATCTAAAAAAAACAGTTTGAGTGTGTCGCTCACTGTTCAGCCGCAAATATATATATATTTTAAAAAGCCTGGTATACACCAGTAAATTATTACTGTGGTTTTGATGTTCCACGGTAAAACATCTCTATTATCCTGTTTTTGGCATTTTTTGCTGTATAAAAATAATAATAGTGTCTCCCTGATTTTTCAGACACAAATATATCTGTTGAAAATAGTCTGGTGTAGGCCAGAGAGACAGAAGTGTGCTTTTGCTGTTCCACGGTAAAAAATCTCTATTATCCTGCTTTTTGCATTTTTTGCTGTAAAAAAAAAAAATAGTGTCTCCCTGATTTTTCAGACACAAATATATCTGTTGAAAATAGTCTGGTGTAGGCCAGAGAGACAGAAGTGTGCTTTTGCTGTTCCACGGTAAAAAATCTCTATTATCCTGCTTTTTGCATTTTTTGCTGTAAAAAAAAAAAAAATTGTGTCTCCCTGATTTTTCAGACACAAATATATCTGTTGAAAATAGTCTGGTGTAGGCCCGAGAAATACAAGTGTGGTTTTGCAGTTCCACGGTACAAACCTCTGTATTATCCACTTTTGGGCCATTTGTATCTAAAAAAAACAGTTTGAGTGTGTCACTCACTGTTCAGCCGCAAATATATATATATTTTAAAAAGCCTGGTATACACCAGTAAATTATTACTGAGGTTTTGATGTTCCACGGTAAAAGATCTCTATTATCCTGTTTTTGGCATTTTTTGCTGTATAAAAATAATAATAGTGTCTCCCTGATTTTTCAGACACAAATATATCTGTTGAAAAATCTGGTGTAGGCCAGAGAGACAGAAGTGTGCTTTTGCTGTTCCACGGTAAAAAATCTCTATTATCCTGCTTTTTGCATTTTTTGCTGTAAAAAAAAAAAAAATAGTGTCTCCCTGATTTTTCAGACACAAATATATCTGTTGACAATAGTCTGGTGTAGGCCCGAGAAATACAAGTGTGGTTTTGCAGTTCCACGGTACAAACCTCTGTATTATCCACTTTTGGGCCATTTGTATCTAAAAAAAACAGTTTGAGTGTGTCGCTCACTGTTCAGCCGCAAATATATATATATTTTAAAAAGCCTGGTATACACCAGTAAATTATAACTGTGGTTTTGCTGTTCCACGGTAAAAAATCTCTATTATTCAGGTTTTGGTAGTTTTTTCCGTAAAGAAAAACAGTAGTGTCTCCTGACTGTTGTGACACAAAAATATATCTGTTGAAAATAGTCTTGTGTAGGCCCGACATCCCAGTGTGGTTTCGCAGTTCCACGGGTCAAATCGCTGTACTAACCAGTTTTGGGCCTTTGGTATCTAAAAAAAAAGCAGTTTGAGTGTGTCGCTCACTGTTCAGCCTCAAATATCTCTATTTAAAAAAGTGTGGTATACCCCAGTAAACAATAACTGTTGTTTTCCTCTTCCACGGTTCTAATCTGCTCTTTATTACCCTTTTTCCATTGATAGTGCAAGTGTAAGCTATTTTACTTCATTTACAATGGGCAAGGCGCGTGGCAAGGGACATGGAAGTGGACGTTCTGGTGATGGTTCGTGCAGAGGACGGGGCCGTGGCCAAGGTGAAAATGTGCCACAACCAACAGCCACATCTTCTCACTCCCACTTCTTGACCGAATTACTAGGGAAGCACAGAACAACACCAGTATTGAGAACTGATCAGTGTGAACAGGTTATTAATTGGAGAGCAGACAATACTTCCAGTTACCTGGGCACCACCACCTCCGGTCTGTCTTCCACACGGTCAACTCTTAATAGCCATGAGTCTCGACCGCATACTCCTCCTCAACCTGATGCTCCTTCCTCCCACCATGCAGAGTGTCATCAGACAGCAAGTGATCCCACACTTGGACACTCTGAAGAGCTGTTCACTGGTCCATTTCCATATTTGGGCCCCTCGCCTGATACGCTTGAAGTGGTGGAAGAGGAGATCCCATGTTGCGATGCCCAAATATTTGAACAGCCACGGCCACAGGAAGTCGACGTTGGCAATGTGTCGCAAGAGGTGGACGATGACGAGACACAATTGCCAGGAAGTGAGGAGGAGGATCGTGGTGCGCAAGTGGAAGAGGAGGAGGTGGTGGATGATCTAGTAACTGACCCAACAAAACTACCAGCCTGACCACCACCAGCATGATCAGGCACATGGCAGCAAAGCACCCGACTTTGTGGGGCGAAACCCAGGGTCCACGACCAGTGTCAGCGGGTGTCACCACTGCTTCTTCCACTGTTGTGCGTGCAATAGAACCCCCTGTTGTGTGTGCAAGGCAATCCCCTGTCCATACTGCATGTAAAGATGCCCCCTCCTCTCAGTCTTCACTTGTTATGGCAGTTTCTCAAGAAACAGCATGAACGTCCACGTCCACGTCCCACCGCAGCGTTCAATTGTCCAAATCCCAGACCTTTGAACGAAAGCGGAAATTCGCAGTTAACGCCCCACAGGCCACAGTCCTAAATTCGCACATTTCACGACTGCTTGCATTGGAAATGCTGCCTTTTAGGCTGGTGGAGACGGAATCCTTCAGCAATCTTATGGCGGTGGCCGTCCCTCGGTACTCGGTCCCCAGCCGACACTATTTTGCCCGGTGTGCCATCCTCGCACTACACAAGCACGTGTCCCAAAGCATCTGCCGTGCCCTCAACAACGCAGTTACTGGGAGAGTCCACCTGACAACGGACATGTGGACAAGTGCTTGTGGCCAGGGATGGTACATCTCTCTGACGGCACACTGGGTAAACATAGTGGAAGCCAGGACCCAGTCGGACCTTGGGACGGAACACATCCTCCCCACACCGAGGATTGCGGGCCCTATGTCAGTCAGAGTTGCCCCCACAGTGTACAGCTCCTGCGCATCCTCCTCCTCCTCCTCCTCCTCATGTTCAGCCTCCATCTCAGATATCACCACATCAGTTACAAGCTGGAAGCATTGCAGTACTGCCTCCGCCACCGGCAACAGGCTGTGCTGAAACTCATAAGCTTAGGTGATAAACCTCACACTGCTTGTGAGTTGTGGACAGCTGTGAAAGAGCAGGCAGATCTGTGGCTGAGACCGCTGAACCTACATCCCGGCATGGTCGTGTGTGACAATGGCCGTAACCTGGTGGCGGCTCTGAGGCGAGGTGAGATCACACACGTACCATGCCTGGCTCATGTGCTTAACCTCGTGGTTCAGCGGTTTCTTAAATCGTACCCCGAGTTGCCAGATCTGCTCGTGAAAGTACGCCGCCTGTCAGCTCATTTTCGCAAGTCGGCTACAGCTTCTGCCGACCTTGCTGTGTTGCAGCAGCGTTTGCAACTTCAGGCACACCGACTGGTGTGTGATGTCCCCACACGTTGGAACTCTACCCTCCACATGTTGCAAAGGATTTGTGAGCAGAAGAGAGCAGTCGTGGAGTACCAGCTGCAACAAGGCCGTCGATATTCAGGTCAGACTCCACACATAAGACCTCAGGAGTGGACCTGGATGTCTGACATATGTACCATCCTGACAAACTTTGAGGAGGCCACCAAGATGGTGAGTGGCGATGACGCCATCATTAGTGTCAGCATCCCACTTGTCTGTCTTTTGCAGCGCTCTCTGCAGAGAATTAAAGAGGAGGCATTGCAGCCAGAGTATGATGAGATGGATCAAGAAGCCGTAGCGGGCGATTACACACAGCCCAGCCTCATCTCATCCCAACGTGCATTGGGGGACAATGAGGGAGAGGAGGAGGAGGAGGAAGAACAGGAGCTGCTATCATGCGTTGTAGACGGTAGTACCTGTACAATTGTCATACCGTCGGTTCAGCATGGGTGGCCTGAGGACAGGGGGGAGGAGGAAGAGGAGGAGGAGGAGGAGGAGAGCATGGTCAGTCGTCATCTTGGTGAGGACACGGAAATCTTGCCCGTTACCAGTCTGGCATGCATGGCTGACTTTATGTTACGCTGCCTTAACCGTGACCCTCGCATTGTCAAAATGTTGGGTGACAGTCATTACTGGTTGGTGACACTTGTAGACCCCCGCTACAAGGAGAACTTTCACTCTCTTATTCCTGAGGTGGAGAGGTCTACAAAAATGGGGCAATACCAGAAGGCCCTTGCTGCAGAACTCTGAACACGCTAGCGGCAGAGGTCACAGTTCGTTGCCCAACCAAGGCGTACAGGCGAGAGAGATGCAACTCCAATCCAGCAGAGGCAGGGGAACACTGTCAACGTTCTGGGACAGTTTTCTGACACCCGCCCAGCTTACAGGCCCTGAGGCGCGGGGTACTCTCACAAGGAGTGGATAGTTTCAAAAGATGGTGAGGGAGTACCTTGCCGATCGTACCAGCGTCCTCCGTGATTCCTCTGTGCCTTTTAATTATTGGGTATCCAAGCTGGACACTTGGAATGAACTCGCTCTGTACGCCTTGGAGGTCCTGCCGCTAGCGTGTTATCGGAGCGTGTTTTTAGTGCCGCTGGGGGAATTATAACTGATAAGTGCACTCGCCTATCAACTGACAATGCTGACAAGCTGACCCTTATCAAAACGAACAAGGGCTGGATTGAGCCAGACTTCTCATCACCACCAAATGACAGCAGAGTAACATAAAGTCAAATCCACTGTGTTATTTCGGGAGGTGTATTCACATGCACCGCTTCACTCCCACACATGGGTATACGCTTCCTCGTTTCGGCTGTTTAATCTTCTTCTCCTTATCCTCAGCCTCCACCACCACTATAACACCAGGGTGCCAGTATTGCAAGTTCCTCCGTCCTAATTTTTGGCAGCTTTTGCTGGGAAAGCATAAGCAAATACCATGGGACACCCACTCCCCAATAATGAGACTTATGTTTGTAATATGCTGTACTGCATGGCTCTTGTAAGGGGCATTGCAAGTTGCTCCGTCCTAATTTTTGGCAGCTTTTGCTGGGAAAGCATAAGCAAATACTATGGGAGACCCACTCCCCAATAATGGGACTTATGTTTGTAATATGCTGTACTGCATGGCTCTTGTAAGGGGAATTGCAAGTTGCTCCATCCTAATTTTTGGCAGCTTTTGCTGGGAAAGCATAAGCAAATACTATGGGAGATCCACTCCCCAATAATGGGACTTATGTTTGTAATATGCTGTACTGCATGGCTCTTGTAAGGGGCATTGCAAGTTGTTCCGTCCTAATTTTTGGCAGCTTTTGCTGGGAAAGCATAAGCAAATTCTATGGGAGACCCACTCCCCAATAATGGGACTTATGTTTGTAATATGCTGTACTGCATGGCTCTTGTAAGGGGCATTGCAAGTTGCTCCGTCCTAATTTTTGGCAGCTTTTGCTGGGAAAGCATAAGCAAATACTATGGGAGACCCACTCCCCAATAATGGGACTTATGTTTGTAATATGCTGTACTGCATGGCTCTTGTAAGTAGAGATGAGCGTTGTTCTACTCGAACTGTTCGCCAATCTCAAATTCGAGCTGTTTTGGGCGGTGTTCGAGCCATTCGGCGAACACGAACAATTTGAGAAAAATTCGGCTGTTCGAGGTTATGTTCGATAACTGTTCGTGCACCAAAATCATAACTGGATTTTTTCTCAGTAATGATGAAAATTAATGTTAATTCGCAGTTTGAGTGTACAGCGGGGTGGGGGGAGGGGCAGGGGATGGATCTCTGCAGGAACAATGAAGATCTCCATTTTTTTTTTCTCTTTCCCGCATTTACAGTGGGGAGGTGCAATCTGTCAGCCTATCAGCAGCGCACACACGGAGCGAAGTGCTTTTTTTCACACAAGCAAGGGCATGTGTCATTGGCAGTGTATGTCACATGTCCTTGCCCTATAAGACCAAGCCATTTTCCCCGTCCCCACCATTTTCTCACTGGTGCAGCTGCGTGTTAGACGGCACCGCTGTTGCTGTGTGCGCTATACCTTGTTAATTTCAAGCCAATTTTCGCACAAATCTACAGATAGCTTGGGAGTAGGGAATAGTTGTGATTGCAGTCCTTTTAAGGACTAGGTTACAGCATTTCCTATGACTTTTATCAGGCAGGTCTGTGCTCTTAAATAGATAGGTTGTGGGAGTAAAGACTAATTGTAATTGGAGTCCTTTTCAGGACTAGGTTACATCAGTTCCTATCAGTTTTTGCCAGGCAGGTCTGTGCCAGTGCTGTGCAAGTTTTTTTCACAGCATTTGGCTGAATCTAGCAAAGCTAATCCTTTTTGGCCTATTGCAGAGTGTGTTAGTCAGTGGAGTAGCCTATCTGTGTTGCAAGATATACCACCTGTGTATAGAATACCAATTTTTTTACTGCACCTAGTGAAGTAAAATCTTTTGGGCATAGCATCATTCTATTAGTCCATCTATACTGACCTCCATCAGGTTGCAAATTGAATATAATTTTTTTCTGCATCTAGCTCTGAAAAAATATTGGGCTTCTAGCTGTGTGTGGGACTTGTTGTATTAGTCCATCTATACTGACCTCCATCAGGTTGCAAACTGAATATATTTTTTTCTGCATCTACCTCTGAAAAAATATTGGGCTTCTAGCTGTGTGTGGGACTTGTTCTATTAATCCATCTATACAGACCTCCATCAGGTTGCAAACTGAATATATTTTTTTCTGCATCTACCTCTGAAAAAATATTGGGCTTCTAGCTGTGTGTGGGACTTGTTGTATTAGTCCATCTATACTGACCTCCATCAGGTTGCAAATTAAAAATAATTTTTATCTGCATCTACAGTACCTCTGAAAAAATATTTGGGCTTCTAGCTGTGTGTGGGACTTGTTCTATTAGTCCATCTATACTGACCTCCATCAGGTTGCAAATTGAATATAATTTTTATCTGCATCTAGCTCTGAAAAAATATTTGGCCTTCTAGCAGTGTGTGGGACTTTCTCTATTAGTCCATCTATACTGACCTCCATCAGGTTGCAAATTCAAAATAATTTTTTGTCTGCATCTAGCTCTGAAAAAATATTGGGCTTCTAGCTGTGTGTGGGACTTGTTGTATTAGTCCATCTATACTGACCTCCATCAGGTTGCAAATTAAAAATAATTTTTATCTGCATCTACAGTACCTCTGAAAAAATATTTGGGCTTCTAGCTGTGTGTGGGACTTGTTGTATTAGTCCATCTATACTGACCTCCATGAGGTTGCAAATTGAATATAATTTTTATCTGCAGCTAGCTCTGAAAAAATATTTGGCCTTCTAGCAGTGTGTGGGACTTTCTCTATTAGTCCATCTATACTGACCTCCATCAGGTTTCAAATTAAAAATAATTATTATCTGCATCTACCTCTGAAAAAATATTTGGGCTTCTAGCTGTGTGTGGGACTTGTTCTATTAATCCATCTATACAGACCTCCATCAGGTTGCAAACTGAATATATTTTTTTCTGCATCTACCTCTGAAAAAATATTGGGCTTCTAGCTGTGTGTGGGACTTGTTCTATTAATCCATCTATACAGACCTCCATCAGGTTGCAAACTGAATATATTTTTTTCTGCATCTACCTCTGAAAAAATATTGGGCTTCTAGCTGTGTGTTGGACTTGTTCTATTAATCCATCTATACAGACCTCCATCAGGTTGCAAACTGAATATATTTTTTTCTGCATCTACCTCTGAAAAAATATTGGGCTTCTAGCTGTGTGTGGGACTTGTTCTATTAATCCATCTATACAGACCTCCATCAGGTTGCAAACTGAATATATTTTTTTCTGCATCTACCTCTGAAAAAATATTGGGCTTCTAGCTGTGTGTGGGACTTGTTGTATTAGTCCATCTATACTGACCTCCATCAGGTTGCAAACTGAATATATTTTTTTCTGCATCTACCTCTGAAAAAATATTGGGCCTTCTAGCAGTGTGTGGGACTTTCTCTATTAGTCCATCTATACTGACCTCCGTCAGGTTGCAAATTCAAAATAATTTTTTGTCTGCATCTAGCTCTGAAAAAATATTGGGCTTCTAGCTGTGTGTGGGACTTGTTGTATTAGTCCATCTATACTGACCTCCATCAGGTTGCAAATTAAAAATAATTTTTATCTGCATCTACAGTACCTCTGAAAAAATATTTGGGCTTCTAGCAGTGTGTGGGACTTGTTCTATTAGTCCATCTATACTGACCTCCATCAGGTTGCAAATTGAATATAATTTTTATCTGCATCTACCTCTGAAAAAATATTTGGGCTTCTAGCAGTGTGTGGGACTCATTGTATTAGGCCATCTATACCAAGCTCCACCAGCTTTGAAATTAATAATAATTTTTAGCTGCATCTAGCCCTGAAAATAATTTTTCCCAATAGTGGTAGCAATAGAAATATGGGGCGCGTGCCTGGCTAACAAAAATATACGCTTCATAACACAAAACACCAGCCTAGCGCACTGCATTAATAAGATGGCATCATCGTCTCTCCCAGTGCTAGGCCTACTACTCAGGCTAGTATTCCTGTGCCTAAAACACAATGTATGGGTCCGCGCTAGCCACTATGCTGAGGGGTATAAAGCTGCTGCTAACGCTTTATAACAATTCAATTGGCAGATTTTCACAGAGCTCTTCCACAACGCCCACCCATTGGGCAACAGTTGCCCACCCTCCCTATGGGATCTAGTGGCGAATAGTTGATGCCATTAATCAGAGCGTCAGTTGCCCTGTCAACGTGGCAAGCATACGGTAAGGCATGGGAAGAGTGGACACGACTAGTAGCAGGCAGACGGGTTGACCAATGTGAACAAGCCAGATCACAAGTCACCATAGAATTTCTCAACCAGCTAATGATGAGGGGCATATCAGGGGCGTCAGCGCAGCGGTGTCTGACCGGAGTAGCATTTCACTTCCAACTACTGAATTGGGGAGATGTGACAAAGATTCATCATCAGACAATCCATAAAAGGGTGGAAAAGGGGTCAGCCAAGTCAGGAATGTAGACGTCCCGTCCCGTGTCACTAAAACTGATTTCTCACATCTTATCCCTAACACCATTAACATGACACTCACAATTTGAAGCAACACTAATGTCTACTGCATTTGTGATCGCCTTCTTCGGGGCGCTATGTATAAGCGAATTAGTCCCTCAATCCAAAATTACCACCAGTGGAGGCTTATTACACCAGGAAGTAGTCATAGCCAATAATGCAATACGTGTACGCATACACCAATCGAAAACGGTTCCAGCGGGCAGGGGTACTTGGGTACTTCTACAACCCACAAACGGTACACTGAGTCGGGTAACAATAGTAAAAACATATCTAACCATCAGATCACAAAGTAATTTCTTCGTATCACACATTGATGGAACGCCATTATCAAGATACCTGTTCCAAGCTATATTTAATAAATGCATAACATCGGCAGGGAACCACCCCAAAGATTACGGGACACACTCATTCCGCATAGGTGCGGCCACGGAAGCAGCAAGAGCAGGACTGTCAGAAACGGAAGTTCAGAGGATAGGGAGATGGCGATCCACATGTTTGGCGAGATACATAAGACCGGACTTGTTATCCTAACATGGTTTGTTTCTTTTACAGGTGACGCTAAGCCAACAGTGTGAGTGATAGGCCACTCGTATATATATTGGGCACAAAAAAGGGCGAAAGTCCGCCCAGGCGGGAGGAAATTAGAGTTTCATAACACATATTTCAACTGGAGAGGTATTAGAGGCCTGCTATGGCCACAGGTACTAATGGAGGTAATCAAGGTAGGGAGAGAGGCAAGAGGTCCGGTCATCTTAGTTATACAGGCCGGGGGAAACAACCTAGGTCATCACAAGAGCGCATAACTAATGGCAATAATGAAACTAGACACTGAGCGCTTCAGAGAATTTTTCACAAAATTAGCTATAGTATGGTCAGAGATTGTGCCGATAGCGGTATGGCAAGGTGCGCGAGACATCACGGCCATCGAATGGACAAGGCGGGTAATAAATATTCGGATGGCAAAATTTAGAAGAGACAGAGGCGGTGTAGTGATACGACACCGACAACTGGAAGGAAATAAAGCAGGCCTCATACGGCCCGACGGTGTTCACTTAATAGATATTGGATTGGACATATTCCTGTCAGGACTCCACGACGGAGTGGAACAAGCGTTAAGAGTGATGGGTGGGGGTCAGAGTCCTGCATACGAGTACGCTGGATCCTCCGTGGCCTGGAAATAGAAAGGACATGTTGGAGAGTTACACTTGTTGGCCAACTTGCCGGAGTGGGGACCCAGGGCATGCTGCAACAAGCTGAATTATTTTAGAAATAAAATGCCTTTCTAATGGAATGAGTATAAAGAGTTAATAAAGCTGTGACCGATCCTCACCCATCCAGTTGTAAGAGTTACATTATTGGGTTGTCCATGAAAGGGGGGCGGTAGGGGGGCTGAGCGTCTGGGTTTGGTTGGGGGTCCCCACAGTCTGCCTAGGCTAGATTAATTTAAAAATTCTTATTAGATACACAGGCGGTGCAGCTTGCTTCGCAGCTGGGCTACTACGCCCAAAGTATTGCCTAAGCTAGATGCAGTTAAAAATTCTACGCTGACTAGCAGACACTGAAGATTTGGAGCAGACCTCTGAGTAAACAGCTCTTCAGACTCAACCATCTGTGTTACCCCAAGCCATAGTGTATGTAGTTTCTTACAGTTAAAAGGGGGGGGTGCGACCCAACCCACCTGGAATTGACGATGCCAACGTCACGTAAGACACAGCAAGGGGACTCCCAAAATTGTGGCACAGACACCACTTAACCCTAGAACGCATACCTGTGGCCTTGCAGGCCCGCCCAGTTAATTGTTTTCTATTTTCTGCAAGATTGCTTTAGTTAGAATTTTGAAACTCTAGGTATTCTTCATGTATATAGTTGTTTGTTATTTGAGTTTGAGTTATTCCATGTTATTTGCACACGGGCCTAAAGGGCCCCAGGTATGTGAAAGTGTAGATTTTTATGGTCATGCGTTCTAGGGTTAAGTGGCATCAATTGCCCCACTGTTGCTTAAAACGGTTGGTGAGGTGATTTTACCAAATCCCCAAGCTTTTAGTCTCCCAAGGATGACACAGGGGTAGAAATGTTCTTGCGAATCCATGATTTGATCATCTTTATGAACGTGAGTCTGTCTACATTCTCAGTGGACAGCCGCGTGCGCTTATCTGTCAGCACACCACCAGCAGCGCTGAACACACGTTCAGAGAGAACGCTGGCTGCATGGCATGACAAGATCTCCAAGGCGTGAGTGGCGAGCTCCGGTGATTTTTCAAGATTGGAATACCAAAATGAGCAAGGGTCCAGTGACACAGTCATGGCTTCGATGTTCACATGGAGATTCTCCTGTACCATCCTCTCTAGGCATTGACTATGTGTCAGACTTCTTGTCTCCTGTGGCCTTGCAAAGGATGGTCTAAAAAAGTGGTGAAACGATTCCACAATATTGCTGTTACCAGCAGATACTGTGTTACTGTTACTGTTTGAGTGATGAAGACTCGACAGTCCCACCGTTGGCAAGTTAGAACTGTGAGATTCACTACGTGCACCACTGGTGTTTTGTGGAAAAGCACATGTAACATTCTGCAACAGATACTCCTGCATTCGTCAATACCTTTTTATGGCAGGAATTATTTCGGCAAATATACTTTTGTACCGGGGATCTAACAGTGTGGCAACCCAGTAGTCGGGATTACTTCGAATTCTGACAATCCGGGGGTCATGTTGCAGGTAGTGCAGCAAGAAGGCACTCATGTGTCTTGCGCATCCAGAAGGACCAAGTCCTTGTTGTGTTGGTAGCGAGGTAAGAATCATGCTTCCTTCCTCTGCCCTCTCCCTCCAACCTCGCACAACAGAAATGTGATCAAGGTCTCCCTCATCTGATGAGTCTTCCATGCCCATTGCCAGTTCGTCCTCCACTTCTTCCTCGGCTCCTGCACCTTCCTCAACAGTTTGGCTGCTACCATGCGCCCTGGTTAATCCCTCTCCCCAACCCTCCCATGCCTGCCGCCTTGGTGCTGCCAACCGTCTGGACCTTGGAGATGTTATCCCTTCCGCATACGACTCCTCCTCTACTTCCTCCACCTCCTCTTGTCCCACCACCTGACTCCGAATTCTGTTTAACATGTGCTCCAGCATGTAAATCACCGTAATAGTCATGCTGATAATGGCATCGTCAGCACTAAACATCTTTTGTCGCCATTTCAAGACTGTACAGAAGGGTGCATAGGTCCCTGATCTGAGACCACTCCTCCAGCGTGATTTGCCCCACCTCTGGATCTCGTTGGCCCAGGCTATACGTCAGAACGTATTGCACCAGGGCTTGTCGGTGCTGCCACAGTCGCTGCAACATGTGCAGAGTTGAATTCCACCGTGTCGGCACATCGCATTTCAGCCGGTGAACTGGCAGGCCCAACGACTTCTGTAGAGATGTAAGTCGTTGAACTGCGGGATGCGAACGGCGGAAGTGAGCACACAGCGACCGTGCACTCTGCAGAAGGCCATCTAGTCCGGGATAGTGGGCTAAAAATTGCTGGACAACCAGGTTCAACACGTGAGCCATACAAGTCACGTGTGTGACATTGCCCCGGCGAAGTGCCGCACCCAGGTTTGCAGCATTGTCGCACATGGCCTTCCCTGGTTGCAGGTCCAGTGGAGACAACCTTTCATGAAACTGGGTCTCCAGAGCTGACCAAAACTCCTCAGCTGTGTGACTCACATTTCCCAGACATTTCAAAGTAAACACTGATGCGTTGAGCCCTGCTGCCAGCATAGTAAGGAGGTGTGCAGGATTCCTTCTGCGCAGTTAGAAAGCAGGTGGCATTACCAGACAGGCTTTGGGTGCAGGTGGAGGACCGAGAGGAGGTTGAGGAGGCAGAAGCAGTGGAGGAATTTCGAGATAAAGAGGATTAACACACAACTCGTGGGGACGGTAAGACTTGGACAGCAGTCCCTTGTCCTGCTGTCACCATAGTTACCCAGTGCCCAGTCAGCGACATGTAACGCCCCTGTCCATGCCTTCTCGTCCAAGTGTCTGTGGTGAAGTGCACCCTGTCACACACAGAGTTTCTCAAAGAAGCGGTGATGTTGTGTGCGACATGCTAGTGGAGCGCAGGCAAACCTTTCTTTGAGAAGTAGTGCCGACTGGGCATCTGGTACTGGGGCACTGTGATGGACATAAGGTCTTGAAAATCCTCTGTGTCCTCCAGGTGGAAAGGCAGCATTTCTGTAGCCAACAGCTTGCAGATGGTGAAATTCAACCTCTTAGCTTTCTCATGGCTAGGAGGAAATGGTCTTTTACTTTTCCACATCTGAGGGACCGAGGGCTGGCTGTTGTGCTTAGACGGTGTTGAGTAGGGTGTCCCTGGCAACTGCCGGTCTGTGAGGAAGATGCAGGCGGACATGTTAGGTTGCCTTGATCCAAAGGTGGTGCTCTCGATGTCGGAGAGCGCTCAACACTAGCAGGTGTTTCCACTTCCCAATGAACTGACGACCTGCCAATCACACAGGCTGTTGCGGGTAAAGAGGTGGCAGGTCTGCGTCCAAAAACATGTGTGACTGCTGTCCCCCCAGTCACAGAGGATGAAGAGGCTGCGGATGCACAAGATGGGGCAGACGGTGGTTGGCCCAGCCGGCTAGGCCGCATTGTAGCACAGTGAGCTTCCCACTGCAACTTATGCTTCATATCCATGTGACGGTACATGCATGAAGTACTCAAACTATGTATTTTTTGGCCTCTACTTAGCTTTTGCTGACAAATATTACAGATAACACGAGTTGGGTCATCCTTATCGATCTGAATAAATGCCCAGGCTATGCAAGGCTTAGAGCCCATGTGACCTGAAGAGCCACTACGACTTGTGGTCAGAGGCAGAGTTGTGGTTGAGGATGCAGTTGTTGACGTGCTTCCAGTACTCCGTCTCTGTTCAGGAAGGCGCAACCTAACCTCGTCGTCAATAGCATCTGTGATGCCCCGCTGCGCTTGGTATCACAGATCCTACAAGAGTGCATTGATGGAATCCTCCACAAGAGGCCCCCATAAACATTCACACATCTCCACCTTCCACCTCAGACCAGCAGAGGGAGCCCGTTAGGGATATAAATAGGGAAGGTGGAGCTAGGCAGTTCAGTTCCTCTGAAGAGTTCCTGCAGTAGAGAAGCCTAAGAGAGGTCAGTCTGCAGTGGAGCTCAGTCAAGTCTAGAGAACGCAGTTAAAAGTTCAGCCGTGGAGCACGAGGCTCCTGCTTGCTAGATTCAGGGAGCCCAGATAGAGCTTAAGGTGTGCCGGTGCCGTAAGATCAGTGAAGCGCGGCAAGCTGCCGTTAGTGTGTATAGCCTAGTGAGGGCCCGAGTAGGCCGAAGGCGAGTGGCGAGTTAGTACATAAGGGGCAGAGGAGCTTAACCAGCTCACCCCGAAGCATTTACCGGACACAGGATCCGAGCTTACCGGTATCTCTATGACCCAGTAAGGCATAACTGGAATCCCTGGAGAACTACAAGTCCCAGGATCGCTAAGGTGCTGATTTGTAACAGAGCCAGGAGACGCTTAGGCCCCGCATACTGGGAGCGTGAACTCCAAGAGAAGGCCCTACCACAAGGTCAGCCAGCGCAGGACAGAGACAAAGTTAGGCCTAGCTCCAGGCAGGTCAGAAACTTACTACGCAGAGGCAAGAAACAGGAGGCCCTACACCCGCTCATTGGGGAGGATCCTGATATGCACCCTTCACCCTACAGTGCTCCGGGATGTGCCTGAATTTCCACCAGTAAAAGGTACTGAAGTGACTACCGTGTCCGTTCCCGTTCTTGCTCTGACCCAGCTGGGTCTCGCCTGTCCTGCATTCCCCCTGCATACGCTGCCCTGAGACCTAGCTCCACCTGTGGGGAGCTATACCATCGAGCTGCCTTGTCATCTGGTGCTTGTCACCAGATACCACAGGTGGCGTCATGAACTCTTATAAAATTAACAATTATCCACCCTTTTAAAGAGAGACCCCAGGGTACGGGCCAGGGAGCCGACCACCGCGACATCCCCAAGGCCAGGCAAATGCCCGGGTACCGAGTCATCCCCATCCCCAGGGCTAGTCACATCCTCCTCCACCTCCTCTGCTGACCTCATCGACTGTCTGACTGTGGGTTGACAGTAAGTGGGATCTCCAACCTCGTCATCATCACCCTGTGTGTTATCACACCCGTCGCCCTCAGAGCCAACCTCTTCCTGCCCTGACCGAAAAGTCAAGTTGTCGCTCCAATCAGGTATTTGAGTCTCATCATCGTCTTCATCATTGTCTCCACCAACAGGAGTTACAGTTTGGGAACAAGGGTCTACATTATGCTCAGAACCTTCTTCATCTGGTCCTGGATCCAACTTATAAAGATTCTGGGCATCGGATCAGATCATTTCCTCATCTGGATTAACAGAAGCTCTGGAGCAGACCTCTGTTTCCCAGGCTATAGTATGAGTAAACAGCTGGGCAGACTCAGCCATCTGTGTTACCCCATACTCAGACGGGCAGCTGGAGACTTGGGAGCTGTGAGGAAGCAAGTGCGATTGGGGTGACACCTCTGAGGACTGGAGTATTTGTGATGTTGAAATTGAGGTGATGGAGAGCACACTTGAAGGAGCACTTGATATCCGTTGAAGCACCTGCTGTTTTTGTGCCTCATCTAGAATTTGTAGCGATGGGCGTGTCCGTAAGAATGGGATCGTATCACATTGTCCACGAAAAGAAGTCGACATCTTAGTTTGGCTGGAAGATGGTCTTTCTTCTGCAGATGTTACTCCCCCCCCCCCACCGTGGGGGGCCTCGACCCACCGGCGGACAGGCACCAGTATTGGGATAGGGGGGCTGGCCGTCAGGGTCCACCGCGGCTCTGGCACAAACCCGGCGACACAGAGGTGGCACAGGCAGGAACGGACTGGCCGTGTCGGCTTCTCACTTTTTGGATTTTAGAAGGGCATGACATGCCTATATCTGTGTCTCCCCCTCCTTTTACTCCTCCACCTCTTTTCTTTTCGCATGACTATATGTACTTGTCACTTTTCCATGTGTTAGTTGTGTCTTCTGAGCAGTTTGTCAGCTTTTGGACACCTTTGAAAGTGTTTTCTATGTGTTTCTATGTGTTTTTGTTTGCCTGCCATTGGTTTTAACGGTGTTCGAAGGTGTTCGACGAACAGTTCGACGAACAGTTCGGCGAACACACGGGTGTTCGACGAACCGAACCGAACTCGAACACTACGGGGGTGGCTCAACACTACTTGTAAGGGGCATTGCAAGTTGCTCCGTCCTAATTTTTGGCAGCTTTTGCAGGGAAACCATAAGCAAATACTATGGGTGACCCACTTCCCAAAAATGGGACTTATGTTTGTAATATGCTGTACTGCATGGCTCTTGTAAGGGGCATTGCAAGTTGCTCCGTCCTAATTTTTGGCAGCTTTTGCTTGCAAGGCATAAGCAAATACTATGGGACACCCACTCCCCAATAATGGGACTTATGTTTGTAATATGCTGTACTGCATGTGACGCGCCCCCTGGGCCGTGTGTACACGTGTGTGGGATACCCGGTGCCGGGTCTCTGGGGTCTGTAGTCTCAGTGGCGGTGACCCGGTCCCGTGGCTCAGGCTGGTCAAACCAGTGGCAATCTTTCTTAGGTTTGAGGTTAATTGTCTGACTGCGCCACCCGTGGATTGCGGTCAGGGAGTACCACCGCTACGAGGCAGACCGCTGAGGCTGGTGTTGTGTGCGCAGCATAAAATGGGATAACTCCCCTCGGGAGGAGTATAGCCTCAGGGCAGTGAGTGGGGGTGATGGTGCACGAGCGCAGCAGGAATGACTCAGAGTCTTTGCAGTGCAGTTCAGGGTCTTTACTGATGATTATAAGGTAGACCCTCCCGGGAGTACTGGCTAGCATAAGAGGCCTGGTCAGTCTGTGAGCAAGCAGGAGTTCCCCTGGCCAGGTGGAGTTGTAGGCCTCCCTGTCTGTCTGCACTCTTCCTGGCTACCTTGCTGTAAGCGGGTAGAAGTAGCCCACGTCCCTGAGTGTACCGTGTAGTGCTCACCTGTATGGCTGGTAACTTGGGGCCTTCTGTTAGCCTCCGCTCCACGACGGTGGTGCTGGTCCCTTGCTTGTGACTGAGCCTCCGGGCTTCTATGGCCAGAGGACCTGAAATCCCCTGCTGGCTGGTTTCTGCTGCTGGATATATAAGTCCTAACAGCTTCGGACTCCTGTGTCCGGTTCCTATTGTCTTCTGCCAGGGCGAGCTCTGCTCAGCTTCCAGCCCCTCGTCTTTAGCTCCTAGCTCCTACAGAGCTCCTTACTGTTACTTTCCCTTGCTCTCACTCTGACTCAGACTGTTCTCTGTTCTCTGACTCACTCAACCCCACCCCAGATCCAGTTTATATTGCAGAATTCTCCCCTCCCAGGACTGGGGCAGGAGGATGTTGCATGTTTAAGGGATCCTGACCAGGAAACCTCCCACTTGCTCTCTGATGTAATATCTCTATTACTGTGGTGACCAGACCCCTGGGGTGCCACACATGGCTCTTGTAAGGGGCATTGCAGTACCTCATAATTTTTGGAAAGCATTCCATTCACAGCTTAGGCCAACAGTGCACAGGAGACCCAGTTGCTATAAATGGAAAAAAAGGTTTAGTTAACGCCCTCTGACCTCCATGTCATTTCCAAGGGGCATTGGAGTACCTCGAAATTTTTGGTAGGCATTGCACTCACTGTATGCCTTATAACTGTGTAGCCGAACCGCTCCTTTTGTTACAGAAACATATCCTACAAGACATATCTGGTTGACTGGCCTGATATTGATGTGAATGGTCCCTGTTCCTCCTGCTCTTTCTCCTTTGCCACTACCTCATCCATCATTTATCACCTGAAGCTTTGTTTTAACGGGAGTCATAGAACTTGGATAGTAGCAGGAAAACATCCAGCAATCCTCGGAGGAGGTAGGATATTCGCCAAAACGCTGACCTCCTCAGGCCTAGCCGCTACTACATACATGCGCTTGCATTACAACAAAACAAAGCAGATGCTAACTTCTATCATCCTCATCATGCTCCTCACCTTGGCACTCTCAACTCCCCTGATGGAGAAGCCAGGGCCCACCGGAGGAGTCTGATAGTACGGTGGGCTCGGCCAATGCTGCCCTAAAGCAGGCCAGGCTAAGAAAAGTGTGGGAAAGGTTACCGGTACAAATAGGGGTGGCTGGGGACCGAGTATGGACACCCGGCCACCCCCTGGAGGCTGGGGAGCAAGCGGGGACACCCGGCCACCAGGCGGCTGGGGACTGAGTATGGATACCAAGCCGCCGACACAGCCTTGGCGTGGTGGCCAGATTCCGCCTCCACATGCCTAAAAGGCCCAATTTAAAGTGCAAGCAAGCAAGCAGTATGGTATTGCAGCCTGGGGGTGGGTGGGTGGCAGGCTGCATACTTGCGCTTGCATTGCAAGGAATGGGAGAGGTACAATTGAACACTGCCCTGGGATAAGGACTTGAATGGGGATAGTTGCAAGTCTGCAACGACAGGTGCAAGGTGGGAGGCATCTTCGCATGTACCATGAACAGGGGTTTGGCATGCACACACTACAGCGGAATAGGCTCTCCTTCCCACTAAATGCACTGGGGAGGGCACAGGTAATGTTTTGGTATACGCGCTTAATCTTATGCATAAGGCACACCAGGACAAATAGGGGCGGCTGGGGACTGAGTATGGATACCTCGCTGCCGAAGCAGCCATGAGGTAGTGGCCAGCTTCGGCCTCCTCTAAACTAAAAGGCCCCATTTCAAGTGCAAGCTAGCAGTATGAATTGCAGTCTGGGGGTGGGTGGGTGGCAGGCTGCACACTTACACTTGCATTAAAAGAAAACATAGCAGATGCTAACTTCTGTCATCATCATCATGCTCCTCACCTTGGCACTCTCAACTCCACCGATGGAGAAGTCAGGGCCCACCGAAGGAGTCTGGTTCTCTGGTGGGCTCGTCCAATGCTGCCTAAAGCAGGCCGGGCTAAGAAAAGTGTGTGGGGGGATGTTCCAAGGAGAAATGGGGGCGGCTGGGGACCGTTTATGGACACCCGACTGCCCCCAGGCGGCTGGGGACCGTGTGGACACTCGGCCGCGGGGCGGCTGGGGACTGAGTATGGACACCTGGCCGCCGGGCGGCTGGGGACTGAGTATGGATTCCAGGCCGCCAACACAGCCATGACGTGGTGGCCAGATTCCGCCTCCACATGCCTAAAAGGCCCAATTTCAAGTTCAAGCAAGCAAGCAGTATGGTATTGCAGCCTGGGGGTGGGTGGGTGACAGGCTGCATACTTGCGCTTGTATTGCAAGGAATGGGGGAGGTACAATTGAACACTGCCCTGGGACTAGAACTTGCATGGGGATAGTTGCAAGTCTGCATCTTCTGATGCGGCAAGGATCACTTATGATGGGCACACTTTTAGACAGTGACCTGGGAGTTTGAGATGCTTCCAGGGGTCTTCCCCTTGCTGTTCCCATGTCTTTTCAGCACTTTATGCATGTGTCACACAGCACATGGCCAGATAAGGTTGTAAAATGTTAAAATGACATTTCCCGGTGAATGCATTTGTCATAGTTGAAAGCAATACAAAAGTGCAAAAACACATAAAAAATGCTACTTGTGAACATAGCCGAAGGTGTTGAGGAGTATTTTTGTTTTTGGTCATTTATTTTAACTTATACACAAGTCTTTTCCCTGGAAAGGATGTTCCTTAACATATTTCACAGGAAAAAAGTTTCACTTTCGTTTTATTGTGAGCCTGTAAAAGTGGCTTAATACCTCTGACCACGTTGTTGACAGCAGTGACCTGGGGGTCAGAAATGCTTCCTGGGGCGATCCCCATGCTGTCCCCATGTCATTTGAGCATGGTCACTATCGTTTTGGGCACTTGTTAGGCTTTTAAAAGACTGCCGGGGGTGCCACCACAAAAATGCTCGAGTCTCCCATAGACTAACATTGGGCTTGTTGCTCGGGTCGAGCACCCGAGTATCACGGCGAGCTCGACCCGAGCTTCGAGCACCCGAGCATTTTAGTGCTCGCTCAACACTAATAAACACCCTTTAAAAAAATTATGTGGGTGTTGCATCACTGACCACGGTCACCCTGGTGATATGGTGGTGGAGAATGAGGATGAGGAGAAGGAGAAGGAGGAGGACAAGAGCAAATAGCCAAAATCAGGAAGCGTATACCCATGTCTGGGTGTGAAGAGGTGCATGGGAATGCACCTCCCAAAAAAAGACACTGGATTTGAGTTTATGTTACTCTGCTATCATTCGGTGGTGTTGAGAAGTCTGGCCCAATCATACCCTTGTTCATTTTTATAAGAGTCAGCCTGTCAGAATTTTCAGTTGACAGGCGGGTATGCTTATTAGTTATAATTCCACCAGCGGCACTAAATAAAATGCTGGAGGCAGGGCAGGCCAGGACCTCCAAGGCGTAGAGAGCCAGTTCATTCCACATATCCAGCTAGGATACCCAATAATTATAAGCCACAGAGGAATCACGGAGGACGTTGGTACGGTCGGCAAGGTACTCCCTCAGCATCTTCCCAAACTTTGCACTCCTTCTGAGAGTACCCTGCACCTCAGGGCTTGTGCGATGGGCGGGGCTGAGTACATTCTCCCAGAACTTTGACAGTGTTCCCCTGCCTCTGTAGATGTGTCCACCTCAGGAACAAGAGATATAAAGTACTCCTTTTGGCGTGGGTCAAGAAGTGTCACCAACCAGTAATGACTGTCACCCAAAATTTTGAGAACGCGAGGGTCATGGGAAAGGCAGCGTAACATAAATTTAGCCATGCACGCCAGACTGCTAACAGGCAAGACTTCTGTGTCCTCACCAAGAGGATGATTGACCTTGCTCTTCTCCTCCTCCTCCTCCTCTCTGTCCTCTGGCCATCCACGCTGAACTAGCTCCTGTTCTTCCTCCTCCTCCTCTTCCTCATTGTCACCCAATCCACTTTGGAATGAGATGATCCTGGGCTGTGTGTAATCACCCTGTATGGTTCCTTACTCCATCTCATCGTGCTCTGCCTGTAATGCATCCTCTTTGATTGTGAGCAGATGGTGTTTCAGGAGACAGAGAAGCGGGATGGTGACACTAATTATGGCGTCATTGCCGCTCACCATCTTGGTGGAGTCCTCAAAGTTTTGGAGGATGGTACATATGTCTGACTTCCATGTCCACTCCAGAAGTCTTATGTGAGGAGTCTGAACTGAATACCGATGGCCTTGTTGATGCTCGTACTCAACAACTGCCCTCTTCTGCTTACAAATCCTTCCCAACATCTGCAGTGTAGAGTTCCAATGCGTGGGAACATCACATACCAGTCTGTGAGCCGGAAGCTGCAAACGCTGCTTAAACATGGCAAGGGCGGCGGAAGCTGTAGGTGACTTTCTAAAATGGACACACAGGAGGCATACTTTAACAAGCAGATCCGGCAGCTTCGGGTAGGGCTGGACCACGAGGTTAAGCACATGGGCCAGGCATGGTACGTGTGTGAGCTCGCCTTGCCCCAGAGCCGTCACCAGGTTCCGGCCATTGTCATAAACGACCATGCCTGGCTGTAGGTTCAGCGGTGTGAGCCACAGATGTGTCTGCACTTTCAGAGCTGTCCACAACTCTTCAGCATTGTGCGGTTTGTCAACTAAGCATATTAGCTTCAGCACAGTCTGTTGCTGCTTGGCCGAGGCAGTGCAGCAGTGCTTACAGCTTGTGACTGATGTGGTCATTTCGGAGATGGAGACTGAAGAGGAGAAGGAGCCTGAGGAGGATGAGGTGCAGGAGCTGTAGAGTGTGAGGTCAACCCTAATTGACATAGGGCCCGCAATCCTTGGCGTCGGGAGGACGTGTTCCATCCCAAGGTCCAACTGGATACCGGCTTCCACTATGTTAACCCACTGTGCCGTCAGCAAGATGTACCGTCCCTGCCCACAAGCACTTGTCCATGTTTCCATGGTTAGGTGGACTCTCCCAGTAACTGCGTTGTTGAGGGCATGGCTAATGTTTTGGGACACGTAATTTTGTAATGCAGGGATGGCTCACCGGGAGAAATAGTGTCGGCTGGAGACCGAGGAACAGCTGCTGCCATCAGGCTGCATAATGCTTCCTTCTCCATGAGCCTAAAGGGCAACATTTGAAGTGAAAGCAGTCACGAAATTTGGTAATTTAGAAGTGTGTCCTATGGGGCGTTGGCTGCGTATTTGCGCTTGTGTTCCAAGGACTGGGGTATGGACAACTGAGGAAAAGGACGTGGACGTGCTTCCTGATGCTGCTACTTGAGAGTGTGCAATGACAGCTGCAAGTCAGGAGGCATCTTCGCATGCACCATGGACAGGGGATTGGCTTGCATGCAAAACAGCGGAAGAAGCAGTGGTGCCACCCGCAGACACTGTTCCTGGACCCTGGGGTTCGGTCCACAAAGTCGGGTACTTTGCTGCCATGTGCCTGATCATGCTGTTGGTGGTCAGGCTGGTCGTTTTGCCACTTCTACTGATGCTTGCCTGGCAGGTGGTGCAAATGGCTTTTTTGGGGTTATCGGCAGAGTCTTTAAAAAACAATCAGACTCGGGAAGACCTAACAGTTGTCGGCCTTCTTTCTGTGGCCACCACACTGCTTCTTCCTGCCTGTTGAGGTGCTCTGCCTCTCACCCCTGTGTGCTGCTGTCCTCACGCTGCATATCCTCCTGCCCGGTTGGGTCAGTTACTATACCATCCACCACCTCGTCTTCCACTTCTGGACTCTGGTACTCCTTCTGACTTTCTGGCAATTGTGTCTCATCATCGTCCACCTCTTGTGACACTTTCCCTCTGTCGCCTTCATGTGACCGTAGCTGCTCAAATATTTGGTCATCGCTACATGCGATCTCCTCTTACCCTGCTTCAAGTGGATCGGGCGAGAGGCCCAAATCTATAAATAGAAAAGTGAACAGCTCTTCAGAGTGTCCAAGTGTGGGATCCGTTGTCTCTGGGCACTCGGCATGGTGGGACGAAGAAGGTTCAGGGTGAGGAATATGCGTTCCAGACTCACAGCTACTGAGCCTTGATCGTGTGGAAGACAAGGTGGTGGTGGTGGCTAAGTGACTGGAAGCATTATCTGCTATCCATCCAATAACCTTTTCACACTGCTCTGTGTTCAATAGTGGTGCTCTGCGGTCCCCTATTAATTGGGACAGGAAGGTTGAGCGAGAAGATGTGGGTGTTTGTTGTGGCACAATTTCAGCTTGCTCACGGCCTCGGCCTCTGCATGCATCATCATCACCATCACATAAAGTTCCCCATCCCTTGCCACGTGCCTTATATCTTCCACGCTCACTACAAATGACTAAATTTGGAACAAACTTATATGTGATCCGGGTGACGGATAAACCACAGTTTATAATACCTGGCCTGTAGGTAACTATTTTGAACAGCAAACTGGTGTCAATTGCTTCACTGACACACTGAAACAAATTTTTAATGGAGGTCGGAAATGGCATTATTTTCTGAAAACGTATATGTGATCCATGTGATGGAGAAACCACAGTTTTAAATACCTGGCCTGTAGGTAACTATTTTGAACAGCAAACTGGAGTCAATTGCTTCACTGACACACTGAAACAAATTTTTAATAGAGGACAGAAATGGCAGTAATTTCTGAAAACGTATATGTGATCCGTGTGACGGAGAAACCACAGTTTTAAATACCTGGCCTGTAGGTAACTAATTTGAACCGAAAACCATTGTCAAAAACTTTGCTGACACACTGAAAAAAAATTTGAATGGAGGCCAAAAATGGCAGTATTTTCAGCGCAATTATATGTGATCCGTGTGACTTACAAACCACAGTTTGTACCACAGTGGCGACTTTGCCAATCCTGGTGTTCTATGGCAAATGCCAAGCGTCCTGCACGGTGTTGGGCTGTGAGCACAACCCCCATCTGTGGACGACGGGCCCTCATACCACCCTCATGGAGTCGGTTTCTAACCGTTTGTGTAGACACATGCACATTTGTGGCCTGCTGGAGGTCATTTTGAAGGGCTCTGGCTGTGCTCCTCCTGTTCCTCCTTGCACAAAGGCGGAGGTAGCGGTCCTGCTGCTGGGTTGTTGCCCTCCTACGGCCCCCTCCACGTCTCCTGGTGTACTGGCCTGTCTCCTGGTAGCGCCTCCAGCCTCTGGACACTGTGCTGACAGACACAGCAAACCTTCTTGCCACAGTTCGCATTGTTGTGCCATCCTGGATGAGCTGCACTACCTGAGCAACTTCTGTGGGTTGTAGAGTCCATCTCATGCTACCATGAGTGTGAAAGAACAACCAACATTCAAAAGTGAACAAAACATCAGCCAAAAAGCAAGAAAGCATTAGTACTGAGATGTGGTCTGTGGTCCCCACCTGCAGAACCACTCCTTTATTGAGGGTGTCTTGACAATTGCCAATAATTTCCATCTATCGTCTATTCCATTTCCACAGCAGCATGTGAAATTGATTGTCAACAGTGTTGCTTCCTAAGTGGACAGTTTGATTTCACAGAAGTTTGATTTACTTGGAGTTATATTCTGTTGTTTAAGTGTTCCTTTTATTTTTTTATATATATATTGTAAGGCAGCGCTAGTCATCATACTGGGGGATACTCGTTGCACAGGGTAAATTAAGCACACGTGCAATGTCCTTCCGGTATTTTCTCAACTCAGCAGTTTATTATTGTCATAAACCGCAGTTCACACACATAATGTCCACGAGCCTTTCCAGTGGCAGCTATGCCCACTTGGCTCCAGGTAAACTATAACACTTGGCTTCATCAAACTATAACAATGTCCATATATCACAATGTCCATATAACGTACCGCTTTTACCTTTTGCAGTGTCTTAACGGTTCCAGGTTTAGTTTGCCACCACTTTCACTTTTAGGCTTCCCAGGTGGGGGTCTCCAGCCCTCGTACCTTCGAAGGCTACTGGTATGTTTTCACTCACATCCAGCCTGCGCCTTTCAGGACTCTTCACCAAGCCTCTGCCTTCCAAGGCCACTAGCATCCACTCACAGGATCCAGTCTCGGCCTTTCAGGCTGCCAGGCTTCACTCGGCCTCACTAGGCCTCACACGAACGGTGTCCCACACACATGGGGAACAGGCCTCATGCCTCTCTCAGAACACCTGTCTCCCAACAAGCAGGGTTTATATATCCATCCCGTACACACACACACACACTGACAGGACCTTGCTGATGTCACAGTCATGTGATCAGACAGACATTCTATGTGCGCATGACCTGTGACATGTGACCAGTCACCTGAGGGGGAAGGTACATGGTCAGGTAAAACACATCCTGGACCATTACCGTAATGCCAGCAAGTCGCTGCATTACAATATATATATATAAGACTTCTGTTTTTGCAGAGGCTGTCTACAGACGCAAATGCTGGATGTGTAAAGAGGGTTTTCTAAACATGGCGGTAAGCATGGTGAAATTTTCTAAATGCACATCATATAATTTGATGTTTGACTTACTTATTGCATTCCTGCAAAGCTGCTTGTAGCCTAAATTGATTTAGAATGTAGTACCCAGAGCAATAAAGGGGTAAATGGTAATTTCCCTTGTCCTTATTTGTTAAGGATATTAAAGCAAATCTGTCACCAGGTTTTTGGCACCTACTCTGAGAGCAGCATAACATAGAGACAGAGGCCAGTGATGTGTCACTTACATGTCTGCTTGCTCTAGTTTTAATAAAATCACAGTTTTATCAGCAGATTATCACTAGAGGACTAGTAAAGCTACTGCCAGGTAGTCCTCTATAACCATGAGCGCCATATTACCAAGCCACCTCCACTGATTGGCAGCCTGACTTTGCACAGTATACACAGAAAGGACAATGAAGTGGATGGGGTTATACAGAACTCAGAATTCAGAGGGATGATAGATCTACAGCAGAAAAAAAAGCAAATTTATACAAAATACAACACACAGCCCAGCAAGTGATACATCACTGGAATCAGGGTCTCTTCCGCTACATTATGCTGCTCCTAGATACCAACGCCCTGCTTACAGATTACATTTAAGGTTTATGTGCTTGCATAGCTCTGTGATGGTTGAGTAGTTTACCACTATTTTTATTGGGAATTTAAAATTGTGAAAGGATTATTGGAAGTGATCAATTAGAGTTTTCATGGTTTAATCAACCAGAATATTTTAGAATTTTTACTATATAAATCCCTTGACAATTTGCTCTTCATACTAGGAGAAACTCTGAGATGTCATATATTTCATATAATGGCAATGTAATACTTGAAAGTTCATATTGACCAGAGTGGAAATATACTTCAGAATTCAGTGAGCATACAATGGTCTCATGTAAGATGTAATTTACAGCATAGAATTACATTGCTTGCAAATATCCCATTACATTATCCAAAAAGTAATTTTAACCTCAGACCAGGTGCCCTTTTACAAGGACCAGTTGAGGTCTAAAATGGTAAATCTGTCTTTGAGCGAAGCTCGGAGCCCATGATTCTCTGTTTAAACAGTTCAAAACAATTTCCTACAAATAATTCTCTTAAAGCAATTCCAAACACAATGGGGCAAAACCATTTGTTTAAATTGTGGTATTTACTTTGTTTCTTGAAATTCAGTTTTCAGCTACATCATAAAGTGAAAACATGGCTTTTTTGTATGGCAGACCACGTACAAAATCAAGCTTTATATAGTTGTACTCAAATGAAAGGTACACTTTAAATGAATATTACTTTGTATAATAAATGATATGCTTGCCAGATCTATTCCCTAAAGTTTCCATGATATCCATGAGCAAACATTTCTCTTTAGATAGGTCACTACAGGCAAAATAATCCGAGAGCATATTTGAAGAACTTCTAAACAACTCCTAAAAGGTTTCTCTGCTTCCACACAGAAAGTAGAGAGCTCTGATCCCTTTTATCTATGCACTGGCTAAAAAAAAAAAAAAAAACATTTTTGATGTTCACTGTTAAACAACATAAATTAAGCATTCCTTGCTCTGTTGGAAACTAATAAACATTGCTAAATGCAAGGACAAAAGTTATTTTTCTTCCTTTTTATGGATACACCTGGTATAACAGATGTGCTCTTTAAAAACATGGATCACATTCAGCAAAGTAGTCACATTATTGTCCTTTTAAGAAACATATTTATTTAAGTATCCTAGTCTAGGTTTCAGGTTAGCATTCGTCTTAATGCTACTTTTATATATAAATGCGTGAAGTCAAATTTAAGTAAGTTATGCTATTTATTTATAAATTTTTATTCATATGCAAAAAAAACAGTCAACGGGATGAATATGTTATGTAATAATGTTAACAAGTATACCAAATTTTTGGGGGAAGAAAGAAGTCAAGCTAAAGCCACATTAGCATGTCAATAAAACGTACGCTTACTGATATTTTAAGATCTGCGTGTACGTTATTGTTACCAAATACAAGGAGTGATTGAAGTCTAGACATAAGAGGAGAGCATAAAAGTTTCCCTATAATCTTTACCAACTATAAATCTCTAAGACCCATAGAGCAGTTTCTAAGATTCCACAAAGGACATGAACTGTGTCCACATGAATTCATTTATGCACATAGTGCTATGTAAATATATAGTTTTAATTAAAGTGTGTTTGTTTATGTTCGCATAGTGATAATATTTTCCCAGTTTTAACAGTGTGCTTACAGATAAGATAATTATATATGACAGGGTTTATGGTTACAATAATTATGTTTGACAAGGGAAGCTTTATCTCACCCTTCCAATATGCCTTGGAGGATGAAGGTCAAATAAGTAAGCAGCCATCTGAGAAAAGTAGAGAAGATTAGACAAACCAGACTCTTGATTACCATTGGTTTTCATTCAGAATCATAGAAAAGATAACAGATTGATGATTGCAAATAAACAATAACTGTTCATTATATCACTAAATCACATCAAGAATATAATTGCTTAGAAATCTTTCTGAAATATAGCTGTTTTTTTATTTTGCTTCAAGTAGGTATTTCTGACCTCAGGAGGTATACACTATATGTAGACAATTATTTGAGACACATAGAGGAGCTTTTATATCATCCCATTCTAAATCCATTTGAATTAATTTGGAGTTGGTCCCCCCATTGCTGACGTAACAGCTTCCATTCTTCTGATAAGGGTTTCTACAAGATTTTGAGACACGTAGATTTGGAGTGTCTTTTGGAATTTTGTCCATTCGTTGTGACGTTAGACACTGATGTTGGATTAGAGAGCCTGGCTTGCAATATCCACTTTTTCCACTCCAAAGGTGGTGTTCGATGGGGTAGAGGTCAGGACTAGTGATGAGCGAGCTTCCTCCTACTGCTCGGTGCTCGTCCGAACATCTCACTGCAGGCAGGGGAACACTGTCAAAGTTCTGGGAGAATTTTCTCAGCCCCTCCCATCGCACAGGCCCTGAGGCGCGGGGTACTCTCAGAAGGAGTGCAAAGTTTGGGAAGATGCTGAGGGAGTACCTTGCCGACCGTACCAACGTCCTCCGTGATTACTCTGTGCCTTATAATTATTGGGTATCCAAGCTGGATACGTGGAATGAATTGGTTCTCTATGCCTTGGAGTTCTGGGCCTGCCCTATCCACAGCTACCACAAAAGAGTCCAACCTGTCATTGATGTTAGAGGGGGCAATACACGGTGTTAAAAACTGGGGTATGTGAACTTTTAATCAGGGTAATTTGGATGTTTTTGGTTGTCATTAAGATTTAAAAAGAGAAAACAGAGTAGTCTGACAATAATGGCTTCACCCAACCAATAACCATGAGTGTTGAAAAAGATTTTTTGTTATCATTCATATTCTCTGAAACAAGGACAAGAAAGAAAAAGTTCTGCCGGGATATGTAAACTTTTGAGCACCACTCTATGTATGTATTGTGGTAAAGCGACTTGCTCGGCTCTTCAGAGGCAGACACAGGACACACGGTTTGGGTTAACTTCCTGCTGGTTTATTCTGTGGCATAAACTCCAGCAGGGTCCCATAAAAATAAACAGACCCTCTCGGGTTAGCGGGAAAAACAAAAAGATAAGGTATGACACAGTCCAATAGTAAGTGAGGCTCTGCAGGTAGCACAGTGAAGTCTTCAGCAACACCAGTCCTCCGGTGTTGCTCTCTGGTTTCACCCAAACACAGCCTGGAGACTTCACTCTCCAGACCACAAACTCAAAAGAAACAAAGCTCACTGACCATTTAACTCTGCTCAGCCATACCCTGAGGGGAGGTAGGGGAATGACTTCCCTCCCATCTCTACATAAAACCACACCCTTTAAAAGAGTTAACCCCTAGCATATAACATGCTGGCAGAAAGTTTATTGGTTTTAGTTCACACAGGCTAGCAACCTGAATGACACATACCTCTCCTCATATATTATACCATTGACTCTGTCATATATTTCTCCCCTCTGCCCAAAGCCGGTGGTTTGGGCACCTTCCAGTACCAGACAGGGAATTCAAGACAGATCATCATCCTATGCTCTACGTGAAAATTGAAGTCTTGAAGAGCTAGGAACCATCAAGTTACCCTGGCATTTTTACCCCTCTTTTCCCTCAACCATCTCAATGGGGCATGGTCTGACACCAGCTTAAACTTCCAGCCTAGTAAGTAGTATCTTAGTGTATTGACGGCCCACTATTTGGCTAGACACTCTTTCTCTACTATTGCATGGTTCTTCTCGCATGACGAAAGATTTCTGCTCAGATAGAGAATGGTATGCTCTTCCCCATTTATCTCCTGAGAGGGTACAGCTCCTAGACCAATCTCTGATGCATCTGTCTGGACCACAAACCCTTTCTTAAAGTCTGGTGGGACCAGGACCGGCTGCTTACACAGTGCTAGCTTCATCTGTTGGAATGCGGTCTCTGTTTCCTCTGTCCACGTCTCCATGGTTGATCTGGTGCCTTTTAAGAGATCCATCAGCGGCATGGCCATCGTGGCAAAATTCAGGATAAACCGCCGGTAATATCCCACCATTCCCAGGAATGCTCTTACTTGCTTCTTGGAAAGCGGTTGCGGCCAAGTCTGGATTGCCTCCACTTTCTATACTTGCAGCTTTATTTCGCCTCTTCCGACGACATAGCCAAAATACCTGGCCTCCTCTTTTCCTACGGCACATTTTCTTGGATTTATGGTAAATCCCACTTTTTTTAGAGCATCCAGAATGGCCTGTAGATTAGGTAGGTGACTAGCCCAGTCTGCGCTATAGACTACGATGTCATCAAGGTAGGCTTCGGCATACATCTTATGTGGGGCTAGGATCCGATCCATAGCCCGCTGGAAGTTTGATGGGGCCCCCTGTAGTCCAAATGGCATCCGAGTGTATTGGAAGCACCCATCAGGTGTTGAGAAAGCCGTATTCTCCTTGGCCGTCTGGGACATGGACATCTGCCAGTGGCCCTTCATCAGGTCCAGAGTGGTGATGTACCTCGCCGGTGCAAGCCTCTCGCGGGGCATCGGGTACACATCACACTTGGACACCTTATTCAGCGGGCGGTAGTCATTACAAACCTCCACTCTCCATTGGGTTTTGGTATGAGCACAATTTGGCTCGACCACCCATTCTTTGACTCCCCTATCACCCCGAGGTCTAACATCCTCTTCACCTCAGCTGAGATCACCTCCCGGCTTGCTTCTGGAATCCGGTATGGCTTCAGATTCAGTCTTACATGTGGCTCTGTTAGCACGTCATTCTCTACCACCTGAGTATGCCCCTGAAACTCTGAGAACAGCTCCCAATTTTGCTGCAGCAATTCTCGACACTGCTGCTTCTGGGCCAGCGATAGTATCTGCTATAGTGACCTCCTCCACCTTGCCTTCGGGAGCGGCTCCCAGGCAAAGAGTTTCCACTGCTTCCCGATCCCGCCACGGCTTGAGCAAGTTCACATGGTATATTTGATGCGGCTTTCTTTGGCCAGGTTGTTGGACTTTATAATTAACCTCTCTGACTTTCTACACCACCTCGTACGGACTTTGCCATTTGGCCAGAAACTTGCTCTCGACTGTAGGGATTAGCACCAAAATACGGTCCACTGGCTGGAACTGCCTCAGCCTCGCCAATAAGTTATAGACCCTTGCCTGGGATTCCTGTGCCTGGAGGAGATGCGCTTTCACGATCGGCATCACTCTCGCTATCCTTTCCTGCATCTGGGTGACATGTTCAATGACGCTCTGGTGTGGCATAACCTCGGCTTACCAGGTTTCCTTAGCGATGTTCAGCAGCCCTCGTGGATGTTGTCCAGACAGAGGTTCAAACGAAGAAAAGCCGGTAGAGGCTTGCGGAACCTCCCTTACCGAGAAGAGCAGGAATGGCAGGAGGTAGTCCCAGTCACGTCCATCCTTCTCTATGACTTTCTTGAGCATCGCTTTCAGGGTCTTATTAAAGCGCTCTACTAAGCTGTCTGTCTGCGGATGGTAAACAGATGTTCACAGCTGGGTAATCTGAAGGACCTTGCACAGCTCCTTCATTACCTTGCTCATGAATGGGGTCCCTTGATCCGTTAGGATTTCCTTCGGCAGCCTGGTCCTGGCAAATATATGAACCAGTTCCCTGGCTATCATTTTCTCAAAGAGTTCCCTAGCGTACCGCTTCTGGATGCTAGGTCACATAGTCTATGATTACTAGAATGTATTTGTGGCCTCAGGCTGATTTGACTAAGGGCCCTCTTAGATCCATAGCAATCCTCTCAAAGGGGACCTCTATCACTGGTAGTGGAACTAGCAGACTACGGAAGTGGGAGGAGGGAGCGGTTATTTGGCAGGTGGGACAGGACCTACAATAGTTCAGAATTTCTCGGTAACACCCTGGCCAATAAAACTTTCTTAGTATCCTCTCTTGAGTTTTCTCAATCCCTAGGTGTCCCTCCAGAACATGTGAATGGGCCATGTCTAGCACCCTCCGTCTATATGGCCCTGGGACTAGCAGCTGTTCCACTATCTCACCGCCCCTTAGTTTGGCCACCCTATATAACAACTCCCCTGAACTGCAGGGAACCTGGTGTCGGCCCCCAGCTTTTGGGCAACCCCATTACATACAGTAGACTGGTCAAACGCCCCCTTTAAGGTCAGGTCCCCAACTTGAGCAGTCCCAAAGTTCTCTCCGGACACATCTAACTCAGGGAGGTCGGCCTCCTCGGTTACTGTCTCGCCTTCATCGCTGGCAAGGACACACAGTGGGAACTCATCCACTTGAGAGTTTGTTGGGGGTTCCTCTCCAGGGACCTGGCTTTTTCTTACTCTACTTAGTCTGGTTCAATTCCCACACAAGTCCCAAAACAAAGAAACAAAGAAAAATCACGGCCCAGTATGACTGGATGTATCAGGTCCTTAACCACCTCAACCTCGTGGGACTGGGCACCACAGTCTGTTCCCACTGTCACTATGGCCACGGGTTAGTCCTTGGTGTCCCCTTGGATGCATCAAATGCCCACAGTTTTGGAAGGGACCAACTGGTGGGGAAGGGTAGCTCTGATTAAAGTCACCAGACTTCTAGAGTCTAACAGCCCAAGCACCTTTACTCCATTTATGGACACGGCACATGCCTACGGCCCCTCGCCGGGTCAACAGTCCACACTGTAGGCTGGATACACATAATAGGAACCTCGTCTGCTTAGGCTACAGTCCATGGGTTCAAGGGACATTAGACACTGCTCGGCTAAGTGTTCAGGGTTGTGACACCACCAGCAGACTATATCCTTAACAATAGTCCTTGCGGCACATTCAGTGGAAGTAGGACACCCCCAGTGGTGGCTCTAAACCCCTTCCATGGTGAACTTGCCCCCTTTTGGCTACCCCAGTACGAAACAGTGATTATATCCAGTTTCCCGAGGGATTTCTCCACCACCTGGTACCTCTCTATCAGGCCAAAGAAGTCATCTGCGTTCTGGGGATCACCCTGGGCAACCCAAGTCTGTACCGATTTGAGAAGGGAGAGCATGAATCTATCAATCACCACCCGCTCGACCATCTGGGCCAAAGTGGAGGACTCTGGCTGCAACCACTTCTGAACAAGATGCATTAGGTCAATCATCTGCGAATGAGGGGGTTTGTCACTGGCGTATGCCCAGTGGTGGACTCGTTGGGCTCTCACCGCCATATTCACTCCCAGGCATGCTAAGATCTCTGTCTTTAGCTTGGCATATTCCTTGGCATCCTGCAGTGCAAAGTCGTAATATGCCTTTTGAAGTTCACCTAACAAATATGGCACCAGAACCTCTGCCCACTGTTCTGGTGGAAGTCTCTCCTGATCAGCCACCCTCTCAAAAACTGTCAGAAAGGCTTCTACATCATCCCCAGGGGTCATCTTCTGCATGACCCGTCTTACTGCCTTCCTGACATGTGAGTCATTAGCCGGCCCTGGGGGTGGGGCAGTCGCTCTGCCATGGATGGCATCCACCAGAAGCTGTATCTTATGTTGCTGCTTCTTCTGGTGCTGCTGCTGTGCCTTTTTCTGAAACTGGATCTGTTGTAGTAACAGTTTTGTCATCTCTTGTTGAGCTTGCTGCTGCTGCAGGATCTGCTGCTGCTGTAGCTCCCGGTGTTGCAGGTGCTGCCGATGTTGCTGCTGCTGGCTCTGGACTAAATGCTTAATAAGCTCCTCCATGTTGACGGACATCTCTGGCTGGCTGACGGCCTTCACCAGGACATCCATCGTCCTCTGTGGCAGGTACATGTGTTCCTGGATCTTTGCCAGCACTCTCACACCAACTGTGGTAAAGTGACTTTCTCAGCTCTCCAGAGGCAGACACAGGACACATGGTTTGGGTTAACGTCCTGCTGGTTTATTCAGTGGCATAAACTCCAGCACTGTCCTATAAAAATAAAAGACCCTCTCGGGGTTAACGGGAAAAATAAAAAGATAAGGTAAGACAGAGTCCAATAGCAAGCGAGGCTCTTCCCGCTGCAGGTAGCACAGTGAAGTCTTCAGCAACACCAGTCCTCTGGTGTTGCTCTCTGGTTTCACCCAAACACAGACTGGAGACTTCACTCTCCAGCCCACACACTCCAGACAAACAAAGCTGACTGACCATTTAACCCTGCTCAGCCACACCCTGAGGGGAGGTAGGGGAATGATTTCCCTCCCATCTCTATGTCATTCCCTTAAGACCACACCTTTTAAAAGAGTTAACCCCCAGCATAAAACATGCTGGCAGACAGTTTATTGGTTTTAGTTCACACAGGCTAGCAACCTGCGTGACACATACCTCCCCTCATATATTATACCAGTGACTCTGTCACAGTATATATATATATACACTGCTCAAAAAAATAAAGGGAACACTCAAATAACACATCCTAGATCTGAATAAATGAAATATTCTCATTGAATACTTTGTTCTATACAAAGTTGAATGTGCTGGCAACAAAATCACACAAAAATGATCAATGGAAATCAAATTTATTAACCAAAGGAGGCCTGGATTTCGAGTCACCCCCAAAATTAAAGTGGAAAAACACACTACAGGCTGATCCAACTTTGATGTAATGTCCTTAAAACAAGTCAAAATGAGGCTCAGTATTGTGTGTGGCCTCCACATGCCTGTATTACCTCCCTACAATGCCTGGGCATGCTCCTGATGAGGTTGCAGATGGGCTCCTGTGGGATCTCCTCCCAGACCTGAACTAAAGCATCCACCAACTCCTGGACAGTTTGTGGTGCAACTTGACGTTGGTGGATGGAGCGAGACATGATGTACAAGATGTGCTTAATCGGATTCAGGTCTGAGGAACGGGCGGGCCAGTCCATAGCTTCAAAGCCTTCATCTTGCAGGAACTGCTGACACACTCCAGCCACATGAGGTCTGGCATTGTCCTGCATTAGGAGGAACCCAGGGCCAACTGCACCAGCATATGGTCTCACAAGGGGTCTGAGGATCTCATCTCGGTACCTAATGGCAGTCAGGCTACCTCTGGCGAGCACATGGAGGGCTGTGCGGCCCTCCAAAGAAATACCACCCCCAACCATTACTGACCCACTGCCAAACCAGTCAGGTTGAAGGATGTTGCAGGCAGCAGATCATTCTCCACGGCGTCTCCAGACTCTGTCACGTCTGTCACAAGTGCTCAGTGTGAACCTGCTTTCATCTATGGAGAGCACAGGGCGCCAGTGGTGACTTTGCCAATCCTGGTGTTCTATGGCAAATGCCAAGCGTCCTGCACGGTGTTGGGCTATGAGCACAACCCCCATCTGTGGATGTTGGGCCCTCATACCACCCTCATGGAGTCGGTTTCAAAACGCTTGTGCAGAGACATGCACATTTGTGGCCTGCTGGAGATCATTTTGCAGGGCTCTGGCAGTGCTTGTCCTTTTCCTCCTTGCACAAAGGAGGAGGTAACGGTCCTGTTGCTGGGTTGTTGCCCTCCTCCATGCTCTGGACACTGTGCTTTCAGACTCAGCTACACTTCTTGCCACAGCTCGCACTGATGTGCCATCCTAGATGAACTGCACCACCTGAGCAACTTCTGTGGGTTGTACTGTAGACACCGCCTCATGCTACTGTACCTCTAGGGGTGAGAGCAATGGCAAAATGAAAAAGTGACCAAAACAACAACCAAAAAGGATGAGAACAGAGAAATGGTCGGTGGTCACCACCTGCCGAACCACTCCTTTATAGGGGGTATCTTGCTAAGTTCCTATCATTTCTACCAGTTGTCTGTTCCATTTTGCACAACAGCAGGAGAAATTCACAATCAGTGCTGCTTCATAATTGGACAGGTAGATTTCACAGAAGTGTTATTGACTTGAAGTTACATTGTGTTGTTTAAGTGTTCCTTTTATTTTTTGAGCTGTGTATATACAGTACAGACCAGAAGTTTGGACACACCTTCTCACTTAGAGATTTTTCTGTATTTTCTTGACTATGAAAATTGTACATTCACACTGAAGGCATCAAAACTATGAATTAACACACGTGGAATTATATACTTAACAAAAAAGTGTGAAACAACTGAAAATATGTCTTATATTCTACGTTCTTCAAAGTAGCCACCTTTCGCTTTGATGACTGCTTTGCACACTCTTGCCATTCTCTTGATGAGCTTCAAGAGGTAGTCACCGGAAATGGTCTTCCAACAATCTTGAAGGGGTTCCCAGCGAGATGCTTAGCACTTGTTGGCCCTTTTGCCTTCACTCTGCAGTCCAGCTCACCCCAAACCATCTCGATTGGGTTCAGGTCTGGTGACTGTGGAGGCCAGGTCATCTGGCATAGCACCCCATCACTCTCCTTCTTGGTAAAATAGCCCTTACACAGCCTGGAGGTGTGTTTGGGATCATTGTCCTGTTGAAAAATAAATGATGGTCCTACTAAACGCAAAGCAGATGGAACAGCATGCCGCTGCAAGATGCTGTGGTAGCCATGCTGGTTCAGTATGCCTTCAATTTTGAATAAATCCCCAACTACTGAGGATAAGTTTATCCGAGTCACCAGCCTCTGAAATCACAGGTTAACAGCAGCTCAGATTAGAGACCAGGTCAATGCCACACAGAGTTCTAGCAGCAGACACATCTCTACAACAACTGTTAATAGGAGACTTTGTGCAGCAGGCCTTCATGGTAAAATAGCTGCTAGGAAACCACTGCTAAGGATAGGCAACAAGCAGAAGAGACTTGTTTGGGCTAAAGAACACAAGGAATGGACATTAGACTAGTGGAAATCTGTGCTTTGGTCTGATGAGTCCAAATTTGAGATCTTTGGTTCCAACCACCATGTCTTTGTGAGACGCAGAAAAGGTGAACGGATGGACTCTACATGCCTGGTTCCCACCATGAAGCATGGAGGAGGAGGTGTGATGGTGTAGGGGTGCTTTGCTGGTGACACTGTTGGGGATTTATTCAAAATTGAAGGCATACTGAACCAGCATGGCTACCACAGCATCTTGCATCGGCATGCTATTCCATCCAGTTTGCGTTTAGTTTGACCCTCATTTATTTTTCAACAGGACAATGAACCCAAACACACCTCCAGGCTGTGTAAGGGCTATTTTACCAAGAAGGAGATTGATGGGGTGCTACGCCAGATGACCTGGCCTCCACAGTCACCAGACCTGAAACCAATCGAGATGGTTTGGGGTGAGCTGAACCGCAGAGAGAAGGCAAAAAGGCCAACAAGTGCTAAGCATCTCTGGGAACTCCTTCAAGATTGTTGGAAGACCATTTCTGGTGACTACCTCTTGAAGCTCATCAAGAGAATGCCAAGAGTGTGCAAAGCAGTCATCAAAGCAAAAGGTGGCTACTTTGAAGAACCTAGAATATAAGACATATTTTCAGTTGTTTCACACTTTTTTGTTAAGCATATAATTCCACATGTGTTAATTCATAGTTCTGATGCCTTCAGTGTGAATGTACAATTTTCATAGTCAAGAAAATACAGAAAAATCTTTAAATGAGAAGGTGTGTCCAAACTTTTGGTCTCTACTGTATATATATATATATATATATATATATATAATGTACATATACTGTATATACACACATATAAACTATTTAATTTTTAGATGAAAAAAAACAGGTAGCTGGCAATAATAGTTGGGGTCATGCATCTATTGTCCTAAAATCTACATGTTGTGAATTATGGGGAAGTCAAATGGATGGCTTATGTTCAAATAAACATTCAAATTAAAGTTATGTAATGTGTTTGGTCACCTTGAGGAGATTATCTAAGGATAGAAGAAATTTATTTTTCTTCCAGAAACAGAGGGCTCATTACTATGAGTTGTGTCTGTTATTGTAGCTCAGCTCTCTTATTGTAGCTCAGTCATTTAAATAGGCCATAATGTTATACACCAACCATGGACAAGAGTGAAGAAATATATGAAAAAAATGAGAAACTCTTTTTTCTAAAACCAGACAGAGCTTTCCACAAGGTAACAGCAATGTTTCATAATTTTTCAAGGGTGGAAAACATAATTTTAAATGGCCTTATCTGAAGACAGTGAAAATACTATCCTAATTCTCCACAAACAAAAGCTGGTAATGCATAATTCATCCCTGTTCATGAAGCAACAATATATCTAGCAAAGCTTCACAATAAACTGATATAATCAGTATGAGTGTTATTTTTTCCTCTGAAATGGCTTCTTTGCAAATTTATGATATAAAATTGAGTGACAGTATATTCTTATAATTAACATTATATATGGTTTATACTAAGTTTGAAAAAAAACAAAGGATGTAAAAATATATATAAAAAAATATGACAATAATAAAGTTTTCAAGATTGCAAAAGTTTTGTCCTTAGGCACACAGCTTATTGAACGTCTAGAGATTTGAACTTAGTAATGAATGGGAGCTGGCAATATGTTCTTATTTGTTTGTTTTTTCATGTTTTGTCAGAGACATGAGCACATTACATTTCTTTCTGCATACTTCAAGTTGTATTTTGGAAAATCAAATACATGAAAAATAGACAAAACACAGTAATCTATTTTTTATTACTAAAAGAGCGTGTGGAAACACTAGAGAAAGATAGTAGATCTGAGAGACAGGCGAACGGTGATAGCTATAAAAGATATTCTTAGAAGTGATATACCCACAATTCAAGTGACTGGCAGTTTTCCAAATCTTTATTTCTAGGTCTTAAAAATGATATGTGTGTAGGCATCACAAAAAGGGTTTTATGTTGAAAATCACTATAACTAAGGACAGATGCGATTGGAATCTGGAAGGGGACATTCATCTTGACTTAAGTAAAATTGTTACAAGTTGTGTTCTTAGGGTGTTTTGAACTTAGAAAGGTTTAACATAAAGAAAATATTCACCATTATTTCCAGGCATTTTCAGTGTTAGAAAGGTTCATGTGACATATTTTCCAAAGAAAAATAGACACACAAGAAAAGAATGAATATATTTAAGATAACTGCGTTTTTGTAAAATGTGTAATCCCTTGTATTACTGGTATAATAGCGTTCAAGGAAAAAACTATTGAATGTGCTATAGCAGTTTGCGCTAAGGGGCTTATTCAAGATGATTGAACATAAGTTCAAGCAAATCTTAAATAAGCCCTGACTTTCACAGATTTCATAAAATGTCTCTGGGTTAGATTTATATACAACTTGGAAGATTACCAAATACCTTTCAGTCATTTTTTCTTCTCACACAATGCAGTTTAGGCATTTTGCTTGGCTTTTGTATGGACTTTTACTATTAGACATGGCTTTAGAAGATAGAACTTTTAATTTCTTCAATAATTATTGAAGGGATAGAGTAAGATTAGAGTTTTAAAATGCCACTACCTGTGGAGAAGCTGTTTACGAGTTGAAAATAGAAATTCTTCTCTAGTTATTTAGGATTTTCTCATACTAGTCAAAACATATCAAACCACCCCCTCACCCAAAAAAAAAATCTAACCCCACTTACGGAGTCCTGGGGTCCTGACTCATGTGTTGTTCTCCTCTCTTTACAATATGTCATCCAATTGATATATGCTGTGAGCTTAGTTATTTACATATTTATTACACTATTTCTATTAATTCATTGAAATTACTTTATATCTGTCTGCTATAACTTCTATGTATATACTAATTTTATAGAGAATATAATACTACTACTTGTTTAATACCCCCTTTTCTGATACATGTGTCATGACCTTTCTTTATCGTATTGCCCCCACAATTTTAGTATATGTTTTTTATCTTCATCTATCAATAAAATAATATTTTATATATAGATATCTATAATATATAGATATAGAGCAAGATAAAAAACAGCACAAGCAAAGAGTTAGGTGCAGATCTCCCTAGGTACATACCAGTCCTGTAATATAATCCAAAAGGTATGGAGGCAGCACACAAAAAATGAAAAAAGTTGATAATGTTTAATAGCCCATGTGGCAACGTTTTGGTCCCATTTTGTGGACCTTTTTCAAGCGAATACAAGGAGCATGTGCAAAATATTTAAGGCACCCCAATTACATAGATAATCAGCAGCAATTATGAATAAAATATAGATAGATATATTATGATATTTTCTTGCTCTTATTGTGGCTATTCACTCCTTCCCTCTTTGTGTAGTATAGCATTATTCTTTGTGTATACCTACTTAGTTTAATGGTACACATACTTGCTCATATTGAGGTGTATTTTTGTTGCTAAAAATTTTGGATCCACAAGTAGTAGCAGAACCGTCGGATCTAGATACAGGCTACAATTGTCCTCCTCTTTTATCTCCATTAATTATATGATTGAGAAGGCAGCAGACAATATTGTGGCCTATATGGCTCATCTCTCTTATCAATCTTAGCAAGATTATGTTAACTTTGACTCTGACATTGTGAGTTTGAGCCAGTAGTCAGAACTCGATGTACACCATCATAAAACAAGGAAATCTACCCTTCACCTGGAAAAAAGTAACCACAAACATGAAAATGCTGCCAAAAAAACCTCACAGCTAAAATAAGTCATAAAGCCATTGCTTTTTCTTTGGTCATTCTGTCTGTGTCCTCATGCTTTCCATTACTTATCCACTGTACAAGCAAATACTAAACCTATTGCTACTCCCAAAAAAGGGATAATCTTTGGCCAACTTATATAAAAAAGCCACAGTTGATGTGTATACACTGTGTTCCAAATTATTATGCAAATAATATTTTCTCAGATTTTCCCAAATGACCTATATGAATTGCAGTTATTGTAATTTTCCAGTCAAATAACTATTAGAGTACAATTGAAAGGTTTTTGCACAAACTGCCTATGATAACAGTATATTTTAAAAAAAATTAAAAAAAACTGCACTCAAAATGCATGTTTCAAATTATTATGCACAGCAGAGTTTTCAAACTTTTCATTTTAATAAAGAACAAAAAAATGGTCATTTTTGAAATTATAAGCATTAGCAGGTTATTACAAACTGAAATCAAACAGTTTTCAACTCAAAACTTTATTCTAGGTGATGTTACATTTGCACATAGGACCCCTTGTTCGAAAGGAGCTTCTGAACTCTCTCGTCCATTGAATTTGTTCCATCTGCTGTATCGTAATTTGAAAATGTATGTATGTGTAAATCTGCACAGACCAAAAGGACCTAGATAAATTGATAAATAGTAGTAGATGCAATATATAGTCCAAAATGAGATTATAACTCCTTTATTTTACTCAAAAAATGGCTGGAGATTAGTATAAAAGGCTATCGGTCATTTTTGACTGAACAGTACAAGTGTAAAAAAAAACCTGCATAAAGAATATTTTAAAAAATATCAAATTTCAAATCCGTTCATTTTTGACCGAATAGAACAGCAAGGTTAACTAAAAATTTCCTTGAGTTTGCAATTTGAATGCCAAAGTATCTTTTTGAAGTTTACCAATAGTTATCATTTGTTTACTCATAGACATACTGTATATTAAAATTACTTTGACATTACTAAGTCTGTCTTAAATTTAAAAAGTGGGAAAGGGTATGGAAATAGTCTTAAGGACCTTAGTGTGTCATACTCATCTTTTCAGGGAAATTTGAGGGTTCAGAATACTTTTGATTCGAGTTTGACTAAATTCGCTTCTTATCAAATTTTTGAGTTGAATCTGATAAGTTGAATTAACATTGAATTTTGGGAAATTCTCTCATCTTTTGTGATGATCACATTGAGATGCTCTTCTAACTTTATAAAATATATATCAAAAATGTTCCTCTAATAGCAGCTGTTCAAATAGAAGCGATTTTATTTTTTGTATTGATATTGCAAATCTTGTTTTATACAATAATATATTTATTTTCTTCATCGGCTGTATTTTTTAAGATTTTGAATAAAAAGTAAAGGTATTCAAAAAGGAAAAAATTGCTGTGTGAGAGGATAAAGTTCGATTTGATTTTTTTGAAATTTGTGACTTAATGCAAATTTTACCATTATTAGATTTGATTTGTGGTTCACAAAAATCCCAAAACTTACCAAGCACCATTTTCCACACTGCTGAAGCATCAGACAGCGAGCTTATGTCATTTTGCATTACCACATGAGCTTTCCCATATTGATCTGCAGCTATAACATCTTACAGATTGTCATACCTTGTACAGTGGTGGTCAGTATCTGGACTATCACAGATAAGCAGTTCCCAGCAAAACACAGTTTGTACGGCAGAGTCATTTTCCATCTCAAAAGTCACTGGGTCTCTCTTTTCCGTAGACTTTAAGCTCTTATATTCAGCAAGATTTTCTCTCTCTCTCTCTTGCCTACAGAGTATCAGCTCTTATGATTAGTAGGGTCCTCTCTCTCTCTTCTGTAGTGTACAGTGTAAGCTCTTTTGGTCAGCAGGATTCTATCTCTCCTGTAGAGTGTGAGCTCTTATGGTCAGCAAGTTCCTCGCGCTCTCTCTCTTGTAGAGTGTCAACTCTTATGATCCGTAGGGTCCTCTTTCTCTTATAGAGTGCAAACTGTTATGGTCAGCAGGGTTTTCTCTTTGTTACACATGTATTTCCAAGCAAATACAAGCTTTCCAGTATTGACACTGTCGTGAATTAAATTTTGGGGAAAAATTTGGCTTAGTTGATGAATTCAAATTTCAAAAGATCCGTTCATCTCTAATAACCAGGATGAGATGCATAGTTAATCAAAATGATTTACATCTTTTTGATCTGCTCTATTCCACTGCTTACTATGCTTACAATTTGAAATGAGTGGATCTTTTGTTATTCAAATTTGCCCAGTTTTACGAATTTTCACCAAAAATTGATTTGGGGATGTTAATATTGCCATCATTGTTTGCACTGTTTGAAGAATAAAAAAAACAAAGGCTGTTATTATGCTTATGTTAATGTCATACATCTCAGATAAATTAATTCACAGTTACACTGAGTGACTATACAGCTACAGCATTTCAGTATATCACTTGAATTTTTGGATTATTTTTCAAAGACTCAGACAACCACTTTCATTCTTAATGTGATTCAGCACTGTATTTGTACTTTTTTTGTCCTATGTGGAATGATTCATGTGTTCTGACCTTTTATCTCTACACTGTAGACACTGTAGAAGCATAAGGTGGCACTCCTTAGCCAGCCCCCATCTTTAATACTGGCAGTGACGGACCCTGTGATTGCCTGCGCCATAACCATGTATCACCACAACTGCAGGGAATTCTCTCATTTGCTGCTGCTTCCACTGTGTGTGAAATGCGCTGGGCATTTTTTTTGCTGATCTTCACAAATCCAATGGCAAAGTGTTTGAATTCATGAGGACCTAAAAATTTCAGGAAATTTGACTTAAAGTTGATCCCCTGCAGATTGATTTACTCATTTACTTACAATGCTAATACTATGTTAATATAGTTATTCAGTACCTGGAAGCATTGTTTTGTCCCCAGCAATTACCCACTAACACCAATAACCCACCAGCACCATGAGCTATCTGATTTTATGCTAAGCAACTTTGGGGCACTAAATCAGTACTTGGGGCTTGTGCTCCAAGTGCTCAGCATCAAAATACGATGTACCTCTTGCCCTTTGAAAATAGCCGTTCACGAAGGTTTACGTAGTATAAGGGGGCAACTCCATTGATAGTATTTAAAAGGATTTTCCAACAAACAAAAGTTCATTTTAAAAAATGGCTGTGTCCTGGGCAGGGGAGGAAGCAGAAGACAATACAGACATTACAGCAGGGGATCACAGAGGATTCATTTTGTGAGGTAAAAGATTTCACTGCCTGTTTTTAAATAATATTTTACCTCACAAAATGAATCCTCTGCGATCCCCTGCAGTAATATGTGTACAGTCTTTTGCTTCCTCCCCTGCCCAGGAGCTGTGGTATGATCAGACCATGTTCCGTACACGGTCAGACACAGACAATTTTTAAAAACTTTTGTTAGTGGGAAAACCCCTTTAAATCATGCTGCATTCTTTCATTTTAATTCAGTCAGTTACATACAATTCGGGAAAATAAAGCATACAACTTAAACACTAAAGTTCTAGTTCTTGTGCAATGACAAAAATAGAACAATCTCCAAACTAAAACGAGAAACATTAAATTGACATTCTATAGTTAGTAACGGTCTCTCTAATTTATAAAAAAGTGGGTCATATATCTTATAACAGACAATGATAAATGTTCATAAAAGATAGCTACAAAGAATCATTTCCAATGCTATGACACAGATTCAATGAGCTGTAATGAAGTGTAAAAAAATATCCTATATTCTGTGTTTCATTTGTTCTAGTATGGTTTGAACATGTTCTTTAAGGTTGCATTATGTGCAGCATGTTAGCAACAGAGCGTAACTGTATTGGTGACCTAGTTTCAAAGTGCTTACTGCCATAGTAAGAAACTTCACCTAAAATCCTGGATTTGTGCATGCTAGCAAATCAGTTAGACATAGATGAAAGAGTAACAGCTTGGCTCACACTATATCACTAATGCCAGTGGCAAGACTTCATTGGTGCACTGCCCCTTGACAACAGCTTTCAATGTTGTATTTCATGGGGATTTTATTTAAGTTAGCAGATAATTTCACTACAGGAAAAAAAATGTTCCACATCTGAATTAATAATTAACTGTATGTAAATGTTTCAATTGCCAACAAAGCATTATTATTTTCTCCATGTGAAATGAAATAATTATTTAAATCAAATAAAGGAATATACATAGTTATGAGTTTGTTTCTGGCATTGTATGTTTTATATTATTAGATAGGGCTGTCAATTGTATTGGGTTTCTTTGTCTTCTAGAAACATTGCTATGCTTTATCATTGCCTATAGGTAAGGGTACTCCAAAGTTGTGCTTATCTGCACGTTTGTGATTCCCATCGGGGCTTGCATCCAACCTGCCCCCGCAAAAGGGGATTTGAACGAATGTGTCGACGGGCACTATAATGGTGCCGGCAGGGAGACTGAACCCACGCCAGCCGCGCCTTTATGACTGAAAGCCAGAGGCTTCCAGAAGTAATAAAGTTCTTTTACTGGCTTTAGAACAGTATTAACCTGCAGATTAATAGCATTTTTTTACATGACAGGTTTACTTTAATGCAAAGTAGAAGGAAAAGATGAAAAAAATATTTTGTTTACTTAAATGTTGACTGTGAGAGCAAGATTTATATTTTATCTATCTTGACTTTATTTTGGATATTCTCTTCTCCTTTTCAAGATAAAGTTTGAGCCAGTATGTGTGTTTTGAGATAAGGAGTCTTAAGAAAGTCTTTGTCTAACAAACTTACAGAAAACATAGGATAGTGTAAGAAACGGAACTACGTGAGAGACATACCTAGACTCTTCTGATGGGTGTAGACAGAATTAACTTTATCCAATTAGATGCATATATGCTAATACTAGCACATATTTAGAGGTAAGCTGAGCCAATTATATTGTTACCATGTATGATTATTAAATACCTATATGAAATGATGTCATGCTGATAATAAAGAGAGATCTGCCCTGATGCTCAATGTATCAGCATGGCTCTTCTGTGCACATATTTGGATTTTACATTTTAATTTGGAAAAGGCACAACATCTTAGAACATCCCACATTATGTAGTGGTGAAAAAAACATGTACATTGAACAGGAAACCACTAATGCAAGAGACTGCTTACTCAACCATTTTTTTGGACCCCAGACAGATGGATAACTCGGTACAACTGCAGCAATTGGTAAGAAGCTTTATTCTTACACTACCTGAATTTGTCCCTCTGTTCTGGTGGTTTCGGTGTGTGTTGGATAAGTATGTTGCTGGTCATTTGATCTGTTCATAGTGAGTGGGTCCATTTTGGTTAGACAATGAACACTGATGAGACCTTGTGTACAGTGTTGAATTCCTGTGTTGTATGTTGTATGGGGAGTGTGGATTTGATATTTTACTGGTCATCTGTATGTGGGGTTGGATTGTAGCAATTAGTTGATTGTACCTGGTGGAGCCGACGTTGGTGATTGTCGGCAGCAGCCTCTCATATTGCGAAGAAAGCCAAATGTTCTGGGTCCTAGACGTAAGGGCCAATGTTTTTTGTCTGATTATATAATATATATATATATATATATATATATATATATATATATAAATCAGCCATGCAGTGACAGAGCAGGAAACCATAGTGAGTATGGCAAGAGCCCCCGTCGGTTTGCCTCTTTAGTCCTGTATCCCTATTTTTAAAGAAACAGAAAGAAACAAAAGAAATTTGTGCAGAAAATGCATAGGTTTTGTTCAGTGTCTGGATGTCCACTGGGTGGCAGATTTGATGAAGGTTTATGTAAAGCGTATTGAAGGAGCATCGTGGTTTTTTAAATGATGCTAGCTTATTAGACCAGGCTGAGATTTGGTGGAAAACCTCTAAATTTGTGACTAGAGGCGAGTTGTTGGAAGAAAAACATGGTGATAAGTTTTTGTATGTTAAAGTATGTAAGAAAGATGGGGTTGATCTCCCTGCAGATCGCAGCTTGGCTCGACTCCATTACATTGTCCCTGAAGGATGAATATGTTGTGTATGTAGGAATTAGAATCTAGATTGGATCGAGAGTCGAGACCTGTCATGTATGAGGTTCCCCCTGTTGGCACATAGAAGCCATGAAACCTCCTACTCCTAAGACAGGATTGTACCCTTTTGTTATCACCCCACAATCCATTTGCATAGTGTGGCCCCTTCCTGGACAGTGCCCCAAATGCTACGCCCCCATAAGTCTCTGCCATGCCCTAAATGAATATCATGCCTGCACTGAGTGGGACCAACGCCCCTTCAGGACCTGCACTGCCCCAGCTCCTCCCCTGACACAACCCAAATAGATGCAGCAGTTATACATTAGTCTTTTGCTGCCATCTGAGACTCCATAGGACAATTACTAAGTCAGGGTGGGCAGCTCACCTCATCCCCCCCTGCTGCTCACCCACAGCTCTCGCCCAGACTGCTACCACCAGACCTCACACCTCAGTCTAGGGGACCCGATACTGTAGAGCCCCAGGAGGGTGTATGGGGTCCCTGGAATCCTAGTGAAATGCTGGCTATTATGAGTAGAATGCCAGACCCTGAAATGTTTCCCATGCCATTTGTTAGAGAGGTAGAGAAAATTAGAAATGCCTTCTCCTGTTGTTGGTGGGATTTAGAGGACCTGTTGTCAGCAAAGGCAGGGTAAACTTTCTTTCTACCCCTTGTGGTGGGGCAATAGGGGTCCCACCTGCAGATGATACTTCACTAGATTCGGGGAATCAGTATGTGAGAAAACTCACACAGTAAGGTCAGGCCAAGGTAGTTTCCCAATCAGCCACCATTCATGATATTCAGCAGGATGATACAGTCAGTAGAAAAACATTATACCTGGCTCTGGCAAAGATGGCAGGACTTAGGATGCAAGAGCACATCAGAAGTCCACATCCATTATTGTCCTGTGCCTTTGTTGAAGGTTTAAAGCCCATGATTAGAGAGCCACTAATAGTGTGCCACACGGAATATCGGATCATGTCCTTAGCCATTATACAAAATAGTCAAGTGTGTTGCAGTAACAAATGCCCTAAATAACAAGATAAAAACCCGCTCTAGAGCCCCTCTAATGTATTATCAGACCAGGCAAAGAAGAAATTTCACATGTTATAATTGTGAAAAGTCTGGACACAAAAATTGCAGTCCGAGTCTAGAAGGAAAAGGAGAGTGTGATAACCCCCTTCTTCCCCCTTCTCCAGCAGAGGAGTCAGGGTCTAACTAAGCCCTAAATGCTGGGCTGCTACTGCTGCAATTGTTCTTACTTTCTCCCTCACTGTTTGTCTCTCATGATGTTCAGGCCATTCTTTCTCAGTACTGCTCATCATCTCAGGCTTCAATGTGCCCTCCTCATGCCTGATAACATCAACATTTGTGGCACCCTGCTGCGCATTGGTGCCACAGATCCCAGAGGGGTGCATGGACGGATTCCTCCACAAGAGGCCCTCATAGCATTCACACACCTCCACCTTCCACCTCAGACCAGAAGAGGGAGCCTGTTAGGGATATAAAAAGGGAAGGTAGAGCTAGGCAGCTCAGTCTGAAGTCTGGAGTCGCAGTCTGGAGTCCACAGAGAGTGAAGTCTGTGTGAAGTCTGCTGCAGCCAGAGAGGTTGTCAGGTCAGTCCAGACTCAGTGAGCTCAGATTAGTGAGCCTAGGGCGTGCCAACGCCAAAAGAGTGGCGAAGCACAGTGTGCCTGCTGCAGTGTGAAGCCTAGTGAGGGCCCTGAGCATGGCCGAAGGTGAGTGGAAAGAGAGCAACATAGGGGGCAGAGGAGCTTAACCAGCTCACCCCAAAACCATTACCGGACACCGGGTCTGCGTCTGCAGGGATTCCTTACATCCAGCAGCAATAACCGGAACCCCTGGCGTACTATATGTCCCAGGAACACTGTGATACCAGGGTCAGGAGTCACGGAAGCCCAGGAGACCAGGGAGTGTGATCTCCAACAGAAGGCCCTACCACCAGGTCAGCAGGTGCAAGACAGAGATCAAGTTAGGCCTAGCTCCAGGCAGGTCAGAAACTTATCGAGGAAAGGCAAGAAACAGGAGGCCCCACACCCGCTCACTGGGGAGAGTCCTGATATGCACCCTTCACCCTGAAGTACCCTGGACCGTGCCAGAAACACCACCGGTAAAGGTACTGAAGTGAACTGTCGTGTGTGTGCCTATTCTTCCTCTGACCAGGCTGGGTCCCCTCTGTCCTGCATCCCTTCATTTACACTGCCCTGAGGCCCTGCTCCACCTGTGGGGAGCCACACCAACTAAGCTGCCTGAACACCGGCCTCAGAGGACTGTTGCAGCGCTGGTGATCCTCACCAGACACCACAGGTGGCATCACGAACTTTATCCTATATAATTTCCCCCTTCCCTTTTTAAGAGTGACCCCAGGGTACGGGCCCGGGAGCCGGCCACCGCGGCATCCCCAAAACCAACAACAAGGCCCAGGCGCCGAGTCGTCCCCATCCCCTGGGCGCGTCACATTCACCATTGCATTACTCTGAATCCAGACACCTTGTTTCCTGTGGAGGAGGGAGAGGGGTGGTAGTGGTAACATGGGTGACCTGCTAGTAGAGGCAGAAGAGGAACATTACTGTGTACAACTAATGTCCCACGGGGGTTTCAGTCATGTCACCAATGTCCCACTAGATAACCTAGACCATGAGCTCTTTGTGGATGTGACGCGCCCCTTGGGCCGTGGGGTTCCCGGTGCCGGGCTGGTGGATGCTGGGGAATATCACAGTGGCGGTGACCCGGTCCGTGACCCAGGGCAGTCAATAAAAGGAGTTATGGATAGGGGATTTATAGTGTTTTTCTAGAGTTCGTGACGCCACCTGTGGAATGCGGCTAAAGGGAGCCGCCGCTGCGGAGCAATCCTCTGAAGCTGATGTTACTGCAGCAGGGATGGTGTGGCCCTCCACAGGAAGAGCTAGCTCCAGGGCAGTGTAGATATTGCAGGTTGTGCTGGGCGTTGTAGTGCAGGGGTTGATGGCGCAGCAAGAAACACACAGACAAGGAAGTGCAGTCCCAGGGTCTTTACTGGTGATTAGACAAGCCGGGACTAGAGTACTGGCTAGAAGTGGAAGTCCAGGCAGCTTGGAAGCAAGTAAAGAATCCTCCTGGCCAGGTGAAGTTGGAGGCCTTCCCTTTCCACTAAACTCTTTGGCCCTGCTGCTTGTAGCGGTACGGTGACCCTCGTCCCTGAGTGCGGCGTTTCTGTGCTCACCCGTATGGCAGGCAGCTCGGGCCTTGCTGGTGCGTCGCTCCCTTGTGGCGGTGCTGGACCCTGCGATGCTGCTGAGCCTCCGGGCGTCTGATGGGGCCAGGAGACCTGCAGTCTCCTGCCTTCCGGTTTCTGCGGCTGGGCCTTCAGCGCCCCACAGCCTCGGACTCCGGTGTCTCGTTCTTCTGTGCGGTGCTTCTGGGGTGAGCTGCCGTACAGCTACAGTCCCCAGTTCCTCTCTCCTCGACGTCCTTGCTTCAACTCCTCACACTAAGACTTACTAACCCCGCCCCCATATCCCAATTGCCATGGGGAGGTGCTCCCCTTGCTGGTCTGGAGCCAGGAAAGTGTTGCATGTTTAGTATACCTGACTAGGGGATCTCTGCTTGCTTTCAGGCATGGCATTACCTCTTTTGAGGGAGGCAGTGTCACTGTGGCAACCGGACCCCTGGGGTGCCACAGATGGATTGCAGTATGACATGGATGGCCAGTTCTTCACTGGATATGCTGTTTTCCCTCCATGAACCCATAAAACCAGAATTGCTGCCCCCACTCATGTCTTCCCAGGAAGCTGAACTCCGTGCCCTAGAAGAAGCCTGCAGACTTGCTAGAAACCAAACTGCCACCATTTATACAAACAGCGGCTATGCTTTCATGACTATGGACCTATATGTAGAGCTCGATCTTTCCTCGCAGCGGCAAGTAAGTCTATCAAGAATGATAAATCTGTCCAACGCCTAATGGAAGCCCTACTTTTACCCGAGAAAGTTGCCATAGTGAAAGTCAAAGGCCATGGAAAGGACTACTCAATCACAGCCAAAGGCAACCACCTGGCTGACCAGACTACAAAATCTGCAGCTAACCAACCAAGAAACAACCCTGTCGGGGTGGGAGGTGCGCAGGTGGCCTCCGCCGCAGACGTACTTGTGACCTACTACCTTCTCCAGAAGCTACAACAATAGGCTGGTAATGAAGAATTCACCAGATGGCAAGAGAAGGGAGCTGTAAAAAATATATAAATAAAATTATAAATCTTTATTAAGTTACAATAAAATGAACACACTAAAAGAGACAAAACCGCAGGAGGATATAACAGATCAAATAGATAAATATATGCGGATCAGAAGAATAGATGAAAATTCAGTGTATTGTAAAAATTCAATGTATATGAGAGATCAAATTGATAAGAATAAGAATAAATACTATATCAATAAACCTATATATAAAAGGAAATAAATAATAAATAATAGTAATGTACATTATATACTCTATAAGATCCAATATTCACCCAAGAGTAATGAAACATCTATGTATACTCCCCTCTCCCATAGAAGTCTTATGTGTGTAACCAATTACAATATCAAACAATAATTATAACCAAAAATTAACATAACCAATATGCCAAGCAGCATTATTAAATACATATATATATACATATGACAATATTCAATATGTCCATATTTCCATCATTAATCTCTTTTTTCTTCTGTTTTTCTTTCTACTCTTTTATATTTTTTCTTGGTGAACACACAACTGCAGACCATCCCAAAATACAGATCCCACAAAATACCGGATCTATTGCCTCCACGTACCGCCATACCAACAGGAGGTGATGCCATTAGGTTTGTACATATTATGATATTCTAAATTTGTTACCTATTGACTGGATCGTTTGGTGAATAGCGCAGGTACAATATCCTACATAGGATTTCTTATTACTAGCTTTGGTACCATTATACTTAATGTGGGATATACCACCTTACATGATTCATATATACAACTTTGAGCATAGGGACTAGAGATGAGCGTTGTTCTACTCGAACTGTTCGCCAATCTCAAATTCGAGCTGTTTTGGGCGGTGTTCGAGCCGGTCGGCGAACACGAACAATTTGAGAAAAATTCGGCTGTTCGAGGTTATGTTCGATAACTGTTCGTGCACTAAAATCATAACTGGATTTTTTCTCAGTAATGATGAAAATTTATGTTAATACGCAGTTTGAGTGTACAGCGGGGCGGGGGGAGGGGCAGGGGATGGATCTCTGCAGGAACAATGAAGATCTCCATTTTTTTTTCTCTTTCCCGCATTTGCAGTGGGGAGGTGCAATCTGTCAGCCTATCAGCAGCGCACACACGGAGCGAAGTGCTTTTTTTCACACAAGCAAGGGCATGTGTGATTGGCAGTGTATGTCACATGTCCTTGCCCTATAAGACCAAGCCATTTTCCCCGTCGCCACCATTTTCTCACTGCTGCAGCTGCGTGTTAGACGGCACCGCTGTTGCTGTGTGCGCTATACCTTGTTAATTTCAAGCCAATTTTCGCACAAATATACAGATAGCTTGGGAGTAGGGAATAGTTGTGATTGCAGTCCTTTTAAGGACTAGGTTACAGCATTTCCTACGACTTTTATCAAGCAGGTCTGTGCTCTTAAATAGATAGATTGTGGGAGTAAAGACTAATTGTAATTGGAGTCCTTTTCAGGACTAGGTTACATCAGTTCCTATCAGTTTTTGCCAGGCAGGTCTGTGCCAGTGCTGTGCAAGTTTTTTTCACAGCATTTGGCTGAATCTAGCAAAGCTAATCCTTTTTGGCCTATTGCAGAGTGTGTTAGTCAGTGGAGTAGCCTATCTGTGTTGCAAGATATACCACCTGTGTATAGAATACCAATTTTTTTACTGCACCTAGTGAAGTAAAATCTTTTGGGCATAGCATCATTCTATTAGTCCATCTATACTGACCTCCATCAGGTTGCAAATTAAAAATAATTTTTTTCTGCATCTAGCTCTGAAAAAATATTTGGGCTTCTAGCAGTGTGTGGGACTTGGTCTATTAGTCCATCTATACTGACCTCCATCAGGTTGCAAATTGAATAAAAAAAATTTCTGCATCTAGCTCTGAAAAAATATTTGGGCTTCTAGCGGTGTGTGGGACTTGGTCTATTAGTCCATCTATACTGACCTCCATCAGGTTGCAAATTAAAAATAATTTTTTTCTGCATCTAACCCAGCCAATAGTTTTGGCCTAATACCACAGTTTGGCCACTCAGCTCTGCTCGGTTACCATCCATTGTTTTTTTGTGCAAACAACTCCAGAGTTGTGAATTAGTTAACCACCAAAATGAGTGGAAAAAGGCCTGCTGCTGGTGGAAAGGGGAATAGGCGTGTTGGGAAGGGGAAAAAAGGTTGTGTCCGTGGGGTAGGTGCAGAAGAAAGACCATCTTCCAGCCAAACTAAAATGTCTACTTCTTTTAGCGGACAATGTGATAAGATCCCTTTCTTACGGCCACGCCAATCGCTACAAATTCCAGATGAGGCACAAAAACAGCAGGTGCTTCAACGGATATCAAGTGCTCCTTTAAGTGGGCTCTCCTCCACATCAACTTCAACATCACAAATACTCCAGTCCTCAAAGGTGTCACCCAAATCGCACTTGCTTCCTCACAGCTCCCAAATCTCCAGCTGCCCGTCTGAGTATGAGGTAGAACAGATGGTTGAGTCTGCAGAGCTGTTTACTCATACTATAGCCTGGGAATCAGAGGTCGACTCCAGCGCTTCTGTGAATCCAGACGAGGAAATGATCTGCACTGATGCCCAGAATCTTTATGAGTCGGATCCAGGACCAGACGCAGAAGGTTCTGACCATAATGTAGACCCTCATTCCCAAACTGTAACTCCTGTTGGTGGAGACAATGAGGAAGACGATGATAAGACTCAAATACCTGATTGGAGCGACAACTTTAGTTTTTTGTCAGGGCAGGAACAGGTTGGCTCTGAGGACGATGGGTGTGATAACGCACAGGGTGATGATGATGAGGTCGGAGATCCCACTTACTGTCAACCCACAGTCAGCCAAGAGATGAGGTCAGCAGAGGAGGTGGAGGAAGATGCTAGTGACGACGAGGTCAGGTTGCGCCTTCCTGGACAGAGACGTAGTACTGGAAGCACGTCAACAACTGCATCCTCAAACACAACTCTGCCTCTCACCACAAGTCGTGGTGGCTCTTCAGGTCGCATGGGTGCTAAGCCTTGCATAGCCTGGGCATTTTTTCAGATCGATAAAGATGACCCAACTCGTGTTATCTGTAACATTTGTCAGCAAAAGCTAAGTAGAGGCCAAAAAATGCATAGTTTGAGTACTTCATGCATGAACCGGCACATGGACATGAAGCATAAGTTGCAGTGGGAAGCTCAGTGTGCTACAATGCGGCCTAGCCGGCCGGGCCAACCACCGTCTGCCATATCTTGTGCATCCGCGGCCTCTTCATCCTCTGTGACTGGGGGGACAGCAGTCACACCTGTTTTGGGGCGCAGACCTGCCACCTCTTTACCCGCAACAGCCAGCGTGATTGGCAGGTCATCATTTTCTTTGGAGGTGGTAACACCAGCTGGTCTTGAGCGCTGTCCGACATCGATAGCACCACCTTTGGATCAAGGCAACCTAACATGTCCGCCTGCATCTTCCTCACAGACCGGCAGTTTGCCGGGGACACCCTTATCAACCCTGTCTAAGCACAATAGCCAGCCCTCGGTCCCTCAGATGTGGACAAGTAAAAGACCATTTCCTCCTAGCCATGAGAAAGCTAAGAGGTTGAATTTCACCATCTGCAAGCTCTTGGCTACAGAAATGCTGCCTTTCCGCCTGGTGGACACAGAGGATTTTCGAGACCTTATGTCCGTCGCAGTGCCCCAGTACCAGATGCCCAGTCGGCACTACTTCTCAAAGAAAGGTGTGCCTGCACTCCACCAGCATGTCGCACACAACATCACCGCTTCTTTGAGAAACTCTGTGTGTGACAGGGTGCATTTCACCACAGACACTTGGACGAGTAGGCATGGACAGGGGCGTTACATGTCGCTGACTGGGCACTGGGTAACTATGGTGACAGCAGGACAAGGGGCTGCTGTCCAAGTCTTGCCGTCCCCACGAGTTGTGCGTCAATCCTCTTTATGTCAAAGTTCCTCCACTGCTTCTGCCTCCTCAACCTCCTCTCGGTCTTCCACCTGCACCCAAAGCCTGTCTGGTCATGCCACAAGCTTTCTAACTGCGCAGAAGGGATCCTGCACACCTCCTTACTATGCTGGCAGTAGGGCTCAACGTCATCAGGCGGTTTTTACATTGAAATGTCTGGGAAATGTGAGTCACACAGCTGAGGAGTTGTGGTCAGCTCTGGAGAACCAATTTCATGAATGGTTGTCTCCACTGGACCTGAAACCAGGGAAGGCCGTGTGCGACAATGCTGCAAACCTGGGTGCGGCCCTTCGCCGGGGCAATGTCACACACGTGCCTTGTATGGCTCACGTGTTGAACCTGGTTGTCCAGCAATTTTTAGCCCACTATCCCAGACTAGATGGCCTTCTGCAGAGGGCACGGTCGCTGTGTGCTCACTTCCGCCGTTCGCATCCCGCAGCTCAGCGACTTACATCTCTACAGAAGTCGTTGGGCCTGCCACTTCACCGGCTAAAATGCGATGTGCCTACCCGGTGGAATTCAACTGCACATGTTGCAGCGACTGTGGCAGCACCGACAAGCCCTGGTGCAATACGTTCTGACGTATAGCCTGGGCCAACGAGATTCAGAGGTGGGGCAAATCACGCTGGAGGAGTGGTCTCAGATCAGGGACCTATGCACAGTTTTGAAATGGCGACGAAGATGTTTAGTGCTGACGATGGCATTATCAGCATGACTATTCCGGTGATTTACATGCTGGAGCACATGTTAAACAGAATTCGGAGTCAGGTGGTGGCACAAGAGGAGGTGGAGGAAGTAGAGGAGGAGGAGTTGTATGCGGAAGGGCTAACATCTGCAAGGTCCAGACGGTCGGCAGCACCAAGGCGGCAGGCATGTGAGGGTGGGGGAGATGGTTTTACCTGGGCGCATGGTAGCAGCCAAACTAGTGAGGAAGGTGCAGGAGCCCAGGAAGAAGTGGAGGACGAACTGATGGAAGACTCATCAGATGAGGGAGACCTTGATCACATTTCTGTTGTGCGAGGTTGGGGGGAGAGGACAGAGGAAGGAAGCATGATTGTTACCTTGCCACCAACACAACAGGGACTTGGTGCTCCTGGATGCGCAACACACATGAGTGCCTTCTTGCTGCACTACCTGCAACATGACCCTCGAATTGTGAGAATTAGAAATAATCCTGACTACTGGGTTGCCACACTTTTAGATCCCCGGTACAAAAGTAAATTTGCAGAAATTATTCCTGCCATAGAAAGGGATGCACGCATGCAGGAGTATCAGCAGAGACTGTTGCAGAATCTTACATGTGCTTTTCCACAAAATACCAGTGGTGCACGTAGTGAATCTCACAGTTCCAACTTGCCAACCGTGGGACCGTCAAGTGTTCAGCACTCAAACTGTAACAGAACCACAGTATCTGCTGGTAACATCAATTTTGCGGAATCATTTCACCACTTTTTTAGCCCATCCTTTGCAAGGCCACAGGAGACAAGAAGTCTGACACATAGTCAACGCCTAGAGACGATGGTACAGGAGTATCTCCAAGTAAACATTGAAGCCACGACTGTGTCACTGGACCCTTGCTCTTTTTGGGCTTCCAATCTGGATAAATGGCCGGAGCTAGCCACTTACGCCTTGGAGATCTTGTCATGCCCCGCAGCCAGCGTTCTGTCTGAACGTGTGTTCAGCGCTGCTGGTGGTGTGCTGACAGATAAGCGCACGCGGCTCTCCACTGATAATGTAGACAGACTCACGTTCATAAAGATGAACAAATCATGGATCCGAAACGACTTTTCTACCCCTGTGTCATCCTGGGGAGAGTAAAAGCTTGATGATTGGTTAAAATCACCCTACCAACCGTTTTAAGCTTTCAAATTACTAATCATGTTTATCTGTATCTTGACTGGAAAATAATTTGGGCTTTGTAGCAGTGTGCAGCACTGATCCTATTAGGCCATCTATAATAAGCTTCACCAGATTTAAAATTAAAAATAATTTTTAGCTGCATCTAGCCCGGAAAATAATTTTGGGGCTCCGAGATGCGCAAGACACATAAGTGCCTTCTTGCTGCACTACCTGCAGCATGACCCTCATATTGTCAGAATTCGAAGTAATCATGACTACTGGGTTGCCACACTCTTAGATCCCCCAAACTTTTCGATCAACCTTTTCATTTTAATAAAGACCAAAAAAATGGTCATTTTTGAAATTATAAGCATTAGCAGGTTGTTAGAAACTGAAATCAAACAGTTTTCAACTCAAAACTTTATTCTAGGTGATGTTACATTTTCACATAGGACCCCTTGTTCGAAAGGAGCTTCTGAACTCTCTCGTCCATTGAATTTGTCAGGTTTTGGATGGTTTCTGCTTCAATTGTTTTGCATGAGGACAGAATACCCTCCCAGAGCTGTTGCTTAGATGTGAACTGCCTCCCGCCATCATAGACACTCCTTTTAATGATGCTCCAAAGGTTCTGAATGGGGTAGAGGTCAGGGGAGCATGGGGGTCACACCATAAGTTTGTCCCCTTTTATGCCCATATCAGCCAGAGATGCAGATGTTTTATGTGCAGCATGAGATGGTGCATTATCATGCAGAAAAATGATCTTGCTGTGAAATACACGGTTCTTCTTCTTGAACCATGGCAGGAAGTGCTGTTTGAGAAAATCCACATACATTATGGAGTTCATCTTTAGCGCCTTCAGGGATCCTAAAGGGGCCGACAATCTCTCTCCCCATGATTCCAGCCCAAAACATTACTCCACCTCCTCCTTGTTGGCGCTGTAGCCTTGTTTGCGTGGGGTGTCCATCAACCAGCCATCCTCCACTCCATTCATCTGGACCATCGAGCGCTGCACGGCACTCATCCGTGAACAAAACAGTTTTGAAATCAGTCTTCATGTAATGTTTGGCCCACTGGAGCCGTTTCTGCTTGTGTGAAGTGGATAGAGGAGGTCGACAGGATGGCGTATGCACAGCTGCAAACCTCTGAAGGACCCTGCATCTTGTTGTTCGGGGGACGTTGGAGGCACAAGCAGCTTCAAAAACTTGTCTGCTGCTATGACAAGGCTTTTTTGCCGCTGCTCTTTCAACCTGACGTAATTGCCTGTAGGAAAGAGTCCTCAATTTGCCCTTATCAGCACGCACACGTGTGTACTGTGAATCAGCTACATACTTCTTGATTGCCAAGACACTTCATCCTGATCATCGCACAATGTTGATTGTAGTCATGCCTTGACCTAAACACTCCACAATTTGTTGCTTCTCAGCAGCCGACACATCCTTTTTCTTTCCCATTTTGGCAGAAAATGTAGGCTGCTTAATAATGTGAGAGAGCCTTCTTAAGTAGTCTTGCCTTTCATTGGACACACCTGCCAAACTAATTAGCACAGGTGTCTGCAATTGCTTACAGTGATATAAAGAGCCCTGACACACATCACCATCAATGAGTTTAACTGACAAACAAACAAATTCTTCCCTTATCACTCCTAAACACTTTTTGCATAATAATTTGGAACGCGGTGTACATGTGCTTTTCCACAAAACACCAGTGGTTCACGTAGTGAATCTTACAGTTCTAACTTGCCAACCGTGGTCTGTATGGAATTGTTCAATAAAGGGCCCAAAATTAAGATAACATAGATGGGAGAGGTCTCTATGAATAGGAATTCCTAAGTATTTGATACCCTGTGAGGGCCAGGCAAAGGGAAAGTTGGACTGGATGGAATCCTATATGGATTTAGGGAGGGAGACATCGAGGGCCTCAGACTTCGCTGCATTGATTTTAAAATTTTACCATGTAACAAAGTGATCTATTTCAGCCATAACAGCAGGGATGGATATATGTGATTGAGTGATATATACTAGGACATCATCAGCAAATAGAGAGCACTTGTACTCGGTGCCTCCCACCTCAATCCACCTAATATTGGGGTTATGGCGAATTGATGAGAGCAGGTGCTCCGTCACTAGGATGTATAAGAGAGGGGACAGAGGACATCCCTGCCTTGTCCCATTGGTGATTGTGAAAGGTGATGAAAATGTTCTGACGCACCCCCTGGGCCTTGGGACACCCGGAGCCGGACCCTTTTTGGTGGATGCTGGTGGTTGTAGTCTTCGTGGCGGCGATCCGGTTCCGTGGCTCAGGGCGGTCAAACCAGTGGCGGAACTATTTATGTGGTTTTGATGTTTAAATGTCCGACTACGCCACCCGTGGATTGCGGTCAGAGTGAACCGCCGCTACAGGGCAGACCGCTAAGGCTGGTGTTGTGGGTGCAGCAGAGCGTAGCATAACTCCCCACGGGAGGAGTATAGCCTCAGGGCAGTGTATGCGGAGGATGGGGGTGATGGTGCAGGGCAGCAGCAGTAACGACACGGAGTCAGTGATGCAGTTCAGGTCCTTTACTCACAGTTCTTATTATCCAGACCACGTCTGCAGGTAACGGCTGCCCACGTTGTACTGTGCTCACCAGGTGAGGGGCTCAGACAACTCCCAGATAACTTTGGAGCGCTTCACAGGACCCCCTTTGTGTGTCCTTTGTCTGGCCTTTCTTACCAACACTTCTGTCCGGCTGCCTCGGGCCTCCTCTTGGTAAACTTGGCCCCAGTTTCCCTGACCCTATGTGGTGCCTTCCTAGCGGGTGGAGCAAGGGGCTGCGCCACATAAAATGTCAGAGCCTCCGGTTTCTAGCTGAGGGTCATTTCCTGCCTCCACTAGTTCGAGGACCGGTCTCCCCCTTTGGCCTGACCCCTCCACGCAGGTGGATTCGGGCGTGCGGTGGCGACTCGCCCGTCCGCACCCCTGGGATCCCTTCATTCCTCGTTCCTGGAGCCTTCTCCGCTCCTCTTCCTTCCTTCTCCCTCTTGCAGGCCTGGGCCTCTGTTACTAGGCCCGCCTCCGGAGCAGAGCTCATGCAGAGCCCCTGCTCCCTGCCACTTCTGCTCAGACTTCTCTGCACTGAACTAAGATGGTGCCCACCTTTTATACTCCCTTCTCAATGCACCCAGGAACTGCTTCCTCCCTGCTCCTGCACTGCAGGGTTCCCCTTCCTCAGTGTTCCCTCCCCCCACTCCAGCCAGGGACAGGGACTGTCGTGCCCATCTCAGGGGCATATTGGTCGCCCTGCCCCACGGCAATGTGGTGTAATGCATGCAGGTGTCGGGTCCTGATCCACACTCCATCCTTATCTGAGAGTGAGATATCACACCTCTGGGTGAGGTGCAATACGTCTGTAGCAACCGAGCCCTCGGTGCTACAGTTCCATTTACCTTCAGCCTAGGTGACGTATTGTGATACAGGGCCGTGATTTTGGCTATAAAAGGGTCCCCTAGACCCCTACCCCAAGCTTTTTAAGAGAATCATATATGGCGTGCCAGGAGACTCTATGGAATGCTTTCTCAGCATCCAACGAGAGTATCTACTTACAAATTTTTAACTGCATCTAGCCCAGGAAATACTTTGTGCCTAGTAGCAGTGTCTGCTAGTCAGCGGATTATCCCGGCTGTTAAGCAAGCTACACCACCTGTAGTTTGGACACTTAATTTTTTCAAAGGAAATGCTTCGGGACCACGGGATACTCAGTGAAGAGCATCAGGAGGCACCCCAAGGCATAGGGGCTGGGACTGGCACTAGGATGCCTTGCGGTGGACAGCCGAGCTCGATCCTTTTAAAAGCTTTTTAACTGCAGCAGCTTTAGTGGACGCTACTGGAGCTGGAATTACGCGGCTGCTGGCATGAGACTTGCCCTCCAATAGATCCTTGTAAATGGATTTAAAGTGTATTCATTCAAATTAGAGGGACAATTTAAATTAAAAAGCTTAGAGCTGCCTCCACCACAGGGGGGCTCTCTCGACCCACCAGCGGACAGGCACCAGTATTGGGAGAGGGGGGCTGGCCGTCAGGGTTCACCGCGGCTCTGGCACAAACCCGGCGACACGGAGGTGGCACGGGCAGGAGCGGACTGGCCGTCTCGGCTTCTCACTTTTTGGATTTTAGAAGGGCATGACATGCCTATATCTGTGTCTCCCCCTCCTTTTACTCCTCCACCTCTTTTCTTTTCGCATGACTATATGTACTTGTCACTTTTCCATGTGTTAGTTGTGTCTTCTGAGCAGTTTGTCAGCTTTTGGACACCTTTGAAGGTGTTTTCTATGTGTTTCTATGTGTTTTTGTTTGCCTGCCATTGGTTTTAACGGTGTTCGAAGGTGTTCGACGAACAGTTCGACGAACAGTTCGGCGAACACACGGGTGTTCGACGAACCGAACCGAACTCGAACACTACGGGGGTGGCTCAACACTAATAGGGACTTTACCTTTATACCTTTTTGCACTAATATACCTGCTCTTGTAATACCTGTGTGTATATGTATATTTATGGCTTAAAGCACTGATGCACTTTCTTGATTATTTGGTATTTACTTCTAATCAGTTGGTTTATGGTCTTAAGCACTGATGCAGCATATTTGACATTACCAAGATATTGGGACATGATCACTGAAACATCAAAAGCTTTATTGTAAATGGTCAACAGAGTCGTAAAAACGTGTTGAGAAAAAAATTATGCACATTAACTGCCAAAGATTTTAGAAGATTCAAACATGAACAAACCAAGGAACCCATCATCCCACAGTGCTGTCATATTCCAGAACTGCAAGCTTCCTGGAGTGCCCAGAAGTACAAGTTTTTCAGTGCTCATAGACATGGCCAAGGTATGGAAGGCTGAAACCCAACCACCGAACAAGACATAGAAGTCGAAACATCAAGACTGAATCAAGTAATATCTGAAGACAGATTTTTCAAATATTTTATGGACTGGTGAAATAAGAGAGACTCTTGATGAATCCAATGAATAGGTCTGTGGCTGGAATAGTAATGGGCACAGACCTACACTTTGATTCAGCTGCCAGCAAGGTGGAGGTGGTGTACTGCTATGGAATGGTATTATTACAAATTAGCTATTTGGACCATTTTCAGTTGAAGATGGACTCAAAATCAATTCCCAAACAATTGAGATGGGAAAATTTATGTTTTTCATGTAGTTTCATAATAATTTTGCACATTTATAGTTGCCCAATATTTATGCACACTAACATATTCTCCTCTAAGACAAAACCTAACTTTTACTTTCTTAAATATTCAGATTTCATGTTTAGAATTCTGCTTTTGGATCATCAACAGCACTGTAGTTGTTCAATAATAAAATGAATCATCAAAAATACAAATTGCATAATAATTCTGCACTCCATATACATATACAGTATATGTATGGGGATAAAATGAAAATGCATTATGCTGCAGATAGTAGATTAACCCGAGGATGCCTATGGGTTAATTTTGTTGCATAAATATCTGCATCTGCCCATTTCACCCATATTTAACTTGCAGAAATCTATGTGTTTGCCACCAACACAACTATTTTAAAATAAATAAAACTGATTTTCAATTTCGGAAAAGTACCTTTTCTTATAACTTTGCATTGTGATATTTTTCTGTTATTTCTCATGGAAATATAGTAATATATTCTCAATTGTGTGTTAGTATTGCCAGTGCCTGAACTGTATACGAGGAGCACACTACATTGACAAGAGATTTGAGAAATGGCAATGTACAGTTCAATTTATTCATGTATTTTTAAGATGAGTGAAAGTGAAATGGTAAAGTGGAAAAGATATTCCAGAATTACATCCAACATACTACTGTCAGGCTGACACTTCATAAGGCTATATCCTATAAAGCTTCATCCTTATCTCATGACCAGTTTGGAATAGACTGAGTTTCTATTCTTTGTTTGCACACTTGTTTAAATTCTCATTAGGACAACTACACATAGGACTGAGATATTATAAAATTTGCATAAAAGTAATTCAGGCAGCTAGCATTTCTGAGCAAGCTGAGATGAATTTGAGAATGTTTTAGATGTATTTAGACTAGATGCTTATTATTAAAACTTAAAGAAAAATATACATCTTAGTATACCTACTACTATTATAATATGTACAGTGGCTTGCGAAAGTATTCACTCCCTTGGCTTTTTACCTATTTTGTTACATTACAACATGTGTTTAAATATTTTTGTAATCCGATTTGTGTGTGATGCATCAGCACTAAATAGTCTAAGCTGGTGAAGTGAAGAGAGAAAAATATAGCCATAAATTAAATTTACGGGATCAAATAACTAAAAATTGGCATGTGCATATATAATCACCCCTTTTGCTATGAAGCGCCTAAACATTCCTGGTGAAAGCAATTACCTTCATAAGTCACATGCTTAATGGAAGGAAGTCCACCTGTGTGCAATCTAAGTGTCACATAGTCTGTCAGTATATACACACCTTTTCTGAAAGTCCACAGAGGCTGCAACACCATTAAGCAAGAGGCACCACTTACCAAATAACGCCATGATGACCAAGAAGATCTCCAAACAACTCAAGGACAAAGTTGTTGAGATGTACAAGTCAGAGTTGGGTTATACAAAAATATCCCAATCTCTGATGATCCCCCGGAGCACCATCAAATCCATTATCATCAAATGGAAAGAACATGGTTCCACAGCAAACCTGCCAAGAGAGGGCCGCCCACCATAACTCTCAGACTGGGCAAGGAGGGCATTAATCAGAGAGGCAGCACAGAGACCAAACGTAACCCTGAAGTAGCTGCAGAGTTCCCAAGCAGAGACTAGCTAAACTATGGAGTATCTGTCCATACAACCACAATAAGCTGCACTCTCCATAGAGGTGGCCTTTATGGAAGAGTGGGCAGAAAAAAGCCTTTAGGTACATACAAAAATTGTACGTCTTGTTTTGAATTTGCCAAAAGACATGTGGGAGACGCTGCAAATGTATGGAAGAAGGTGCAGTGCTCAGATGAGACCAAAATTGAACTTTTTGGCCACTAAGGTAAATGCTATGTTTGGCGCCAAACCAAAACAGCTTATCACTCCAAAAACACCATTAGGGACAGGCAATATGGTCAGAGTTGAGTAGAAGATGGATGGTGCGAAATACAGGGATATTCTTGTGCAAAACCAGTTTAAGTCTGTCAGTGATTTGAGATTGGGACAGAGGGAGGGCCAGCTCCGGGTCTTCGTGGGCCCCAGGCGACAGAGTCTCAGTGGGCCCCTTTAGCACATACCATGATTCATGATGCACAGATACAGCAGAGAAATATAGGTATACAACACAGGGTCCAGGCTGTCCCCTCAACCTTCACATATGCAGACATGCACACATGCACAGTAGACAGACATGCACACACACACAGTACGCAGACATGCACACATGCAGTACGCAGACATACACACTCACACAGTATGCAGACATGCACACGCACACAGTACGCAGACATGCAAGAACACATGGTACACAGATATGCACACACACATACAATACGCAGATATGCACACACACAGTATGCAGACATGCACACACACACAGTATGCAGACATGCACACACACACGATATGCAGACATATGCACACACACACAGTATGCAGACATGAGCACACATGCAGGCATGCACACACACACACATAAGTACATGGTAGACAGATATGCATACATACAATACGCAGACACGAACAACACAAACATATACACAAATAGACACATATAGACATACATACATATTTGAACACAAATTCTTGAAAACACATAAAACGGATATATATATACATACACACAGTTATACACACAGACTTGGCCCGGGACCATCAGGGGGGCCCCACTCACTGTCAGGGCCCAGGCCGCTTTCCCGGGATCTGTGCAGGACCGCCTGTACTGTGTGAGTGCTGTCACTTTCCAGACATGGCCGCGCATAGTGCGCTGTGCGGCTGTGTCTGCTACTAATGACATGGCAGGGGTGACACACAAGCACATTTAAACGCGCAGTGTCGCCCCTACCATCTCATTACTACTAGACACAGCCACACAGTGCACTATGCGTGGCCGTGTCTGGAAAGTGGCGGCCTGGGCCCTGACAGCGAGTGGGCCCCCTGATGGTCCAGGGCCCCTGCACTTGCCCGGGTATTTTCACCTTCCAACAAGACAATGACCCAAAGCATACTGCTAAAGCAACATTCAAGTGGTTTAAGGGGAAACATGTAAATGTTTGAGTGACCTTAATCCAATTGAGAATCTGTGGTCAGACTTAAAGATTACTGTTCAGCAGAGGAAACCATCTAACTTGAAGGAGCTGGAGCAGTTTTGCTTTGAGGAATGGACAGCAAAAATCCCAGTGGCAAGATGTGGAAAGATCTTAGAGACTTATCCAAAGCAATTTTGCATCTGTAATTGCCGCAAAAGGAGGCTCTAAAAAGTACTTACTTTAGAGCTGTGAATAGTTATGCACACTGATGTTTTCAGTTATATTGTCCTATTTGTTGTTTGCTTCACAATAAAAAGAAAACAAAATGTTCACAGCTGTAGGCATGTTCTTTACATGACCTGATGCAAACCCTCAAAAAAAAAAAAAGGTGAAATATCAGGTTATGAGGTAGCAAAACACGGAAAATGGCAAGAGGGTGAGTACTTTCGCAAGCAACTGTAAATGGCCAAAATTTAAGTCTAAATTACCAGAGGCTATAACACACAAGCAGTTGCTGCTAATCCGTTTATTTGGCTGTACCTTGTAGTGCAATTCTGTCCTATACAAGAGATACGATTTTGAAGGTGCAAACATTCATTTTGTTTATTGATGAGGACCCAAGGATTTAGACCCTTACTGATAAAGCATGAATAGTCACTACTAAGACTAGAGAATTAATGTTTAAGCCAGAAAACATATTTGACAATATATAACATTGGTGTTAGAACCTTGCTGTTAGGTTTTTTTTCCTTTGCTGGTCACATGACCTTGTTGGCCTATTTAATCCTGCTCCGCCCTTCTGGCTTTGCTGGACTTCATTGTATATCTACTTTCTAGCTAGCCTGTGCTCTGTATCTAACTCTGTTAGTTTGCTTGGTCTACGGACCTCTATGTTCTATCTATTTTGTTTGTTCGTCTGTCTGCTACTATTTCTGTTAGGAGGTGTCCCATATTCCTCCCAGTCCTTAGTACTTGTAGGGATTCCCTCCCCACATCTATAGGTCTCCGTACAGACTAGATTAGGACTTTAGCAGGTCTGATCGCAGGATCAGGTTCCCTGTTACATCGTAGGGATTCAGCTGAGTCCTATAGTAGGGACAGATCTCCTCTCTTTCCTTAGCTTTGGTAGCAGAACATAACAGTAAGTCCAGCCAGCAAATTCTCTAAGGAAAGATTTTTCTGTTCCATCATGGTGTCGGTTCAGGATTTGGCTCATCGCCTGCAGGGACTCTCTCTGGAGGTGGCCGAGCTCCGTCAGCACGTGAGTAACTGTCCTGGAGCACATTTCTTGGAGCCTAAGGTATGTTTGCCGGATTTATTTTTTGGTGAACACCGAGAATTTTTTTCATTTAAAAATGCTTGCTTATTGTATTTTCGTTTGAGACCTAAGTCCTCTGGGGATGAATCCCAGCGCGTAGGGTTCATAATGTCACTTTTGCGCAAAGAGCCTCAGGAGTGGGCCTTTTCTTTGCAACCTAGTGATTCATGCTTCAGATCAGTGGATAGTTTTTTTTCTGCTTTGGGACTATTATATGATGATCCTGACCGTGTCGCATCAGCTGAGACTGAGTTGAGACGTTTAAAACAAGGATCAGGTAATGTGGAAAAATATTGTACACATTTTCGTCGTTGGTCCACTCAAACAGGGTGGAACGATTCTGCTCTGAAAAGTCTATTTCTTGCTGGGCTCAGTGAAAGGGTTAAAGACCTGCTAATTGCTTATCCTACACCTGAGGATTTGCAACAGGCTATGCAATTAGCTATACGGGTGGATAGAAGACTGCGTGCTAGGGTTAATGAGAGCAAATCCTCTGCTATGTCAGTTTCTGGTTATGATAATGTGTGTACTAACAGTGGTGAACCGTTGGAGATTGGATCGGTGGCACCTCGCTCTCAAGAAAAAGACCGTCGTTTTTCGGAAGGCTTGTGTTTCTATTGCGGAAAATCTGGTCATTTGATTAAAGGCTGTGAGCTTCGTATGAAGAAAGAAAAAAAAATGGTCAGTCACGCCCGTATTGCCTGTTTAAATTCCAAGGGTATATTTTTAGCTGCTTCCACGATTGCTCAGGAAAAATTAATGGAATTTCGGGTGTTTGTTGATTGCGGGTCTACACTGAATGTAATTAATGGGGGATTCGTGGAAAAACTCAATTTAAAACCTGAACCTTTATCATCCCCCATTGCTGTGGTTTCTGTGGATGGCTCCCCTTTGAAGAATATTACTCTCAAGGTCAGTGAATTTCCTCACTATTAATGGTGTTCACCATGAGAAATTGGATTTGGTAGTGTTGAATAACTTGCCTTCTCCAGTAATATTGGGTTTACCCTGGTTAAAATTTCACAATCCTGTACTGGATTGGTCTACCAGTGAAATTAAATCCTGGAGCCATAAATGTTATGACAAGTGTTGTAACGGGCGTATTGCAGCTTTGGATAGGGGAGAATTGCCTGTTCCTATTCAGGATTTTTGGAGAGTTTTTTCTGAGAAAGAATCGCAGGTTTTGCCTCCCCATAGAGACTATGATTGTTCTATTGAATTTGTCCCTGGAGCGACTCTTCCTAAGAGTCGTTTATTTAACCTTACTATTCCTGAGAGGAAGGCTTTGGAGGAATACATACAGACAAGCTTGGCCGCCGGTCACATTAGGCCCTCTAAGTCTCCTGTGGCGGTTGGATTTTTTTTTGTAAAAAAAAAAGGACGGCGGTTTACGTCCTTGTCTGGATTTTCGTGAGATTAACAAAATTATGGTACGCAATCCTTACCCACTGCCATTGATTCCTGATCTGTTTAACCAGTTATTGGGGGCCAAGTGGTTCTCTAAAATTGACCTTAAGGGGGCATACAATCTGTTGCGCATGAAGGAGGGTGATGAATGGAAGACTGCTTTTAACACTCCTGTGGGTCATTTTGAGAATCTGGTTATGTCTTTTGGTCTTACTAATGCTCCTGCATTTTTTCAGAAACTGATTAATGACATCCTTAGACCTTTGATCGGTAAAAATGTGGTTGTGTATTTGGATGACATTTTGATTTATTCGCCAGATCTGGAGTCTCATTGGCGGAGCGTGCGTGAGGTATTACAGTTATTAATGGACAATTCGCTTTTTGCTAAGCTGGAGAAATGTGAGTTCGCTGTACAGAGAATTAGTTTTTTGGGCTACATTATCTCCAGCAAAGGTTTTGAGATGGATCCGGTTAAGGTTCAGGCTGTGCAGGAATGGCCTAGGCCTATTGGTTTGAAATCGATACAGAGGTTTTTGGGTTTCGCCAATTACTATAGAAAATTCATAAAAAATTTTTCTAGTATTGTCAAACCTCTGACTGATCTCACCAGGAAAGGTGCTGATGCAGTTCAGTGGTCTTCTGAGGCCATTGAAGCTTTTGTGTATCTCAAAGAGAGGTTCACCTCTGCTCCCATCCTTATGCAGCCTGATGTTACTAGGCCGTTTTTGGTTGAGGTTGATGCTTCCTCTGTGGGGGTTGGCGCAGTATTGTCTCAGGATAACGGGGATGGATTACATCCCTGTGCCTTTTTTTCAAAAAAATTTTCGGAGACTGAATTGAATTACGATATTGGTAATCGGGAATTATTGGCTATTAAACTCGCATTTGAACACTGGCGCCACTTCTTGGAAGGTGCGGAATTTCCCGTTCAGGTTCTTACGGATCATAAAAATCTGATATATCTTGATGCTGCCAAGCGCCTGAATGCCCGTCAGGCTAGGTGGGCACTGTTTTTCTCGCGGTTTAATTTCTCCATTACTTACATCCCTGGTACTAAGAATGTTAAGGCGGATGCCTTGTCTCGCAGTTTTTCTCCCATAGTCGGTGCTGAGAAAGAGGAAAACATTTTACAAGAAGGTGTTGTGATAGCTGCTTTAGACTCCGTTTTGGAAGATGAGATTCTTAAAGCTCAGGAGAATGCCCCATCTAACACTCCTCATGGGAGGTTGTTTGTGCCTGGGACCTTTAGGAGAGATTTGTTTGTTGAGTGTCACGAATCTCGGTTGGCAGGTCATCCCGGAATCTCTGAGACCAAGAGACTGGTGGGTCGCAGTTTTTGGTGGCCTGGATGGCAGAAGGAAGTCATTAAGTGGGTGCGCCAATGTACTATATGTGCTAGATCTAAGTCCTCACATACTCCTGCTGCGGGGTTTCTTTGTCCTTTGGAGGTCCCCAGTGCTCCTTGGACACATTTGGCTATGGACTTTATAACTGACCTTCCCCCCTCTGAGGGTTTTACTGTCATCTGGGTGGTCGTGGACCGTTTTAGCAAGATGTGTTACTTGGTTCCCTTCGTCAAACTGCCCTGCGCTAAAACTCTCGCTAAGGCCTTTGTCAAGGAAATTGTCAGACTTCATGGCGTTCCTACTGACATTGTTTCTGATAGGGGTCCTCAGTTCGTGGCTCGTTTTTGGCGTGCCTTTTGTGACAGGTTGGGAATTCATTTGTCGTTTTCGTCCGGATATCATCCTGAATCTAATGGCCAGACAGAAAGGAAAAACCAGGATGTTGAGCAGTTCTTGCGTTGTTTTGTGGCAGACAATCAAGAGGGGTGGTCTGAGTTTCTGCCACTTGCCGAATTTGCTCTGAACAATCATACATCTTCTTCTGCTGGTTGTTCGCCTTTTTTTTGTTGTTCTGGGAGACATCCGTCGTTTGGGTCGTTCTCCAAGTTGGGATCTGCCGTGCCTGAGGAGGAGAATTTTTCCGGTGATTTGGAAAGAGTTTGGACGGATGTGCGTGGTAATCTTCAGGAGGCCAACAGAAAATCTAAAGACTACTTTGATAGGAAACGATAGGAGGTTTTGTTCGCTGTTGGTGACATGGTTTGGTTGTCCTCTAGGAATCTGCGGTTGAGGATTCCTTCTAAGAAATTGGGTCCCAAGTTTGTAGGGCCCTTTAAGGTGCTTCAGGTTGTCAACCAATCTGCTGTTAGGTTGGAGGTTCCTACCTCCTGGAGAATTAATCCGGTCTTTCATGTCTCTCTGTTAAAAAAAGCTGTTGTGTCGGATGGTGACGCCTCTGCCTCTGTTCCTCCGGTGGTGGAGGACGGGGAATATGAAATTTCTCGCATCCTTGACTCTAGACGGTATAGAGGTAGTTTGCAGTATCTTGTGGCCTGGAAAGGTTTCGGACCCGAGGATAACTCTTGGGTGAGGTCAGATGATGTTTCCGCGTCCAGACTTATCAGAGCGTTTCACAGGAGATTTCCTGATAAGCCTGGTCCTAGGGGATCCGGAGGATCCTCTTAGAAGGGGGGGTACTGTTAGAACCTTGCTGTTAGGTTTTTTTTCCTTTGCTGGTCACATGACCTTGTTGGCCTATTTAATCCTGCTCCGCCCTTCTGGCTTTGCTGGACTTCATTGTATATCTACTTTCTAGCTAGCCTGTGCTCTGTATCTAACTCTGTTAGTTTGCTTGGTCTACGGACCTCTATGTTCTATCTATTTTGTTTGTTCGTCTGTCTGCTACTATTTCTGTTAGGAGGTGTCCCATATTCCTCCCAGTCCTTAGTACTTGTAGGGATTCCCTCCCCACATCTATAGGTCTCCGTACAGACTAGATTAGGACTTTAGCAGGTCTGATCGCAGGATCAGGTTCCCTGTTACATCGTAGGGATTCAGCTGAGTCCTATAGTAGGGACAGATCTCCTCTCTTTCCTTAGCTTTGGTAGCAGAACATAACAATTGGTCACAATTGTATATTTTATATTTTATATAGATAGTTATATTTTAGTACATGTTCACACATTTTTCAATGAAATTTATAAAGTACATACATCAACTTAATCTACATATAATATGGGATATTTTTTACTTGATTTTTTTCAATTATTGTTTTTAATTATAGATGTTTTTAGAAGCTGACATATGCATTTATTTATTTTTTTCAATATTTTCTTTTTTATTCATATTCATTTCTAGGTCCTAGATTTCATTATACTCGTTATAGCTGTATTAAACATATTAAACATAAACAATCCAAAAAAAAGAAGGCATTTAAAAAAAATAAAATATAAATGATTTCCTTTGAGCTTCTATCCCACCTGGAACAAAGGATGGTATTCTTCACCTTTCTTTTACGCAGATGCATTTTAGTAGACACTAAAACACTGTTACGGTACTGGTTACTCAAGTGTAAAATTCCTTGTGAGCAATGCAACATAAAAAGTCACAAGAGACTCAAATTCTAGAAACTGTTGAATTATTCTTCTGAAGATCGCTTTGTATTGATGCTTCAGAATAGGAGCACTTTTACTGATGTCAAGCACCATTTACTGAAATTTCAGAGGAATGTTTGATGAATTTTCTCAAGTACTGGGCTTTTCGATTTTTGTAACATAACCAAGCAGCATTGGGTTGTGTTCAGCCCTGATATCCTGAGCTGGCTCCTATTTACAAGCAGTGATGCCTGCTCATTTTCACAGAATAAATGAAGGGATGAACACATTTGGGAACTTACCCAAGTTCATTAGAAACATACACAGATAATGTTCTCTATTGTGTGTGAGCAGAAAAATAATGTATAAAAGGGCACAGTCGACTTTTTATTATAAAACTCCCTGTGTTTACAATACTACAGTACATATGGCAATTCTTTAAAAAGCTAAGAATAAATAATAATGTATAATAAATAATATTAAAAATAACCTGGTCTTGTGAGTAGTTAACAATAAAAATTTGTAAAAATATTTTTCATAGACTAACTATATGAGATTAGATATATTTTGTTTATATGCAGCTATGCATGCCAATTCTGTAATAGGAAACATTGAAAAATAGTCAAGCTTCCAGTTCAAATCTTGAAGTTTATTATCTTTTATTATGATTCCCGGTCAAAATTTTGGACACAACAGTTCATGCAATGGTTTTCCTCATGCTTATTGAAATGTGCATATTGTAAATTCAGACTGTAGGTAACAAAACCACAAAGCAAGGCACAAGGATACAAATAGTAAAGAGTAAGACACATGTGTGAAGCAATCCAGAATATGTGTTTGGCATTCTCTCAAAAGCTTCACCAGGTAACAATGTGGAATGGCTTTCAATGATCAAGTATTCCTCGTCAAGAGTTTATTCTTGGCATCGGCCTTCAGATCGTGCTTTCAAAACATTATGTGTGTTTTGCAGAGGCAGTGTTGGTACAAAGTTCTGTACAGAGCTGAGCCTTATTCTACAACTAATCTAAGCCAAAATAAGGGAAGATTCACTTATCTAAGTAAATAAAAATGTCCATCATTACTTTAAGACATGAATAATCCAGAAAACTACTAGAACCTTGATAACTATGATGAAACTGGCTCTCATGACTACTACAACAGGAAAGGAAGATTAAGGATTACCTCTGGGGCAAAGGATAAGTTCATTGGAGTTATTATACTTAGAGATTACAAAATAGCAGCACCTCAGATAACAATGCTCATGAATGATGCACAGACATTAAGTAGCAGACTCATCTCAACATCAACTTTCCAGCAGAGACTACGAGTAACAGCTATTTATGGTTTAATGGAAGCAAAGAAGCCACTTTTTCTCTACTAGAGCAGACTTTTTGGGTAAGGCAGCAAAAAGACTCGAGATTAGATCAGTGGAAATCTGTAGGATGGTCTGCTGAGTCAAAATTTGATATTTTGGAATCATCTGCCATGTCTTTGTGAGGAGCAGAAAAGCGGGTGATTTCTGTATGTGTGGTGCTCACCTTGATGCATGGAGGGCGAGTTATGATGGCATGGGTTTGTTTGCTGGTGATACAGATAATAGTTTATTCCAAATTCATATCAAATTTACCCATTTTTGCTACCATAACATTCTGCAGCAACATGCAATCTCATCTGAGACCATCATTTGTGCTGCAACAAGTCAATGAACCAAAACACAAATCCAGACTGTTAGAGCTATGTGACCTAAAAGATAAGGGATGTAGTGGTGAGTCAGATGATGTGATCTCCATAATTACTTGGCCTTAACCAAATTGAGATGGTTTGGAAATTGGGATAAGTTAGACCATTGAATGTAGGCAGTGAAGTCAACAATTGCGATCAGCACCACTGAGAACTCCTTCTATACTGTTGGAAAGTGTTTACAGGAGACTACTAGTGATGAGCGAGCATGCTCGCTACTGCTTGGTGCTCGCCCGAGCATCTCACTGCTCGAGATGCTCGGCGCTCGCCGAGTATTTCCGGGGTTGCTGGGCGGGACACACAGGACACACAGAGCAGGGCCACAGTAACAAGGTACGACATGTTCCCATTGGAAAGGAGAGAGTCTGCTATACAGTTATAGGGTATGTAGTGAGTCCAATGGCTGACCAATTTTAGGAAAAACCCCACTAAGAATTTAAAGACACATGGAGCAGGGCCACAGTAACGACAAATTCCCATTAGAAAGGAGAGAGTATCCCATAGTGTTGGCCTATGCATTGAATGCAAGGGCTGCCAAAAATTAGGAGGCACTTCAATGCCCCTTGGAAGGGACGTGGAGGAGGGCCTCATAAAAAAATGTTCCCATTAGAAAGGAGCGGGCCTCCTATACTTGTAATGCCCATGCACTAAGTGTATGGGCTGACAAACATTTACCCCTGGGGGGTATACATGAACATACTGTATCAAAATTTTTTTAAATGGAGGACAGTATTTTACACGCTCACTACAAATGACTGAGTTTGGAGCGAATTTATATGTGATCCGTGTGACGGATAAAACAGAGTTTTAAATACCTGGCCTGTAGGTAAGTAGTTTGACCAGCAAACTGATGGGAATTGCTTCACTGACACACTGAAAGAAATTTTTAATGGAGGCCAGAATTAGTAGTATTTTCTGACAACGTATATGTGAGCTGTGTGACGGAGAAAACACAGTTTTCAATACCTGGCCTTTAGGTAACTATTTTGAACAGCAATCTGGTGTCAATTGCTTCACTGACACACTGAAAATTTCTTTTAATGGAGGCCAGAAATGGCAGTATTTTCTGAAAACGTATATGTAATCCGTGTGATGAAGAAAACACAGTTTTAAATACCTGGCCTGTAGGTAACTGTTTTGAACATCAAACCAGTGTCAAAGAAATTGCTGACACACTGAAGAAATTTTTTAATGGAGGCCAGAAATGGCAGTATTTTCTGAAAACGTATATGTAATCCGTGTCATGGAGAAAAAACAATTTTAAATACCTGGCCTGTAGGTAACTGTGTTAAACAGCAAACCAGTGTCAAAAACTTTGCCGACACACTGAAATTTTTTTTAAGGGAGGCCAGAAATGGCAGTATTTTCTGAAAACGTATATGTAATCTGTGTGACGGAGAAACACAGTTTTAAATACATGTCCTGTAGGTAACTGTTTTTAACAGCAAACCAGTGTCAAAAACTTAGCTGCCACACTGAAAATTTTTTTTAATGGAGGCCAGAAATGGCGGTTAGGGTTGAGCGAGTATGTTCTGTCCGAGTATGCTCAGGCCGGGCTCCGAGAATTTACAGCTGCTCGGTGATAAGGTTAAATCGCTCCCATGTGCATGATTTGCAACTGTTTGACAGCTTTATTACATGTGGGGAATGTGTAAGAAATAGACATTCCTCACATGTAATAAAGCTGTCAAACAGTTGCAAATCATGCACACGGGAGCGATTTAACCTTATCACCGAGCAGCTGTAAATACTCGGAGCTCGGCCCAAGCATACTCGGTGAAAGGGTTAATAGAACATACTCGCTCAACACTAATGGCGGTATTTTCTGAAAACGCATATGTGATCCATGTGACGGGAAAACACGGTTTTAAATAGCTGGATTTTTAGTGCTGTAATATGGAAAGGACCTGGCTGTATTCTGCAGTGCCAACAAGTAAATGTCGCAGGAAAACTATGTTCTCTGGATTGCTTTTTAAGCAAATAATGAGGATTAAGATGCAAAAAATATTATTATGTCTATATAAACTGCCTGCCTAATATCTCTGCAGATGGATTAGTTAGACCTCAAAAGAACTGTTTGTTAAGATGGATATGTATAATGTACGGTTTTTCTCCCTACACTACCTAATACAGAAGCAAATCTCTCCCTAGCTCAGCAGCAGCTCTCCCTACACTGTCTGATCCAGAGTGACTGTGACGAGCATGGCGGCGTCTGGTCTGATATACACCTGATGACGCTGTGTGGCCAGCCAGTCACTGTGATGCCCACAACCAACATGGCTACGGCATTACAGTGCATGGCAGGCAATCCCTGCATGTTCATTGGCTCTCTAAAGAGCGCCAAACATGCAGGGAGGGGACCCGAGTAGTGGTGAGCACGTTCGCTCATTACTACTCTCTATGCCTTGGAGGTCCTGGCCTGCCCTGAAGCCAGCGTTTTATCAGAGCGGGTTTTTAGTGCTGCTGGCACTCCAATCCAGTGTCTTTTCTTGAGAGGTGTATTCCCATGCTCCTTTTCACACCCAGACATGGGTATACCCTTCCTGATTTTGGCTACTTGCTCTTGTCCTCCTCCTTCTCCTCATCCTCCACCACCATAGCACCAGGGTGACCGTGGTCCTGATGCAACACCCACATCATTTTTTTAAAGGGTGTTTATGATGCTCGTAAAAAATTTTTTTTATACAGTATGTTCATGTGTACTGCCCAGGGGTAAATGTTTGTCAGCCCATACACTTAGTGCATGGGCATTACAAGTATAGGAGGCCCGCTCCTTTCTAATGGGAACATTTTTTTATGAGGCCCTCCTCCACGTCTCTTCCAAGGGGCATTGAAGTGCCTCCAAATTTTTGGCAGCCCTTGCATTCACTGCATAGGTCAACACTATGGGAGACTCCTTTCTAATGGGAATTTGTCATTACTGTGGCCTTGCTCTATGTGTCTTTAATTTCTTAGTGGGGTTTTTCGTAAACTTGGTCAGCCGTTGGACTCACTGCATACCCTATAACTGTATAGCAGACTCTCTCCTCTCTAATGGGAACATGTCGTACTCATTACTGTGGCCCTGCCCTATGTGTCTTTCAGAGTCTCTCCATCATCAATGAAACAGGATGTGTCTGATGATGTTTCACACACCACATTGCCAGATAAGGTTGTAAAATGTTAAAATGACATTTCCCAATGAATGCATTTGCCTTAAAAAATAATGTAAAAAAAACCCCAAAAGTAGAATCTTTCTTTAGTATAAAAACAGAGTCGCCAATGTAACCTCATTGTAATCACATTGTTAAGCTCCTACACCTCCTCCTCCATCTCCGAAATGACCACATCAGTCACAAGCTGAAAGCACTGCAGCACTGCCTTGGCCAAGCGGCAACAGGCTGTGCTGAAGATAACATGCTTAATGCTTAGGTGATGTAACGGATCCGGGGGGTGTAACCTCTGTGCTATGGTGCAAGGAGGGACCAGAGGGGCATAACTAGGTATCAACTTTGACTGATCAAGGTTGCATGGTGGCTCAATCGACTCCGTGACCAGGGAAGGGCCGAGCAGAGGGACCAGGTGCTACTCTGGGCCTGTCCTTGTATGAGAGCAGGTGATGTCACGGGTGTGTTGCCACGAAGATCGTCACGAGTACACAGCCTGACTTCTCGCAGCTGACTTGTTGGTGCTTTGTGTTTTCTCGGCAGTGTAGGAGTTAATTCTCTCTCTCTCTGGGCTAGCTGAGGTCCAGCCTTGCCCAGCTGCAATCAATGCTTCTTTAGTGAGACTCCTTTATATTCCTGCAGGTCTGTTTGGGAGGTGTCGGTGAAAGCTTTTCATTCAGACTTACAGAGCGGATCGTGGTGTTTGGAGTTGCTGAGATAAGTGTATTTGGAAGTGTTTTTTCCCTTTCCTCGCTTTATCATTTATCTCCTTTCCCGTTGGTGTTCCCTCTGTTGTAGTTGTGTAGAAGTTGTATGCAAGGTGGTTTTGGTTTTTCCCTTGTACTGTCTCGTTCGTCTAAATACTGTGTGTGGGCATATTATTTCTGGTTCCCAATTGTTGTGATCGGGGTCCTTCTCAGGACTAGATTACTTAGGTGCAGGGATCCTCAGGAGGTAGGGGTTACGCTGGCGGCCTGGACCTCTGTACCTTTAACAGTACCTCCAGGGTGAGGGATTAGTCAGGGCCCCAGCTTAGGGTCAGCTTAGGCCCCCTACCTCCAGTATTCTGTGACAGTGTGACATTTTCACCGACCAACTTAGTTTTTCTCCAGCTACCATGGATCCAGTAGCCGGTCTAGCTCGGCAGTTGCAGAGTTTGTCCATGGGGCTGGCGGACGTTAGGTCCAAGGTTTTGCATCCTCTGGAGCAAGCCGGACCAGAACCTAAAGTAGCTCTCCCTGACAGGTTCACTGGGGGGCGGGACAAGTTTTTTGTTTTCCGGGAGGCATGCAAATTGTACTTTCGGCTGCGGCCTCGGTCATCGGGCAGTGAAGAACAAAGGGTGGGAATTGTCATCTCGCTCCTACAAGGGGACCCACAATCTTGGGCGTTCTCTCTTCCCCCAAGCTCCCCGGTTCTCCAGTCAGTGGATAGGTTTTTCGCTGCTCTGGGACTCGTATATGATGACCCAGATCGGATCTCCCTTGCTGAGTCTAAGTTACGTAGGATTCAGCAGGGAGATCGTCCGGCGGAGGAATTCTGTTCGGAGTTCCGTAGGTGGGCCACGGACACCCAGTGGAATGACCCGGCTCTTAGGAGCCAGTTTTGTCATGGTTTATCCGACAAATTACAGGATGTGTTGGCACAGTATGACTCTCCCGCGTCACTGGAAGCCGCTATGGCCCTTGCTATTCGCGTTGACAGACGGCTTCGGGAGAGGTGCGGGATAACTCTACCCCCTGTAATGTCTCCACCTCCTACAAGGTCCCCTCATATGGTGGTTCCCCTGGTCAGTCCGGAGGAGCCTATGCAATTAGGAGGGACATCATTTCGGGGAAGGGGACCGGTGGTGCGCCATAAGACAGGAAGGTGTTTCCTCTGCGGGAAAAAGGGACATTTTATTGGGGGGTGTCCATCCCGTCCCTTGCAGAGTAAGGAGTCGTCGAAAAAACTGTTGATCCCAGGTTGTGTGGTGGACGGCAATCTGGGAGTAGGTATTTCGTCCCTAGGTTCGTCTCAGTTTCTCGTACCGGCGGAGGTGGTGGTGGGTACGAGAACTGAGAGGATATCTGTTCTTCTGGATAGTGGGGCCGGGGCTAATCTGGTTGATGCTCGGTTTGCCCGGGTTCAAGGTATGCGATTGAGTGAGTTGGCTAAACCCATCCCCATATTCTCGATCGATGCCAGGCCTCTCGGTCAGGGAAGTTTTTTGCAAGCTGTGCATGGCGTAAAACTTCAAGTGGGGGCAATACATAAAGAACTGTTGTCTTGCTACGTGTTGGAGGGTCTTCCCACTCCTATAGTGTTGGGCCTTCCTTGGTTAGCTAAGCATAACCCGGTTATTAATTGGCAAACCAGAGAGATAAGCCAATGGAGTAAATTCTGTAATAAAAACTGCATGAACACGGTCATCGGTGCGGTTACTCCTTGGGTCTTACCTCCATTTCTGGCGGACTTTGAGGATGTATTCTCGGAGAATGGGTGTCAGGAACTACCTCCTCATCGCGAGTATGACTGTTCTGTAAAACTGCTCCCTGAGGCCAAGTTACCTAAAGCTAGGTTGTATAACCTTTCTGGTCCTGAGAGGCAGGCCATGAAGGATTATATTTCTGAAAGTCTGGCTAAGGGGCATATTAGACCTTCATCTTCACCGGTGGCCGCGGGGTTCTTCTTTGTTAAGAAGAAAGATGGAGGCCTACGCCCTTGCCTGGATTTCCGTGAACTTAATCGGATTACGGTCCGAGATCCGTATCCGCTCCCACTTATTCCCGATCTCTTTAATCAGATCGTGGGCGCCAAATGGTTCTCTAAGTTGGATCTCAGGGGGGCGTACAATCTGATTAGGATGAAGGAGGGGGATGAGTGGAAGACGGCTTTTAACACTCCGGAGGGGCATTATGAGAACCTTGTCATGCCATTCGGTCTGACTAATGCCCCGGCGGTGTTTCAACACTTTGTTAATGATATTTTTCACCACCTGGTGGGACAGTTTGTTGTCATATATCTGGATGATATCTTAATTTACTCGCCGGATCTGGTGTCTCATCAGGAGCACGTTAGACAGGTGTTACAGATCTTGCGGGATAATAAACTGTATGCCAAATGGGAAAAGTGTGTGTTCGCCGTACAGGAACTCCAGTTTTTAGGCTTCCTGGTTTCAGCGTCCGGTTTTCGTATGGACCCTGGGAAAGTGCGGGCAGTTCTTGAGTGGGATCGGCCGGAGAATCTTAAGGCACTACAACGTTTCCTGGGGTTTGCTAACTATTACCGGAAGTTCATTCGTAATTTCTCGTCCATGGTTAAGCCTCTCACAGACATGACTAAAAAGGGGACGGATTTTTCTAGGTGGTCTGACAAGGCTTGTCAAGCATTCTCCTCCTTGAAAAAATGTTTTGCCTCGGCACCTATACTCATTCAACCTGATGCGTCTCAGCCATTCTTTGTAGAGGTAGACGCTTCTGAGGTAGGGGTGGGAGCAGTATTGTCACAGGGTTCGTCCCCTGGTAAGTGGCATCCGTGCGCCTTTTTCTCTAAAAAATTGTCGTCCGCTGAGAGGAATTACGATGTCGGCAATAGGGAACTCTTGGCCATTAAGTTAGCTTTTGAGGAGTGGCGCCATTTTTTGGAGGGGGCAGTTCATCCGGTCACCGTCATCACCGATCACAAGAACCTGCTATATCTGGAGTCCGCTAAACGTCTGAATCCCAGACAAGCTAGGTGGTCATTGTTTTTTACCAGGTTTAATTTCGTCGTTACATATCGTCCTGGGTCTAAAAATGTAAAGGCGGATGCCTTATCTCGTAGTTTCCCTGGGGCCGGGAATACGGACGACCCGATTCCTATTCTTCAGGAGGGGGTGGTGGTTTCGGCAGTATGCTCTGAGCTGGAGGAGGAGATATTGGAGGCTCAGGGGGACGCCCCTGTTGGACCTCCGGGGAGACTGTTCGTTCCAGATCAGTTGCGACAAAAGGTGATCGAGGCACACCATAACTCAGTTTTTGCAGGACACCCGGGGAGTAAAGCAACTGTGGATCTCCTCTCGCGTCGGTTTTGGTGGCCTAACTTACATAAAGAGGTGGTAACTTTTGTCGCGTCCTGTGGGGTTTGTGCGCGCTCTAAGACCTCACATACCCGTCCGTCTGGGGCCCTTTTACCTTTGAAGATCCCGGAGCGTCCTTGGACTCATCTGTCTATGGACTTTATTACGGACCTCCCTCCGTCTTCGGGTAAAACGGTCATACTCGTTGTAGTGGACAGGTTCAGCAAGATGGCACATTTTATCGCTCTTCCGGCTCTCCCTAATGCTAAAACTCTTGCGCAGGTGTTCATTGGGGAGATTGTGAGGCTTCACGGGGTACCCTCCGAGGTGGTGTCTGATCGGGGGTCTCAGTTTGTGTCCAAGTTCTGGAGGGCGTTTTGTGCACGGCGGGGGATGCATTTGTCATTCTCGTCGGCTTTTCATCCTCAGACCAATGGTCAGACGGAACGTATGAACCAGAGCTTGGAGACATATCTTCGGTGTTTTGTGTCAGAGAACCAGGAGGACTGGGCTTCTTTCCTACCTCTGGCAGAGTTTGCTCTCAATAATAGGCGGAGCGAGTCCACTGGTAAGTCCCCGTTTTTTGGGGCATATGGTTTTCACCCCCAGTTTTGTACTTTCACTAGGGGGGGCTCTTCGGGGGTTCCGGAGGAGGAACGATTTTCCTCATCTCTCGCTTCAGTATGGAGAGGGGTGCTGAAGAATCTGAATACTATGGGGAACCGATACAAACGTATGGCTGATAGGAGGAGAGTGTCTGGTCCGGACCTAAGTGTGAACGATCAGGTATGGTTGTCTACCAGGAATATTAAACTTAAGGTTCCCTCCTGGAAACTGGGTCCCAGGTTCATCGGGCCGTACAGAATCAGTTCTGTTATTAATCCGGTGGCATTCCGTCTTGACCTCCCCCCTACGTTTAAAATTCACAACGTGTTTCACAGATCATTGCTTAAGAGGTATGTGGCGCCGGTGGTACCGTCACCTTTACCTCCCCCTCCTGTGGTTGTCAATGGTAACTTGGAGTTCCAGGTATCGAGGGTCATTGATTCACGCTTTAATCGCCGGTCCCTTCAGTACTTGGTTCATTGGAAGGGGTATGGTCCTGAGGAGAGGATGTGGGTTCCTGCGTCGGATATTAACGCAGACCGATTAGTTCGGGCCTTCCACACGACTCACCCGGATAAACCTGGCCCTGAGGGTCCGGAGGCCCCTCGTAGAAGGGGGGGTACTGTCACGGGTGTGTTGCCACGAAGATCGTCACGAGTACACAGCCTGACTTCTCGCAGCTGACTTGTTGGTGCTTTGTGTTTTCTCGGCAGTGTAGGAGTTAATTCTCTCTCTCTCTGGGCTAGCTGAGGTCCAGCCTTGCCCAGCTGCAATCAATGCTTCTTTAGTGAGACTCCTTTATATTCCTGCAGGTCTGTTTGGGAGGTGTCGGTGAAAGCTTTTCATTCAGACTTACAGAGCGGATCGTGGTGTTTGGAGTTGCTGAGATAAGTGTATTTGGAAGTGTTTTTTCCCTTTCCTCGCTTTATCATTTATCTCCTTTCCCGTTGGTGTTCCCTCTGTTGTAGTTGTGTAGAAGTTGTATGCAAGGTGGTTTTGGTTTTTCCCTTGTACTGTCTCGTTCGTCTAAATACTGTGTGTGGGCATATTATTTCTGGTTCCCAATTGGTGTGATCGGGGTCCTTCTCAGGACTAGATTACTTAGGTGCAGGGATCCTCAGGAGGTAGGGGTTACGCTGGCGGCCTGGATCTCTGTACCTTTAACAGTACCTCCAGGGTGAGGGATTAGTCAGGGCCCCAGCTTAGGGTCAGCTTAGGCCCCCTACCTCCAGTATTCTGTGACAGTGTGACAGGTGACTCCCACGGGTAACTAGCAGGAGCCTCCGGGTAGGCACGGCAGGTAACTGACAGGAGCCTCCAGGTAGGCTGACAGGATGGCAGGTAACTGGCAGGAGCCTCCCGGTAGGCTGACAGATAGGCAGGAAGGTAACTGGCAGGAGCCTCCATGTAGGCTGAAAGATAGGCAAGGCAGGTAACTGGCAGGAACCTCCACATAGGCTGACAGAAAGACATGGCAGGTAACTGGTACGTTCTCCGGGTAGGCAGGCAAGCCAGGCCCATAGACAGACTGGGGGGTTTGGATCGTAGGAAGACAGTCGGGCTGGAGAATACACTTGGCTGGCGGAGACAGGCAGTCAGGCTGGCGGACAGGACTGGTAGTCAGGCTGGCGGACTGGACTAGTAGGCAGGCTGGTGGACTGGACTGGTAGTCAGGCTGGCGGACTGGACTGGTAGTCAGGCTGGCGGACAGGACTGGTAGTGAGGCTGGCGGCCTGGACTTGTAGTCAGGCTGGTGGACTGGACTTGTAGTCAGGCTAGCAGCGGGACCTGAGGGCTGAAGCAGAGTTTAGGACACAAAGCTACAACCTTGCACGGGCACCTCCATTTTGGAGGTGCTGCCTTTTATATGAGAGGTCCTCCGGCCATTGGCTGGGGACTCCTTAGAACGGCACGCGGCCCCTTTAAGAGGGAGGGAGAGCGAGCGCCCTAAGCACAGTGCCCGGGAAGCTGCGCTCGCAGGCAGCAGCAGCAGGAGCGTCGGGGGACGCCGGGCGGGGAGCGCGGCGGTAAGAGGGACGCTGATACTACAGGTGACAAACCGTCCAGCGCTGCAGTTATTGATGTTATGTTCTGCTACCAAGCTAAGGAAAGAGAGGAGATCTGTCCCTACTATAGGACTCAGCTGAATCCCTACGATGTAACAGGGAACCTGATCCTGCGATCAGACCTGCTAAAGTCCTAATCTAGTCTGTACGGAGACCTATAGATGTGGGGAGGGAATCCCTACAAGTACTAAGGACTGGGAGGAATATGGGACACCTCCTAACAGAAAATAGTAGCAGACAGACGAGCAAACAAAATAGATAGAACATAGAGGTCCGTAGACCAAGCAAACTAACAGAGTTAGATACAGAGCACAGGCTAGCTAGAAAGTAGATATACAATGAAGTCCAGCAAAGCCAGAAGGGCGGAGCAGGATTAAATAGGCCAACAAGGTCATGTGACCAGCAAAGGAAAAAAAACCTAACAGCAAGGTTCTAACAGTACCCCCCCTTCTAAGAGGATCCTCCGGATCCCCTAGGACCAGGCTTATCAGGAAATCTCCTGTGAAACGCTCTGATAAGTCTGGACGCGGAAACATCATCTGACCTCACCCAAGAGTTATCCTCGGGTCCGAAACCTTTCCAGGCCACAAGATACTGCAAACTACCTCTATACCGTCTAGAGTCAAGGATGCGAGAAATTTCATATTCCCCGTCCTCCACCACCGGAGGAACAGAGGCAGAGGCGTCACCATCCGACACAACAGCTTTTTTTAACAGAGAGACATGAAAGACCGGATTAATTCTCCAGGAGGTAGGAACCTCCAACCTAACAGCAGATTGGTTGACAACCTGAAGCACCTTAAAGGGCCCTACAAACTTGGGACCCAATTTCTTAGAAGGAATCCTCAACCGCAGATTCCTAGAGGACAACCAAACCATGTCACCAACAGCGAACAAAACCTCATGTCGTTTCCTATCAAAGTAGTCTTTAGATTTTCTGTTGGCCTCCTGAAGATTACCACGCACATCCGTCCAAACTCTTTCCAAATCACCGGAAAAATTCTCCTCCTCAGGCACGGCAGATCCCAACTTGGAGAACGACCCAAACGATGGATGTCTCCCAGAACAACAAAAAAAAGGCGAACAACCAGCAGAAGAAGATGTATGATTGTTCAGAGCAAATTCGGCAAGTGGCAGAAACTCAGACCACCCCTCTTGATTGTCTGCCACAAAACAACGCAAGAACTGCTCAACATCCTGGTTTTTCCTTTCTGTCTGGCCATTAGATTCAGGATGATATCAGGACGAAAACGACAAATGAATTCCCAACCTGTCACAAAAGGCACACCAAAAACGAGCCACGAACTGAGGACCCCTATCAGAAACAATGTCAGTAGGAACGCCATGAAGTCTGACAATTTCCTTGACAAAGGCCTTAGCGAGAGTTTTAGCGCAGGGCAGTTTGACGAAGGGAACCAAGTGACACATCTTGCTAAAACGGTCCACGACCACCCAGATGACAGTAAAACCCTCAGAGGGGGGAAGGTCAGTTATAAAGTCCATAGCCAAATGTGTCCAAGGAGCACTGGGGACCTCCAAAGGACAAAGCAACCCCGCAGCAGGAGTATGTGAGGACTTAGATCTAGCACATATAGTACATTGGCGCACCCACTTAATGACTTCCTTCTGCCATCCAGGCCACCAAAAACTGCGACCCACCAGTCTCTTGGTCTCAGAGATTCCGGGATGACCTGCCAACCGAGATTCGTGACACTCAACAAACAAATCTCTCCTAAAGGTCCCAGGCACAAACAACCTCCCATGAGGAGTGTTAGATGGGGCATTCTCCTGAGCTTTAAGAATCTCACCTTCCAAAACGGAGTCTAAAGCAGCTATCACAACACCTTCTTGTAAAATGTTTTCCTCTTTCTCAGCACCGACTATGGGAGAAAAACTGCGAGACAAGGCATCCGCCTTAACATTCTTAATACCAGGGATGTAAGTAACGGAGAAATTAAACCGCGAGAAAAACAGTGCCCACCTAGCCTGACGGGCATTCAGGCGCTTGGCAGCATCAAGATATATCAGATTTTTATGATCCGTAAGAACCTGAATGGGAAATTCCACACCTTCCAAGAAGTGGCGCCAGTGTTCAAATGCGAGTTTAATAGCCAATAATTCCCGATTACCAATATCGTAATTCAATTCAGTCTCCGAAAATTTTTTTGAAAAAAAGGCACAGGGATGTAATCCATCCCCGTTATCCTGAGACAATACTGCGCCAACCCCCACAGAGGAAGCATCAACCTCAACCAAAAACGGCCTAGTAACATCAGGCTGCATAAGGATGGGAGCAGAGGTGAACCTCTCCTTGAGATACACAAAAGCTTCAATGGCCTCAGAAGACCACTGAACCGCATCAGCACCTTTCCTGGTGAGATCAGTCAGAGGTTTGACAATACTAGAAAATTTTTTTATGAATTTTCTATAGTAATTGGCGAAACCCAAAAACCTCTGTATCGATTTCAAACCAATAGGCCTAGGCCATTCCTGCACAGCCTGAACCTTAACCGGATCCATCTCAAAACCTTTGCTGGAGATAATGTAGCCCAAAAAACTAATTCTCTGTACAGCGAACTCACATTTCTCCAGCTTATCAAAAAGCGAATTGTCCATTAATAACTGTAATACCTCACGCACGCTCCGCCAATGAGACTCCAGATCTGGCGAATAAATCAAAATGTCATCCAAATACACAACCACATTTTTACCGATTAAAGGTCTAAGGATGTCATTAATCAGATTCTGAAAAAATGCAGGAGCATTAGTAAGACCAAAAGGCATAACCAGATTCTCAAAATGACCCACAGGAGTGTTAAAAGCAGTCTTCCATTCATCACCCTCCTTCATGCGCAACAGATTGTATGCCCCCTTAAGGTCAATTTTAGAGAACCACTTGGCCCCCGATAACTGGTTAAACAGATCAGGAATCAATGGCAGTGGGTAAGGATTGCGTACCGTAATTTTGTTAATCTCACGAAAATCCAGACAAGGACGTAAACCGCCGTCCTTTTTTTTTACAAAAAAAAATCCAACCGCCACAGGAGACTTAGAGGGCCTAATGTGACCGGCGGCCAAACTTTTCTGTATGTATTCCTCCAAAGCCTTCCTCTCAGGAATAATAAGGTTAAATAAACGACTTTTAGGAAGAGTCGCTCCAGGGACAAATTCAATAGAACAATCATAGTCTCTATGGGGAGGCAAAACCTGCGATTCTTTCTCAGAAAAAACTCTCCAAAAATCCTGAATAGGAACAGGCAATTCTCCCCTATCCAAAGCTGCAATACGCCCGTTACAACACTTGTCATAACATTTATGGCTCCAGGATTTAATTTCACTGGTAGACCAATCCAGTACAGGATTGTGAAATTTTAACCAGGGCAAACCCAATATTACTGGAGAAGGCAAGTTATTCAACACTACCAAATCCAATTTCTCATGGTGAACACCATTAATAGTGAGAGGAAATTCACTGACCTTGAGAGTAATATTCTTCAAAGGGGAGCCATCCACAGAAACCACAGCAATGGGGGATGATAAAGGTTCAGGTTTTAAATTGAGTTTTTCCACGAATCCCCCATCAATTACATTCAGTGTAGACCCACAATCAACAAACACCCGAAATTCCATTAATTTTTCCTGAGCAATCGTGGAAGCAGCTAAAAATATACCCTTGGAATTTAAACAGGCAATACGGGCGTGACTGACCATTTTTTTTTCTTTCTTCATACGAAGCTCACAGCCTTTAATCAAATGACCAGATTTTCCGCAATAGAAACACAAGCCTTCCGAAAAACGACGGTCTTTTTCTTGAGAGCGAGGTGCCACCGATCCAATCTCCATCGGTTCACCACTGTTAGTACACACATTATCATAACCAGAAACTGACATAGCAGAGGATTTGCTCTCATTAACCCTAGCACGCAGTCTTCTATCCACCCGTATAGCTAATTGCATAGCCTGTTGCAAATCCTCAGGTGTAGGATAAGCAATTAGCAGGTCTTTAACCCTTTCACTGAGCCCAGCAAGAAATAGACTTTTCAGAGCAGAATCGTTCCACCCTGTTTGAGTGGACCAACGACGAAAATGAGTACAATATTTTTCCACATTACCTGATCCTTGTTTTAAACGTCTCAACTCAGTCTCAGCTGATGCCACACGGTCAGGATCATCATATAATAGTCCTAAAGCAGAAAAAAAACTATCCACTGATCTGAAGCATGTATCACTAGGTTGCAAAGAAAAGGCCCACTCCTGAGGCTCTTTGCGCAAAAGTGACATTATGAACCCTACGCGCTGGGATTCATCCCCAGAGGACTTGGGTCTCAAACGAAAATACAATAAGCAAGCATTTTTAAATGAAAAAAATTCTCGATGTTCACCAAAAAATAAATCCGGCAAACATACCTTAGGCTCCAAGAAATATGCTCCAGGACAGTTACTCACGTGCTGACGGAGCTCGGCCACTTCCAGAGAGAGTCCCTGCAGGTGTTTAGCCAAATCCTGAACCGACACCATGATGGAACAAAAAAAATCTTTCCTTAGAGAATTTGCAGGCTGGACTTACTGTTATGTTCTGCTACCAAGCTAAGGAAAGAGAGGAGATCTGTCCCTACTATAGGACTCAGCTGAATCCCTACGATGTAACAGGGAACCTGATCCTGCGATCAGACCTGCTAAAGTCCTAATCTAGTCTGTACGGAGACCTATAGATGTGGGGAGGGAATCCCTACAAGTACTAAGGACTGGGAGGAATATGGGACACCTCCTAACAGAAAATAGTAGCAGACAGACGAACAAACAAAATAGATAGAACATAGAGGTCCGTAGACCAAGCAAACTAACAGAGTTAGATACAGAGCACAGGCTAACTAGAAAGTAAATATACAATGAAGTCCAGCAAAGCCAGAAGGGCAGAGCAGGATTAAATAGGCCAACAAGGTCATGTGACCAGCAAAGGAAAAAAAACCTAACAGCAAGGTTCTAACAATTGAAAGCTGTAACACAGCAGCTTGATCTGTGGCTCTCACCGCTGAACATACAGCCAGGCATGGTCGTATGTGACAATGGGCGGAACCTGGTGACGGAGAAATGACAGCCGGAGTAAATACGGTTTCCCTCTATGCCAGTCCTTTCACCGAGCTAAAGAATATGGCTGTGGTGAAATACACCTCCCACTGAGAAGCTGTTTCAGATTGAAAAACATTGTGCCCACCAGAGGATTTGATTCTGAAGGCTCACCTTATCATGAACTCTCCTGATGTAGAAGCCAAGACACACCAGAAGATGCTCTGGAGGGACCGTCCAACCCTGCCAAGAAGCAGTCCTGACTAAGAAAAGTGTGTGGGAAGGTTCCCGGACACTCTGTGGCTTCTTTTTTTACTGAGGTGGAAACCCACGCAAACATGGGGAGAACATACAAAGTCATTGCAGATGTTGTCCTTGCTGGAATTTGAACCCAGGATCCCAGCGCTGAAAGGCTTCAGTGGTTAACTGATCCAATGTGCTGCCGCTCACACACTAATATCTAACAGGCTGGAGAAACTTGCACCTACTGCCACTCTAGCTTCAGCTCCTTTGTGAGAAAATAATGTATTTGGGCAGCCACTCAGTCTACCAAATAAAATTCCTGAGAAGGAAATTGGGGATGGCTTCGCTGCTGTTACTTGGGGGCAGTGCTAATACCATGGCGTCGTACCATAGTTTATTGGAAATATTCCAGGCTGGTAGGAAGCAAGCAAATTCCCACAGAAAAGTACTAGCAGTAATGTTCAGGGACCCGCGCTTGTAGAAGGCAGAGACAACACTGGGAGAAATAGTGACGGCTGGGGAGCGAGTATGGATACGAGGCATGAGGCATGAGGTTGCGAAAAGGCCACATTTCAAGTGCAAGCAGCTGCCCAAAAATCTGGCAGTTTAGTATTGCAGCCTGTGGGTGGGTGGCTGGCTGCATACTTGCGCTTGCATTCCAAGTAACTGAAAACTAAGCAGATTTTGGCCTCTATCATCATCATGACCTCACCTCGGCACTATGAGCTCTCCTGAAGGAGAAGCCAGGGCCCACCAGAGGAGTCTCCGGTTTTCTGGTGGGTCCCTCCAACCCTGCCGAGAAGCAGCTCTGGCTAAGAAAAGTGTGGGGGAAGGTTCCCAGACACTCTATGGCTGTTCTTTTAATGTAGATGGGATGTGCTTATGCATGTTATTTCTCAAACCGGATTGCAGATCAGGCCATTTGCCAATTCTGTAGTCATGAAATTAAATGCTCACAGAAAGATGTTTGTGTGTCAAAGCACCACCAAGAAGTGTGAGTTGATGTTGGACTGGCTGCCATTGCTTCTACAAAAGCTGCTTTAGAGGACTTCCTGGGAGAAATGACCCCCAGAGTAGATACGGTTTCCCTCTATGCCAGTCCTTTCACCGAGCTAAAGAATATGGCTGTGGTGAAATACAACTCTCAGCAAAAAAAGCTGTGAACTGGCTCCATACCATCACTGGCCACATTCACCTGTCCACGTGTTTGTGGTTAGGTGGTCCTTCCAAGTAAGTGCACCGAGGAGGGCACGGGTAATGTTGTGGGACCCGTGCTTGTGGAAGGCGGAGACGACAATGGGAGAAACAGTGGTGGCTGGGGACCGAGTATGGACACCCGACTGTCGCCGGCATGAGGTTATGAAAAGCTTCCGCCTCCACGAGCCTAAAAGGGCACATTTCAAGTGAAAGCAGCTTTAGAGGACTTCCTGGGAGAAATGACAGCTGGGTAGATATGTGCTCCAAATTCCTATCACCAAGCTAAAGAATATGGCTGTAGTGAAATACAACTCAGCAAAAAAAGCTGTAGACTGGTTCCGTACCTTCCCTAGCCACATTCACCTGTCCACGTGTTTGTGGTTAAGCGGTCCTTCCCAGTAAGTGCACTGGGGAGGGCAGGGGTAATGTTGTGGGACCCGTGCTTGTGGAAGACGGAGACAACACTGGGACAAATAATGGCGGCTGGGGACCTAGTATGGATACCCGGTCGCCGCCATAATATTGTGGAAGGCTTCTGCGTCCACGAGCCTAAAAGGCCACATTTCAAGTGCAATCAGCTGTCAAAAATTTGGCAGTATAGTATTGCAGCTTGTGGGTTGGTGGGTGGCTGGCTGCCTACTTGCGCTCCCAAGGAATGGGGTAGGGACAATTGAACGCTGCACTGGGACAAGGACGTGGACGGTGATTGTTGCAAGTCTGCAACGACAGGTGCATGGCGGGAGGCATCTTCGTATGCGCCAAGGATCACTTATGATGGGCACACTTTTAGGCAGTGACTTGGGAGTCAGAGATGCTTCCAGAGGTCTTCCCCATATCTTTTCAGCACTGTATGCATGTGTCTGATGATGTGTCACACACCACGTGGCCAGATAAGGTTCTAAAATGTTAAAATTACATTTCCTGGTGAATGCATTTGTCTTGGTTGAAAGCAATGCAAAAGTGCAAAAACGCATCAAAAACGCTATGTGTGAACATAGCCCAAGGTGTGGAGGAGTATTTTTGTTTTTGGTATTTATTTTGAGTTATAAACAAGTCATTACCATGGAAAGGATGTTCCTTAACATATTTCCCAGGAAAATGCATTTTGGTTTCATTTTTGTATGTTTTATTGTGAGTCTGTAAAAGTGGCAAAATACTCTGACAACATTGTTGACAGCAGTGATCTGGGAGTCAGAAATGCTTCCAGGGGTCTTCCCCATGCTGTTCCCATGTCATTTTAGCACTATTCCCATCGATTTGGGCAATTTTTATGCCCTCTGCAGACCGCCGGGGGGAGCCGCCTGAAAAATGCTCGAGTTTCCCATAGACTTACATTGAGCTCGTTGCTCGGGTCGAGCACCCGAGTATTCCAATGTGATCAAGCTGAGCAACGAGAACCCAAGCATTTTAGTGCTCGCTCATCACTAGAGATTACCTGTTTAGATTGCTTGAAAGAATGCTAAGGATGTGGAAAGCTGTCATATGAGTAATGTAGATGTGAGAAATCTAAGGTTTAATACAAATTCTGGTTTGATTCACAAGAGTTTCTTTACTCTTTGCTTCCAAATGTTTTCCTTCATGGTTTTGTTCTCTTCAGTCTGAATCTACATGTGCACTTTCCTTGTGTATGTGAATATGTTAAAATTTCACACCTAAAATAACTATTTCCTGGAACTGCACAGACAAACTTCCAAAATGAGGCATGCAGAGATATTAGGCAGCTAACTGTTAATATATTGGAGCATGATTACAGAACCATCAAAAGATTTGTAGCACATAGTCAACATACAGTGGTGGCCAAAAGTATTGGCACCCCTGCAATTGTGTCACATAATACTCAGTTTCTTCCTGAAAATGATTGCAATCACAAATTCTTTGGTATTATTATCTTCATTTAGTTTGCTTGCAAGGAAAAAACAGAAAAGAGAATGAAGCAAAAATCAAATCATTGATCATTTCACAAAAAACTCCAAAAATGGACCAGACAAAAGTATTGGCACCCTCAGCCTAATACTTGGTTGCACAACCTTTAGCCAAAATAACTGTGAACAACCGCTTCCGGTAACCATCAATGAGTTTCTTACAATGCTCTGCTGGAATTGTAGACCATTCTTCTTTGGCAAACTGCTCCAGGTCCCTGATATTTGAAGGGTGCCTGCTCCAAACTGCCATTTTGAGATCTCTCCACAGGTGTTCTATGGGATTCAGGTCTGGACTCATTGCTGGCCACCTTAGAAGTCTCCAGTGTTTTCTCTCAAACCATTTTATAGTGCTTTTGGAAGTGTGTTTTGGGTCATTGTCCTGCTGGAAGACCCATGACCTCTGAGGGAGACCGAGCTTTCTCACACTGGGCCCTACATTATACTGCAAAATTTGTTGGTAGTCTTCAGACTTCATAATGCCATGCACACGGTCACACTGTCCAGTGCCAGAGGCAGCTAAGCAACCCCAAAACCCCAAAACCTCCTCCATGTTTGACTGTAGGGACCGTGTTCTTTTCTTTGAATGCCTCTTTTTTTTCCTGTACACTCTATGTTGATGCTTTTTCCCAAAAAGCCTCTACTTTTGTCTCATCTGACCAGAGAACATTCTTCCAAAACATTTTAGGCTTTCTCAGGTATGTTTGGGCAAACTCCAGCCTGGCTTTTTTATGTCTCGGGGTAAGAAGTGGGGTCTTCCTGGGTATCCTACCATGCAGTCCCTTTTCATTCAGATGCCGACGGATAGTACGGGTTGACACTGTTGTACCCTCGGACTGCAGGGCAGCTTGAACTTGTTTGGATGTTAGTCGAGGTTCTTTATCCACCATCCGCACAATCTTTCGTTGAAATCTCTCGTCAATTTTTCTTTTCCGTCCACATCTAGGGAGGTTAGCCACAGTGCCAATGGCTTTAAACTTCTTGATGACACTGCGCACGGAAGACACAGGAACACTCAGGTCTTTGGAGATGGACTTGTAGCCTTGAGATTGCTCATGCTTCCTCACAATTTGGTTTCTCAAGTCCTCAGACAGTTCTTTGGTCTTCTTTCTTTTCTCCATGCTCAATGTGGTACACACAAGGACACAGGACGGAGGTTGAGTCAACTTTAATCCATGTTAACCGGCTGCTAGTGTGATTTAGTTATTGCCAAAACCTGTTAGGTGCCACAGGTAAGTTACAGGTGCTGTTAATTACAGGAATTAGAGAAGCATCACATGATTTTTCAAACAGTGCCAATACTTTTGTCCACCCCCTTTTTTTAGGTTTGGTGTGGAATTGTATCCAATTTGGCTTTAGGACAATTCTTTTTGTGTTTTTTCATTAAAGACAAATTAAATGAAGATAATAATACCAAAGAATTTGTGATTGCAATCATTTTCAGGAAGAAACTGAGTATTATCTGACAGAATTGCAGGGGTCACAATACTTTTGGCCACCACTGTAAACTTGTATAGAACAAGGCCATGCCCTGTTTAGTGACACAGCCATCCAGTGGTCGTGGTTGACTAGAAGGCATGGTGTCGCTCCATACAAGTGTATAGAAGCGAGGCCACGCCCACGGTACGGGAGTATGTATAACCCATACATACCCTCCGTTCCCGGGTCAGAAACCAGCAAATCCCCACAGTGCACAGTACGCTGGGGGAAATCATTAGTCTGCAGTCACACATAGTGACTGCAGACTTATTGATTTGGACTGGACAACCCCTTTAATGCCAGCAAGGTGGAGGTGGGGTACTGTTATTGCCTAGTATTATTAAAGGTGAGCTTGGTGGACCTTTTCAGGCTGAAGAAGGACTCAAAACCAATTCCCAAACCTAGTGCAAGTTTTTAGAAGACAGTGTTTTCATGCAGTGGTAAAGGAAAAAGTTTGCATCTTTCAATAAAACAATATTATTCAGGACAATGCTCAATCGCATGCATCAAAGTGCTCCATTGCTCAGCTAACTAGTAATGGCCTTAAAGATGAAAGGATAATGACATGGCCCCCATTCTCACATGAACTAAAGCCTATTGAGAACTTTTGGGCCCTTCTTAAACTGGAGATCTATGGTGAAGGAAAACAGGACACCTCTCATTGCCTGGGAGGCTGTGATTGGTGCTGCCTGAAAAGTTGATCGTCACTAGATTAAGAAACTGACAGACTCTGTGGATGGAAGGTTTAATGTAAAGAAGGATGCCTATATTGGTCAGTATAATCTTTTTTTAAATATCAGAAATGTATATTTGTACATTTTGAGTTTTCTTGTTATTATTCTCACTTTAACAGATGAAAATAATAGAGATGGGAAAATTTACGTTTTTCATTTAGCTGAATAATAATTCTGCACACTAATAGTTGCCCAATAATAGGGGACCTATGAATTTAATGAAATTCGGCTCACAGCGTTCTTCTGGGGATCAATCGGATCACCTATAGTGGGCTTTCAGCTCCCATAGACTGCACCATCTGTTTAATGGATATTTCTTGAGATTTATAATAGCTTTTGAACACATATCCATTAGACTTATGTTATCAGGGGCGGACACACTGACTGTGCAGCTCATGCAGTTGCACAAGGGCCCAGAGGGGGAGTTGGGCCCATCATCAGAAAGTTCATTATTATGTCTCCTGGGTTAACCAGACATAATTACGTTGGCCAGCAGGTAGCAGCATTACAGAACTGCAGCACAATATGCATTGGGAAATCTCTATAAAATTGGAGAATGTCGGAACAGAAGGAGAGAGGGAAAGGGATGGTGGACTAATTGTCTGCAGAGCCAGACAGGACAAGAGAGCTCCTGTTGCAGACCTCTCCATTTTGTGCAGTGTACTCCTCCTCTCTGTATATAGCTGGTTATGGCTTCAGTGCAGGACGTGTTTTGAAGCCCCCACTGCTCCAGAGACTGTGTGAGATGCACTTAGGTCTTTGTATTAGTGTGTATATACTAGTATAGTACATACTTAGCGTGTAGGGCAGGACGGTGGCTCAGTGGTTAGCACTGCAACCTTGCAGCTCTGGGGTCCTGGGCTCAAATCCCACCAAGGACAACATCTGCAAGGAGTTTGTATGTTCTCCCCATGTTTGCATGGGTTTCCTCTGGTTTCCTCCCACACTCCAAAGACATACTGATAGGGAATTTAGATTGTGATCCCCGATGGGGACAGTGATGATGATATCTGTAAAGCGCTGTGGAATTAATGGCGCTATATAAGTGAGTAAAATAAATATACTGTATATGTATAAGCTGTGTACATTTCTAATGTGTGGTTTTCGCTGTGTAAATGATTGTTAGTGGCTATGTATATGTATGATTGTGGTTTTACATGAAGATTTTATGCTGTAGCTTTTTGTACCTGGCGGTCAGAGTTTGAGCAGTATGAGGGCCCATTCATATGACGTTTTTCATCCATGTTTAGCAAGTATTTTTGAAAAGTACTCAATGTACATGCTAAATATGTCAATAGCCTTGTATTGGCAGATGGAGGCCAGAATAGTGTTATTATTTGTCCTCCGTCTGGCCAATTAGCACAACACACAAAACAGGTTTAAGGCCCTGTCACACATAACGAGATCGCTAGCGAGATCGTTGATACGTCACGGGTTTTGTGACGCAATAGCGACATCGCTAGCGATCTCGTTACGTTTGACAGGTAGCAACGATCAGGCCCCTGCTGTGAGATCGTTGATCGTTACAAAGCTTCCTGGACCATTCCTGGGTCGTTGCACTCCCGCTGGGCAGTGTGCATCGCTGTATTTGACACCTAACCAATGACCTCGTCAGCGATTCAGAGCAGGGACACGTAGGCGTGCATAAATTGGACTTTTCCGGGCCCCTCGTCCCCGATTGGTGGTTGCTACAGCGTTCTCATTTCCGACCGCGCATAAAGAAGGCAACAGAATAGCGATTCCGTCCTTTGTTTCTGACCTCGTGCTTGATTGCAGATCGTAGCAGAGTTCTCCAGGCTGTTAATATCCGTTCATTGGACTAGTGCTGATTTTTGCGGATCATTGTAGCGTTCTCCAGCTGTGACTCCGCTTTGAAGAAATCAGGCATCTTTAGCGAGGTAGGAATTGTTTGAGGTCTCAAATGAGATTCCATTTTTAATTCATTTATAGGACATTTACCAATTATCTGCTATCATTGCTCTTCAGGGAGGGAGGGCTTGGCTTCTATCTGTATTTATATGCTTTTGCATGGACAGATATTTTAGGGGTCTCATGCACACGCACCCACACAGCACGTTTTCTGTCATGCTCACTAACAGAATTGAACACGGTTTTCCATGATATTTTTATGTACAGTTTAAATACTTGTGTTAATTGTTTTGTTGAAAGTGTTCTCATCTTTTCATTTTATGTTTGCAGTTTGCACATCATGGACGACGGGCAGTGTGCTATTGTGGTTGCTGCATTGCTGGTTGAGGAAGCTCGGCATCAAGATGAGGCACGAGAGCTACAGAGGCGTTCCAAACGAAAACGTCGCATGTGGACCAGAGAGTGGCTGCAGAAGAGGTCTGAATTGTCCCACATGCAACTTGTAAGAGAGCTTCAGGAGAAGAACCCTCATGATTTCCGCAACTATCTGAGGATGTCAGAGAAATCTTTTAAAGAGTTACTGGAACGAGTTACGCCATGTATTCAATGGAAGGTTACAGCGATGCGTGCTGCCATTCCGGCAGATGAAAGATTGGCAGTCACACTGAGATTCTTGGCCAACGGACGCTCACTCCAAGACTTGCATTTTTCTGCAGCCATTTCAAGGCCCATGCTCAGTGTTCTAATCCCGGAGACATGTAATGCGATTTACCACAGTCTACGTAGTTACATACAGTTTCCCAACACAGAGGAGGAATGGAAAAAGATTGCCTCTGATTTTGAGCAGCTGCGGCAGTTCCCTAACTGTGGGGGGGCTTTGGACGGTAAACATGTCCGAATCACTCAGCCACCAAATAGCGGATCCTATTTTTATAATTATAAGGGCTATTTCAGCATCATCATTAGTGTTGAGCCACCCCCGTAGTGTTCGAGTTCGGTTCGGTTCGTCGAACACCCGTGTGTTCGTCGAACTGTTCGTCGAACACCTTCGAACACCATTAAAACCAATGGCAGGCAAACAAAAACACATAGAAACACATAGAAAACACCTTCAAAGTTGTCCAAAAGCTGACAAACTGCTCAGAAGACACAACTAACACATGGAAAAGTGACAAGTACATATAGACATGAGAAAAGAAAAGAGGTGGAGGAGTAAAAGGAGGGGGAGACACAGATATAGACATGTCATGCCCTTCTAAAATCCAAAAAGTGAGAAGCCGACACGTTCAGTCCGCTCCTGCCCGTGCCACCTCCGTGTCGCCGGGTTTGTGCCAGAGCCGCGGTGAACCCTGACGGCCAGCCCCCCTCTCCCAATACTGGTGCCTGTCCGCTGGTGGGTCGAGCGAGCCCCCCTGTGGTGGAGGCAGCTCTAAGCTTTTTAATTTAAATTGTCTCACTAATTTGAATGAATACACTTTAAATCCATTTACAAGGATCTATTGGAGGGCAAGTCTCATGCCAGCAGCCGCGTAATTCCAGCTCCAGTAGCGTCCACTAAAGCTGCTGCAGTTAAAAAGCTTTTATAAGGATCGAGCTCGGCTGTCCACCGCAAGGCATCCTACTGCCAGTCCCAGCCCCTATGCCTTGGGGTGCCTCCTGATGCTCTTCACTGAGTATCCCGTGGTCCCGAAGCATTTCCTTTGAAAAAATTAAGTGTCCAAACTACAGGTGGTGTAGCTTGCTTAACAGCCGGGATAATCCGCTGACTAGCAGACACTGCTACTAGGCACAAAGTATTTCCTGGGCTAGATGCAGTTAAAAATTTGTAATTAGATACTCTCGTTGGATGCTGAGAAAGCATTCCATAGAGTCTCCTGGCACGCCATATATGATTCTCTTAAAAAGCTTGGGGTAGGGGTCTAGGGGACCCTTTTATAGCCAAAATCACGGCCCTGTATCGCAATACGTCACCTAGGCTGAAGATAAATGGAACTGTAGCACCCTGAGGGCTCGGTTGCTACAGAGGTATTGCACCTCACCCAGAGGTGTGATATCTCACTCTCAGGTAAGGATGGAGTGTGGATCCGGACCCGAAACCTGCATGCATTACACCACATTGCCGTGGGGCAGGGCGACCAATATGCCCCTGAGATGGGCACGACAGTCCCTGTCCCTGGCTGGAGTGGGGGGAGGGAACACTGAGGAAGGGGAACCCTGTAGTGGAGGAGCAGGGAGGAAGCAGTTCCTGGGTGCATTGAGAAGGGAGTATAAAAGGTGGGCACCATCTTAGTTCAGTGCAGAGAAGTCTGAGCAGAAGTGGCAGGGAGCAGGGGCTCTGCATGAGCTCTGCTCCGGAGGCGGGCCTAGTAACAGAGGCCCAGGCCTGGAAGAGGGAGAAGGAAGGAAGAGGAGCGGAGAAGGCTCCAGGAACGAGGAACGAAGGGATCCCAGGGGTGCGGACGGGCGAGTCACCACCGCACGCCCGAATCCACCTGCATGGTGGCCAAAGGGGGAGACCGGTCCCCGAAACTAGTGGAGGCAGGAAACGACCCTCAGCTAGAAACCGGAGGCTGTGACATTTTATGTGGCGCAGCTCCTCGCTACACCCGCTAGGAGGGCAGCACATAGGGTCAGAGAAACTGGCGCCAAGTTTACCAAGAGGAGGCCCGAGGCAGCCGGACAGAAAGGTTGGTAAGAAAGGCCAGACAAAGGACACACAAAGGGGGTCCTGTGAAGCGCTCCAAAGTTATCTGGGAGTTGTCTGAGCCCCTCACCTGGTGAGCACAGTACGACGTGGGCAGCCGATACCTGCAGACGTGGTCTGGATAATAAGAACTGTGAGTAAAGGCCCTGGACTGCATCACTGACTCCGTGTCGTTACTGCTGCTGCCCTGCACCATCACCCCCATCCTCCGCATACACTGCCCTGAGGCTATACTCCTCCCGTGGGGAGTTATGCTACGCTCTGCTGCACCCACAACACCAGCCTCAGCGGTCTGCCTGCAGCGGCGGTTCACTCTGACCACAATCCACGGGTGGCGTAGTCGGACATTTAAACATCAAAACCACATAAATAGTTCCGCCACTGGTTTGACCACCCTGAGCCACGGAACCGGGTCGCCGCCACGAAGACTACAATCACCAGCATCCACCAAAAAGGGTCCGGCTCCGGGTGTCCCAAGGCCCAGGGGGTGCATCAGAACATTTTCATCACCTTTCACAATCACCAATGGGACAAGGCAGGGATGTCCTCTGTCCCCTCTCTTATACATCCTAGTGACGGAGCACCTGCTCTCATCAATTCGCCATAACCCCAATATTGGATTGAGGTGGGAGGCACCGAGTACAAGTGCTCTCTATTTGCTGATGATGTACTAGTGTATATCACTCAATCACATATATCCATCCATGCTGTTATGGCTGAAATAGATCACTTTGTTACATGGTCAAATTTTAAAATCAATGCAGCGAAGTCTGAGGCCCTCGATGTCTCCCTCCCCAAATCCATATAGGATTCCATCCAGTCCAACCTTCCCTTTGCCTGGCCCTCACATGGTATCAAATACTTAGGAATTCCTATTCATAGAGACCTCTCCCATCTATGTTATCTTAATTTTGGGCCCTTTATTGAACAACTCCATACAGACCACGGTTGGCAAGTTAGAACTGTAAGATTCACTACGTGAACCACTGGTGTTTTGTGGAAAAGCACATGTACACTGTGTTCCAAATTATTATTCAAAAAGTGTTTCGGAGTGATAAGGGAAGAATTTGTTTGTTTGTCAGTTAAACTCATTGATGGTGATGTGTGTCAGGGCTCTTTATATCACTGTAAGCAATTGCAGACACCTGTGCTAATTAGTTTGGCAGGTGTGTCCAATGAAAGGCAAGACTACTTAAGAAGGCTCTCTCACATTATTAAGCAGCCTACATTTTCTGCCAAAATGGGAAAGAAAAAGGATGTGTCGGCTGCTGAGAAGCAACAAATTGTGGAGTGTTTAGGTCAAGGCATGACTACAATCAACATTGTGCGATGATCAGGATGAAGTGTCTTGGCAATCAAGAAGTATGTAGCTGATTCACAGTACACACGTGTGCGTGCTGATAAGGGCAAATTGAGGACTCTTTCCTACAGGCAATTACGTCAGGTTAAAAGAGCAGCGGCAAAAAAGCCTTGTCATAGCAGCAGACAAGTTTTTGAAGCTGCTGGTGCCTCCAACGTCCCCCGAACAACAAGATGCAGGGTCCTTCAGAGGTTTGCAGCTGTGCATATGCCATCCTGTCGACCTCCTCTATCCACTTCACACAAGCAGAAACGGCTCCAGTGGGCCAAACATTACATGAAGACTGATTTCAAAACTGTTTTGTTCACGGATGAGTGCCGTGCAGCGCTCGATGGTCCAGATGGATGGAGTGGAGGATGGCTGGTTGATGGACACCCCACGCAAACACGGCTACAGCGCCAACAAGGAGGAGGTGGAGTAGTGTTTTGGGCTGGAATCATGTGGAGAGAGATTGTCAGCCCCTTTAGTATCCCTGAAGGCGCTAAAGATGAACTCCATAATGTATGTGGATTTTCTCAAACAGCACTTCCTGCCATGGTTCAAGAAGAAGAACCATGTATTTCACAGCAAGATCATTTTTTTGCATGATAATGCACCATCTCATGCTGCACATAAAACATCTGCATCTCCGGCTGATATGGGCATAAAAGGGGACAAACTTATGGTGTGACCCCCATGCTCCCCTGACCTCTACCCCATTCAGAACCTCTGGAGCATCATCAAAAGGAGTGTCTATGATGGCGGGAGGCAGTTCACATCTAAGCAACAGCTCTGGGAGGGTATTCTGTCCTCATGCAAAACAATTGAAGCAGAAACCATCCAAAACCTGACAAATTCAATGGACGAGAGAGTTCAGAAGCTCCTTTCAAACAAGGGGTCCTATGTGAAAATGTAACATCACCTAGAATAAAGTTTTGAGTTGAAAACTGTTTGATTTCAGTTTCTAATATCCTGCTAATGCTTATAATTTCAAAAATGACCATTTTTTTGGTCTTTATTAAAATGAAAAGGTTGATCGAAAAGTTTGGGGGATCTAAGAGTGTGGCAACCCAGTAGTCATGATTACTTCGAATTCTGACAATATGAGGGTCATGTTGCAGGTAGTGCAGCAAGAAGGCACTTATGTGTCTTGCGCATCTCGGAGCCCCAAAATTATTTTCCGGGCTAGATGCAGCTAAAAATTATTATTAATTTTAAATCTGGTGGAGCTTAGTATAGATGGGCTAATAGGATCAGTGCTGCACACTGCTACAAAGCCCAAATTATTTTCCAGTCAAGATACAGATAAACATGATTAGTAATTTGAAAGCTTAAAACGGTTGGTAGGGTGATTTTAACCAATCATCAAGCTTTTACTCTCCCCAGGATGACACAGGGGTAGAAAAGTCGTTTCGGATCCATGATTTGTTCATCTTTATGAACGTGAGTCTGTCTACATTATCAGTGGAGAGCCGCGTGCACTTATCTGTCAGCACACCACCAGCAGCGCTGAACACACGTACAGACAGAACGCTGGCTGCGGGGCATGACAAGATCTACAAGGCGTAAGTGGCTAGCTCCGGCCATTTATCCAGATTGGAAGCCCAAAAAGAGCAAGGGTCCAGTAACACAGTCATGGCTTCAATGTTTACTTGGAGATACTCCTGTACCATCGTCTCTAGGCATTGACTTTGTGTCAGACTTCTTGTCTCCTGTGGCCTTGCAAAGGATGGGCTAAAAAAGTGGTGAAATGATTCCGCAAAATTGATGTTACCAGCAGATACTGTGGTTCTGTTACGGTTTGAGTGCTGAACACTTGACGGTCCCACGGTTGGCAAGTTGGAACTGTGAGATTCACTACGTGCACCACTGGTGTTTTGTGGAAAAGCACATGTAAGATTCTGCAACAGTCTCTGCTGATTCTCCTGCATGCGTGCATCCCTTTCTATGGCAGGAATAATTTCTGCAAATTTACTTTTGTACCGGGGATCTAACAGTGTGGCAACCCAGTAGTCAGGATTATTTCTAATTCTCACAATTCGAGGGTCATGTTGCAGGTAGTGCAGCAAGAAGGCACTCATGTGTGTTGCGCATCCAGGAGCACCAAGTCCCTGTTGTGTTGGTGGCGAGGTAACAATCATGCTTCCTTCCTGTGTCCTCTCCCCCCAACCTCGCACAACAGAAATGTGATCAAGGTCTCCCTCATCTGATGAGTCTTCCATCAGTTCGTCCTCCACTTCTTCCTGGGCTCCTGCACCTTCCTCACTAGTTTGGCTGCTACCATGCGCCCAGGTAAAACCATCTCCCCCACCCTCACATGCCTGCCGCCTTGGTGCTGCCGACCGTCTGGACCTTGTAGATGTTAGCCCTTCCGCATACAACTCCTCCTTCTCTACTTCCTCCACCTCCTCTTGTGCTACCACCTGACTCCGAATTCTGTTTAACATGTGCTCCAGCATGTAAATCACCGGAATAGTCATGCTGATAATGGCATCGTCAGCACTAAACATCTTCGTCACCATTTCAAAACTGTGCAGAAGGGTGCATAGGTCCCTGATCTGAGACCACTCCTCCAGCGTGATTTGCCCCACCTCCGGATCTCGTTGGCCCAGGCTATACGTCAGAACGTATTGCACCAGGGCTTGTCGGTGCTGCCACAGTCGCTGCAACATGTGCAGTTGAATTCCACCGGGTAGGCACATCGCATTTTTGCCGGTGAAGTGGCAGGCCCAACGACTTCTGTAGAGATGTAAATCGCTGAGCTGCGGGATACGAACGGCGGAAGTGAGCACACAGCGACCGTGCCCTCTGCAGAAGGCCATCTAGTCTGGGATAGTGGGCTAAAAATTGCTGGACAACCAGGTTCAACACGTGAGCCATACAAGGCACGTGTGTGACATTGCCCCGGCGAAGGGCCGCACCCAGGTTTGCAGCATTGTCGCACACGGCCTTCCCTGGTTTCAGGTCCAGTGGAGACAACCATTCATGAAATTGGTTCTCCAGAGCTGAGCACAACTCCTCAGCTGTGTGACTCACATTTCCCAGACATTTCAAAGTAAAAACCGCCTGATGATGTTGAGCCCTACTGCCAGCATAGTAAGGAGGTGTGCAGGATCCCTTCTGCGCAGTTAGAAAGCTTGTGGCATGACCAGACAGGCTTTGGGTGCAGGTGGAAGACCGAGAGGAGGTTGAGGAGGCAGAAGCAGTGGAGGAACTTTGACAAAAAGAGGATTGACGCACAACTCGTGGGGATGGCAAGACTTGGACAGCAGCCCCTTGTCCTGCTGTCACCATAGTTACCCAGTGCCCAGTCAGCGACATGTAACGCCCCTGTCCATGCCTACTCGTCCAAGTGTCTGTGGTGAAATGCACCCTGTCACACACAGAGTTTCTCAAAGAAGCGGTGATGTTGTGTGCGACATGCTGGTGGAGCGCAGGCACACCTTTCTTTGAGAAGTAGTGCCGACTGGGCATCTGGTACTGGGGCACTGCGATGGACATAAGGTCTCGAAAATCCTCTGTGTCCACCAGGCGGAAAGGCAGCATTTCTGTAGCCAAGAGCTTGCAGATGGTGAAATTCAACCTCTTAGCTTTCTCATGGCTAGGAGGAAATGGTCTTTTACTTGTCCACATCTGAGGGACCGAGGGCTGGCTATTGTGCTTAGACGGGGTTGATAAGGGTGTCCCCGGCAAACTGCCGGTCTGTGAGGAAGATGCAGGCGGACATGTTAGGTTCCCTTGATCCAAAGGTGGTGCTATCGATGTCGGACAGCGCTCAACACCAGCTGGTGTTACCACCTCCAAAGAAAATGATGACCTGCCAATCACGCTGGCTGTTGCGGGTAAAGAGGTGTCAGGTCTGCGCCCCAAAACAGGTGTGACTGCTGTCCCCCCAGTCACAGAGGATGAAGAGGCCGCGGATGCACAAGATATGGCAGACGGTGGTTGGCCCGGCCGGCTAGGCCGCATTGTAGCACACTGAGCTTCCCACTGCAACTTATGCTTCATGTCCATGTGCCGGTTCATGCATGAAGTACTCAAACTATGTATTTTTTGGCCTCTACTTAGCTTTTGCTGACCAATGTTACAGATAACACGAGTTGGGTCATCTTTATCGATCTGAAAAAATGCCCAGGCTATGCAAGGCTTAGCACCCATGCGACCTGAAGAGCCACCACGACTTGTGGTGAGAGGCAGAGTTGTGTTTGAGGATGCAGTTGTTGACGTGCTTCCAGTACTACGTCTCTGTCCAGGAAGGCGCAACCTGACCTCGTCGTCACTAGCATCTTCCTCCACCTCCTCTGCTGACCTCATCTCTTGGCTGACTGTGGGTTGACAGTAAGTGGGATCTCCAACCTCATCATCATCACCCTGTGCGTTATCACACCCGTCGTCCTCAGAGCCAACCTGTTCCTGCCCTGACAAAAAACTAAAGTTGTCGCTCCAATCAGGTATTTGAGTCTCATCATCGTCTTCCTCATTGTCTCCACCAACAGGAGTTACAGTTTGGGAATGAGGGTCTACATTATGGTCAGAACCTTCTGCGTCTGGTCCTGGATCCGATTCATAAAGATTCTGGGCATCAGTGCAGATCATTTCCTCGTCTGGATTCACAGAAGCGCTGGAGTCGACCTCTGATTCCCAGGCTATAGTATGAGTAAACAGCTCTGCAGACTCAACCATCTGTTCTACCTCATACTCAGACGGGCAGCTGGAGATTTGGGAGCTGTGAGGAAGCAAGTGCGATTGGGGTGACACCTTTGAGGACTGGAGTATTTGTGATGTTGAAGTTGATGTGGAGGAGATCCCACTTAAAGGAGCACTTGATATCCGGTGAAGCACCTGCTGTTTTTGTGCCTCATCTGGAATTTGTAGCGATTGGCGTGGCCGTAAGAAAGGGATCTTATCACATTGACCGCTAAAAGAAGTAGACATTTTAGTTTGGCTGGAAGATGGTCTTTCTTCTGCAGATGTTACTGTTGCTTTAAAACCTACCCCACGGACACAACCTTTTTTCCCCTTCCCAACACGCCTATTCCCCTTTCCACCAGCAGCAGGCCTTTTTCCACTCATTTTGGTGGTTAACTAATTCACAACTCTGGAGTTGTTTGCACAAAAAAACAATGGATGGGAAACGAGCAGAGCTGAGTGGCCAAACTGTGGTATTAGGCCAAAACTATTGGCTGGGTTAGATGCAGAAAAAAATTATATTCAATTTGCAACCTGATGGAGGTCAGTATAGATGGACTAATAGAGAAAGTCCCACACACAGCTAGAAGCCCAAATATTTTTTCAGAGGTAGATGCAGAAAAAAAATATATTCAGTTTGCAACCTGATGGAGGTCAGTATAGATGGACTAATAGAGAAAGTCCCACACACTGCTAGAAGGCCAAATATTTTTTCAGAGCTAGATGCAGACAAAAAATTATTTTTAATTTGTAACCTGATGGAGGTCAGTATAGATTGACTAATAGAGAAAGTCCCACACACTGCTAGAAGGCCAAATATTTTTTCAGAGCTGGATGCAGATAAAAATTATTTTTAATTTGCAACCTGATGGAGGTCAGTATAGATGGACTAATAGAGAAAGTCCCACACACTGCTAGAAGGCCAAATATTTTTTCAGAGCTGGATGCAGAAAAAAATTATATTCAGTTTGCAACCTGATGGAGGTCAGTATAGATGGACTAATAGAACAAGTCCCACACACAGCTAGAAGCCCTAATATTTTTTCAGAGGTAGATGCAGATAAAAATTATTTTTAATTTGCAACCTGATGGAGGTCAGTATAGATGGACTAATAGAGAAAGTCCCACACACTGCTAGAAGGCCAAATATTTTTTCAGAGCTAGATGCAGACAAAAAATTATTTTCAGTTTGCAACCTGATAGAGGTCAGTATAGATGGACTAATAGAACAAGTCCCACACACAGCTAGAAGCCCAAATATTTTTTCAGAGGTAGATGCAGAAAAAAATTATATTCAGTTTGCAACCTGATGGAGGTCTGTATAGATGGATTAATAGAACAAGTCCCACACACAGCTAGAAGCCCAATATTTTTTCAGAGGTAGATGCAGAAAAAAAATATATTCAGTTTGCAACCTGATGGAGGTCAGTATAGATGGACTAATAGAGAAAGTCCCACACACTGCTAGAAGGCCAAATATTTTTTCAGAGCTAGATGCAGACAAAAAATTATTTTTAATTTGCAACCTGATGGAGGTCAGTATAGATGGACTAATAGAGAAAGTCCCACACACTGCTAGAAGGCCAAATATTTTTTCAGAGCTGGATGTAGATAAAAATTATTTTTAATTTGCAACCTGATGGAGGTCAGTATAGATGGACTAATAGAGAAAGTCCCACACACTGCTAGAAGGCCAAATATTTTTTCAGAGCTGGATGCAGATAAAAATTATTTTTAATTTGCAACCTGATGGAGGTCAGTATAGATTGACTAATAGAGAAAGTCCCACACACTGCTAGAAGGCCAAATATTTTTTCAGAGCTAGATGCAGACAAAAAATTATTTTCAGTTTGCAACCTGATGGAGGTCAGTATAGATGGACTAATAGAACAAGTCCCACACACAGCTAGAAGCCCAAATATTTTTTCAGAGGTAGATGCAGAAAAAAATTATATTCAGTTTGCAACCTGATGGAGGTCTGTATAGATGGATTAATAGAACAAGTCCCACACACAGCTAGAAGCCCAATATTTTTTCAGAGGTAGATGCAGAAAAAAAATATATTCAGTTTGCAACCTGATGGAGGTCAGTATAGATGGACTAATAGAGAAAGTCCCACACACTGCTAGAAGGCCAAATATTTTTTCAGAGCTAGATGCAGACAAAAAATTATTTTTAATTTGCAACCTGATGGAGGTCAGTATAGATGGACTAATAGAGAAAGTCCCACACACTGCTAGAAGGCCAAATATTTTTTCAGAGCTGGATGCAGATAAAAATTATTTTTAATTTGCAACCTGATGGAGGTCAGTATAGATGGACTAATAGAGAAAGTCCCACACACTGCTAGAAGGCCAAATATTTTTTCAGAGCTGGATGCAGATAAAAATTATTTTTAATTTGCAACCTGATGGAGGTCAGTATAGATGGACTAATAGAGAAAGTCCCACACACTGCTAGAAGGCCAAATATTTTTTCAGAGCTAGATGCAGAAAAAAATTATATTCAATTTGCAACCTGATGGAGGTCAGTATAGATGGACTAATAGAACAAGTCCCACACACAGCTAGAAGCCCAAATATTTTTTCAGATGTAGATGCAGATAAAAATTATTTTTAATTTGCAAACTGATGGAGGTCAGTATAGATGGACTAATAGAGAAAGTCCCACACACTGCTAGAAGGCCAAATATTTTTTCAGAGCTAGATGTAGAAAAAAATTATATTCAGTTTGCAACCTGATGGAGGTTAGTATAGATGAACTAATAGAACAAGTCCCACACACTGCTAGAAGCCCAAACATTTTATCAGAGCTAGATGCAGAAAAAAATTATATTCAATTTGCAACCTGATGGAGGTCAGTATAGATGGACTAATAGAATGATGCTATGCCCAAAAGATTTTACTTCACTAGGTGCAGTAAAAAAATTGGTATTCTATACACAGGTGGTGTAGCTTGCAACACAGATATGCTACTCCACTGACTAACACACTCTGCAATAGGCCAAAAAGGATTAGCTTTGCTAGATTCAGCCAAATGCTGTGAAAAAAACTTGCACAGCACTTTCACAGACCTGCCTGGCAAAAACTGATAGGAACTGATGTAACCTAGTCCTGAAAAGGACTGCAATTACAATTAGTCTTTACTCCCACAATCTATCTATTTAAGAGCACAGACCTGCCTGATTAAAGTCGTAGGAAATGCTGTAACCTAGTCCTTAAAAGGACTGCAATCACAACTATTCCCTACTCCCAAGCTATCTGTTGATTTGTGCGAAAATTGGCTTGAAATTAACAAGGTATAGTGCACACAGCAACAGCGGTGCCGTCTAACACGCAGCTGCAGCAGTGAGAAAATGGTGGCGACGGGGAAAATGGCTTGGTCTTATAGGGCAAGGACATGTGACATACACTGCCAATGACACATGCCCTTGCTTGTGTGAAAAAAGCACTTCGCTCCGTGTGTGCGCTGCTGATAGGCTGACAGATTGCACCTCCCCACTGTAAATGCGGGAAAGAGAAAAAAAAATGGAGATCTTCATTATTCCTGCAGAGATCCATCCCCTGCCCCTCCCCCCACCCCGCTGTACACTCAAACTGCGTATTAACATTAATTTTCATCATTACTGAGAAAAAATCCAGTTATGATTTTGGTGCACGAACAGTTATCGAACATAACCTCGAACAGCCGAATTTTTCTCAAATCGTTCGTGTTCGCCGAACGGCTCGAACACCGCCCAAAACAGCTCGAATTTGAGATTGGCGAACAGTTCGAGTAGAACAACGCTCATCTCTAATCATCATGATGGCCCTTGTTAACGCCAATTACGAATTTATAAATGTAGATGTTGGCATGAACGGCAGGGTTTCTGATGGTGGTGTTTTAGAGCACACACTTTTTGGAGAGCGATTACACAACTGTGACCTACACTTGCCTCCCAACTCAGAGACTACAGGTAACCTTAATTTTGTTTTTGTCGGCGATGAAGCCTTCCCACTTCATCTCAATCTTATTAAACCATTCCCCCAAAAAAGTCTTACCCAGGAAAGAAGAATTTTCAATTATCGTTTGTCAAGGGCACGTCGTGTTGTAGAAAATACCTTCGGTATCATGGCCAACCGCTTCAGAGTTTTTCTTACGCCAATTAACATGAAGCTTACATCAATAGACTCTGTTGTTTTGGCCTGTTGCACGCTTCACAACTTTCTTCGTCGACGTGATGCAATTACGTACTGTCCGCCTGGCTTCGTGGACTCTGTGGACCTAGCCAATGGGGAAGTGGAGCTCGGAGAATGGCGTTCAAACGATCCTGCAATTGCAGGCCTTCAACCAGTGGGATATGGCAGAAACACCCAGGATGCGAAGACCTGCCGCGACAACTACTGCCAGTATTTTAACGGTCCTGGTGCTGTTACTTGGCAGCATCAGAACTTATAGTGGGCAACTACTGACAATTATGCACTACTTTCAGTTTTGTACTGATTTGTGTAATAAACTGTGTTTTACTTTGCAAAAGCTTTGTTTCTCATTGTTTCAGTAGTAAGGGCCCGTATATACATACGTGTACTCCAGGGGCGTACATAGGAATCATGGGACCCCATAGCAAAAGTTATAATTGGGGACCCACACAAAAAAGAAAAAAAAAAAGTAAATAATTGTTGGGGACACAGAAGAGCAGATCTCACAACCTTCCAGCCTTTGCATAGCAACTTTCTTCCTTTCTGAACTCCTAGATTCCTCTTTCATAGCCCCATAAAATGTGATGCCAACAAAAGTGTCCCCCTTAACACAGTATGATACCCCGATGGTGAATTCCTCCTTTTTAGCCTCCACATGCACAGTGTAATGACCCTACTGTCAGGGCTGTGGAGTCGGAGTTGGAGTCGGTATAAAAAGGACCGACTCATAAAATATATAATAAATTGGGTACAGTAGTTCAATGCAGTTTGTGTGGAATATTTTTTTCCAAAGAATTTGGGAAATTTATGAAATGTCCTATAAATGTTCTATTCCTGATTGGATCTGGACTTTTAGCTGAGATGAATCTGTGCTATAGGAAATGTATCACATGAGCCATGTATGAGGGAGTCGGAGTCGTGGAGTCGGAGTCATGGAAATTGAGGAGTCGGTTTGGCTTGCCGACTCCACAGCCCTGTATACCAGGATGGGAGAGCATATACATATGCATACATAAACATAATGCACTCGCTGTGGTCCTCCACACAGTATAATGCAGCCCCCCATAGGGTAAAAGGCAGCCCCAGTCCTCCAGTATTATCAGTACTGACTGATTTACAAAAATAAATAAATACATACTTACCACTCCTCATTCCCCACTGCTTCAGTCTCTGCAGCCTGTCTCTCTCATCACGACAGCAGCTGGAAGCTCCATTGTCTGACACAGCGTGGTGCATCGTAGCAGCGTTGCCGCTGTTTGATTAACCGCCGCCCACCGGCACTGTACTCAGTAATGGCTGCGCGTAGTGTGCTGTGCGGCTGTGTCTTGTAGTAATGAAGCAGCAGGGGCGACACAAGCACAATTAAAGGTGCCCCTGCCGTCATTACCACAAGACACAGCCGCACAGCGTGCGGCCATGTCTGAACACAGTGGCAGTGGGCGGCGGCGGCAATCAAACAGCGGAGCGTGGGGTACAGAATGGGGGAGACTGCTATGGGGTCCGCTGGCTCACAGGCCCCCTACGGCCACGGGCCCCATAGCAGTTATGTGGCCTGCCGCCAATGGCGGTACGCCACTGGTGTACTCATAAGTATGCAGATACATCCATATACATCCATATACACATACATATTCAGATACATAAAAATCTACACCCATATCCACACTTATATACAGATAACTAAATATACACATACATAGTCACAGACACAAAAGTATGCATACCTATCTAAAAATATAGATATATATTTCTACTTAAAACCACCTAGACACCAGTGTTCCTGTGTGACCGTCAGACTGGAGACGCTGCTGCGTTCTACAGATGACGCATTATCAATACAGCGTCTCCAGTCTGACAGAGATGCTAATAATTCAGGTCGCAGCTAGCGCGCAGTAGCATCCTCTAATAAGCGTGCGGGCGACGTTAATACGTCGTGGACGTGGTTACCGACGTTGATGCGTCGTGGGCGTGTTTCACGACGTAGTTGCGGCCTAGCTCATCAGTAGCAATATGGCATCCAGAATGAGAGCATCTCCTTGGGGCGATGCCGAGGTGCGCTACCTTGTAGCACAACTGGATGCACTGGATTATGAGTGCCATGTGCACTCTGAACATCCAGTGCTCCATAAACGGGCAGTGCTGCAGAGGATCGGTCGGGGCCTGATCCGGAGATTTGGGGTGCAGCGCTCTGCTACCCAAATCAGGAAGAAGCTGGCGGATCTGAAGTATAGATCTGCTGACCGTATCACCAGCATCCGGTCACAGACTTTGGCCCATCGTGGTGAGTGGTTTTAAAATACGTTAGCACAATATATGGCAGCACATTAGTTTCAACTACAATTACCTTAGGTATCTAATGTTATTTGTTTTCCAGCACCAGCAGCCCCAGAGCCCCAGCGGGAGTCACCTGCAGCCCCGGAGCCTCAGCAGCAGTCATCCACAGGCTCGCCAGCATCACTCCGTGATATAGGTGCAGCTTCGTCTTACGGTAATGCTTTCACATAAAATACGGTCCATACAACTTGGAAAGTATAGGGCTGTCATGTACTATGAAGTGTTGTGTCTTTCCCTAGCCGGTGATGCCAGGGGATCCGGGTGGTCCATCAGCTCGTCATCACCCGAGCAAACCGAAAACCGTAAGTGTTAAATAACAAACATGTACCTGATAGGCTGTGTGCCCACGATGCATTTTTTAAGGCGTTTTTGCAGCGTTTTTACAGCTGTGGAAACGCATTAAAAGCGCATGGTAGAAGGGCAGCAATGTTCCCCAATGATAATCCGTATGTGCTGTGCACATGCTGCGGAAATTTCCGCTGCAGATTATCATTGTGGAAAAAAACGAAGCACTACCAATTATTTTGCAGTAGGGTTTTTTTTTGGCGCCGCCATTGACTTGCATTATAATGCGCCAATTCCGCAATACTGCATCTGTACTTGCGTAATTAGCGCGTTCTAATGTGCGGATTGTACCCGGGTGTGGTGCATCGTGGGCAGATAGCCTTAATTTGATGAATGTACAGAATTATTGGACTTAAGTTTAACAATTACCTCCAAAGAAATCCCAACATTACACGATCTCCTGGCGTCACAGTGGAGACGTAGTGAAGAGATCCACCAGCACGGAGTGATGCTGGCAAGATTTGTGGCAGCCCAAGAGCGTCGCGGCAGCCAATAAAAATTTTTTTTTATGTTGTTGATATTTTTTGGTTTGTTGTTATATTTATTCTATTTTTATAAAAAAAAGTTAAAGTTTATATCCACTGTTGTCTACACTTTGTTACAAATAAACAAGATGTTTCATGACTCACACCCATTATATGTATGCATCTGTATAGGTCAGAGGTCTCAAACACGCGTCCCGCAGGCCGCATGCGGACCCTCCGGCTGCTTCATGCGGCCCGCAGGCACAGACCCCGTAAGTATCGCGGCTCTTTCCAGCAGCCGCCGACATCAGCGCTGTAGTGCAGAGTATTGCTGTGCGGAGACCGGCTCTCTGCACAGCAACACCAGTGCCAGCCGCCGGCCTATCAGAGGCCAGCAGCTGACATCTGCGTCCCAGCGCAGCAGCGTATGACGTCACTGCCATGCGCAGATGTCAGCTGCTGGCCTCTGATAGGCCGGCGGCTGGCACTGGTGTTGCTGTGCAGAGAGCCGGTCTCTGCGCGGCAATACACTGCACTACAGCGCTGATGTCCGCGGCTGCTGGAAAGAGCCACGATACTTACGGGGTCTGTGCCTGCGGGCTAATTGAGGTTATCAGCTGATGTTGTGCAGGGGCAGGAAAGCCAACTCCGAATACTGTCTGCTGAGTTGTGTATCTAATCCTATTCTTTGTGATACTGTCTGCTGAGTTGTGTATCTAATCCTATCCTGTGTGATACTGCCTGATGAGTTGTGTATCTAATCCTATTCTTTGTGATACTGTCTGCTGAGTTGTGTATCTAATCCTATCCTGTGTGATACTGCCTGACGAGTTGTGTATCTAATCCTATTCTTTGTGATACTGTCTGCTGAGTTGTGTATCTAATCCTATCCTGTGTGATACTGCCTGAAGAGTTGTGTATCTAACCCTATCCTGTGTGATACTGCTTGAAGAGTTGTGTATCTAACCCTATCCTGTGTGATACTGCCTGCTGAGTTGTGTATCTAATCCTATCCTGTGTGATACTGCCTGCTGAGCCATGTATCTAATCCTATTCTTTGCGATACTGTCTGCTGAGTCGTGTATCTAATCCTATTCTTTGTGATACTGTCTGCTGAGTCGTGTATCTAATCCTATTCTTTGTGATACTATCTGCTGAGTTGTGTATCTAATCCTATCCTGTGTGATACTGCCTGACGAGCAGTGCGGGGGCAGGAAAGTCGGCTTTCATAGCCGCCTGCTAATTGATGTTATCAGCTGATGTTGTGCGGGGGCAGGAAAGTCGACTCTGAAGTCGGCTTTCATAGCCGCCTGCTAATTGAGGTTATCAGCTGATGTTGTGTGGGGGCAGGAAAGCCGTCTGAAGTCGGCTTTCACAGATGCCAGCTAATTCAAGAAGAAGAGAGAAGAGGAAAGAATAGGAACATAGTATGAAAAGTTGAAGGAAGACCTAACATGTTGATCCAGAGGAAGGCAAAAAAAAAACATGCTCCGTTTCGGGGAAAAAAATTGCTTCCTGACTAGAGATGAGCGGTGTTCGACTAGAACTGTTCGCCAATCTCAAATTTGAGCTGTTTTGGGCGGTGTTCGAGTTGTTCGACGAACCCGAACGATTTGCAAAAAATTCGGCTGTTCGAGGTTATGTTCGAAAACTGTTCGTGCACCAAAAGCGTGTCCTGCATGTCTGGCGCTATTTAGAGCACCAATCATGCAGGGATTGTCTGCCACTCACTGTAATGCCACAGCCATGGTGGTTGTGGCATTACAGTGATTGCCCAAATCGATGGGAACAGTGCCAAAAGTGAAACATGAAAAGCCGGCAATTCAGCAGCGGCATACACCGGTACCCGACAATTTAGAACCGAAAGAATAGAGCTTCACACATAGATTAGATAGATATAAACATGTCAGCCACATATATACGAAGTACAGTGAAAGTGCTGCTTACTGTACTTGTCATTTAGCGTAAAGGATTTATCAAAAAAAATAATATTGTTTTCATGCACCGTCTCTTTAAAAAAGCCGGCCGGCAATTCAGCAGCGGTACCCGACAATTTAGAATAGAAGGAATAGAGAATCACACATAGATTAGATAGATAGAAACATGTCAGTCACATATATATGAAGTACAGTGACAGTGCTGATTACTGTACTTGTCATTTAGTGTAAAGGATTTATTAAAAAAAATAATAGTGTTTTCATGCACCGTCTCTTTAAAAAAGCCGGCCGGCAATTCAGCATCTGTACCCAACAATTTAGAATAGAAGGAATAGAGAATCACACATAGATTAGATAGATAGAAACATGTCAGTCACATATATATGAAGTACAGTGACAGTGTTGCTTACTGTACTTGTCATTTAGTGTAAAGGATTTATTAAAAAAAATAATAGTGTTTTCATGCACCGTCTCTATAAGAAAGCCGGCCGGCAATTCAGCATCTGTACCCGACAATTTATAACAGACAGAATAGAGCTTCACACATAGATTAGATAGATAGAAACATGTCAGTCACATATATATGAAGTACAGTGATAGTGTTGGTTACTGTACTTGTCATTTAGTATTAAAATAAAGGATTTATTATTAAAAAAATTGGCGTGGGGTTCCCCTTAATTTTAGGCTCTAGCGGAGGTTAAGCAGACGGCTGGGGCAGATGTTTGAAGCCTGGGAAGGGGGTAATACCCACGGAGCTTCCCAGGCTACTAATATCAGCCCCCAGCTGAATACATAGCCTTTACTAGCTATTAAAATGGGGGACCCCCCAAAAAAAATTACGTGGGGTCCCCCCTAATTTAATAACTAGCAAAGGCTAGGCAGACAGCTGGGGGCTGATATTAATAGACCAGGAAGGGAGCCATGAATATTGGCCCCCTCCCAGGCTAGAAACACCAGCCGTCAGCCGCCCCAGAAATGGCGCATTCATAGGATGCGCCAATTCTGGCACTTAGCCTCGCTCTTCCACGCTGCCCTGGTGCGGTGGCAGGGGGTAATAGGGTTGGGGTTGATGTCAGCTTATAATGCCAGCTGACATCAAGCCCGGGTTAGTAATGGAGAGGCGTCTATAAGACACCCCCATTACTAACCCCATAGTCAAAGTTAAAAAAAACACAAACACCCAGAATAAAGTCCTTTAATTGAAATAAAGACACAATCCTTTATTGTTCTAAATTAAACCATACTTACCGTCACGCCCATTCCAGCTGAAGCCAACGATCTCCTGCAATAAAAGAAAAATAATAAAGCAACCTCATCCTTACCTTTCCATGGTTCCCACGACAGCTTCAGCTCTGCTACATCGAGATGACAGGCTGGACCGCAGCAGAACGCTGCCATCCAGCCTGTCATCCCGCAGACACTGAGAAGCGTAGGCATGCTTGCGCTCTGCAGTGTCTGGCTGTGACGGCATAAAGATGAGATGAGTTCATGTCCAATGAACTCGGCGCACCTCATGCACGTCACTGACAGCGTGGGAGAATTCTCCTGCACTCAGCACTTCAGCGTGAGAATTCTCCCACGCTGTCAGTGACGTACATGAGGTCAGATGAGTTCATTGGACATGAATGAGCTCACCTCATGCACTTCACTGACAGCGTGGGAGAATTCTCACGCTGAAGTGCTGAGTGCAGGAGAATTCTCCCACGCTGTCAGTGACGTGCATGAGGTGCGCCGAGTTCATTGGACATGAACTCATCTCATCTTTATGCCGTCACAGCCAGACACTGCAGAGCGCAAGCATGCCTACGCTTCTCAGTGTCTGCGGGATGACAGGCTGGATGGCAGCGTTCTGCTGCGGTCCAGCCTGTCATCTCGATGTAGCAGAGCTGAAGCTGTCGTGGGAACCATGGAAAGGTAAGGATGAGGTTGCTTAATTATTTTACTTTTATTGCAGAAGACATTGGCTTCAGCTGGAATGGGCGTGACGGTAAGTATGGTTTAATTTAGAACAATAAAGAATTGTGTGTTTATTTCATTTAAAGGAATTTTTTCTGGGTGTTTGTGTTTTTTTTAAATACTTTACTAGAAATTCATGGCGGTCATGTCTAATATTGGCGTGACCCCATGAATTTCGGGCTTAGGGCCAGCTGATAATGCCAAGCTGGCCCTAACCCCTTTATTACCCAGTGAGCCACCGCACCAGGGCCCTGGATGAGTTTGGTACAGCGCCAGAAGATGGCGCTTCTATGAATGCGCCATTTTCCGGGGTGGCTGCGGACTGCATTTTGCAGCGGGGGGGACCCAGAAAGCTTGGGCCTCCCTGCGCTGCAGATTCCAGCCCCCAGCTGCCTAGTTGTACCTGGCTGGACACAAAAATAGGGCGAAGCCCCACGTATTTTTTTTTTTAATTATTTAATGAAATTCATGAAATAATTAAGAAAAAAAGGGCTTCCCTATATTGTTGTGTCCGGCCAGGTACAAATAGGCAGCTGGTGGTTGGGGGCAGCCCGTTCCTGCCTGCTGTACCTGGCTGGACACAAATATAGGGCGAAGCCCCACGTTAATTTTTTTTTAAATTATTTCATGAAACTAGATGGTGGCCCGATTCTAACGCATCGGGTATTCTAGAATATGTATGCGGCAGACCCAACGCAATCAGCAGAGCGGTGTTTAAATTTGGCGCCAAAATCGCTGACTGGTCGCGGCCAGCAACCGCGACCAATCAGCAAAGCGGTGTTGAAATTTCGCGACTATATCGCTGATTGGTCACGGCCGGCGGTCACGACTAATCAGCAGAGCGGGGTTTAAATTTTGCGCCAATAATGCTGATTGGTCGCGGTCGCGACCAATCAGCAAAGCAGTGTTTACATTTTGCGTCAATAATGCTGATTGGTTGCCGTCGCAACCAATCAGCAAAGCGGTGTTTAAATTTGGCGCCAATAATGGTGATTGGTCACGACCGCGACCATTCAGCAGAGCGGTGTTTAAATTTGGCGGCAACAATGTTGATTAGTCGCGGCCGGCGGTCGCGACCAATCAGCAGAGCGGGGTTTAAATTTGGCGCCAAAATCGCTAATTGGTCGCGGCCGGCAACTGTGACCAATCAGCAGAGCGGGGTTTAAATTTGGCGCCAATACTGCTGATTTGTCGTGGCCGGCAACCGTGAGCAATCAGCCGAGCAGGGTTTAAATTTGGCGCCAATACTGCTGATTGGTCGCGGACGGCGACCGCGATCAATCAGCAGAGCGGTGTTTAAATTTGGCGCCAAAAATGCTGATTAGTATCGGCCGGCATCCGCGACCAATTAGCAGAGCGGGGTTTAAATTTGGTGCCAATCTCGCTGATTGGTCGCGGCTGGAGTCCGTGACCAATCAGCAGAGCGTTGTTTAAATTTGGCGCCAATCTCACTGATTGGACGCGTCTGGGGTCCGCGACCAATCAGCAGAGCGTTGTTTAAATTTGGCGCCAAGCTCGCTGATTGGTCGCGGCCGCTATTTAAATGTGGCGCCCAAATCGGTGATTGGTCGCGGGCAGCGTCCGCGACCAATCAGCAGAGTGGTGTTTAACTTTAGCGCCAAGATCACTGATTGGTCGCGTGCGGAGAGCGCGACCAATCAGCTAATCGTATTGGTGAGGACCGGGGAGAGCCGCTGCCTGGTTGGATACTTCCGCTGCGAGAACCCGGGACATGAGCGACTGGTCGCAGCAGAAGTATCCCGACCCGCAGCGCAGCTCCCCGGTCCTCCCTTGACACCCTAGCCGCTGATGTCCCCACAGTATCCGCATGGTGTTACAAAGATCCGGACATTTGTGTTAAAAATCGCTGATTGGTCGCTGGCAGCGCCAGCGACCAATCACCGATTTGGGCGCCAAATTTAAATATCGGCCGCAACCAATCACCGATCTTGGCTCCACATTTAAACACCACTGAGCTGATTGGTCGCCGACGCTGGGCGCGACCAATCACCGATTTTGGTGCCACATTTAAATAGCGTCTGCGACCAATCAGTACAGCGGTGTTTAAATGTGGAGCCAAGATGGGTGATTGGTCGCGGCCGATATTTAAATTTGGCGCCCAAATCGGTGATTGGTCGCGGGCAGCGCCAGCGACCAATCAGCGATTTTTAAACCAAATGTCCGGACCTTTGTAACACCATGCGGATACTGTGGGGAGATCAGCAGCTAGGGTGTGAAGGGAGGACCGGGGAGCGGCGCTGCGGGTCGGGATACTTCTGCTGCGAGTACCCGCTCATGTCCCGGGTTCTCGGAGCGGAAGTATCCAACCAGGCAGCGCCGCTGACATCCATGCGGCTAGGGTGTGAAGGGAGGACCGGGGAGCGGCGCTGACATCCAATTGGTCGCGGCCGCTATTTAAATGTGCCGCACAAATCGGTGATTGGTCGCCGTCTTGACCGCGACCAATCACTGATCTTGCCGCCAAAGTTAAACACTACTGTGCTGATTGGTCGCGGACGCTGCCCGCGACCAATCACCGATTTGTGTGCCAAATTTAAATATCAGCCTCATGCACGTCACTGACAGCGTGGGAAAATTCTCCTGCACTCAGCGCGAGAATTCTCCCACGCTGTCAGTGACGTACATGAGGTGAGCCGAGTTCATTGTCGGCTCATCTTTATGCCGTCACAGCCAGACACTGCAGAGCGCAAGCATGCCTGCGCTTCTCAGTGTCTGCAGGATGACAGGCTGGATGGCAGCGTTCTGCTGCGGTCCAGCCTGTCATCTCGATGTAGCAGAGCTGAAGCTGTCGTGGGAACCATGGAAAGGTAAGGATGATGTTGCTTTATTATTTTTCTTTTATTGCAGGAGATCGTTGGCTTCAGCTGGAATGGGCGTGATGGTAAGTATGGTTTAATTTAGAACAATAAAGGATTGTGTCTTTATTTCAATTAAAGGACTTTATTCTGGGTGTTTGTGTTTTCTTTTAACTTTGACTATGGGGTTAGTAATGGGGGTGTCTTATAGACGCCTCTCCATTACTAACCTGGGCTTGATGTCAGCTGGCATTATAAGCTGACATCAACCCCAGCCCTATTACCCCCTGCCACCGCACCAGGGCAGCGTGGAAGAGCGAGGCTAAGTGCCAGAATTGGCGCATCCTATGAATGCGCCATTTCTGGGGCGGCTGACGGCTGGTGTTTCTAGCCTGGGAGGGGGCCAATATTCATGGCTCCCTTCCTGGGCTATTAATATCAGCCCCCAGCTGTCTGCCTAGCCTTTGCTAGCTATTAAATTAGGGGGGACCCCACGCCATTTTTTTGGGCGGGTCCCCCATTTTAATAGTTAGTAAAGGCTATGTATTCAGCTGGGGGCTCATATTAGTAGCCTGGGAAGCTCCGTGGGTATTACCCCTTCCCAGGCTTCAAACATCTGCCCCAGCTGTCTGCTTAACCTCCGCTAGAGACTAAAATTAAGGGGAACCCCACGCCAATTTTTTTTAATAATAAATCCTTTATTTTAATACTAAATGACAAGTACAGTAACCAACACTATCACTGTACTTCATATATATGTGACTGACATGTTTCTATCTATCTAATCTATGTGTGAAGCTCTATTCTGTCTGTTATAAATTGTCGGGTACAGATGCTGAATTGCCGGCCGGCTTTTTTAAAGAGACGGTGCATGAAAACACTATTATTTTTTTTAATAAATCCTTTACACTAAATGACAAGTACAGTAAGCAACACTGTCACTGTACTTCATATATATGTGACTGACATGTTTCTATCTATCTAATCTATGTGTGAAGCTCTATTCTGTCTGTTATAAATTGTCGGGTACAGATCCTGAATTGCCGGCCGGCTTTTTTAAAGAGACAGTGCATGAAAACACTATTATATTTTTTAATAAATCCTTTACACTAAATGACAAGTACAGTAAGCAACACTGTCACTGTACTTCATATATATGTGACTGACATGTTTCTATCTATCTAATCTATGTGTGAGGCTCTATTCCTTCTTGTCTAAATTGTCGGGTACCGGTGTATGCCGCTGCTGAATTGCCGGCCGGCTTTTTTAAAGAAAGCGTCTTCTGAGCAGTTTGTCAGCTTTTGGACACCTTTGAAGGTGTTTTCTATGTGTTTCTATGTGTTTTTGTTTGCCTGCCATTGGTTTTAACGGTGTTCGACGGTGTTCTAAGGTGTTCGACGAACAGTTCGACGAACAGTTCCTCGAACATCCCGGTGTTCGACGAACCGAACCGAACCCGAACACTACGGGGGTGGCTCAACACTATTCCTGACTCCACATACGGCAATCAGACTAGTTCCCTGGATCAACGCCCTCTCAAGAATCTAGTATATACAACCTATAATCAGAGTCAGACTCATGGTGCATGGTATGGCAGATCATTGCCATACAGTGCACCATGACTATGACCCCAAAGACTAAACAAGGGAATTAGGAAGAGGAGGGGAAGAAGACCAGCTGTGAAGAAGACCAGAGGACACAGGGAAAAGACAGAAGACAGGTGATGAAGCCTGGAGCGGGAAGAGGAGAAGGGGAGGAGGTGATCACCAGCGGAGAGCAGGGATGGGAATGGAGGGTAGGGAATGCAGGTGAGGGAACGGAGATTGGGAAGGGATCGGAGGGCAGGGGTGAGGGGTCCCACCCTCGGGAAGAGGTAAAGCAGAAAATAAGACAACAAAAAAACATTTTTATTTCAATCAGGGGGAGATCGGAGGGCAGGGGTAAAGTTAAAAAAGAGGACAATAAAACATTTTTTTTAAAAACAAACAAAAATGTGAACAATTTTAACAATTTAAATAAGTATTAAATTAACAATATTTACAAAATGTTAACAAAAATTGAAATGAAACATCACTACAGTTCTTCGTATCGATTGCCTGTATTTGTGTATCCATGCCTGGGGGAAACAAGAGAATCCGAACACATGGGATACTGTGGGGGGGGGGGGCAAGGCTTTGTGGATGCCGGATCCTCTGCACTGGTGTGCTGCAAAGTGGGTCCGGCATATGGGTCCAAGAATGTTGTTGAAAAGGGCCAGGGTCGATCAGAGTATGTACAGTAGAAGTTTCATTAAGTTCACCGGCTGCCGCTTTATTTAAAGTCTCAAACATGACCCTTTCTGCGTGCGCCCTCTGTTGGTCATCCAGCCTCTGTAGTCTCTCGCCAGCAAATGTTGCAAAGCTGTCCCGCTTGGCCTGGGTCTGCAGCAGTAGAATCTTGTTCGCCAGAGATATTAGATCTGGCGATGGCGGCAAGCTGGCCTTTCTTTTCCTTGATTTTCTTTGTCTCCAAGGCACAAGGTCTTCACTTATAGAGGCCATATGGTCTTTATTCGCCGATGCCATAGGTTCCTGATTCCTTGACAGCACACTCGCCTCCTTCATACCACGTTCCGTAGCCGGGATGTCGTCATCTTGCCGATGGTGCTGTGGGAACACAAAATTAAAGTTAAGATTTGGTTACAACATCCAGCAGGTAAGTTATGACCAGCATGGGTACACGTGTACTAAAAAACAAATGTGAGGGGCGGCTAAACTATGGCATGTACATTGAAAGTATAAATGCTATTTACAGGGAAGAAACGAAGGTACTTACATCTTCAACAGGGGAGTAATTCCGGATGTCGGGGTCTTCTTCCGGGGTCGGCCGCATTGTACACGCCATTCGCCGAGGTAGCTCCTGGTCACGAGTGAAGGCAAGCAAGTCATAATACCATAATGTTGGCACATAAACCTCATCTGTGCCGGTACCCGACTTCTTTGACTTCTCCACCCGGTTGAGTTCTTTCTTATATACGGTGCGCAGACCATGGATTTTTCTCTTCACCAGCTCTTCATCCACCTTCTCGTTGGGGCCATGCCTTTTAAAGAGGGCAATCAATTGCTGGTATGCCTCCCTCTTTTTCTCTCTATTGCAGTAGTCTGTTGATTTTATTTGCCAAAGGCACGGCAGGGAGCGGTAGAGGTCAATCATTTCCCTCACAAACTCTTCAATTTTGAAAGCCATCTGAAAAAGGATAGCATACAGTGAGCATACATGAAACATTTTAAAACATAGTAAAAAATACTGCACACTGTTTGTTGACCCCCTTAAAAATGGCCTCCGATGCATAAGCAAATGTATACTTGTTGGGTGTGGCAAAAACCCACTAAAATAACTTACCATGTAAACAAAGCAATATAGCTGCCTGAAGAACCAAAAATCGATGTTGAGTCACAGCTGAAGAAAATCCACAAACCAGAACGCTTGTCAGGAACAAAGCCCAGATGAATGGAATCACAGCTGTAAAACGCTACTAGGATCCAAAAATCAGGACGCTGACAGGGCCTTAACAAATCCCAGATGAACCAATCTTGCCCGGAGAACACTGCTACGATCCGAAAGCAGAGCGCAGATAGGAACAAAGGAACGGAATTGCTGCAACGTCGCCTTATTTTAAACCTGCCGCCAATCAGAACGCAGTAGCGTCCACCAATCGTAGATGAGGGGGCGCGGAAAAGTAATTTTATGCACGCCTTTGTGACACAGTACAATTCATATCAAGATGTGGATCGTTGAAATAGCTGCTGTGTGAAAGCGCCCCAACGACCAATGAGATCGTAAGTTAGATCGCTCGGGTGGCCGAAATCGATGGCAAGTTCTGCATGTTTGACGGCTCCCCAACGATCTCTCCAGCGATCTCAAAACCGTGACGTAGTAACGATCTCGCTAGCGATCTCGTTATGTGTGACAGGGCCTTTAGAATAGTTCAGTTGATGATTATACGTATATCCCCCCACAGTATCCTGTAAAAGAACCCAAGTGATAACTACAATACCCTATAGATAACAGATGCCCTGCATTAACCCTCTGTGTCTGGAAGCTCCAGTGATGTCCGTGCACATATATGGAGTCACCTCATTGGAGCTCCCCCTTGGTACTCGAGAAGACACATACTTTTTTCCTTTATTCAATACTAAACATTGTGTACAGAGGATTTTTTTCTAAATAGTTAATTTGATAGTTAAAAGGAACCTGCCACGCGATTAATGCTGACCAGACCATGGGCGGTATGAATCAGAGCCTGACTGTATGATTGCAGTCAGGTATATTTTTTTCTGAAACAATGCAGAAATGCATAGAAAACATAGCTTAAAGGCCAGCTTCTCCCTACACTGTCCTCGATGACAGATCTTTCATGTGTGTACCTGTCAATCAACTGGATTCGTGCTGGGAGAAGCCAGCCGGACATAGCAGTGGATAACTCCTATGTATTTTATGGTCACTGGTCAGTTCTGTAAAGCAACACTCCAGTTTTATTTTCACTACCAGAGTTGTATCACTAATGTAAGTTCCTTGCCCCTAGTAATATACTAATCAGCCTCTGTCTTCTACTCTTCCCAGTGCTACTACAAGCTCGATTGTCCATCTTGTGATCGTGACTTCTGACTGACCGGAAGTCAGAGTTAACGGTCACAAGTTCTTAATGTAAGTCTATGAGCCTCCTTCTGGCTCTCCTTGATTTACATTGAAAAGTGACCTCCAGCTCACCCAGCAAACACTAGAACAATGTGGCAGGTCACAACTTGCAGAAGACTATGACCAGCGGTGGTGGAATTGCAGTACAGCTCTGTCAACTTTATAGTGGCAACGACCGGGTACTGTAGATGCAACCATTTCGATTTGATTAGAGGTGGACGTGTAGTACCCAGTTATGGACAATATACAATTGACGGGCCTGTACTGATTTTCTCCGCAACTGAGCACTTCTGGCTGCCGATGGCCCCAGGAACAGTATTCCTATTGAATAGTGGTACTTCACAAAGAGATCTGCAGTATAGCACACTGCACGTCTGAGACTACATCAAATTAACAATTGCTCCATCTGTAAATATGTCTGTATATTTTTTAGGTTTGGAATGGAAAGGATAGGGCCCCAAACACACTTCTTGCACAGTGGCCCTCCAGTGTCATTGTCCGGCTGTCATTATATTCTATATGTCTTGGAGTCAATTGTTAGACATCAGTTTAACACTAGTGTTGAGCCATCCCCGTAGTGTTCGAGTTTGGTTCGTCGAACACCGGCATGTTCGCCGAACGGTTCGTCGAACACCGTTAAAACCAATGGCAGGCAAACAAAAACACATAGAAACACATAGAAAACACATAGAAAACACCTTCAAAGGTGTCCAAAAGCTGACAAACTGCTCAGAAGACACAACTAACACATGGAAACGTGACAAGTACATATAGTCATGCGAAAAGAAAAGAGGTGGAGGAGTAAAAGGAGGAGGAGACACAGATATAGGCATGTCATGCCCTTCTAAAATCAAGAAAGGCTGGAGTAAAAATCTAAAATCAGCCTACCAACACCCAGACGTCGTGACAAGAAAATTAAAAAAATAAATATCTTTAAGTAGAACAGCGGTTCCATTCAGAACACTTTCCTTACAAGACGTAGTAGTATCCACGTTGGGAGTCGTGCCAAAAACGGAACCCAATACATTCGAACTTATCCATCATTTGTCATATCCAAGGGGCAGGTCAGTAAATGACAACATTGATGCGGAACCAAGTACAGTAGTATATACTGTACCTCCTTTGACAAGGCAATCATGCGGGTCAAGAAGTTGGGAAGGGGTACCCTAATGGCCAAAACAGACATTGAGGGGAGTGTTCTGGTTACTTACTACTAGAGATGAACGGTGTTCGACTCAAACTGTTCGCCAATCTCAAATTCGAGCTGTTTAGGGCGGTGTTCGAGTCGTTCGACGAACTCGAACGATTTGCAAAATGTTATGTTCGATAACTGGTCGTGCACCAAAAGCGTAACTGGATTTTTTCACAGTAATACTGTTAATTAGTGATGAGCGAGCATGCTCGCCACTGCTCGGTACTCGCCCGAGCATCTCAGTACTCGAGATTCTCGGAGCTCGCCGAGTACTTTCGAGATGCTCGGGCGGGAGCTCGGGTCCCCGTCCTGCATGTCTGGCGCTATTTAGAGCACTAATCATGGAGGGATTGTCTGCCACTCACTGTAATGCCACAGCCATGGTGGTTGTGGCATTACAGTGGTTGCCCAAATCGATGGGAACAGTGCTCACAGTGAAACATGAAAAGTCGGCAACTCAGCAGCGGCATACATCGGTAACGACAATTTAGAACAGAAAGAATAGAGCATCACACATAGATTAGATAGATAGAAACATGTCAGTCACATATATAATAAGTACAGTGACAGTGTTGGTTACTGTACTTGTCATTTAGTGTTAAAATAAAGGATTTATTAAAAAAAAATTGGCGTGGGGTTCCTCGTAATTTTAGTCTCTAGCAGAGGTTAAGCAGACGGCTGAGGCAGATGTTTGAAGCCTGGGAAGGGGGTAATACCCACGGAGCTTCCCAGGCTACTAATATCAGCCCCCAGCTGAATACCTAGCCTTTACTAGCTATTAAAATGGGGGACCCAGAAAAAAAATGACATGGGGTCCCCCCTATTTTAACCCCTTTAAAGCCCATGACGTACTAATACGCGTCTGTGCCCTGGGACTTAAGAGCCTGACCCGTATTAGTACGTCATGGCGATCGCACGCTCACACAGGCTGTGCGGGCTTGATCGCCGCCGGGTGTCAGCTGATTGTCACAGCTGACACCCGGTACCATGTGCAGGGAGCGGTCCCGCACCGCTCCCGGGACACATTAACCCCCGCAATGCTGCGATCGAAGTCGATCGCAGCATTGCGGTGGCTAAGGGGAGGTGATCGGTATACTCAGCTCCTCTTCCGGCCTCCAGCGCTGTCTGCCGCGGCTTCCTGGGTGTTGTCATGACGACCTGATGTCGTCATGACAACATCCGGGTCACCAGACAGCAGAAAGATTTTTTGGTTATGCGCAGTACATGACCAAACTATCTTCTCACTGTGCAGCGCTGACAGCCTGCATAGCACAGGGATGGTGCTCCATCCCTATGCTATGCAGGCGATCAGAATAAAAAAAGTGAAAGTCCCATAGTGGGACAAAGTAAGCAAATAAAAAAAACTGTCATAAAGTGAAAAAAAAATGTAAAAAATTTTGTTAAATTATATATAAAAAATAAATAAATAAAAATAATCCACCAAAAATAAAAATATAATGTACCCATCAATACATATTATTATGAAAAAAAAAAAAACAAGCAATAAAAGTACACATATTTGGTATCGCCGTGTCTGGAACGACCTGACCTATAAAATTGTCCCACTAGTTAACCCCTTCAGTGAACACGGTAAAAAAATAAAATAAAAAACGAAGCAAAAACAATGCTTTATCATCATACCGCCAAACAAAAAATGGAATAACACGCGATCAAAAAGACGAATATAAATAAAAATGTTACCGCTGAAAACATCATCTTGTCCCACAAAAAACAAGCTGCCATACAACTCCATCATCCAAAAAATCAAAAAGTTATAGCTCTCAGAATAAAGCGATGCAAAAAAATTATTTTTTCTATAAAATAGCTTTTATTGTGTAAAAGCGTCAAAACATAGAAAAACTATATAAATGTGGTACCACTGTAAACGTACTGACCCGAAGAATAAAGCTACCTTATCAATTTTACCACACGCGGAGTAGAAAAAAACAATTCCTGAATTGTTGGTTTTTGTTTATTCTGCCTCCCAAAAGCTGGAATAGAAGGCGATCAAAAAATGTCATGTGCCTGAAAAAGGTACAAATAAAAACATTAACTCATCCCGCAAAAAACAAGCCATAACATGACTCTGTCGGCCAAAATATGGAAAAATTATAGCTCTCAAAATATGGCGATGCAAAAACTAGATTTTACAAAATATGTGTCTTTTAGTGTGTGACAGCTTTCAATCATAAAAACCCGATATGATTCTGGTATCTCTGTAGTCGCACCGACCCAAAGAATAAGGTTGTCTAATCATTTATACCGCACTAGGAACGACGTAAAAAATAAACGCTAGGGCTGGAGCTGGGGTTAGGGTTGTGCTAATGTTAGGGTTGGGGTTAGGGTTGGGTTTAGTGTTGTTTTTTTTTCAAAAGTAAAAAAAAAAAAAAGATGACGATATGGCAACTAGTGTTGAACGCAAGTGCTCGCTACTTGAGTTTGCATCGGGTGCTCGGGTATGCATTGAGTATCGCGGGTGCTCGAGTCTCCGCCCCATATGCTTCGCGGCCCAAAAAACCTCACGGGGATTGCCTGCCATGCACGAGCGATCCCCGCATTTTTTTGGGGGAGTCTAATAACCGTGAAACATGTGGGCGGGGACTCGAGCATTTCACTTGAGCACCTGTGATACATGGTGCATACCTGAGTACCCAATGCAAACTCAAGTAGTGAGCACTTGCGCTCAAGACTAATGACAACTTATTCAATATGATGACCTAGTGTTATCAAATTCTGTGTCGTACCTCTGGGTTCAAAATGTTAACTATACCCCTTGATGAAATCCTTGAGGGGTTTAGTTTCCAAAATGGGGTCACTTGAGGGGGGTTTCCACTATTTAGGCACATCAGGGGTTCTCCAAACGCGACATGGCGTCCGCTCTCGATTCCAGCCGATTTTGCGTTCAAAAAGTCACACAGTGCTCCTTCCGTTCTGAACTCTGCCATGCGCCCAAACACTGTATTTTCCCCACATGTGGGGTATTGGCGTACTCAGGATAAATGGTACAAAAGTTTTTGGGGTCAATTTTCTCCTCTTACCCTTTTGAAAATAAAAAAATTGTGGCTAAAACATCATTTTTGTGGAAGAAGTTAGATTTTTTATATTCACGGCTCCATGTTATAAACTTCTGTAAAGGACTTGGGGGTTCAAGGTGCTCACCACACATTTAGATAAGTTCCCTGAGGGGTCTAGTTTCCAAAATGGTGTCACTTGTGGGGGGTTTCCACTGTTTAGGCACTTCAGGGGCTCCTCAAATGCAACATGGCGTTCGCTAATTATTCAAGCAAATTTTACATTTAAAAAGTCAAATGGCGCTCCTTTGCTTCCAAACCCTGCCGTGTGCCCAAACAGTGGTTTTCCCCCACATATGGGGTATCTGCTTACTCAGGAGAAACTGCACAACAAACTGCATGGTGCAATTTCTCCTGTTACCCTTATGAAAATGCAAAAGTGGGGGCTGAAAAACATTTTTGTGGGAAAAATGTGAACATTTTATTTTTACGGCTCAATGTTATAAACTTTTGTGAAGCACCTGGGGATTCAAGGTGCTCACCACACATCTAGATAAGTTCCCTGAGGGGTCTGGTTTCCAAAATGATGTCACTTGTGGGGGGTTTCCACTGTTTAGGCACATCAGGGGCTCCCCAAATGCAACATGGCGTCCGCTAATTATTCAAGCAAATTTTACATTCAAAAAGTCAAATGGCGCTCCTTCCCTTCCGAACCCTGCCGTGCGCCCAAACAGTGTTTTTTCCCCACATATGGGGTATCTGCGTGCCCAGGGGAAATTGCACAACAAATTTTGGGGTCCATTTTTTTCTATTACCCCTGCAAAAATAAAAAAAATTGGTTCTAAAGTAACATTTTTGTGAAAAAAGTTAAATGTTAATTTTTTTCTTCCACATTCCAAAAATTCCTGTGAAGCACCTGAAGGGTTAATAAAGTTCTTGAATGTGGTTTTGAGCACCTTGAGTGGTGCAGTTTTTAGAATGGTGTTACTTTTGGGGATTTTCTGTCATAAAGACCCCTCAAAGTGACTTTAAATATGATGTGGTCCCTAAAAAAATGGTTTTGTAAATTTTGTTGGAAAAATGAGAAATCGCTGGTCAACTTTTAATCCTTACAGCTCCCCAATAAAAAAAATTTTGGTTCCAAAATTGTGCTGATGTAAAGTAGGCATGTGGTAAATGTTATGTATTAATTATTTCGTGTGACATATCTCTCTGATTTAAGGGCATAAAAATTCAAATTTTGAAAATTGCAAAATTTTCAAAATTTTTGTCAAATTTCCGTTTTTTTTTTTCACAAATAAACGCAAGTGATATCGAAGAAATTTTACCACAATCATGAAGTACAATATGTCATGAAAAAACAGTCTCACAATCAGGGGGATCTGTTGAAGCGTTCCAGAGTAATTACCTCATAAGTTGACAGTGGTCAGAACTGTAAAAATTGGCCTGGTCATTAACATGCAAACCACCTTGGGTTGTAAAGGGTTAATAGCTAGCAAAGTCTAGGCAGACAGGGGGGGCTGATATTAATAGCCCAGGAAGGGTGCCATGAATATTGGCCCCCTCCCAGGATAGATACACCAGCCGTCAGCCGCCCCTGAAATGGGGCATCCATAGGATGCGCCAATTCTGGCACTTAGCCTCGCTCTTCCCACTGCCCTGTAGCGGTGGCAGTGGGGAATAGGGCTGGGGTTGATGTCAGCTTATAATGCCAGCTGACATCATGCCCAGGTTAGTAATGGAGAGGCGTCTATAAGACGCCCCCATTACTAACCCCATAGTGAAAGTTAAAAAAAACACAAACACCCAGAATAAAGTCCTTTAATTGAAATAAAGACACAATTCTTTAATGTTCTAAATTAAACTCTACTTACCATCATGCCCATTCCAGCTGAAGCCAATGTCTTCTGCAATAAAAGTAAAATAATAAACCAACCTCATCCTTACGTTTCCATGGTTCCCAGGACAGCTTCAGCTCTGCTACATTGACATGACAGGCTGGAGCGCAGCAGAATGCTGCCATCCAGCTTGCCATGCCGCAGACACTGAGAAGCTCCTCAGTGAAGCTCCTCAGTGTCTGACTGTGACGGCATCCAGATGAGCCGAGTTTATGTCCAACGAACTCAGCTCACCTCATGCACGTCACTGACAGCGTGGGAGAATTCTCCTGCGCATGCGGTGCCATCAAATGACATCACCGCTTGAGAAGAGAATTCTCCCACGCTGGGACGGCATTGAGATGGCAGGCTGGATGGTAGCAGAACGCTGCCATCCAGCATGCCATCCTTAAGAGACACTGCGGAGGGGAGGCAATGTCTCTGAAGGATGACAAGCTGGAAGGCAGCGTTCTGCTACCATCTGCCCTATGGATGCGCCATTTCTGGGGCGGCTGATGGCTGGTGTTTCTAGCCTGGGAGGGGGCCAATATTCATGGCACCCTTCCTGGGCTAATAATATCAGCCCCCAGCTGTCTGCCTTGCCTTTGCTAGCTATTAAAATAGGGGGGACCCCACATCATTTTTTTGGGGGTTCCCCCATTTTAATAGCTAGTAAAGGCTAGGTATTCAGCTGGGGGCTGATATTAGTAGCCTGGGAAGCTCCGTGGGTATTACCCCCTTCCCAGGCTTCAAACATCTGCCTCAGCCGTCTGCTTAACCTCTGCTAGAGACTAAAATTACGGGGAACCCCATGCCAATTTTTTTTTTTATAAATCCTTTATTTTAACACTAAATGACAAGTACAGTAACCAACACTGTCACTGTACTTATTATATATGTGACTGACATGTTTCTATCTATCTAATCTATGTGTGATGCTCTATTCTTTCTGTTCTAAATTGTCGTTACTGGTGTATGCCGCTGCTGAATTGCCGACTTTTCATGTTTCACTGTGAGCACTGTTCCCATCGATTTGGGCAACCACTGTAATGCCACAACCACCATAGCTGTGGCATTACAGTGAGTGGCAGACAATCCCTCCATGATTGGTGCTCTAAATAGCGCCAGACATGCAGGACGGGGACCCGAGCTCCCGCCCGAGCATCTCGAAAGTACTCGGCGAGCTCCGAGCATCTCGAGTACTGAGATGCTCGGGCGAGTACCGAGCAGTGGCGAGCATGCTCGCTCATCACTAATTAACAGTATTACTGTGAAAAAATCCAGTTACGCTTTTGGTGCACGAACAGTTATCGAACATAACCTCGAACAGCCAAATTTTTTGCAAATCGTTCGAGTTCGTCGAACACCGCTCATCTCTATTTAACACATCCTTAAGTCATAGGCTGCGGTATAATGACATCCATTGAACAGTTAAGCCATGAATGTCATATATTAGATGGATTACTGCGGTAGATGCCATACATTAGTATATATCACATATACAGTCATGACCAAAAGTTTTGAGACTGATGCAAATTTTGGTTTCACAAAGTTATTTGCTTCACTGGTTTTAGATCTTTTAGCTAACCATTTTTATCGTTTACTGAAGTACATTTCTAAACATTTCATATGTTTTTAAACTCCTATTGACTTCAAGTTTATGCAAAAACTCAAAATTTATGTTTTTGACCCATATTTTTTAAAACCTCTGCAATTTGATCTGGCATGCTGGACATCAGCTTCTGGGTCAAATCCTAACTGATGGCAATCAATTCTTGCCTAATCAGTGCTTGGAGTTTATCACATTTTCTGTGTTTATTTTAGTTCATTCACCTTTTGATGATTGACCAGTAGAATTGAGATCTGGGGAGTTTCCTGGCCATGAACCAAACATTTCAATGTTTTGCTCACCGAGCCACTTAGTTATTACTTCTGCCTTGTGGGTCTCCATCATGTTGTAATATGCATTATTTATTACCAAATTGCTTCTGAGTCATTAGGAGAAGTTACTCTTCAAGAATGTTTAGATAATATTTTTTATTTTTTACAGATTTTTAAGGTAAAATTGTGAGCCCACTCTCCTGGATGAAAAGCAATCCCACACATGAATTTTCTCAGGATGCTTTACTCTTGCCTTGATTTGAGATGAGAGAACATGTTCGGAAAACGTTAGTTTTTTTTCAAATTCGGCACAAACACTGCACATTCAGATTCGTGATCGAACACTTGAGCGTTTTTACTGAAAATTGGCCCAATTCGGCAATAGTGCGGGAAAAGATTACATTTCCTCTACAGTATTTTTATGACTTTGGCTAGGATAGTGGTTTTGTATGATGAGTGGGGAAGACGTGTTTGGGCAGCTTTATTCTTCGGATCTGTACGATTACAGAGCTACCACATTTATATAATTTTTCATGTTTTGGCGCTTTTACACAGTAAAAACTTATTGGATCCATATTTTTTCCTTTTTTGTTCTTTATTTTGTGATATGTTTTTACATTTTTAAAAATTTTAATAACTTTTTTTTTACTTTGTTACATTGTCCCAGGATAGGACATCATCTTTCCCTGCTCTGAATGCTGATCTAATACTCCGCAATGCTTTTGCATTGCATGGCATTAGAACTGTGCATCGCAGGCAGGGAGGAGGCATGTCAGCTCCTGCTCTGAGCAGGAGCTTACAGACCACCGTCCCTGGGTGACCCTGCGGTCATCTTTCGGCCCAAGGTCACCATGGAGACCATCGGCACAATGCTATCGCAATCGCGTTGTGCCGATGGGAGCAGAGAGGGAACTTCCTCCCTCTGTGATGCCCATCGATGTTGCTGTCACTATTAATAGGGGTATCAGAAGGGTTAAACTCTTGCGATTGGTGCTAGCACAGATCATGAGCGTTGCTGCAGGGTGTCAGCTCTCATGTAGAGCTGACACCCGCATTTCATCGAGGCTACCCCACACAATCGTGAAGCAGTTTATGCACGTCAGTTTTCGGGAACGCAGCTCCCTCAGCGCCGTACATAAGAGGCACAAGCCGGGAAGGGGTTAAAAATCGTTAGTGCACTATATATATATACACTGTGTTCCAAATTATTATGCAAATATTATTTTCTCAGATTTTCCCAAATTACCTATATGAATTGCAGTCATTGTAATTTTCCAGTCAAAAAACTATTAGAGTACAATTGAAAGGTTTTTGTACAAACTGCCTATGATAACAGTATATTTTTAAAAAAATAAAAAACTCAAACTGCACTCAAAATGCATGTTCCAAAGTATTATGCACAGCAGAGTTTTCAACCTTTTCATTTTAATAAAGAACAAAAAAATGGTCATTTTTGAACTTATAAGCATTAGCAGGTTATTACAAACTGAAATCAAACAGTTTTCAACTCTAAACTTTATTCTAGGTGATGTTACATTTGCACATAGGACCCCTTGTTCGAAAGGAGCTTCTGAACTCTCTCGTCCATTGAATTTGTCAGGTTATGGATGGTTTCTGCTTTAATTGTTTTGCATGAGGACAGAATACCCTCCCAGAGCTGTCGCTTAGATGTGAACTGCCTCCCGCCATCATAATTTGGGAAAATCTGAGAAAATATTATTTGCATAATAATTTGGAACACAGTGTATATATATATATACATATATATACAGTACAGACCAAAAGTTTGGACACACCTTCTCATTTAAAGATTTTTCTGTATTTTCATGACTACGAAAATTGCACATTCACACTGAAGGCATCAAAACTATGAATTAACACATGTGGAATTATATACTTAGCAAAAAAGTGTGAAACAACTGAAAATATGTCTTATATTCTAGGTTCTTCAAAGTAGCCACCTTTTGCTTTGATGACTGCTTTGCACACTCTTGCCATTCTCTTGATGAGCTTCAAGAGGTAGTCACCGGAAATGGTCTTCCAACAAACTTGAAGGAGTTCCCAGAGATGCTTAGCACTTGTTGGCCCTTTTGCCTTCACTCTGCGGTCCAGCTCACCCCAAACCATCTCGATTGGGTACAGGTCTGGTGACTGTGGAGGCCAGGTCATCTGGCGTAGCACCCCATCACTCTCCTTCTTGGTCAAATAGCCCTTACACAGCCTGGAGGTGTGTTTGGGGTCATTGTCCTGTTGAAAAATAAATAATGGTCCAACTAAATGCAAATCGGATGGAATAGCATGCCGCTGCAAGATGCTGTAGTAGCCATGCTGGTTCAGTATGCCTTTAATTTTGAATAAATCCCCAACAGTGTCACCAGCAAAGCACCCCCACACCATCACACCTCCTCCTCTATGCTTCACGGTGGGAACCAGGCATGTAGAGTCCATCCGTTCACCTTTTCTGCGTCGCACAAAGACACGGTGATTGGAACCAAAGATCTCAAATTTGGACTCATCAGACCAAAGCACAGATTTCCACTGGTCTAATGTCCATTCCTTGTGTTCTTTAGCCCAAACAAGTCTCTTCTGCTTGCTGCCTGTCCTTAGCAGTGGTTTCCTAGCAGCTATTTTACCATGAAGGCCTGCTGCACAAAGTCTCCTCCTAACAGTTGTTGTAGAGATGTGTCTGCTGCTAGAACTCTGTGTGGCATTGACCTGGTCTCTAATATGAGCTGCTGTTAACCTGCGATTTCTGAGGCTGGTGACTCGGATAAACTTATCCTCAGAAGCAGAGTTGACTCTTGGTCTTCCTTTCCTGGGGCGGTCATCATGTGAGACAGTTTCTTTGTAGCGCTTGATGGTTTTTGCAACTGCACTTGGGAACACTTTCAAAGTTTGCCCATTTTTTCGGACTGACTGACCTTCATTTCTTAAAGTAATGATGGCTACTCGTTTTTCTTTACTTAGCTGCTTTTTTCTTGCCATAATACAAATTCTAGCAGTCTATTCAGTAGGACTATCAGCTGTGTATCCACCTGACTTCTGCACAACACTACTGATGGTCCCAACCCCATTTAAAAGGCAAGAAATCCCACTTATTAAACCTGTGAAGTGAAAACCATTTCCGGTGACTACCTGTTGAAGCTCATCAAGAGAATGCCATGAGTGTGCAAAGCAGTCATCAAAGCAAAAGGTGGCTACTTTGAAGAACCTAGAATATAAGACATATTTTCAGTTGTTTCACACTTTTTTGTTAAGTATATAATTCCACATGTGTTAATTTATAGTATTGATGCCTTCAGTGTGAATGTACAATTTTCAAAGTCATGAAAATACTGAAAAATCTTTAAATGAGAAGGTGTGCCTAAACTCTTGGTCTGTACTGTATATATACATATTATACATATATGCAATATAGTGTGTATATACATACAGTGCCTACAAGTAGTATTCAACCCCCTGCAGATTTAGCTGGTTGACACATGCGGAATTAACTTGGCATTGTGACATTTGTACTGTAGATCAGCCTGGAAGTGGGAAATGCACTGCAGCAAATTTTGTTTTTGTTTTTTTTTTATTTTTTTTTTTAAAACGTAAAAAGTTAATTCAGAGTGTTATTTATTATTCAACCCCTCAAACCACAAGAATTCTGTTTGGTCCCCCTAAAGTATTAAGAAGTAGTTCAGGCACCAAGAATAATGAGCTTCACATGTGTGGATTAAAGATCTCTTTTGCCAGCCTTTTCTGACTATTTAAGACCCTCTCCAAACTTGTGAACAGCACTCAGACATGGTCAACATGGGAAAGACAAAGGAGCATTCCAAGGCCATCAGAGACAAGATCATGGAGGGTCACAAGGCTGGCAAGGGATACAAAACCCTTTCCAACGAGTTGGGCCTACCTGTCTCCACTGTTGGGAGCATCATCCGTAAGTGGAAGGCTTATGGAACTACTGTTAGCCTTCCACGGCCAGGACAGCCTTTGAAAGTGTCCTCCCGTGCCGAGGCCAGGCTTGTCCGAAGAGTCAAGGCTAACCCAAGGACAACAAGGAAGGAGCTCCGGGAAGATCTCATGGCAGTGGGGACATTGGTTTCAGTCAATACCATAAGTAACGTACTCAACCGCAATGGTCTCCGTTCCAGACGAGCAAGTAAGGTACCTTTACTTTCAAAGCGTCATGTCAAGGCTCGTCTACAGTTTGCTCATGATCACTTGGAGGACTCTGAGACAGACTGGTTCAAGGTTCTATGGTCTGATGAGACCAAGATCGAGATCTTTGGTGCCAACCACACACGTGACGTTTGGAGACTGGATGGCACTGCATACGACCCCAAGAATACCATCCCTACAGTCAAGCATGGTGGTGGCAGCATCATGCTCTGGGGCTGTTTCTCTGCCAAGGGGCCTGGCCATCTGGTCCGCATCCATGGGAAGATGGATAGCACGGCCTACCTGGAGATTTTGGCCAAGAACCTCCGCTCCTCCATCAAGGATCTTAAGATGGGTCGTAATTTCATCTTCCAACAAGACAACGACCCAAAGCACACAGCCAAGAAAACCAAGGCCTGGTTCAATAAGGAAAAAGTCAAGGTGTTGGAGTGGCCTAGTCAGTCTCCTGACCTTAACCCAATTGAAAACTTGTGGAAGGAGCTCAAGAATAAAGTCCACATGAGACACCCAAAGAACCTAGATAACTTGGAGAAGATCTGCATGGAGGAATGGGCCAAGATAACTCCACAGACCTGTGCCGGCCTGATCAGGTCTTATAAAAGACGATTATTAGCTGTAATTGCAAACAAGGGTTATTCCACAAAATATTAAACATAGGGGTTGTATAATAATTGACCCACACTTTTATGTTTAAAATTTAATAAAATTCAACTGAGCAACATAACTTTTTGGTTTGTAAGATTTATGCTTCTGTTCATAAAATCTACTCTCGTTTGCAGTTTGAAGGCTCTAACTTATTTGCATCTTATCAAACCAGCTAAATCTGCAGGGGGTTGAATACTACTTGTAGGCACTGTACATGTATGTACACAAAACTGTATATCATGAAAAGGACCAACTTTTGATTGAATAATTACAGATATACAACAGATCAGTTTTGTATCATTTTGTAGTTCATAACAAAAAGTATTCTCTTGTCTTATCACAAGATCCATAAAGGCCTCTCTTTCTGGCACATGTTTAGTCCAAAAACCTCCTCTGATTGATCAATATTCAATGCCAAAAAAGTGACCCCCCCCCCCAGGGTTTACGAGGGACCGTTCCTGTCAAACTAATCTGATCAGTTTTTATGAGGTGGCAAGTTCTGGACTGGACCAAGGAAATGCAGTGGATGTTGTGTATATGGACTTTTCAAAAGCTTTTCATACGGTTCCACACAAAAGGTTGATACATAAAATGAGAACAATGGGGATAGGGGAAAATACATGTATGTGGGTTAAGAATTGGCTCAGTGATAGGAATCAAAGGGTGGTTATTAATGGAAAGCACTCAGACTGGGTCTCAGTTAACAGTGGGGTACCACAGGGGTCAGTATTGGGCCCCCTTCTTTTTAACATATTTATTAATGACCTTGTAGGGGGCATACAGAGTGATATTTCAATATTTGCAGATGACACTAAACTCCGCAGGGTAATCAATACAGAGGAGGACAATTTTATATCACAGGAGGATTTATGTAAACTAGAAGCTTGGGCTGATAAATGGCAAATGAGCTTTAATGGGGATAAATGTAAGGTAATGCACTTGGGCAGAGGAAATAAAATGTATAATTATATGCTTAATTGCAAAACACTGGGCAAAACTGTAACTTAAAAAGACCTGGATGTATTGGTGGACGACAAGCTCACGTTAGTGGCCAGTGTCAGGCAGCTGCTGCAAAGGCAAATAAAATAATGGGATGCATTAAAAGAGGCATAGATGCTCATTAGGAGAACATAATTTTACCTCTATACAAGTCATTAGTGCGACCACACTTAGAATACTGTGTACAGTTTTGGTCTCCTGTGTATAAGAAAGACATAGCTGAACTAGAGCTGGTGCAGAGAAGAGCGACCAAGGTTATTAGAGGACTGGGGGGTCTGCAATACCAAGACAGGTTATTACACTTGGGGTTATTTACTGTGGAAAAAAGAAGGCTTAGGAGTGATCTCATTACTATGTACAAGTATATGAGGGGACAGTACAAAGACCTGTCTACTGATCTTTTTACTCTGAGGCCAGAGACGGAGACAAGGGGGCATCTTCTACGTCTGGAGGAAAGAAGGTTTAATCATAATCACAGACGGGGATTCTTTACTGTAAGAGCAGTGAGACTATGGAACTCTCTGCCGCATGATGTTGTAATGAGTGATTCACTATTGAAATTTAAGAAGGGCATGGATGCCTTTCTTGAAAAGTATAATATTACAGGTTATATATATTAGATTCCTTGATAGGGCGTTGATCCAGGGAACTAGTCTGATTGTCGTATGGAGTCGGGAAGGAATTTTTTTCCCCAATGTGGAGCTTAGTGTTGCCACATGGTTTTTTTTTGCCTTCCTCTGGATCAACATGTTAGGCTATGGGTTGAACTAGATGGACTTAGTCTTCCTTCAACCTTAAAAACTATGTTACTATGTTACTATGTTACTATGAAATGTTCTAAATTTCCATTATATTTCTCTAGAACATTTTTGGCTGCCCCTGATGCTTTACTTTCTCTATTTATGTTATTAATGTGTTTGCAAATTCTCACTTTTAATTTCCTAAACATGCATCCCACATAAAGCAAGGCGTAAAATATGCAGCGAATAATGTAAACGGTAAGGCATCACAATTTAAAGAGGTGTTTTTTTTAATTTATTTTATTTAATGTGTTGCAAAAAAAAAATAGTAATGAGTTAGGGCAAGATGGATATGCAATCAAATAATTGTTTTAGTATACAAAACAGAAGTCATATTATTACAGCCTGGGAGAACATATACAAGGAACCGAAAAAAAATATTTTTTTTACGTTTTTTTTATCGCTAGTGTAAAAGTGTTTTTTTTGTCTAAATGCTCATGTTGCATTTGCAACCTCTACATGCAAAAAAACCCTCTTAATGATAGCCACATTTAAGTGACAATATCTCCCTGAAAGACACTAGGTGATAGATCATTTCCCAAAATGCAACCTCTCCAAATTGCACAATATACACCCTGACCTATTATTTTGGATAGAACATCATCTTGCATGATGGCTAGATATTTATAAATGATCTTTTTAATCTGATTAAAATCCCATTGTATCCCCCATGACGTTGCGGTCACAGCATTTGAGCATCATCTCACTATACACAGCTCCTATTCAAAAGACACAGCACTTCATACTCCTTGTAGAGGTCACACTTAGGGAAACAATCTATCACTTGGTCCCTTTCAGGGAACTGCTGTCACTTTAACGTGACTATCATTAAATGTTTTTTTTAAGTGTGCCGGTCGCAAATGCAACATGTGCAATTGGACCAAACAATTTCATATTACTGACAAATAATCTTTCAAAATAAAAAACTGTGATAGCCACCATGTGGTCTACACTATTCACTGCACACAATGTGACTTGCTTTATGTGGGATTTGCAATTAGGAAAGTAAGGCCACGGTCCCACTATTAGTATTTGGTTAGTATTCGGTCAGTATTTTTTCTCAGCAGTGGGAGCCAAAACCAGGTAAGGAACAATCAGAGAAAAGATATAATAGAAACAAGTGACCAATTCTGGATTTATCACCCATTTTGGCTCCCACTCATGAGAAAAAATACTGACCGAATACTGACCAAATACTGATAGTGGAGCCATGGCTTTAGAATGAGAATATCTAAATAAATCAATATCATCAGTAATAGAGAAGGTAAAGCATCAGGGGAAGCCAAACATTTTATAGAGAAACACAATGGAAGTTTAGAACATTTCACTTTTTTGCCATTGAAAGGGTATATCATTCAATCACAGAAGGTTACTGGACTAAGCATGTCCTAATAAGAAAGGCCTTTTGGATCTTGCGATTAGCCACAAGAATACTCTCTTGTATGAACTACAAAAAAAGATCTATGATATTATTAATAAATTATTAAAGTCTGTATTTGTCATGTTCACATTAATACCATGAGTAAGAATTGCTCATTCCTACCCCTCCTGTGTGTGTCTGTAAGATTTTTTTTAATAGTTATGAAATAAAAGAATAATAATAATAATTTTTAGTTATATAGCGCCAACATATTCCGCAGCAATTTACAATTAAGCGGGGACATGTACAGACAATAAATTCAATACAAGGTAAGACAGTTTAAACAGTTACATTAGGAGTGAGGTCCCTGCTCACAAGCTTACATTCTACAAGGAAATGGGGGGACACAATAGGTGAAAAGTGCATGTTATTTCAGGTCTGGCAATTATAATAAATAGGGATTTTCATATAAAGCTATATGATCCTGTCATCAGCCAGTATGTTTAAGTGCAATACTCAAGTACCGAGTGCAGTTATCTTGTGCATGCAGGGTGTGGAGACAGATGAATAGTAGGGAACAGATTCTGAATAATATTTAGAAGGAGGGAACAGGGGAAAGTTAATTTACTGAGTAGCTAAGATGGTAGGCTTGTTTAAAGAGATGGGTTTTTAAAGTGCGCTTGAAGACATGGGGGCTAGGCATCAGTCGGATCGCCTGGGGTAGTGCATTCAAGACAACTGGCGCAGCTCGAGAGAAGTCTTGGAGACAGAGGTGCGAGGTTTGGATTAGGGGGGATGCTAGTCTTCAGTCATTTATAGAACGGAGGGCACGTGTAGGGCGATAGACAGGGATGAGAGAGGAGATATAAGGCGGTGCAGAACTGTGAAGAGCTTTGTGGGTGAGAGCGATGAGTTTATATTGGACCCTGTAGCGGATAGGCAACCAGTGTAATTACTGGCACAAGATGGAGGAATCGGTGAAGCGGCTGGACATAAATACGACCTTTGCTGCCGCATTCAGGACGGATTGGAGAGGAGAAAGTTTAGTAAGAGGGAGACCGATCAGAAGAAAGTTGCAGTAGTCCAGACGAGAGTGAATAAGAGCGACAGAGTTTTAGCAGTTTCAAAGGTGAGAAAAGGTCGGATTCTGGAGATGTTTTTAAGATGCAGTTGACAAGAGCGAGTGAGTGATCAGATATGGGAAGTAAAGGAAAGGTTAGTGTCGAATATGACCCTAAGGTAGCGGGCGTGCTGCTTGGGAGTTATGGTTGAACCCTCCACGGTAATTTCGATGTTAGGTAGAGTTGGGTTAGTAGAGGGGAGAAACACAAGAGGTTCAGTTCAGGGGTGATGTCAGGTGAAGAGGTGTATAGTTGGGTGTCATCAGCATAGAGATGATACTGGAACCCAAATCTGCTGATTGTTTGTCCAATATGGGCAGTGTATAGAGAGAAGAGGAGGGGGCCTAGGACTGAGCCCTGCGGAACTCCAATAGTAAGGAGACAAGGAGAGGAAGACGAGCCGGCAAAAGATACAGTGAAGGAGTGGTCAGAGAGGTAGGAGGAGAACCAGGAGAGAACGGTTTCCTTGAGGCCTATAGAGCAGAGCATAGTGAGGAGGAGCTGGTGATCCACAGTGTCAAATACGGCAGCGAGATCAAGGAGAATCAGCAGGGAGCAGTGACCTTTGGATTTAGCTGTTAGTAGATCATTAGAGACTTTAGTGAGGGCAGTTTCAGTGGAGTGTAAGGAGCAGAAACCGGATTGTAGAGTGTTGAGGAGAGAGTTATCTGAGAGATAGCAGATTAGACGGGAGTGGACCAAGCGTTCCAGGAGTTTAGAGATGAAAGGAAGGTTAGAGACAGGTCTGTAGTTAGTAGTGCAGTTCTGGTCCAGGGATGACTTTTTAAGTAAACGGGTTATGATGGCATGTTTAAGTGGGGAGGGAAATATACCTGAAGAAAGAGAGAGGTTAAATATTTTAGTCAGGTGAATGGTGACCACCGGTGAGAGAGACTGCAGGAGATGTGAAGGAATGGGGTCACTGTTGCAGGTTGTAGGTCGAGAAGAAATGAGGAGCTGGGTAACTTCATCTTCTGTAACAGGCTCAAAGATGGCTAGTGAGCTTGAATTGTGGCAGGGATCCAGGCACTGAGGAGATTGGGCTGAGATGTCCTGATGGATGTGGTTGATTTTTTCTAGGAAATAAGTGTCCAGATCCTTCCATCTGAGGTTTGTGATGGGGGCCTGTGCTTTAGGTTTCAGGAGGGAGTTTAAGGGTTCAAAAAGTCATTTTGGATTGTTAGACAGTGAAGTGATGAGAGTGGTGAAGTAGGATTATTTGGCCAGATGAAGGGCAGAGTTATAGGTTTTGAGCATGAATTCATAGTGGATGAAGTCCTCTGCTAAAAGAGATTTTCACCACTGATGCTCAGCACACCTTGAGCAACGCTGAAGAAAGCATGTTTGCATTGTGTGCCAGTTGAGTCAGAAAGAGTTGTGTGCCAGAGAGAGCCGTTGTCTGTGTCGGGTCTTTCTGCTTGTAGAAGGTGCTGCTTCATCAAGGGCGCTCTTCAGTGTATTATTGTAGTGTGACAATGCTAAGTCTGGACAGGAGAGGGAGGAGAGTGGGGCAAAAGATGTGTGGAGATTGTCAATAAGCTGCTGAGTATTAATGGTACGTGTATTCCCATAAGTGTGGTAAGTCGGGGTGTCCCGGGTGAGGAGACAGTTCGTGACAGAGAAGGAAAGAAGGTTGTGGCCCGAGAGCGGGAGAGGAGAGTTAGTAAAGTCATGCAGCGAGCAGAGATGGGAGAAAACTAGGTCAAGAGTATTCACGTCTTCATGCGTAGGAAAATTAGTAAATTGTGAGAGGCGGAATGAGGAGGTTAGTGAAAGCAGATGAGAGGCAGATTGGGAGAGGGGATCATTGATGGGGATATTAAAGTCTCCCATGATGATGGTGGGGATGTCACAGGATAGAAAGTGAGGAAGCCAGGTGGCAAAGTGATCCAGGAACTAGCGGGAGGAGCCTTGAGGGCAATACACAACCGCCACTCGCAGCGAGAAGGGTTTGAAGAGTCTGACAGTGTGCACATCAAAGGAAGGAAACATAAGTGAGGGAACTGGGGGGGTGACCTGGAAAGCACATTGTGGTGAAAGGAGCAAACCAACACCTCCACCTTGTCTATTCTCAGGTCTGGCGGTATGTGAAAATTTCAGCCCACCAAATGAGAGAGCAGCAGCTGCAGTGGTGTCTGAGTTTCTTTTTTAATTAGATATTTTTAAAAAGCACTTCATTATATTGTGGATTTTTTCTACTCATTTTTTATCAGCTGTCTTGTTCTTGTTAACACTTTCTATTGTGCTAACAAGAAGATCATATTGTGACAGGGTCTTAAATTCAGTAGAAATGTTTTTTTGTCATTACAATAATTTGCATAGAAAGGAATGACTGCAATTTTTTACAATTCACCCAATCACTCTTCATAATAATCTAGAGGTAATGCAATTTGCAATTAAAAAAACTGAAACAGCAAACTTTGTAAAAATTAAAATTTATGTCAGTCTCAAAACTTTTCAGCATGACTAAGGACTTTTTTCTATTTTTTATGGAGACTTATGGGGAGATTTACTAACTAAAATCTAACAGACTTCTGTCTCAAATTAAGCCAGAAATCTGGTATACATGCCTTATGCCACTTATTATTATGGAGTTTAGACACTTTTTGTACCTCACTAGAGACTTTTATCTAGAAAAGTTTCTAAAGTATCTAAAAAAGGGGAGTGGTTAAGGACATAAAGTATACCAAATTTTATATTTATGTAAAATATGTAAAAATGTTTATAACAGTTTAAGTTGCAAATTTGCTCCACATTTAAATGCTACTCTTTCCAGTTTTAGATGGTGAGTTTTGAAGTAGGCATGATTATACATGCAGCCATGGTTAAAACATAGCACTGTGATACCATGGCACAGAGAAGTATAATTTAACACCTAACTTAAGATTGGTCAATGGCTTTTCCAATGTTATCTTATCTTAATCCACTTAAGTGAGATAACTTTCTGTGCCAAGTTATCAAGAAAGCACACTTTTTGTATGGTTAAACTTGGCTACATTTGTACTTTGGCAAACATGTCGAAGCCTGAGCATTAAATTGTGCCTTTTTAAAAAATTCACAAAAAAGGCGCAATTCTTATTTGAGTAGGGTAAGTTGCCTAAAAACCTCAAAATAGTTCTAAATAAAATTATTTTATCTAAAGATGTGCTAAATATATAATGAGACACTTTGATCAATTGGGAGCAAATAAAGGTAATGCGGCTACAAGCAAAACTGATTCAATTCTAATTATGATTAATCCCAAAACCTTCTGTTATGTTTCTCATTTCTTCTGAATTCACTCCAAGCTTTGGCTTATAAAACTATAGTATCTGAATCCACTACCCTAAAAGAGTATGGTATTATTAATATTTATGTATTATAATCAGAGGCATAGCTATGGCTTCAGCTCAGGAGGGAGGAAGGGGGTGAAACATTTGAGAGGGCCCCTAACCTAAGTAGTTTATAACTACTTCAATACACCTTAATCACAGATATAGGTGACTCTAAACAGATGACCATGCTGTTACTGAAACTATCACTATGCAAAAACCCACACTGACATTTCCACTATATGGTGACCATATAATGGTAGCTACCAGTGTTGCAGAACATTTGTGTCACGGTCTCGTCATTATGGCCTAGGGACACTGTGAGTGACAGCCCAGCCGCCCTAAGGGATCTGGAGTGTGCTGGACTGTCAGTATTGTGAATGACAGTCCAGTCATCCAATCTTATGCTGGGATGTGCTGGGCTGTCAGAACTTTGCTTGACAGTCCAGCTGCTCAATCTGGTCTAGGCTGTGGGCTTTTCCCCCGGTGCCTTCTGTCATTAGTGATTTGCTAGCTTTTAGCTGGCTGACTGTGAGCAGTCCAGTATCAGTTGTAGCTTAGCTTTGTTTGGTGTGTGTGCTTAGCATTGTGTCTGTTTCTCTGATCCTGCTGCTGGTCCAAGGATTTGTCGTGACTATTTGTGTTGATCACCCCTTCTGCTCTTGATGCTTTCTGACTTCAGGTACCTGACTAAGGACTTGGCCCCTGACTATCCCTTTGTCTTACATACCATCCTGGCATTTGATCCCAGACTGTTACCTGACCACGCTTTTGCCTTTCCCTTCTGTACTACTTACCCTCCTGGCATCTGACCTCAGACCTCGTGACTACCCTGTTTCACGACTTGTCAGTGAGTAGTGACTCGGCATCACAAAGAGATTACATTACAGTTACATATACATTTTTCCTGTATTTTCCATCTAGTCCAGACTGCCATTTCAACTTCTTCTAGCCATGACTCATCTGCAAAGTTTACAACAAAGTCACATTTGACTTCTCACACTTCCAGCATCTATTCATTTATTCCCAACCTGCACAAACTCATCATCCTACTGATATCCCATGGCTGAGGTGTCGCATTTGTCCCTGTTACTGAACCTGCTGTTTGGCACACAAGCAATGCTCTTCTTAGTGCCCCACATAATAATAATATTTATGCCCATCACTGTGCTCCTTATAAAGTTAAAGGTCTCTTTTATCTTCTTATATGGTAAAATTGCCCCAAAGAAAATATGCCCTGTGCAAGTGCCCTAGAAAAAAGTGCCCATATATTGCTTACTAGAAAGTAACAATGCCCCTGTGTGCAACTTTGATGGTCACTCTACCCTGAGTGCTCATTTAACCATAATGCTTATTAATTGCCAATTTAACATTTAATAATGTCCCCTGAGTCAGATCATTTCCAGCAGGAATGTTCTCTTAGTCACCCCATGTAAATCTCCTCTATATACAGCATGATGTCCAACAGCTCTGCTATAAACAGCATTATGCCCCAATGCTCCCCTATGCAAAGTATGATGAGCCCATAGCTCCACTATACACAGAATAATGCTCCCACAGCTCCCTATGTACCATATAATCCCACAGCTCCCCTCTACACAATACCAGAGGCCAGGAAATCCCCTATAGATAGTATGATGGTCCCAAAGTTCACCTATACACAGTATGATGAGTCTATAGCTCCCCTATACACAATATAATAACTCACAGTTCCCTTATACATAATAAGATTGGCCAATAGCTCCAGTATACACAGTATGATGCTCCCAATGTACAGTATAATTCCCCCACAGCTCTCCTATACACAATGCGAATATCAAACAGCTCCCCTACACACAGTATGATGAGTTGACAGCTCCCCTAAGCACAGTATAATGCCCTCACAATGTATGATGACCTTCACAGTAGCTCCCACATGGTATGATGGCCCCACAAGGAGAAACATTAAACCTTAGGCCCCACACTGTATGATTTTCCCACAGTCCTCCCACAAACACTATTAAAATAAAAACATTAGATAATCACCTAACCCTGGATCCCAGCAAGTCTGTTTGCCGTGTGGACCAACATTGTAATATCATCATGCCATGGCACACAAGGAACGTCAGAGTCCTGGTGCAATGACATCATCACGATGCTGCACGTGAGACTCATCTAGTGCACCAGCATGCTGTTCTGCAGGCCACGGGAAAGTGACCTGAGGCCTACAAAATGGGGAGCGGTAGTGCATGGAGACCATGTGAGTTTAACTGTATCGTCATGCTGCCTTAACTTTTTATTTTTCCACTAATATAACCATGTAAAGGCTTGTTTTGTTAATTGGACGAATTGTAGCTTTGAATGACACTCTTCATTTTACCAGAAAAGGTAGTAAAAAATGCAATGAAATGAAGTGTGGTAAAATGTTGAAAAAATGCAATTCCGTCATGTTTTTTGTTTTGTTTTTACAGTCTTCATTGTGCAGTAAAAATCATCTAGCAACATGATTTTCCAGGTCAGTATAATTACAGCGATACCAAACTTGCATATTTTTTTATTTACAGTAAGTGGTGAAAATTTTGTAGAAATTTGCAAAGGAAAAAAATGGTTTGTGTCACCATTTTCTGAGATCTTTAACTCTTAAATTTTCCATCAATAATACGTATTGCATGACTAGCTGACATTTTTATTGATTCTATTTTGGTTTACATATGACATTTTGAAGTTAATAGCTTAATATTGAATTTTTTTAGTTAAGTGCAGTGAACCAAAAACCTCAACCCCGGAGTTTTTTTTCTCTCAATGGTTAATTTATTTATCATTTTGATAGAACTTACTTTTATTGATACAGCAAGACCAAATATGCTTGTTTTTTTTCATTTTCTTTAAGGATGAAAAAGAGGTTGATTCAAATTTTTATATTATTTTTGAAAGTTATTTTTTACTTTCTTTTTTAGTCTCCATAAGATACTTAAAGGGGTATTCTCATTTCCAAAATTCTATCCCAATATGTAGTAGGTGTAATAATAATGATATTAGCAAATACCTCCAATTAGATATGTTATACAGTTTTTTTGATTGGCTATGTCTCTTTCCTCATGTGCTGGCATTGCAGGACCTTGGGTATCCATGGTTACGTTCACTGATAAAGTGGCAGTTAGTTAGCTAACTGCTAGTGGTCGTAACCATGGATACCTAAGGTCCTGCAATGCCTGCTCATGAGGTAAGTGGTATAGTGAATCAAAAATACTATATTACATTTCTAATTGGAGGTATTTGTTAATATTATTAATATTACACCTACTACATATTGGGATAGGATCTTGGAGATGGGAATACCCCTTTAAACCTGCTTGTTCTGTAGACTGCAATGCTATTTTGTTGCAACATATAATCAAAAAGATGGCTTCATGAGACTAAGATGGAAGCGATAAGGGTCTTGAGCAGGCATAGCAACCCCTTAGCACCTTGTGATGGTACTGCATGGGGGAGGTAGAGGCGGGGGTGATGCTAGTTGACACCCCATCAACACAACTACTGCAACAATAGGAGAGTTGAGGAATTGTGCTCTTAATTAAACAGGTATATTGAAATAATGACACATTAAGGATTTGCACGCCAGTCTTTATGAAGATATTTTGGTAGTTAGATGCGGCTATTACAACTGCTGTGCTTCTCTGCCAGAAATGTTATTCCAGTCAATGACTGGAATACCTTTCTGGCACGATTTATGCCATTAAATGAGCATAAATTTTGATTAATTTGTTGGGCGGGCTTAGCTATCCATGCCCCTTCTCACCCAAGCTCAGCACAGTTTGGCAGAGCAGGCTGGGACTGGCATAAAAACACCAAAAGTCACTAAATTTTTGTACAGCTTCGATTTGCACAAATTTTTTTCAATATTTCACTGTGTTTTACACTAGAAACTGCTGAAAATAACTTGATAAATCAGGGTCTTAATCTGCCAGTTGTATTTGAAATAATTTAAGTCATGGCATTTCATTCATTTTACATATTACTTAACAAAAGTGATGTCTTAATACCAGCTGACGGTGGAAAGTTATATTTTTCTGGCCATTTGGAAATGCAATACATTTTCTGGCATTAGGCATAATAAATAGTGTTGAGCCACCACCGTAGTGTTCGAGTTCGGTTCGGTTCGTCGAACACCCGTATGTTCGCCGAACTGTTCGTCGAACTGTTCGTCGAACACCTTTGAACACCGTTAAAACCAATGGCAGGCAAACAAAAACACATATAAACACATAGAAAACACCTTCTAAGGTGTCCAAAAGCTGACAAACTGCTCAGAAGACACAACTAACACATGGAAAAGTGACAAGTACATATAGTCATGCGAAAAGAAAAGAGGTGGAGGAGTAAAAGGAGGGGGAGACACAGATATAGGCATGTCATGCCCTTCTAAAACCAAAAAAGTGCGAAGCCGACACGGCCAGTCCGTTCCTGCCCGTGCGACCTCCGTGTCGCCGGGTTTGTGCCAAAGCTGCGGTGGACCCTGATGGCCAGCCCCCCTCTCTCAATACTGGTGCCTGTCCGCTGGTGGGTCGAGCCCCCCCCCCAGATGAGGCACAAAAACAGCAGGTGCTTCAACGTATATCAAGTGCTCCTTCAAGTGGGCTCTCCTCCACCTCAACTTCAACATCACAAATACTCCAGTCCTCAGAGGTGTCACCCCAATCGCACTTGCTTCCTCGCAGCTCCCAAGTCTCCAGCTGCCCGTCTGAGTATGGGGTAACACAGATGGTTGAGTCTACACAGCTGTTTACTCATACTATAGCCTGGGAAACGGAGGTCTGCTCCAGAGCTTCTGTTAATCCAGACGAGGAAATGATCTGCACTGATGCCCAGAATCTTTATGAGTCGGATCCAGGACCAGATGAAAAAGGTTCTGAGCATAATGTAGACCCTCGTTCCTAAACTGTAACTCCTGTTGGTGGAGACAATGATGAAGACGATGATGAGACTCAAATACCTGATTGGAGCGACAACTTGACTTTTCGGTCAGGGCAGGAAGAGATTGGCTCTGAGGACGACGGGTGTGAGAACACACAGGGTGATGATGACGAGGTTGGAGATCCCACTTACTGTCAACCCACAGTTAGCCAGTCGATGAGGTCAGCAGAGGAGGTGGAGGAGGATGTGACTAGCCCAGGGGATGGGGATGACTCGGTACCCGGGCCTTTGCCTGGCCTTTGGGATGTCGCGGTGGTCGGCTCCCGGGCCCGTAACCTGGGGTCAGTCTTTAAAAGGGTGGATAATTGTTAATTTTATAAGAGTTTGTGACGCCACTTGTGGTATCTGGTGAGAAGCACCAGCGCTGCAGTAGTCCACTGAGGCCGGTGATAAGGCAGCTCGATGGTATAGCTCCCCACAGGTGGAGCTAAGCCTCTGAAAAGAATATGCAGGGGGAATGCAGGACAGGCGAGACCCAGCTGGGTCAGAGCAAGAATGGGAACGGACACGGTATTCACTTCAGTACCTTTTACTGGTGTAAATTCAGGCACATCCCGGAGCACTGTAGGGTGAAGGGTGCATATCAGGATCCTCCCCAATGAGCGGGTGTAGGGCCTCCTGTTTCTTGCCTCTGCGTATTAAGTTTCTGACCTGCTTGGAGCTAGGCCTAACTTTGTCTCTGTCCTGCGCTGGCTGACCTTGTGGTAGGGCCTTGTCTAGGAGTTCACGCTCCCAGTATGCGGGGCCTAAGCGTCTCCTGGCTCTGTTACGTATCAGCACCTTAGCGATCCTGGGACTTGTAGTTCTCCAGGGATTCCGGTTATGCCTTACTGGGTCAGAGATCCCGGTAAGCTCGTATCCTGTTGTCCGGTAAATGCTTCGGGGTGAGCTGGTTGAGCTCCTCTGCCCCCTATGTACTAACTCTACACTCGCCTTCGGCCTACTCAGGCCCTCACTAGGCTATACACACTAGCGGCATCTTGCCGCGCTTCACCGATCTTATGGCGCCGGCACACCTTAAGCTCTAACTGGGCTCCCTGAATCTAGCTAACAGGAGCCTCGTGCTCCACTGCTGAACTATTAACTGAGTTCTCTAGACTAGACTGAGCTCCACTGCAGACTGACCTCTCTTAGGCTTCTCTACTGCAGGAACTCTTCAGAGGAACACTAACTGCCTAGCTCCACCTTCCCTATTTATATCCCTAATGGGCTCCCTCTGCTGGTCTGAGGTGGAAGGTGGAGATGTGTAAATGTTTATGGAGGCCTCTTGTGGAGGATTCCATCAATGCACTCTTCTAGGAGCTGTGATACCAAGCGCAGCTGCGCGTCACAGATGCTATTGACGACGAGGTTAGGTTGCGCCTTCCTGGACAGAGAAGGAGTACAGGAAGCACGTCAACAACTGCATCCTCAACCACAACTCTGCCTCTGACCACAAGTCGTAGTGGCTCTTCAGGTCGCATGGGCTCTAAGCCTTGCATAGCCTGGGCATTTTTTCAGACCGATAAGGATGACCCAACTCGTGTTATCTGTAATATTTGCCACCAAAAGCTAAGTAGAGGCCAAAAAATCCATAGTTTGAGTGCTTCATGCTTGAACCGTCACATGGATATGAAGCATAAGTTGCAGTGGGAAGCTCACTGTGCTACAATGCGGCCTAGCGGGCCGGGCCAACCACCGTCTGCGCCATCTTGTGCATCCGCGGCCTCTTCATCCTCTGTGACTGGGGGTACAGCAGTCACACATGTTTTTGGACGCAGACCTGCCACCTCTTTACCCGCAACAGCCAGTGTGATTGGCCATTTCATTTGGAAGTGGAAACACCAGCTTGTGTTGAGCGCTCTCCGACATCGAGAGCACCACCTTTGGATCAAGGCAACCTAACTTTTCCGCCTGCATCTTCCTCACAGACCGGTAAGTTTGCCGGGGACACCCTACTCAACCCGGTCTAAGCACAACAGCCAGCCCTCGGTCCCTCAGATGTGGACAAGTAAAAGACCATTTCCTCCTAGCCATGAGAAAGCTAAGAGGTTGAATTTCACCATCTGCAAGCTCTTGGCTACAGAAATGCTGCCTTTCCGCCTGGTGGACACAGAGGATTTTCGAGACCTTATGTCCGTCGCAGTGCCCCAGTACCAAATGCCCAGTCGGCACTACTTCTCAAAGAAAGGTGTGCCTGCGCTACACCAGCATGTCGCATACAACATCACCGCTTCTTTGAGAAACTCTGTGTGTGACAGGGTGCATTTCACCACAGACACTTGGGCGAGTAGGCATGGACAGGGGCGTTACATGTCGCTGACTGGGCACTGGTTAACTATGGTGACAGCAGTACAAGGGGCGGCTGTCCAAGTCTTGCCGTCCCCACGAGTTGTACGTCAATCCTCTTTATCTAGAAGTTCCTCCACTGCTTATGCCTCCTCAACCTCCTCTCGGTCCTCCACCTGCACCCAAAGCCTGACTGGTAATGCCACCCGCTTTCTAACTGCGCAGAAGGAATCCTGCACACCTCCCTACTATTCTGGCAGCAGGGCTCAATGGCATCAGGCGGTGTTTACTTTGAAATGTCTGGGAAATGTGAGTCACACAGCTGAGAAGTTGTGGTCAGCTCTGGAGACCCAGTTTCATGAATGGTTGTCTCCACTGGACCTGCAACCAGGGAAGGCCATGTGCGACAATGCTGCAAACCTGGGAGCTGTCCTTAGCCTGGTCAATGTCACACACGTGACTTGTATGGCTCACGTGTTGAACCTGTTTGTCCAGCAATTTTTAGCCCACTGTCCCGGACTAGATGGCCTTCTGCAGAGGGCACGGTCGCTGTGTGCTCACATCCGCCGTTCGCATACCGCAGCTCAATGACTTACATCTCTACAGAAGTCGTTGGGCCTGCCTGTTCACCGGCTGAAATGCGATATGCTGACACGGTGGAATTCAACTCTGCACATTTTGCAGCGACTGTGGCAGCACCGACAAGCTCTGGTGCAATATGTTCTGACATATAGCCTGAGCCAACGAGATCCAGAGGTGGGGCAAATCACGCTGCAGGAGTGGTCTCAGATCAGGGACCTATGAAGTTGACGTGCCCCCTGGGCCATGGGGTGCCCGGAGCCGGGCCGGTAGACGCTGGGGGTTGTAATCACTGTGGCGGCGACCCAGTCCGTGACCCAGGGCGGTCAATCCAAGGGTAATTTGTATATATGGGTTTTCTAATGTCCGACTACGCCACCTGTGGAGTGCGGCCAAAGGGGCCGCCGCGGCGGAACAGTCCTCTGAAGCTGGTGGTTTTGCAGCAATGTTATTATTACTCCCCACAGGAAGAGTGTAGCTTCAGGGCAGTGTGGGTGGATGATGGTGGTTGTAGTGCAGGGAGTCACTAATGAACACAGAGACCGTGTGATGCTGTCCCAAGATCTTTACTCACAGTTGTTGCAGTCCAGATTACAGGTACCAGAGCAATCTGCCCCGTCGTGCTGTGCGTACTCAGTGAGGGGCTCAGTCCACCCCCAGATAGCTCCGGAGTACTTAGCAGGACCCCCTTCTGTGTGTCCTTTCTCTGGCCTTCTCCCTGCACCTCACACCCAGTGACACTTCTATTTGGTATCCTCGGGCCTTGGCGGGCGGCGTGTGTTCCGTCCCCTGGGTCCTATGTGGCTACCTTCTTAGTGAGACTGGTGTGGACTTTGGCCTGCAGTACATGAAATGCTGCAGCCTCCGGTTTCTAGTTGAGCCTTGCTGTTTCTCCGCTAGTTGAGGGACCGGTTCCCCTTATCTGGCCTGACCCCTCTACCTCCTGGTAGCAGCGGGCGTACGGGAGGCCTTCTGCATGGCCCGTACCCCTAGGGTCCCTTCGGTTCCTGCAGCCTTCCTGCTCCCACTCCTCTCTTCTCTCTTTCAGTCCTGGGCCTCCCAGGCTAGGCCCACCTCTGGAGTAGAGCTCATGCAGAGCCTCTGCTCCTGTTACTTCTCCTCTGACTGGCTTGCTCTTTCAAAGATGGCTTCCTATTTATACTCTCCCTGTCATGTTCTCCCCTAAGCTGCTTTCTCCACCCACACCCACTACATAGGACCCTCCCACCAGCTAGGGACCTGAGACTGTGCTCTCCCTTAGGAGCAATCTCTCCCTACCCCCACAGCGGGTATGTGTTGGATGCAGGTGTTAGGGTCCCGAGCCATACTCCTTCCTTACCTGAGGGTGAGATACCACACCTCTGGGTGAGATGCAGTACCTCTGTGGCGACTGAACCCTCAGGGGCGCCACACACCCTTCTGCACAGTTTTGAAATGGCGACGAAGATGTTTAGTGCTGACGACGATGCCATTATCAGCATGACTATTCTGGTGATTTACATGCTGGAGCACACGTTAAACAGAATTCAGAGTCAGGTGGTGGGACAAGAGGAGGTGGAGGAAGTAGAGGAGGATTCGTATGCGGAAGGGATAACATCTCCAAGGTCCAGACGGTCGGCAGCACCAAGACGGCAGCCATGGGAGGGTGGGGGAGAGGGATTAACCAGGGTGCATGGTAGCAGCCAAACTGTTGAGGAAGGTGCAGGAGCCGAGGAAGAAGTGGAGGACGAACTGGCGATGGGCATGTAAGACTCATCAGATGAGGGAGACCTTGATCACATTTCTGTTGTGCGAGGTTGGGGGGAGAGGGCAGAGGAAGGAAGCATGATTCTTACCTCGCTACCAACACAACAAGGACTTGATCCTCCTGGATGCGCAAGACACATGAGTGCCTTCTTGCTGCACTACCTGCAACATGACCCTCGGATTGTCAGAATTCGAAGTAATCCCGACTACTGGGTTGCCACACTCTTAGATCCCCGGTACAAAAGTAAATTTGCCCAAATAATTCCTGCCATAGAAAGGGATTCGCGCATGCAGGAGTATCAGCAGAAGCTGTTGCAGAACCTTACATGTGCTTTTCCACAAAACACCAGTGGTGCACGTAGTGAATCTCACAGTTCTAACTTGCAAACCGTGGGACTATCGAGTCTTCATCACTCAAACCGTAACAGTAACACAGTATCTGCTGGTAACAGCAATTTTGTGGAATCGTTTCACCACTTTTTTAGCCCATCCTTTGCAAGGCCACAGGAGACAAGAAGTCTGACACATAGTCAACGCCTAGAGAGGATGGTACAGGAGTATCTCCAAGTGAACATCGAAGCTATGACTGTGTCACTGGACCCTTGCTCATTTTGGGCTTCCAATCAGGAAAAATGGCCGGAGCTCGCCACTCACGCCTTGGAGATCTTGTCATGCCCTGCAGCCAGAGTTCTCTCTGAACATGTGTTCAGCGCTGCTGGTGGTGTGCTGACAGATAAACGCACGCGGCTATCCACTGAGAATGTAGACAGACTCACGTTCATAAAGATGAACAAATCATGGATCCGCAAGGACTTTTCTACCCCTGTGTCATCCTGGGGAGACTAAAAGCTTGAGGATTTGGTAAAATCACCTCACCAACCGTTTTAAGCAACTCTGGGGCAATTGATGCCACTTAAGTGGTGTCTGTGCCACAATTTTTGGAAAAAATTGAGACTTTTTTTGGAGTCCCCTTGCTGTGTTTTACGTGACGTTGGCATCGTCAATTCCAGGTGGGTTGGGTTGCTCCCCCCCCCCTTTTAACTATAAGAAACTACATACACTATGGCTTGGGGTAACACAGATGGTTGAGTCTGAAGAGCTGTTTACTCAGAGGTCTGCTCCAAAGCTTCAGTGTCTGCTAGTCAGCGTAGAATTTTTAACTGCATCTTGCCTAGGCAATACTTTGGGTGTAATAGCCCAGCTGCGAAGCAAGCTGCACCGCCTGTGTATCTAATAAGAATTTTTAAATGCATCTAGCATAGGCAGACTGTGGGGACCCCCAACCAAACCCAGATGCTCAGCCCCCCTTTCCTTGACAATACAATAATGCAACTCTTACAACTGAATGGGTGAGGATCTGTTACAGCTTTATTAACTCTTTATACTCATTCCATTAGAAAGGATTTTATTTCTAAAACAATTCAGCTTGTTGCAGCATGCCCTGGGTCTCCACACCGGCAAGTTGGCCAACAAGTGTAACTCTCCAACATGTCCTTTCTATTTCCAGGCCACGGAGTATCCTGCATACTCGTATGCAGGACTCTGACCCCATCCATCACTCTTAACGCTTCTTCCACTCCGTCCTGGAGTCCTGACAGGAATATGTCCAGTCCAATATCCATTAAGTGAACACCGTCGGGCCGTATGAGGCCTGCTTTATCTCCTTCCAGTTGTTGGTGTTGTATCACCACACCGCCTCTGTCTCTTCTAAATTTTGCCATCCGAATATTTATTACCCGCCTTGTCCGTTTGATGGCCTTGATGTCTCTCGCACCTTGCCATACCGCTATCGGCACAATATCTGACCATACTATAGCTAGTTTTGTGAAAAATTCTCTGAAGCGCTAAGTGTCTAGTTTCATTATTGCCATTAGTTATGCGCTCTTGTGATGACCTAGGTCGTTTCCCCCGGCCTGTATAACTAAGATGACCGGACCTCTTGCCTGTCTCCCTACCTTGATTACCTCCATTAGTACCTGTGGCCATAGCAGGCCTCTAATACCTCTCCAGTTGAAATATGTGTTATGAAACTCTAATTTCCTCCCACCTTGGCGGACTTTCGACCTTCTTTCTGCCCAATATATATACGAGTGGCCTATCACCCACACTGTTGGCTTAGCGTCACCTGTAAAAGAAACAAACCACGTTAGGATAACAAGTCCGGTCTTATGTATCTCGCCAAACACGTGGATCGCCATCTCCCTATCCTCTGAACTTCCGTTTCTGACAGACCTGCTCTTGCTGCTTCCGTGGCCGCGCCTATGCGGAATGAGTGTGTCCCGTAATCTTTGGGGTGGTTCCCTGCCCATGTTATGCATTTATTAAATATAGCTTGGAACTGGTATCTTGATAATGGCGTTCCATCGATGTGTGATAGGAAGAAATTACTTTGTGATCTGATGGTTATATATGTTTTTACTATTGTTATCCGACTCAGTGTACCGTTTGTGGGTTGTAGAAGTACCCAAGTGCCCCTGCCCGCTGGAACCGTTTTCAATTGGCATATGCCTAGACGTATTGCATTATTGGCTATGACTACGTCCTGGTGTAATAAGCCTCCACTGGTGGTAATTTTGGATTGAGGGACTAATTCGCTTATGCATAGCGCACTGAAGAAGGCGATCGCAAATGCAGAAGACAGTAGTGTTGCTTCAAATTGTGAGTGTCATGTTAATGGTGTTAGGGATATGATGTGAGAAATCAGTTTTAGTGACACAGGACAGGACGTCTACACTCCTGACTTGGCTGACCCCTTTTCCACCCTTTTATGGATTGTCTGATGATGAATCTCTTTGTCACATCTCCCCAATTCAGTAGTTGGAAGTGAAATGCTACTCCGGTCAGACACCGCTGCGCTGACGCCCCTGATATGCCCCTCATGATTAGCTTGTGGAGAAATTCTATGGTGACTTGTAATCTGGCTTGTTCACATTGGTCAACCCATCTGCCTGCTACTAGTCGTGTCCACTCTTCCCATGCCTTACCGTATGCTTGCCACGTCGAAGGGGCAACTGACGCTCTGATTATTGGCATCAACTATTCGCCACTAGATCCCATAGGGAGGGTGGACAACTGTTGCCCGATGGGTGGGCGTTGGGGAGGAGCTCTGTGAAAATCTGCCAATTGAATTGTGATAAAGCGTTAGCAGCAGCTTTAGACCCCTCAGCATTGTGGCTAGCGCGGACCCATGCATTGTGTTTTAGGCACAGGAATGCTAGCCGGCGTAGACAGGAGAGACGATGATGCCATCTTATTAATGCAGTGCGCTAGGCTGGTGTTTTTTGTTATGAAGCGTATATTTTTGTTAGCCAGGAGCGCGCCCCATATTTCTATTGCTACCACTATTGGGAAGAAGAAATATTTTCCGGGCTAGATGCAGCTAAAAATTATTATTAATTTCAAAGCTGGTGGAGCTTGGTATAGATGGCCTAATACAATAAGTACCACACACTGCTACTATGCCCAAAATTATTTTCCAGGCAAGATATAGATAAAAATTATTATTAATTTGAAAGCTGGTGGAGCTTAGTATAGATGGTCTAATAGAATGAGTACCACACACTGCTAATATGCCCAATATTAGTTTAGAGGCAAGATGCAGATAAAAATTATTATTAATTTCAAAGCTGGTGGAGCTTGGTATAGATGGCCTAATACAATGAGTACCACACACTGCTACTAAGCTCAAAATTATTTTCCGGGCTAGATGAAGCTAAAAATTATTTTGAATTTGCAACCTGGTGGAGGTTAGTATAGATGGACAAATAGAACAAGTCCCACACACTGCTACAAGCTGAAGCCCAAATATTTTTTCAGAGCTAGATGCAGATAAAAATTATATTGAATTTGAAACCTGGTGGAGGTTAGTATAGATGGACTAATAGAACAAGTCCCACACACTGCTACAAGCCGAAGCCCAAATATTTTTTCAGAGCTAGATGCAGATAAAAATTATATTGAATTTGCAACCTGGTGGAGGTTAGTATAGATGGACTAATAGAACAAGTCCCACACACTGCTACAAGCCGAAGCCCAAATATTTTTTCAGAGCTAGATGCAGATAAAAATTATATTGAATTTGCAACCTGGTGGAGGTTAGTATAGATGGACTAATAGAACAAGTCCCACACACTGCTACAAGCCGAAGCCCAAATATTTTTTCAGAGCTAGATGCAGATAAAAATTATATTGAATTTGCAACCTGGTGGAGGTTAGTATAGATGGACTAATAGAACAAGTCCCACACACTGCTACAAGCCGAAATATCTTTTCAGAGCTAGATGCAGATAATAATTATATTGAATTTGCAACCTGGTGGAGGTTAGTATAGATGGACTAATCGAACAAGTCCCACAAACTGCTACAAGCCGAAATATTTTTTCAGAGCTAGATGCAGAAAAAAATTAGATTGAATTTGCAACCTGGTGGAGGTTAGTATAGATGGACTAATAGAATGATACTATGCCCAAAAGGTTTTACTTCACTAGGTGCAGTAAAAAAATTAGCATTCTATACACAGGTTGTGTAGCTGGCAACACAGATAGGCTACTCCACTGACTAACACACACTGAAATAGGCCAAAAAGGATTTGCTTTACTGGATTTAGCCAAATGCTGTGAAAAAAAACTTGCACAGCACTGGCACAGACCTGCCTGGCAAAAAGTGATAGGAACTGATGTAACTTAGTCCTGAAAAGGACTGCAATTAAAATTAGTCTTTACTCCCAACCTATCTATTTAAGAGCACAGACCTGCCTGATAAAAGTCGTAAGAATTGATGTAACCTAGTCCTTAAAAGGACTGCAATCAAAACTATTCCCTACTCCCAAGCCATCTGTAGATTTGTGCGAAAATTGGCTTGAAATTAACAAAGTATAGCACACACAGCAACAGCGGTGCAGTCTAACACGCAGCTGCAGCAGTGACAAAATGGTGGCGACGGGGAAAATGGCTGGGTTTTATAGGGCAAGGACATGTGACATACACTGCCAATGACACATGCCCTTGCTTGTGTGAAAAAAAGCAGTTCGCTCCGTGTGTGCGCTGCTGATAGGCTGACAGATTGCACCTCCCCACTGTAAATGCGGGAAAGAGAAAAAAAAATGGAGATCTTCATTATTTCTGCAGAGATCCATCTCCTGCCCCTCCCCCGCCCCGCTGTACACTCAAACTGCGTATTAACATTAATTTTCAGCATTACTGAGAAAAAATCCAGTTATGATTTTGGTGCACGAACAGTTATCGAACATAACCTCCAACAGCCGAATTTTTTTCAAATCGTTCGGGTTCGCCGAACGGCTCGAGCACCGCCCAAAACAGCTCGAATTTGAGATTGGCGAACAGTTCGAGTCGAAGACCGCTCATCTCTCATAATAAATTTATAGAAAATTTGTTGCTCATATCCCTCTTGGTATAAATTATGACTTTTTGTAGCTCAGTGTGAAAAACTGTCCTAAGATGCTAAATAAATGTGAGCCATAGATTCAACTTTTTTATTTTTTGTGTTCTGTCTTTTCTATGTATTCTATATGCTCTAAATCAGTGTTTCCCAACTCCAGTCCTCAAGGCCCACCAACAGGTCATGTTTTCAGGATTCCCTAAGTATTGCACAGGTGATAGCTGAATCATATGCACGAGCAATAATTCCGTCATCCGTGCAATACTAAGGAGATCCTGAAAATGTGACCTGTTGGTGGGCCTTAAAGGGGTTGTCCAGTCCAAACCGATAAGTCTGCAGTCACTCTTTGTGACTCGTCAGTTTCAGACCTGGAAACAGAGGTTATGTATGAATTGTACATACTCCCGGCCAGTGGGCGCTGTCTCGCTTTCTATACACTTGGAGAGAGGCCGTGTCCTCTAGTTGGCCATGCCCACCAGAGGGTGTGCCTCGGCTCAATACAAGTGCATGTAGTGACGCTGCTTCCACTGGCCGGGGTTATGTATAACTCATACCTACCTTCCGGTCCTAGGTCTGAAACCAGCAAATCCCCGCAGCGTACAGTGTATGTGCTGGGGGGATTCATAAGTCTGCAGTCACAGAGAGTGACTGCAGACTTATCGGTTTGGACCGGACAACCCCTTTAAGGACAGGAGTTTGGAAACACTATTCCAGATGCTTCTCTAGACCATTTGGTTGTGGCAAATATAATAGAAGTGACTACCTTGACCACAGTTATAAACCAGAGAGTAGCCTTTACATCTGTATATTATACAAAACAAGCTTTGCACATAAATAGACAATGCTTAATAAAAACTGAGCAGCTCCTTTCCCTTTTGATGAGAGATAATGATGGTAAATCCCTGAAATTACCTACCACCATCAATTTTCAACATTATCTGAAACTACGTTCTAGGAAAGTTGTCCAACTATTGAAATTGTGATTATGATTTTCATGTATTTCTTACAGGATTGAGACTTACAATGTATTATTTGTAAATTTCTGTTTGCATTACACTGATCTGAAGATTACACATCCTTGTGACCATATTGTTTAGTGAAAACTATACTGAGCTCTTAGACATCAAATTAACTAATGCCATTCATATACCGAATTACCAGTTTTCAGGGCTATGTGTCTTACTTTTGTTAAAAATATATTGAATTGTATTGTTCTTTCACTCAATTCCTTGTGGATCTTGTAACAAAAAAGCTACACTCTTAATAAGATGATCAATTAGCCAATTGGAATAAATTTGACTTAGCTGCATTACAATTCATCATTTGTCTCAGTGATTCCTCAGTGATTCAAATCAGTTTTCCAAATGTTATTCAATACAAGTGTTCTAGCTTTGCTGTTAATATGTGTTGATGATTTTTTTATGTAGCCTTTCATTTTAATTTCTGTCGTTTTGTGTTGCTGGTTGGCAGGAACAGATCAATCTTTGTAACAGTTTGAAGTTTATGATTTATTGCCTTACAACAAGACAAAAATGATTGTTGTACCCTTCCTGCTTGTATGCAATGCTGCAGGGGCTTTAGTTCTTTCTATTATTGTGTGCAAAATCTGTAAAATGAATCACTTCATTTCTGAAGTAACGTTACATTATTTCTCTTTTATAGATGCCAGAGAGAGAAAAGCAAGGGGAATATGCTGTGAAAGGAGATTTGCTGCTTTAGTTGACCTCAAATTAGCTATTGTATTTAAGTACTTATGATTTCCACTGAAAACAAATGAATTAGAGGATATGTCAAAGACGTCTATAGTCCCTTTTCTACAACGTAGAATGACCTATCTGGTTTGATTGTAAAGGACAGGGCACAAACTTTTTTTCTAAATTTGAAGATGAAATTACATTCAGTAAGAAATATAAGATTTATCAATACAATTACTCAATCTTCTGGTATAAACACAGTGAAATAATGGTGTATAGCACAAATGTCATATTTATCAAGTCCATTACCAATACATTTCAATTTTTGTTGCAAAAATGGGAAGAGGCTAATTTTTATTTGCACTTTGGCTAAGTGCACAATGTGTCTGAGAACCTAATCAAATGTATATTGCAGGAAAAGCTCCTGATGTATACGAACATAGTTATGTAGGTTGAACAAAGACACAGATCCATCAAGTTAATCCAATCTCGATCAATTATACATTATCTATCACTAGATTATTTATAACCCACAATGCATTTGTTGTGAGAAGAGTATCCAGCCCTTTTTAAAATGCTGATATACACTCCTCAACATCGATATTGCAACAACAAGAAGGAAAAGTCGCAGAAATATGGAAATTACATCATCCATAGACATGTTAATGATATGCAAACAATGAAAAAATGGAAACAAAACTTCAAAAACATTTTGATTTATTCAGTAATACCGTTAGCATGAGCAGCACACACAGATATACTTGCATTTACACACCTTGGCATGTTATCAATGAGGACATTAATGGTTGTCTGATGAATATTCTGCCACACTGAATGTACTTGGGCACGCAAATCATAATAATCCGCTGTCAGCTACCTTTGCATTTTCCAATAAATGACATCCCACATGTGCTCTATGGCAGACAAGTCAGGAGACGCTGCTGGCCAGGGTTCCACATTTAGACCACTCAGGCTGCTTACAGTAACAGAAGCAACATGCTGCCTGATGTTGTCATATTGGAATATGGCTCCTGGGACACTTTGGAGAAATGGCCGGACCACTGGTTCCACAATTAATCAATTCTGTACTGTAAGTGAAATTGGATGTCACTTACCAAGCCTAAAGTGTTAAACAGTGTCTACAAAAACTATCAGAAAGTGTTTGCATGACATTTTCTATGAGCCAGACATCCAGCTACAAGTTTTCCATTGACATCATGCCATGCTCTCAAAGGCTATTATGGTGCAGAGAAAAACGTCAATGGAAGCTGGAACGTAGGTCTATCCCCTTCACTAATTCAGTAATGAGTCCTGCCTTTGTTTTGGAGGCAATAAGAGCTGGAGATTGTTCTGAAAACCATGTGTGCAAAGCCATGAAGAGGCGTTCACAAGGCAATGTCACACCGGGTTTCTACTCCTGGGATTGTGGTATGGGGTGGCATAATATATGGTAGTTGGACCACTTTACTCTTCATTTCAGGTATACTAACAGCTCGGCTTTACATCGATTTGGTCATGGAATCAGTGGTACGGATATTTCTCCAAAGTGTCCCAGGAGCCGTTTTCATCACAACAACACCGGACCGCATGTTGCTTGTGCTACTGTAGGCAGCCTGTGTGGCCTAAACATGCTACTACGACCTGCAGCATCCCAGAACTTGTCTTCAAATGAGCACATCTGGGTTGTAATTGGTCTGCAAAAGCAAATTGAGCTGACAGCAATGGATCTTGATGATTTGCTTGCCCAAGTGCATTCAGTGTGACAGAACATTGCTTAGAAAACTATTAGTAACCTCACTGATAGCAGCCAATGCTTGTAATTGTGTGTATAGCTGCACATGGGACTCATACTTGATACTCAATAAACATTTTTTTTCCTGTAAAATCCATTTTATCTTCGGTTTTGTATGTTTTATTGTCAGTCTGTAAAGGTGGTTAATACTCTGACAACATTGTTCCCAGCGGTGTTGCCATCCATTTCAGCAATTTTCTGACTCCCTCCCCCAGACATCCTGATAGGGGCCAACAGAAAAATGCCCATTGACTTCCATTATGTTTGTTACTCAAAACGAGCACCCGAGCATTACGATTTGCTTGATTCGAGTAACTTGCACCTGAGCATTTCAGTACTCATCCATCACTAATAACAACTAGTGATGAGCGAACGTGCTTGGATAAGGGGTTAACCAAGCATGCTCGGAGGCTAACCGATTATATTCGATGCGCTAGAAAAATAGGTTTGCGTCACTGTAGCTGCATGTCTCATGGCTGTTAGACAGCCGCAACACATGCACATATTGACAAACAAACAGGCAATCCATGCATGTGTTGCAGCTGTCGAATAGCCTCGAGATATGCAGATGCGGCGACTAACCTATTTTTCGAGAGCGCTGAAGAAGATACTCTTTTACCACCCAAGCGTGCTTGGATAACCCCTTATCTGAGCATGTTTGCTCATCACCAATAACAACCTCTTTTTTAGGGTTAAACATTTTCTTGATAAAGGTGGGAGAAATTTTAACAAAAAATAACTTCCCCTTCTACCAAATTTTTTTAAAAAAAGTAAAAAAAACTGAACACAGTTACAGGTGTTTTGCATTTTGATTCAATTGACTCCGTGACCAGGGACGGACCGAGTAGAGGAACCAGGTGCTACTCTGGGACCGACCTTGTATGAGAGTAGGTGACTCCCACGGGTCAGAAGGCAGGGACTGACCAGTACAGCAGATGAGCATGGAAGTCAGGCAGACAGGTGATCCGGGCAGACGGACTGGCAGACACGGCAGGTAACAAGCAGGAGCCTCCAGGTAGGCTGGCTGGTAGGCATGGCTGGTAACAGGCAGGTGCTTCTAGGTAAGCGGGCTGGCAGGCATGGCATGTAACGGGTAGGAGCCTCCAGGTAGGCTGGCCGGTAGGCATGGCAGGTAACAGGCAAGTGCTTCTAGGGAAGCGGGCTGGCAGGCATGGCAGGTAACGGGCAGGTGCTCCCAGGTAAGCATGCGGGCAGAGCCCATAGACAGACTGGCAGGCTGGACTGTAGACAGACTGTCAGGCTGGAGCGTAGACAAGCTGGCGGACAGGACTTGTAGTCAGGCTGGCGGACTGGACTTGTAGTCAGGCTGGCGGACTGGACTTGTAGTCAGGCTTGCGGACTGGACTTGTAGTCAGGCTGGCGGACTGGACTTGTAGTCAGGCTGGTGGACTGGACTTGTAGTCAGGCTGGCGGGCTGGACTGGTAGTCAGGCTGGCGGGCTGGTCTGGTAGTCAGGCTAGCAGCAGGACCTGAGGGCTGAAGCAAAGTATAACACACAAAGCTACAACCTTGCACGGGCACCTCCATTTTGGAGGAGGTGCCATTTACATGAGAGGTCCTCCGGCCATTGGCCGGGGACTCCTTAGGATGGCACGCACGGCCCTTTTAAGAGGGAGGGAGCGCGCGCGCCCTGCGCACAGTGCCTGGGGAGCTGCGCGTGCCGGCAGCAACAGAGGCAGGAGCGCCGGAGGAAGCCGGGTAGGGAACACGGCGGTAAGAGGGATGGCGTCTCTGCCTGTCAGGGGGCAGAGACGCCGGTACTACAGTACCCCCCCTTTATGCCCCCTCTTTTTTAGGCCTGAAAGAAATTTTTTAAGGAGAAGCGGGGCGTGGATGTTCTCCCTGGGTTCCCAAGTTCTCTCCTCTGGGCCAAACCCCTTGCAATCCACCAGAAAAAAGGTTTTTCCTCTTGCCCTCTTGGTAGCCAGAATGTTCTCTACCTCATAGACGTCCTCAGTGGAGACCGGAGCTGGGGAGGTACCCGGATTGTCGGAAAAAGAATTAAGCACAACTGGTTTGAGGAGAGATACGTGGAAGGAGTTGGGAATCCGTAAGGTGGCCGGGAGTTTTAACTTGTAAGCTACTGGGTTGATACGCTGGAGGACTTCAAATGGACCGATGAACCATGGACACAACTTATAGGAGGATATTTTAAGACGAACATGTTTGGAGGAGAGCCAAACCTTGTCTCCCGGATGGAATTGAGGCGGATCCAGACGTCTCTTATCAGCATGTTTCTTCATCCGCTCAGAGGATTGCAGAAGTGCTTACCTAGTGTCCTCCCAAATGGTAGAAAATTTGCTGACCAGAGACTCAGCGGCAGGGTTGTCCATAGCAGCAGAAACGGGAAACGGAATACGGGGATGTTGACCGTAGACCACAAAGAACGGGGACTTGGAAGAAGATTCGCTCTCATGGTTGTTGTAGGAGAACTCGGCCCATGGTAGGAGCTCCACCCAATCGGTATGGTGAACGTTGACGAAGTGCCGGAGGTAGCTGGTAAGGATCTGATTGATACGTTCCACTTGGCCATTGGACTGCGGATGGTAAGCAGAGGAGAAATCCAGGGTGACACCCAGCAGTTTACACGTAGCTCTCCAGAAGCGCGAAGTGAACTGGACCCTATCAGACACTATGTGGAAGGGTAGGTCGTGGAGACGAAAGATGTGATGGATGAAATCCTTAGCCAGCACAGATGCAGACTGGAGACCAGGCAGAGGGATGAAGTGGGCTATTTTAGAAAAGCGGTCAGCGACCACCCAAATGACCGTACAACCGGCAGAAACCGGGAGATCAGTAATAAAGTCCATAGCAATGTGTTGCCAGGGGGCAGCGGGCACGGGGAGAGGCAGGAGACGGCCGGCTGGAAGATGTCTGGGAACTTTATTGAGAGCACAGGACGAACAGGCCGTGACGAAGTCTACACATCCTGACGCAGGGTAGGCCACCAGTAATGCCGGGTAATGAGCAGGAAGGTCTTCTTCTGGCCAGCATGGCCGGCTAGTTTGGTTTAATGACCCCAGTGAAGAACTTTCTTATGATCTGGAACCGCTACAAACGTCTTACGGGGTGGGAGACGAGAGACGTCCAAGGGGGCCATATTCAACACTTTGGAGGGATCGATGATAAGCATAGGCTCCTCCTCTTGATCGGACGTCAGAAAGGATCAGGACAAGGCGTCGGCTTTAACGTTCTTGTCCGCCGTGCGGTAATGTAGGGTAAAGTTGAAGCGGGCAAAGAACAAAGACCACCGGGCCTGACGCGGAATGAGTCTTTGGGCATTCTGTAGATATGCCAGGTTTTTGTGATCAGTATAGATGACCACCGGGTGCAGAGTCCCCTCGAGCTGGTAACGCCACTCCTCCAGCGCCAATTTAATGGCTAGCAGTTCTCAGTCTCCTATGGAGTAGTTGCGTTCAGATGAGGAGAAGAGCTTGGAGAAGAAGCCGCAGGTTACCATTCTCCCGGATGGAGATTTCTGGGTGAGCACCGCTCCGGCTCCGGAAGAGGAAGCATCAACCTCCAGAATGAACTGTTTGTTGCTATCTGGATGGTGCAGCACAAGGGCGGAAGAGAAGGCTTGTTTTAAGGAAAGGAAGGCCTCCTCCGCTGCGGACGGCCATTCCTTAGGATTTGCTCCCTTTCAGGTGAGCGCAGCGATGGGAGCAGTCCTGGAAGAAAAATGTGGAATGAAGAGATGGTACTAGTTGGCGAAGCCCAGGAATCGCTGAATCGCCTTCAACCCCTCCGGACGGGACCACTTTAAGACAGCAGAGACATTCTCAGGGTCCATCCGTAGACCAGTCTTAGAGATAATATAGCCCAGGAACGGAAGGGAGGTCTGCTCGAAGAGGCACTTCTCAAATTTCGCATAAAGGTGATTCTGCCTGAGCCTAAGCAGGACCAGACGAACATCCCTCCGGTGTGTGGGAAGATCCGGAGAGAAGACCAAGATGTCGTCCAGGTACACCACGCAAGATTATAAGAGGTCACGGAAGATGTCGTTAACTAATTCTTGGAAGATGGCGGGAGCATTACAGAGGCCGAAGGGCATCACACGGTATTCATAGTGACCGTCCCGAGTATTGAATGGCGTCTTCCACTCGTCTCCTTGACGGATCAGGACCAAGTTAGATGCCCCACGAAGATCGAGCTTGGTGAAGATCTTCGCACCTTTAAGGTGGTCGAACAGCTCAGAGATGGGCGGCAGGGGGTATTTGTTTTTGATAGTGATTTGGTTGAGACCTCTATAATCGATACATGGGCGTAGTGAACCGTCTTTTTTTTTACGAAGAAAAATCCGGCTCCAGCCAAGGAGGAAGATTTCCGGATGAATCCCCTAGCCAGATTTTCTTCGATGTACTCCGACATGGCCTGGGTTTCGGCCAAAGAGAACGGGTAAATACGCCCACGGGGTGGAGTGGCACCGGGTAGCAGGTCGATAGGGTAGTCATATGGCCTATGAGGTGGCAGTGTCTCTGCCTCCTTCTTGTCGAAGACATCAGCATAGGACCAGTAAGGTGCTGGGAGACCAGGTAAATTAGTCGGAGTAGATGGAGATTGAGCCGGGCGAGCCGGAACCAGGCAGGTCTTATTGCAATCCTGCCCCCAACGGAGCACCTCACCAGATTGCCAGTTCAGAATGGGTTCATGTCTCTGTAGCCAGGGTAGACCTAGCAAAAGAGGGTGAGAGAGTCCGGAAAGCACATGGAAGGAGATCCTCTCTGAGTGCAGCGTTCCCACCTGCAGGGTTACGGGCTCTGTGACGAGCAAGATGGTCACCGGAACGAGTCTTCCGTCCACAGAAGCGACTGCCAATGGTTCAGCCAGAGATTTGGTAGGAATCTGATATTTCTGTACAAGGGACTGGGAAATGAGATTCTCAGGGGCTCCGGAGTCCAGATGGGCGGTCTCAAAGAAGTGGTTCTCTCCACAGGCGATAGAGACGGACAAAGTCAAGAATGGAGAGGATTTACTCTTGCCTAGGACGACCTCTCCGAGTGGTCCTAGACACTGGAGTTTCCCGGCATCACCGGGCAAGAACGGATCAGGTGCTCCTTACTACCACAGTAGAAGCAGCTCCCCTCGGCTCGGCGTGTTTCTTGGCGAGACTTGACCATCTTGGTCTGGTTGGTCTGCATAAGTTCGGGCAAGCGTGCCCGGGGAGTTGCTGATTGGGAAGCCGGTTTCTGGAAAACAGGAGCAAGACAAGGAAATCTTCTCTCCCGGGGAGTCTCCTTAGCACGTTCTAGGAAATGGATGTCAATCCGGGTTGCTAGTGACACCAAGTCATCCAGGGCGGTAGGAATGTCTCAGCCGGCTAACTCGTCCTTAATCCGACCGGAAAGGCCCTCCCAGAAGGTGGACACCAGGGCCTCGTTGTCCCAGGCAAGCTCAGAAGCGACGGTACGGAAACGTATGGCATACTGGGCCACGGTGAGACTCCCTTGGCGGAGACGGAGCAATGAGGAGGCAGTAGAAATCCTTCGTCCGGGTTCATCGAAGAACTTCCGGAAGGCAGTGAGGAAAGCCGGAAGATTGGACACCAGGGAATCTCCTCTCTCCCATAAAGGGTTAAGCCATGCCAATGCTTCCCCGGTGAGGTGAGACATGACGAACGCCACCTTGACGCGGTTGGAGGGAAACTGATGTGGCAGAAGTTCAAAGTGCAGCATGCACTGGTTCAGAAAGCCCCGACATAGGACGGCGTCACCACCAAAACGAGGAGGCGCAGAAAGCCGGGGTCCTAGGCTGGATGCCGTGGTATTGGTAGGCTGCGGCGCTGCCGGAGCGGGTGTCACTCGACTTGGGGCGGACACAGGTGGAACAGACAGCGTGTCCAGGCAAGAGTTGACAGACCGCAGGTAGGTCAGGATGGTTTCCTGTTGGGATCTCTGATGAGAATCCTCCTGCTACAGGTATCAACTCAGACCGACCAAGGTCGTACGGCGGCTCAGTTGACTCCGTGACCAGGGAGGGACCGAGCAGAGGGACCAGGTGCTACTCTGGGACCGACCTTGTATGAGAGCAGGTGACTCCCACGGGTCAGAAAGCAGGGACTGACCAGTACAGCAGATGAGCATGGAAGGCAGGCTGACGGGTGATCCGGGCAGACGGACTGGCAGACATGGCAGGTAACAAGCAGGAGCCTCCAGATAGGCTGGCTGGTAGGCACGGCTGGTAACAGGCAGGTGCTTCTAGGTAAGTGGGCTGGCAGGCACGGCAGGTAACGGGCAGGAGCCTCCAGGTAGGCTGGCTGGTAGGCACGGCAGGTAACAGGCAGGTGCTTCTAGGGAAGCGGACTGGCAGGCATGGCAGGTAACGGGCAGGTGCTCCCAGGTAAGCAGGCGGGCAGAGCCAATAGACAGACTGGCGGGCTGGACTGTAGACAGACTGTCGGGCTGGAGAGTAGACAAGCTGGGGGACAGGACTTGTAGTCAGGCTGGCGGACTGGACTTGTAGTCAGGCTGGCGGACTGGACTTGTAGTCAGGCTGGCGGACTGGACTTGTAGTCAGGCTGGTGGACTGGACTTGTAGTCAGGCTGGCGGGCAGGACTTGTAGTCAGGCTGGCGGGCTGGACTTGTAGTCAGGCTGGCGGGCTGGACTGGTAGTCAGGCTAGCAGCGGGACCTGAGGGCTGAAGCAGAGTATAACACACAAAGCTACAACTTTGCACGGACACCTCCATTTTGGAGGAGGTGCCTTTTATATGAGAGGTCCTCCGGCCATTGGCCGGGGACTCCATAGGACGGCACGCGCGGCCCCTTCAAGAGGGAGGGAGCGCGCGCGCGCCCTAAGCACAGTGCCCGGGGAGCTGCACGTGCCGGCAGCAACAGAGGCAGGAGCGCCGGAGGACGCCGTAAGTGGGACGGCGTCTCTGCCTGTCAGGGGGCAGAGACGCCGATACTACAAAAGCACTTATGTTTCAGGCAGGCTTTTGCTGAATTTTCCTTTTTGTAAATCACCTGAAAGTGCTTATCAATTCTGGTTGATGTCATATTTTTCCGGGATTGGCTAAGCTATTTCAGAAAGTTTAGAAACAAATTAAATGTTATAATTCTGTCAAAAATGTATGGAGAATTCAAATATGGCATGTGCAACAAACATGATAGGGTGATATAAAAGGAAATAATCTAATAGATAATATTTGTTTGCCGTTAGCAGCATCAAACCACCAGCACTGCTGGCAGCAACCGTCCTGACATTAGACGTACCAAAAGCAGGTTATATTTGGACTCCTTTGCTTCTGGCAAGTGTGTTCGTGAGGAGGAAGCAGAGAGCATAAAGTAGTATATGTCCCATCACTCATCTCAATCACAGAAGGACACTATCAGCTGGAGTCAGTGGTCTGCTCGGTCAGTCAACCTTCAATGACAGTAGAACCCTTAGGGCCCAGCTCATTATTTGGATTTTTTTCAGTAACTTTTCTTCTTTTTTTTTCTTTTGGTATTCGCTGATGTTAGTATAAACCTATTTGTGTGACTTCTTACACCAAAAAAAGTCACATAGTTTGCAAAAATTGCTAAAAATGCTAGGAATGTTTATTGGATTTAATGATCATCTACATACCAAGAGCAAATGGAAAAGGTCAACAACATTGAAACACAACTGACCTCTATCTTACCTGCTGAAGAATTGAATATAATGAAGAGCAAAATGAATACGGATCTGACAAAACACAGAATAGAATTGGAAGATAAAAAATGCAAATAGTTCATCAGAGATGCAGTAGACTATCACAGTAATAGAGTCTATTAATAGATGGACAACTATTTCATATCAAGTTTGGACATCCATCAATGACCAAACCAACTCTTCTGTTTTAGGTTAACAGGGGAGACTATCAGGAGAAAGAAAATACTTCTGTCATAGGGGCCAATTGTTTCACTGTGACAACCAGATCACATGTAGGCTTACCTCCATGATTGATAATATATAATCTAAGAACATGGGCCCTGTGCACATGTCCCTATTACAGAAATTAATATCAATCTGCACATCATATAAATACAGTACTTTTGTACTTGATATGGACTTACAGGGATTCTATAGAAATCTCCACCTCAAAACATATTTTTCAATAATCCACTTAGTATTAGGCCCCTTTCACATGTCCTGGTGATTCCGGTACTGGAAAAAACAGTATTCGTGAGATCCGTGGTCCTTGTGCTATGCATGTCTACGTATGTGACATCCGTGTGTCCGTGTGCTCTCCGTGTTTCCATGTGTTGTCAATGTGCACTCAGTGTGCTGTCAGTGTAACACATATGGAATTAAATTCAGCATAGAAATTAAAGAGTATTATGTATTTAAGATGTTCAAAGAAATAGATAGTGATGAGGAACATAGAGAGATAGATAGAAATATGTCAGTGTGATATATAATCAGTGCTTTGAGTGAGTAGTTTTCTTGTATTTATTGAATAAATGAATAAAATGGTGTGGGAACCACTTTATTTTTAATAACTAGCTGAGGGAAAGCAGACAGCTGAGGGCTGGTGTTGTTATTCTGAGAAGGGGCCTATATTCATAAAGGTTCCCAGTCTATTAATAACAGTTAACAGCTATCTGTGTAGCCTTAACTGGTTATAAAAAAAAGGGGGACCCAAAAAAAATTATGTGGGGTGCCCCCTATTTTTAATAACCAGCAAAGGCTAAACAGACAGCTGCAGGCTGATCTTAATTAGCTGGAAAGGGGCCATGGATATTGGCTCTCTTCCAGACTAATAATGCCAGTCTTAAGCTGCCTCAGAAATGACGCATTAGATACGCGAAATCTGGTGCTTAGCCTCAGCTCGTACCGCTTTCCCTGATGTACTGGCAAGGGGGTAATAGTTTTGGGGTTGATGTCAGCTGTGTAATGTCTGCGGACATCAAGCCCAGGGGTTAATAATGGAGAGGCATCTGTCAGACACCACCATTTGCCAGACACCACCATTAGTAATGGAGAGGCATCTGAAAAAGTAATAAACACACACACACAGGAAAGTCCTTTAATTGTAAAAATCACTCCCTGACAATTACCCTCATTTGTCCATTTAATACCATAAAAATAAAAGTAATCCACAGTTGACCGTCGTAAATCCATAATAAGGAGGTCCCAAGATGATCTCCAACCCTGCTACATTCGGATTCTGTGGTGAGCGGTGACATCAGTAAACTGACCACTCACCACTGCAGCCTGAAGAAACTGAGAGTAGTGTGAGAACCCGTCTGCAGTGACAAGCGGTGACGTAATTAAGGCTACCGCAGGTCACAGGCTGCAGTTCTCACGGTAAGCTGTGTGTGAGCCGGCATGTGGACTGCAGTAACCTTATTGACATCACCACTTGCAACATGAGAAACAAAAGTCGTATTCAACTTCTAGACACCAAGGTTATTAAGGCTAATTTTGACTCTCTTTAAATTAATCGTCTGATTAAAAATACTGATCGTAACAACTTACATTTTACCAGCTGTCACCCAGCCTCTACTAAAACATCTTTACTAGTGTTGAGCGAGCACTAAAATGCTCGGGTGCTCGAAGCTCGGGCCAAGCACACCGTGTTACTCGGGTGCTCAACCCGAGCAACGAGCCCAATGTTAGTCTATGGGAGACCCGAGCATTTTTGCGGCAGCACCCCCGGCAGTCTGTAGAAAGCCTAAAAAGTTCTCAAAACGATAGTGACAGTGCTCAAAAGAGATGGGGACAGCATGCGCATCGCCCCAGGAAGCATTTCTGACCCCAAGGTCACTGCTGTCAACAACGAGGTCAGAGGTATTAAGCCACTTTTACGGGCTCACAAGAAAACGTTCAAAAACAAAACTGAAACGGTTTTCCTGTGAAATATGTTAAGGAACTTCCTTTCCAGGGTAAAGACTTGTGTATAAGGTAAAATAAATAATCAAAAACAAAAACTCCTCCACACCTTGGGCTACGTTCACAAGTAGCATTTTTTATGCGTTTTTGCACTTTTGTATTGCTTTCAACCGTGACAAATGCATTCACCGGGAAATGTCATTTTAACATTTTACAATCTTATCTGGCCATGTGCTGTGTGACACATGCATACAGTGCTGAAAAGACATGGGAACAGCATGGGGAAGACCCCTGGAAGCATCTCTGACACCTAGGTCACTGCCTAAAAGTGTGCCCATCAGAAGTGATCCTTGCCGCATCAGAAGATGCAGACTTACAACTATTCCCGTGCAAGTCCTTGTCCCAGGGCAGTGTTCAATTGTACCTCCCCCATTCCTTGCAATGCAAGCACAAATATGGAGCCTGCCACCCACCCACCCCCAGGCTGCAATACCATACTGCTAGCTTGCACTTGAAATGGGGCCTTTTAGTTTGGAGGAGGCCGAAGCTGGCCACTACCTCATGGCTGCTTTGGCAGCAAGGTGTCCATATTCAGTCCCCAGCCGCCCGGCAGCCGGGTGTCCACGCTCGGTCCCCAGCCACCAGGGGGTGGCCGGGTGTCCATACTCGGTCCCCAGCCGCCTGGGGGCGGCCGGGTGTCCATAATCGGTCCCCAGCCGCCCCTATTTCTCCTTGGAACTTCCCCCCACACTTTTCTTAGCCCGGCCTGCATTAGGGCAGCATTGGACGAGCCCAACAGAGAACCAGACTCCTCCGATGGACCCTGGCTTCTCCATCAGGGGAGTTGAGAGTGCTAAGGTGAGGAGCATGATGATGATGATAGAAGTTAGCATCTGCTTTGTTTACTTGGAATGCAAGCGTAAGTGTGCAACCTGCCACCCACCCACCCCCAGGCTACAATACCATACTGCTAGCTTGCTTGCACTTGAAATTGGGCTTTTTAGGCATGTGGAGGCAGAAGCCGGCCACCATGTCATGGCTGCGTCAGTGACCTGCTATCCATACTCAGTCCCCAGCCGCCCGGCGGCCTGGTGTCCACGCTCGGTCCCCAGCCGCCAGGGGGCGACCGGGTGTCCATACTCGGTCCCCAGCCGCCCCACGGCCGGGTGTCCACACACGGTCCCCAGCCGCCTGTGGGCGGCCGGGTGTCCATAATCGGTCCCCAGCCGCCCCTATTTCTCCTTGGAAGTTCCCCCCACACTTTTCTTAGCCTGGCCTGCTTTAGGGCAGCATTGGATGAGCCCAACAGAGAACCAGACTCCTCCGGTGGGCCCTGGCTTCTCCATCAGGGGAGTTGAGAGTGCCAAGGTGAGGAGCATTATGATGATGATAGAAGTTAGCATCTGCTTTGTTTTCTTAGAATGCAAGCGTAAGTGTGCAACCTGCCACCCACCCACCCCCAGGCTGCAATACCATACTGCTAGCTTGCTTGCACTTGAAATTGGGCTTTTTAGGCATGTGGAGGCAGACGCCAGCCACCATGTCATGGCTGCATCGGCGACCTGGTATCCATACTCAGTCCCCAACCGCCCTGCGGCCGGGTGTCCACACTCGGTCCCCAGCTGCCAGGGGGTGGCCGGGTGTCCATACTCGGTCCCCAGCCGTCCCGTGGCCGGCTGTCCACACACGGTCGCCAGCCGCCTGGGGGCGGCCGGGTGTCCATGAACGGTCCCCAGTCGCACCTATTTCTCATTGGAAGTTCCCCCCACACTTTTCTCAGCCCGGCCTGCTTTAGGGCAGCATTGGATGAGCCCACCAGAGAACCAGACTCTTGGCTTCTCCATCAGGGGAGTTGAGAGTGCCAAGGTGAGGAGCATGATGATTATGATAGAAGTTAGCATCTGCTTTGTTTTCTTGGAATGCAAGCGCATGTATGTAGTAGCGGCTAGGGCTGAGGTTGTCAGCGTTTTGGCGCATATCCTACCTCCTCCGAAGATTGCTGGATGTTTTCTTGCTACTATCTCAGTTCTATGACTCCCATTAAAACAAAGCTTCAGGTGATGATTGATGGATGAGGTGGTGGCAAAGGAGGAAGAGCATGAGGAACAGGGACCATTCACATCAATATCAGGCCAGTCAACCACACATGTCTTGTAGGATATGTTTCTGTACCAAAAGGAGCGGTTCGGCTACACAGTTATAGGGCATGTAGTGAGTGCAATGCCTACCAAAAATTTTGAGGCACTTCAATGCCCCTTGGAAGTGACATGGAGGTGAGAGGGCTTTAATTAAAGCGTTTTTTCCATTTATAACAACTGGGTCTCCTGTGCACTGTTGGCCTAAGCAGTGAATGGAAGGCTTTCCAAAAATTACGTGAAACTGAAATGCCCCTTGAAACAGATGTGGATTACAGCACACTAAAAACCTTCTACCCATTATTGGGGAGTGGGTCTCCCTTAGTGTTCACCTATGCATTGAAAAGCAAAAGCTGACTAAAATTAGGAGCAAATGCAATGCCCGTTGGAAGAATGGTAGAGTTCGCAGTGGAATAAAAAGACAATTTCAATGCCCCTTAAAAAAGTGGTGGAGGTCGCAATAGAATAACAAGATGGTTTTAATGCAACTGGGAAAAGTGGTGGAGGTCACAGTAGCTTAACAAGAAGGTTTTAATGCCCCTTGGAAGAGACGTGGAGGTCGCAGTGGAATAAAAAGACAATATCAATGCCGCTGGGAAAAGTGGTGGAGGGCGCAGTAGCTTAACAAGACAGTTTTCATGCCGCTTGGAAGAATGGTGGAGTTTGCAGTGGAATAAAAAGACAATATCTATGCCCCTTGTAAAAGTGGTGGAGGTCGCAGTAACTTAACAAGACGGTTTTAATGCCCCTGGGAAAAGTGGTGGAGGTTGCAGTAGCTTAACAAGACGGTTTTAATGCCCCTTGGAAGAGACGTGGAGGTCGCAGTGGAATAAGAAAACAAAATCAATGCCCCTGGGAAAAGTGGTGTAGGTCGCAGTAGCTTAACAAGACGGTTTTAATGCCCCTTGGAAGAGACGTGGAGGTCGCAGTGGAATAAAAAGACAATATCAATGCCCCTGGGAAAAGTGGTGGAGGTCGCAGTAGCTTAACAAGATGGTTTTAATGCCCCTGGGAAAAGTGGTGGAGGTCGCAGTAGCTTAACAAGATTGTTTTAATGCCCCTTGGAATAGACGTGGAGGTCGCAGTGGAATAAAAAGACAATATCAATGCCCCTTGGAAAAGAGGTGGAGGTCGCAGTAGCTTAGCAAGACGGTTTTAATGCCCCTTGGAAGAGATGTGGAGGTCGCAGTAGCTTAACAAGACAGTTTTAATGCCCCTCTTAAGAGACGTGGAGGTCGCAGTAGCTTAACAAGATGGTTTTAGTGCCCCTTGGAAGAGACCTTTGGAAGAGACGTGGTGGTCGCAGTAGCTTAAAAAGACGGTTTTAATGAACCTTGGAAAAGAGGTGGAGGTCGCAGCAGCTTAACAAGATGGTTTTAATGCCCCTTGGAAAAGTGGTGGAGGTTGCAGTAGCTTAACAAGACAGTTTTAATGCCCCTTGGAAGAGACGTGGAGGTCGCAGTGGAATAAAAAGACAATATCAATGCCCCTGGGAAAAGTTGTGGAGGTTGCATTAGCTTAACAAGACAGTCTTAATGCCCCTTGGAAGAATGGTGGAGGTCGCAGTAGCTTAAAAAGATGGTTTTAATGCCCCTGGGAAAAGTGGCGGAGGTCGCTGTAGCTTAACAAGACGGTTTTAATGCCCCTTGGAAGAGACGTGGAGGTCACAGTGGAATAAAAAGACAATATCAATGCCCCTGGGAAAAGTGGTGGAGTTCGCAGTAGTGTAACAAGACGGTTTTAATGCCCTTGAGAAAAGTGGTGGAGGTCACAGTAGCTTAACAAGACAGTTTTAATGCCCCTTGGAAGACACGTGGAGGTCGCAGTAGCTTAACTAGACAGTTTTAATGCGCCTTGGAGGAGACGTGGAGGTCGCAGTAGCTTAACAAGATGGTTTTAATGCCCCTGGGAAAAGTGGTGGAGGTCGCAGTGGAATAAAAAGACAATATCAATGCCCCTTGAAAAAGGGTGGAGGTCGCAGTAGCTTAACAAGACGGTTTTAAAGCCCCTTGGAAAAGTGGTGGAGGTCGCAGTAGCTTAACAAGATGGTTTTAATGCCCCTTGGAAAAGTTGTGGAGGTTGCAGTAGCTTAACAAGACGGTTTTAATGCCCCTTGGAAGAATGGTGAAGTTCGCAGTGGAATAAAAAGACAATATCAATGCCCCTTGAAAAAGGGTGGAGGTCGCAGTAGCTTAACAAGACCATTTTAATGCCCCTTGGAAGAGACGTAGAGGTCGCAGTGGAATAAAAAGAGAATATCAATGCCCCTGGGAAAAGTTGTGGAGGTCGCAGTAGCTTAACAAGATGGTCTTAATGCCCCTTGTAAGAATGGTGGAGGTCGCAGTAGCTTAAAAAGACGGTTTTAATGCCCCTGGGGAAATTGTGTTGGATGTCACTGTAGCTTAACAAGACGGTTTGAATGCCCCTTGGAAGAGACGTGGAGGTCACAGTGGAATAAAAAGACAATATCAATGCCCCTGGGAAAAGTGGTGGAGGTCACAGTAGCTTAACAAGACGGTTTTAATGCCCTTGAGAAAAGTGGTGGAGGTCGCAGTAGCTTAACAAGACGGTTTTAATGCCCCTTGGAAGAGACGTGGAGGTCGCCGTAGCTTAACTAGATGGTTTTAATGCGCCTTGGAGGAGACGTGGAGGTCGCAGTAGCTTAACAAGACAGTTTTCATGCCCCTTGGAAGAATGGTGGAGTTCGCAGTGGAATAAAAGACAGTATCAATGCCCCTTGAAAAAGTGGTGGAGGTCGCAGTAGCTTAACAAGACGGTTTTATAGCCCCTTGGAAGAGACGTGGGAGTTGCAGTAGCTTAACAAGATGGTTTTAAAGCCTCTCGGAAAAGTGGTGGAGGTCGCGTGGAATAAGAAGACAATATCAATGACCCTGGGAAAAGTGGTGGAGGTCACAGTAACTTAACAAGACGGTTTTCATGTCCCTTGGAAGAATGGTGGAGGTCGCAGTGGAATAAAAGACAATATCAATGTCCCTGGGAAAAGTGGTGGAGGTCGCAGTAGCTTAACAAGACGGTTTTCATGCCCCTTACAAGAACCATACAGTACAGCATAAAAAAACATTATTCCCATTATTTGGGAGTAGGTCTCCCATAGTCTTTGCCTATGCCTTCCAAGCCAAAGTTGCCAAAAATTAGGACGGAGGAACTTCCAATGCTGTCAACATGGACCACGGTCACCCTGGTGGTATAGTGGTGGTGGAGGCTGAGGATAAGGAGAAGAGCAAAATACAGCTGAAATGAGGAAGCACATACCCATGTGTGGGTGTGAAGTGGTGCATGGGAATACACCTCCCGAAACAACACAGTGGATTTGACTTTATGTTACTCTGCTGTCATTTGGTGGTGATGAGAAGTCTGGCCCAATCCAACCCTTGTTCATTTTAATAAGGGTCAGCTTGTCAGCATTGTCAGTTGACAGGCGAGTGTGCTTATCAATTATAATTCCCCCAGCGGCACTAAAAACACGCTCCGATAGCACGCTAGCGGCAGGGCAGGCCAGGATCTCCAAGGCGTACAGAGCGAGTTCATTCCAAGTGTCCAGCTTGGATACCCAATAATTAAAAGGCACAGAGGAATCATAGAGGATGCTGATACAGTCGGCAAGGTCCTCCCTCACCATCTTTTGAAACTTTCTACTCCTTGTGAGAGTACCACGTGCCTCAGGGCCTGTAAGCTGGGTGGGTCTCAGAAAACTGTCCCAGAATGTTGACAGTGTTCCCATGCCTCTGCTGGATTGGAGTTGCATCTCTCTCGCCTGTATGCCTTGCTTGGTCAACGAACTGTGACCTCTGCCGTTAACATGTTCAGATGGGAATTTTTTTTACAGTTCTGCAGCAAGGGCCTTCTAGTACTGCCCCATTTTTGTAGACCTCTCCACCTCGGGAATAAGACAGTGAAAGTTCTCCTTGTAGCGGGGGTCTTTTTGACAAAGCGAGGATCATGGATAAGGCAGCGTAACATAAAGTCAGCCATGCGTGCCAGACTGGTAATGGACAAGACTTCCGTGTCCTCACCAAGATGATGACTGACCATGCTCTCCTCCTCCTCCTCCTCCCCCCAGTCCTCAGGCCACGCACGATGAACCGACTGTATGACAGTTGAACAGGTGCAACCATCAACAGCTCATGATACGAGCTCCTGTTTTTTCACCTCCTCCTCCTCCTCTCCCTCATTGTCCCCCAATACATGTTGGGATGAGATGAGGCTGGGCTGTGTGTAATCGCCCATTACGGGTTCTTGATCCATCTCATCATACTCTGGCTGCAATGCCTTCTCTTTAATTCTCTGTAGAGAGCGTTGCAAAAGACAGACAAGAGGGATGCTGTAGCTAATGATGGCGTTATCGCAACTCACCATCTTGGTGAACTCCTCAAAGTTTGTCAGGATGGTCCAAATGTCAGACATCCAGGTCCACACCTGAGGTCTTATGTGTGGAGTCTGACCTGAATATCGACGGCCTTGTTGCAGCTGGTACTCCACAACTGCTCTCTTCTCCTCACAAATCCTTTGCAACATGTGGAGGGTAGAGTTCCAACATGTGGGGACATCACACACCAGTCGGTGTGCTGGAAGCTGCAAACGCTGCTGCAACACAGCAAGGTCGTCGGAAGCTGTAGCTGACTTCCGAAAATGAGCTGACAGGCGGCGTACTTTGACGAGCAGATCTGGCAACTCGGGGTACGATTTAAGAAACCGCTGAACCAAGAGGTTAAGCACATGAGCCAGACATTGTACGTGTGTGATCTCGCCTCGCCTCAGAGCCGCCACCAGGTTACAGCCATTGTCACACACGACCATGCCTGGATGTAGGTTCAGCGGTCTCAGCCACTGATCTGCCTGCTCTTTCACAGCTGTCCACAACTCACAAGCAGTGTGAGGTTTCTCACCTAAGCTTATGAGTTTCAGCACATCCTGTTGCCGCTTGGCTGAGGCAGTAGTGCAGTGCTTCCAGCTTGTGACTGATGTGGTGATATCTGAGATGGAGGCTGAACATGAGGAGGAGGAGGAGGATAATGCGCAGGAGCTGTACACTGTGGGGGCAACTCTGACTGACATAGGGACCACAATCCTCGGTGTGGGGAGGATGTGTTCCGTCCCAAGGTCCGACTGGGTCCCGTCTTCCACTATGTTTACCCAGTGTGCCGTCAGGGAGATGTACCTTCCCTGGCCACAAGCACTTGTCCACGTGTCCGTTGTCAGGTGGCTCTCCCAGTAACTGTTGTTGAGGGCACGGCAGATGTTTTGGGACACGTGCTTGTGTAGTGCAGGGATGGCACACCGGGCAAAATAGTGTCAGCTGGGGACCGAGTACCGAGGGACGGCCACCGCCATAAGGTTGCGGAAGGATTCGGTCTCCATCAGCCTAAAAGGCAGCATTTCCAATGCAAGCAGTGGTGAAATGTGCGAATTTAGGACTGTGGCCTGTGGGGCATTGGCTGCCAATTCGTGCTTTCGTTCAAAGCTCTGGGATATGGACAATTGAATGCTGTGGTCGGACGTGGACATTGATGTTGTTTCTTGAAAAACTGCCATAACAAGTGAAGACTGAGAGGAGAGGGCATCTTTGCATGCAGTATGGACAGGAGATTGCCTTACACGCACAACAGGGGGTTCTATTACGCGCACAACAGTGGAAGAAGCAGTGGTGACACCCGCTGACACTGGTCGTGGACCCTGGGGTTCGCCCCATAAAGTCGGGTGCTTTGCTGCCATGTGCCTGATCATGCTGGTTGTGGTCAGGCTGGTAGTTTTGTCACCCCTGCTGATGCTGGCATGGCAGGTGGTACAAATGGCCTTTTTTGGGGTTATCAGCAGAGTCTTTAAAAAAATTCCAGACTCTGGAAGACCTACCGGTTGAACTGGTAACGTCCCTCGTGTTGGTGTTATGGGGAACTGTTGCCCGCCTTCTGTATGCGGCCACCACACTAATTCTTCCTGCCTGTTGGGGTACTCTGTCCCCCCCCCGTGTGCTGCTGGCCTCGCTCTGCGTGTCCTCCTGCCACGTTGGGTCAGTTAATAGATCATCCACCATCTCCTCCTCTTCCACTTGCGCACCATGATCCTCCTCCTCACTTCGTGGCAATTGTGTCTCGTCATCGTCCACTTCTTGTGACAAATTGCCAGCGTCGACTTCCTGTGGCGGTGGCTGTTCAAATATTTGGGCATTGCTACATGGGACCTCCTCTTCCACCACTTCAAGCGGAGGAGGCGAGGGGCACAAATCTGGAAATGGACCAGTGAACAGCTCTTCAGAGTGTCCACGAGTGGGATCAGTTGCTGTCTGATGACACTCGGCATGGTGGGAGGAAGGAGCATCAGGGTGAGGAGGAGTATGCGGTCGAGACTCACGGCTACTAAAACTTGACTGCGTGGAATACAGACCGGAGGTGGTGGGGCCCAGGTAACTGGAAGTATTTTCTGCTATCCAATTAATAACCTGTTCACACTGATCAGTTCACAATGCTGGTGTTGTAGTGTGCTTCCCTAGTAATTTGGTCAAGAAGTGGGAGCGAGAAGATGTGGCTGTTTGTTGTGGCACATTTTCACCTTGTCCACGGCCCAGTCCTCTACACCTCTGCACCATCACCAGAACGTCCAGTTCCACGTCCCTTGCCACGCGCCTTGCCCATTGTAAATGAAGTAAAATAGCTTACACTCGCACTATCAATGGAGAAAGGGTAATAAAAAGGAGGTTAGAACCGTGGAAGAGGAAAACCACAATTCTATTCCTCTGGCCTACACCAGACTCTTTTAAACAGTTATATTGGTGTCTGACCAGTCAGGGAGACACGATTACAGTTTTTTTTTTTACAGCAAAAAATGCCAATAGCAGGATAATACATAGATTTGACCCATGGAACTGCAAAACCACAGTTATAGTTATGTGGCGTACACCAGAATCTTTTAAACAGATATATTGATGTCTGACCAGTCAGGGAGACACTATTACAGTTTTTTTATGGCAAAAAATGCCAAAAATAGGATAATACAGAGATTTGACCCGTGGAACTGCAAAACCACAGTTCTACTTCTCTGGCCTACACCAGACTCTTTTAAACAGATATATTGGTGTCTGACCAGTCAGGGAGACACTGTTACAGATTTTTTTTTAGCCATAAAATGCCAAAAGCAGGATAATACAGAGATTTGACCCGTGGAACTGCAAAACCACAGTTATAGTTATGTGACGTACACCAGAATCTTTTAAACAGATATTTTGGTGTCTGACCAGTCAGGGAGACACTATTACAGTTTTTTTTATGGCAAAAAATGCCAAAAACAGGATAATACAGAGATTTGACCCATGGAACTGCAAAACCACAGTTCTATTTCTCTTGCCTGCACCAGACTCTTTTAAACAGATATATTGGTGTCTGACCAGTCAGGGAGACACTATTACAGGTTTTTTTTATGACAAAAAATGCCAAAAGCAGGATAATACAGAGATTTGACCCGTGGAACTGCAAAACCACAGTTCTATTTCTCTGGCCTACACCAGACTCTTTTAAACAGATATATTGGTGTCTGAGCAGTCACAGACACACTCAAATTTTTTTTTTGGGGGGGAAATACCAAAAGGTTAATAAGATGCGTATTTGTACAGTCTGACTGAGGAAAAAAAATAAATACAGGATTTAGATGAAAAAAAAAAAAATTTTCCTGGCCCCTGAGACCGGGGTGATAAGTCTAGCAATTTGACCAACAGGAGCACAGAGGACTGTAATGCAGCATTTTCTGGTATAACCACTGCGTCTCCTATTCAGCCTGCCTGCCTGCCTGATATCTGGGATGGATATTAGTCCTGAGAAGGACTGTTTGTTTGATTTGGCAGGCTTTAGAGACCCTACACTACCTATTTCGCACTATATATCTCTCCCTAACTCAGCAGCACCCTCTCTACACTGTCTGATCCGGAGCGACTGTGTCCAAGATGGCGGCGCCCGATTTTAAATACTCGAGGTGATGCTGTGTGGCCAGCCAATCACTGTAATGCTCACAAACAACATGGCTGCGGCATTATAGTGACTGGCTGGCAATCCCTGCATGTTCATTGGCTCTCTAAAGAGCGCCAAACGTGCAGGGCGGAGACCCGAGCTCCCGCCCAAGTAACCCAGAAATGCTCGGTGCTCGCCGAACATCCCGAGTAGTGAGATGCTCGGGCGAGTAACGAGCAGTATCGAGCATGCTCGCTCAACACTAATCCTTACCCATCTCTCCATATCAATGTGTCAGCCAAATAATTACAGATAAGCCAACATGTAATATCTGATTAAATGAAATGGAGACTAAATTTGAAGGTGGGGGATATCCTAAAATAATTATCAATGAGTGCCAATGTACAACCCTACACATCATCATCAAAAATAGCTAAGGAATTGCGGATGTCATTTTTACACTGCTCAAAAAAATAAAGGGAACACTCAAAAAACACATCCTAGATCTGAATGAATGAAATATTCTCATTGAATACTTTGTTCTGTACAAAGTTGAATGTGCTGACAACAAAATCACACAAAAAATATCAATGGAAATCAAATTTATTAACCAATGGGGGCCTGGATTTCGAGTCACCCCCAAAATTAAAGTGGAAAAACACACTACAGGCTGATCCAACTTTGATGTAATGTCCTTAAAACTAGTCAAAATGAGGCTCAGTGTTGTGTGTGGCCTCCACGTGCCTGTATGACCTCCCTACAATGCCTGGGCATGCTCCTGATGAGGTTGCGGATGGTCTCCTGTGGGATCACCTCCCAGATCTGGACTAATGCATCCGCCAACTCCTGGACAGTCTGTGGTGCAACGTGACGTTGGTGGATGGAGCGACACATGATGTCCCAGATGTGCTCAATCAAATTCACATCTGGGGAACAGGCGGGCCAGTCCATAGCTTCAATGTCTTCATCTTGCACGAACTCCTGACACACTCCAGCCACATGAGGTCTGGCATTGTCCTGCATTAGGAGGAACCTAGGGCCAAACACACCAGCATATGGTCTCACAAGGGGTCTGAGGATCTCATCTCGGTACCTAATGGCAGTCAGACTACCTCTTGCGAGCACATGGAGGACTGTGCGGCCCTCCAAAGAAATGCCACCCCACACCATTACTGACCAACTGCCAAACCGGTCATGCTGAAGGAAGTTGCAGGCAGCAGATCACTCTTCACAACATCTCCAGACTCTGTCACGTCTGTCACATGTGCTATGTGTGAACCTGCTTTCATCTGTGAAGAGCACAGGGCACCAGCGGCGACTTTGCCAATCCTGGTGTTCTGTGGCAAATGCCAAGCGTCCTGCACGGTGCTGGGCTGTGAGCACAACCCCCATCTGTGGACGTCGGGCCCTCATACCACCCTCATGGAGTCGGTTTCTAACCGTTTGTGCAGACGCATGCACATTTGTGGCTGGTTGGAGGTCATTTTGCAGGTCTCTGGCGGTGCTCCTCCTGTTCCTCCTTGCACAAAGGCAGAGGTAGTGGTCCTGCTGCTTGGTTGTTGCCCTCCTACGGCCCCCTCCACGTCTCCTGGTGTACTGGCCTGTCTCCTGGTAGCGCCTCCAGCCTCTGGACACTGTGCTGACAGACACAGCAAACCTTCTTGCCACAGCTCGCATTGATGAGCCATCCTGGATGAGCTGCACTACCTGAGCAACTTCTGTGGGCTGTAGAGTCCGTCTCATGCTACCACGAGTGTGAAAGCACAGCCAACATTCAAAAGTGACCAAAACAACAGCCAGAAAGCATTGGTACTGAAATGTGGTCTGTGATCCCCACCTGCAGAACCACTCCTTTATTGAGGGTGTCTTGATAATTGCCAATAATTTCCATCTATTGTCTATTCCATTTGCACAACAGCATGTGAAATTGATTGTCAATCAGTGTTGCTTCATAAGTGGACAGTTTGATTTCACAGTAGTTTGATTTACTTGGAGTTATATTCTGTTGTTTAAGTGTTCCCTTTTTTTTGAGCAGTGTACATACTTGCCACCCTTTTGCATAGAAGATATATAAAGCTATCAGGAGATATTGGGGTATTTTACAGAAAGGTTATACAGGGATACGGAAATTTCACAAACAATTTTTACCTTGTTAATGTCATCCTCCTAATTTGAGGAATAAAATGGTAGGGGCAGAAGAAGGTTCCCTCATTAAATTGCCACAACAGCAATTTCTCAAGATGCTGAAACAAGGGACTTTTCCATGCTTACAGTGATTTCAGTGCAATAATGTCCAGAAAGGTGATAATCTAAATAATCCATTAACATTGAAGGGCTACTCAATAGAGAATTGTTTTACATGTGATTAATCATATAGAATGTGGTCTACACAATCAAATGTCCCTGTGGTATTGTGTATGTTGGATAAATTACCCAAAATATATGAGACTGTATTTCTAACTATAAGTCCACTATTAGATGTAAGAACTTTCTTCTTCAATTGCCATATCATTTCCATAGAAAAGGACACAATGTGTCTCAGCTTATATTCCAGGTCATTGAGCATATGCCACCTTTCCGTAGAGAGAAGCTTTTTGGATAAATGAGTTGAAAACCCTTGAATCTAAAGGGCTCAATAGAGAGTATGATATACAAAATCTCATTTTTTAGACTGTAAACTGAAAATATACTTCTAGTATATTCTTTATGTATATTTTTGACTTATGTTTCCACCTTTAAATAATATTGTACCTATGATCACCTGTTTTATTCATGCCTGATGTAGGTTTGAAATATATTCACAAACCTACAGCGAGTGGCAGACATACCATTGACGGAAACTGTTCAGCCGCACAGGGGCCCACGAGGTAAAGGTTCCCACTACCACTTCCAAAGCAGGTCTGGAAGAGCCAGGGGCACTCCGGCCGCTAGCCTCCCTGGATATCAAACTAAGGATAGATGGTGTGTACTGGAAAGGACCGTGACGTCACTTGGTATGGAGAATCACAAGGACCAAAAAGCAAACCAATGTGTTTCGGGGGATCATCGGTCCCCCTTCGTCAGGGTATGGGCTCCAGATACAACAGGGAGCTCTTTATAAACGTTTAACTCAGCCTTTTCTCCAGAATGTCTGAATTATCCTCCCAAACTGATCCATTTAAAACATCTGATGGTACACATGTGATCAAAATTGTTGTTACCCCCCTAATGAAAGAAAAACCCACAATGGTCACAGAAATAACTTGATTCTGACAAAAGTAATAATAAATTAAAAATCTATGAAAATGAACAAAATGAAAGTCAGACATTGCTTTTCAACCCTGCTTCCTCAGAATTTTTTAAGAGATTAGACTCATGAAATAGGTCTGGACAGAAATGATGGTACTCTTAATTTTATATTTTGTTGAACAACCTTTTGAGGCAATCACTGCAATCAAACGATTCTTGTAACTGTTAATGAGACTTCTGCACCTCTCGACAGGTATTTTGGCCCACTCCTCATGAGCAAACTGCTCCAGTTGTCTCGTGTTTGAAGGTTGCCTTTTACAGACAGCATGTTTCAGCTCTTTCCAAAGATGCTCAATAGGATTTAGGTCAGGGCTCATAGAAGGCCACTTCAGAATAGTCTAATGTTTTCCTCTTAGCCATTCTTGGGTGTTTTCAGCTGTGTGTTTTAGGTCATTATCCTGTTGCAAGACCCATGACCTGCAACTGAGACCAAGCTTTCTGATGCTGGGCAGCACATTTCTCTCTTGAATCCATTGATAGTCTTGAGATTTCATTGCACCCTGCACAGATTAAAGACACCCTGTGCCAGATTGCAGCAAAGCAGCCCCAGAATAGCCTCCTCCATGTTTCACAGTAGGGACAGTGTTATTTTCTTGATATGCTTCATTTTTCCATCTGTGAACATAGAGCTGATGTGCCTTGCCAAAAACTTCCATTTTTGTCTCATCTGTCCATAGGACATTCTCCCAGAAGCTTTGTGGCTTGTCAACATGTAGTTTGGCAAATTCTAGTCTGGCTATTTTATAATTTTTTTTTCAACAATGGTGTTCTCCTTGGTCCTCTCCCATAAAGTCCACTTTGGATCAAACAACGACAAATGGTGTGATCTGACATTGATGTTCCTTGAACTTGAAGTTCACCTTTAATCTTTTTAGAAGTTATCAGGGGTTCTTTAGTTACCATTCGTATTATCTGTCTCTTGGATTTGTCATCAATTTTCCTCCTGCGGCCACATCCAGGGAGGTTGGCTACAGTCTCATGGATATTAAATTTCTGAATAATATGTGCAATTGTAGTCACAGGAACATAAAGCTGCTTGGAGATGGTCTTATAACCTTTACCTTTAACATGCTTGTCTATAATTTTCTTTCTAATTTCCGGAGACAGCTCTTTCCTTTGCTTCCTCTGGTCCAGGCCGAGTGTGGTACACACCATGTCACTAAACTGCACAGTGAGTATCTGTAGCCCTATATACAGGCCCACTGACTGATTACAAAATTGTAGACACCTGTGATGCTAATTAGTGGACACAACTTGATTTAACATGTCCCTTTTGTCACATTATTTTCAGGGATACCATCATTTCTGTCCAGGCCTATTTCATGAGTTTAATTTTTTTTTAAATTCTGTGGAAGCAGGGTTGAAAAGCAATGACTGACTTTTGTTTGTTCATTTTCATGGATTTTTAATTTATTATTACTTTTGTCAGATTCAAGTTATTTCTGTGACCATTGTGGGGTTTTCTTTCATTAGGGGGGTAACAACAATTTTGATCACATGTGTACCATTAGATGTTTTAAATGGATCAGTTTGGGAGGATAACTCAGACATTCTGGAGAAAAGGCTGAGTTAAACGTTTATAAAGAGCTCCTTGTTGCATCTGGAGCCCATACCCTGACGAAGGGGGACCGATGATCCCCCGAAACGCATTGGTTTGCTTTTTGGTCCTTGTGATTCTCCGTACCAAGTGACGTCACAGTCACTTGGTAAGCCAGAAAAACAACCTCAACACCTCTGAACTCATCTATGAAGCAATTTTGAATCTTGCATCTGGAGTAGAGACATTAATGTGGACCCGCCAACTGACATGTATGTTTTATTTTTCCATTCTCACTAGGATCAATATAGTATTCATATACCATCAGATCTTTTAAATGGATCAATTTGGGAGGATAATTTGGACATTCTGGAGAGAAGGCGGAATACATATTCAGCGTGTCTCTCCATAGATGCATGCTGATCACCAGTGCCACTCTCAAAGCAGGATTTTGCCATTCACAGGGCACTTATCTTTTACACAGGAGACTCATCACAGCAATCCAGTAAGATATATTTAACTTCCCGACACTACATTATTATCTTTCACCTCTCCAATTCAGTCATATTTTTTCCATCTATGTCCTTTTTCTATAAGTTCACCTGTTATATCCCCATTAATATAGCTATTTGGACAAAATGCTGTTCCTCATTTTATTGACACAATGCATGTACTTAATTTGAGTTATATGCTAGCTACATTGATTACATTATAACTTAAGCTATCTAGACTTTTTTCAGTCCATTCAACCAATAGGTCATTTCCTTGAAAATGTAAACAATACATAAAAAATATAATTTGTTATCTCCTTCTATTATCCTCCTGCTCTTATGCTTATGGTTTTTCTTTTTTATATACATCCTGGATACTCACATAATGTACATTTTTTCGTAAATATAATTTATGTTATTTATATTAGAGAAACATATACTGTAGTTTTCTTTCATTATTGTTTTTCTTGTTACTTTGTATACAGAACATCTGATGTAGGTCAATGCTTTGACCGAAACATAATATATATACTGTAGATTATACCTGTAAATTAGTGTTGAGCGAATGTGCTTGGATAAGGTGTTATCCAAACACGCTTAGGTGCTAACAGAGTATCTTCGTTGTGCTCGAAAAATATGCTTGTGTCACTGCGGCTGCATGTCTCAAGGCTGTTAGACAGCCGCAACACCTGTTTGCTAGGCAATTCGTGCAAGTGTTGCGGTTGTCTAACAGCCTCGGCGACTTGGACATATTTTTCGAGCACACTGAAGATACTCTCTGTTATCACCCTACTGTGCTCAGATAACATCTTATCCGTTCACATTTGCTCAACACTACAGTAAATAAAGCATCTTTACTCACATTTCTCAATGAGAGCCAAGTTCTCCTTAATATTGTGAATAAGGGATGAGACCCTACTTTTGCACTACCTGCACAGGAATGCCTTGTTTTAATATATATCAGTGTATCCTTTGTGATCTATACAGCAGTCTCAGTTTTCCTGTGTGATGAATATAAAACAGTCTATGTGTGTTTCCTGCGTGATGTATATAAAGCAGTCTCATTGTATCTAATATGATGTACAAAGCAGTCTCGGTGCCTCCTATGTGATGTATATACAGCAGAGTCTCAGTGTATCCTGTTTGATGTACAGTATACAGTAGTTTCCTGAGTTTACGTGAGCAGTGATAAATTTCCCATTTTGAGGCTACATGCACTGAAATACACTTAGGTCCATATATATTTGGACAGAGACAACATTTTTCTAATTTTGGTTCTAGACATTACCACAATGAATTTTAAACAAAACAATTCAGATGCAGATGAAGTTCAGACTTTCAGCTTTTATTTGAGGGTATCCACATTAAAATTGGATGAAGGGTTTAGGAGTTTCAGCTCTTTAACATGTGCCACCCTGTTTTTAAAGGGACCAAAAGTAATTGGACAATTGACTCCAAGGCTATTTCATGGACAGGTATGGGCAATCCCTTTGTTATGTCATTCTCAATTAAGCAGATAAAAGGCCTGGAGTTGATTTGAGGTGTGGTGCTTGCATTTGGAAGGTTTTGCTGTGAAGTAAACATGCGGTCAAAGGAGCTCTCTATGCAGGTGAAACAAGCCATCCTTTAGATGCAAAAACAGAAAAAAAACATCCGAGAAATTGCTACAATATTAGGAGTGGCAAAATCTACAGTTTGGTACATCCTGAGAAAGAAAGAAAGCACTGGTGAACTCATCAATGCGAAAAGACCTGGGCGCCCACGGAGGACAACAGTGGTGGATGATCGCAGAATAATCTCCATGGTGAAGAGAAACCCCTTCACAACAGCCAACCAAGTGAACAACACTCTCCAGGAGGTAGTCGTATCAATATCCAAATCTACCATAAAGAGAAGACTGCATGAAAGTAAATCCAGAGGGTTCACTGCACGGTGCAAGCCACTCATAAGCATCAAGAATAAAAAGGCTAGACTAGACTTTGCTGAAAAACATCTAAAAAAGCCAGCACAGTTCTGGAAGAACATTCTTTGGACAGATGAAACCAAGATCAACCTCTACCAGAATGATGGAAAGAGAAAAGTATGGTGAAGGCGTGGTACAGCTCATCATCCAAAGCATACCACATCATCTGTAAAACACGGCGGAGGCAATGTGATGGCTTGGGCATGCATGGCTGCCAGTGGCACTGGGTCACTAGTGTTTATTGATGATGTGACACAGGACAGAAGCAGCCGAATGAATTCTGATGTATTCAGAGCCATACTGTGTGCTCAGATCCAGCCAAATGCAGCCAAACTGATTGGTAGTGTTGAGCCACCCCCGTAGTGTTCGAGTTCGGTTCGGTTCGTCGAACACCTGTGTGTTCGCCGAACTGTTCGTCGAACTGTTCGTCGAACACCTTCGAACACCGTTAAAACCAATGGCAGGCAAACAAAAACACATAGAAACACATAGAAAACACCTTCAAAGGTGTCCAAAAGCTGACAAACTGCTCAGAAAACACAACTAACACATGGAAAAGTGACAAGTACATATAGTCATGCGAAAAGAAAAGAGGTGGAGGAGTAAAAGGAGGGGGAGACACAGATATAGGCATGTCATGCCCTTCTAAAATCCAAAAAGTGAGAAGCCGACACGTTCAGTCCGCTCCTGCCCGTGCCACCTCCGTGTCGCCGGGTTTGTGCCAGAGCCGTGGTGAACCCTGACGGCCAACCCCCTTCTCCCAATACTGGTGCCTGTCCGCTGGTGGGTCGAGCGAGCCCTTCTGTGGTGGAGGCAGCTCTAAGCTTTTTAATTTAAATTGTCTCACTAATTTGAATGAATACACTTTAAATCCATTTACAAGGATCTATTGGAGGGCAAGTCTCATGCCAGCAGCCGCGTAATTCCAGCTCCAGTAGCGTCCACTAAAGCTGCTGCAGTTAAAAAGCTTTTATAAGGATCGAGCTCGGCTGTCCACCGCAAGGCATCCTACTGCCAGTCCCAGCCCCTATGCCTTGGGGTGCCTCCTGATGCTCTTCACTGAGTATCCCGTGGTCCCGAAGCATTTCCTTTGAAAAAATTAAGTGTCCAAACTACAGGTGGTGTAGCTTGCTTAACAGCCGGGATAATCCGCTGACTAGCAGACCTTGCTACTAGGCACAAAGTATTTCCTGGGCTAGATGCAGTTAAAAATTTGTAATTAGATACTCTCGTTGGATGCTGAGAAAGCATTCCATAGAGTCTCCTGGCACGCCATATATGATTCTCTTAAAAAGCTTGGGGTAGGGGTCTAGGGGACCCTTTTATAGCCAAAATCACGGCCCTGTATCACAATACGTCACCTAGGCTGAAGATAAATGGAACTGTAGCACCCTGAGGGCTCGGTTGCTACAGAGGTATTGCACCTCACCCAGAGGTGTGATATCTCACTCTCAGGTAAGGATGTAGTGTGGATCAGTACCCGACACCTGCATGCATTACACCACATTGCCGTGGGGCAGGGCGACCAACATGCCTCTTAGATGGGCACGACAGTCCCTGTCCCTGGCTGGAGTGGGGGGAGGGAACACTGAGGAAGGGAAACCCTGTAGTGCAGGAGCAGGGAGGAAGCAGTTCCTGGGTGCATTGAAAAGGGAGTATAAAAGGTGGGCACCATCTTAGTTCAGTGCAGAGAAGTCTGAGCAGAAGTGGCAGGGAGCAGGGGCTCTGCATGAGCTCTGCTCCGGAGGCGGGCCTAGTAACAGAGGCCCAGGCCTGGAAGAGGGAGAAGGAAGGAAGAGGAGCGGAGAAGGCTCCAGGAACGAGGAATGGAGGGATCCCAGGGGTGCGGACGGGCGAGTCGCCACCGCACGCCCGAATCCACCTGCGTGGAGGGGTCAGGCCAAAGGGGGAGACCGGTCCCCGAAACTAGTGGAGGCAGGAAACGACCCTCAGCTAGAAACCGGAGGCTGTGACATTTTATGTGGCGCAGCCCCTCGCTACACCCGCTAGGAAGGCACCACATAGGGTCAGGGAAACTGGCGCCAAGTTTACCAAGAGGAGGCCCGAGGCAGCCGGACAGAAGGGTTGGTAAGAAAGGCCAGAAAAAGGACACACAAAGGGGGTCCTGTGAAGCGCTCCAAAGTTATCTGGGAGTTGTCTGAGCCCCTCACCTGGTGAGCACAGTACGACGTGGGCAGCCGTTACCTGCAGACGTGGTCTGGATAATAAGAACTGTGAGTAAAGGCCCTGGACTGCATCACTGACTCCGTGTCGTTACTGCTGCTGCCCTGCACCATCACCCCCATCCTCCGCATACACTGCCCTGAGGCTATACTCCTCCCGTGGGGAGTTATGCTACGCTCTGCTGCACCCACAACACCAGCCTCAGCGGTCTGCCCTGCAGCGGCGGTTCACTCTGACCGCAATCCACGGGTGGCGTAGTCGGACATTTAAACATCAAAACCACATAAATAGTTCCGCCACTGGTTTGACCACCCTGAGCCACGGAACCGGGTCGCCGCCACGAAGACTACAACCACCAGCATCCACCAAAAAGGGTCCGGCTCCGGGTGTCCCAAGGCCCAGGGGGTGCATCAGAACATTTTCATCACCTTTCACAATCACCAATGGGACAAGGCAGGGATGTCCTCTGTCCCCTCTCTTATACATCCTAGTGACGGAGCACCTGCTCTCATCAATTCGCCATAACCCCAATATTAGGTGGATTGAGGTGGGAGGCACCGAGTACAAGTGCTCTCTATTTGCTGATGATGTCCTAGTATATATCACTCAATCACATATATCCATCCATGCTGTTATGGCTGAAATAGATCACTTTGTTACATGGTCAAATTTTAAAATCAATGCAGCGAAGTCTGAGGCCCTCGATGTCTCCCTCCCCAAATCCATATAGGATTCCATCCAGTCCAACTTTCCCTTTGCCTGGCCCTCACAGGGTATCAAATACTTAGGAATTCCTATTCATAGAGACCTCTCCCATCTATGTTATCTTAATTTTGGGCCCTTTATTGAACAACTCCATACAGACCACGGTTGGCAAGTTAGAACTGTAAGATTCACTACGTGAACCACTGGTGTTTTGTGGAAAAGCACATGTACACTGTGTTCCAAATTATTATGCAAAAAGTGTTTAGGAGTGATAAGGGAAGAATTTGTTTGTTTGTCAGTTAAACTCATTGATGGTGATGTGTGTCAGGGCTCTTTATTTCACTGTAAGCAATTGCAGATACCTGTGCTAATTAGTTTGGCAGGTGTGTCCAATGAAAGGCAAGACTACTTAAGAAGGCTGTCTCACATTATTAAGCAGCCTACATTTTCTGCCAAAATGGGAAAGAAAAAGGATGTGTCGGCTGCTGAGAAGCAACAAATTGTGGAGTGTTTAGGTCAAGGCATGACTACAATCAAAATTGTGCGATGATCAGGATGAAGTGTCTTGGCAATCAAGAAGTATGTAGCTGATTCACAGTACACACGTGTGCGTTCTGATAAGGGCAAATTGAGGACTCTTTCCTACAGGCAATTACGTCAGGTTGAAAGAGCAGCGGCAAAAAAGCCTTGTCATAGCAGCAGACAAGTTTTTGAAGCTGCTGGTGCCTCCAACGTCCCCCGAACAACAAGATGCAGGGTCCTTCAGAGGTTTGCAGCTGTGCATACGCCATCCTGTCGACCTCCTCTATACACTTCACACAAGCAGAAACGGCTCCAGTGGGCCAAACATTACATGAAGACTGATTTCAAAACTGTTTTGTTCACGGATGAGTGCCGTGCAGCGCTCGATGGTCCAGATGGATGGAGTGGAGGATGGCTGGTTGATGGACACCCCACGCAAACACGGCTACAGCGCCAACAAGGAGGAGGTGGAGTAATGTTTTGGGCTGGAATCATGGGGAGAGAGATTGTCGGCCCCTTTAGGATCCCTGAAGGCGCTAAAGATGAACTCCATAATGTATGTGGATTTTCTCAAACAGCACTTCCTGCCATGGTTCAAGAAGAAGAACCGTGTATTTCACAGCAAGATCATTTTTTTGCATGATAATGCACCATCTCATGCTGCACATAAAACATCTGCATCTCTGGCTGATATGGGCATAAAAGGGGACAAACTTATGGTGTGACCCCCATGCTCCCCTGACCTCTACCCCATTCAGAACCTCTGGAGCATCATCAAAAGGAGTGTCTATGATGGCGGGAGGCAGTTCACATCTAAGCAACAGCTCTGGGAGGGTATTCTGTCCTCATGCAAAACAATTGAAGCAGAAACCATCCAAAACCTGACAAATTCAATGGACGAGAGAGTTCAGAAGCTCCTTTCGAACAAGGGGTCCTATGTGAAAATGTAACATCACCTAGAATAAAGTTTTGAGTTGAAAACTGTTTGATTTCAGTTTCTAATAACCTGCTAATGCTTATAATTTCAAAAATGACCATTTTTTGGGTCTTTATTAAAATGAAAAGGTTGATCGAAAAGTTTGGGGGATCTAAGAGTGTGGCAAACCAGTAGTCATGATTACTTCGAATTCTGACAATATGAGGGTCATGTTGCAGGTAGTGCAGCAAGAAGGCACTTATGTGTCTTGTGCATCTCGGAGCCCCAAAATTATTTTCCGGGCTAGATGCAGCTAAAAATTATTATTAATTTTAAATCTGGTGGAGCTTAGTATAGATGGGCTAATAGGATCAGTGCTGCACACTGCTACAAAGCCCAAATTATTTTCCAGTCAAGATACAGATAAACATGATTAGTAATTTTAAATCTGGTGGAGCTTATTATAGATGGCCTAATAGAATCAGTGCTGCACACTGCTACAAAGCCCAAATTATTTTCCAGCCAAGATACAGATAAACATGATTAGTAATTTGAAAGCTTAAAACGGTTGGTAGGGTGATTTTAACCAATCATCAAGCTTTTACTCTCCCCAGGATGACACAGGGGTAGAAAAGTCGTTTCGGATCCATGATTTGTTCATCTTTATGAACGTGAGTCTGTCTACATTATCAGTGGAGAGCCGCGTGCGCTTATCTGTCAGCACACCACCAGCAGCGCTGAACACATGTTCAGAGAGAACGCTGGCTGCGGGGCATGACAAGATCTCCAAGGCGTGAGTGGCTAGCTCCGGCCATTTATCCAGATTGGAAGCCCAAAAAGAGCAAGGGTCCAGTGACACAGTCATGGCTTCAATGTTTACTTGGAGATACTCCTGTACCATCGTCTCTAGGCGTTGACTATGTGTCAGACTTTTTGTCTCCTGTGGCCTTGCAAAGGATGGGCTAAAAAAGTGGTGAAATGATTCCGCAAAATTGATGTTACCAGCAGATACTGTGGTTCTGTTACGGTTTGAGTGCTGAACACTTGACTGTCCCACGGTTGGCAAGTTGGAACTGTGAGATTCACTACGTGCACCACTGGTGTTTTGTGGAAAAGCACATGTAAGATTCTGCAACAGTCTCTGCTGATACTCCTGCATGCGTGCATCCCTTTCTATGGCAGGAATAATTTCTGCAAATTTACTTTTGTACCGGGGATCTAACAGTGTGGCAACCCAGTAGTCAGGATTATTTCTAATTCTCACAATTCGAGGGTCATGTTGCAGGTAGTGCAGCAAGAAGGCACTCATGTGTGTTGCGCATCCAGGAGCACCAAGTCCCTGTTGTGTTGGTGGCGAGGTAACAATCATGCTTCCTTCCTCTGTCCTCTCCCCCCAACCTCGCACAACAGAAATGTGATCAAGGTCTCCCTCATCTGATGAGTCTTCCATCAGTTCGTCCTCCACTTCTTCCTGGGCTCCTGCACCTTCCTCACTAATTTGGCTGCTACCATGCGCCCTGGTAAAACCATCTCCCCCACCCTCACATGCCTGCCGCCTTGGTGCTGCCGACCGTCTGGACCTTGCAGATGTTAGCCCTTCCGCATACAACTCCTCCTCCTCTACTTCCTCCACCTCCTCTTGTGCCACCACCTGACTCCGAATTCTGTTTAACATGTGCTCCAGCATGTAAATCACCGGAATAGACATGCTGATAATGGCATCGTCAGCACTAAACATCTTCGTCGCCATTTCAAAACTGTGCAGAAGGGTGCATAGGTCCCTGATCTGAGACCACTCCTCCAGCGTGATTTGCCCCACCTCTGGATCTCGTTGGCCCAGTCTATACGTCAGAACGTATTGCACCAGGGCTTGTCGGTGCTGCCACAGTCGCTGCAACATGTGCAGAGTTGAATTCCACCGGGTAGGTGCATCGCATTTTAGCCGGTGAAGTGGCAGGCCCAACGACTTCTGTAGAGATGTAAGTCGCTGAGCTGCGGGATGCGAACGGCGGAAGTGAGCACACAGCGACCGTGCCCTCTGCAGAAGGCCATCTAGTCTGGGATAGTGGGCTAAAAATTGCTGGACAACCAGGTTCAACACGTGAGCCATACAAGGCACGTGTGTGACATTGCCCCAGCGAAGGGCCGCACCCAGGTTTGCAGCATTGTCGCACACGGCCTTCCCTGGTTTCAGGTCCAGTGGAGACAACCATTCATGAAATTGGTTCTCCAGAGCTGACCACAACTCCTCAGCTGTGTGACTCACATTTCCCAGACATTTCAAAGTAAAAACCGCCTGATGACGTTGAGCCCTACTGCCAGCATAGTAAGGAGGTGTGCAGGATCCCTTCTGCGCAGTTAGAAAGCTTGTGGCATGACCAGACAGGCTTTGGGTGCAGGTGGAAGACCGAGAGGAGGTTGAGGAGGCAGAAGCAGTGGAGGAACTTTGACATAAAGAGGATTGACGCACAACTCGTGGGGACGGCAAGACTTGGACAGCAGCCCCTTGTCCTGCTGTCACCATAGTTACCCAGTGCCCAGTCAGCGACATGTAACGCCCCTGTCCATGCCTACTCGTCCAAGTGTCTGTGGTGAAATGCACCCTGTCACACACAGAGTTTCTCAAAGAAGCGGTGATGTTGTGTGCGACATGCTGGTGGAGCACAGGCACACCTTTCTTTGAGAAGTAGTGCCGACTGGGCATCTGGTACTGGGGCACTGCGACGGACAAAAGGTCTCGAAAATCCTCTGTGTCCACCAGGCGGAAAGGCAGCATTTCTGTAGCCAAGAGCTTGCAGATGGTGAAATTCAACCTCTTAGCTTTCTCATGGCTAGGAGGAAATAGTCTTTTACTTGTCCACATCTGAGGGACCGAGGGCTGGCTATTGTGCTTAGACGGGGTTGATAAGGGTGTCCCCGGCAAACTGCCGGTCTGTGAGGAAGATGCAGGCGGACATGTTAGGTTGCCTTGATCCAAAGGTGGTGCTATCGATGTCGGACAGCGCTCAACACCAGCTGGTGTTACCACCTCCAAAGAAAATGATGACCTGCCAATCACGCTGGCTGTTGCGGGTAAAGAGGTGTCAGGTCTGCACCCCAAAACAGGTGTGACTGCTGTCCCCCCAGTCACAGAGGATGCACAAGATATGGCAGACGGTGGTTGGCCCGGCCGGCTAGGCCGCATTGTAGCACACTGAGCTTCCCACTGCAACTTATGCTTCATGTCCATGTGCCGGTTCATGCATGAAGTACTCAAACTATGTATTTTTTGGCCTCTACTTAGCTTTTGCTGACAAATGTTACAGATAACACGAGTTGGGTCATCTTTATCGATCTGAAAAAATGCCCAGGCTATGCAAGGCTTAGCACCCATGCGACCTGAAGAGCCACCATGACTTGTGGTGAGAGGCAGAGTTGTGTTTGAGGATGCAGTTGTTGACGTGCTTCCAGTACTACGTCTCTGTCCAGGAAGGCGCAACCTGACCTCGTCGTCACTAGCATCTTCCTCCACCTCCTCTGCTGACCTCATCTCTTGGCTGACTGTGGGTTGACAATAAGTGGGATCTCCAACCTCATCATCATCACCCTGTGCGTTATCACACCCGTCGTCCTCAGAGCCAACCTGTTCCTGCCCTGACAAAAAACTAAAGTTGTCGCTCCAATCATGTATTTGAGTCTCATCATCGTCTTCCTCATTGTCTCCACCAACAGGAGTTACAGTTTGGGAATGAGGGTCTACATTATGGTCAGAACCTTCTGCGTCTGGTCCTGGATCCGACTCATAAAGATTCTGGGCATCAGTGCAGATCATTTCCTCGTCTGGATTCACAGAAGCGCTGGAGTCGACCTCTGATTCCCAGGCTATAGTATGAGTAAACAGCTCTGCAGACTGAAACATCTGTTCTACCTCATACTCAGACGGGCAGCTGGAGATTTGGGAGCTGTGAGGAAGCAAGTGCGATTGGGGTGACACCTTTGAGGACTGGAGTATTTGTAATGTTGAAGTTGATGTGGAGGAGAGCCCACTTAAAGGAGCACTTGATATCCGTTGAAGCACCTGCTGTTTTTGTGCCTCATCTGGAATTTGTAGCGATTGGCGTGTCCGTAAGAAAGGATCTTATCACATTGTCCGCTAAAAGAAGTAGACATTTTAGTTTGGCTGGAAGATGGTCTTTCTTCTGCAGATGTTACTGTTGCTTTAACACCTACCCCACGGACACAACCTTTTTTCCCCTTCCCAACATGCCTATTCCCCTTTCCACCAGCAGCAGGCCTTTTTCCACTCATTTTGGTGGTTAACTAATTCACAACTCTGGAGTTGTTTGCACAAAAAAACAATGGATGGGAACCGAGCAGAGCTGAGTGGCCAAACTGTGGTATTAGGCAAAAACTATTGGCTTGGTTAGATGCAGAAAAAAATTATATTCAATTTGCAACCTGATGGAGGTCAGTATAGATGGACAATTAGAACAAGTCCCACACACAGCTAGAAGCCCAAATATTTTTTCAGAGGTAGATGCAGAAAAAAATTGTATTCAGTTTGCAACCTGATGGAGGTCAGTATAGATGGACTAATAGAACAAGTCCTACACACAGCAAGAAGCCCAAATATTTTTTCAGAGCTAGATGCAGACAAACAATTATTTTTAATTTACAACCTGATGGAGGTCAGTATAGAAGGACTAATAGAGAAAGTCCCACACACTGCTAGAAGGCCAAATATTTTTTCAGAGCTAGATGCAGATATAAATTATTTTTAATTTGCAACCTGATGGAGGTCAGTATAGATGGACTAATAGAGAAAGTCCCACACACTGCTAGAAGGCCAAATATTTTTTCAGAGCTAGATGCAGAAAAAAATTATATTCAGTTTGCAACCTGATGGAGGTCAGTATAGATGGACTAATAGAACAAGTCCCACACACAGCTAGAAGGCCAAATATTTTTTCAGAGGTAGATGCAGATAAAAATTATTTTTAATTTGCAGCCTGATGGAGGTCAGTATAGATGGACTAATAGAGAAAGTCCCACACACTGCTAGAAGGCCAAATATTTTTTCAGAGCTAGATGCAGACAAAAAATTATTTTGAATTTGCAACCTGATGGAGGTCAGTATAGATGGACTAATAGAGAAAGTCCCACACACTGCTAGAAGGCCAAATATTTTTTCAGAGCTAGATGCAGACAAAAAATTATTTTTAATTTGCAACCTGATGGAGGTCAGTATAGATGGACTAATAGAACAAGTCCTACACACAGCAAGAAGCCCAAATATTTTTTCAGAGCTAGATGCAGACAAAAAATTATTTTTAATTTGCAACCTGATGGAGGTCAGTATAGAAGGACTAATAGAGAAAGTCCCACACACTGCTAGAAGGCCAAATATTTTTTCAGAGCTAGATGCAGATAAAAATTATTTTTAATTTGCAACCTGATGGAGGTCAGTATAGATGGACTAATAGAGAAAGTCCCACACACTGCTAGAAGGCCAAATATTTTTTCAGAGCTAGATGCAGAAAAAAATTATATTCAGTTTGCAACCTGATGGAGGTCAGTATAGATGGACTAATAGAACAAGTCCCACACACAGCTAGAAGCCCAAATATTTTTTCAGAGGTAGATGCAGAAAAAAATTATATTCAATTTGCAACCTGATGGAGGTCTGTATAGATGGATTAATAGAACAAGTCCCACACACAGCTAGAAGCCCAAATATTTTTTCAGAGGTAGATGCAGAAAAAAATTATATTCAGTTTGCAACCTGATGGAGGTCTGTATAGATGGATTAATAGAACAAGTCGTACACACAGCTAGAAGCCCAATATTTTTTCAGAGGTAGATGCAGAAAAAAAATATATTCAGTTTGCAACCTGATGGAGGTCAGTATAGATGGACTAATAGAGAAAGTCCCACACACTGCTAGAAGGCCAAATATTTTTTCAGAGCTAGATGCAGACAAAAAATTATTTTTAATTTGCAACCTGATGGAGGTCAGTATAGATGGACTAATAGAGAAAGTCCCACACACTGCTAGAAGGCCAAATATTTTTTCAGAGCTAGATGCAGATATAAATTATTTTTAATTTGCAACCTGATGGAGGTCAGTATAGATGGACTAATAGAGAAAGTCCCACACACTGCTAGAAGGCCAAATATTTTTTCAGAGCTAGATGTAGAAAAAAATTATAGTCATTTTGCAACCTGATGGAGGTCAGTATAGATGGACTAATAGAACAAGTCCCACACACAGCTAGAAGCCCAAATATTTTTTCAGAGGTAGATGCAGAAAAAAATTATATTCAGTTTGCAACCTGATGGAGGTCTGTATAGATGGATTAATAGAACAAGTCCCACACACAGCTAGAAGCCCAATATTTTTTCAGAGGTAGATGCAGAAAAAATATATATTCAGTTTGCTACCTGATGGAGGTCAGTATAGATGGACTAATAGAGAAAGTCCCACACACTGCTAGAAGGCCAAATATTTTTTCAGAGCTAGATGCAGACATAAAATTATTTTTAATTTGCAACCTGATGGAGGTCAGTATAGATGGACTAATAGAGAAAGTCCCACACACTGCTAGAAGGCCAAATATTTTTTCAGAGCTAGATGCAGATATAAATTATTTTTAATTTGTAACCTGATGGAGGTCAGTATAGATGGACTAATAGAGAAAGTCCCACACACTGCTAGAAGGCCAAATATTTTTTCAGAGCTAGATGCAGAAAAAAATTATATTCAGTTTGCAACCTGATGGAGGTCAGTATAGATGGACTAATAGAACAAGTCCCACACACAGCTAGAAGCCCAAATATTTTTTCAGAGGTAGATGCAGAAAAAAATTATATTCAGTTTGCAACCTGATGGAGGTCTGTATAGATGGATTAATAGAACAAGTCCCACACACAGCTAGAAGCCCAATATTTTTTCAGAGGTAGATGCAGAAAAAAAATATATTCAGTTTGCAACCTGATGGAGGTCAGTATAGATGGACTAATAGAGAAAGTCCCACACACTGCTAGAAGGCCAAATATTTTTTCAGAGCTAGATGCAGACAAAAAATTATTTTTAATTTGCAACCTGATGGAGGTCAGTATAGAAGGACTAATAGAGAAATTCCCACACACTGCTAGAAGGCCAAATATTTTTTCAGAGCTAGATGCAGATATAAATTATTTTTAATTTGCAACCTGATGGAGGTCAGTATAGATGGACTAATAGAGAAAGTCCCACACACTGCTAGAAGGCCAAATATTTTTTCAGAGCTAGATGCAGAAAAAAATTATATTCAGTTTGCAACCTGATGGAGGTCAGTATAGATGGACTAATAGAACAAGTCCCACACACAGCTAGAAGGCCAAATATTTTTTCAGAGGTAGATGCAGATAAAAATTATTTTTAATTTGCAGCCTGATGGAGGTCAGTATAGATGGACTAATAGAGAAAGTCCCACACACTGCTAGAAGGCCAAATATTTTTTCAGAGCTAGATGCAGACAAAAAATTATTTTGAATTTGCAACCTGATGGAGGTCAGTATAGATGGACTAATAGAGAAAGTCCCACACACTGCTAGAAGGCGAAATATTTTTTCAGAGCTAGATGCAGACAAAAAATTATTTTTAATTTGCAACCTGATGGAGGTCAGTATAGATGGACTAATAGAGAAAGTCCCACACACTGCTAGAAGGCCAAATATTTTTTCAGAGCTAGATGCAGATAAAAATTATTTTTAATTTGCAACCTGATGGAGTTCAGTATAGATGGACTAATAGAGAAAGTCCCACACACTGCTAGAAGGCCAAATATTTTTTCAGAGCTGGATGCAGAAAAAAATTATATTCAGTTTGCAACCTGATGGAGGTCAGTATAGATGGACTAATAGAACAAGTCCCACACACAGCTAGAAGCCCAAATATTTTTTCAGAGGTAGATGCAGAAAAAAATTATATTCAGTTTGCAACCTGATGGAGGTTTGTATAGATGGATTAATAGAACAAGTCCCACACACAGCTAGAAGCCCAAATATTTTTTCAGAGGTTGATGCAGAAAAAAATTATATTCAGTTTGCAACCTGATGGAGGTCTGTATAGATGGATTAATAGAACAAGTCCCACACACAGCTAGAAGCCCAATATTTTTTCAGAGGTAGATGCAGAAAAAAAATATATTCAGTTTGCAACCTGATGGAGGTCAGTATAGATGGACTAATAGAGAAAGTCCCACACACTGCTAGAAGGCCAAATATTTTTTCAGAGCTAGATGCAGACAAAAAATTATTTTTAATTTGCAACCTGATGGAGGTCAGTATAGATGGACTAATAGAGAAAGTCCCACACACTGCTAGAAGGCCAAATATTATTTCAGAGCTAGATGCAGATATAAATTATTTTTAATTTGCAACCTGATGGAGGTCAGTATAGATGGACTAATAGAGAAAGTCCCCCACACTGCTAGAAGGCCAAATATTTTTTCAGATCTAGATGCAGACAAAAAATTATTTTGAATTTGCAACCTGATGGAGGTCAGTATAGATGGACTAATAGAGAAAGTCCCACACACTGCTAGAAGGCCAAAAATTTTTCAGAGCTAGATGCCGACAAAAAATTATTTTTAATTTGCAACCTGATGGAGGTCAGTATAGATGGACTAATAGAGAAAGTCCCCCACACTGCTAGAAGGCCAAATATTTTTTCAGAGCTAGATGCAGATAAAAATTATTTTTAATTTGCAACCTGATGGAGGTCAGTATAGATGGACTAATAGAGAAAGTCCCACACACAGCTAGAAGGCCAAATATTTTTTCAGAGCTGGATGCAGATAAAAATTATTTTTAATTTTCAACCTGATGGAGGTCAGTATAGATGGACTAATAGAGAAAGTCCCATACACTGCTAGAAGGCCAAATATTTTTTCAGAGCTAGATGCAGACAAAAAATTATTTTGAATTTGCAGCGTGATGGATGTCAGTATAGATGGACTAATAGAACAAGTCCCACACACTGCTAGAAGGCCAAATATTTTTTCAGAGCTAGATGCAGAAAAAAATTATATTCAGTTTGCAACCTGATGGAGGTCAGTATAGATGGACTAATAGAACAAGTCCCACACAGTGCTAGAAGCCCAAATATTTTTTCAGAGCTAGATGCAGAAAAAAATTATATTCAATTTGCAACCTGATGGAGGTCAGTATAGATGGACTAAGAGAATGATGCTATGCCCAAAAGATTTTACTTCACTAGGTGCAGTAAAAAAATTGGTATTCTATACACAGGTGGTATATCTTGCAACACAGATAGGCTACTCCACTGACTAACACACTCTGCAATAGGCCAAAAAGGATTAGCTTTGCTAGATTCAGACAAATGCTGTGAAAAAAACTTGCACAGCACTGGCACAGACCTGCCTGGCAAAAACTGATAGGAACTGATGTAACCTAGTCCTGAAAAGGACTGCAATTACAATTAGTCTTTACTCCCACAATCTATCTATTTAAGAGCACAGACCTGCCTGATAAAAGTCGTAGGAAATGCTGTAACCTAGTCCTTAAAAGGACTGCAATCACAACTATTCCATACTCCCAAGCTATCTGTAGATTTGTGCGAAAATTGGCTTGAAATTAACAAGGTATAGCGCACACAGCAACAGCGGTGCCGTCTAACACGCAGCTGCAGCAGTGAGAAAATGGTGGCAACGGGGAAAATGGCTTGGTCTTATAGGGCAAAGACATGTGACATACACTGCCAATGACACATGCCCTTGCTTGTGTGAAAAAAAAGCACTTTGCTCCGTGTGTGCGCTGCTGATAGGCTGACAGATTGCACCTCCCCACTGTAAATGCGGGAAAGAGAAAAAAAAATGGAGATCTTCATTATTCCTGCAGTGATCCATCCCCTGCCCCTCCCCCCACCCCGCTGTACACTCCAACTGTGTATTAACATTCATTTTCATCATTACTGAGAAAAAATCGAGTTATGATTTTGGTGCACGAACAGTTATCGAACATAACCTCGAACAGCCAAATTTTTCTCAAATCGTTCGTGTTCGCCGAACGGCTCGAACACCGCCCAAAACAGCTCGAATTTGAGATTGGCGAACAGTTTGAGTCGAACAACGCTCATCTCTACTGATTGGTCTTCGTTTCATACTACAGATGGACAATGACCCAAAACATAAAGCCAAGGCAACCCAGGAGTTTATTAAAGCAAAGAAGTGGAATATTCTTGAATGGCCAAGTCAGTCAACTGATCTCAACTCAATTGAGCCTGCATTTCACTTGTTAAAGACTAAACTTCAGACAGAAAGGCCCACAAACAAACAGCAATTGAAAACCACCGCAGTGAAGGCCTGGCAGAGCATCAAAAAGGAGGAAACACAGCGTCTGGTGATGTCCATTAGTTCAAGACTTCAGGCAGTCATTGCCAACAAAGGGTTTTCAACCAAGTACTAGAAATGAACATTTTATTTACAATTATTTAATCTGTCCAATTACTTTTGGTCCCTTTAAAAACAGGGTGGCACATGTTAAGGAGCTGAAACTCCTAAACCCTTCATCCAATTTTAATGTGGATACCCTCAAATGAAAGCTGAAAGTCTGAACTTCAACTGCATCTGAATTGTTTTGTTTAAAATTCATTGTGGTAATGTCTAGAACCAAAATTAGAAAAATGTTCTCTCTGTCCAAATATATATGGACCTAACTGTATGCACCTGTTTTCGGTATAACTTACTGCTGTGAGTTCTTTTCATAATTTACCATCGCAAAGAGTCAACTGTGCTCCAGTTCAACGCACACATGGAAAAGCAGTTTTGAGCAGCATCATTATCATCAATACCTCCTAACAGTACACGCCTCAGCAAAGAGAAACAGCTCCAGCCACCACATTAGGGATGAGTTAATGAAATGTATGACCAAATATAGCGGGCTAATTTTTATGTTGATAATTTTGTGAGCAGTGAGGTGAGCATAAGGATTTCTTTCTTACATATTATGTTTATTATGCTTTGAGCTCTGAAGAGACTCCACAGCTTAGTAAATGACATTAAATTAATACCGAATAACTTCTCCAGGGAAAAACAGTGCAAACATGAGATCCCAAATTTTGCCTGATCTGCTTATCGCTAACAGTGATATAGGTTTTGGGCTATTTTGTATATTAGTTCCCCTCAAACTAATAAAATTAAGAGTGTTGCACCAAGACTGAACTGGTATACAGTGGTGTGAAAATGTTTTTGCCCCCTTTGTGATATCTTATTCTTTTGCATGTTTGTCACACTTAAATGTTTCAGATCACAATCCAAATTTAAACATTAGACAAAGATAACACAAGTAAACACAAAATTTAGTTTTTAAAAGAAGGTCTTTATTATTAAGGGAAAAAGAAATGCAAACCTACTGGACCATGTGTGAAAACGTGATTGCCTCCTAAAACTAATAACTGGTTGGGCCACCCTTAGCAGGAACAACTGCAATCAAGTGTTTAAGTTAACTGGCAATGAGTCTTTCACAACCCTCTGGAGGAATTTTGGCCCACTCATCTTTACAAAATTGTTGTAATTCAGCCACAATGGAGGGTTTCTGAGAATGAACTGCCTTTTTAAGGTCATTTCAAAGCATCTCAATTGGATTAAGGTCAAGACTTTGACTAAGCCACTCCAAAATCCTAATTTTAATTTTCTTAAGCCATTCAGAGGTGGACTTGCTGGTGTGTTTTCGATCATTGTCCTGCTGCATAACCCAAGTGTGTTTCATCTTGAGGTCAAGAACAGATGGCTGGACATTTGCTTCAGGATTTTTGGGTAGACAGCAGAATTCATGGTTCCATTTACCATAGCAAGTCTTCCAGGTCCTGAAGAAGCAAAATAGCCCTATACCATCACACTACCACCACCATATTTTACCGTTGGTATGAAGTTCCTTTTCTGAAATACTGTGTTACTTCTACGTCAGATGTAATGGAACATACACCTTGTTCAACTTTTGCCTTTTCAGTCAACAGAGTAGTCTCCCCAAAGTCTTTGCAATCATCATGATGATGAGATGAGCCTTTATGTTCTTTTTGCTCAGCAGTGGCTTTTGTCTTGGAACTCTGGCGTGCATGCCATTTTTGCTCAGTCTCTTTCTAATGATGGAGTCATGAACACTGACCATAACTGAGGCAAGTGAGGCCTGCAGTTCTTTGGATGCTGTTGTGGGGTCTTTTGTGACCTCTTCTATGAGTCATTACTTCACTCTTGGTGTAATTTTGGTCGACCGACCACTCCTGGGAAGGTTCACCACTACTCCATGTTTTCGCGATTTGTGCATAATGGCTCCCACTGTGGTTTGCTGGAGTCCCAGAGTAGAGATGAGCGTTGTTCTACTCGAACTGTTCGCCAATCTCAAATTCGAGCTGTTTTGGGCGGTGTTCGAGCCGTTCGGCGAACACGAACAATTTGAGAAAAATTCGGCTGTTCGAGGTTATGTTCGATAACTGTTCGTGCACCAAAATCATAACTGGATTTTTTCTCAGTAATGATGAAAATTAATGCTAATACGCAGTTTGAGTGTACAGCGGGGTGGGGGGAGGGGCAGGGGATGGATCTCTGCAGGAACAATGAAGATCTCCATTTTTTTTTTCTCTTTCCCGCATTTACAGTGGGGAGGTGCAATCTGTCAGCCTATCAGCAGCGCACACACGGAGCGAATTGCTTTTTTTCACACAAGCAAGGGCATGTGTCATTGGCAGTGTATGTCACATGTCCTTGCCCTATAAGACCAAGCCATTTTCCCCGTCGCCACCATTTTCTCACTGCTGCAGCTGCGTGTTAGACGGCACCGCTGTTGCTGTGTGCGCTATACCTTGTTAATTTCAAGCCAATTTTCGCACAAATCTACAGATAGCTTGGGAGTAAGGAATAGTTGTGATTGCAGTCCTTTTAAGGACTAGGTTACAGCATTTCCTACGACTTTTATCAGGCAGGTCTGTGCTCTTAAATAGATAGATTGTGGGAGTAAAGACTAATTGTAACTGGAGTCCTTTTCAGGACTAGGTTACATCAGTTCCTATCAGTTTTTGCCAGGCAGGTCTGTGCCAGTGCTGTGCAAGTTTTTTTTCACAGCATTTGGCTGAATCTAGCAAAGCTAATCCTTTTTGGCCTATTGCAGAGTGTGTTAGTCAGTGGAGTAGCCTATCTGTGTTGCAAGATATACCACCTGTGTATAGAATACCAATTTTTTTACTGCACCTAGTGAAGTAAAATCTTTTGGGCATAGCATCATTCTATTAGTCCATCTACACTGACCTCCATCAGGTTGCAAATTGAATATAATTTTTTTCTGCATCTAGCTCTGAAAAAATATTGGGCTTCTAGCTGTGTGTGGGACTTGTTATATTAGTCCATCTATACTGACCTCCATCAGGTTGCAAACTGCATATATTTTTTTCTTCATCTACCTCTGAAAAAATATTGGGCTTCTAGCTGTGTGTGGGACTTGTTCTATTAATCCATCTATACAGACCTCCATCAGGTTGCAAACTGAATATATTTTTTTCTGCATCTACCTCTGAAAAAATATTGGGCTTCTAGCTGTGTGTGGGACTTGTTCTATTAATCCATCTATACAGACCTCCATCAGGTTGCAAACTGAATATATTTTTTTCTGCATCTACCTCTGAAAAAATATTGGACTTCTAGCTGTGTGTGGGACTTGTTGTATTAGTCCATCTATACTGACCTCCATCAGGTTGCAAACTGAATATATTTTTTTCTGCATCTACCTCTGAAAAAATATTGGGCTTCTAGCTGTGTATGGGACTTGTTCTATTAATCCATCTATACAGACCTCCATCAGGTTGCAAACTGAATATATTTTTTTCTGCATCTACCTCTGAAAAAATATTAAGCTTCTAGCTGTGTGTGGGACTTGTTGTATTAGTCCATCTATACTGACCTCCATCAGGTTGCAAACTGAATATATTTTTTTCTGCATCTACCTCTGAAAAAATATTGGGCTTCTAGCTGTGTGTGGGACTTGTTCTATTAATCCATCTATACAGACCTCCATCAGGTTGCAAGCTGAATATATTTTTTTCTGCATCTAGCTCTGAAAAAATATTTGGCCTTCTAGCAGTGTGTGGGACTTTCTCTATTAGTCCATCTATACTGACCTCCATCAGGTTGCAAATTGAATATAATTTTTTTCTGCATCTAACCCAGCCAATAGTTTTGGCCTAATACCACAGTTTGGCCACTCAGCTCTGCTCGGTTCCCATCCATTGTTTTTTTGTGCAAACAACTCCAGAGTTGTTAATTAGTTAACCACCAAAATGAGTGGAAAAAGGCCTGCTGCTGGTGGAAAGGGGAATAGGCGTGTTGGGAATTGGAAAAACATGTTGTGTCCGTGGGGTAGGTGTTAAAGCAACAGTAACATCTGCAGAAGAAAGACCATCTTCCAGCCAAACTAAAATGTCTACTTCTTTTAGCGAACAATGTGATAAGATCCCTTTCTTACGGCCACGCCAATCGCTACAAATTCCAGATGAGGCACAAAAACAGCAGGTGCTTCAATGGATATCAAGTGCTCCTTTAAGTGGGCTCTCCTCCACATCAACTTCAACATCACAAATACTCCAGTCCTCAAAGGTGTCACCCCAATCGCACTTGCTTCCTCACAGCTCCCAAATCTCCAGCTGCCCGTCTGAGTATGAGGTAGAACAGATGGTTGAGTCTGCAGAGCTGTTTACTCATACTATAGCCTGGGAATCAGAGGTCGACTCCAGCGCTTCTGTGAATCCAGATGAGGAAATGATCTGCACTGATGCCCAGAATCTTTATGAGACGGATCCAGGACCAGACGCAGAAGGTTCTGACCATAATGTAGACCCTCATTCCCAAACTGTAACTCCTGTTGGTGCAGACAATGAGGAAGACGATGATAAGACTCAAATACCTGATTGGAGCGACAACTTTAGTTTTTTGTCAGGGCAGGAACAGGTTGGCTCTGAGGACGACGGGTGTGATAACGCACAGGGTGATGATGATGAGGTTGGAGATCCCACTTACTGTCAACCCACAGTCAGCCAAGAGATGAGGTCAGCAGAGGTGGTGGAGGAAGATGCTAGTGACGATGAGGTCAGGTTGCGCCTTCCTGGACAGAGACGTAGTACTGGAAGCACGTCAACAACTGCATCCTCAAACACAACTCTGCCTCTCACCACAAGTCGTGGTGGCTCTTCAGGTCGCATGGGTGCTAAGCCTTGCATAGCCTGGGCATTTTTTCAGATCGATAAAGATGACCCAACTCGTGTTATCTGTAACATTTGTCAGCAAAAGCTAAGTAGAGGCCAAAAAATACATAGTTTGAGTACTTCATGCATGAACCGGCACATGGACATGAAGCATAAGTTGCAGTGGGAAGCTCAGTGTGCTACAATGCGGCCTAGCCGGCCGGGCCAACCACCGTCTGCCATATCTTGTGCATCCGCGGCCTCTTCATCCTCTGTGACTGGGGGGACAGCAGTCACACCTGTTTTGCGGCGCAGACCTGCCACCTCTTTACCCGCAACAGCCAGCGTGATTGGCAGGTCATCATTTTCTTTGGAGGTGGTAACACCAGCTGGTATTGAGCGCTGTCCGACATCGATAGCACCACCTTTGGATCAAGGCAACCTAACATGTCCGCCTGCATCTTCCTCACAGACTGGCAGTTTGCCGGGGACACCCTTATCAACCCCGTCTAAGCACAATAGCCAGCCCTCGGTCCCTCAGATGTGGACAAGTAAAAGACCATTTCCTCCTAGCCATGAGAAAGCTAAGAGGTTGAATTTCACCATCTGCAAGTTCTTGGCTACAGAAATGCTGCCTTTCCGCCTGGTGGACACAGAGGATTTTTGAGACCTTATGTCCGTCGCAGTGCCCCAGTACCAGATGCCCAGTCGGCACTACTTCTCAAAGAAAGGTGTGCCTGCGCTCCACCAGCATGTCGCACACAACATCACCGCTTCTTTGAGAAACTCTGTGTGTGACAGGGTGCATTTCATCTCAGACACTTGGACGAGTAGGCATGGACAGGGGCGTTGCATGTCGCTGACTGGGCACTGGGTAACTATGGTGACAGCAGGACAAGGGGCTGCTGTCCAAGTCTTGCCAAGACTAGATGGCCTTCTGCAGAGGGCACGGTTGCTGTGTGCTCACTTTCGCCGTTCGCATCCCGCAGCTCAGCGACTTACATCTCTACAGAAGTCGTTGGGCCTGCCACTTCACCGGCTAAAATGCGATGTGCCTACCCGGTTGAATTCAACTCTGCACATGTTGCAGCGACTGTGGCAGCACCGCCAAGCCCTGGTGCAATACGTTCTGACGTATAGCCTGGGCCAACGAGATCCAGAGGTGGGGCAAATCACGCTGGAGGAGTGGTCTCAGATCAGGGACCTATGCACCCTTCTGCACAGTTTTGAAATGGCGACGAAGATGTTTAGTGCTGACGATGCCATTATCAGCATGACTATTCCGGTGATTTACATGCTGGAGCACATGTTAAACAGAATTCGGAGTCAGGTGGTGGCACAAGAGGAGGTGGAGGAAGTAGAGGAGGAGGAGTTGTATGCGGAAGGGCTAACATCTGCAAGGTCCAGACGGTCGGCAGCACCAAGGCGCATGGTAGCAGCCAAACTAGTGAGGAAGGTGCAGGAGCCCAGGAAGAAGTGGAGGACGAACTGATGGAAGACTCATCAGATGAGGGAGACCTTGATCACATTTCTGTTGTGCGAGGATGGGGGGAGAGGACAGAGGAAGGAAGCATGATTGTTACCTCGCCACCAACACAACAGGGACTTGGTGCTCCTGGATGCGCAACACACATGAGTGCCTTCTTGCTGCACTGCCTGCAACATGACCCTCGAATTGTGAGAATTAGAAATAATCCTGACTACTGGGTTGCCACACTGTTAGATCCCCGGTACAAAAGTAAATTTGCAGAAATTATTCCTGCCTTTCAAAGGGATGCACGCATGCAGGAGTATCAGCAGAGACTGTTGCAGAATCTTACATGTGCTTTTCCACAAAATACCAGTGGTGCACGTAGTGAATCTCACAGTTCCAACTTGCCAACCGTGGGACCGTCAAGTGTTCAGCACTCAAACCGTAACAGAACCACAGTATCTGCTGGTAACATCAAGTTTGCGGAATCATTTCACCACTTTTTTAGCCCATCCTTTGCAAGGCCACAGGAGACAAGAAGTCTGACACATAGTCAACGCCTAGAGACGATGGTACAGGAGTATCTCCAAGTAAACATTGAAGCCAGACTGTGTCACTGGACCCTTGCTCTTTTTGGGCTTCCAATCTGGATAAATGGCCGGAGCTAGCCACTTACGCCTTGGAGATCTTGTCATGCCCCGCAGCCAGCGTTCTGTCTGAACGTGTGTTCAGCGCTGCTGGTGGTGTGCTGACAGATAAGCGCACGCGGCTCTCCACTGATAATGTAGACAGACTCACGTTCATAAAGATGAACAAATCATGGATCCGAAACGACTTTTCTACCCCTGTGTCATCCTGGGGAGAGTAAAAGCTTGATGATTGGTTAAAATCACCCTACCAACCGTTTTAAGCTTTCAAATTACTAATCATGTTTATCTGTATCTTGGCTGGAAAATAATTTGGGCTTTGTAGCAGTGTGCAGCACTGATTCTATTAGGCCATCTATAATAAGCTCCACCAGATTTAAAATTACTAATCATGTTTATCTGTATCTTGACTGGAAAATAATTTGGGCTTTGTATCAGTGTGCAGCACTGATCCTATTAGGCCATCTATACTAAAGCTTCACCAGATTTAAAATTAATAATAATTTTTAGCTGCATGTAGCCCGGAAAATAATTTTGGGGCTCCGAGATGCGCAAGACACATAAGTGCCTTCTTGCTGCACTACCTGCAGCATGACCCTCATATTGTCAGAATTCGAAGTAATCATGACTACTGGGTTGCCACACTCTTAGATCCCCCAAACTTTTCGATCAACCTTTTCATTTTAATAAAGACCAAAAAAATGGTCATTTTTGAAATTATAAGCATTAGCAGGTTGTTAGAAACTGAAATCAAACAGTTTTCAACTCAAAACTTTATTCTAGGTGATGTTACATTTTCACATAGGACCCCTTGTTCGAAAGGAGCTTCTGAACTCTCTCGTCCATTGAATTTGTCAGGTTTTGGATGGTTTCTGCTTCAATTGTTTTGCATGAGGACAGAATACCCTCCCAGAGCTGTTGCTTAGATGTGAACTGCCTCCCGCCATCATAGACACTGCTTTTAATGATGCTCCAAAGGTTCTGAATGGGGTAGAGGTCAGGGGAGCATGGGGGTCACACCATAAGTTTGTCCCCTTTTATGCCCATATCAGCCAGAGATGCAGATGTTTTATGTGCAGCATGAGATGGTGCATTATCATGCAGAAAAATGATCTTGCTGTGAAATACACGGTTCTTCTTCTTGAACCATGGCAGGAAGTGCTGTTTGAGAAAATCCACATACATTATGGAGTTCATCTTTAGCGCCTTCAGGGATCCTAAAGGGGCCGACAATCTCTCTCCCCCTGATTCCAGCCCAAAACATTACTCCACCTCCTCCTTGTTGGCGCTGTAGCCGTGTTTGCATGGGGTGTCCATCAACCAGCCATCCTTCACTCCATCCATCTGGACCATCGAGCGCTGCACGGCACTCATCCGTGAACAAAACAGTTTTGAAATCAGTCTTCATGTAATGTTTGGCCCACTGGAGCCGTTTCTGCTTGTGTGAAGTGGATAGAGGAGGTCGACAGGATGGCGTATGCACAGCTGCAAACCTCTGAAGGACCCTGCATCTTGTTGTTCGGGGGACGTTGGAGGCACAAGCAGCTTCAAAAACTTGTCTGCTGCTATGACAAGGCTTTTTTGCCGCTGCTCTTTCAACCTGACGTACTTGCCTGTAGGAAAGAGTCCTCAATTTGCCCTTATCAGCACGCACACGTGTGTACTGTGAATCAGCTACATACTTCTTGATTGCCAAGACACTTCATCCTGATCATCGCACAATGTTGATTGTAGTCATGCCTTGACCTAAACACTCCACAATTTGTTGCTTCTCAGCAGCCGACACATCATTTTTCTTTCCCATTTTGGCAGAAAATGTAGGCTGCTTAATAATGTGAGACAGCCTTCTTAAGTAGTCTTGCCTTTCATTGGACACACCTGCCAAACTAATTAGCACAGGTGTCTGCAATTGTTTACAGTGATATAAAGAGCCCTGACACACATCACCATCAATGAGTTTAACTGACAAACAAACAAATTCTTCCCTTATCACTCCTAAACACTTTTTGCATAATAATTTGGAACACAGTGTACATGTGCTTTTCCACAAAACACCAGTGGTTCACGTAGTGAATCTTACAGTTCTAACTTGCCAACCGTGGTCTGTATGGAGTTGTTCAATAAAGGGCCCAAAATTAAGATAACATAGATGGGAGAGGTCTCTATGAATAGGAATTCCTAAGTATTTGATACCCTGTGAGGGCCAGGCAAAGGGAAAGTTGGACTGGATGGAATCCTATATGGATTTGGGGAGGGAGACATCGAGGGCCTCAGACTTCGCTGCATTGATTTTAAAATTTGACCATGTAACAAAGTGATCTATTTCAGCCATAACAGCATGGATGGATATATGTGATTGAGTGATATATACTAGGACATCATCAGCAAATAGAGAGCACTTGTACTCGGTGCCTCCCACCTCAATCCACCTAATATTGGGGTTATGGCGAATTGATGAGAGCAGGTGCTCCGTCACTAGGATGTATAAGAGAGGGGATAGAGAACATCCCTGCCTTGTCCCATTGGTGATTGTGAAAGGTGATGAAAATGTTCTGACGCGCCCCCTGGGCCTTGGGACACCCGGAGCCGGACCCTTTTTGGTGGATGCTGGTGGTTGTAGTCTCCGTGGCGGCAACCCGGTTCCGTGGCTCAGGGCGGTAAAACCAGTGGCGGAACTATTTATGTGGTTTTGATGTTTAAATGTCCGACTACGCCACCCGTGGATTGCGGTCAGAGTGAACCGCCGCTCCAGGGCAGACCGCTGAGGCTGGTGTTGTGGGTGCAGCAGAGCGTAGCATAACTCCCCATGGGAGGAGTATAGCCTCAGGGCAGTGTATGCGGAGGATGGGGGTGATGGTGAAGGGCAGCAGCAGTAATGACACGGAGTCAGTGATGTAGTCCAGGGCCTTTACTCACAGTTCTTATTATCCAGACCACGTCTGCAGGTAACGGCTGCCCACGTCGTACTGTGCTCACCAGGTGAGGGGCTCAGACAACTCCCAGATAACTTTGGAGTGCTTCACAGGACCCCCTTTGTGTGTCCTTTGTCTGGCCTTTCTTACCAACCCTTCTGTCCGGCTGCCTCGGGCTTCCTCTTGGTAAACTTGGCGCCAGTTTCCCTGACCCTATGTGGTGCCTTCCTAGTGGGTGTAGCGAGGGGCTGCGCCACATAAAATGTCACAGCCTCCTGTTTCTAGCTGAGGGTCGTTTCCTGCCTCCACTAGTTTCGGGGACCGGTCTCCCCCTTTGGCCTGACCCCTCCACGCAGGTGGATTCGGGCGTGCTGTGGCGACTCGCCCGTCCGCACCCCTGAGATCCCTTCGTTCCTCGTTCCTGGAGCCTTCTCCGCTCCTCTTCCTTCCTTCTCCCTCTTCCAGGCCTGGGCCTCTGTTACTAGGCCCGCCTCCGGAGCAGAGCTCATGCAGAGCCCCTGCTCCCTGCCACTTCTGCTCAGACTTCTCTGCACTGAACTAAGATGGTGCCCACCTTTTATACTCCCTTCTCAATGCACCCAGGAACTGCTTCCTCCCTGCTCCTGCACTACAGGGTTCCCCTTCCTCAGTGTTCCCTCCCCCCACTCCAGCAAGGGACAGGGACTGTCGTGCCCATCTCAGGGGCATATTGGTCGCCCTGCCCCATGGCAATGTGGTGTAATGCATGCAGGTGTCGGGTCCTGATCCACACTACATCCTTACCTGAGAGTGAGATATCACACCTCTGGGTGAGGTGCAATACCTCTGTAGCAACCGAGCCCTCAGGGTGCTACAGTTCCATTTATCTTCAGCCTAGGTGACGTATTGCGATACAGGGCCGTGATTTTGGCTATAAAAGGGTCCCCTAGACCCCTACCCCAAGCTTTTTAAGAGAATCATATATGGCGTGCCAGGAGACTCTATGGAATGCTTTCTCAGCATCCAACGAGAGTATCTAATTACAAATTTTTAACTGCATCTAGCCCAGGAAATACTTTGTGCCTAGTAGCAGTGTCTGCTAGTCAGCGGATTATCCCGGCTGTTAAGCAAGCTACACCACCTGTAGTTTGGACACTTCATTTTTTCAAAGGAAATGCTTCGGGACCACGGGATACTCAGTGAAGAGCATCAGGAGGCACCCCAAGGCATAGGGGCTCGGACTGGCAGTAGGATGCCTTGCGGTGGACAGCCGAGCTCGATCCTTATAAAAGCTTTTTAACTGCAGCAGCTTTAGTGGACGCTACTGGAGCTGGAATTACGCGGCTGCTGGCATGAGACTTGCCCTCCAATAGATCCTTGTAAATGGATTTAAAGTGTATTTATTCAAATTAGAGAGACAATTTAAATTAAAAAGCTTAGAGCTGCCTCCACCACAGGGGGGCTCGCTCGACCCACCAGCGGACAGGCACCAGTATTGGGAGAGGGGGGCTGGCCGTCAGGGTTCACCGCGGCTCTGGCACAAACCCGGCGACACGGAGGTGGCACGGGCAGGAGCGGACTTCTCACTTTTTGGATTTTAGAAGGGCATGACATGCCTATATCTGTGTCTCCCCCTCCTTTTACTCCTCCACCTCTTTTCTTTTCGCATGACTATATGTACTTGTCACTTTTCCATGTGTTAGTTGTGTCTTCTGAGCAGTTTGTCAGCTTTTGGACACCTTTGAAGGTGTTTTCTATGTGTTTCTATGTGTTTTTGTTTGCCTGCCATTGGTTTTAACGGTGTTCGAAGGTGTTCGACGAACAGTTCGACGAACAGTTCGGCGAACACACGGGTGTTCGACGAACCGAACCGAACTCGAACACTACGGGGGTGGCTCAACACTATCCCAGAGCTTTTGAATTGGCTTTATAACCTTTTCCAGACTGATAGATCTCTATTACTTTGTTTCTCATTTGTTCCTGAACTTCTGTGGATTATTTGAGGATCTTTTAGTCTACTTCACTTTGTCAGGCAGGTACTATTTAAGTGATTTCACCACTCCAGCTAAAAATAATAATAATGATAATATTGGCATACAGAAGAGAAAAGGGCATAGGGCAAACAAAGACCATGCACTCCCAAATGTAATGCAAAATATCAAAAAGTTTTTATTAATAATATATCAACAACACACAAACAACCAAGTTTTTTTTAAAAACACTTAAAACACAATCTGTGTAGAAAATATTCAGATACAAGAGGTATGGGAAAATAACCCAGCAATGCAGAAAACCTCTTCTCTTTTATGGAATTCATTTATACTCACACTTTGGGTGTGTTTCTGTATATATTTTTTATTTCTTGTATTGTTTTTTTGTATGTGTTTTATGTTTCATCACATTTCTTCCTTTGTCATTTATTTCATTTTTACATGATTTTTCATTGTTTATTTTTGATTTTCTTATTTTTATTCCTTATTTTTTGCAGGGATGTTTTTTTTTTTCTACTTTATATATGCCGTGTATACACATTCTTTGCTTACCTGGTGGACGCGCCATTCCCCTATCTTTTTCTTTTCTTTTTATTCTCCATTATACTGGACCGCGGTGCTACTTATCATGCCGCTTGGCTTGTGCTTCGCTGCGGCTAGCGGCTACCTTTTGCGTTCCACCGCGATACACGGCGGAACGCATGGCACTTTCGGCTGCTATTTCTATGGCGGTTTATTCACACCGCTGCTGCCTTTATGGCGGTTTATCTATACTGCGCGGTTTGTGCCCTGGTACGTATACCTGTACTAGGACTGCAAATGCCTGCCTTCTCCCTCTCATTCATTACACCTGACAATGGTCACATGCTCCTTTGATCCTTGGGATTTAAACATGAGCAACACACTACCTCAATACCCCTGACGAAGTTGCTGGTGAGCAACGATACGCGTTGGGTCCACTCACTTTGTAGGTAACTATATGCATTGATCCTATATATAATGCTTTCATCTGCCAAGGTCACGTTTTTTACCGCAAATATTGATTGTTTATTAATATATTGATCCAGTTGTCAGTGACCTAACGTATTGTTTTCTATCTGGACTCAATAAATACTTGACCTTTTTGACAGTACTTACAAAGTTTAGAGGTTTTCTGCATTGCTGGGTTATTTTCTCATGCCTCTTGTATCTGAATATTTTCTACACAGGTTGTGTTTTAAGTGTTTTTAAGAAACCTTGGTTGTTTGTGTGTTGTTGATGTATTATTAATAAAAACTTTTTGATATTTTGCATTACATTTGGGAGTGCATGGTCTTTGTTGAATTGATTCCCAGCGTAGGTTTACTGTAGCACCCCTTTGTTAAAAACCAAAATTTTTTATAGCTAATCATTGAGCGGTGCCCGCTAAATGTGTTGTGAATAATGATAATATTCACATTACTCTAAGAAATTGATAAAAGACTGCACCAGGAGAGGAGCCAAGGAGAAGTGTGGACAGGACCAGAACATTCACATTTGTTACATCCTGCAGTATGTGACTTCTGGAGTTAGAGTAAGGGTATGTTCACACTAGGCATTTTTTCAGTGTTTTTTTAATGTGTTTTTTAAACAAATTTTCAGCTGCATTTTACAGTACCAGCAAAGTCTATGAGATTTCAGAAATCGCATGCACACACATTGTTTTTTGTGTCATCAGTATTTTGTGATTTGCAGTTTTTTTGCACAATAGAGCATGTCGCTTCTTTCAGTGTTTTTTTCAGCGGCTTTGCAGCATTTTTCAGCCATTGAATGTAATGAGCAGTGACAAAAACGCTGAAAAAACACTGAAAAAATGCAGGTATAAATTTTTGCTGCATTTTATGTGCCAAATCCCGATGAAGTTGAATAGGTATTTTTTTGTCATTGAACTTTATCAGCATGCAAAAAGAGACAAATGAACAGTGAAAAAAAGGCAGCAAAAACAAGCAAAACCTGATTTTTGGAGGCCGAAAGTTTAATGCCAAGAGATCAGGTGGCAGGTAAAGCAGGAGCTCAATATAACACATGCTGTTCTTCTATGGGACTTCCTAGTGGCTAGATTAGAAACCATATGGTCTGCTATACATTATAGCCCAACAGAAAGTCCAAACCCTGCCTGTGAGTGTACTGAGAGAGTGCTTAGTCATAGTGGTCAGTAGGACTAATGGTGGCTACATGCCAGAAACGCGTCAGATGTTTTCTGTCGAGTAAATACACTAAGAATTCTGTTTTTTAAAATCTGTTTTTTAAAAGATGGAATAAGATAGATTTTTATACAAGGATTCGGGTCATGCAGTTTTCTCTATCTTTTTCATTAATTCTGTTGATGGTCTGCAACTTTAATTGACACTCCCATATCCTGAGACTAGTTTCTATTAATATAAGCAGGCAACAGGATTACAAAGATTGTAAGCCCTGATCTTTTCATGCTCTTGTGTATGTGAGTGTACTTACACTGGTGAGCCATGCATTACATTCTGAAGTTGCCATCCCCACCATTTCTTTCTGTACCTGGAAGTCACATGCTCTACCTATGTTACACAGAGATCATCAAGTACTGCAGCACTCAGCAGCTCCAGCACCAGAAGCAATCATCTTGCCATTCAACTAGCCACAGGACCTCTTCAGTTTGTCATAGGCTGTGATGGTCATTTGACTTGAACTGCACCTCATCAGCAAAACATCCAGTAATGTGTGATTCAAGTCACCTGACCACTGCAGCCTATCACAATTCTACACAATCTTTTGGCTGGTTTAACAGTGATGTCATTACTTTCAGTACTAGTGTGAACCATATGCTGGATCCATGAGGTGACAGCGGGTGAGAATGGTTTATTTTGTTATTTTTACAATAACAAATCTCCTAGATAATGAGCACCTTTTGCCTGGACTACCCCTTTTAAGCTCCTGGTCTACAATATAAACACTGTAAAATCACCCCACATTAACTGATCTGTTTATGATACTTTCTTCTTATGTTGTAAAGGGAGTATTGTCATCCATTGAATGGGTATTACTTCAAACTTTGCAGTTCTTATTGCTTCTTTTAAAGTCGCCCTGCAAATGTATTTACAATATTGTACAGTAAGTACGCCTTATCTGGCATTGTTATTAACGTGAACTCCATTAACATTAGATTGAACAAAAAAAGTTGTTTCAAGTTTTGAATGCGTATTTAAAAAAAAAGTAAAATCCTAACAGCAAAAGAGGTTTAATAAATCCATGAACTACAAAGTTTTCCTGGCTCTCTAAACATATAATACTTGTTCCTGTTATAATCTCGCACAATCAACTACAAGTTTTCCTTATTGAAGAAACACAACAATCAGTTGAGTCTTGACTTTTGGTAATGCACTTACAGTTTTGTTGTTTGTACTAGCCTAAAATATACAGTGAAACATTTTAAAGACGAACCACTTTGGCATGGATAAGTTTGAATGCTATCTTTTAGTACCATAAAAAAATTCAATAGCTGCTAGAATTAGCTAAATGCTTTTTTATATTTCTAATGTAACAAGATAATGCCAGAAAGCAAGAAGATGTATCCTGTGCGCTGAGACAATTATCTTGTTTCAGCATCCTACATAAAAATAGAATTGTCAGACTTAACAGTTTAGGCAGTGTTTGCTAGGAAATCAAATTCTTGAGAAAACAGTTCAATTCTGAAAAAGGGAAAATAACTGTTCAGATATTTCAGAGAAGGTGTTTACATTATCCCAATAAAAAAGAAGCACACAAAAACAAAAAATGTATATAATTAAAATGGAAACTGTCTCTTAGATCAATCCTCCTCCCTTCTTAAACTGCATATATATGGGTGTGTCACCCAGGGGGAATATAGGGGACTCGGTACCCGGGCCTTTTACCTTGTTTAGGAGGTCACGGCAGTCGGCTCCCGGGCCCGTACTCTGGGTCTCTCTTTACAAAGGGGTTTTAGTATACAGTTTGTCTCGTGACGCCACCTGTGGTTTCTGGTAATGGTTACCGGCGCTGCTGCAGACCTCCAGGGGTGATGGGATGGCAGCTGGGATGTTCCTGCTCCCCACAGGCGGAGCGAGCCCCTGGGGCAATGTAGGTGCAGATGGTGGTGATGCTGGGTCTTGTAGTGCAGGAGAGATGGCAGAACTGGAGTTACTGACAGAGACAGGGGATTCACTTCAGTACCTTTACTAGTGCGGATGTCAGGTACCATCCAGGGTACTCAGTAGGAAGGGTGAACTTCAGGACTTCTCCCCAGTGAGCGGGTATAAGGCCTCCTGGTCCGTATCTCCCTCTCTCTAAGCTCCTGGCCAGCCTGCAACTGGGCCTAGTTTCAGTGTCATGCTGTTCCTTCACCTGTCGCTTGGTAGTAGGACCTTTTTCTGGCAACCACTATCCCTGGACGCCGGGGCCTTCATGGTTCCTAGTCTTGTCAAGGGTTTAGCTTCAGGTCGACCAGGGACTTGTAGTCCTCCTGGTATGCCGGTGATCCCTATTGGGTATAAAGGACCCTGTAGGCGCGGACCCGGTGTCCGGTTCGTGTCCTGGGGTGAGCCTATGATGCTCCTCTGCCCCCTCAACTCCTCTCTCCTCTCCTCCTTGCCTCCGGCCACACTCGGGGCCCTCAATACAGCAGCAGCAGATGTGCTGAGTCTTCACTGCTCTCAGTGGCAGCACACTCTCTGAACAACTAACTCAGACTGAGACTGAACTGCCTGGCTCCACCCTCCATATATATATATCCATAACGGGCTCCCTCTGGTGGTATGAGATGGAAGGGTGGAGGTGTTTGTTTGTAACGAGGGCCTCTTGTGGAGAAGTCCATCCATGCACCCTTTTGGGTCCTGTGGTACCTGTGAACAGCAGGGTGCCACATTGGCATGAAGGTATTTGAAATGTAAATCGATTAACATCTTTATATCTTCTATCTGTTGCTGCATTCTTGAGTAGTTAGTATTTTAAATTCATATTTGAATGAAGCATTAAGATCATTGGACCTGCATTTAAGGAGACACGGTCTTCTGAGGCTGTTACTCTGCCTAGCTCCAGTCTCTTTAACTTGATTGATGACTCACTGTCTGTATGAGGTCAGCTGTCTGGCAAGGAAATCAGACAGTGCACAATCAATTAAGACTAAGACACTAATTGTTTGGGAATGCAGCTACAGATGGAAGATATGAAGATGTAGAAGGTGTTGATTCATTTACATTTTATAGACCTGTTTTCCCATATATGGGATTTGGGGGGTTGATAGATTACTGACAGATTCCATTTAACATATCTATTTTTAAGTGGATTCCATGGGATTGAGTAGGGTAGCCTACTATCTTTGTTCAGCAGTATACTGAAGGATATCAGGCAGACTGAGGCCTAAAGGATACTCTTTTAACTTTAATTTGGTCCAGAAATGGAAGCATTTGGACAGATTTAGCTCTAGAGTTTCTCATATTACATGTTAAACATAAGACAAAAACATAATGTGAATATATACTGTGACTGTCTTCTGTTACGGATTTAAACCTTATGTTACTTGACCATTACTAACCTGAATCTGTCTTGATTATGCCCTGTAACCTAAAACAATACTCACAACGCCAGGTGAGGACATATCATTGGTGAAATTTATGCAGCCACAAGAGATACAGGGGCCATTCCGCCTCGAAAACAGTTATGATTATGATGAGCTATTTGACTCCAAAGGGCTCATGAACTGTTCTTGCCCTCATCTGTCTGCTCCTGCACTACACTGTAATCATTTGGGGATTATCCAGGACAAAGACCTGTGTATCTGACTGGTAAAGTTCACACCTCCTTGTGGGGGTACAGGGTAAAAAATAGAAGGATATTTTAGACTCAGCATTCTGTGTGCTATAATGCTTATTCCAAAAACCCACTGTATTCCTCTCCAGAAGGATTACTATTTGCATTCCTGCTGTTACGTTACAAAAAAATAAATCTGTGAATTTATGAAGATTATTAAGTAATCTTGTCTTTATGTTTTTGAAACACAAATGTTCTAACACATTTTTTCATTTGTTTACTTCCTTCCCTAAACTATTTCACACAGGTTTCTAGGTTTGTGGGCTACTGGAATATTCTGTATATTTTGCTCTTCACTAAAACTTTAATAGCAGCATAGTTTTGCTTTTAGAGCTCATTCATTAATCAATTACTTCAAGTCATTACCGCAAAACTGTTGTCCTGCTGTGTGATATATAGTAACCTATTTGTAACATGAGCAATATCTCAGACAACCCCTATTTGGTCTTGATAAAATCTTTCTACCATACTTTTCACACTTAGCCCTCTTTCATATGGCTGCATTTTGGTCACATTTTGTATGTGTTTGTAAGCAAAAATTAAGGATTGATTCAAAACAGTGAAAATGTCTTATCTTTTCACTCTTTTTCTGTGCTTGTCCCACTGCTAGTTTTGGCTTACAACTACAGTGGTTTGCGAAAGTATTCACCCCCTTGGCTTTTTACCTATTTTGTTACATTACAAACTGTTTAAATATTTTTGTAATCCGATTTGTGTGTGATGCATCAGCACTAAATACGGTAGTCTAAGTTGGTGAAGTGAATTGAGAAGTATGTAAGCATAAATTTAATTTATGGGATCAAATAACTAAAAATTGCCATGTGCATATGTATTCTCACCCCTTTTGCTATGAAGCCCCTAAAACGTTATCTTGCAAGCAATTACTTTATAAGCCACAGGCTTAGTGAAAGGAAGTCCACCTGTGGGCTATATAAGTGCCACATGGCCTGTCAGTATATACACACCTTTTCTGAAAGGGGCAGAGGCTGCAACTCCATTAAGCAAGAGGCACCACTAACCAAGCAACACCATGATGATCAAGGAGATCTCCAAACAAGTCAGGGGCAAAGTTGTTGAGAAGTACAAGTCAGGGTTGGGTTATACAAAAATATCCCAATGTCTGATGATCCCCAGGAGCACCATCAAATCCATTATGATCAAATGGAAAGAACATGATACCACAACAAACCTGCCAAAAGAGTGATGCCCACAAAAACTCTCATCCCGTGCAAGGAGGGCATTAATCAGAGAGGAAGCACAGAGACCAAAGGTAACGCTGAAGGAGCTGCAGAGATCCCAAACAGACACTGGAGAATCTGTCCATATGACCACAATAAGACTTTCACTTCATAGAAGTGGCCTTTATGGAAGAGTGGGGAGAAAAAAGCCTTTACATATGCACAAAATCTGTAAGGCTCATTTTCAGCTTGCCAAAACACATGTGGGAGACTCCCCAAATGTATGGATGAAGGTGATGTGGACAGATGAGACCAAAATTGAACTTTTTGGCCACCAATGTAAACGCTATTTCTGGCGCCAAACCAACACAGCTCATTACCCAAAGAACACCATCCCCACAGTGAAACATGCTGGTGACAGCATCATGCTGTGGGATGTTTTTCAACAGCAAGGACAAGGAAAATGGTCCGAGTTGAGAGGAAGATGGAAGTTGCAAAATACATGGATATTCTTGAGCAAAACCTGTTTCAGGTTGTCAGTGATTTGAGACTGGGACAGATGTTCACATTCCAGCAAGACAATGACCCAAAGCATACTGCTAAAGCAACACTCGAGTGATTTAAGGAGAAACATGTAAATATTTTGGAGTGGCCTAGTCAAAGCCAAGAATTTACTCCAATTGAGAATTTGTGGTCAGACTTGAAGATTGCTTTTCACCAGAGGAAACCATCTAACTTGAAGAAGCTGAAACAGTTTTACCTTGAGGAATAGGCAAACATCCCAGTGGCAATATGTCAAAAGCTCACAGAGACTTTTCCAAAGCGACTTGCAGCTGTAATTGCCATAAAAGTAGGCTCAACAAAGTACTGATTTTAAGGCGGTGAATAGTCATGCACATTGAAGTTTTCAGTTATTTTGTCCTATTTGTTGTTTGCTTCACATCAAAAAGAAAAGCAAATGTTCACAGCTGTAGGCGTGTTCTTTACATGAACTGATGCAAACCCTGAAAAAAAAACAGTGAATTTCTAGGTTGCGAGGTAGCAAAGCATGAAAAATGCCAAGGTGGTGAATACTTTTGCAATTCAATGTAACTTTATAAAATACTAATCTAAATAATTCTGTGTGAAAATAGACTAAGGCTATGTGCCCACGTTGCGGACCTGAAGCATATTTTTTACGCTTCTCCCTGGCGGGAAAATCGCATGCGGATATTACATGCGGTTTTCCCGCCAGGTAGAAGCGTTTGTGAGGCGTCTTTGCATGCATTTCCGCATGCGGGTTATCAAGCACTTCTCCAAGCATCACTTGGAAAAGTGCATGACAACTTGTTCAGAATGGTAAAAAATAAAAAAATAAAGTTTATACTCACCTTCTGATGCATTCTCTGCCCCGTCCGGAGGCTTGAGCGGCTCACGCTGTTGTGTGCAGGACCTGCGGTGACGTCATTGAGTCATGTGGTGGGTCACATGACTCAATGACGTGGCAGGTCCTTCAGACAACAGCGCGACGGAGGGAAAACATCAGAAGATAAGTATAAACTTTATTTTATTCTTTTTTTTACAGGTTCTTTGGTACCCAGGTCTGGATGAGAGTCTCCTCTCATCCAGACTTGGGTACCATCCGCACATTGATTCCGCTGCGCTTCCGCAAAATTAATGAACATGCTGCGGATTTTTGACCGCAGCATATACGCTGCGGAAAAATCCGCAGCATGGGCATTGACATTGCGGAATGCCATTGGGGACCATGGGGTGCGGATATACATGCGTTTTTCAAGCGTTTACGCTGCGGAAATTCCGCAGCATATACGCTTGAAAAACGCTATGTGGGCACACAGCCTAAGACTGCATTTCTATGTTATTACAGAATGCCTTTAAACTGCGTAACATGCACTTATCAGATCTTATACGATGTTTGACTGTCTGAGCTATTTAAGTTTCCACTGTGTTAATAATAGATTGATTCCTCCTTCATTGCACCTCAGAAGCTTTTCTGCTTTTAATAACATCTTATCTAATACTCTGGTCTTTTAGATTACTGGATGTTATTCTAGTCAGCACAGAACTATGTGGTAAGGATCTTTGCAATAAATCATTCGTTTAACAATCACAAATCACAAATTATGTAACAGTAAAGTACTTTAAAATTGCATTATGTAGGCTAATAATTGTGAATATGTATGAGTGTGTGTATGTATGAGTGTATATATACAGTATGTGTGTTTATGTATGAGTGTGTATGTAAGTATGTGCGTGTATACAGTGGGAAAAATAAGTATTTGATACACTGCCAGTTTTGCATGTTTACATTTAACTTATTGTGAAGCAAACAACAAATAGGACAAAATAACTGAAAACTTCAGTGTGCATGCCTATTCTTCCCCTCGACTCTGACCATTATCATTGTCCCTGCTGCCGAAAAACATCCCCACAGTATGATGCTGCCACTACCATGTTTCACTGTGGAGATGGTGTTCTTGGGGTGATGAGCTGTGGAAGTTTGGCGCCAGACATAGCGTTTACATTGGTGGCCAAAAAGTTCAATTTTGGTCTCATCTGACCATAGCATCTTTTACATACATTTTGGGAGTCTCCCACATGTGTTTTGGCAAGCTGAAAATGAGCCTTACAATTTTTATGTGTAAGTAAAGGCTTATTTCTCCCCACTCTTCCCTAAAGGCCACCTCTATGGAGTATACGGCTTATTGTGGTTGTATAGACATATACTCCAGTCTCGGTTTTGGAACTCTGCAGCTCCTTCAGGGTTACCTTTGGTCTATGTGTTACCTCTCCGATTAATGGCCTCCTTGCCCAGGATGAGAGTTTTGGTGGATGGCCCTCTCTTGGCAGGTTTGTTGTGGTATCATGTTCTTTCCATTTGATCATAATGGATTTGATGGTGCTCCGCGAGATGATCAGACATTGAGATATTTTTGCATAATCCAACCCTGACTTGTACTTCTCAACAACTTTGTCCCCGACTTGTTTGGAGATTTCCTTGATCTTCATGGTGTTGTTCGGTTAGTGGTGCCTCTTGCTTAATGGTGTTGCATCCTCAGTGGCCTTTCAGAAAAGGTGTGTATATACTGACAGACCATGTGACACTTAGATTGCAGACAGGTGGACTTCCTTTCAGTAAGCATGTGACTTATGAAGTATTTGCTTGCACCAGAAATTTTTAGGGGCTTCATAGCAAAAGGGGTAAATACATATGCACATGTCAATTTTTAGTTATTTGATCTCATAAATTTAATTTATGCCCTTATTTTTCTCATTTCACTTCACCAACTTAGACTATTTAGTGCTGATGCATCACACACACATCGGGCTCCAATAATATTTAAACACAGGTTGTAATGTAACAAAATAAGTAAAAAGCCAAGGGGGTGAGTACTTTCACAAGCCACTGTATGTATGGGTATGTGTATATATGAATGTGTATATACAGTGGTGTGAAAAAATGTTTGCCCACTGCATTTTGCGTTTACTTGTGTTATCTTTATCTAATATTTAAATTTGTATTATGGCCTGAAACATTTAAGTGTGACAAATAGACAAAAGAATAAGAAATCACATTGCATTCTTAAAGGGAATCTTACAGCACAAAATTGCTGTACAAACCAATCACAGCACCTTATCGGGGACATTTCTAAAAATAAAAATCATACTTTTAGCGTCCAAATCTATCGCTGTTTTTGCTACTTGCTTTCCATATATCTATGACCCCTCTTCTTTAAAGGGGTATTCTTCAGTTTGAAAGTTCATCCCTATCCATAGGATAGAGAATAACTTTTGGTTTGCTCGGGGGCTTAACCACTGGGACCCATACCAATCCCAAGAACCGCAGTTCTGCACACTATTGCTCCATTCATTGTAATGTGACTGCTGAAGATAGCCGTGTGCTGCATTTAGCTGGTCTTCGGCACTCCTATACTAACGAATGGAGCAACAGAGAGCATGATTGACCACTGATACATTCACACGTGGCTCTTCAGAGCCAGGTTTTTGGGATTGGTTGGTGTCCCAGTGATCAGCAAGTTATCCTCTATACCTTAGATAGGGGATAATTTCCAAACTTGAGGAGGGAGGAGATAGATGTTGAACTAGTAGGTGAAAAAGTGCAATAAACTGCTCGGTCATGACAAGGGTGCAATAAGCATCTCAATGGCATTTTTGAATAAAAAAACTATTTTTTGGCAAAGACAGCAAAACATTTGGTATGATTTTTGTTTGGGTCGTGTCCCCCTCAAGCTGTGCTTGGTTTGAGCAGTCACTTCACGGTCTCTTTAATTTCTTTGGCTGAAGAGTATCTAAACAGCGTGTCCCATAACCAACTCTTATCACCTAATCGCAGGATAGGTAATAAACTTTTGACCACTGATGGTCCAGCTACCCAGACATGCACTGAAATAAGTGGTGGGGTGAAGAAGATGGGTTACCTTGCTGAGTTGTCAGAGCTCTCATTTTTACTTGAGGAAGAGGTAAATGGGAGGCTAAGGCTAATATAGAACCCTTGTTCCTAGTCTACTTGAGCCTGTATGTCCACGGCTTTTTTCTCTGCTGTAGAACCTAAAGACTGCCAAAGGTTCTTCAGTCACCAATGTGGAAAACTTCACTCATGAGATGCCCACATGTAAGACTCAACACTATCATGACACTATCATGACTATCATGATGCCTGAACTTGTTTGAGAGGAGTGCAACCTCGTTATGTTTCGGATGATTAATTAATTTACTATTTTAAAATAATGAACAAATTAAATATTCAAATAAAGAAATAATGTATAATCATAGTATAAGCCCACTTTACAATTGGTTTGCATGTTTTGATGGTGGAAGGGAAAGGGGGGGTAACATTTGCCTTATCTGCCTAGGGCACCAAAATACCTTTTCCCAGCCCTGGATTTTACCTCTGAAAATGACACCGTCAGTTTGAGTCAGTGTACTGCGCAGTCCATATTTTCTGCCACCATCTATGAAACCTCTATCTGTTTTGCCTCTTAGTTACCTAACCTGTAGCACTCTGGGGAAAAAGGAAGACATTTAACAGCAACTTCTTCCAGTTGATTTATTGGATAAGATGTACAGTTGGCCTTTATATTCACATGACATTGGGCTAGAGGGGGAGGACATGATTCAGATGCCTGGCTATATTGCTGATATCAGCCAGTGTGGTACTAACAGAGGTAGTGGCACTCTGTTTCAGGACAAATCTAAATGTGGGAGTAAGGAAAGGTGACAAGGAGCTGAAAGTGGCCACAATAAGGCAACTACCAGCCAGGTAAAGGATGATTGATGACAAATGTTATAGTAATTATTATGTGGTAATAAAGAACCTGGAAATTCTATTGGGGCACCAAGGAGATGATGTTATCAGAGGAGGAAAGTATTCGCCTTGGCAATACACTGTGGAGCAGCTGGGCCAAGAAAAAGTCTGCTTCTTTTTCAGTCAGCTCAAAAGCAGGTGATTCCATATATAGTGTTGGTGGAAGAGACTCAAAAATGACTGAAAGCTCTGGTTATTGTCATGATAGTGTTGAGTCTTACATGTGGGCATCTCATGAGTGAAGTTTTCCACATTGGTGACTGAAGAACCTTTGGCAGTCTTTAGGTTCTACAGCAGAGAAAAAAGCCGTGGACATACAGGCTCAAGTAGACTAGGAACAAGGGTTCTATATTAGCACATCAAATGAAATCACGGGATCTTTTGGGAGAAACAAGCTGGCCATCAATCAGAGTAAAGCCCCTGTCTCACATGGCGATATCGCTAGCGAGATCGCTGCTGAGTCACGGTTTTGGTGACGCAACAGCGACCTCACCAGCGATGTCGCTATGTGTGACACTTTGCAGCGATCAGGCCCCTGCTGTGAGGTCGCTGATCGCTGCAAAGTGTCCTGGACCATTTTTTGGTCGTTGGCCTCCCGCTGGCCAGCACACATCGCTGTGTGTGACCAGCGGGACCAACTATCAGGCTGGTATCCATGGTAAACATCGGGTTACTAGGGGCATGCGCGCACTTAGTAACCCGCTGTTTACCATGGATACCACTCTGCTACGGTGCGCGGGAGGTTACCGCTCACGGTAGCAGAGTCGTATCCATGATAAACATCGGGTTACTAAGTGCGCGTATGCCCCTAGTAACCCGATGTTTATCATGGATACGGCTCTGCTAAGGTGAACGGTAACCTCCCGCGCACCGTAGCAGAGTGGTATCCATGGTAAACATCGGGTTACTAGGGGCACACCCGCACTTAGTAACCCGATGTTTATCATGGTTACGAGCCTGCTCCTGCTTCAGCAGCAGGCTGGTAACCGGGAGCAGGACATCGTGGGAAGATTCTTTCCACGATATCGCTGCTCCCTTGATCGCTGGTGAGCCTGCCTGTTTGACAGCTCACCAGCGATGTATTAGCGGCGCAGCAACGATCCCTGACAGGTCGTATCGTTGTCAGGATCGCTGCTGCATCGCTTAGTGTGATGGGGCCATTAGTCTCATGTTGTAGTTCTGCTAAATATGAGAAAATCGATTCAATGCTAGTTAAATTTGAGTCAAATTTTATGAAATTCACAGATCTAGATGAATTTAAATAAGTTGAGATCCATTTTGCATGAATCGCCCAAAAGTGCCTGACTCATTTTTACACATTGCAGAAGATTGACATGACCTCACAGGCTTCCTCAAAGTGCCTTGCAGTTATCACATCAAATCACATATTATAACACAATTATACAGATGGGACTATCATAGCCTGTATAAAAGCCTAGACAGGGAATGTTGCAGCCATTTTAGGGTGATTTTAGAATAATGTCAGAGCACAAAGATCAGTAGTACAGATAGTAAGAAAAAGCCCTAAAACAATGGACAAATACTCCAGATATTAATGTGTTGTACAACTGCAGCACTGAAGGAGATGAGTGTATTAATATGTGAATAATGCAAATATGCAATTGATAGAAGGAGAGAGATGTAGGAGTGGTGCTAAGAGTAGCAGTGACTGACTCAATGTTATAGATCAGTAATATGGTATAGCTGGCAACTGTTCAGTTGCATTTTAAGTACAAATACACATTTTTCTTCATTCATAATGCACTAGAAAGCAGAAGCAAGACAGCACAATAGTTTCTACAGACTAAAATATCTAAAATTAGTGTCATAAGGTGACTGATTGCTAAAAGCGACTATACAGAGTTTTTGCATTATTTGTGCACTTATTTTTCAGAAGGAAGAAAATAATAAAAGAAAATGCAAAAGAAAATTATCCAAATTTCAGTCATTTAACTGTGACTGTCTACCTCTGAAAGTATATTTGTCATAAATATTTTTTTCATTTGTGCATACCTGTTTTACTACTCAAATTTTACATACAAATATGCCACACCAATATTGTGCCTTCTTGCAGGTGCTAAATTTTTATTAATGTATCTATCTAGCATTTCTTTTAACGTCACTTTTGGGAAGGGAATTGAATTTTGTTCATATAATAGGAAAAAAAAATAAAAACTTTAGACATTTCACTGTGCATGTCTGTTTTTGCATACCTGTTTTGCTAGACTATTTGACAAAAGTGCACTTCACACCTACATTGTGGCTGCTGCCACATTTTGCTTTTTATATGTATACTTGCCTTCCTAGCATTTCTAATTATGTCCTTTTGACAAAGGTTGAATAATTGTGGTCAAAAATATTATCAAAAGTTAATTTTAGAGTTTTGCAAAATGTATGGTTAAAGGTAAAGTAGTAATGTGAATAGATGGTAAGTATAAAAGATGGTAGAGTGTAAAAGGAAAAAAAACATACAATGGCTAAGAATATGGGAGACAACAGCAGAAGCAGCACTACCGAAAACTGTTACCACAGCCACCCAAGCAATAGTGCTGCCAAATGCAGGCCATAATTGGCCTCCTTTGCCTCCAGAAAGTGAATTAGTGAGGAATCAAAGGATGTCATTACAGAATATATGGCACATCACTCTTCTCAGTCACAGCAGGATGATAATAACTTAAACATCGCAGCTTATTATTTAAGTCAGTATAATCCTAACCCTCATTACAAATGACTAGAAGCAAGATGGATAGTTTTTGGACTATTTTTTAAATTAAAAAAATATGAAAAATCTGTCAGTGCACTGTGTTATTTAACCATACATCTCTATGCTGAGATCATGTTAACTCAAACAATGCCTGGTAATGTCAAAGGACTTGAAAGGGGTTGGATACAGTAATTGGTACACCATAAAGTGTTATACACGTCTTTTTCAAGGAAATTGGAGTACCTGCGATTTACAGTGAGTTTATTTAAAGCAAATCAAACTTCATGGACTTTGGTAAGGTACAAAACATGAGCTTCAAGGATGACTGGGTGAATGTTTTGAGTGGCACCAATGTACCAACTGGGAAATGTGTTGAAGCATCCATATCTGGGAGCTACATACGCTTCCACCACCACGCTGAAGTTATCTTACCCTCTAATGTCTTCTCTGCATCCACCTCAACATATACAGTAGCATGTAAAAGTTTGGGCACCCTTGGTCAAAATTACTGTTATTGTGAATAGTTAAGCAAGTTGAAGATGAAATGATCTCTAAATGCCTAAAGTTAAAGATGACACATTTACTTTGTATTTTAGCTGATATATATATATATATATATATATATATATATATATATTTTACCTTTTAAAATTTACAAAAAGGAAAATAGGCCAATGCAAACGTTTGGGCACCCTTCATGGTTAGTACCTAGTAGCACCCCCTTTTGAAAGTATCACAGCTTGCCAGCGCTTTTTGTAGCCAGCCTGTAATGTAATATGCATGGTTGGACTCGAGGGTGTTTGCCCTGACTTACTTCCTAAAATGTGTCCATATTTAACAGTATGTTGTGGTTAATATATTTTTATCAAGAGGCATTTATTTTTCATCATTGTTTATTAACTGTGATCCTTTCGTAGATTTAGGTTGAATAAAGCATCACAAGTGTAAAATATCATTATTTTATTTAAATATGTTATTTAGGACACATAAATTCACTTGTCTTTTTACATTTTACCATTTTCTTCTAAGTTATTATGCTGTTGGTCAGTACTATGATAAATTCACTTGAGTGTTTTCTGTTTTTAAGCCAGTCGTGATCTACCAGTGTTCTTGCGACTTCTCTATAGTGCTTATTATCTTCATTTTTCTGTGAGTTTATACTTTATTTCATTCCATAACTCTGCACACTTTAGCACATACTACTTCACTGGACTATGATAGTTAATAGATAACAGAAGAGAGAAAAATGAAAATGCAATTTCATGAACAGTACAAAAAACATCAACTACTTCCACCAAGGATGAGGTATTGTACATAACCACTGAATCCTCAGGCTGTAGAGAAGCACTTTATTAGTCATTTTCTATAGCTTACTATACTTCTGCTTGAGGGAAAAGATCATTCTTGTTTAACACCATAGAAAAATAGGCTTTTGACTAACTCAAATGTCATTCAGTTGAAATGTGTGAGGTCACCAGAATCAGATGTCAAAATTTATGAGTTGCCTTTAAATCCAAAATGTCATTAATATCATATGTCAATTTATGACTTTAGGTAGTCTAACCTGTGTTACTTTCTTTCCAATTTGTTAAAGATCATTAGAAGAAAAATGTATGATATTTAAAAATTTATGCTAGTAACAATCATATGCATGCAAACATAGTTCTTTATGTCATCTTTAGTATATTTAAGTCATTTTACAACTAATTCATAGTTATTTTATAATTTATTTTACTCTATTTAAAGCCCCAGCAATTGTTAAATACTTAGATGCAAGAATCATTAATCTCTAGTCTCAAGATCATGAGTGTTTGAGGTTATACGATAGGTTGTTTCTTTTGAAAAAGAAAATTGACGAAAGTTATCACTGCGTATAATGAAATATAACATTTTATAAAAATTTGTGCTTGATAATTTAATGAATCTTAAATTAGTGAACACTGGCAGTTTCACTGCATTTCGTAGAATGTTATACACCACCATTAAATTTGGGTCAGCTTATTTTGGAAAAAATAAAAATAAATAATAATATAGCAATAACCTCTGTATTTGGCCAAAGGATATGAAAAAAAAATCAAACATTTCTTTCCCATATGGCAAACAAATCTGTCTATCCTAGCAAAATAACACGTATCATGCCACTCTTGCTTTAATGAATGCAAATGAGCAGTTGAAATAAAGTATACAACATGAATTATTGCTAAATAAACTTAACTGGAGTATTATCTTATAGTCCAATAATGATCATTGTTCCTTCAGGTGCAAGCTGTACCTAAAACAAATATTCGCTTATCATTTTTATATTTAGAATATTATTTTTTTACCGAAAAATCATTTTATTTCAATCAAAAACATTTTAAAAAGCCATAGTGTCTATCGTGATTAAAAAAAAAAACTCTTCCACCTGTATTGCTATATTGATTTTTATGTTTCATGCCTTAGCTACTATCATAACTGTGGGATCACTGAACTTTTCTCTCCCCATGGTATTAATTTAGGGAAACTGACAATTTTTGAAGCATATCTGTAGTATATCGGTATTTTTTTTTTCAATTGATCTCCCACTAGCTGAATAATATTATCTGGAAGACATATTTCATAAGCTTCCATACAGGTTGGAAGGTTTTCTATTAAATTGGTCGTAGTATGTTTGTACTGCATGTGTTTGTATCTGAGATAAAGTAAATAAAAAGATCATTAGAGACAGTGATCACTAAGAGTAGATACATTGTTGCACAAATGAGAAATTAAAGGCAATATAGACACATGATTTAATTATTAGGCTTCTATAACTCCATAACAAATAGCTGACAATATGGTAATTATATATTAAGTGCTGAAAATATTAAATATGAAGAGAGGAAGACATTTATATAGATACTGTGTGCACAAATTAGCTACTGCCTGATTTAATGAATTATTATAGCAGATTTTAATGAGAGCAGACATTCATTTCAATGTAGTCAGTTTTATGACAAAGCTAAGCCATCAGACTTGTGTTCACTGTTTACTCACCTTATATCAATGTTCACGATATTTAAAAGCTGCATTGTTACTTTTTATTGCTTTGTAGTTGTTATTTCATGAGTGCTACTTTGCGCATAATCATTGTTTTGTGTTTTATTATAATTAGATAATAAAATATGAATATGTCTTATGGGGAAATATTACGTCAACATATTTTACTAGCAGTCAACAATAATGAATGAGAATATAAAGAGTAACCGTCATTTACATTTTTATTTCAGAAATCAATAGAGCGCATAAAAAATAAGCAACTTTTTATATATTTTTTGAGAAATTTGCTTCTTTCTTCTCCTGGATTTATTTTTCACTCTAAACTCATTGGTAAAATCTGAATTCAATGAAGACGAATGTTTCAGTTACTCAGGTAGGAGATGACAGTTGATGTTTTTAAAATTCAATGGAGGTGAGGAGGAAGGAGGCGCTAGAGGCAGACATAGGCATTCTGCTTCCAGTTCTTGTGAAACAACAGGGACAGTTTATCCATAGAACTTTTTAAACTCCTTTTATTGGAGATTATACAACATAACAAGGGTACATCATAAAATAAAAGAACAAGCAGCATTTCTCATTGCTCATTCATGCTGTCTGGCAATGGTTAACCTTGCCCTTTACATACCATGGGTGTAATATCTTAACCAAAAGCATGAGATATCGATGTCAGGTTCCAAAAATTACATTTACGTTTATCATGAGAGAATACTCCTCATCACCTGGGGACTAATGTGAGTCACAGGGGAATCAAACCAAGGATTCCAAACCTTATTACATTTTTCAGGACAGGGTTTTTTTAGGTATATTTATATACTGCCCTCTCATAGGAAGCTGCAGTATTTACCATATTGACCTGTGTGGAATCCGCAGGGGTCTTCTTTCCATCCTTCTCATAGCCTTAGGAGCCAAAATCAAATTTTCCCCGAGAAGAGTGCGAGGGCAGTGAAGCCAGGTCTTCTCATCAAGAATTCCTAATAAACACACCTTAGGGCAGAGTGGTACAGAAGATTGAATGATCTCGATGAGGATAGCCATGACATCTTTTCAAAATTCTGCATTAGGAGAATATATATATACCACATCATGTGATCCATAGAACTTCATGAGTATCAACTGTCATTTCCTACCTCAGTATTGGCAATGTCTGTATTCGCTAAAGAATTTTGACAGTGAAAGATCAGTCCAGGTGGAGAAAGAAGCAAATTTCTCTAATAACATTTATTAAAAAGTTTCTTATTTTAACATATATTATTTAATTATGAAAAAAATGACAATTACTCTTTTCTTTTCTACTTTTCTTCATTGCTTAAATTTGTTCTCTTTCTTTCTCTCTTTATTTTACTCTTTGACTGTCTCAATATCTCTCTCTCCCTTTAAGCACTGGGATTGTAGGTTCAAATGTGACCAAGAGCAACATCTGCATTGAGTTTATATATTCTTCCCTTGCCTGCTTTAGTTTGCAGTACTGAAAGGTTTGCTTGCTTTTATGAAATTAACCTCAGTGTGTGTGTATACTGCAAGAACAGTATGTGGGCCCTTTGCAGCTCAATTGATCATAATAATGGAACATTCCACTTGCTTTGGAGGTAGTAGTGGGCCACCTTAAAGAGATTTTCTTCTACTTTAACATTGATGACCTAGCCTCAGGATAGGTAAACAACGTCCGATCAATATAGGCGTGATACGCGGCACCCTCACAGATCATCTGTTTTCAGCTGGAAGTTACAGAGCTCCTCCTTCTACTGATAGTAGCTGGGGCTGGATGCTGCCTTATTCAAATCAATAGGGGGCCGTAGTGCAGTACCCACCAGTGGTCACTATCAGTAAATGGAGCATCTACATAATTGATCAGTTCCATCCGCTGCTGGCACAGAGAACAGCTGATCTGTGGGGGTGCCAGGTGTCACACCCCCACTGATCAGACATTGGTGACCTATCCCAAGGATAGATCATCAATCTTAAAGTAGTGGAAAATCTCTTTAATGGGAACCTGTCATCAGTTTTTGAGCCCATGAACAAATGGAATTACCTTTAACTGCTACTGTACTGTATCCCACAAACATGTCTATCAGCTCCGAACTCCCCCTGTATAGCCCAAAAAATACCATTTGATATGCTTCCGCGCTGTATGTAAATAAGGGTGGTCTGATCTGAGGGGCGTCCTCACTGTGGCGTTTGTCCCTTTCTCTGCTCCTAATCACGTCCTACAGCTTTTATTGATATGATGCCTCATCCACATTGGGAACCGTGAAAGTGCACCTGTGCAGTAGCATCACAGCCATACTATGAGCAGAGCATAAAACAACAACACTACACCAGCGCCTAGTGAAGTTATCAACATTATTCAGATCAATCAATGTCAGGCGCTTGCGCAGTGCTGTTTTATGCTCTGATCACGGTATGGCAGAGCAGATTTCGCCTGTGCGGCTACTGCGCAGGCGTGATATCGCAGTTTGCAATGTGAATGATGCATCCACATCAATCAAAGCTGGAGGACGCAATTAGGAGCAAAGAGGAGGGACAGCCGCAGCGAGGAAGCCCCTCAGACAGGACCACGCTTATTTATATACGGTGTGGGAGCATATCAAATAGTATTTTTGAGGGCATGCAGGGGGAGTTGGTAGCTGAGAGACACATTTATGGGATGCAGCACAGTAGCAGTTAATGGTGGTTCCATTTGTTCATAGGCTCAAAAACTGGTGACAGGTTCCCTTTAACTCTTGGGTCCCTGCACAGGTTGTACCAATTAAATGTCCGCACCTGCTCTATATTTTTCCTTTTTTTTTTAAAACAAAAGTTCAAAATTCTTATGCCATTGAACTTTTTCTTAGTGGCGATACTCTCCCTCAAGCAAGAACATGACTTTTTCATTTTATCAAATAGCCAACAAGAATTAATAACATCTGCAGATTTGGGTACAATAGTTTGATAGATCAGCATTTACAAAACAACGGCAGTGACAGCTGCCTGCATTTTGCCTGAAAACATCTTGAATGTCTTATGTATCTTAATCAAGTCATACAATGTTCCTCTGTTTATTAATTTAGCCAGACAATAAAGCCTAGAATACGTTCAGTTTTGAACCTTATTATTTTGCTACATTAAAAAAAAGTATCAAAGGAGCAATCAAAAGACGTCCTCATGTCTCGAATCTCTTGTGATTTATTAAAGGTTACCAGTTTTAATCAAGAGGAGTCAGAACACTTGTGATTACAAATCAGCTGCTTCAAAATGGGAAGCGTACATGTTCGTAATATTACCTCAACCCAGTTGTTCATTAGGTATGACTTTAAGAAGATAATGCAGCGTGTGATTATAAATCACTAGGATGCCAAAGGAAAAAAGTAGGGAGTGGCAGCAATAATTTCTGCTTCTCCTATCAACTATTCCTAAATAACTAGACATATAGTATGCACTTCAAATATCTTCTATCTCTCGCAAAATCATTTCTTATGTTTTTTCTATTATTTATCAATGATAAAGAAGCATTAAAATATGAAACTGAAGTAAAAGTGACATTAAAAAAGGAATATCAACTTTTACAAAGCATTTACATGTTTTCCATTGTACATATCAACTTTGTACTACATAGAAGCAGATTGTTCTTATCTTCATGAAAACTTTTATTTTTTGCACAAAATATGTCAACCATCTGTACATTTAAGAATAAATCTGTCATATCTTTATATATTATTGTGTGAAAAAAAAATTCTGAGAGACATTATTCACCTATTATAAATGTGGGAGTTCCTTAGGCTTTTAGCATACATGCTTAAATTACTAAATGACATTAGTGACAGGAAATATGGCATCACAAAAGAAGATAGTTATTTACAACAAAAAAAACAGTGTTCTAGGTATTAAATCATGGCTCGACTGAAAGCCCCCATTGGGTATATGAACAACATGCTAAAATAACTTGACATAGTGAAATTATTTACACCCCACAAGACTACCATACAGATACCATCAAAACACTGATACGTTAAAGGGGTATTCCCATCTCCAGGACCCTATCACAATATATAATAGGTATAATAATAATATTAGCGAATACCTCCATTTAGAAATGTAGTATAGTTCTTCTGATTTGCTATATCATTTACCCCATTTGCAGGGCATTGCAATAGCTTAGGTATTCATGGTTACAACCACTGTTACAGTGACAGCTGGTTAGGTAACTGTTAGTGCTCGTAACCATGGATACCTAAGCTACTGCAATGGCCTGAACATGAGGAAAGCCACATAGAAAATTAGAAGAACTATACTACATTTTTAATTGGAGGTATTTGCTAATATTATTATTATTATTACACTTACTATATATTGGGATATGGTCTTGGAGATAGGAATTCCCCTTTAATGTATCATTGTTTTGATGGTATCTGCATAGTGGTCTTGTGGTGTGTAAATAACCTAAGTAACCTAATCTACTGCAATGGCCTGTACATGAGGTAAGCAAAATAGCGAATTAGAAGAACTATACTACATTTCTAATTGGAGGTATTTGCTGACATTATTATTAATACATCTACTACATATTAGGATAGGATCTTGGAGATGGGAAGACCCCTCTAAGCTTTCTTCTGCAACTTCATCACACAGTGTAAAGATTAGAAATTCCAATGTGCAAAAGTAATGTCAAAAGTCAGTTAGCCAGTAGTGATCTCTTGCAGCAGTATGATGATCCAAAATCAGAGAGAATAACATTTTTCTAGTACTGTTCTTTTGTTATGTTATATTCAACTTGAAGTGGGTTTTCTGCACATCAGATTTCGGCAGTCACTCTATGTGATGGCAAATTGCCAAATTCTAACAGTGTGCCTCATGCACACTGTCATGAGTCTGCTCTGTTTCCTGCTTGAGCAGTCATCATGTGATTTGTATACAGGCAGTCACTTGCTCACTAGTCTTTTATCACCTTATGTCACTAAAATATTGAAAGAGGTAGGTAAAGTTGCCAGTCGACACATGGTTGCAAGTATGCAAATTGCATGCTTACAGATAGGTGACAACAACCTATTAAGCAGGCAACAGAGCAGAATGTTGACAGTGTCCATGTTGCAAATTGCACATTGTTCAGATTTGGCAATCTGCAGTCACAAAATTTAGCTAAAGAGTGGAAAACATATTTTATGCTTATATCCAACTCTAGAAAAAAACAAAAAAAATCAGTTTTCTTCTGTAAAGTTCACATTTACTTCTACTGAATGTGGAATCTCTCTAATGTTTGTCTCTTAACATTAATCTTATTGAGTGTCACTGCCTGTATTCTCAAACATGGATTTGCATACTTTTTCTTGCTTTATTGGTTGACCTATTAAGTATGTGCTTGGTTGATCCCGATTCATTTCGTGGTGCCCCCAGTTTCTAGTTTCTTTACTTACTAGACTGCTTGGAGAAGTTTTGATAGAATCAATGTTTTGTCTGATGTAGATATAGCAGTGGTCAGAATGCTAAACTATGTATATCCCCGCTCATACCACTGATTGACAGATTCCTGTGTACATTGTACATTTTCAGCAAGCTGCCAATCAGTCTTGGGGGCGGGTTTTACAAAGATTAGTCTGACTTGACTGCATGTGAGATGTAGTCCTCTAGTGATAATCTCCTGCTGATAAAATACTGATTATATTGAAACTGCAACACATAAGCTAATAAGTGACACATCACTGTAATCAGGATCTCAGCGCCTACATTATTGCTCTCAAAGTAAATAGGAAAAACCTGCAGACAGATTCCCTTTAAATGAAAAATACTATTGATTGTAAAATTCTAGGTTTTTTTAGCCCCTGCTAAGCATTTGGTCTAATTTCCCTTCTGAGAAGTGAAAAGTCTCAAAACAAACATCAAAGTTTTGCAAAAACTACACAAAGCCCAAAGAAAAGCTAAGAGTGTTGATTGTATCAGAATCCATTCATAGGAACATGACCTTAACCCCATAAAATTTGGAAAATTAAAATAAAACAACGTTCTGTAGCATCACAATGTACTATTTAGAAAAATCTCAAATTATATTTAGACAATATATAACCTGATTTTGCTCAAACCTGTAAAGCCAATGGTTGCCTGCAGAGGTGTCAGAATTAGGTGTACAATGGTAGTAGGTACATACAGGACATGGTGGCTGAGGTTTCTCAATGGTCATCACCATATAGGAAGATGGCAATATTGTAAATGGCACATTGTAGGCAAAAACCCTTAAATTAAAACTGGTGTAATTTAATTAAATGAAGATGTCCAGGTACAAAGATCTTTTCTTTAATGTCAATATTTGTTTTTATACTTAAATAGTTATGTGGAGAATGTAATTTCATTTTAAAATTAACTCACAATAGTGGCATTTATTATTAGTTGTCTCTACTTTGGATGTTATATGGAAGCTTGGCTGCAATACCTAGCTATCCATCCTCACTAATTACTGAAAAAAGTTCTAATCTCCATGGTTTAACCTGTTAAATATGTTGGTCAATACTAAAAGTATCATTTAGCTGGGAGATCAATGTGGTTTTACTTTTGACATTACAGCCTAAGCCCAGTGGTGTCATCAGCAGGGGTTTCCTGCCTGATCAAACACCATCTGTTCTTAAGATAAAAGTGACTGTGCCTAGCATTAGCCTAGGAATATCTTTAGCCACTTGTAGGCAAACAAAGCACAGTCACCTGTAATTTATAACTTAAATCAATTAGATTTAATAGATAACGTAAAAAGGGAAATTAAATAGAACTCATTTTTAAATAAGGTCTGTTTTGTGAGTAACTATGTAATCTAAATTTAAGACAACATCCAGCCAAATAATTGTTTTCTAAATATATCAAAGCATACAATGAAAGCACTAATATACATTTACCGCAAGCATCCCACCAAACTGTATTCAGGATCACAGTCTTGTGTCCCCAGAAGTACTGTGAATCTGATGTGATGATACTTCCATACTTAGGCCACGTTCACACATTCAGTATTTGATCAGTATTCGGTTAGTATTTTTTCTCAGGAGTGGGAGCCAAAACCAGGTGAGGAACAATCAGAGAAAAGGTATAATAGAAACACGTCACCAATTCTACATTTATCACCCACTCCTGGTTTTGGCTCCCACTCCTGAGAAAAAATACTGACCGAATACTGACGAAATACAGATAGCTGGGCCGTGGCCTTAGCCACATAACTGGGAGATGTTTGCAACCTACAGGTGCTTCTCACAAAAAGTTAATTTATTTCAGTTCTTCAATGCAAAAAGTGAAACTCATATATTATATAGAGTCATTACAGACTGAGTGATCTATTTCAAGTGTTTATTTCTGTTAATGTTGATGATTATGGCTTACAGCCAATGAAAACACAAAAGTCATTATCTCAGTAAATTAGAATACTTCATAACAACTGCTTGCAAAATGTTTTTAAAATCCAAAATGTTGGCCTACTGAAATATATGTTCTGTAAATGCACTTAATACTTGGTCGGGGCTCCTTTTGCATCAATTACTGCATCAACGTGGCGCGGCATGGAGGCGATCAGCCTGTGGCACTGCTGAGGTGTTATGGAAGCCCAGGTTGCTTTGATTGCAGCCATCAGCTCATCTGCAATGTTGGGTCTGTTGTCTCATCTTCCTCTTGACAATACCCCATAGATTCTCTATGGGGTTAAGGTCAGGAGAGTTTGCTGGCCAATCAAGCACAGTGATACTGTTGTTTTTAAACCAGGTATTGGTACTTTTGGCAGTGTGGACAGGTGCCAAGTCCTGCTGGAGAATGAAATGTCTATCTCCAAAAAGCTTGACAGCAGAGGGAAGCATGAAGTGCTCTAAAATTTCCTGGTAGATAGCTGCGCTGACTTGGTCTTGATAAAACACACTGGACCTACACCACCAGATGACATGGCTCCCCAAACCATCACTGATTGTGGAAACTTCACACTAGACCTCAAGCAGCTTGGATTGTGTGCCTCTCCACTCTTCCTCCAGACTCTGGGATCTTGATTTCCAATGAAATGCAAAATTTACTTTCATCTGAAAACAACACCTTGGACCACTGAGCAACAGTCCAGGTCTTTTTCTCCTTTGCCCAGGTAAGAAACTTCTGGCATTGTCTATTGATCATGAGTGGTTTGACACAATGAATGAGACACTTTAGCCCATGTCCTGGATACGTCTGTGTGTGGTGGCTCTTGAAGCAATGACTCTAGAAGCAGTCCACTCCTTATGAATCTCCCCCAAATTTTTGAATGGCCTTTTCTTAACAATTTTTTCAAAGCTGCAGTTATCCCGGTTGCTTGTGCACCTTTTTCTACCACACTTTTTCCTTCCACTCAACTTTCCATTAATATGCTTGGATACAGCACTCTGTGAACAGCCAGCTTCTTTAGCAATGACCTTTTGTGGCTTACCATCCTTTTCGAGTGTGTCAATGACTGCCTTCTGGACATCTGTCAAGTCAACAGTCTTCCCCATGATTGTGGAGCTTACTGAAACAGACTAAGGGACATTTTTAAATGCTTAGGAAGCTTAGGAAGGTGTTTTTTGTTAATTATTCTAATTTATTGAGATAATGACTTTTGCGTTTTCATTGGTTGTAATCCATAATCATCAACATTAACAGAAATAAACACTTGAAATAGATCACTCTGTTTGGATTGACTCTATATAATATATGAGTTTCACTTTTTGTATTGAAGAACTGAAATAAATTACATTTTTGAGGATATTCTAATTTTGTGAGAAGCACCTGTATTTGTAGACTTTTTTATGGGCTCTCAATTGACCAATTCAATAAGCTCACCACATTAAAAAATCTGCACCAAAAATGGATGGAAAAAATGCATCAAAAACACAGCAAAACGTGCCTATTTTATGCAGCATTTTTCTTGCCAAGAGATGCAGAAATGGTGAAGAAATTTCTGCATCAAATACTTCATGTGTGCACATACCCTTATTGTTTGGTAAATGGGCTAAAAATTCAATATTTTATTTTTCTTTTAATGCGTACTATTTCCCTCAAAAAATAAATTATTAAGTATCCTAGACCTATGTAGAAAAAAAATATATAACACAGTTATGAACTGAGATGGTGTTGCTGGTAAAAAAAATATTGCTAATAATAATAATTCTATAGAGGTTTTCTTAGGTAAATATTGTGTTTTTTTTCAGCTGGATTTTATCTTTATTCTGTAGATTCGCATCTTAATCTGATGAAATGTGGATACCTTCACGGTGGCAAAAAAATGTACTGTAAGAACATTTCCAATAAAGAAAATGTGCCTATTAATTCTAAACTGTGGTATAGTAAATTACTAAATAATGAGTAGATATTAGATTAGGACTAAAATAATCCTACTGATGTGCAGGACATCAAAGACTATAAAACATCACACACATTTTCAAGGGTATGAAAGGATCACAGCTGACCTTATAGAAAGAAATTTCTCTAAAACAGAAACATTCATCTGATTTTTAAATTAAATATCGGAACATTAAAAGAAAATGTGTTTCTTTCAATACATGCATTAGTGAAAATCATATACGGCATGCTTAGACGCATGATAGATATGTTCTTTTTAATGATAAAAAGCAGAAAAAAATCACATACCATAGATTTTTGTATCACTCAGTCAATAGATTGTTACAGAGTAGACAGCATATGTCCCTTATTAATCAGTCTGTTTATAATCTGTAATCTATAATATAACCAGGGATGTGTCCTTATGTCTGAAGCCTCTATAGACTGTGCAAGCGCACTGCAGCCGGAATCAGAAGGACACACCCAAACCGGGAGGACGAGGATGGAGGAGGAGTGTGGCGCCGGAGATGGCAGTATGCATAGGCGCTGACCGCATACTGCGATTTCCGATGCCATGAGGACATACCACGGTCTCCGGCGAGGCTGGAGGAGGAGTGTGGCGCTGGAGTCAGCTCCTGTGCATAGCAAAATCTCCAGCGCCATTTTTTTTAAAACAAATTTGCACAGTGTTTTCAACAAAATGGCGCCGGTGTGCTGCAGGGGAGTGGGGGAAAAGTGTGTAGGAGTGTTTGTGAATGGATGGATGGAAGAGCAGGATGGGCGAGCAGGATGGATGAGGGTTATGGATGGATGGATTAGGGTTAATTAGGGTTATGGATGGATGGATAAGCAGTGCAGGCAGGATGGCGGGAGCATATACTAGGATGGGGGAGAGAGTATTCCAGGATGAGTGGGGAGCATATACCAGGATGGGGAGAGCATATACCAGGATGAGGGGGGAGCATATACCAGGATGAGGGGGGAGCATATACCAGGATGAGGGGGGAGCATATACCAGGATGAGGGGGGAGCATATACCAGGATGAGGGGGGAGCATATACCAGGATGGAGGACCAGGATGGGAGGAGCATATACCAGGATGAGGGGGGAGCATATACCAGGATGAGGAAGGAACATATATCAGGATGAGGGGGGAGCATATACCAGGATGAGGAAGGAACATATATCAGGATGAGGAAGGAACATATATCAGTATGAGGGGGGTGCATATACCAGGATGGGGGGAGCATATACTAGGATGGAGGGAGCATATACCAGGATGGGGGGGCATATATAAGATAGGGGGAGCATATGCTAGGAGGTTGGTAGCAAATACATTGATGGGGTGGATCATGTACCAAGATGAGTAGGAGCATATACCAAGATGAGGGGGGAGCATAAACCAGGATGGGTGGAGCATATACCAGGATTGGGGGAGCATATACCAGGATGGGGGACCAGGCTGGGGGAGCATATAATAGGATGGGGGAGAATGCTGGAGGGAAGAATAAAGTTAATTTTCTCCCCGCTGCATTCAGCTGCATGCAGACGTCGGGCAGCATAATAACGCAATTAACTTGCAGATTAACCACATATCTGCAGGTTAACTGTGTTATTTCTGGTGACAGGTTCCCTTTCTAATAATTTGAATTCGCAAAACAGTGTCTTCAGTAAAATGGAGCCGGATAGCGTGGTATGCGCACGTGCTTGAAGTAGTGTCCTACAAAGTCAACATAGCAGTGCACATGCACCGCCAATAACCATTATCCCTATGGCTGGCGCGTGTGCATACAGTGATCTCCGGCACCATTTTATTGAAGACACTGTATATGCAAATTCGCACACAATGTCTTAAAAAAATGGTGCCGGAAATATACCAATAAAAAATGCTCGCCACCCAGGTGTAGAACAGGTTCAATAGCTAGTCTATTGTGATCCGCTAGGACCTTCCCACCCCTTCACAACCCTGGCAGGCTGTGTAGTATGGACTATCACTGATAACAGGGCCCAGATATGTCTACCTACTGTGTGACCATTTATTCAAGCCCCATGCCACCTCCATACCGTGCCAGTCACAATTTACCACCAAATAATTCCGATCATATTGCTTGCTTAAAGAAGGCTCCAAACTCGGCTGTTCAAATGTCCTTTAAAGCTGTTGTTTCCTTTCAGAAAATGTTCTGCCCCTGTTGCAGTTGGTTAATACATAATAAACCTCAATGACTCACCTTCACAAGCTCCATCAGCGAGTTTCCACCACTACTCTCTGGCATTTGCTGCAGTGCTCACATCACACCAACATCGTGGCGGTAAATCAATGAGCTCAGCAGAATGCCTTCTTCACAGCTACTGAGCTCACTGATTGGCTTCTGCACTGTAAACATGACGTCAACATTACAACCAATGTCAGATAACTGGAGCAGTGGTGGAGAATCTCTGGTTGTCCTGGGGAAGGTGAGTACAACATACTGTAGTTTGTTATGATTAACAAACTGCAGATAGGGCAGAACATTATCTTAAAGGCATCAACCCTTTTAAAGCCTTCATATACACAGGACCCTCAAAGTGTCAGCCATAATGCACTTCATAAAGAAGCTAGCTACAATGCCCTCATACAGTGTCATCCATATTGTCCAGCAAATAAGGACAAGACTAAATGAGAGCAATGCAGCAGAGGTTCAGTTGTAAATTGCTATTTTTGTGCCATAGGTGAGCAGAAGTGAAAATTGCCACAAAATTAAGATAATAGTTTAAACATAATCTATGCAAGAAAACAACAATGGAAAATATAATTAGAAATCAATAGATAAATATGAAAATTATGGAAGACAGCAAAAGACAAAGTGTTTTATTTTTTGAGCACATCTATAGTTATTCTTTAAATTATTATACTTTTTTAATTTAGATTAGAAAACAGTCATTTCATTTAATATACAGCTGTGTGTATTATGTACTTGTCCACTATGCAATTGTGATTGGATGACTTAATCTACAGGTCTGAGAATGAGTGACAATATGCATCTTTCCAGTTTGACTGAAAGTCAAGACACAGAGCAAGAGATTAATTATCCCTATCACACCCACTGCTTCAAGGAAACAGTAATCTATCGGTTGGTTAAGCAAGGCAAAAAAAATAGGATTTAAAATTGAAAAACACATGGATTGAAGGAAAGGCATTACATCCTTTCCCTGTTCTAGCAGCTCTGTCCTGCAATAAATTGTTTTAGTAAAGTGCCTGCATCCTCAAAATGTATGCTATTAAACCATGATACATTACAGGATGATGTTTTCTCATAATGCTTAACTGTATTACATTACATTGGACATACTTTACTTGATCTATATCTCTTATTTCCCTGTCTCTTCTTTTAACCTCTTCTGCCTCTTTTCTGTGAACCAAGAAAAACTTTATTTACTGTAGTTATATGTTTATATTAGACTATACCCTAGAAGGAATCATCATTGTTTAATTAGATAGCTGATAGATACATTATCTATCTATCTATGAATGTGTGAGCCATTATACCTTATTTAATGGCTAACACATTAATTAATCAAAGGGGTTGACCAATAACTATAATGCCCTTTTTACATTTATATCCTTAAGCCTAACCACTTTTGTACTTTGCTTCATTTTAAAATTCCTTATTGTTCTTCCTATCTTGCTAATCCTTATATCTATTTTTTTCTATACTTTCGATATTTCCCCACAGCTTCTATCACGCCCCCCCAAAATTAAACAAAAAAAACCCTGTTGCCCTGTTGCCTGTTGCTTCCATGGAGCAATAAAGTCAGAATTTTGGCACTAAACAATATACCCTGGAGTGCAGCCTCTCTATATATAAACATAAGAGTGTGTCATACAAATGGATACAGTATTTTGCAGTCAAAAACATTTCATAAATGTTAAAGCGTTCTATACGTGTCTACTTCAATGGAATACCTTTCTAGTTTGAAGGCTACATAGCTATTAAATTGTATTTTTCAAAGTTCTCAATTTCTGTTGCAGAGAAAAAAACATCCAACAGGTCAGTGTCTTGAGACCCAGGACCAATTGCTCAAAAAACTGTTCAAAGTGTACACTTTAGTGAGCTGAATTGCTGACCTTACAAGGCAGAAGTGCAATGCACCTTCATGAACACATGCACAGAATGGTGTGCACAGACCCATAGAAGTTCTATTAAAGGGATTGTTCAGGTTCGGGGTTAATTTCTTGTGAATTGTGTGCACACTGCAAGCTGTCAGGATTTTCTGGTGCCAGTAGCGGACATGTGACTGCAAGTATGCAATTTGCATATTTCCAGCTACATTCCAACTAAATGACTAAATTTGTTTGGCCTCACTCAATTCACTTGTATTAAGCAAGGCCATGTACCTCTAATTGGCACGTGACTGCAAGTATACTAATCGCATACTTGCGCTCACACACCTGCCTGCTCCTAGCGCCGTACCATAGACTCCTGACAGCTTGCAGTTTGCACACTGTGAGGATTCACAAGTCTGCAGTTACATACAGTGACTGCAGACTTGAACCCCAAACTTGGAGAACCCTTTTAAAGGGAACCTGTCATGTCCTATCAACTATCTACACTGCCTCCATTGCTTTGTTAGTGATGCAGGAGCCGTTCATCACAGCACATGCATAGTGAAGCTGGAAACTATACATAACCTCACTGCACACGCACAGGGAGCCGAGACTAGCGATGTAAAACAACCCAAGCGCCCCACTTATATCAGCACTAGCCGGGACCAAAATTCAAATACGTGGGTGACACCAACCCTGACTGAATACAGCGCCGCTGTGAACACACCCCTATGACTGAAACGAGCAGGTAAGATGTAAGTATTTAAAATGCTATATGCTCATTATATTACCACCAATTTTAATGAAAAAAGCGTGTTAGTGATGCACATTGCATCACTAGCAACACTATGGGGGCAGTGTAGATACTACACAGGACTTGACAGGTTCCCTTTAAGCACATACACTCTGCAGCTCACTGCTGCTGCCTCAGGAGCACAGCGGAGTTAGTTACTAATTGTTGCAGTTTGCATGACATGTAACATTCTTGAGAGTTCCTCTGTCTATTATTTATATACACTGTTTTTTGCTTGTGACAATAAAATAATTGCATGTTTTCATTAGTAATGCGCCATGCAGAGATAGAAGGGAGCTGTAATCAGCTTGTACCTGTGTAAACACAAAATATGATGATAATAAAAATGCTCATTCTTAGTATCTAACTTCTTCACACACCAGTCCAAAATAAACAATTACTCATATTGTATTATTTGAATTCATATTATTAATATTATTTTAATTAATAATGGAGTTTTACAACAGTTTATTATTTAACAAGTTAATATTACACTTCTCTGTGAAATGTAATATGTATGTTCATATATGTATTTTAGGGATTCATGCTCTCAGGTAGGCATTAGATAGCATTCACACAAGCAATGCTGGTTTGGTCCAAACAAGTGCAGTTTTATTGCTTTCATAAAATGCGAAGGGATTCAAAACCAAGCACAGCCTCTTCTGGGCACAAATAAACAGTTCATTTATCAGGGCACATACGTCAGTGCTGGCTCACCCGAACAATTTGCAGTGGTATGGTCCTACCATGTCTCGGTATCCCCTTCAGCCCAAGCTCCAGCAGCTTACAGTGCCAAACAGAAGTGTTCAACTCCAGGCACAGTTCATACTGAACAGGTTGCAGCTTCCACATGTTTCTCTGCAGCTCCAACAAACAGACTGCTCAGCTTTCCTAGCTGACCCATGCAGTCTTCATTCAGAGAGATGCCAGCACTTCTCTCTCTTTCATCTAGAGCTCGCATTTTGGCTGATCACCAGCAGTACATTCGATTATGCTCCATCCAGCAGACTGACACACCTAGTGAACAAAGACCCTGGTTCTAATAAAAAGCAAGGTAGGTGCATATAATCGAATCCTGCAGAGCTAGGTCTTTACCCTGTCCTACCTGGCTCTGCTGCAATGTACACTGCTCAAAAAAATAAAGGGAACACTCAAATAACACATCCTAGATCTGAATGAATGAAATATTCTCATTGAATACTTTGTTCTATACAAAGTTGAATATGCTGACAACAAAATCACACAAAAATCATCAATGGAAATCTAATTTATTAACCAATGGGGGCCTGGATTTGAAGCCACCCCCAAAATTAAAGTGGAAAAACACACTACAGGCTGATCCAACTTTGATGTAATGTCCTTAAAACAAGTCAAAATGATGCTCAGTATTGCGTGTGGCCGCCACGTGCCTGTATGACCTCACTACAGCGCCTGGGCATGCTCCTGATGAGGTTGCGGATGGTCTCCTGTGGGATCTCCTCCCAGACCTGGACTAAAGCATCCGCCAACTCCTGGACAGTCTGTGGTGCAACGTGACGTTAGTGCATGGAGCGAGACATGATGTCCCAGAGGTGCTCAATAGGATTCAGGTCTGGGGAATGGGCGGGCCAGTCCATAGCTTCAATGCCTTCATCTTGCAGGAACTGCTGACACAATCCAGCCACATGATATCTGGCATATCCTGCATTAGGAGGAACCCAGGGCCAACCGCACCAGCATATGGTCTCACAAGGAGTCTGAGGATCTTATCTCAGTACCTAATGGCAGTCAGGCTACCTCTGGCAAGCACATGGAGGGCTGTGCGGCCCTCCAAAGAAATGCCACCCCACACCATTACTGACTCACTGCCAAACCGGTCAAGCTGAAGGATGTTGCAGGCAGCAGATCACTCTCCAAAGCATCTCCATACTCTGCCAAGTCTGTCACATGTGCTCAGTGTGAACCTGCTTTAATCTGTGAAGAGCACAGGGTGCCAGTGGCGACTTTGATAATCCTTGTGCTCTGTGGCAAATGCAAGTGTCCTGCACGGTGTTGGGCTGTGATCACAACCCCTATCTGTGGATGTCGAGCCCTCATACCACCCTCATGAAGTCGGTTTCTAACCGTTTGTGCAGACACATGCACATTTGTCGCCTGCTGGAGGTCATTTTGCAGGGCTCTGGCAGTGCTCCTCCTGTTCTTCCTTGCACAAAGGCGGAGGTAGCGGTCCTACTGCTGGGTTATTGCCCTCCTATGGCCCTCTCCACATCTCCTGGTGTACTGGCCTGTCTCCTAGTAGTGCGTCCACCCTCTGGACACTACACTGTCAGACACAGCAAACCTTCTTGCCACAGCTCACATTGATGTGCCATCCTCGATGAGCTGCACTACCTGAGCAACTTCTGTGGTTTGTAGAGTACGTCTCATGCTACCACGAGTGTGAAAGCACAACCAACACTCAAAAGTGACCAAAACATCAGCCAGAACGCATTGGTTCTGAGATGTGGTCTGTGGTCCCCACCTGCACTCCTTTATTGAGTGTGTCTTGATAATTGCCAATAATTTCCATCTATTGTCTATTCCAATCGCACCACTGCATATGAAATTGATTGTCAATCAGTGTTGCTTCCTAAGTGGATAGTTTGATTTCACAGAAGTTTGATTTACTTGGAGTTATATTCTGTTGTTTAAGTGTTCCCTTTATTTTTTTGAGCAGTGTATGTACAGTACAGATTAAAAGTTTGGACACACCTTCTCATTTGAAGATTTTTCTGTCTTTTCATGACTATGAAAATTGTACATTCACACTGAAGGCATCAAAACTATGAATTAACACATGTGTAATTATATACTTAACAAAAAAGTGTGAAACAACTGAAAATATGTCTTATATTCTAGGTTCTTCAAAGTAGCCACCTTTGCACACTCTAGGCATTCTCTTGATGAGCTTCAAGAGATAGTCACCGGAAATGGTTTTCACTTCACAGGTGTGCCCTGTCAGGTTTAATAAGTGGGATGTCTTGCCTTATAAATGGGGTAGGGACCATCAGTTGTGTTGTGCATAAGTCAGGAAGATACACAGCTGATAGTCCAACTGAATAGACTGTTAGAATTTGTATTATGGCAAGAAAAAAGCAGCTAAGTAAAGAAAAATGAGTGGCCATCATTACTTTAAGAAATGAAGGTCAGTCAGTCCGAACAATTGGGCAAACTTTGAAAGTGTCCCCAAGTGCAGTTGCAAAAACCATCAAACGCTACAAAGAAACTGGCTCACATGAGGACCGCCACAGGAAAGGAAGACCAAGAGTCACCTCTGCTTCTGAGGATAAGTTTATCCGAGTAACCAGCCTCAGAAATTGCAGGTTAACAGCAGCTCATATTAGAGACCAGGTCAATGCCACACAGACTTCTAGCAGCAGACACATCTCTACAACAACTGTTAAGAGGAGACTTTGTGCAGCAGGCCTTCATGGTAAAATAGCTGCTAGGAAACCACCACTAAGAACAGGCAACAAGCAGAAGAGACTTGTTTGGGCTAAAGAATACAAGGAATGGACATTAGACCAGTGAAAATCTGTGCTTTGGTCTGAGGAGTCCAAATTTGAGATCTTTGGTTCCAACCACCTTGTCTTTGTGCGACGCAAGAAAGGTGAACAGATTGACTCTACATGCCTGGTTCCCACCGTCAAGCATGGAGGAGGAGGTGTGATGGTGTGGGGGTGCTTTGCTGGTGACACTGTTGGGGATTTATTCAAAATTGAAGGCATACTAACCAGCATGGCTACCACAGCATCTTGCTGCGGCATGCTATTCCATCCGGTTTGCATTTAGTTGGACCATCATTTATTTTTCAACAGGACAATTACCCCAAACGCATCTCCAGGCTGTGTAAGGGCTATTTGACCAAGAAGGAGGGTGATATGGTGCTACGCCAGATGACCTGGCCTCCACAGTCACCAGACCTGAACCCAATCGAGATGGTTTGGGGTGAGCTGGACCGCAGAGTGAAGGCAAAAGGTCCATCAATTGCTAAGCATCTCTGGGAACTCCTTCAAGATTGTTGGAAGACCATTTCCGGTGACAACCTCTTGAAGCTCATCAAGAGAATGCCAAGGGTGTGCAAAGCAGTCATCAAAGCAAAAGGTGGCTACTTTGAAGAACGTAGAATATAAGACCTATTTTCAGTTGTTTCACACTTTTTTGTTAAGTATATAATTCCACATGTGTTAATTCATAGTTTTGATGCCTTCAGTGTGAATGTACAATTTTCATAGTCATGAAAATACAGAAAAATCTTTATATATATATATCACACCTCTCTATATACATGTAATGTACTAATATATCCATCTATTGGAATCATGCATTTGGATCTAGATATTTCTGAGTACCTCATTAGAACATCTACTTAATTTGTCAGTGCAGGTGGTCTTGCATGCTTATTTGTTCAGCCATCTGGATTCTTACGTACACAAACAACAAAGTGGTTCCTAGTATTAGGCAGGCCAGCAATTAGAACTGGCATCTTTTCACAAATGGACACATTATGTCGATATGTTGAGAGAGGAGGGGGCGGTGTAACAAAAATCTAAATGCAATATCTAAATATATATATTTTTCAAATAAAAAAATTGTACATTTTAAAGTTCTGAAAATATCAAATGCTTACTTCCATCGCCAACATGATGCAAGCTAGCATTAGCAAATCAATAGGCTACAACCTTTTGAGTGGCCCTTAAAGTTCTGTATGACAGTTATCTACAACTTAATATGAATTAAAGTATGACATACAGTAAGCAGGAAAACTACATGACCAATCATTTTGATTGATTAGAATTAGTGATATACAGTAGATATATAATTCATTAGCTTTATTAGTTTTATAGATTAAACAATAATATCTATTGAATGATAGTTCTTGTGCTGTTTTTACAGTTTTTTTAATGCAGTGTAGTGCATATTTTCCATGTTGTCACCTGTCTAAATACTAATACCTAAAAATAAATAAAACTAATATATTAATATGCTACTAAATTATGCTATATTACATATAAAACTTTGAAATGTATGTATACAAAAAAACCTCTGTTTTGTGATGTGGCACACTGGTGCTAAATGGCTGAGTTCAGCCACTCTACAACTGTGCCAGTTCAGCATTTACTTTTTGGCCATGTGTCATTTGATACATGATGTGACGTAACAAACATTTTCAGGCTATTGAGTTCTATGATTCACTGTGATATATTTTCCTCCAGGCTTGAAATATTCTGAAAGGAGTAGTAGCAAGAGGTTACCAACTTTGAAAAAAATTATTTTACGAAATTCTTTCAGGAGTTTTATACTATATCTGTTCAACCATTGTCACCGATATGTGAATTGCAAACAGATTGTGATTACAGATGAGCAATTCAATTCACAGTCCTGTCCAGTCTGGTCCTCGGTGGCAGCTGGTCTTCACTTCTGTGCCCACCAACCTCAACCTGGTACCCTGGGTGCCTCTGCCAATCTCTAGACCTAAGGATATTTCGGGGCCTAGCTTGCACCTACTCTACATGCTACATGCTCCTATACATACTACATGAAATTGTGCTGCTGTTCTAAACACTACAAACTGAGAGAGGAGGTACCAAAGCTATTTTTTTCAGTAGATGGGAAACTATTTTTCCAAAATAAAGGAATTTACAACTATTGTTGAGCCACCCCCGTAGTGTTCGAGTTCGGTTCGGTTCGTCGAACACCCGTGTGTTCGCCGAACTGTTCGTCGAACTGTTCGTCGAACACCTTCGAACGCCGTTAAAACCAATGGCAGGCAAACAAAAACACATAGAAACACATAGAAAACACCTTCAAAGGTGTCCAAAAGCTGACAAACTGCTCAGAAGACACAACAAACACATGGAAAAGTGACAAGTACATATAGTCATGCGAAAAGAAAAGAGGTGGAGGAGTAAAAGGAGGGGGAGACACAGATATAGGCATGTCATGCCCTTCTAAAATCCAAAAAGCGAGAAGCCGACATGGCCAGTCCGCTCCTGCCCGTGCCACCTCCGTGTCGCCGGGTTTGTGCCAGAGCCGCGGTGAACCCTGATGGCCAGCCCCCCTCTCCCAATACTGGTGCCTGTCCGCTGGTGGGTTGAGCGAGCCCCCCTGTGGTGGAGGCAGCTCTAAGCTTTTTAATTTAAATTGTCTCTCTAATTTGAATGAATACACTTTAAATCCATTTACAAGGATCTATTGGAGGGCAAGTCTCATGCCAGCAGCCGCATAATTCCAGCTCCAGTAGCGTCCACTAAAGCTGCTGCAGTTAAAAAGCTTTTATAAGGATCGAGCTCGGCTGTCCACCACAAGGCATCCTACTGCCAGTCCCAGCCCCTATGCCTTGGGGTGCCTCCTGATGCTCTTCACTGAGTATCCCATGGTCCCGAAGCATTTCCTTTGAAAAAATTAAGTGTCTAAACTACAGGTGGTGTAGCTTGCTTAACAGCCGGGATAATCCGCTGACTAGCAGACACTGCTACTAGGCACAAAGTATTTCCTGGGCTAGATGCAGTTAAAAATTTGTAATTAGATACTCTCGTTGGATGCTGAGAAAGCATTCCATAGAGTCTCCTGGCACGCCATATATGATTCTCTTAAAAAGCTTGGGGTAGGGGTCTAGGGGACCCTTTTATAGCCAAAATCACGGCCCTGTATCGCAATACGTCACCTAGGCTGAAGATAAATGGAACTGTAGCACCCTGAGGGCTCGGTTGCTACAGACGTATTGCACCTCACCCAGAGGTGTGATATCTCACTCTCAGGTAAGGATGGAGTGTGGATCAGGACCCCGACACCTGCATGCATGACACCACATTGCCGTGGGGCAGGGCGACCAATATGCCCCTGAGATGGGCACGACAGTCCCTGTCCCTGGCTGGAGTGGGGGGAGGGAACACTGAGGAAGGGGAACCCTGTAGTGCAGGAGCAGGGAGGAAGCAGTTCCTGGGTGCATTGAGAAGGGAGTATAAAAGGTGGGCACCATCTTAGTTCAGTGCAGAGAAGCCTGAGCAGAAGTGAGAGGGAGCAGGGGCTCTGCATGAGCTCTGCTCCAGAGGCGGGCCTAGTAACAGAGGCCCAGGCCTGGAAGAGGGAGAAGGAAGGAAGAGGAGCGGAGAAGGCTCCAGGAACGAGGAATGAAGGGATCCCAGGGGTGCGGACGGGCGAGTCGCCACCGCACGCCCGAATCCACCTGCGTGGAGGGGTCAGGCCAAAGGGGGAGACCGGTCCCCGAACTAGTGGAGGCAGGAAACAACCCTCAGCTAGAAACCGGAGGCTCTGACATTTTATGTGGCGCAGCCCCTCGCTACACCCGCTAGGAAGGCACCACATAGGGTCAGGGAAACTGGCGCCAAGTTTACCAAGAGGAGGCCCGAGGCAGCCGGACAGAAGTGTTGGTAAGAAAGGCCAGACAAAGGACACACAAAGGGGGTCCTGTGAAGTGCTCCAAAGTTATCTGGGAGTTGTCTGAGCCCCTCACCTGGTGAGCACAGTACGACGTGGGCAGCCGTTACCTGCAGACGTGGTCTGGATAATAAGAACTGTGAGTAAAGGCCCTGGACTGCATCACTGACTCCGTGTCGTTACTGCTGCTGCCCTGCACCATCACCCCCATCCTCCGCATACACTGCCCTGAGGCTATACTCCTCCCGTGGGGAGTTATGCTACGCTCTGCTGCACCCACAACACCAGCCTCAGCGGTCTGCCCTGTAGCGGCGGTTCACTCTGACCGCAATCCACGGGTGGCGTAGTCGGACATTTAAACATCAAAACCACATAAATAGTTCCGCCACTGGTTTGACCGCCCTGAGCCACGGAACCGGGTCCCCGCCACGAAGACTACTACCACCAGCATCCACCAAAAAGGGTCCGGCTCCGGGTGTCCCAAGGCCCAGGGGGCGAGTCAGAACATTTTCATCACCTTTCACAATCACCAATGGGACAAGGCAGGGATGTTCTCTGTCCCCTCTCTTATACATCCTAGTGACGGAGCACCTGCTCTCATCAATTCGCCATAACCCCAATATTAGGTGGATTGAGGTGGGAGGCACCGAGTACAAGTGCTCTCTATTTGCTGATGATGTCCTAGTATATATCACTCAATCACATATATCCATCCATGCTGTTATGGCTGAAATAGATCACTTTGTTACATGGTCAAATTTTAAAATCAATGCAGCGAAGTCTGAGGCCCTCGATGTCTCCCTCCCCAAATCCATATAGGATTCCATCCAGTCCAACTTTCCCTTTGCCTGGCCCTCACAGGGTATCAAATACTTAGGAATTCCTATTCATAGAGACCTCTCCCATCTATGTTATCTTAATTTTGGGCCCTTTATTGAACAACTCCATACAGACCACGGTTGGCAAGTTAGAACTGTAAGATTCACTACGTGAACCACTGGTGTTTTGTGGAAAAGCACATGTACACTGTGTTCCAAATTATTATGCAAAAAGTGTTTAGGAGTGATAAGGGAAGAATTTGTTTGTTTGTCAGTTAAACTCATTGATGGTGATGTGTGTCAGGGCTCTTTATATCACTGTAAGCAATTGCAGACACCAGTGCTAATTAGTTTGTCAGGTGTGTCCAATGAAAGGCAAGACTACTTAAGAAGGCTCTCTCACATTATTCAGCAGCCTACATTTTCTGCCAAAATGGGAAAGAAAAAGGATGTGTCGGCTGCTGAGAAGCAACAAATTGTGGAGTGTTTAGGTCAAGGCATGACTACAATCAACATTGTGCGATGATCAGGATGAAGTGTCTTGGCAATCAAGAAGTATGTAGCTGATTCACAGTACACACGTGTGCGTGCTGATAAGGGCAAATTGAGGACTCTTTCCTACAGGCAATTACGTCAGGTTGAAAGAGCAGCGGCAAAAAAGCCTTGTCATAGCAGCAGACAAGTTTTTGAAGCTGCTTGTGCCTCCAACGTCCCCCGAATAACAAGATGCAGGGTCCTTCAGAGGTTTGCAGCTGTGCATACGCCATCCTGTCGACCTCCTCTATCCACTTCACACAAGCAGAAACGGCTCCAGTGGGCCAAACATAACATGAAGACTGATTTCAAAACTGTTTTGTTCACGAATGAGTGCCGTGCAGCGCTCGATGGTCCAGATGGATGGAGTGGAGGATGGCTGGTTGATGGACACCCCACGCAAACATGGCTACAGCGCCAACAAGGAGGAGGTGGAGTAATGTTTTGGGCTGGAATCATGGGGAGAGAGATTGTCGGCCCCTTTAGGATCCCTGAAGGCGCTAAAGATGAACTCCATAATGTATGTGGATTTTCTCAAACAGCACTTCCTGCCATGGTTCAAGAAGAAGAACCGTGTATTTCACAGCAAGATCATTTTTCTGCATGATAATGCACCATCTCATGCTGCACATAAAACATCTGCATCTCTGGCTGATATGGGCATAAAAGGGGACAAACTTATGGTGTGACCCCCATGCTCCCCTGACCTCTACCCCATTCCGAACCTTTGGAGCATCATTAAAAGGAGTGTCTATGATGGCGGGAGGCAGTTCACATCTAAGCAACAGCTCTGGGAGGGTATTCTGTCCTCATGCAAAACAATTGAAGCAGAAACCATCCAAAACCTGACAAATTCAATGGACGAGAGAGTTCAGAAGCTCCTTTCGAACAAGGGGTCCTATGTGAAAATGTAACATCACCTAGAATAAAGTTTTGAGTTGAAAACTGTTTGATTTCAGTTTCTAACAACCTGCTAATGCTTATAATTTCAAAAATGACCATTTTTTTGGTCTTTATTAAAATGAAAAGGTTGATCGAAAAGTTTGGGGGATCTAAGAGTGTGGCAACCCAGTAGTCATGATTACTTCGAATTCTGACAATATGAGGGTCATGCTGCAGGTAGTGCAGCAAGAAGGCACTTATGTGTCTTGCGCATCTCGGAGCCCCAAAATTATTTTCCGGGCTAGATGCAGCTAAAAATTATTTTTAATTTTAAATCTGGTGGAGCTTATTATAGATGGCCTAATAGGATCAGTGCTGCACACTGCTACAAAGCCCAAATTATTTTCCAGTCAAGATACAGATAAACATGATTAGTAATTTGAAAGCTTAAAACGTTTGGTAGGGTGATTTTAACCAATCATCAAGCTTTTACTCTCCCCAGGATGACACAGGGGTAGAAAAGTCGTTTCGGATCCATGATTTGTTCATCTTTATGAACGTGAGTCTGTCTACATTATCAGTGGAGAGCCGCGTGCGCTTATCTGTCAGCACACCACCAGCAGCGCTGAACACACGTTCAGACAGAACGCTGGCTGCGGGGCATGACAAGATCTCCAAGGCGTAAGTGGCTAGCTCTGGCCATTTATCCAGATTGGAAGCCCAAAAAGAGCAAGGGTCCAGTGACACAGTCGTGGCTTCAATGTTTACTTGGAGATACTCCTGTACCATCGTCTCTAGGCGTTGACTATGTGTCTGACTTCTTGTCTCCTGTGGCCTTGCAAAGGATGGGCTAAAAAAGTGGTGAAATGATTCCGCAAAATTGATGTTACCAGCAGATACTGTGGTTCTGTTACGGTTTGAGTGCTGAACACTTGACGGTCCCACGGTTGGCAAGTTGGAACTGTGAGATTCACTACGTGCACCACTGGTATTTTGTGGAAAAGCACATGTAAGAATCTGCAACAGTCTCTGCTGATACTCCTGCATGCGTGCATCCCTTTCTATGGCAGGAATAATTTCTGCAAATTTACTTTTGTACCGGGGATCTAACAGTGTGGCAACCCAGTAGTCAGGATTATTTCTAATTCTCACAATTCGAGGGTCATGTTGCAGGTAGTGCAGCAAGAAGGCACTCATGTGTGTTGCGCATCCAGGAGCACCAAGTCCCTGTTGTGTTGGTGGCGAGGTAACAATCATGCTTCCTTCCTCTGTCCTCTCCCCCCAACCTCGCACAACAGAAATGTGATCAAGGTCTCCCTCATCTGATGAGTCTTCCATCAGTTCGTCCTCCACTTCTTCCTGGGCTCCTGCACCTTCCTCACTAGTTTGGCTGCTACCATGTGCCCTGGTAAAACCATCTCCCCCACCCTCACATGCCTGCCGCCTTGGTGCTGCCGACCTTCTGGACCTTGCAGATGTTAGCCCTTCCGCATACAACTCCTCCTCCTCTACTTCCTCCACCTCCTCTTGTGCCACCACCTGACTCCGAATTCTCTTTAACATGTGCTCCAGCATGTAAATCACCGGAATAGTCATGCTGATAATGGCATCGTCAGCACTAAACATCTTTGTCGCCATTTCAAAACTGTGCAGAAGGGTGCATAGGTCCCTGATCTGAGACCACTCCTCCAGCGTGATTTGCCCCACCTCTGAATCTCGTTGGCCCAGGCTATACGTCAGAACGTATTGCACCAGGGCTTGTCGGTGCTGCCACAGTCGCTGCAACATGTGCAGAGTTGAATTCCACCGGGTAGGCACATCGCATTTTAGCCGGTGAAATGGCAGGCCCAACGACTTCTGTAGAGATGTAAGTCGCTGAGCTGCGGGATGCGAACGGCGGAAGTGAGCACACAGCGACCGTGCCCTCTGCAGAAGGCCATCTAGTCTGGGATAGTGGGCTAAAAATTGCTGGACAACCAGGTTCAACACGTGAGCCATGCAAGGCACGTGTGTGACATTGCCCCGGCGAAGGGCCGCACCCAGGTTTGCAGCATTGTCGCACACGGCCTTCCCTGGTTTCAGGTCCAGTGAAGACAACCATTCATGAAATTGGTTCTCCAGAGCTGACCACAACTCCTCAGCTGTGTGACTCACATTTCCCAGACATTTCAATGTAAAAACCGCCTGATGACGTTGAGCCCTACTGCCAGCATAGTAAGGAGGTGTGCAGGATCCCTTCTGCGCAGTTAGAAAGCTTGTGGCATGACCAGACAGGCTTTGCGTGCAGGTGGAAGACCGAGAGGAGGTTGAGGAGGCAGAAGCAGTGGAGGAACTTTGACATAAAGAGGATTGACGCACAACTCGTGGGGACGGCAAGACTTGGACAGCAGCCCCTTGTCCTGCTGTCACCATAGTTACCCAGTGCCCAGTTAGCGACATGTAACGCCCCTGTCCATGCCTACTCGTCCAAGTGTCTGTGGTGAAATGCACCCTGTCACACACAGAGTTTCTCAAAGAAGCGGTGATGTTGTGTGCGACATGCTGGTGGAGCGCAGGCACACCTTTCTTTGAGAAGTAGTGCCGACTGGGCATCTGGTACTGGGGCACTGCAACGGACATAAGGTCTCGAAAATCCTCTGTGTCCACCAGGCGGAAAGGCAGCATTTCTGTAGCCAAGAGCTTGCAGATGGTGAAATTCAACCTCTTAGCTTTCTCATGGCTAGGAGGAAATGGTCTTTTACTAGTCCACATCTGAGGGACCGAGGGCTGGCTATTGTGCTTAGACGGGGTTGATAAGGGTGTCCCCGGCAAACTGCCGGTCTGTGAGGAAGATGCAGGCGGACATGTTAGGTTGCCTTGATCCAAAGGTGGTGCTATCGATGTCGGACAGCGCTCAACACCAGCTGGTGTTACTGTAGCACCCTGAGGATTCGGCTGCTACAGGAGTATTGCACCTCAACCCAGAGGTGTGATATTCCACTCCCGGGCAAGGATGGAGTGTGGATCTGAGCTCGGTAGGCTGCATGCACTACACACATCCCATTTCCGGGGAGCAGACCAACGGTACTCCCACTTAGAAATGTGCAGGTACGACCGAGTCTGTTCCTGGCTGGAGTGGGAGGGGGGTGGTACATCCCAAGTAGTGTAGGGGCAGATAGGGGGAGCAGCCTGGGTAAAGATAGGAGCTCATTGGGTGCTGGTCACCTGAGCTCACACATAGAGGGTGTATATAAGGTGGGCACCAACTAAGATCAGGGTCAGATGCAGGGAACAAGTCAGTTGGAGACAGCAAGACAGCTGCAGAGGAGCAGACAGCAAGCAGAGAGGAAGTCAGCCTGCAGCAAGGGAGAAGAGAGACCCTGAGTGAGAGAGGAGCAGAGAAGGAGTACCCAGAGGGGAGAACAGAGAGGACCCAAGAACCCAAATTAAAGCACCGGGTGAGGAGTCGGCACAGGGTACCGGAACCCAAGCTGGTGGGGGCAGAAAACACACCCTAGCCAGAGACCGGAGGCCGTGGGCAGCATCTGCCACGGCCACCCATCACATCCACCCCGAAGGCACACCACATGAAGGGTCAGGGAACCCAAGGCCAAGGGTGTCCCAACAGAAGGCCCGAGGGAGCTGGACCTAGGTGGATCACTGGTGGGGACGGCCAGAGAACGGGACAGAAGGAGAGCTCAGGGCCACGCTCCGGACTTGTTTGGGGGTTGGCTGGATCCAGGACCTGGTGGACGCAGCACGGCTCGGGTGGTCACTCGGAGCTGGAGTGACCAGTACAACATCTGCAGTAAGTAAACACCCTTAACTGCACAACCCGACTCTGTCTTCATTGCCGTCTGCACTGCACCACCACAACCCCCATCCTCTGCACCTGTCCTCCCTGAGGCTATACCCCTCCCGTTGGGGGTTATCCCACCAAGCTGCGCACCCACCATCAGCCTCAGCGGACCCTGCTGCAGCGGCGGCCACAGTGACCGCATCACAACGGGTGGCGTAGTCGACACAAAAGAACTCTTAATAACATCTGTAGGACTGCCACATAACACTGAGCTTGACGCCCTGGGCACGGGGCCGGGTCACAGCCGCTCGGAGACTACAACCCCCCATCTGATCCGGTGCCGGGTATTCCCCTCAAAGAGGAATATGTCCCAGGGGGCGCGTCATTACCACCTCCAAAGAAAATGATGACCTGCCAATCACGCTGGCTGTTGCGGGTAAAGAGGTGGCAGGTCTGCGCCCCAAAACAGGTGTGACTGCTGTCCCCCCAGTCACAGAGGATGAAGAGGCCGCGGATGCACAAGATATGGCAGACGGTGGTTGGCCCGGCCGGCTAGGCCGCATTGTAGCACACTGAGCTTCCCACTGCAACTTATGCTTCATGTCCATGTGCCGGTTCATGCATGAAGTACTCAAACTATGTATTTTTTGGCCTCTACTTAGCTTTTGCTGACAAATGTTACAGATAACACGAGTTGGGTCATCTTTATCGATCTGAAAAAATGCCCAGGCTATGCAAGGCTTAGCACCCATGCGACCTGAAGAGCCACCACGACTTGTGGTGAGAGGCAGAGTTGTGTTTGAGGATGCAGTTGTTGACGTGCTTCCAGTACTACGTCTCTGTCCAGGAAGGCGCAACCTGACCTCGTCGTCACTAGCATCTTCCTCCACCTCCTCTGCTGACCTCATCTCTTGGCTGACTGTGGGTTGACAGTAAGTGGGCTCTCCAACCTCATCATCATCACCCTGTGCGTTATCACACCCGTCGTCCTCAGAGCCAACCTGTTCCTGCCCTGACAAAAAACTAAAGTTGTCGCTCCAATCAGGTATTTGAGTCTTATCATCGTCTTCCTCATTGTCTCCACCAACAGGAGTTACAGTTTGGGAATGAGGGTCTACATTATGGTCAGAACCTTCTGCGTCTGGTCCTGGATCCGACTCATAAAGATTCTGTGCATCAGTGCAGATCATTTCCTCGTCTGGATTCACAGAAGCGCTGGAGTCGACCTCTGATTCCCAGGCTATAGTATGAGTAAACAGCTCTGCAGACTCAACCATCTGTTCTACCTCATACTCAGACGGGCAGCTGGAGATTTGGGAGCTGTGAGGAAGCAAGTGCGATTTGGGTGACACCTTTGAGGACTGGAGTATTTGTGATGTTGAAGTTGATGTGGAGGAGAGCCCACTTAAAGGAGCACTTGATATCCGTTGAAGCACCTGCTGTTTTTGTGCCTCATCTGGAATTTGTAGCGATTGGCGTGGCCGTAAGAAAGGGATCTTATCACATTGTCCGCTAAAAGAAGTAGACATTTTAGTTTGGCTGGAAGATGGTCTTTCTTCTGCAGATGTTACTGTTGCTTTAACACCTACCCCACGGACACAACCTTTTTTCCCCTTCCCAACACGCCTATTCCCCTTTCCACCAGCAGCAGGCCTTTTTCCACTCATTTTGGTGGTTAACTAATTCACAACTCTGGAGTTGTTTGCACAAAAAAACAATGGATGGTAACCGAGCAGAGCTGAGTGGCCAAACTGTGGTATTAGGCCAAAACTATTGGCTGGGTTAGATGCAGAAAAAAATTATTTTGAATTTGCAACCTGATGGAGGTCAGTATAGATGGACTAATAGAGAAAGTCCGACACACTACTAGAAGGCCAAATATTTTTTCAGAGGTAGATGCAGAAAAAAATATATTCAGTTTGCAACCTGATGGAGGTCAGTATAGATGGACTAATACAACAAGTCCCGCACACAGCTAGAAGCCCAAATATTTTTTCAGAGGTACTGTAGATGCAGATAAAAATTACTTTTAATTTGCAACCTGATGGAGGTCAGTATAGATGGACTAATAGAGAAAGTCCGACACACTACTAGAAGGCCAAATATTTTTTCAGAGGTAGATGCAGAAAAAAATATATTCAGTTTGCAACCTGATGGAGGTCAGTATAGATGGACTAATACAACAAGTCCCGCACACAGCTAGAAGCCCAAATATTTTTTCAGAGGTACTGTAGATGCAGATAAAAATTATTTTTAATTTGCAACCTGATGGAGGTCAGTATAGATGGACTAATAGAGAAAGTCCGACACACTACTAGAAGGCCAAATATTTTTTCAGAGGTAGATGCAGAAAAAAATATATTCAGTTTGCAACCTGATGGAGGTCAGTATAGATGGACTAATACAACAAGTCCCACACACTGCTAGAAGCCTAAATATTTTTTCAGAGGTACTGTAGATGCAGATAAAAATTATTTTTAATTTGCAACCTGATGGAGGTCAGTATAGATGAACTAATAGAGAAAGTCCGACACACTACTAGAAGGGCAAATATTTTTTCAGAGGTAGATGCAGAAAAAAATATATTCAGTTTGCAACCTGATGGAGGTCAGTATAGATGGACTAATACAACAAGTCCCGCACACAGCTAGAAGCCCAAATATTTTTTCAGAGGTACTGTAGATGCAGATAAAAATTATTTTTAATTTGCAACCTGATGGAGGTCAGTATAGATGGACTAATACAACAAGTCCCACACACTGCTAGAAGCCTAAATATTTTTTCAGAGGTACTGTAGATGCAGATAAAAATTATTTTTAATTTGCAACCTGATGGAGGTCAGTATAGATGAACTAATAGAGAAAGTCCGACACACTACTAGAAGGCCAAATATTTTTTCAGAGGTAGATGCAGAAAAGAATATATTCAGTTTGCAACCTGATGTAGGTCAGTATAGATGGACTAATACAACAAGTCCCACACACTGCTAGAAGCCCAAATATTTTTTCAGAGGTACTGTAGATGCAGATAAAAATTATTTTTAATTTGCAACCTGATGGAGGTCAGTATAGATGGACTAATAGAGAAAGTCCGACACACTACTAGAAGGCCAAATATTTTTTCAGAGGTAGATGCAGAAAAAAATATATTCAGTTTGCAACCTGATGGAGGTCAGTATAGATGGACTAATACAACAAGTCCCACACACAGCTAGAAGCCCAAATATTTTTTCAGAGGTACTGTAGATGCAGATAAAAATTATTTTTAATTTGCAACCTGATGGAGGTCAGTATAGATGGACTAATAGAGAAAGTCCGACACACTACTAGAAGGCCAAATATTTTTTCAGAGGTAGATGCAGAAAAAAATATATTCAGTTTGCAACCTGATGGAGGTCAGTATAGATGGACTAATACAACAAGTCCCGCACACAGCTAGAAGCCCAAATATTTTTTCAGAGGTACTGTAGATGCAGATAAAAAATATTTTTAATTTGCAACCTGATGGAGGTCAGTATAGATGGACTAATAGAGAAAGTCCGACACACTACTAGAAGGCCAAATATTTTTTCAGAGGTAGATGCAGAAAAAAATATATTCAGTTTGCAACCTGATGGTGGTCAGTATAGATGGACTAATACAACAAGTCCCACACACTGCTAGAAGCCCAAATATTTTTTCAGAGGTACTGTAGATGCATATAAAAATTATTTTTAATTTGCAACCTGATGGAGGTCAGTATAGATGGACTAATAGAGAAAGTCCGACACACTACTAGAAGGCCAAATATTTTTTCAGAGGTAGATGCAGAAAAAAATATATTCAGTTTGCAACCTGATGGAGGTCAGTATAGATGGACTGATACAACAAGTCCCACACACTGCTAGAAGCCCAAATATTTTTTCAGAGGTACTGTAGATGCAGATAAAAATTAGTTTTAATTTGCAACCTGATGGAGGTCAGTATAGCTGGACTAATAGAATGATGCTATGCCCAAAAGATTTTACTTCACTAGGTGCAGTAAAAAATTTGGTATTCTATACACAGGTGGTATATCTTGCAACACAGATAGGCTACAACACTGACTAACACACTCTGCAATAGGCCAAAAAGGATTAGCTTTGCTAGATTCAGCCAAATGCTGTGAAAAAAACTTGCACAGCACTGGCACAGACCTGCCTGGCAAAAACTGATAGGAACTCATGTAACCTAGTCCTGAAAAGGACTCCAATTACAATTAGTCTTTACTCCCACAACTTATCTATTTAAGAGCACAGACCTCCCTGATAAAAGTCGTAGGAAATGCTGTAACCTAGTCCTTAAAAGGACTGCAATCACATCTATTCCCTACTCCCAAGCTATCTGTATATTTGTGCGAAAATTGGCTTGAAATTAACAAGGTATAGCGCACACAGCAACAGCGGTGCCGTCTAACATGCAGCTGCAGCAGTGAGAAAATGGTGGCAACGGGGAAAATGGCTTGGTCTTATAGGGCAAGGACATGTGACATACACTGCCAATGACACATGCCCTTGCTTGTGTGAAAAAAAGCACTTCGCTCCGTGTGTGCGCTGCTGATAGGCTGACAGATTGCACCTCCCCACTGTAAATGCGGGAAAGAGAAAAAAAAAATGGAGATCTTCATTGTTCCTGCAGAGATCCATCCCCTGCCCCTCCCCCCACCCCGCTGTACACTCAAACTGTGTATTAACATTAATTTTCATCATTACTGAGAAAAAATCCAGTTATGATTTTGGTGCACGAGCAGTTATCGAACATAACCTCGAACAGCCGAATTTTTCTCAAATTGTTCGTGTTCGCCGAACGGCTCGAACACCGCCCAAAACAGCTCGAATTTGAGATTGGCGAACAGTTCGAGTAGAACAACGCTCATCTCTATTTACAACCCCAAAAGTACACTGTAAAATACAAAGGAATAGATTTGCTGTGTTCGAATTAAAACAGCTCACTTTGATATGGTATTAAAATTGCAATTACATAAAGTTATATAAAAGTTCATCAAATATCATACATAACTTCTCACTGATCGTATTCTTCATGTTAAAACTGTGAAGGTGTAATTTCTGACTTCTCCATATATTTACCGAATGAACAGACCTTGATTCTCCCCACCATTGCTTATACAGACACAGCGCCTTGCATGCAGTTGTGTCTAGAGATGAGCGTTGTTCTACTCGAACTGTTCGCCAATCTCAAATTCGAGCTGTTTTGGGCGGTGTTCGAGCCGGTCGGCGAACACGAACAATTTGAGAAAAATTCGGCTGTTCGAGGTTATGTTCGATAACTGTTCGTGCACCAAAATCATAACTGGATTTTTTCTCAGTAATGATGAAAATTAATGTTAATACGCAGTTTGAGTGTACAGCGGGGCGGGGGGAGGGGCAGGGGATGGATCTCTGCAGGAACAATGAAGATCTCCATTTTTTTTTCTCTTTCCCGCATTTGCAGTGGGGAGGTGCAATCTGTCAGCCTATCAGCAGCGCACACACGGAGCGAAGTGCTTTTTTTCACACAAGCAAGGGCATGTGTGATTGGCAGTGTATGTCACATGTCCTTGCCCTATAAGACCAAGCCATTTTCCCCGTCGCCACCATTTTCTCACTGCTGCAGCTGCGTGTTAGACGGCACCGCTGTTGCTGTGTGCGCTATACCTTGTTAATTTCAAGCCAATTTTCGCACAAATATACAGATAGCTTGGGAGTAGGGAATAGTTGTGATTGCAGTCCTTTTAAGGACTAGGTTACAGCATTTCCTACGACTTTTATCAGGCAGGTCTGTGCTCTTAAATAGATAGATTGTGGGAGTAAAGACTAATTGTAATTGGAGTCCTTTTCAGGACTAGGTTACATCAGTTCCTATCAGTTTTTGCCAGGCAGGTCTGTGCCAGTGCTGTGCAAGTTTTTTTCACAGCATTTGGCTGAATCTAGCAAAGCTACTCCTTTTTGGCCTATTGCAGAGTGTGTTAGTCAGTGGAGTAGCCTATCTGTGTTGCAAGATATACCACCTGTGTATAGAATACCAATTTTTTTACTGCACCTAGTGAAGTAAAATCTTTTGGGCATAGCATCATTCTATTAGTCCATCTATACTGATCTCCATCAGGTTGCAAACTGAATATAATTTTTTTCTGCATCTAGCTCTGAAAAAATATTTGGGCTTCTAGCAGTGTGTGGGACTTGGTCTATTAGTCCATCTATACTGACCTCCATCAGGTTGCAAATTAAAAATATTTTTTTTCTGCATCTAGCTCTGAAAAAATATTTGGGCTTCTAGCAGTGTGTGGGACTTGGTCTATTAGTCTATCTATACTGACCTCCATCAGGTTGCAAATTAAAAATAATTTTTTTCTTCATTTAGCTCTGAAAAAATATTTGGGCTTCTAGCAGTGTGTGGGACTTGTTCTATTAGTCCTTCTATACTGACCTCCAGCAGGTTCCAAATTGAATATAATTTTTTTCTGCATCTAGCTCTGAAAAAATATTTGGGCTTCTAGCGGTGTGTGGGACTTGGTCTATTAGTCCATCTATACTGACCTCCATCAGGTTGCAGATTAAAAATAATTTTTTTCTGCATCTAGCTCTGAAAAAATATTTGGGCTTCTAGCGGTGTGTGGGACTTGGTCTATTAGTCCATCTATATTGACCTCCATCAGGTTGCAAATTAAAAATATTTTTTTTCTGCATCTAGCTCTGAAAAAATATTTGGGCTTCTAGCGGTGTGTGGGACTTGGTCTATTAGTCCATCTATACTGACCTCCATCAGGTTGCAAATTGAATAAAAAAAATTTCTGCATCTAGCTCTGAAAAAATATTTGGGCTTCTAGCGGTGTGTGGGACTTGGTCTATTAGTCCATCTATACTGACCTCCATCAGGTTGCAAATTAAAAATAATTTTTTTCTGCATCTAGCTCTGAAAAAATATTTGGGCTTCTAGCAGTGTGTGGGACTTGGTCTATTAGTCTATCTATACTGACCTCCATCAGGTTGCAAATTAAAAATATTTTTTTTCTTCATTTAGCTCTGAAAAAATATTTGGGCTTCTAGCAGTGTGTGGGACTTGTTCTATTAGTCCTTCTATACTGACCTCCAGCAGGTTGCAAATTGAATATAATTTTTTTCTGCATCTAGCTCTGAAAAAGTATTTGGGCTTCTAGCGGTGTGTGGGACTTGGTCTATTAGTCCATCTATACTGACCTCCATCAGGTTGCAAATTAAAAATAATTTTTTTCTGCATCTAGCTCTGAAAAAATATTTGGGCTTCTAGCGGTGTGTGGGACTTGGTCTATTAGTCCATCTATACTGACCTCCATCAAGTTGCAAATTAAAAATAATTTTTTTCTGCATCTAGCTCTGAAAAAATATTTGGGCTTCTAGCAGTGTGTGGGACTTGGTCTATTAGTCCATCTATACTAACCTCCATCAGGTTGCAAATTGAATAAAAAAAATTTCTGCATCTAGCTCTGAAAAAATATTTGGGCTTCTAGCGGTGTGTGGGACTTGGTCTATTAGTCCATCTATACTGACCTCCATCAGGTTGCAAATTAAAAATAATTTTTTTCTGCATCTAGCTCTGAAAAAATATTTGGGCTTCTAGCGGTGTGTGGGACTTGGTCTATTAGTCCATCTATACTGACCTCCATCAGGTTGCAAATTAAAAATAATTTTTTTCTGCATCTAGCTCTGAAAAAATATTTGGGCTTCTAGCAGTGTGTGGGACTTGGTCTATTAGTCCATCTATACTGACCTCCATCAGGTTGCAAATTGAATAAAAAAATTTTCTGCATCTAGCTCTGAAAAAATATTTGGGCTTCTAGCGGTGTGTGGGACTTGGTCTATTAGTCCATCTATACTGACCTCCATCAGGTTGCAAATTAAAAATAATTTTTTCTGCATCTAACCCAGCCAATAGTTTTGGCCTAATACCACAGTTTGGCCACTCAGCTCTGCTCGGTTACCATCCATTGTTTTTTTGTACAAACAACTCCAGAGTTGTGAATTAGTTAACCACCAAAATGAGTGGAAAAAGGCCTGCTGCTGGTGGAAAGGGGAATAGGCGTGTTGGGAAGGGGAAAAAAGGTTGTGTCCGTGGGGTAGGTGCAGAAGAAAGACCATCTTCCAGCCAAACTAAAATGTCTACTTCTTTTAGCGGACAATGTGATAAGATCCCTTTCTTACGGCCACGCCAATCGCTACAAATTCCAGATGAGGCACAAAAACAGCAGGTGCTTCAACGGATATCAAGTGCTCCTTTAAGTGGGCTCTCCTCCACATCAACTTCAACATCACAAATACTCCAGTCCTCAAAGGTGTCACCCAAATCGCACTTGCTTCCTCACAGCTCCCAAATCTCCAGCTGCCCGTCTGAGTATGAGGTAGAACAGATGGTTGAGTCTGCAGAGCTGTTTACTCATACTATAGCCTGGGAATCAGAGGTCGACTCCAGCGCTTCTGTGAATCCAGACGAGGAAATGATCTGCACTGATGCCCAGAATCTTTATGAGTCGGATCCAGGACCAGACGCAGAAGGTTCTGGCCATAATGTAGACCCTCATTCCCAAACTGTAACTCCTGTTGGTGGAGACAATGAGGAAGACGATGATAAGACTCAAATACCTGATTGGAGCGACAACCTTAGTTTTTTGTCAGGGCAGGAACAGGTTGGCTCTGAGGACGACGGGTGTGATAACGCACAGGGTGATGATGATGAGGTCGGAGATCCCACTTACTGTCAACCCACAGTCAGCCAAGAGATGAGGTCAGCAGAGGAGGTGGAGGAAGATGCTAGTGACGACGAGGTCAGGTTGCGCCTTCCTGGACAGAGACGTAGTACTGGAAGCACGTCAACAACTGCATCCTCAAACACAACTCTGCCTCTCACCACAAGTCGTGGTGGCTCTTCAGGTCGCATGGGTGCTAAGCCTTGCATAGCCTGGGCATTTTTTCAGATCGATAAAGATGACCCAACTCGTGTTATCTGTAACATTTGTCAGCAAAAGCTAAGTAGAGGCCAAAAAATACATAGTTTGAGTACTTCATGCATGAACCGGCACATGGACATGAAGCATAAGTTGCAGTGGGAAGCTCAGTGTGCTACAATGCGGTCTAGCCGGCCGGGCCAACCACCGTCTGCCATATCTTGTGCATCCGCGGCCTCTTCATCCTCTGTGACTGGGGGGACAGCAGTCACACCTGTTTTGGGGCGCAGACCTGCCACCTCTTTACCCGCAACAGCCAGTGTGATTGGCAGGTCATCATTTTCTTTGGAGGTGGTAACACCAGCTGGTCTTGAGCGCTGTCCGACATCGATAGCACCACCTTTGGATCAAGGCAACCTAACATGTCCACCTGCATCTTCCTCACAGACCGGCAGTTTGCCGGGGACACCCTTATCAACCCCGTCTAAGCACAATAGCCAGCCCGCGGTCCCTCAGATGTGGACAAGTAAAAGACTATTTCCTCCTAGCCATGAGAAAGCTAAGAGGTTGAATTTCACCATCTGCAAGCTCTTGGCTACAGAAATGCTGCCTTTCCGCCTGGTGGACACAGAGGATTTTCGAGACCTTATGTCCGTCGCAGTGCCCCAGTACCAGATGCCCAGTCGGCACTACTTCTCAAAGAAAGGTGTGCCTGCGCTCCACCAGCATGTCGCACACAACATCACCGCTTCTTTGAGAAACTCTGTGTGTGACAGGGTGCATTTCACCACAGACACTTGGACGAGTAGGCATGGACAGGGGCGTTACATGTCGCTGACTGGGCACTGGGTAACTATGGTGACAGCAGGACAAGGGGCTGCTGTCCAAGTCTTGCCGTCCCCACGAGTTGTGCGTCAATCCTCTTTATGCCATTTTTCCTCCGCTGCTTCTGCCTCCTCAACCTCCTCTCGGTCTTCCACCTGCACCCAAAGCCTGTCTGGTCATGCCACAAGCTTTCTAACTGCGCAGAAGGGATCCTGCACACCTCCTTACTATGCTGGCAGTAGGGCTCAACGTCATCAGGCGGTTTTTACATTGAAATGTCTGGGAAATGTGAGTCACACAGCTGAGGAGTTGTGGTCAGCTCTGGAGAACCAATTTCATGAATGGTTGTCTCCACTGGACCTGAAACCAGGGAAGGCCGTGTGCGACAATGCTGCAAACCTGGGTGCGGCCCTTCGCCGGGGCAATGTCACACACGTGCCTTGTATGGCTCACGTGTTGAACCTGGTTGTCCAGCAATTTTTAGCCCACTATCCCAGACTAGATGGCCTTCTGCAGAGGGCACGGTCGCTGTGTGCTCACTTCCGCCGTTCGCATCCCGCAGCTCAGAGACTTACATCTCTACAGAAGTCGTTGGGCCTGCCACTTCACCGGCTAAAATGCGATGTGCCTACCCGGTGGAATTCAACTCTGCACATGTTGCAGCGACTGTGGCAGCACCGACAAGCCCTGGTGCAATACGTTCTGACGTATAGCCTGGGCCAACGAGATTCAGAGGTGGGGCAAATCACGCTGGAGGAGTGGTCTCAGATCAGGGACCTATGCACCCTTCTGCACAGTTTTGAAATGGCGACGAAGATGTTTAGTGCTGACGATGCCATTATTAGCATGACTATTCCGGTGATTTACATGCTGGAGCACATGTTAAACAGAATTCGGAGTCAGGTGGTGGCACAAGAGGAGGTGGAGGAAGTAGAGGAGGAGGAGTTGTATGCGGAAGGGCTAACATCTGCAAGGTCCAGAAGGTCGGCAGCACCAAGGCGGCAGGCATGTGAGGGTGGGGGAGATGGTTTTACCAGGGCGCATGGTAGCAGCCAAACTAGTGAGGAAGGTGCAGGAGCCCAGGAAGAAGTGGAGGACGAACTGATGGAAGACTCATCAGATGAGGGAGACCTTGATCACATTTCTGTTGTGCGAGGTTGGGGGGAGAGGACAGAGGAAGGAAGCATGATTGTTACCTCGCCACCAACACAACAGGGACTTGGTGCTCCTGGATGCGCAACACACATGAGTGCCTTCTTGCTGCACTACCTGCAACATGACCCTCGAATTGTGAGAATTAGAAATAATCCTGACTACTGGGTTGCCACACTGTTAGATCCCCGGTACAAAAGTAAATTTGCAGAAATTATTCCTGCCATAGAAAGGGATGCACGCATGCAGGAGTATCAGCAGAGACTGTTGCAGAATCTTACATGTGCTTTTCCACAAAATACCAGTGGTGCACGTAGTGAATCTCACAGTTCCAACTTGCCAACCGTGGGACCGTCAAGTGTTCAGCACTCAAACCGTAACAGAACCACAGTATCTGCTGGTAACATCAATTTTGCGGAATCATTTCACCACTTTTTTAGCCCATCCTTTGCAAGGCCACAGGAGACAAGAAGTCTGACACATAGTCAACGCCTAGAGACGATGGTACAGGAGTATCTCCAAGTAAACATTGAAGCCACGACTGTGTCACTGGACCCTTGCTCTTTTTGGGCTTCCAATCTGGATAAATGGCCGGAGCTAGCCACTCACGCCTTGGAGATCTTGTCATGCCCCGCAGCCAGCGTTCTGTCTGAACGTGTATTCAGCGCTGCTGGTGGTGTGCTGACAGATAAGCGCACGCGGCTCTCCACTGATAATGTAGACAGACTCACGTTCATAAAGATGAACAAATCATGGATCCGAAATGACTTTTCTACCCCTGTGTCATCCTGGGGAGAGTAAAAGCTTGATGATTGGTTAAAATCACCCTACCAACCGTTTTAAGCTTTCAAATTACTAATCATGTTTATCTGTATCTTGACTGGAAAATAATTTGGGCTTTGTAGCAGTGTGCAGCACTGATCCTATTAGGCCATCTATAATAAGCTTCACCAGATTTAAAATTAAAAATAAATTTTAGCTGCATCTAGCCCGGAAAATAATTTTGGGGCTCCGAGATGCGCAAGACACATAAGTGCCTTCTTGCTGCACTACCTGCAGCATGACCCTCATATTGTCAGAATTCGAAGTAATCATGACTACTGGGTTGCCACACTCTTAGATCCCCCAAACTTTTCGATCAACCTTTTCATTTTAATAAAGACCAAAAAAATGGTCATTTTTGAAATTATAAGCATTAGCAGGTTGTTAGAAACTGAAATCAAACAGTTTTCAACTCAAAACTTTATTCTAGGTGATGTTACATTTTCACATAGGACCCCTTGTTCGAAAGGAGCTTCTGAACTCTCTCGTCCATTGAATTTGTCAGGTTTTGGATGGTTTCTGCTTCAATTGTTTTGCATGAAGACAGAATACCCTCCCAGAGCTGTTGCTTAGATGTGAACTGCCTCCCGCCATCATAGACACTCCTTTTAATGATGCTCCAAAGGTTCTGAATGGGGTAGAGGTCAGGGGAGCATGGGGGTCACACCATAAGTTTGTCCCCTTTTATGCCCATATCAGCCAGAGATGCAGATGTTTTATGTGCAGCATGAGATGGTGCATTATCATGCAGAAAAATGATCTTGCTGTGAAATACACGGTTCTTCTTCTTGAACCATGGCAGGAAGTGCTGTTTGAGAAAATCCACATACATTATGGAGTTCATCTTTAGCGCCTTCAGGGATCCTAAAGGGGCCGACAATCTCTCTCCCCATGATTCCAGCCCAAAACATTACTCCACCTCCTCCTTGTTGGCGCTGTAGCCGTGTTTGCGTGGGGTGTCCATCAACCAGCCATCCTCCACTCCATTCATCTGGACCATCGAGCGCTGCATGGCACTCATCCGTGAACAAAACAGTTTTGAAATCAGTCTTCATGTAATGTTTGGCCCACTGGAGCCGTTTCTGCTTGTGTGAAGTGGATAGAGGAGGTCGACAGGATGGCGTATGCACAGCTGCAAACCTCTGAAGGACCCTGCATCTTGTTGTTCGGGGGACGTTGGAGGCACAAGCAGCTTCAAAAACTTGTCTGCTGCTATGACAAGGCTTTTTTGCCGCTGCTCTTTCAACCTGACGTAATTGCCTGTAGGAAAGAGTCCTCAATTTGCCCTTATCAGCACGCACACGTGTGTACTGTGAATCAGCTACATACTTCTTGATTGCCAAGACACTTCATCCTGATCATCGCACAATGTTGATTGTAGTCATGCCTTGACCTAAACACTCCACAATTTGTTGCTTCTCAGCAGCCGACACATCCTTTTTCTTTCCCATTTTGGCAGAAAATGTAGGCTGCTTAATAATGTGAGAGAGCCTTCTTAAGTAGTCTTGCCTTTCATTGGACACACCTGCCAAACTAATTAGCACAGGTGTCTGCAATTGCTTACAGTGATATAAAGAGCCCTGACACACATCACCATCAATGAGTTTAACTGACAAACAAACAAATTCTTCCCTTATCACTCCTAAACACTTTTTGCATAATAATTTGGAACGCGGTGTACATGTGCTTTTCCACAAAACACCAGTGGTTCACGTAGTGAATCTTACAGTTCTAACTTGCCAACCGTGGTCTGTATGGAATTGTTCAATAAAGGGCCCAAAATTAAGATAACATAGATGGGAGAGGTCTCTATGAATAGGAATTCCTAAGTATTTGATACCCTGTGAGGGCCAGGCAAAGGGAAAGTTGGACTGGATGGAATCCTATATGGATTTAGGGAGGGAGACATCGAGGGCCTCAGACTTCGCTGCATTGATTTTAAAATTTTACCATGTAACAAAGTGATCTATTTCAGCCATAACAGCAGGGATGGATATATGTGATTGAGTGATATATACTAGGACATCATCAGCAAATAGAGAGCACTTGTACTCGGTGCCTCCCACCTCAATCCACCTAATATTGGGGTTATGGCGAATTGATGAGAGCAGGTGCTCCGTCACTAGGATGTATAAGAGAGGGGACAGAGGACATCCCTGCCTTGTCCCATTGGTGATTGTGAAAGGTGATGAAAATGTTCTGACGCACCCCCTGGGCCTTGGGACACCCGGAGCCGGACCCTTTTTGGTGGATGCTGGTGGTTGTAGTCTTCGTGGCGGCGATCCGGTTCCATGGCTCAGGGCGGTCAAACCAGTGGCGGAACTATTTATGTGGTTTTGATGTTTAAATGTCCGACTACGCCACCCGTGGATTGCGGTCAGAGTGAACCGCCACTACAGGGCAGACCGCTAAGGCTGGTGTTGTGGGTGCAGCAGAGCGTAGCATAACTCCCCACGGGAGGAGTATAGCCTCAGGGCAGTGTATGCGGAGGATGGGGGTGATGGTGCAGGGCAGCAGCAGTAACGACACGGAGTCAGTGATGCAGTTCAGGGCCTTTACTCACAGTTCTTATTATCCAGACCACGTCTGCAGGTAACGGCTGCCCACGTCGTACTGTGCTCACCAGGTGAGGGGCTCAGACAACTCCCAGATAACTTTGGAGCGCTTCACAGGACCCCCTTTGTGTGTCCTTTGTCTGGCCTTTCTTACCAACACTTCTGTCTGGCTGCCTCGGGCCTCCTCTTGGTAAACTTGGCGCCAGTTTCCCTGACCCTATGTGGTGCCTTCCTAGCGGGTGGAGCAAGGGGCTGCGCCACATAAAATGTCAGAGCCTCCGGATTCTAGCTGAGGGTCGTTTCCTGCCTCCACTAGTTCGGGGACCGGTCTCCCCCTTTGGCCTGACCCCTCCACGCAGGTGGATTAGGGCGTGCGGTGGCGACTCGCCCGTCCGCACCCCTGGGATCCCTTCATTCCTCGTTCCTGGAGCCTTCTCCGCTCCTCTTCCTTCCTTCTCCCTCTTGCAGGCCTGGGCCTCTGTTACTAGGCCCGCCTCCGGAGCAGAGCTCATGCAGAGCCCCTGCTCCCTGCCACTTCTGCTCAGACTTCTCTGCACTGAACTAAGATGGTGCCCACCTTTTATACTCCCTTCTCAATGCACCCAGGAACTGCTTCCTCCCTGCTCCTGCACTGCAGGGCTCCCCTTCCTCAGTGTTCCCTCCCCCCACTCCAGCCAGGGACAGGGACTGTCGTGCCCATCTCAGGGGCATATTGGTCGCCCTGCCCCACGGCAATGTGGTGTAATGCATGCAGGTGTCGGGTCCTGATCCACACTCCATCCTTATCTGAGAGTGAGATATCACACCTCTGGGTGAGGTGCAATACGTCTGTAGCAACCGAGCCCTCGGTGCTACAGTTCCATTTATCTTCAGCCTAGGTGACGTATTGTGATACAGGGCCGTGATTTTGGCTATAAAAGGGTCCCCTAGACCCCTACCCCAAGCTTTTTAAGAGAATCATATATGGCGTGCCAGGAGACTCTATGGAATGCTTTCTCAGCATCCAACGAGAGTATCTACTTACAAATTTTTAACTGCATCTAGCCCAGGAAATACTTTGTGCCTAGTAGCAGTGTCTGCTAGTCAGCGGATTATCCCGGCTGTTAAGCAAGCTACACCACCTGTAGTTTGGACACTTAATTTTTTCAAAGGAAATGCTTCGGGACCACGGGATACTTAGTGAAGAGCATCAGGAGGCACCCCAAGGCATAGGGGCTGGGACTGGCACTAAAATGCCTTGCGGTGGACAGCCGAGCTCGATCCTTATAAAAGCTTTTTAACTGCAGCAGCTTTAGTGGACGCTACTGGAGCTGGAATTACGCGGCTGCTGGCATGAGACTTGCCCTCCAATAGATCCTTGTAAATGGATTTAAAGTGTATTCATTCAAATTAGAGGGACAATTTAAATTAAAAAGCTTAGAGCTGCCTCCACCACAGGGGGGCTCTCTCGACCCACCAGCGGACAGGCACCAGTATTGGGAGAGGGGGGCTGGCCGTCAGGGTTCACCGCGGCTCTGGCACAAACCCGGCGACACGGAGGTGGCACGGGCAGGAGCGGACTGGCCGTCTCGGCTTCTCACTTTTTGGATTTTAGAAGGGCATGACATGCCTATATCTGTGTCTCCCCCTCCTTTTACTCCTCCACATCTTTTCTTTTCGCATGACTATATGTACTTGTCACTTTTCCATGTGTTAGTTGTGTCTTCTGAGCAGTTTGTCAGCTTTTGGACACCTTTGAAGGTGTTTTCTATGTGTTTCTATGTGTTTTTGTTTGCCTGCCATTGGTTTTAACGGTGTTCGAAGGTGTTCGACGAACAGTTCGACGAACAGTTCGGCGAACACACGGGTGTTCGACGAACCGAACTCGAACACTACGGGGGTGGCTCAACACTAGTTGTGTCTGCTAAAGCAGCTTTTTCAAATCAATAGTACGGTGTTGCAATATCACTAGTGTTGAGAGAGCACTAAAATGCTCGGGTTCTCGAAGCTCGGACCGAGATCACCATGATACTCGGGTGCTCGACCCGAGTAACGAGTAGAGATGAGCGGTGTTCGACTCGAACTGTTCGCCAATCTCAAATTCGAGCTGTTTTGGGCGGTGTTCGAGCCGTTCGGCGAACACGAACGATTTGAAAAAAATTCGACTGTTCGAGGTTATGTTCGATAACTGTTCATGCACCAAAATCATAACTGGATTTTTTCTCAGTAATGCTGAAAATTAATGTTAATACGCAGTTTGAGTGTACAGCGGGGCGGGGGGAGGGGCAGGGGATGGATCTCTGCAGGAATAATGAAGATCTCCATTTTTTTTTCTCTTTCCCGCATTTACAGTGGGGAGGTGCAATCTGTCAGCCTATCAACAGCGCACACATGGAGCGAAGTGCTTTTTTTCACACAAGCAAGGGCATGTGTCATTGGCAGTGTATGTCACTTGTCCTTGCACTATAAGACCCAGCCATTTTCCCCGTCGTCACCATTTTCTCACTGCTGCAGCTGCGTGTTAGATGGCACCGCTGTTGCTGTGGGTGCTATACCTTGTTAATTTCAATCCAATTTTCGCACAAATCTACAGATAGCTTGGGAGTAGGGAAGAGTTGTGATTGCAGTCCTTTTAAGGACTAGGTTACAGCATTTCCTACGACTTTTATCAGGCAGGTCTGTTTTCTTAAATAGATAGGTTGGGAGTAAAGACTAATTGTAATTGCAGTCCTTTTCAGCACTAAGTTACATCAGTTCCTATCAGTTTTTGCCAGGCAGGTCTGTGCCAGTGCTGTGCACGTTTTTTTCACAGCATTTGGCTAAATCTAGCAAAGCAAATCCTTTTTGGCCTATTGCAGAGTGTGTTAGTCAGTGGAGTAGCCAATCTGTGTTGCAAGTTACACCACCTGTGTATAGAATACCAATTTTTTTACTGCACCTAGTGAAGTAAAATCTTTTGGGCATAGCATCATTCTATTAGTCCATCTATACTAACCTCCACCAGGTTGCAAATTGAATATATATTTTTTCTGCATCTAGCTCTGAAAAAATATTTGGGCTTCTAGCAGTGTGTGGGACTTGGTCTATTAGTCCATCTATACTGACCTCCATCAGGTTGCAAATTGAATATAATTTTTTTCTGCATCTAGCTCTGAAAAAAATATTTGGGCTTCTAGCAGTGTGTGGGACTTGGTCTATTAGTCCATCTACACTGACCTCCATCAGGTTGAAAATTCAATATAATTTTTTTCTGCATGTAGCTCTGAAAAAATATTTGGGCTTCTAGCAGTGTGTGGGACTTGGTCTATTAGTCCATCTACACTGACCTCCATCAGGTTGCAAATTCAATATAATTTTTTTCTGCATCTTGCACTGAAAAAATATTTGGGCTTCTAGCAGTGTGTGGGACTTGGTCTATTAGTCCATCTATACTAACCTCCACCAGGTTGCAAATTAAAAATAATTTTTATCTGCATCTAGCTCTGAAAAAATATTTGGGCTTCTAGCAGTGTGTGGGACTTGGTCTATTAGTCCATCTATAGTAACCTCCACCAGGTTGCAAATTAAAAATAATTTTTATCTGCATCTAGCTCTGAAAAAATATTTGGGCTTCTAGCAGTGTGTGGAACTTGGTCTTGTCCATCTATACTGACCTCCATCAGGTTGCAAATTGAATATAATTTTTTTCTGCATCTAGCTCTGAAAAAATATATGGGCTTCTAGCAGTGTGTGGGACTTGTTCTATTAGTCCATCTATACTGACCTCCATCAGGTTGCAAATTCAATATAATTTTTTTCTGCATCTAGCTCAGAAAAAATATTTGGGCTTCTAGCAGTGTGTGGGACTAGGTCTATTAGTCCATCTATATTGACCTCCATCAGGTTGCAAATTGAATATAATTGATTTCTGCATCTAGCTCTGAAAAAATATTTGGGCTTCTAGCAGTGTGTGGAACTTGGTCTATTAGTCCATCTATACTGACCTCCATCAGGTTGCAAATTTAATATAATTTTTTTCTGCATCTAGCTCTGAGAAAATATTTGGGCTTCTAGCAGTGTGTGGGACTTGGTCTATTAGTCCATCTATACTAACCTCCACCAGGTTGCAAATTAAAAATAATTTTTATCTGCATCTAGCTCTGAAAAAATATTTTGGCTTCTAGCAGTGTGTGGGACTTGTTCTATTAGTTCATCTATACTGACCTCCATCAGGTTGCAAATTCAATATAATTTTTTTCTGCATCTAGCTCTGAAAAAATATTTGGGCTTCTAGCAGTGTGTGGGACTTGGTCTATTAGTCCATCTATACTAACCTCCACCAGGTTGCAAATTAAAAATAATTTTTTTCTGCATCTAGCTCTGAAAAAATATTTGGGCTTCTAGCAGTGTGTGGAACTTGGTCTATTAGTCCATCTATACTGACCTCCATCAGGTTGCAAGTAGAATATAATTTTTTTCTGCATCTAGCTCTGAAAAAATATATAGGCTTCTAGCAGTGTGTGGGACTTGTTCTATTAGTCCATCTATACTGACCTCCATCAGGTTGCAAATTCAATATAATTTTTTTCTGCATCTAGCTCAGAAAAAATATTTGGGCTTCTAGCAGTGTGTGGGACTCGGTCTATTAGTCCATCTATACTGACCTCCATCAGGTTGCAAATTCAATATAATTGTTTTCTGCATCTAGCTCTGAAAAAATATTTGGGCTTCTAGCAGTGTGTGGGACTTGGTCGATTAGTCCATCTATACTGACCTCCATCAGGTTGCAAATTTAATATAATTTTTTTCTGCATCTAGCTCTGAAAAAATATTTGGGCTTCTAGCAGTGTGTGGGACTTGGTCTATTAGTCCATCTATACTGACCTCCATCAGGTTGCAAATTCAATATCATTTTTATCTGCATCTAACCCAGCCAATACTTTTGGCCTAATACCACAGTTTGGCCACTCAGCTCTGCTCGGTTCCCATCCATTGTTTTTTTGTGAAAACAACTCCAGAGTTGTGAATTAGTTAACCACCAAAATGAGTGGAAAAAGGCCTGCTGCAGGTGGAAAGGGGAATAGGCGTGTTGGGAAGGGGAAAAATGGTTGTGTCCGTGGGGTAGGTGTTAAAGCAACAGTAACATCTGCAGAAGAAAGACCATCTTCCAGCCAAACTAAAATGTCTACTTCTTTTAGCGGACAATGTGATAAGATCCCTTTCATACGGCCACGCCAATCACTACAAATTCCAGATGAGGCACAAAAACAGCAGGTGCTTCAACGGATATCAAGTGCTCCTTTAAGTGGGCTCTCCTCCACCTCAACTTCAACATCACAAATACTCCAGTCCTCAGAGGTGTCACACCAATTGCACTTGCTTCCTCACAGCTCCCAAATCTCCAGCTGCCCGTCTGAGTATGGGGTAGAACAGATGGTTGAGTCTGCAGAGCTGTTTACTCATACTATAGCCTGGGAATCAGAGGTCGGCTCCAGAGCTTCTGTGAATCCAGACGAGGAAATGATCTGCACTGATGCACAGAATCTTTATGAGTCAGATCCAGGACCAGACGCAGAAGGTTCTGACCATAATGTAGACACTCGTTTCCAAACTGTAACTCCTGTTGGTGGAGACAATGAGGAAGACGATGATGAGACTCAAATACCTGATTGGAGCGACAACTTTAGTTTTTTGTCAGGGCAGGAACAGGTTGGCTCTGAGGACGACGGGTGTGAGAACACACAGGGTGATGATGATGAGGTTGGAGATCCCACTTACTGTCAACCCACAGTCAGCCAAGAGAAGAGGTGGAGGAGGATGCTAGTGACAACGAGGTCACGTTGCGCCTTCCTGGACAGAGACGTAGTACTGGAAGCACGTCAACAACTACATCCTCAAACACAACTCTGCCTCTGACCACAAGTCGTGGTGGCTCTTCAGGTCGCATGGGTGCTAAGCCTTGCATAGCCTGGGCATTTTTTCAGATCGATATAGATGACCCAACTCGTGTTATCTGTAAAATTTGACAGCAAAAGCTAAGTAGAGGCCAAAAAATACATAGTTTGAGTACTTCATGCATGAACCGGCACATGGACATGAAGCATAAGTTGCAGTGGGAAGCTCACTGTGCTACAATGCGGCCTAGCCGGCCGGGCCAACCACCATCTGCCACATCTTGTGCATCCGCGGCCTCTTCATCCTCTGTGACTGGGGGGACAGCAGTCACAGCTGTTTTGGGACGGAGACCAGCCACCTCTTTACCAGCAACAGCCAGCGTGATTGGCAGGTCATCATTTTCTTTGGAGGTGGAAACACCAGCTGGTGTTTAGCGCTGTCCGACATCGATAGCACTACCTTTGGATCAAGGCAACCTAACATGTCCGCCTGCATTTTCCTCACAGACCGGCAGTTTGCCGGGGACACCCTTATCAACCCCGTCTAAGCACAACAGCCAGCCCTCGGTCCCTCAGATGTGGACAAGTAAAAGACCATTTCCTCCTAGCCATGAGAAAGCTAAGAGGTTGAATTTCACCATCTGCAAGCTCTTGGCTACAGAAATGCTGCCTTTCCGCCTGGTGGACACAGGATTTTCGAGACCTTATGTCCGTCGCAGTGCCCCAGTACCAGATGCCCAGTCGGCACTACTTCTCAAAGAAAGGTGTGCCTGCGCTCCACCAGCATGTCGCACACAACATCACCGCTTCTTTGAGAAACTCTGTGTGTGACAGGGTGCATTTCACCACAGACACTTGGACGAGTAGGCATGGACAGGGGCGTTACATGTCGCTGACTGGGCACTGGGTAACTATGGTGACAGCAGGACAAGGGGCTGCTGTCCAAGTCTTGCCGTCCCCATGAGTTGTGTGTCAATCCTCTTTATCTCAAAGTTCCTCCACTGCTTCTGCCTCCTCAACCTCCTCTCGGTCCTCCACCTGCACCCAAAGCCTGTCTGGTCATGCAACAAGCTTTCTAACTGCGCAGAAGGGATCCTGCACACCTCCTTACTATGCTGGCAGTAGGGCTCAACATCATCAGGCGGTTTTTACTTTGAAATGTCTGGGAAATGTGAGTCACACAGCTGAGGAGTTGTGATCAGCTCTGGAGAACCAATTTCATGAATGGTTGTCTCCACTGGACTTGAAACCAGGGAAGGCCGTGTGCGACAATGCTGCAAACCTGGGTGCGGCCCATCAACGGGGCAATGTCACACACGTGCCTTGTATGGCTCACGTGTTGAACCTGGTTGTCCAGCAATTTTTAGCCCACTATCCCGGACTAGATGGCCTTCTACAGAGGGCACTGTCGCTGTGTGCTCACTTCCACCATTCGCGTCCCGCAGCTCAGCGACTTACATCTCTACAGAAGTCGTTGGGCCTGCCACTTCACCGGCTAAAATGCGATGTGCCTACCCGGTGGAATTCAACTCTGCACATGTTGCAGCGACTGTGGCAGCACCGACAAGCCCTGGTGCAATACGTTCTGATGAATAGCCTGGGCCAACGAGATCCAGTGTTGGGGCAAATCACGCTGGATGAGTGGTCTCAGATCAGGGACCTATGCACCCTTCTGCACAGTTTTGAAATGGCGACGAAGATGTTTAGTGCTGACGATGCCATTATCAGCATGACTATTCCGGTGATTTACATGTTGGAGCACATGTTAAATAGAATTCGGAGTCAGGTGATGGCACAAGAGGAGGTGGAGGAAGTAGAGGAGGAGGAGTTGTATGTGGAAGGGCTAACATCTGCAAGGTCCAGACGGTTGGCAGCAACAAGGGAGTAGGCAAGTGAGGGTGGGGGAGATGGTTTTACCAGGGCGCATGGTAGCAGCCAAACCGAAAGAATAGAGCTTCACACATAGATTAAATAGATAGAAACATGTCAGTCACATATATATGAAGTACAGTGACAGTGTTGATTACTGTACTTGTCATTTAGTGTTAAAAAAAAGGATTTATTTAAAAAAAAATTGGCGTGGGGTTCCCCATAATTTTAGGCTCTAGCGGAGGTTAAGCAGACAGCTGGGGCAGATGTTTGAAGCCTGGGAAGGGGTAAAACCCACGGAGCTTCCCAGGCTACTAATATCAGCCCCCAGCTGAATACCTAGCCTTTACTAGAGCTGAAGCTGTCGTGGGAACCATGGAAAGGTAAGGATGATGTTGCTTTATTATTTTTCTTTTATTGCAGGAGATCGTTGGCTTCAGCTGGAATGGGCTTGATGGTAAGTATGGTTTAATTTAGAACAATAAAGAATTGTGTGTTTATTTCAATTAAAGGACTTTATTCTGGGTGTTTGTGTTTTTTTTTAACTTTGACTATGGGGTTAGTAATGGGGGTGTCTTATAGACGCCTCTCCATTACTAACCTGGGCTTGATGTCAGCTGGCATTATAAGCTGACATCAACCCCAGCCCTATTACCCCACTGCTACCGCTACAGGGCAGTGGGAAGAGCGAGGCTAAGTGCCAGAATTGGCGCATCCTATGGATGCGCCATTTCTGGGGCGGCTGACGGTTGGTGTTTCTAGCCTGGGAGGGGGCCAATATTCATGGCACCCTTCCTGGGCTATTAATATCAGCCCCCAGCTGTCTGCCTAGCCTTTGCTAGTTATTAAAATAGGGGGGACCCCACGTCATTTTTTTGGGGGGTCCCCCATTTTATTAGCTACTAAAGGCTAGGTATTCAGCTGGGGGCTGATATTAGTAGCCTGGGAAGCTCCGTGGGTATTACCCCCTTCCCAGGCTTCAAACATCTGCCCCAGCTGTCTGCTTAACCTCCGCTAGAGCCTAAAATTACGGGGAACCCCACGCCAATTTTTTTTTTAATAAATCCTTTATTTTAATGCTAAATGACAAGTACAGTAACCAACACTATCACTGTACTTCTTATATATGTGACTGACATGTTTCTATCTATCTAATCTATGTGTGATGCTCTATCTTTCTGTTCTAAATTGTCAGGTACAGATGCTGAATTGCCGGCCGGCTTTTTTAAAGAGACGGTGCATGAAAACACTAATATTTTTTTTAATAAATCCTTTACACTAAATGACAAGTACAGTAAGCAACACTGTCACTGTACTTATTATATGTGTGACTGACATGTTTCTATCTATCTAATCTATGTGTGATGCTCTATTCCTTCTTGTCTAAATTGTCGGGTACCGGTGTCTTCCGCTGCTGAATTGCCGGCCGGCTTTTTTAAAGAGAGTGTCTTCTGAGCAGTTTGTCAGCTTTTGGACACCTTTGAAGGTGTTTTCTATGGGTTTCTATGTGTTTTTGTTTGCCTGCCATTGCTTTTAACGGTGTTCGAAGGTGTTCTAAGGTGTTCGACGAACAGTTCGACAAACAGTTCCTCGAACATCCCGGTGTTCGACGAACCGAACCGAACCCGAACACTACGGGGTGGCTCAACACTAATCTGTATCTTGGCTGGAAAATTATTTGGGCTTTGTAGCAGTGTGCAGTACTGATTCTATTAGGCCATCTATACTAAGCTCCACCAGATTTAAAATTACTAATCATGTTTATCTGTATCTTGGCTGGAAAATTATTTGGGCTTTGTAGCAGTGTGCAGTACTGATTCTATTATGCCATCTATACTAAGCTCCACCAGATTTAAAATAACTAATCATGTTTATCTGTATCTTGGCTGGAAAATTATTTTGGCTTTGTAGCAGTGTGCAGTACTGATTCTATTAGGCCATCTATACTAATCTCCACCAGATTTAAAATTAATAATAATTTTTAGCTGCATCTAGCCCGGAAAATAATTTTGGGGCTCCTAGAGGCGCAAGACACGTGAGTGCCTTCTTGCTGCACTACCTGCAACATGACCCTCAGATTGTCAGAATTCGAAGTAATCCTGACTACTGGGTTGCCACACTCTTAGACCCCCACACTCTTCGATCAACCTTTCATTTTAATAAAGAACAAAAAAATGGTCATTTTTGAAATTTTAAGCATTAGCAGGTTATTAGAAACTGAAACCAAACAGTTTTCAACTCAAAACTTTATTCTAGGTGATGTTACATTTGCACATAGGACCCCTTGTTCGAAAGGAGCTTCTGAACTCCCTCGTCCATTGAATTTGTCAGGTTTTGGATGGTTTCTGCTTCAATTGTTTTGCATGAGGACAGAATACCCTCCCAGAGCTATTGCTTAGATGTGAACTGCCTCCCGCCATCATAGACACTCCTTTTGATGATGCTCCAGAGGTTCTGAATGGTGTAGAGGTCAGGGGAGCATGGGGGTCACACCATAAGTTTGTCCCCTTTTATGCCCATATCAGCCAGAGATGCAGATGTGTTATGTGCAGCATGAGACGGTGCATTATCATGCATGAAAATGATCTTGCTGTGGAATACACGGTTCATCTTCTTGAACCATGGCAGGAAGTGCTGTTTGAGAAACTCCACATACATTATTGAGTTCATCTTTACCCCTTCAGTGATCCTAAAGGGGCCAACAATCTCTCTCCCCATGATTCCAGCCCAAAACATTACTCCACCTCCCCCTTGTTGGCGCTGTAGCCGTGTTTGCGTGGGGTGTCCATCAACCAGCCATCCCCTACTCCATCCATCTGGACCATCGAGCGTTGCACGGCACTCATCCATGAACAAAACAGTTTTGAAGTCAGTCTTCATGTATTGTTTGGCCCATTGGAGCCATTTCTGCTTGCGTGCAGTGGATAGAGGAGGTCGACAGGATGGCTTACGCACAGCTGCAACCTCTGAATGACCCTGCATCTTGTTGTTCGGGGGACATTGGAGGCACCAGCAGCTTCAAAAACTTGTCCGCTGCTATGACAAGGCTTTTTTGCCACTGCTCTTTTAACCTGACGTAATTGCCTGTAGGAAAGAGTCCTCAATTTGCCCTTATCAGCACGCACACGTGTGTACTGTGAATCAGCTACATACTTCTTGATTGCCAAGACACTTCATCCTGATCATCGCACAATGTTGATTGTAGTCATGCCTTGACCTAAACACTCCATAATTTGTTGCTTCTCAGCAGCTGACACATCCTTTTTCTTTCCCATTTTGGCAGAAAATGTAGGCTGCTTAATAATGTGGGACAGCCTCTTAAGTAGTCTTGCCTTTCATTGGACTCACCCGCCAAACTAATTAGCACAGGTGTCTGCAATTGCTTACAGTGATATAAAGAGCCCTGACACACATCACCATCAATGAGTTTAACTGACAAACAAAAAAATTCTTCTCATATCACTCCTAAACACTTTTTGCATAATAATTTGGAACACAGTGTACATGTGCTTTTCCACAAAACACCAGTGGTTCACGTAGTGAATCTTACAGTTCTAACTTGCCAACCGTGGTCTGTATGGAGTTGTTCAATAAAGGGCCCAAAATTAAGATAACATAGACGGGAGAGGTCTCTATGAATAGGAATTCAGACGTATTTGATACCCTGTGAGGGCCAGGCAAAGGGAAAGTTGGACTGGATGGAATCCTGTATGGATTTGAGGAGGGAGACATCGAGGGCCTCAGACTTCGCTGCATTGATTTTAAAATTTGACCATGTAACAAAGTGATCTATTTCAGCCATAACAGCAGGGATGGATATATGTGATTGAGTGATTTATACTAGGACATCATCAGCAAATAGAGAGCACTTGTACTCGGTGCCTCCCACCTCAATCCACCTAATATTGGGGTTATGGCGAATTGATGAGAGCAGGTGCTCCGTCACTAGGATGTATAAGAGAGGGGACAGAGGTCATCCCTGCCTTGTCCCATTGGTGATTATGAAAGGTGATGAAAATGTTCTGACGCGCCCCCTGGGCCTTGGGACACCCGGAGCCGGACCCTTTTTGGTGGTTGCTGGTGGTTGTAGTCTCCGTGTCGGCGACCCGGTTCCATGGCTCAGGGCGGTCAAACCAGTGGCGGAACTATTTATGTGGTTTTGATGTTTAAATGTCCGACTACGTCACCTGTGGATTGCTTTCTGAGTGAACCGCCGCTGCAGGGCAGACCGCTGAGGCTGGTGTTGTGGGTGCAGCAGAGCGTAGTATAACTCCCCATGGGAGGAGTATAGCCTCAGGACAGTGTATGCGGAGGATGGGGGTGATGGTGCAGGGCAGCAGCAGTAACGACACGGAGTCAGTGATGCAGTCCAGGGCCTTTACTCACAGTTCTTATTATCCAGACCACTTCTGCAGGTAACGGCTGCCCACGTCGTACTGTGCTCACCAGGTGAGGGGCTCAGACAACTCCCAGATAACTTTGGAGCGCTTCAAAGGACCCCCTTTGTGTGTCCTTTGTCTGGCCTTTCTTACCAATGCTTCTGTCCGGCTGCCTCGGGCCTCCTCTTGGTAAACTTGGCGCCAGTTTCCCTGACCCTATGTGGTGCCTTCCTAGCGGGTGTAGCGAGGGGCTGCGCCACATAAAATGTCACAGCCTCCGGATTCTAGCTGAGGGTCGATTCCCGCCTCCACTAGTTTCGGGGACCGGTCTCCCCCTTTGGCCTGACCCCTCCACGCAGGTGGATTCGGGAGTGCGGTGGCGACTCGCCCGTCCGCACCCCTGGAATCCCTTCTTTCCTCGTTCCTGGAGCCTTCTCCGCTCCTCTTCCTTCCTTCTCCCTCTTCCAGGCCTGGGCCTCTGTTACTAGGCCCGCCTCCGGAGCAGAGCTCATGCAGAGCCCCTGCTCCCTGTCACTTCTGCTCAGACTTCTCTGCACTGAACTAAGAAGGTGCCCACCTTTTACACTCCCTTCTCAATGCACCCATGAACTGCTTCCTCCCTGCTCATGCACTACAGGGTTCCCCTTCCTCAGTGTTCCCTCCCCCCACTCCAGCCAGGGACAGGGACTGTCGTGCCCATCTCAGGGGCATATTCGTCGCCCTGCCCCACGGCAATGTGGTGTGATGCATGCAGGTGTCGGGGTCCTGATCCACACTCCATCCTTACCTGAGAGCGAGATATCACACCTCTGGGTGAGGTGCAATACCTCTGTAGCAACCGAGCACTCGGGGTGCTACAGTTCCATTTATCTTCAGCCTTGGTGACGTATTGCGATACAGGGCCGTGGCTATAAAAGGGTCCCCTAGACCCCTACCCCAAGCTTTTTAAGAGAATAATATATGGCGTGCCAGGAGACTCTATGGAATGCTTTCTCAGCATCCAACGAGAGTATCTAATTACAAATTTTTTACTGCATCTAGCCCAGGAAATACTTTGTGCCAAGTAGCAGTGTCTGCTAGTGAGCGGATTATCCCAGCTGTTAAGCAAGCTGCACCGCCTGTAGTTTGAACACTTAATTTTTTCAAAGGAAATGCTTCGGGACCCCGGGATACTCAGTGAAGAGCATCAGGAGGCTCCCCAAGGCATAGGGGCTGGGACTGGCGGTAGGACGCCTTGCGGTGGACCGCCGAGCTTGATCCTTATAAAAGCTTTTTAACTGCAGCAGCTTTAGTGGACGCTATTGGAGCTGGAATTACGCGGCTGCCGTAATGAGCCTTGCCCTCCAATAGATCCTTGTAAAAGGATTTAAAGTGTATTAATTCAAATTAGAGAGACAATTTAAATTAAAAAGCTTAGACTAGCCTCCACCACAGGGGGGCTCGCTCGACCCACCAGCGGACAGGCACCTGTATTGGGAGAGCGGGGCTGGCCGTCAGGGTCCACCGCGGCTCTCGCACAAACCCGGCGACACGGAGGTGGCACGGGCAGGAACGGACTGGCCGTGTCGACTTCTCACTTTTTGGATTTTAGAAGGGCATGACATGCCTATATCTGTGTCTCCCCCTCCTTTTACTCCTCCACCTCTTTTCTTTTCGCATGACTATATGTACTTGTCACTTTTCCATGTGTTAGTTGTGTCTTCTGAGCAGTTTGTCAGCTTTTGGACACCTTTGAAGGTGTTTTCTATGTGTTTCTATGTGTTTTTGTTTGCCTGCCATTGGTTTTAACGGTGTTTGAAGGTGTTCGACGAACAGTTCGGCGAACACAAGGGTGTTCGACGAACCGATCTGAACTCGAACACTACGGGGGTGGCTCAACTCTAGTAACGAGCCCAATGTTAGTCTATGGGAGACCCGAGCATTTTTGCGGCGGCACCCCCGGCAGTCTGTAGAAAGTCTAAAAAGTACCCAAAACAATAGTGACAGTGCTCAAATGACATGAGGACAGCATGGGGATGACCCCAGGAAGCATTTCTGACTTCAGGTCACTGCTGTCAACAACGTGGTCAGAGGTATTAAGCCACTTTTATGGGCTCACAATAAAACGTTCAAAAACGAAAAGGAAATGGTTTTCCTGTGAAATATGTTAAGGAACATCCTTTCCAAGGTAAAGACGTGTGTATAAGGTAAAATAAATAACCAAAAACAAAAATACTCCTCCACACCTTGGGCTATGTTCACAAGTAGCATTTTTTATGCGTTTTTGCACTTTTGTATTGCTTTCAACCATGACAAATGCATTTACCAGGAAATGTAATTTTAACATTTTACAACTTTATCTGGCCATGTGTTGTGTGACACATGCATACAGTGCTGAAAAGACATGGGAACAGCATGGGGAAGACCCCTGGAAGCATCTCTGACACCCAGGTCACTGCCTAAAAGTGTGCCCATCAGAAGTGATCCTTGCCGCATCAGAAGATGCTGACTTGCAACTATCCCTGTGCAAGTCCTTGACCCAGGGCAGTGTTCAATTGTACCTCCCCCATTCCTTGCAATGCAAGCGCAAGTATGCAGCCTGCCACCCACCCACCCCCAGGCTGCAATACCATATTGCTAGCTAGCTTGCACTTGAAATGAGGCCTTTTAGGCTTGTGGAGGCAGACGCCGGCCACTATGTCATGGCAGCGTCAGCGGCCTGGTATCCATACTCAGTCCCCAGCCGGCGGCGGCCGGGTTTTAACGCTCGGTCCCCAGCCGCCAGGGGGCAGCCGGTTGTAAATAAACGGTCCCCAGCCACCCCTATTTGTCCCGGTGCGTCTTATAGACAAGCGGGCATACCAAAACATTACCTGTGCCCTCCCCAGTGCATTTAGTGGGAAGGACAGCCTAACCACAAACACGTGGAGAAGTGAATGTGGCCAGGGATGGTCCATCTCACTGACGCCTTCACACTGGTTTAATATTGTGGAAGCCGGGACACAGTTGGACACTGGGATGCAACACGTCCTCCAGACATAGTGGATTGCGGGTCCTGGGACAATCATGGTTCAACACAAAGTTCAGAAGGTAGACAGCAGCAGTGGTCGGCCTCCTACACAACGAGTAAATTATTCATGATTATTAGGCCATCCATCTCCTTAGCTTTCTGCTGCTTGGAATGCAAGCGCATGTATGTAGTAGCGGCTAGACCTGAGGTGGTCAGCGTTTTGGCGCATATCCTACCTCCTCCGAGGATTGCTGGATGTTTTCCTGCTACTATCCCAGTTCTATGACTCCCGTTAAAACAAATCTTCAGGTGATGAATGATGGATGAGGTGGTGGCAAAGGAGAAAGAGCAGGAGGAACAGTGACCATTCACATCAATATCAGGCCAGTCAACCACACATGTGTTGTAGGATATGTTTCTGAACCAAATTGAGCGGTTCGGCTACACAGTTATAGGGCATACAGTGAGTGCAATGCCTACCAAAAGTTTCGAACCACTCCAATGACCCTTGGAAGTGACATAGAGGTCAGAGGGCCTTAACTAAACCATTTTTATCATTTATAGCAACTGGGTCTCCTGTACACTGTTGGCCTAAGCAGTGAATGGAAGGCTTTCCAAAAATTATGAGGAACTGCAATGCCCCTTGAAACAGACGTGGATTACAGCGTAGTGAAAACCTTCTACCCATTATTGGGGAATGGGTCTCCCTTAGTGTTCGCTTATGCATTGAAAAGAAAAAGCTGACTAAAATTAGGAGGAAATGCAATGCCCGTTGGAAGAGTCGTGGAGGTTAGAGGTAATTAAAAACAACATTTCAATGCCCCTTGGAAGAGCTGTGGAGTTCAGAGTGGTTTAACAAGACAGTTTTAATGCCCCTTGGAAGAGACGTGGAGGTCACAGTAGCTTAACAAGACGGTATTAATACCCCTTGGAAGAGTGGTGGAGGTCGCATTGGAATAAAAAGACAATATCAATGCCCCTTGGAAGAGTTGTGGAGGTTGCAGTGGAATAAAAAAACAATATCAATGTCCTGTGGAAGAGACGTGGAGGTCACAGTAGCTTAACAAGACGGTTTTAATGCCCCTTGGAAGTGACATGGAGTTCAGAGTGGTTTAATAAGACGGTTTTAATGCCCCTTGGAAGAGACGTGGAAGTCCCAGTGGAATAAAAAGATAATATCAATGCCCCTTGGAAGAGTGGTGGAGGTCGCAGTGGAATGTAAAGACAATATCAATGCCCCTTGGAAGAGTGGTGGAGGTCGCAGTGGAATAAAAAGACAATATCAATGCCCCGTGGAAGAGACGTGGAGGTCACAGTAGCTTAACAAGATGGTTTTAATGCCCCTTGGAAGAGTGGTGGAGGTCGCAGTGGAATGAAAGGACAGTATCAATGCCCCTTGGAAGAGTGGTGGAGGTCCCAGTGGAATAAAAAGACAATATCAATGCCCCCTGGAAGAGTGTTGGAGGTCGCAGTGGAATAAAAAGACAATATCAATGCCCCTTGGAAGAGACGTGGAGGTCCCAGTGGAATAAAAAGACAATATCAATGCCCCGTGGAAGAGTGGTGGAGGTTGCAGTAGCTTAACAAGACGGTTTTAATGCCCCTTGGAAGATACGTGGAGGTCCCAGTGGAATAAAAAGATAATATCAATGCCCTTTGGAAGAGTGGTGGAGTTCGTCGCAGTGGAATAAAAAGACAATGTCAATGCCCCGTGGAAGAGTGGTGGAGGTCACAGTAGCTTAGCAAGACGGTTTTAATGCTCCTTGGAAGAGACGTGGAGGTCCCAGTGGAATAAAAATATAATATCAATGCCCCTTGGAAGAGTGGTGTAGGTCCTAGGGGAATAAAAAGACAATATCAATGCCCCTTGGAAGAGTTGTGGAGGTCACAGTAGCTTAACAATATGGTTTTAACGCCCCTTGGAAGAGTGGTGGAGGTCGCAGTGGAATAAAAAGACAATATCAATGCACCATGGAAGAGAGGTGGAGGTCGCAGTGGCTTAACAAGACGGTGTTAATGCCCCTTGGAATAGTGGTGGATGTCACAGTGGAATAAAAAGACAATATCAATGCCCCGTGGAAGAGACGTGGAGCTCACAGTAGCCTAACAAGACGATTTTAATGCCCCTTGCAAGAGCCATGCTGTAGAGCATATTAAAAACATTATTTCCATTATTGGGGAGTGGGTTTCCCATAGTCTTTGCCTCTGCCTTCCAAGCAAAATCTGCCAAAAATTAGGACGGAAGAACTTGCAATGCTGGCAACACGGACCACGGTCACCCTGGTGGTATAGAGATGGTGGAGGCTGAGGATAAGGAGAAGAGCAAAAAACAGCTGAAATGAGGAAGCATATACCCATGTGTGGGTGTGAAGCGGTGCATGGGAATACACCTCCCGAAACAACACAGTGGATTTGACTTTATGTTACTCTGCTGTCGTTTGGTTGTGATGAGAAGTCTGGCCCAATCCAGCCCTTGTTCATTTTGATAAGTGTCAGCTTGCTAGCATTGTGCGCTTATCAGATATAATTCCCCCAGTGGCACTAAAAACACGCTCCGATAACACGCTAGCAGCAGGGCAGGCCTCGACCTCCAAGGCATACAGAGCGAGTTCATTCCAAGTGTCCAGCTTGGATACCCAATAATTAAAAGGCACAGAGGAATCATGGAGGATGCTTGTACGGTCGGCAAGGTACTCCCTCACCATCTTTTGAAACTTTCCACACCTAGTGAGAGTACCCTGCGCCTCAGGGCCTCTATGCTGGGCGAGTCTCAGAAAACTGTCCCAGAATGTTGGCAGTGTTCCCCTGCCTCTGCTGGATTGGAGTTGCGTCTCTCTCGCCTGCACGCCTTGGTTGGTCAACGAACTGTGACCTCTGCCGCTAGCATGTTCAGATGGGAATTTTTTTAACAGTTCTGCAGCAAGGGCCTTCTGGTACTGCCCCATTTTTTAGACATCTCCACCTCTAGAATAAGAGAGTGAAAGTTCTCCTTGTAGCGGGGGTCTAAAAGAGTCACCAACCAGTAATGACTGTCACCCAACATTTTGACAACGCGAGGGTCACGGTTAAGGCTGTGTAACATAAAGTCAGCCATGCGTGCCAGACTGGTAACGGGCTAGACTTCAGTGTCCTCACCAAGATGACAACTGATCATGCTCTCCTCCTCCTCCTCCTCCCACTGTCCTCAGGCCACCCACGCTGAACCGATGGTATGACAGTTGTACAGGTACTACCATCTACAGCGCATGATACCAGCTCCTGGTCTTCCTCCTCCTCCTCACCCTCATTGTCCCCCAATGCACGTTGGGATGAGATGAGGCAGGGCTGTGTGTAATCGCCCGCTTCGGCTTCTTGATCCATCTCATCATACTCTGGCTGCAATGCCTCCTCTTTAATTCTCTGCAGAGCATTGCAAAAGACAGACAAATGGGATGCTGACACTAATGATGGGGTCATCACCACTCACCATCTTGGTGGACTCCTCAAAGTTTGTCAGGATGGTACATATGTCAGACATCCAGGTCCACTCCTGAGGTCTTATGTGTGAAGTCTGACCTGAATATCGACGGCCTTGTTGCAACTGGTACTCCACAACTGCTCTCTTCTACTCACAAATCCTTTGCAGTATGTGGAGTGTAGAGTTCCAACGTGTGGGGACATCACACACCAGTCAGTGTGCCGAAAGCTGCAAACCCTACTGCAACACAGCAAGGGCGGCGGAAGCTGTACCCGACTTCCGAAAATGAGCTGACAGGCGGCGTACTTTGACGAACAGATCTGGCCATTCGGGGTACGATTTAAGAAACCGCTGAACCACGAGGTTAAGCACATGAGCCAGGCATGGTACGTGTGTGATCTCGCCTCGCCTCAGAGCCACCACCAGGTTACGGCCATTGTCACACACGACCATGCCTGGATGTAGGTTCAACGGTCTCAGCCACAGATCTGCCTGCTCTTTCACAGCTGTCCACAACTCACAAGCAGTGTGAGGTTTATCACCTCAGCTTTCAGCACAGCCTGTTGCTGCTTGGCTGAGGCAGTACTGCAGTGCTTCCAGCTTGTAACTGATGTGGTGATATCTGAGATGGAGGGTAAACATGAGGAGGAGGAGGAGGATGATGGCAGGAGCTATACACTGTGGTGGCAACTCTGACTGACATAGGGCCCGCAATCCTCGGTGTGGAGAGGATGTGTTCCGTCCCAAGGTCCGACTGGGTCCCGGCTTCCACTATGTTTACCCAGTGTGCCATCAGGGAGATGTACCGTCCCTTGCCACAAGCACTTGTCCACATGTCCATTGTCAGGTGCACTCTCCCTGTAACTGCATTGTTGAGGGCATGGCATATGTTTTGGGACACGTGCTTGTGTAGTGCGGGGATGGCACACCGGGAAAATAGTGTCGGCTGGGGACCGAGTACCGAGGGACGGCCACTGCCATAAGGTTGCAGAAGGATTCCGTCTCCACCAGCCTAAAAGGCAGCATTTCCAGTGCAAGCAGTCCTGAAATGTGCGAATTTAGGACTGTGGCCTGTGGGGCGTTGGTTGCAAATTTTCACTTTCGTTCAATGCTCTGGGATATGGACAATTGAACGCTGCGGTGGGACGTGGACATGGACGTTGATGCTGTTTCTTAAGAAACTGCCATAACAAGTGAGGACTGAGAGGAGGGGGCATCTTTGCATGCAGTATGAACAGGGGATTGCCTTGCACGCACAACAGGGGGTTCTCTTACACGCACAAAAGCGGAAGAAGCAGTGGTGACAACCGCTGACACTGGTCATGGACCCTGGGGTTCGCCCCACAAAGTCGGGTGCTTTGCTGACATGTGCCTGATCATGCTCGTGGTGGTCAGGCTGGTTGTTTTTTCATCCCTGCTGATGCTGGCCTGGCAGGTGGTACAAATGGCCTTTTTGGGGTTATCAGCAGAGTCTTTGAAAAAATTCCAGACTCTGGAAGACCTACCGGTTGTACTGGCAACGTCCCTCGTGTTGGTGTTACGGGGATCGGTTGCCCGCCTTCTGTGTGCGGCCACCACACTGCTTCTTCCTGCCTGTTGGGGTACTCTGCCTCTCTCCCCCTGTGTGCTGTTGGCCTCGCTATGCGTGTCCTTCTGCCACATTGGGTCAGTTACTAGATCATCCACTACCTCCTCCTCTTCCACTACTGCAACACAGTCCTCCTCCTCACTAGTGTTGAGCCACCCCCGTAGTGTTCGAGTTCGGTTCGGTTCGTCGAACACCCGTGTGTTCGCCGAACTGTTCGTCGAACTGTTCGTCGAACACCTTCGAACACCGTTAAAACCAATGGCAGGCAAACAAAAACACATAGAAACACATAGAAAACACCTTCAAAGGTGTCCAAAAGCTGACAAACTGCTCAGAAGACACAACTAACACATGGAAAAGTGACAAGTACATATAGTCATGCGAAAAGAAAAGAGGTGGAGGAGTAAAAGGAGGGGGAGACACAGATATAGGCATGTCATGCCCTTCTGAAATCCAAAAAGTGAGAAGCCGAGACGGCCAGTCCGCTCCTGCCCGTGCGACCTCCGTGTCGCCAGGTTTGTGCCAGTGCCGCGGTGAACCCTGACGGCCAGCCCCCCTCTCCCAATACTGGTGCCTGTCCGCTGGTGGGTCGAGAGAGCCCCCCTGTGGTGGAGGCAGCTCTAAGCTTTTTAATTTAAATTGTCCCTCTAATTTGAATGAATACACTTTAAATCCATTTACAAGGATCTATTGGAGGGCAAGTCTCATGCCAGCAGCCGCGTAATTCCAGCTCCAGTAGCGTCCACTAAAGCTGCTGCAGTTAAAAAGCTTTTATAAGGATCGAGCTCGGCTGTCCACCGCAAGGCATCCTAGTGCCAGTCCCAGCCCCTATGCCTTGGGGTGCCTCCTGATGCTCTTCACTAAGTATCCCGTGGTCCCGAAGCATTTCCTTTGAAAAAATTAAGTGTCCAAACTACAGGTGGTGTAGCTTGCTTAACAGCCGGGATAATCCGCTGACTAGCAGACACTGCTACTAGGCACAAAGTATTTCCTGGGCTAGATGCAGTTAAAAATTTGTAAGTAGATACTCTCGTTGGATGCTGAGAAAGCATTCCATAGAGTCTCCTGGCACGCCATATATGATTCTCTTAAAAAGCTTGGGGTAGGGGTCTAGGGGACCCTTTTATAGCCAAAATCACGGCCCTGTATCACAATACGTCACCTAGGCTGAAGATAAATGGAACTGTAGCACCGAGGGCTCGGTTGCTACAGACGTATTGCACCTCACCCAGAGGTGTGATATCTCACTCTCAGATAAGGATGGAGTGTGGATCAGGACCCGACACCTGCATGCATTACACCACATTGCCGTGGGGCAGGGCGACCAATATGCCCCTGAGATGGGCACGACAGTCCCTGTCCCTGGCTGGAGTGGGGGGAGGGAACACTGAGGAAGGGGAACCCTGCAGTGCAGGAGCAGGGAGGAAGCAGTTCCTGGGTGCATTGAGAAGGGAGTATAAAAGGTGGGCACCATCTTAGTTCAGTGCAGAGAAGTCTGAGCAGAAGTGGCAGGGAGCAGGGGCTCTGCATGAGCTCTGCTCCGGAGGCGGGCCTAGTAACAGAGGCCCAGGCCTGCAAGAGGGAGAAGGAAGGAAGAGGAGCGGAGAAGGCTCCAGGAACGAGGAATGAAGGGATCCCAGGGGTGCGGACGGGCGAGTCGCCACCGCACGCCCGAATCCACCTGCGTGGAGGGGTCAGGCCAAAGGGGGAGACCGGTCCCCGAACTAGTGGAGGCAGGAAACGACCCTCAGCTAGAAACCGGAGGCTCTGACATTTTATGTGGCGCAGCCCCTTGCTCCACCCACATAGGGTCAGGGAAACTGGTGCCAAGTTTACCAAGAGGAGGCCCGAGGCAGCCGGACAGAAGTGTTGGTAAGAAAGGCCAGACAAAGGACACACAAAGGGGGTCCTGTGAAGCGCTCCAAAGTTATCTGGGAGTTGTCTGAGCCCCTCACCTGGTGAGCACAGTACGACGTGGGCAGCCGTTACCTGCAGACGTGGTCTGGATAATAAGAACTGTGAGTAAAGGCCCTGAACTGCATCACTGACTCCGTGTCGTTACTGCTGCTGCCCTGCACCATCACCCCCATCCTCCGCATACACTGCCCTGAGGCTATACTCCTCCCGTGGGGAGTTATGCTACGCTCTGCTGCACCCACAACACCAGCCTTAGCGGTCTGCCCTGTAGCGGCGGTTCACTCTGACCGCAATCCACGGGTGGCGTAGTCGGACATTTAAACATCAAAACCACATAAATAGTTCCGCCACTGGTTTGACCGCCCTGAGCCACGGAACTGGATCGCCGCCACGAAGACTACAACCACCAGCATCCACCAAAAAGGGTCCGGCTCCGGGTGTCCCAAGGCCCAGGGGGTGCGTCAGAACATTTTCATCACCTTTCACAATCACCAATGGGACAAGGCAGGGATGTCCTCTGTCCCCTCTCTTATACATCCTAGTGACGGAGCACCTGCTCTCATCAATTCGCCATAACCCCAATATTAGGTGGATTGAGGTGGGAGGCACCGAGTACAAGTGCTCTCTATTTGCTGATGATGTCCTAGTATATATCACTCAATCACATATCCATCCCTGCTGTTATGGCTGAAATAGATCACTTTGTTACATGGTAAAATTTTAAAATCAATGCAGCGAAGTCTGAGGCCCTCGATGTCTCCCTCCCTAAATCCATATAGGATTCCATCCAGTCCAACTTTCCCTTTGCCTGGCCCTCACAGGGTATCAAATACTTAGGAATTCCTATTCATAGAGACCTCTCCCATCTATGTTATCTTAATTTTGGGCCCTTTATTGAACAATTCCATACAGACCACGGTTGGCAAGTTGGAACTGTGAGATTCACTACGTGCACCACTGGTATTTTGTGGAAAAGCACATGTAAGATTCTGCAACAGTCTCTGCTGATACTCCTGCATGCGTGCATCCCTTTCTATGGCAGGAATAATTTCTGCAAATTTACTTTTGTACCGGGGATCTAACAGTGTGGCAACCCAGTAGTCAGGATTATTTCTAATTCTCACAATTCGAGGGTCATGTTGCAGGTAGTGCAGCAAGAAGGCACTCATGTGTGTTGCGCATCCAGGAGCACCAAGTCCCTGTTGTGTTGGTGGCGAGGTAACAATCATGCTTCCTTCCTCTGTCCTCTCCCCCCAACCTCGCACAACAGAAATGTGATCAAGGTCTCCCTCATCTGATGAGTCTTCCATCAGTTCGTCCTCCACTTCTTCCTGGGCTCCTGCACCTTCCTCACTAGTTTGGCTGCTACCATGCGCCCTGGTAAAATCATCTCCCCCACCCTCACATGCCTGCCGCCCTGGTGCTGCCGACCGTCTGGACCTTGCAGATGTTAGCCCTTCCGCATACAACTCCTCCTCCTCTACTTCCTCCACCTCCTCTTGTGCCACCACCTGACTCCGCATTCTGTTTAACATGTGCTCCAGCATGTAAATCACCGGAATAGTCATGCTGATAATGGCATCGTCAGCACTAAACATCTTCGTCGCCATTTCAAAACTGTGCAGAAGGGTGCATAGGTCCCTGATCTGAGACCACTCCTCCAGCGTGATTTGCCCCACCTCTGAATCTCGTTGGCCCAGGCTATACGTCAGAACGTATTGCACCAGGGCTTGTCGGTGCTGCCACAGTCGCTGCAACATGTGCAGAGTTGAATTCCACCGGGTAGGCACATCGCATTTTAGCCGGTGAAGTGGCAGGCCCAACGACTTCTGTAGAGATGTAAGTCGCTGAGCTGCGGGATGCGAACGGCGGAAGTGAGCACACAGCGACCGTGCCCTCTGCAGAAGGCCATCTAGTCTGGGATAGTGGGCTAAAAATTGCTGGACAACCAGGTTCAACACGTGAGCCATACAAGGCACGTGTGTGACATTGCCCCGGCGAAGGGCCGCACCCAGGTTTGCAGCATTGTCGCACACGGCCTTCCCTGGTTTCAGGTCCAGTGGAGACAACCATTCATGAAATTGGTTCTCCAGAGCTGACCACAACTCCTCAGCTGTGTGACTCACATTTCCCAGACATTTCAATGTAAAAACCGCCTGATGACGTTGAGCCCTACTGCCAGCATAGTAAGGAGGTGTGCAGGATCCCTTCTGCGCAGTTAGAAAGCTTGTGGCATGACCAGACAGGCTTTGGGTGCAGGTGGAAGACCGAGAGGAGGTTGAGGAGGCAGAAGCAGTGGAGGAAAAATGACATAAAGAGGATTGACGCACAACTCGTGGGGACGGCAAGACTTGGACAGCAGCCCCTTGTCCTGCTGTCACCATAGTTACCCAGTGCCCAGTCAGCGACATGTAACGCCCCTGTCCATGCCTACTCGTCCAAGTGTCTGTGGTGAAATGCACCCTGTCACACACAGAGTTTCTCAAAGAAGCGGTGATGTTGTGTGCGACATGCTGGTGGAGCGCAGGCACACCTTTCTTTGAGAAGTAGTGCCGACTGGGCATCTGGTACTGGGGCACTGCGACGCACATAAGGTCTCGAAAATCCTCTGTGTCCACCAGGCGGAAAGGCAGCATTTCTGTAGCCAAGAGCTTGCAGATGGTGAAATTCAACCTCTTAGCTTTCTCATGGCTAGGAGGAAATGGTCTTTTACTTGTCCACATCTGAGGGACCGAGGGCTGGCTATTGTGCTTAGACGGGGTTGATAAGGGTGTCCCCGGCAAACTGCCGGTCTGTGAGGAAGATGCAGGCGGACATGTTAGGTTGCCTTGATCCAAAGGTGGTGCTATCGATGTCGGACAGCGCTCAAGACCAGCTGGTGTTACCACCTCCAAAGAAAATGATGACCTGCCAATCACGCTGGCTGTTGCGGGTAAAGAGGTGGCAGGTCTGCGCCCCAAAACAGGTGTGACTGCTGTCCCCCCAGTCACAGAGGATGAAGAGGCCGCGGATGCACAAGATATGGCAGACGGTGGTTGGCCCGGCCGGCTAGACCGCATTGTAGCACACTGAGCTTCCCACTGCAACTTATGCTTCATGTCCATGTGCCGGTTCATGCATGAAGTACTCAAACTATGTATTTTTTGGCCTCTACTTAGCTTTTGCTGACAAATGTTACAGATAACACGAGTTGGGTCATCTTTATCGATCTGAAAAAATGCCCAGGCTATGCAAGGCTTAGCACCCATGCGACCTGAAGAGCCACCACGACTTGTGGTGAGAGGCAGAGTTGTGTTTGAGGATGCAGTTGTTGACGTGCTTCCAGTACTACGTCTCTGTCCAGGAAGGCGCAACCTGACCTCGTCGTCACTAGCATCTTCCTCCACCTCCTCTGCTGACCTCATCTCTTGGCTGACTGTGGGTTGACAGTAAGTGGGATCTCCGACCTCATCATCATCACCCTGTGCGTTATCACACCCGTCGTCCTCAGAGCCAACCTGTTCCTGCCCTGACAAAAAACTAAAGTTGTCGCTCCAATCAGGTATTTGAGTCTTATCATCGTCTTCCTCATTGTCTCCACCAACAGGAGTTACAGTTTGGGAATGAGGGTCTACATTATGGTCAGAACCTTCTGCGTCTGGTCCTGGATCCGACTCATAAAGATTCTGGGCATCAGTGCAGATCATTTCCTCGTCTGGATTCACAGAAGCGCTGGAGTCGACCTCTGATTCCCAGGCTATAGTATGAGTAAACAGCTCTGCAGACTCAACCATCTGTTCTACCTCATACTCAGACGGGCAGCTGGAGATTTGGGAGCTGTGAGGAAGCAAGTGCGATTTGGGTGACACCTTTGAGGACTGGAGTATTTGTGATGTTGAAGTTGATGTGGAGGAGAGCCCACTTAAAGGAGCACTTGATATCCGTTGAAGCACCTGCTGTTTTTGTGCCTCATCTGGAATTTGTAGCGATTGGCGTGGCCGTAAGAAAGGGATCTTATCACATTGTCCGCTAAAAGAAGTAGACATTTTAGTTTGGCTGGAAGATGGTCTTTCTTCTGCACCTACCCCACGGACACAACCTTTTTTCCCCTTCCCAACACGCCTATTCCCCTTTCCACCAGCAGCAGGCCTTTTTCCACTCATTTTGGTGGTTAACTAATTCACAACTCTGGAGTTGTTTGCACAAAAAAACAATGGATGGTAACCGAGCAGAGCTGAGTGGCCAAACTGTGGTATTAGGCCAAAACTATTGGCTGGGTTAGATGCAGAAAAAAATTATTTTTAATTTGCAACCTGATGGAGGTCAGTATAGATGGACTAATAGACCAAGTCCCACACACCGCTAGAAGCCCAAATATTTTTTCAGAGCTAGATGCAGAAAATTTTTTTATTCAATTTGCAACCTGATGGAGGTCAGTATAGATGGACTAATAGACCAAGTCCCACACACTGCTAGAAGCCCAAATATTTTTTCAGAGCTAGATGCAGAAAAAAATTATTTTTAATTTGCAACCTGATGGAGGTCAGTATAGATGGACTAATAGACCAAGTCCCACACACTGCTAGAAGCCCAAATATTTTTTCAGAGCTAGATACAGAAAAAAATTATTTTTAATTTGCAACCTGATGGAGGTCAGTATAGATGGACTAATAGAACAAGTCCCACACGCTGCTAGAAGCCCAAATATTTTTTCAGAGATAAATGAAGAAAAAAATTATTTTTAATTTGCAACCTGATGGAGGTCAGTATAGATGGACTAATAGACCAAGTCCCACACACTGCTAGAAGCCCAAATATTTTTTCAGAGCTAGATGCAGAAAAAAAATATTTTTAATTTGCAACCTGATGGAGGTCAGTATAGATGGACTAATAGACCAAGTCCCACACACCGCTAGAAGCCCAAATATTTTTTCAGAGCTAGATGCAGAAAAAAATTATATTCAATTTGCAACCTGCTGGAGGTCAGTATAGAAGGACTAATAGAACAAGTCCCACACACTGCTAGAAGCCCAAATATTTTTTCAGAGCTAAATGAAGAAAAAAATTATTTTTAATTTGCAACCTGATGGAGGTCAGTATAGATGGACTAATAGACCAAGTCCCACACACTGCTAGAAGCCCAAATATTTTTTCAGAGCTAGATGCAGAAAAAAATTATATTCAGTTTGCAACCTGATGGACGTCAGTATAGATGGACTAATAGAATGATGCTATGCCCAAAAGATTTTACTTCACTAGGTGCAGTAAAAAAATTGGTATTCTATACACAGGTGGTATATCTTGCAACACAGATAGGCTACTCCACTGACTAACACACTCTGCAATAGGCCAAAAAGGATTAGCTTTGCTAGATTCAGCCAAATGCTGTGAAAAAAACTTGCACAGCACTGGCACAGACCTGCCTGGCAAAACTGATAGGAACTGATGTAACCTAGTCCTGAAAAGGACTCCAATTACAATTAGCCTTTACTCCCACAATCTATCTATTTAAGAGCACAGACCTGCCTGATAAAAGTCGTAGGAAATGCTGTAACCTAGTCCTTAAAAGGACTGCAATCACAACTATTCCCTACTCCCAAGCTATCTGTATATTTGTGCGAAAATTGGCTTGAAATTAACAAGGTATAGCGCACACAGCAACAGCGGTGCCGTCTAACACGCAGCTGCAGCAGTGAGAAAATGGTGGCGACGGGGAAAATGGCTTGGTCTTATAGGGCAAGGACATGTGACATACACTGCCAATCACACATGCCCTTGCTTGTGTGAAAAAAAGCACTTCGCTCCGTGTGTGCGCTGCTGATAGGCTGACAGATTGCACCTCCCCACTGCAAATGCGGGAAAGAGAAAAAAAAATGGAGATCTTCATTGTTCCTGCAGAGATCCATCCCCTGCCCCTCCCCCCGCCCCGCTGTACACTCAAACTGCGTATTAACATTAATTTTCATCATTACTGAGAAAAAATCCAGTTATGATTTTGGTGCACGAACAGTTATCGAACATAACCTCGAACAGCCGAATTTTTCTCAAATTGTTCGTGTTCGCCGACCGGCTCGAACACCGCCCAAAACAGCTCGAATTTGAGATTGGCGAACAGTTCGAGTAGAACAACGCTCATCTCTACTCCTCACTTTGTGGCAATTGTGTCTTGTCATCGTCGACCTCTTGTGACAAATTGCCAGCGTCGCCTTCCTGTGGCCGTGGCTGTTCAAATATTTGGCCATCGCTACATGGGATCTCCTCTTCCACCACTTCAAGCGTAGCAGGCGAGGGGCCCAAATATGGAAATGTACTAGTGAACAGCTCTTCAAATTGTCCAAGTGTGGGATCAGTTGCTGTCTGACGACACTAGGCATGGTGGGAGGAAGGAGCATCAGGGTGAGGAGGAGTATGCGGTCGAGACTCACGGCTACTAAGACTTGACCGTGTGGAAGACAGACCGGAGGGGTGGTGCCCAGGTGACTGGAAGTATTATCTGCTATCCAATTAATAACCTGTTCACACTGATCAGTTTGCATTAGTGGTCTTGTTGTTGTGTGCTTCCCTAGTAATTCGGTTAAGAACTGGGAGCGAGAAGATGTGGCTGTTGGTTGTGGCACATTTTCACCTTGGCCACGGCCCCGTCCTCTGCTCGTACCATCACCAGAACGTCCAGTTCCACGTCCCTTGCCACGCACCTTGCCCATTGTAAATTAAGTAAAAATACACTTGCACTATCAATGGCAAAAGGGTAATAAAAAAGAGATTAGAACCGTGGAAGAGGAAAACCACAGTTCTATTTCTCTGGCCTTCACCAGACTTTTTTAAACAGATATATTGGTGGCTGTACAGTCAGCGAGACACAGAAAATGTTTTTTTTTATGGAAAAAACACAAAAAAGTGGATAATACAGAGATTTGAACCATGGAACTGCAAAACCACAGTTGTAATTTCCTGGTGTATACCAGACTTGTTAAAATAGATATATTTGTGTCTGAAAAGTCAGCGACTCACTCAAACTGTTTTTTTTAATGGACAAAAGGCAAGCAGGTTGATAACACCCAGATTTGAACCGTGGAAGAGGAAAAACACAGTTCTAGTTCTCTGGCCTACACCAGACTCTATTAAACAGATATATTGGTGTCTGAACACTCACAGACACACTCAATTTTTTTTTTGGGGGGGGGGAATACCAAAAGATTAATAAGACGGGTATTTGTACAGTCTGACTGAGGAAAAAAAAACAAAAACAGGATTTAGATGAAAAAAAAAGTATTTTTCCGGGCCCCTGAGTAGTGTTGAGCCACCCCCGTAGTGTTCGAGTTCGGTTCGGTTCGTCGAACACCCGTGTGTTCGCCAAACTGTTCGTCGAACACCTTCGAACACCGTTAAAACCAATGGCAGGCAAACAAAAACACATAGAAACACATAGAAAACACCTTCAAAGGTGTCCAAAAGCTGACAAACTGCTCAGAAGACATAACTAACAAATGGAAAAGTGACAAGTACATATAGTCATGCGAAAATAAAAGAGGTGGAGGAGTAAAAGGAGGGGGAGACACAGATATAGGCATGTCATGCCCTTCTAAAATCCAAAAAGTGAGAAGCCGACACGGCCAGTCCGCTCCTGCCCGTGCCACCTCCGTGTCGCCGGGTTTGTGCCAGAGCCGCGGTGAACCCTGACGGCCAGCCCCCCTCTCCCAATACTGGTGCCTGTCCGCTGGTGGGTCGAGCGAGCCCGCCTGTGGTGGAGGCAGCTCTAAGCTTTTTAATTTAAATTGTCTCTCTAATTTGAATGAATACACTTTAAATCCATTTACAAGGATCTATTGGAGGGCAAGTCTCATGCCAGCAGCCGCGGTAATTCCAGCTCCAGTAGCGTCCACTAAAGCTGCTGCAGTTAAAAAGCTTTTATAAGGATTGAGCTCGGCTGTCCACCGCAAGGCATCCTACTGCCAGTCCCAGCCCCTATGCCTTGGGGTGCCTCCTGATGCTCTTCACTAAGTATCCCATGGTCCCGAAGCATTTCCTTTGAAAAAATTAAGTGTCTAAACTACAGGTGGTGCAGCTTGCTTAACAGCCGGGATAATCCGCTTACTAGCAGACACTGCTACTAGGCACAAAGTATTTCCTGGGCTAGATGCAGTTAAAAATTTGTAATTAGATACTCTCGTTGGATGCTGAGAAAGCATTCCATAGAGTCTCCTGGCACGCCATATATGATTCTCTTAAAAAGCTTGGGGTAGGGGTCTAGGGGACCCTTTTATAGCCAAAATCACGGCCCTGTATCGCAATACGTCACCTAGGCTGAAGATAAATGGAACTGTAGCACCCTGAGGGCTCGGTTGCTAAAGACGTATTGCACCTCACCCAGAGGTGTGATATCTCACTCTCAGGTAAGGATGGAGTGTGGATCAGGACCCGACACCTGCATGCATTACACCACATTGCCGTGGGGCAGGGCGACCAATATGCCCCTGAGATGGGCACGACAGTCCCTGTCCCTGGCTGGATTGGGGGGAGGGAACACTGAGGAAGGGGAACCCTGTAGTGCAGGAGCAGGGAGGAAGCAGTTCCTGGGTGCATTGAGAAGGGAGTATAAAAGGTGGGCACCATCTTAGTTCAGTGCAGAGAAGTCTGATCAGAAGTGGCAGGGAGCAGGGGCTCTGCATGAGCTCTGCTCCGGAGGCGGGCCTAGTAACAGAGGCCCAGGCCTGGAAGAGGGAGAAGGAAGGAAGAGGAGCGGAGAAGGCTCCAGGAACGAGGAATGAAGGGATCCCAGGGGTGCGGACGGGCGAGTCGCCACCGCACGCCCGAATCCACCTGCGTGGAGGGGTCAGGCCAAAGGGGGAGACCGGTCCCCGAACTAGTGGAGGCAGGAAACGACCCTCAGCTAGAAACCGGAGGCTCTGACATTTTATGTGGCGCAGCCCCTCGCTACACCCGCTAGGAAGGCACCACATAGGGTCAGGGAAACTGGCGCCAAGTTTACCAAGAGGAGGCCAGAGGCAGCCGGACAGAAGTGTTGGTAAGAAAGGCCAGACAAAGGACACACAAAGGGGGTCCTGTGAAGTGCTCCAAAGTTATCTGGGAGTTGTCTGAGCCCCTCACCTGGTGAGCACAGTACGACGTGGGCAGCCGTTACCTGCAGACGTGGTCTGGATAATAAGAACTGTGAGTAAAGGCCCTGAACTGCATCACTGACTCCGTGTCGTTACTGCTGCTGCCCTGCACCATCACCCCCATCCTCCGCATACACTGCCCTGAGGCTATACTCCTCCCGTGGGGAGTTATGCTACGCTCTGCTGCACCCACAACACCAGCCTCAGTGGTTTGCCCTGTAGCGGCGGTTCACTCTGACCGCAATCCACGGGTGGCGTAGTCGGACATTTAAACATTAAAACCACATAAATAGTTCCGCCACTGGTCTGACCGCCCTGAGCCACGGAACTGGGTCGCCGCCACGAAGACTACAACCACCAGCATCCACCAAAAAGGGTCCGGCTCCGGGTGTCCCAAGGCCCAGGGGGTGCGTCAGAACATTTTCATCACCTTTCACAATCACCAATGGGACAAGGCAGTGATGTCCTCTGTCCACTCTCTTATACATCCTAGTGATGGAGCACCTGCTCTCATCAATTCGCCATAACCCCAATATTAGGTGGATTGAGGTGGGAGGCACCGAGTACAAGTGCTCTCTATTTGCTGATGATGTCCTAGTATATATCACTCAATCACATATATCCATCCATGCTGTTATGGCTGAAATAGATCACTTTGTTACATGGTAAAATTTTAAAATCAATGCAGCGAAGTCTGAGGCCCTCGATGTCTCCCTCCCCAAATCCATATAGGATTCCATCCAGTCCAACTTTCCCTTTGCCTGGCCCTCACAGGGTATCAAATACTTAGGAATTCCTATTCATAGAGACCTCTCCCATCTATGTTATCTTAATTTTGGGCCCTTTATTGAACAACTCCATACAGACCACGGTTGGCAAGTTAGAACTGTAAGATTCACTACGTGAACCACTGGTGTTTTGTGGAAAAGCACATGTACACTGCGTTCCAAATTATTATACAAAAAGTGTTTAGGAGTGATAAGGGAAGAATTTGTTTGTTTGTCAGTTAAACTCATTGATGGTGATGTGTGTCAGGGCTCTTTATATCACTGTAAGCAATTGCAGACACCTGTGCTAATTAGTTTGGCAGGTGTGTCCAATGAAAGGCAAGACTACTTAAGAAGGCTCTCTCACATTATTAAGCAGCCTACATTTTCTGCCAAAATGGGAAAGAAAAAGGATGTGTCGGCTGCTGAGAAGCAACAAATTGTTGAGTGTTTAGGTCAAGGCATGACTACAATCAACATTGTGCGATGATCAGGATGAAATGTCCTGGCAATCAAGAAGTATGTAGCTGATTCACAGTACACACGTGTGCGTGCTGATAAGGGCAAATTGAGGACTCTTTCCTACAGGCAATTACGTCAGGTTGAAAGAGCAGCGGCAAAAAAGCCTTGTCATAGCAGCAGACAAGTTTTTGAAGCTGCTTGTGCCTCCAACGTCCCCCGAACAACAAGATGCAGGGTCCTTCAGAGGTTTGCAGCTGTGCATGCGCCATCCTGTCGACCTCCTCTATCCACTTCACACAAGCAGAAACGGCTCCAGTGGGCCAAACATTACATGAAGACTGATTTCAAAACTGTTTTGTTCACGGATGAGTGCCGTGCAGCTCTCGATGGTCCAGATGGATGGAGTGGAGGATGGCTGGTTGATGGACACCCCACGCAAACACGGCTACAGCGCCAACAAGGAGGAGGTGGAGTAATGTTTTGGGCTGGAATCATGGGGAGAGAGATTGTCGGCCCCTTTAGGATCCCTGAAGGCGCTAAAGATGAACTCCATAATGTATGTGGATTTTCTCAAACAGCACTTCCTGCCATGGTTCAAGAAGAAGAACCGTGTATTTCACAGCAAGATCATTTTTCTGCATGATAATGCACCATCTCATGCTGCACATAAAACATCTGCATCTCTGGCTGATATGGGCATAAAAGGGGACAAACTTATGGTGTGACCCCCATGCTCCCCTGACCTCTACCCCATTCAGAACCTTTGGAGCATCATTAAAAGGAGTGTCTATGATGGCGGGAGGCAGTTCACATCTAAGCAACAGCTCTGGGAGGGTATTCTGTCCTCATGCAAAACAATTGAAGCAGAAACTATCCAAAACCTGACAAATTCAATGGACGAGAGAGTTCAGAAGCTCCTTTCGAACAAGGGGTCCTATGTGAAAATGTAACATCACCTAGAATAAAGTTTTGAGTTGAAAACTGTTTGATTTCAGTTTCTAACAACCTGCTAATGCTTATAATTTCAAAAATGACCATTTTTTTGGTCTTTATTAAAATGAAAAGGTTGATCGAAAAGTTTGGGGGATCTAAGAGTGTGGCAACCCAGTAGTCATGATTACTTCGAATTCTGACAATATGAGGGTCATGCTGCAGGTAGTGCAGCAAGAAGGCACTTATGTGCCTTGCGCATCTCGGAGCCCCAAAATTATTTTCCGGGCTAGATGCAGCTAAAAATTATTTTTAATTTTAAATCTGGTGAAGCTTTAGTATAGATGGCCTAATAGGATCAGTGCTGCACACTGCTACAAAGCCCAAATTATTTTCCAGTCAAGATACAGATAAACATGATTAGTAATTTGAAAGCTTAAAACGGTTGGTAGGGTGATTTTAACCAATCATCAAGCTTTTACTCTCCCCAGGATGACACAGGGGTAGAAAAGTCATTTCGGATCCATGATTTGTTCATCTTTATGAACGTGAGTCTGTCTACATTATCAGTGGAGAGCCGCGTGCGCTTATCTGTCAGCACACCACCAGCAGCGCTGAACACACGTTCAGACAGAACGCTGGCTGCGGGGCATGACAAGATCTCCAAGGCGTAAGTGGCTAGCTCCGGCCATTTATCCAGATTGGAAGCCCAAAAAGAGCAAGGGTCCAGTGACACAGTCGTGGCTTCAATGTTTACTTGGAGATACTCCTGTACCATCGTCTCTAGGCGTTGACTATGTGTCAGACTTCTTGTCTCCTGTGGCCTTGCAAAGGATGGGCTAAAAAAGTGGTGAAATGATTCCGCAAAATTGATGTTACCAGCAGATACTGTGGTTCTGTTACGGTTTGAGTGCTGAACACTTGACGGTCCCACGGTTGGCAAGTTGGAACTGTGAGATTCACTACGTGCACCACTGGTATTTTGTGGAAAAGCACATGTAAGATTCTGCAACAGTCTCTGCTGATACTCCTGCATGCGTGCATCCCTTTCTATGGCAGGAATAATTTCTGCAAATTTACTTTTGTACCGGGGATCTAACAGTGTGGCAACCCAGTAGTCAGGATTATTTCTAATTCTCACAATTCGAGGGTCATGTTGCAGGTAGTGCAGCAAGAAGGCACTCATGTGTGTTGCGCATCCAGGAGCACCAAGTCCCTGTTGTGTTGGTGGTGAGGTAACAATCATGCTTCCTTCCTCTGTCCTCTCCCCCCAACCTCGCACAACAGAAATGTGATCAAGGTCTCCCTCATCTGATGAGTCTTCCATCAGTTCGTCCTCCACTTCTTCCTGGGCTCCTGCACCTTCCTCACTAGTTTGGCTGCTACCATGCGCCCTGGTAAAACCATCTCCCCCACCCTCACATGCCTGCCGCCTTGGTGCTGCCGACCGTCTGGACCTTGCAGATGTTAGCCCTTCCGCATACAACTCCTCCTCCTCTACTTCCTCCACATCCTCTTGTGCCACCACCTGACTCCGAATTCTGTTTAACATGTGCTCCAGCATGTAAATCACCGGAATAGTCATGCTGATAATGGCATCGTCAGCACTAAACATCTTCGTCGCCATTTCAAAACTGTGCAGAAGGGTGCATAGGTCCCTGATCTGAGACCACTCCTCCAGCGTGATTTGCCCCACCTCTGAATCTCGTTGGCCCAGGCTATACGTCAGAACGTATTGCACCAGGGCTTGTCGGTGCTGCCACAGTCGCTGCAACATGTGCAGAGTTGAATTCCACCGGGTAGGCACATCGCATTTTAGCCGGTGAAGTGGCAGGCCCAACAACTTCTGTAGAGATGTAAGTCGCTGAGCTGCGGAATGCGAACGGCGGAAGTGAGCACACAGCGACCGTGCCCTCTGCAGAAGGCCATCTAGTCTGGGATAGTGGGCTAAAAATTGCTGGACAACCAGGTTCAACACGTGAGCCATACAAGGCACGTGTGTGACATTGCCCCGGCGAAGGGCCGCACCCAGGTTTGCAGCATTGTCGCACACGGCCTTCCCTGGTTTCAGGTCCAGTGGAGACAACCATTCATGAAATTGGTTCTCCAGAGCTGACCACAACTCCTCAGCTGTGTGACTCACATTTCCCAGACATTTCAATGTAAAAATCGCCTGATGACGTTGAGCCCTACTGCCAGCATAGTAAGGAGGTGTGCAGGATCCCTTCTGCGCAGTTAGAAAGCTTGTGGCATGACCAGACAGGCTTTGGGTGCAGGTGGAAGACCGAGAGGAGGTTGAGGAGGCAGAAGCAGTGGAGGAACTTTGACATAAAGAGGATTGACGCACAACTCGTGGGGACGGCAAGACTTGGACAGCAGCCCCTTGTCCTGCTGTCACCATAGTTACCCAGTGCCCAGTCAGCGACATGTAACGCCCCTGTCCATGCCTACTCGTCCAAGTGTCTGTGGTGAAATGCACCCTGTCACACACAGAGTTTCTCAAAGAAGCGGTGATGTTGTGTGCGACATGCTGGTGGAGCGCAGGCACACCTTTCTTTGAGAAGTAGTGCCGACTGGGCATCTGTTACTGGGGCACTGAGACGGACATAAGGTCTCGAAAATCCTCTGTGTCCACCAGGCGGAAAGGCAGCATTTCTGTAGCCAAGAGCTTGCAGATGGTGAAATTCAACCTCTTAGCTTTCTCATGGCTAGGAGGAAATGGTCTTTTACTTGTCCACATCTGAGGGACCGAGGGCTGGCTATTGTGCTTAGACGGGGTTGATAAGGGTGTCCCCGGCAAACTGCCGGTCTGTGAGGAAGATGCAGGCGGACATGTTAGGTTGCCTTGATCCAAAGGTGGTGCTATCGATGTCGGACAGCGCTCAAGACCAGCTGGTGTTACCACCTCCAAAGAAAATGATGACCTGCCAATCACGCTGGCTGTTGCGGGTAAAGAGGTGGCAGGTCTGCGCCCCAAAACAGGTGTGACTGCTGTCCCCCCAGTCACAGAGGATGAAGAGGCCGCGGATGCACAAGATATGGCAGACGGTGATTGGCCCGGCCGGCTAGGCCGCATTGTAGCACACTGAGCTTCCCACTGCAACTTATGCTTCATGTCCATGTGCCGGTTCATGCATGAAGTATTCAAACTATGTATTTTTTGGCCTCTACTTAGCTTTTGCTGACAAATGTTACAGATAACACGAGTTGGGTCATCTTTATCGATCTGAAAAAATGCCCAGGCTATGCAAGGCTTAGCACCCATGCGACCTGAAGAGCCACCACGACTTGTGGTGAGAGGCAGAGTTGTGTTTGAGGAAGCAGTTGTTGACGTGCTTCCAGTACTACGTCTCTGTCCAGGAAGGCGCAACCTGACCTCGTCGTCACTAGCATCTTCCTCCACCTCCTCTGCTGACCTCATCTCTTGGCTGACTGTGGGTTGACAGTAAGTGGGATCTCCGACCTCATCATCATCACCCTGTGCGTTATCACACCCGTCGTCCTCAGAGCCAACCTGTTCCTGCCCTGACAAAAAACTAAAGTTGTCGCTCCAATCAGGTATTTGAGTCTTATCATCGTCTTCCTCATTGTCTCCACCAACAGGAGTTACAGTTTGGGAATGAGGGTCTACATTATGGTCAGAACCTTCTGCGTCTGGTCCTGGATCCGACTCATAAAGATTTTGGGCATCAGTGCAGATCATTTCCTCGTCTGGATTCACAGAAGCGCTGGAGTCGACCTCTGATTCCCAGGCTATAGTATGAGTAAACAGCTCTGCAGACTCAACCATCTGTTCTACCTCATACTCAGACGGGCAGCTGGAGATTTGGGAGCTGTGAGGAAGCAAGGGCGATTTGGGTGACACCTTTGAGGACTGGAGTATTTGTGATGTTGAAGTTGATGTGGAGGAGAGCCCACTTAAAGGAGCACTTGATATCCGTTGAAGCACCTGCTGTTTTTGTGCCTCATCTGGAATTTGTAGCGATTGGCGTGGCCGTAAGAAAGGGATCTTATCACATTGTCCGCTAAAAGAAGTAGACATTTTAGTTTGGCTGGAAGATGGTCTTTCTTCTGCAGATGTTACTGTTACTTTAACACCTACCCCACGGACACAACCTTTTTTCCCCTTCCCAACACGCCTATTCCCCTTTCCACCAGCAGCAGGCCTTTTTCCACTCATTTTGGTGGTTAACTAATTCACAACTCTGGAGTTGTTTGCACAAAAAAACAATGGATGGTAACCGAGCAGAGCTGAGTGGCCAAACTGTGGTATTAGGCCAAAACTATTGGCTGGGTTAGATGCAGAAAAAAATTATTTTGAATTTGCAACCTGATGGAGGTCAGTATAGATGGACTAACACAAATAGTCCCACACACTGCTAGAAGCCCAAATATTTTTTCAGAGGTACTGTAGATGCAGATAAAAATTATTTTTAATTTGCAACCTGATGGAGGTCAGTATAGATGGACTAATAGACCAAGTCCCACACACTGCTAGAAGCCCAAATATTTTTTCAGAGCTAGATGCAGAAAAAAATTATTTTTAATTTGCAACCTGATGGAGGTCAGTATAGATGGACTAATAGACCAAGTCCCACACACCGCTAGAAGCCCAAATATTTTTTCAGAGCTAGATGCAGAAAAAAATTATATTCAATTTGCAACCTGCTGGAGGTCAGTATAGAAGGACTAATAGAACAAGTCCCACACACTGCTAGAAGCCCAAATATTTTTTCAGAGCTAAATGAAGAAAAAAATTATTTTTAATTTGCAACCTGATGGAGGTCAGTATAGATGGACTAATAGACCAAGTCCCACACACTGCTAGAAGCCCAAATATTTTTTCAGAGCTAGATGCAGAAAAAAATTATTTTTAATTTGCAACCTGATGGAGGTCAGTATAGATGGACTAATAGACCAAGTCCCACACACCGCTAGAAGCCCAAATATTTTTTCAGAGCTAGATGCAGAAAAAAATTATTTTTAATTTGCAACCTGATGGAGGTCAGTATAGATGGACTAATAGACCAAGTCCCACACACTGCTAGAAGCCCAAATATTTTTTCAGAGCTAGATGCAGAAAAAAAATATTTTTAATTTGCAACCTGATGGAGGTCAGTATAGATGGACTAATAGACAAAGTCCCACACACCGCTAGAAGCCCAACTATTTTTTCAGAGCTAGATGCAGAAAAAAATTATTTTTAATTTGCAACCTGATGTAGGTCAGTATAGATGGACTAATAGACCAAGTCCCACACACTGCTAGAAGCCCAAATATTTTTTCAGAGCTAGATGCAGAAAAAAATTATTTTTAATTTGCAACCTGATGGAGGTCAGTATAGATGGACTAATAGACCAAGTCCCACACACCGCTAGAAGCCCAAATATTTTTTCAGAGCTAGATGCAGAAAAAAATTATTTTTAATTTGCAACCTGATGGAGGTCAGTATAGATGGACTAATAGACCAAGTCCCACACACCGCTAGAAGCCCAAATATTTTTTCAGAGCTAGATGCAGAAAAAAATTATTTTTAATTTGCAACCTGATGTAGGTCAGTATAGATGGACTAATAGACCAAGTCCCACACACTGCTAGAAGCCCAAATATTTTTTCAGAGCTAGATGCAGAAAAAAATTATTTTTAATTTGCAACCTGATGGAGGTCAGTATAGATGGACTAGTAGACCAAGTCCCACACACCGCTAGAAGCCCAAATATTTTTTCAGAGCTAGATGCAGAAAAAAATTATTTTTAATTTGCAACCTGATGGAGGTCAGTATAGATGGACTAATAGACCAAGTCCCACACGCTGCTAGAAGCCCAAATATTTTTTCAGAGCTAGATGCAGAAAAAAATTATTTTTAATTTGCAACCTGATGGAGGTCAGTATAGATGGACTAATAGACCAAGTCCCACACACTGCTAGAAGCCCAAATATTTTTTCAGAGCTAGATGCAGAAAAAAATTATTTTTAATTTGCAACCTGATGGAGGTCAGTATAGATGGACTAATAGACCAAGTCCCACACACCGCTAGAAGCCCAAATATTTTTTCAGAGCTAGATGCAGAAAAAAATTATTTTTAATTTGCAACCTGATGTAGGTCAGTATAGATGGACTAATAGACCAAGTCCCACACACTGCTAGAAGCCCAAATATTTTTTCAGAGCTAGATGCAGAAAAAAATTATTTTTAATTTGCAACCTGATGGAGGTCAGTATAGATGGACTAATAGACCAAGTCCCACACACCGCTAGAAGCCCAAATATTTTTTCAGAGCTAGATGCAGAAAAAAATTATTTTTAATTTGCAACCTGATGGAGGTCAGTATAGATGGACTAATAGACCAAGTCCCACACACCGCTAGAAGCCCAAACATTTTTTCAGAGCTAGATGCAGAAAAAAATTATATTCAGTTTGCAACCTGATGGAGGTCAGTATAGATGGACTAATAGAATGATGCTATGCCCAAAAGATTTTACTTCACTAGGTGCAGTAAAAAAATTGGTATTCTATACACAGGTGTTATATCTTGCAACACAGATAGGCTACTCCACTGACTAACACACTCTGCAATAGGCCAAAAAGGATTAGCTTTGCTAGATTCAGCCAAATGCTGTGAAAAAAACTTGCACAGCACTGGCACAGACCTGCCTGGCAAAAACTGATAGGAACTCATGTAACCTAGTCCTGAAAAGGACTCCAATTACAATTAGTCTTTACTCCCACAACCTATCTATTTAAGAGCACAGACCTCCCTGATAAAAGTCGTAGGAAATGCTGTAACCTAGTCCTTAAAAGGACTGCAATCACAACTATTCCCTACTCCCAAGCTATCTGTATATTTGTGCGAAAATTGGCTTGAAATTAACAAGGTATAGCACACACAGCAACAGCGGTGCCGTCTAACACGCAGCTGCAGCAGTGAGAAAATGGTGGCGACGGGGAAAATGGCTTGGTCTTATAGGGCAAGGACATGTGACATACACTGCCAATCACACATGCCCTTGCTTGTGTGAAAAAAAGCACTTCGCTCCGTGTGTGCGCTGCTGATAGGCTGACAGATTGCACCTCCCCACTGCAAATGCGGGAAAGAGAAAAAAAAATGGAGATCTTCATTGTTCCTGCAGAGATCCATCCCCTGCCCCTCCCCCCGCCCCGCTGAACACTCAAACTGCGTATTAACATTAATTTTCATCATTACTGAGAAAAAATCCAGTTATGATTTTGGTGCACGAACAGTTATCGAACATAACCTCGAACAGCCGAATTTTTCTCAAATTGTTCGTGTTCGCCGACCGGCTCGAACACCGCCCAAAACAGCTCGAATTTGAGATTGGCGAACAGTTCGAGTAGAACAACGCTCATCTCTACTTATAATTTCAAAAATGACCATTTTTTTGGTCTTTACTAAAATGAAAAGGTTGATCGAAAAGTTTGGGGGATCTAAGAGTGTGGCAACCCAGTAGTCATGATTACTTCGAATTCTGACAATATGAGGGTCATGCTGCAGGTAGTGCAGCAAGAAGGCACTTATGTGTCTTGCGCATCTCGGAGCCCCAAAATTATTTTCCGGGCTAGATGCAGCTAAAAATTATTATTAATTTTAAATCTGGTGAAGCTTTAGTATAGATGGCCTAATAGGATCAGTGCTGCACACTGCTACAAAGCCCAAATTATTTTCCAGTCAAGATACAGATAAACATGATTAGTAATTTTAAATCTGGTGGAGCTTATTATAGATGGCCTAATAGAATCAGTGCTGCACACTGCTACAAAGCCCAAATTATTTTCCAGCCAAGATACAGATAAACATGATTATTAATTTGAAAGCTTAAAACGGTTGGTAGGGTGATTTTAACCAATCATCAAGCTTTTACTCTCCCCAGGATGACACAGGGGTAGAAAAGTCGTTTCGGATCCATGATTTGTTCATCTTTATGAACGTGAGTCTGTCTACATTATCAGTGGAGAGCCGCGTGCGCTTATCTGTCAGCACACCACCAGCAGCGCTGAACACACGTTCAGACAGAACGCTGGCTGCAGGGCATGACAAGATCTCCAAGGCGTAAGTGGCTAGCTCCGGCCATTTATCCAGATTGGAAGCCCAAAAAGAGCAAGGGTCCAGTGACACAGTCGTGGCTTCAATGTTTACTTGGAGATACTCCTGTACCATCGTCTCTAGGCGTTGACTATGTGTCAGACTTCTTGTCTCCTGTGGCCTTGCAAAGGATGGGCTAAAAAAGTGGTGAAATGATTCCGCAAAATTGATGTTACCAGCAGATACTGTGGTTCTGTTACGGTTTGAGTGCTGAACACTTGACGGTCCCACAGTTGGCAAGTTGGAACTGTGAGATTCACTACGTGCACCACTGGTATTTTGTGGAAAAGCACATGTAAGATTCTGCAACAGTCTCTGCTGATACTCCTGCATGCGTGCATCCCTTTCTATGGCAGGAATAATTTCTGCAAATTTACTTTTGTACCGGGGATCTAACAGTGTGGCAACCCAGTAGTCAGGATTATTTCTAATTCTCACAATTCGAGGGTCATGTTGCAGGTAGTGCAGCAAGAAGCCACTCATGTGTGTTGCGCATCCAGGAGCACCAAGTCCCTGTTGTGTTGGTGGCGAGGTAACAATCATGCTTCCTTCCTCTGTCCTCTCCTCCCAACCTCGCACAACAGAAATGTGATCAAGTTCTCCCTCATCTGATGAGTCTTCCATCAGTTCGTCCTCCACTTCTTCCTGGGCTCCTGCACCTTCCTCACTAGTTTGGCTGCTACCATGCGCCCTGGTAAAACCATCTCCCCCACCCTCACATGCCTGCCGCCTTGGTGCTGCCGACCGTCTGGACCTTGCAGATGTTAGCCCTTCCGCATACAACTCCTCCTCCTCTACTTCCTCCACCTCCTCTTGTGCCACCACCTGACTCCGAATTCTGTTTAACATGTGCTCCAGCATGTAAATCACCGGAATAGTCATGCTGATAATGGCATCGTCAGCACTAAACATCTTCGTCGCCATTTCAAAACTGTGCAGAAGGGTGCATAGGTCCCTGATCTGAGACCACTCCTCCAGCGTGATTTGCCACACCTCTGAATCTCGTTGGCCCAGGCTATACGTCAGAACGTATTGCACCAGGGCTTGTCGGTGCTGCCACAGTCGCTGCAACATGTGCAGAGTTGAATTCCACTGGGTAGGCACATCGACTTCTGTAGAGATGTAAGTCGCTGAGCTGCGGGATGCGAACGGCGGAAGTGAGCACACAGCGACCGTGCCCTCTGCAGAAGGCCATCTAGTCTGGGATAGTGGGCTAAAAATTGCTGGACAACCAGGTTCAACACGTGAGCCATGCAAGGCACGTGTGTGACATTGCCCCGGCGAAGGGCCGCACCCAGGTTTGCAGCATTGTCGCACACGGCCTTCCCTGGTTTCAGGTCCAGTGGAGACAACCATTCATGAAATTGGTTCTCCAGAGCTGACCACAACTCCTCAGCTGTGTGACTCACATTTCCCAGACATTTCAATGTAAAAACCGCCTGATGACGTCGAGCCCTACTGCCAGCATAGTAAGCAGGTGTGCAGGATCCCTTCTGCGCAGTTAGAAAGCTTGTGGCATGACCAGACAGGCTTTGGGTGCAGGTGGAGGACCGAGAGGAGGTTGAGGAGGCAGAAGCAGTGGAGGAACTTTGACATAAAGAGGATTGACGCACAACTCGTGGGGACGGCAAGACTTGGACAGCAGCCCCTTGTCCTGCTGTCACCATAGTTACCCAGTGCCCAGTCAGCGACATGTAACGCCCCTGTCCATGCCTACTCGTCCAAGTGTCTGTGGTGAAATGCACCCTGTCACACACAGAGTTTCTCAAAGAAGCGGTGATGTTGTGTGCGACATGCTGGTGGAGCGCAGGCACACCTTTCTTTGAGAAGTAGTGCCGACTGGGCATCTGGTACTGGGGCACTGCGAAGGACATAAGGTCTCGAAAATCCTCTGTGTCCACCAGGCGGAAAGGCAGCATTTCTGTAGCCAAGAGCTTGCAGATGGTGAAATTCAACCTCTTAGCTTTCTCATGGCTAGGAGGAAATGGTCTTTTACTTGTCCACATCTGAGGGACCGAGGGCTGGCAATTGTGCTTAGACGGGGTTGATAAGGGTGTCCCCGGCAAACTGCTGGTCTGTGAGGAAGATGCAGGCGGACATGTTAGGTTGCCTTGATCCAAAGGTGGTGCTATCGATGTCGGACAGCGCTCAACACTAGCTGGTGTTACCACCTCCAAAGAAAATGATGACCTGCCAATCACGCTGGCTGTTGCGGGTAAAGAGGTGGCAGGTCTGCGCCCCAAAACAGGTGTGACTGCTGTCCCCCCAGTCACAGAGGATGAAGAGGCCGCGGATGCACAAGATATGGCAGACGGTGGTTGGCCCGGCCGGCTAGGCCGCATTGTAGCACACTGAGCTTCCCACTGCAACTTATGCTTCATGTCCATGTGCCGGTTCATGCATGAAGTACTCAAACTATGTATTTTTTGGCCTCTACTTAGCTTTTGCTGACAAATGTTACAGATAACACGAGTTGGGTCATCTTTATCGATCTGAAAAAATGCCCAGGCTATGCAAGGCTTAGCACCCATGCGACCTGAAGAGCCACCACGACTTGTGGTGAGAGGCAGAGTTGTGTTTGAGGATGCAGTTGTTGACGTGCTTCCAGTACTACGTCTCTGTCCAGGAAGGCGCAACCTGACCTCGTCGTCACTAGCATCTTCCTCCACCTCCTCTGCTGACCTCATCTCTTGGCTGACTGTGGGTTGACAGTAAGTGGGATCTCCAATCTCATCATCATCACCCTGTGCGTTATCACACCCGTCATCCTCAGAGCCAACCTGTTCCTGCCCTGACAAAAAACTAAAGTTGTCGCTCCAATCAGGTATTTGAGTCTTATCATCGTCTTCCTCATTGTCTCCACCAACAGGAGTTACAGTTTGGGAATGAGGGTCTACATTATGGTCAGAACCTTCTGCGTCTGGTCCTGGATCTGACTCATAAAGATTCTGGGCATCAGTGCAGATCATTTCCTCGTCTGGATTCACAGAAGCGCTGGAGTCGACCTCTGATTCCCAGGCTATAGTATGAGTAAACAGCTCTGCAGACTCAACCATCTGTTCTACCTCATACTCAGACAGGCAGCTGGAGATTTGGGAGCTGTGAGGAAGCAAGTGCGATTGGGGTGACACCTTTGAGGACTGGAGTATTTGTGATGTTGAAGTTGATGTGGAGGAGAGCCCACTTAAAGGAGCACTTGATATCCGTTGAAGCACCTGCTGTTTTTGTGCCTCATCTGGAATTTGTAGCGATTGGCGTGGCCGTAAGAAAGGAATCTTATCACATTGTCCGCTAAAAGAAGTAGACATTTTAGTTTGGCTGGAAGATGGTCTTTCTTCTGCAGATGTTACTGTTGCTTTAACACCTACCCCACGGACAAAACCTTTTTTCCCCTTCCCAACACGCCTATTCCCCTTTCCACCAGCAGCAGGCCTTTTTCCACTCATTTTGGTGGTTAACTAATTCACAACTCTGGAGTTGTTTGCACAAAAAAACAATGGATGGGAACCGAGCAGAGCTGAGTGGCCAAACTGTGGTATTAGGCCAAAACTATTGGCTGGGTTAGATGCAGAAAAAAATATATTCAGTTTGCAACCTGATGGAGGTCTGTATAGATGGATTAATAAAACAAGTCCCACACACAGCTAGAAGCCCAATATTTCTTCAGAGGTAGATGCAGAAAAAAATTATATTCAGTTTGCAACCTTATGGAGGTCAGTATAGATGGACTAATAGAACAAGTCCCACACACAGCTAGAAGGCCAAATATTTTTTCAGAGGTAGATGCAGAAAAAAATTATATTCAGTTTGCAACCTTATGGAGGTCAGTATAGATGGACTAATAGAACAAGTCCCACACACAGCTAGAAGGCCAAATATTTTTTCAGAGGTAGATGCAGAAAAAAATTATATTCAGTTTGCAACCTGATGGAGATCTGTATAGATGGATTAATAGAACAAGTCCCACACACAGCTAGAAGCCCAATAGTTTTTCAGAGGTAGATGCAGAAAAAAATATATTCAGTTTGCAACCTGATGGAGGTCTGTATAGATGGATTAATAAAACAAGTCCCACACACAGCTAGAAGCCCAATATTTCTTCAGAGGTAGATGCAGAAAAAAATTATATTCAGTTTGCAACCTTATGGAGGTCAGTATAGATGGACGAATAGAACAAGTCCCACACACAGCTAGAAGGCCAAATATTTTTTCAGAGGTAGATGCAGAAAAAAATTATATTCAGTTTGCAACCTTATGGAGGTCAGTATAGATGGACTAATAGAACAAGTCCCACACAAAGCTAGAAGGCCAAATATTTTGTCAGAGGTAGATGCAGAAAAGAATTATATTCAGTTTGCAACCTTATGGAGGTCAGTATAGATGGACTAATACAACAAGTCCCACACACAGCTAGAAGCCCAATATTTTTTCAGAGGTAGATGCAGAAAAAAATATATTCAGTTTGCAACCTGATGGAGGTCTGTATAGATGGATTAATAGAACAAGTCCCACACACAGCTAGAAGCCCAATATTTTTTCAGAGGTAGATGAAGAAAAAAATATATTCAGTTTGCAACCTGATGGAGGTCAGTATAGATGGACTAGTACAACAAGTCCCACACACAGCTAGAAGCCCAATATTTTTTCAGAGCTAGATGCAGAAAAGTATTATATTCAATTTGCAACCTGATGGAGGTCAGTATAGATGGACTAATAGAACAAGTCCCACACACAGCTAGAAGGCCAAATATTTTTTCAGAGGTAGATGCAGAAAAAAATTATATTCAGTTTGCAACCTTATGGAGGTCAGTATAGATGGACTAATAGAACAAGTCCCACACACAGCTAGAAGGCCAAATATTTTTTCAGAGGTAGATGCAGAAAAAAATTATATTCAGTTTGCAACCTTATGGAGGTCAGTATAGATGGACTAATAGAACAAGTCCCACACACAGCTAGAAGGCCAAATATTTTTTCAGAGGTAGATGCAGAAAAAAATATATTCAGTTTGCAACCTGATGGAGGTCTGTATAGATGGATTAATAGAACAAGTCCCACACACAGCTAGAAGCCCAATATTTTTTCAGAGGTAGATGAAGAAAAAAATATATGCAGTTTGCAACCTGATGGAGGTCAGTACAGATGGACTAATAGAACAAGTCCCACACACAGCTAGAAGGCCAAATATTTTTTCAGAGGTAGATGCAGAAAAAAATTATATTCAGTTTGCAACCTTATGGAGGTCAGTATAGATGGACTAATAGAACAAGTCCCACACACAGCTAGAAGGCCAAATATTTTGTCAGAGGTAGATGCAGAAAAAAATTATATTCAGTTTGCAACCTTATGGAGGTCAGTATAGATGGACTAATACAACAAGTCCCACACACAGCTAGAAGCCCAATATTTTTTCAGAGGTAGATGCAGAAAAAAATATATTCAGTTTGCAACCTGATGGAGGTCTGTATAGATGGATTAATAGAACAAGTCCCACACACAGCTAGAAGCCCAATATTTTTTCAGAGGTAGATGCAGAAAAAAATATATTCAGTTTGCAACCTTATGGAGGTCTGTATAGATGGATTAATAGAACAAGTCCCACACACAGCAAGAAACACAATATTTTTTCAGAGGTAGATGCAGAAAAAAATTATATTCAGTTTGCAACCTTATGGAGGTCAGTATAGATGGACTAATAGAACAAGTCCCACACACAGCTAAAAGGCCAAATATTTTTTCAGAGATAGATGCAGAAAAAAGTTATATTCAGTTTGCAACCTTATGGAGGTCAGTATAGATGGACTAATAGAACAAGTCCCACACAAAGCTAGAAGGCCAAATATTTTGTCAGAGGTAGATGCAGAAAAAAATTATATTCAGTTTGCAACCTGATGGAGGTCAGTATAGATGGACTAGTACAACAAGTCCCACACACAGCTAGAAGCCCAATATTTTTTCAGAGCTAGATGCAGAAAAAAATTATATTCAATTTGCAACCTGATGGAGGTCAGTATAGATGGACTAATAGAATGATGCTATGCCCAAAAGATTTTACTTCACTAGGTGCATTAAAAAAATTGGTATTCTATACACAAGTGTTATATCTTGCAACACAGATAGGCTACTCCACTGACTAACACACTCTGCAATAGGCCAAAAAGGATTAGCTTTGCTAGATTCAGCCAAATGCTGTGAAAAAAACTTGCACAGCACTGGCACAGACCTGCCTGTCAAAAACTGATAGGAACTGATGTAACCTAGTCCTGAAAAGGACTCCAATTACAATTAGTCTTTACTCTCACAATCTATCTATTTAAGAGCACAGACCTGCCTGATAAAAGTCGTAGGAAATGCTGTAACCTAGTCCTTAAAAGGACTGCAATCACAACTATTCCCTACTCCCAAGCTATCTGTAGATTTGTGCGAAAATTGGCTTGAAATTAACAAGGTATAGCGCACACAGCAACAGCGGTGCCGTCTAACACGCAGCTGCAGCAGTGAGAAAATGGTGGCGACGGGGAAAATGGCTTGGTCTTCTAGGGCAAGGACATGTGACATACACTGCCAATGACGCATGCCCTTGCTTGTGTGAAAAAAAGCACTTCGCTCCGTGTGTGCGCTGCTGATAGGCTGACAGATTGCACCTCCCCACTGCAAATGCGGGAAAGAGAAAAAAAAATGGAGATCTTCATTGTTCCTGCAGAGATCCATCCCCTGCCCCTCCCCCCACCCCGCTGTACACTCAAACTGCGTATTAACATTAATTTTCATCATTACTGAGAAAAAATCCAGTTATGATTTTGGTGCACGAACAGTTATCGAACATAACCTCGAACAGCCGAATTTTTCTCAAATTGTTCGTGTTCGCCGAACGGCTCGAACACCGCCCAAAACAGCTCGAATTTGAGATTGGCGAACAGTTCGAGTAGAACAACGCTCATCTCTACCCCTGAGACCTGGGGATAAAGCTAGCAATTTGACCAGCGGGAGCACACAGGACTGTAATGTAGTGTTTGTTGGTATGACCACTGCGTCTCCTATACAGCCTGCCTGCCTGATATCTGGGATTGACATTAGTCCTGAGAAGGACTGTTTGTTTGATTTTGCAGGCTTTAGAGACCCTACACTATCTTTTTCGCAGTATAAATCTCTCCCTAGCTCAGCACTGTCTGATCCGGAGTGACTGTGTCCAAGATGGCGGCGCCCGGTTTTAAATACTCGAGGTGACGCTGTGCGGCCAGCCAATCACTGTAATGCCTACAAACAACATGGCTGCGGCATTACAGTGACTGGTTGGCAATCCCTGCATGTTCATTAGCTCTGTAAAGAGCGCCAAACGTGCAGGGCGGAGACCCGAGCTCCCGCCCGAGTAACCCGGAAATGCTCGGTGCTCGCTGAACATCCCGAGTAGTGAGATGCTCGGGCGAGTAACGAGCAGTGTTGAACATGCTCGCTCAACACTAAATATCATGCGTCGTTACAATCAAACAATCAGTTGCAAAAGAAGTAAGTGAACCCTTTAAAGTTACTTAGATCTCTACAATGAAACTTATGAATAAAATGCAGTTTCATTGTTACCTAATTTACAGTTATGAGCACAATCTAATGCCTCATTTAGACATTCTTAAATCAAGTAAGTATTTTGTCCACATTTTTCATGGATTCTACATGTAATCATCATAAACTATGTGGCTGTTTGCATGTCCGTGTTTATTTTATGGACCGTATGTCTGCAAAAATATCACAGAGATTCATCCATTTTTGATCCGAGTCACCGATCAAAATTACCCATACAAGTTTATGGGTCTGTGAAAAATCACTGAAAGCACACATTGATATGTGAGAGCAATCCAAGTGCCATGTGTGATTAACATTGTAGAGGATAGGAGAAGCTTTGCAATAAACACTGTCCATACACTGATGAGATGGGATTGTTGTTTGCGTATCAAAAAAATCACTGAAGTCTACATGAGGTTTTAGGAAACTAAAGACAAAACTCATTGTATTTGTCATGCATTTTATTTAGGACATTGAGTAAACATTGACAGTGCAGGGAGAAAATGTAAGTGAATTTAATAACTTGTAAATCCCTTTTAGCAGCAATTACCTCTACTAAATATTTCCTGTAGTTGCAAATAAGATTTGAACAACATTTCTCCCTGAAAATGTGTTTCAGTTCATTAACATTTCAGGAATTATTTATATGCAGAGCCCAAGTTTTTGTCATGTGAAAACATTTCGACTGGTTATGTAAGAACATGTATGTCATCTAGAAACTGTTCAACATGAGGCCATGGACTTCTGCCCTTAAAAGAAATCTGTCAGCAAGAGCCTGATTCCAGCAATGTGTCATTTACTAGGCTCTGTGTTGTAGTTTCAAAACATTCTGTGTTTTATCAACATGAAATTATCATTAGAGGCCTAGGTCTCACATGCAGACCAGCCAGATCTATTCAACCCCATCCCCACCACTTATTGGTAGCTTGCTGACAATGTACAGTGTACACAGGAAGCTACCAATTAGTGGTGTGAGTGAAATTATACACAGTTCAGCATTCTGACCAATGCTGCATGCACAGTAGAAAAAAACAAGGCTTCTACCAAAACTATACAAAGCAGTCCAGAAAGCTCTCTGCCCCTACATCATGCTGCTGTCAGATTACATAGCAAAAAAATCTGCTGACAGGTTCCCTTTAAACAGTTTTAATACACTTTTAATTTAACTGTTCCCTGAATTATCACAAGACATCCACACCCTGATTCTCCCTCCACCATGCCGCTCAGTAGGGATGAGTGTGATGTTAGTGGGCAGTGTTTTATTTCCTAAACACATACAGTAGCTTTTTGCATTTGTCTTAAAATTTTCATTATGGAGAATTGTGCCATCAATGTCATCTTCCTCATATTTATCTTGGAAAAACACTCACAAGGATGCAACAAGGAAGACCGGAAGATCAGCAATTTTAACATATTTATCACTGCTCTGGAGCTGTTGGAGACCCTCAATGTCAATGTCACATGCAGAAAGATGTGGTAGAGGAGAGCAGGAGCAGGCAAATATGGAAGGGGACACTGAGTTTCCGTGAACACAGCCAGGATACAAGTCTGACATTCTTAGTAATATTGATAAAGACAATAATGATGCTGACCATGATGATCAACCATCATAGCTGGGTGCAGAAAGTGAGCAAAGTAGGACCTCGGTTCTGCTGGCAAGCATGGAAACCTGTATGCTTGATTGATAGTGGTATGACAGGTGTATCATTAGTATTAGGCAAAGGGATCACTATTGAATAGCAATGTTTTTAGACACAAGCTATAAAAGTAAAATGGGGGAATTTTTCGGCTTCCAAAGAGAGTCAAACACATTGCTGATCCCCAAATAGTATGGATATTTTTGGGATCGCTGCTTGTCAAAAAGGTATGGTTTCTACAAGGTATACCTTCTTTGTATAAACACCAGCTATGAATAGTTTTTGGAACATTTTTAAATATAGAAAGCTTAGAAAGTATGTTAGTACAGTATGTAGTTAAACAGACAGGTGGTTACCCTTAGTTACCATCCATTTACCTATATCCAGATATGTGGAAGTCACTTTGACATTTTTGAATCTGTGTCTGCCAAAAAGGGCTCAATACAATCCTAGGAGACCTAAGATTTATAAACTATTTACTAAAAGATCAAAAAGCCCCACTAGTAAATTGCCTTCCACTATCAGGCTGATTAAAACACAATTTTAAAGTGTATATATCTCATATGTTATAAACCAGGTCACAAGGAATCAATTAAAATAGGCTATCTCCTTTATATTGGTAGATGAATAAATGTGTACAAATGCACAAGCATATATTATGCTTTGATACACTATTTTAATTTAGTGATTTATACGTTTGTATGGTGTCTAATAAATGTTAAAGAAGTCCATTACTTTATATTACCCCCAATGTATCCCTCCGGGGCCCCCTTAGGATTTTTGTACTTAGCTTAGGTTGCAGATACTACCTGTGAGCGGCGCTATCCTTGGCCGCTCACAGGCATCATGTGACCCCGCGCTGACGTCATGACAAGTGAGGTGTGACTCAGAGCTGGGGTCCCAGCAGTGGCTCCTGGGTTGTGGGCGGGGTTACCCCCCGTGTCACACCCAGCACCACCGCGCGCTTTCCCAATGAATGGGGAGAGGCAGAGTGCGCGGTGGATACCGGGTGTGATGCGGGGGGGGGTAACCCCGCCCACAGCCTGGCATCCTCCATGGAACCAGGAAGACAGAGACCCCCGGCTGCTGCTAGCACTTGTCGTGACGTCAGCGGATATCAGAGACGGCTGCAGCCTGGGGTCACATGATGCCTGTGAGCGGCCAGTGACAGCGCCGATCATAGGCATTATCTGCAACATAAGGTATTTACAAAAAGTCTTAGGAGTCCCGGGGTGATGCTTTGGTGTGATAATCCAAAGTATTGGACAACCTCTTTAAGCTTTAGACAGCCTGATAGTGAAAGGCAATTTGCTATTGGAGCTTTTTACCCTTTTAGTACATAGTTTCTAATTCATGATTTACCTTTTGATTATATTATATTTTATAGTACTTTGCTCATTTTTATATGAGACCTCAGACTGTTACCAATCGTTTTTGGGCAATTAAAGGTTTTGCAGTACTTGCAATTCACGGCAAATCAAATTTCTTGCAAAAATTAATCGAAGCTGGCAAATTTGAATTTCAAAATATTCAATCATCTCTAAAAAACACTATTCTTATTTAGTGTTCTTCCAATATTGGAGACATGATCTGAGGTTTATGCATTTTTTTGATCTTCCAAAGGTCTTGCTGTTTGGGGTTTTGTCGGGCTCTTGGAATGATCTTAGCAGGTTTACCACTCCCAGGGAGACTAATAACAGCCTTGAATGCTCCCTATTTGCAGACATTTTTGTCTACCAGTATATTAATGTAAAAGCAAGTCTTTAGCAGTGCTTTAGTAGCTTTTTTCAGTGCTGATGTAAAGGGAGAGAGAGTAGGGTTAACCGGGCAATTGCCCAAGGCTCCGATCCCAGAGATTTCCCCAAGCCTTTCTTGCAAAAAAACTGTACTAGTTTTGTCAGTCTTGCATTAGAAATGCCTTTTCTGCGGTTAGAAAGGTATTAGGACATTTGATTACATCATATTAATTTAAATAAATGTCCTTTACCCTGCGGGAATATGCACGAGTGAAGAGGAAGAGTGTGGAGGAACTGAAGAGGAAAATATAGCCTGGTATGTCCTCTGCAGTGTGTGTGTCTGTGTGTGTGTAAGTAACTTACAGGGTGTGTGTAGCATGGAATCTATGTACGTTACATACACCATCTGTGTGTATGTGTGTAACATATAGTATATGTGTAGCATAGTGTGTGTGCGCAATATAGAGAGTGTATGTACAGCATGAATTGTGTGTGTGTGACATACCGTACAGTGTGTATAGCATCCACAGTTAAAAATAACAGAACAGATGACTGATCGTAGGTGTCAGCAATCACTAAATGAATTAGCAAAACACTGATTCATTGGGTAAATGGATTGTTTATGCTGGAAGATCATTGTTCTCAGCAGCACATCGTCCGGTGTAAACATTGGATGTGCTGCCAATAACATGGTACTATATAGGGAAAGAAGGACCTATTAGCGAATGTTCTGTTCCCATTATTCTTCATTTGTCTGTATAAATAGGCCGGTAAATCAGCAGCAAGGGACTGGAATATAGTCGATCAGCACTTGTTTGCTCGTCTGAAATCTACACTAATGCACACTAATCTTTTCTGGGGGATTCTGTTATACAGAATATTAGAAATTGAAGACCCATTTTTAATTTTTTCAAGCTTCATTCATCTTTATAATATATACTCTAAGATATTCTGAAAATTGTTTTCCTTTGGACATTTTTCACTTTAAACAATCTTAAGGAGAACAGGTTTTTCAGTAACCAGGCTTGGTGAGTATTTTGCACCTGTATAGCCGGCATCTTTGTTATATGGGTCTGCTGCATCCTGGTAGTGCCTTAGGTCTGAAGATCTGAGCAGGTAAATACTACTGCTTTTTTTGCTGTTTTTTTCTCTAGAATTTATGTACTAAACAAAGCACTATTAACACTTTTAATCACATCTTCTTAAATGAAACATGGATAATAAAACAATTTGTGCGTGATTAGTTTCATAAGATTGTGTTTGTTTATAACTTTAACTTACATAACAATCAGACAACATTTTATTAGCTGTCAATGCCAAATCCTGGTAATTCTATTGGGTTCACTTAGTTTATCTTGCTGTATCTGTATAATCATAAATAGTTTTAATATCTGCGTGACAGCATGGCAAATCAGGGATGTTCATGGGTGGAGCCGATTTTTTGACGCGAACAAGCCGAAAGCCCGAACACGAACCCGAATTTGAAATGCCGAATAAATTCACTCAACGGTAATCATAAAGTGGACATGTCATTTGCTGTAACATCGCAACCCCCTTGTTCAGCTGATGTGTTGATTCCATGCAGATCAAATATTGATAATATATTAAAAGCAATCGATATGAAAGTGAGATAAACCCACTTAAAGGTAATTTGTCAGCAGGTTTTTGCTACTTTGAGAGCAGAATGATATAGGCAAAGAGAGCCTGAATCCAGCGATGTATAACTTAGTTTACTGGGTGCAGTAGTTGTGACACAATCACATTTTTAGATATAAAATGCAGCAGAGCTGAGAAAGCTAACCCTGCCCACACTAGATTTTGTATACATTGTATATCAACAGAGAGCTGCTTATCAAAGGAGGGGGCTGAGTCCCATGCATATTAGACCTGGCAATGATAATCTCCTAGTGATAAAACTTTCAGTGCAAGTAAACAACAGCACACAGCCTGATAAGTGACACATCTTTGAATTCAGTTTTTTAGCCCTTACACTACGCTGTCCTCAGATTACATAGCAAAAACCTGGTGACAGATTCCTTTAATAAATAGTAGCTTGTAGTTTTTCTCCCATTTTTTCAATACCAGTTCACTCTTTGTCCTAGTTTTACAAATATTACTGCATCACACCGATATTCATACATATTTATTTAATTATTGAATAACTCTGGAATAAAATGCATTTTGGGCTATTTTAATATATTACAGACCATTCAGTATTTGGTTTCTGTATTAAAATAATTTAACTCTTAACGGTAAATAAAAAAAAAGTGAAAATAATATGTAATTTAAATTGTATTTAATTTCCAATACACAACTTCAGAATGATTAGACAATTGCTTATTAGGGCATTTTTGCATATCCAAGCCAATGCAGATTGCCTCTATCTGTAAAAATTAGTTTGAATACAGTCTAATTGCATTATCTCTGCTTATGTAAAAGCCATAAATGATGATTATTGGTGATGAGTACAATTTCCTGCCATAGCGATAGCAATTGGGAACCTAAGTTGTTTTGTATTAAAAAAAAATCTCACCTGCAACTTTTACTTACAATTATTACTTCCTTTAAACTATAAAATAATAATAATAATAATAATAATATTAAACCATTTTAAACAATATTATATTAACCTGTTAACACTACATGAAGTAATTATTAATCATAAGTCCTTATTAACATTAGCTGCATGATGGATATATAAACAATCCTCAACATTGAGCTTAGAATACCAGAAAAAGTTTTGGAATTATGGAAAACACAGGATCGAAAGAAATGTAAATGATATGCAATGTTGAAAAACTACCAAGTATAATCCGCCTCTGGCAATTCCCTTTGCAATTGCTTATCAACTATGTCCCAAATGTGCTTGATAGGAGATAAGTTTGACGATGCTGCAAGTAGAAATGATTCAATTCGCAGCAAAATTATTCTCCATGAATTAAATGTCCCTGATTGGGCTCTGGGGTCCATCCCACCGATCATCTCTCAGCGTGTTCACTCTAGTCTGGGACTTCCAGCTGTGACCAGGCTTTGGAGGTCACAGTGCATTGTACGTCATGATGTCACAGAAGTGCGATACACAGTGACCTCTGAGGTCTGGTTGTGTGTTAACAGGCTGGAACTACAACAGCTAAAAGAAGAGGCCCTAAGGACCTGATGGTGGACTGCAAGCAGCATTGCCTTCCTTCCTGTCCTCTTCTTTCTGCATTCACATCTTCGATCTTTTCACTCTAGGTTGGGACTTCTGGCTGAGACCTAGCCTCAGGGGTCACTGTGGGTTGTACATCTGTAAGGTCATGAAATGCAAGGAACAGTGAACTCTGAAGCCTTGTTGCGACCTAGGGTAAACAGGCTGGGAGATGTAGCTTGCGATGGAGGAAAAGAGAAGAGGCTCTGAGGACAGGAGCATATGTCTGAGAGCTATTGGTGCTTCCCCCAATGCTACACGTTGGGATTTTGAATCTTGGGGAAGATCAGACATCAAGAAAAGACTGCCATCCACAAACACCCTTGAGTAGGAGGAAGAACTACTGAACAATGAACTCCGTATCACAGGCAGTTAAGCCTGCATGGCAGAAGATGATGCTTCACTCAGAGAGAGACAATTTCCAAAAATTGCGACTGTCCACTGGTTTCTGGGGAGATATGCATTAGTGCAAATATAAAAGTAAAACAAAAGTCTACAATGAGTATTAATTCAACCTTGGAAAATTCAAAACAAATTTGCGTATTAATGATTGTCATTTTTGTATAACATCTTAAGACATTACTTTGGTACTATTATATCACAATAATTGTGATTTCACTAAATAAGTCCAGCAAATGTAAAGTTTCAATGTTGAGTAAATTTTTAGTTCTTACAAGTTACACCTATATGACTGACTGCTAAATAAAATGTCATTTCGAATTTTTTTTTACTGTTTTCTTTTCAGCACTTGTAATAATTTACACCATGGGAAATGATGTGCCACTTATCTTCACCTTTTCACTGAGTGTTTGGATAACCTTGCCTGGGTATTCCTTCAACTCAATCTTAAATTAGTCCTAAAAGGAATTACAAAATCACACAGCGCTGATGATACCAATCAAGGGGTTGTTTTTTGTTATTTTAGAGGTAATGAACTTCTCAAATATTCTATTGAAAGTGTCTTAAAGTGATTCACTCATCCCTATGTTTTGTCACCGGAAAACATTAACATTCAGTGAGACAAGTAAATTTCAGAATTGCTCCTGTAATTTGTATCATTATTTTTCTTTCTTTTTTTTTTTTAATATAAAAAATGAAGAATCACTTCTAATCACAGCAGGATTCAATTACTGCTCTATTCTCATTAGTACTACTATTATATCTTCTAATACATTATGGTTCATTCTGTTGTCATTAATTGCAAAATTAGATAGTCTACAGTTTTATTGCAATTTGTAATTATGTATTAGTACTTTATAGCTACAGGAAGAGAACCACAGGTGACTGCTTTTATATGCTTTGGTCACACTTAAGAGCTCCTTTTACAGTGGTGTCCTCCATGTAGTCCTAGAAATATTTAATCTGTCTATTGCAGCTTTGCAGACAATCTTAGTTTTACATGAGTGCACCTTTCTCAAGAGCTGATCAGACAACCTTCTATTCGTGCAGCCGAAGTGAAAGATAAGAACAGAGAATGGGGAAAAAATAAATCTGCTGTCAGGCTATTATCATTCACTTTACATGGTACGAAACAAATATAGCTGTCACTTTCAAGAAGTCACTATAGATAAATTGAAAATGTATATCATCCTCACTAAAGCATGGAAAAACCTACCTATTACTCAGTGAAGCACACAGTTCATGCAATATATATTACTAAAGGACAAATTAATTAGCTTGCTGGATGGCTAAAGGGGCTGGCGGAGCTTATCGAGTCCTTAAATCAAAAAAAAGGGAACAAATGTAAAACGACACAAGAAGGGAAGTGAGCTAATCAGAATAAGAACAGCAGAGGCAATTGTTTCAATCTTGTGCATGGCACAGTACACACTACTAAATCTGTTTTATTGCCTAAATGATAAAAAGAGAAAAAAAATATATATTCACATGAATAGCACAGCTGCAAAATATATGTCCTAGTGACAATCTCTGTAATTTGGTTATCTTCTCTTTGTAGAATTATTAGTATTATTAATGCTATTCTGTTTTATTCTTTCTCAGTATATCATGGTATGCAAAATGTTATACTTCTCAAATTCATGCAGTCGCCTTTGACAGTACTCTGCTGTATATGGATTTATGCTTGCATCCTAACTTTAAACTGAACTGCTCATGGGAAAACCCTTTTAAGTGTGACAAGCATGTAAAAGAATAAGAAATCAGGAAGGGGTCAAACATTTTTTCACACCACTGTATAATATATATAAGTTTCGATAGTTATACTATTCCTGGCCTCCGTTTTGTGTGGTTGGAACATAAGTAAGTGGTCCCTTTTAAGACATATCTAATAAATACTATGATTTTATGAGGTAGATTTTTCTGTGAATTTTTTATTTATTATTGACTATTGTCAAGTATTTCTAACTGGAGGTGTTTGTTTTCTGTGAATTTTTGCCTATTATGGATACATGTGTCAAATATTGCTTATTGGAGGTGTTTGCTGACTTAAGAGAGACACCTGAGATTAAAAGGTGCCTCTGATAGGAAAAGTAAGTTTAGTTACAGTAAAGAAGTGGGGAATTCTGGTAATTAAGAATGCAAAAGGAATTTTTCATGGTTAATGGTCTTTTTATTAAACCACAGCTTGGAAATTAACGGGGTTGGCCACTTACTCGTTTTAGTGCATTTTTCTGGATAAACTGAGCAGAACATCTAACAATAAACTAATTGCTGGAGGAGTATGTGACCAGACCAGTCCATCAGTCTCCTCCAATTGTAAAACACCTTACAAAAGAAACTACGTTTCCATTGGATGGTGTTGATTAATTGGCCAGGTCACATGTTCCTGCATCAGCAGCTATTTTATGGACAGAAGTGATGATCAGTTTGTAAGGAAAGCTTCACTAGCAAGAGAAAATGGCAATCCCCTTTAACTCTGTATTAATGGTAGTTCTTACCAGTCAGTATCTATAGGCATAGCTGTATATCAAGAGCATTTGATGTTTGACTGTCAATGCTGTAAATTCAATCTTGGTGAATGTTTTTCCCAGCAATATGCGCTCCTGAAGGATGATGATGGAATTTGATATTCGGATTCAAAGATAATTTTTATTTCAAGCTAAAATACAACCGGTTTCGACTTCTTTGAGCCTTCCTCAGGTATAACATCATGCATATAAACAGATCTATCTACACACATTTTATAGCAGATATCCCTGCTTGTCATTTTTGGTGGGGACTGAAAAATCTGTTTTTCAGACACACCCAGATACTCAGATATGCAGGATTTTGCACTCTGAGGAATCTAACAAAACCCATATACTAAATGACTACAATCCCCTCTTGTTTCATAAATTCTATCTTGGACATTTTCAGAATAATTACTTAATAGTATATGGGCAGGAGGAGGCAGAAGCTGAGGTGTTTGCTGTTTAAGGAGACGTGCCTTGGATTCAAAGTGTACCTCTGGTATAGGGAAATAATTAGAGTCATATGAGCCACATGGCAAATTTAGAAAATGCCCCTCCCCCTCTTTCACCAGTGTGTTTTTTAATGCATGGGCCCCTGTGATGTTGCTATGGTCTATAAAAATATCTTCACTCCCTTTAAACAATCATACAAAAATAGTATATAAATCTCACAGAAAGCAAATATAAAAGTTAGTTTTCAATGCATAATAGCATATACAGTTGAAACCAGAAGTTTAAATAAACTATATAAAAAGGCACAAATGCATGTTTTCTCAATATCTAACATAAAATCAGAATAAACCTTTCCCATTTTAGGTCAATTAGGTTTACCATAATTTTTAATATTTGCCAAATGCCAGAATAATGAGAGAGAGAATGTTTTAAGGCATTTCTATTACTTATTGCAAAGTCAAAAATTTACATAGAATAAGATTACTATGCTTTTAAACAATTCTGGACAGCCCATATGATGATGTCATGTGTTTGGAATCTTCTGATAGGTTTTTTGGCAACATCTGAGTTAATAAGAGACATACCTGTGGATGTATTTTAATGCACACCTGAAACACACTGCTTCTTTGTGTAGCATCATGGGAAAGTCTAAAGAAAACAGACAAGATATCAGGAAGTGAATTGTGGACTTGCACAAGTCTGGCTCATCCTTGGGTACAATTTAAAGATACCCAAAGGTGCCTCGTTCATCTCTACAAACAATTATATGCAAGTACAAACAAGATGGGAATGTCCAGCAATCATACCGCTCAGGAAGGAGAAGGGTTCTGTGTCCCAGGGATGAACGTTCTTTGGTCTATGTGCATATCAACCCAATGATTAAAGCAAAAAGCAAAAGACCTCATGAAGATGATGGCAGAAGCTGGTAAGATTGTGTCAATATCCACAGTGAGGTGAGTACTGTATAAACATGGGCTGAAAGGCAACTCTGCCAGGAAGAAGCCATTACTGCAAAAGAAACATAAGAAAACAGATTAATGTTTGTAAATGCACACAGGAACAAAGACCTTCATTTTTAGAGACATGTCTTGTGGTCTGATGAAACTAAAATTGAACTATTTGGGAATAATGACCATCGTTATGTTTGGAGGAAAAAGGGAGAAGCTTTGAAGCCTAAGAACACCATCCCAACTGTGAAACACGGGGGTGGCAGCATCATGTTGTGGGGTTGTTTTGCTGCAGGAGGGACTTGTGCAATTCACAAAATAGATAGAATCATGAGAAAAGAAGATTTTGTGGCAATACTGAAGTAACATCTCAAGAAATCAGCCAGGAAGTTAAAGCTTGGGTGGAAATGGGTCTTCCAAATGGACAATGACCCAAAGAATGCTGCAAAAATGGTAACAAATTGGCTTAAGGATAACAAAGTCAATGTTTTGGAGTGGCCATCACAAAGCCCTGATCTCAATCCTATTGAAAATTTATGAGCAAAGCTGAAAAGGCAGGTGCGAGCAAGGCGATCTACAAACCTGGATCAGTTAAGCCAGTTTTGTCAGGAGGAATGGGCCCAAATTCCGACCAACTATTGTGAGAAGCTTGTGGAAGGATATCCCAAACGTTTGACTCAAGTCATTCAGTTTAAGGGCAATGGTGCCAAATACTAAAGAAATGTACAGTATGTAAACTTCTGACTTTGCAGTAAGTAATAAAAATGCCTTAAATCATTCTCTCTCATTATTCTGGCATTTAATAATAATAATAATAATAATAATAATAATAATAATTTTTATTTTTATATAGTGCCAACATATTCCGCAGCGCTTTACATACTGTACATTATCATCACTGTCCCCATTGGGATTCACAATCTACATCCCCTATCAGTATGTCTTTGGCATTTGGCAAATATTAAAAATGATGGAAATCCTAATTGACGTAAAACTGGAAAGGTTTATTCTGATTTTATGTGAGATATTGAGAAAAACATGCATATGTGTCATTTTATATAGTGTATGTAAACTTCTGGTTTCAACTGTAGCTAAATAATAGTTAAACTATACAATTAACAAAAAATAATAAACAAATAATATTACCATCCTGTAGCTGAATACACCAGCAACAAAATTATCATTAATTATACATAGGCCAACTGCAGTCCTTAAAAGTGTATATGCAAGTCAGGCAAATCCAGAGACTCAAATGTGATTGTCATCCTTTAATGAAGAATTAATTTCTCCCTTTCTTCTTCATCCTGCCCCAACTGCCATAACAAATTCTTCCTGCCACATCTCTTTCAACACAAAAACATTTATATCTGATTGATTTTTGAACATCTTCCACACTTTTCTTCCTTTTGTACAAAATCCAGAGTGATGCACTGATGCGCTACACAATAACAGTACACTTTTTGTTCTACACAAATTAACAGTATTCCTCCTCCCTATGTATCTCATACACTTTTAATGCCTCATTTGGTCCCCCATACAGAAGTAAACCTTCTCTTGGTGTTCCGATACAATAGTAATGGAATTCAAAGAGTAATATTGTTCTGTGTGTGGCACCCATACAATGGTAATGCTTCTCTTTGGGTCCTTTTACTGTAATAGTCTCCCTTTGTGTGCCCCCATACAGTAGTAACAACCCTCTTTCTGAAAACTGTTTGAGGAAAAGTGATCTTCAGACCATACAGATGATATAAAGGATCTGGTAGATATTTGGGAGAGCCTTTGCCCACCTAATTTTAGCATTTTACCATTTTAGGATAATCCATTGTTCATTGCACCCAACAATTTGAAGGATTTAAAGATGGGAAGCAAAAGGCCTAAGGACTATTTATAATTTTTTTTCATAATATTCTTAAAACTACAGGCCAGCTGTTTGAAAAGTTTGGCTCTGATTTAGTCAAACTGCTTTATTATGTAAGATCTTAAAACTAAACTGAAAATTTTAATGTAAAACATGGTATATCAAAGTTGTATACAACATTTGCCCAGATTCTGAAAAGAAATCACTAATTTTTATGAGAGAAATGTAGGAAAGATATTGGTCCAGTAGTAGACTAGGAAAAGGATGAAAATTTGAAAAGGTATAATGTTTTCAGCAGCAATACTATGCAGAGTGTGGCAATACTTCCTTATATACTTACTCTTTATTGTATAACTTTGGATCAGAGAAGGATTCCCATATCAATCTTTTGTGGAAGTTCTCAAAGTTAAGAGTGCATTGGGCCTGTGTTGTCCAGAAGATAAAATAAATAATTTCTGTAAACTTGGATGCTAATATTAGAATTTTTGTTGTGGATTGTTTAAACTTTTACACAGTTAATTCAGTTTTGTAAGTTGGGAACAGAAAGGTCTATTTATGCTGCACTTAAAATTAAAAAAACTAAAAAATTAAAATAACTAAGAGAATGCCATAATTTAAAACATGGATTGTAAGGCTGAGTGCCCACGATGCGGATCTAATGGGTTTCAGAGACGGCATGTCCACCGCGGAAACGCATTAAAATAGCTTGTTAAGAGGTCTGGGATGTATCCCAATGATAATCGGCATGTGCTGTACACATGCTGCGGAAATTTCCGCTGCGGATTATCATTGAGGAAAAATCTGCAGCACAACCAATTTGGGTGCGATTTCGCTGTTTAATCGCGCCCATTGACTCACATTGAACCGCATAACATCCGCATGTATACATGCGGATGTTATGCGGTTCAATGCGCGGATGGTACCCGAGTCTGGAGAAGAGGAGACTCTCCTCCAACCCAGGTACCATGGTACCTGCAATTTAAAAAAGAATTATAAAGTAAAAAATAAAAAAAAATATTCATAGTCACCTCTCCGGCGGCCCCCTGTCTCCTCCCGGCCACGTCCTCTCTCCTCGACGTCCCGCAGTGTACTGGCTGGACCTGCGGTGATGTCATTTAGTCAGCTGATGGTCACGCGACCATCACCTGACCGCTGATGTCAGCGGTCGCGTGACCATCAGCTGACTAAATGACGTCACCGCAGGTCCTGCCAGTACACCGCGGGACGTCGAGGAGAGAGGACGCTGCCGGGAGAGGACCGGGGGCAGCCGGAGAGGTGAATATTAGGTTTTTTTATTTCTTTTTACTTTTTAATTCTTTTTTTTTTACTTTAGATGCTGCATTTCATAGTAGAAATTTCCTCTAAGTTGGTCACACAATATAAATCCATGCCATTTGCTTGGATTTATATTGTGTGACTAACTTTTCAAACCCTTTTCCAAGCGATGCTCAAAATCGCTTGGAAAAACGCTTGAAAAAAACGCATGCATAAACGCATATAAAAACGCTGAAAAAACATTGAAAAAACGCATGTAAAATCTGCATGCGTTTTTTCTGCCAAGGAGATGCAGAAATGCTCAGGAAATTTCTGCTTCAAATCTGCATCATGGGCACATACCCTTAATGTTTCTAATGCAATTATAATGATAAAGATATGCTGTATTACAAAGGCTGTTCTTGAGGTTTTAGCTGGCATACTTTAACCGGTTCCCGACCGCCCACTGTAGATAAACGTCGGCACTGCCTGGGCTCTGTGCAGCGCCGACGTTTAAAAACGGTGGGTGGTCTCGCAGTGCTCAGGACCCCCAGGGTCCTGCAAGCACTGCGATTCCGGTGCAGAGCGTTAGCTCTGACAGGGTACATCATCGGGACCTGATTAGATCAGGTCCCAGTAATGTTAACCCTTTGCTGTCTTCTATATGCTGCGATCTATAGTGATCGCGGCATATAGGAGACAGCAGGAAGAGAGGGGGTCGTCTTACTTACCTCCGAAGACCTCCGTTTCGTTTGAGGACCTGGGGTTGCTATGGCAGCTGGAGGTCACATGACCGCCTCCAGCTCTGCCATATATGGTGTCCTTCCTGTCTGGCTTCAGTCTGTATGTAGCTGATGCCAGACAGGAGACTGACTGAAACAGTCAGTGAAGATCTCATGTAATGTAATATATGTCTATTACATTACATGAGATCAGTGATCAGAAAAATAAAAATTAATGTCCCATACAGGGACTAAGTAAAAATGTAAAAAAAAGTAAAAAAAAAGTTTTTAAACTATTAAAAAAAAAAATCACAAAATAAATAAAAATAAATAAATAAAATATTAAACCAATAAATCCGTATATTATTACAAAACCAAAAAAAGTACACATATTTGGTATCGCCGCGTCTGAAACAACCCGAGCTATAAAACTGTCACACTAATTAACTCCTTCTGTGCACACCGTAATAAAAATAAATAAAAAACGGAGCAAAAAAATATGCTTTTTCATCATATCGCCAAACAAAAAGTGGAAAAAAATGCGATCAAAAAGCAGAATAGAAATAAAAATGGTACCACTGAAAACTTCATCTTGTTCCGCAAAAAAAAGCCGCCATACAGCTCCATCAGCCGAAAAATAAAAAAGTTATAGTGCTCAGAATAAAGCAATGCAAAAAAAATATTTTTTTTTTCTATAAAATTGTTTTATTGTGTAAAAGCGCCAAAACATAAAAAAAATACAGTAAGTGTAGTATCGCTGTAAACGTACTGACCCGAAGAATAACGCTGCCTGATCACTTTTACCACACGCAGAACGACATAAAAAAACCTCAAAAAACAATTCCTGAAGTGTTTGTTTTTGTTAACTTTACCTCCCAAAAAACGGAATAGAAAGCGATCAAAAAATGTCACGTACCCAAAAATGGTTCCAATAAAAATGTCAACTCGTCCCGCAAAAAACAAGCCGTCACATGACTCTATCGGCCGAAATATGGAAAAATTATAGCTCTCAAAATATGGTGATGCAAAAACTAGATTTTGCAAAAAAAGCGTATTTTAGTGTGTGACAGCTGTCAGTCATAAAAACCCGATATAAATCTGGTATCTCTGTAATCGCACCGACCCGGAGAATAAAGTAATCTAATCAGTTATATCACACTAGGAACGGCATAAAAAATAAATAAAACAAATATTATTCACCTGCTACTGATTTGTTTATTATGTCTCCCAAAGATCCCAGTAAGGCTCTGCTCACATTTATCCTGTGCTCTGCACTGAGCACTTACACCAGAGTTTCCATGTAAATCTCTGAAATACGTGATTCAGCCAGAACCCATGATGGAAGATTACCTGTAATGAGGCAGATATAGGCCACTGTGGACGCCGTCTAGCCTGGGATCCCACGGTGTCATTTGTTTTAGGCGTGCATAAAAGTGCGGTTGGCCACAGTTTTGTGCACTTCTGAAAAAAAGGACACCACTAAACAGAGGCCAGACGGAGTCCAGAGTAACTCTGCTGCCTCATTACAGTGAATGGATCCCGCAGGGGTTTCATCTGAATTCATAGAATCATAGAATCATAGAATGGTAGAGTTGGAAGGGACCTCCTGGGTCATCTGGTCCAACCCCCTGCTCAAAGCAGGATTCACTAGATCATCTCAGACAGATGTCTGTCCAGCCTCTGTTTGAAGACGTCCATTGAAGGGGAACTCAACACCTCTCGTGGCAGCCTGTTCCACTCATTAATCACCCTAACTGTCAAAAAGTTTTTTCTAATATCTAATCTGTGTCTGCTCCCATTTAGTTTCATCCCATTGCTTCTAGTCTTTCCTTGTGCAAATGAGAATAAAGATGATCCTTCTACAATGTGACAGCCCTTGACATATTTGTAGACAGCTATTAAGTCTCCTCTCAGTCTTCTTTTTTGCAAGCTAAACATTCCCAAATCCTGCAACCGTTCCTCATAGGACATGGTTTGCAGACCAGTCACCATTCTGGTCGCTCTTCTCTGAACTTGCTCCAGTTTGTCTATGTCTTTTTTAAAATGTGGTGCCCAAATCTGTACACAGTATTCCAGATGAGGTCTGACCAAAGAGGAGTAAAGACCGATAATGACTTCACGTGATCTAGACTGTATGCTTCTGTTAATTGTATTTGCCTTTTTTGCTGCTGCATCACACTGTTGACTCATGTTCAGTCTATGATCTATTAGTATACCTAAGTCTTTTTCACATGTACTGTTGCTTAGCTCTATTCCTCCCATTCTGTATATGCTTTTTTCATTTTTATTGCCCAGATGTAGTACTTTGCATTTTTCCCTGTTAAAAACCATTCTGTTGGTTGCTGCCCACTGCTCCAGTTTATTTAGGTCTTTTTGAATCCTCTCTCTCTCTTCTCTAGTATTAGCTATCCCTCCTAGCTTTGTGTCATCAGCAAATTTAATCAGTTTACCCTCAATTCCTTCATCTAAATCATTGATAAAGATGTTGAACAATACAGGTCCCAGGACGGAACCCTGTGGTACCCCACTTGAGACATTCATCCAGCTGGATGTGAAGCCATTTACAACCACCCTTTGAGTCCGATCACTAAGCCAGTTATGAATCCACCTAACAGTTGCCTGGTCCATTGCATACTTGGTCATTTTTTCAATAAGAATGGTGTGAGATACTTTGTCAAATGCTTTGCTGAAGTCAAGATATACTATATCTACAGCATTTCCCTGATCCACCCAGTCAGTGATTCTGTCATAGAAGGAAATTAAGTTAGTCTGACATGACTTGTTAGTTACAAACCCATGCTGACTCTGGTTAATCACTTCATTCTTATCCATGTACTTACATACATGTTGTTTAATAATTTGTTCAAAGATCTTTCCTGGTATAGAAGTCAGACTCACCGGCCTATAGTTCCCTGGGTCCATCTTCTTCCCCTTTTTGAAGATAGGAACAACATTTGCTCTTCTCCAGTCTTCTGGGACTTCTCCTGTTCTCCAAGAATTTTCAAAGATTATGGAGAGTGGCTCTAAAATTTCTTCTACGATCTCCTTCAGTACTCTGGGGTGTAATTCATCTGGACCTGGAGACTTGAACTCATTTATGTTAGCTAAATATTCCCTCACAATCTTTCTGTTTACAGATAACTTGGAATTACATCACTTGGAAATTTAGATGGAAACCCCGATGTAAGTGCTCAGCCTAGAGCGCCGGATAAATGTTACGTAAAATGTTCCCAATAAAAGCTTCAACTCAGTCCTCAAAAAAAGCTAGTCCCCACTCAGGTCCATCATCTGTTAAAAATATAAGGGAATTCCAAGTTACTGGTAGCAGAAAGGCTCTGGAAAAGCAAAATGGTCCTTGCCCCCCAAAAGAAATTCAGAAAATTTTGTGCTCCCAAATCCAAATGCCTATTCTACAATAATTTGTTCTCCAATTGTCAAATAGCACTCCTTCCCCCTCAAATCTCACCGTATGGCTAAGTGGTACGATACAGCCACATATGGGGTATTGACACTTTTAGAAGAAATTGTGTGACACATTTCGGCACCATTTTTACCCATTGCCCTGTGTGAAAATGTAAAATCTGAGGGTAAAACATTTTTTTGTGGTAAAAATATAATTATGCTTTTTTCACTGCCCAATGGTATAAATTTAAAAATTAAAAAATGCTCACTACTTCCCTAGATGAATTCCTTGAGAGGTGTAGTTTACAAAATGGGGTCACTTGTGGGGGTTTCTGCTGTTTTGGCATGTCAGCGACTCTTCAAATGTGACATGGTGTCTGCTGCCTATCCCAGCCAACATAGCGCTTCTTTCTCTTCCGAACCCTGCCGTACACCAAAACAGTGGTTTTCCCCCACATATGGGGTATCGGCGTACTCTGGAGAAATTGTACAACAAATTTCATGGTGCAATTTATCCTGTTACCCTTATGATAATACAAAATTAGGGAATGAAAAACATTTTTTGAGGGAAAAATGTGAAAATTTTATTTTTACGGCTCAATATTATAAACTTCTGTGAAGCAGCTGGGGTGCAAGGTGCTCACCACACATCTAGATAAGTTCCCTAAGGGGTCTAGTTTCCAAAATGGTGGCACTTGTGGGGGGTTTCCACTGTTTAGGCACATTAGGGGCTCCCCAAATGTGACATGGCGTCCGCTAATTATTCAAACAAATTTTACATTCAAAAAGTCAAATGGCGCTCCTTCCCTTTCAAACCCTGCCATGTGCCCAAACAGTAATTTGCCTCCACATATGGGGTATCGGCGTGTTCAGGAGAAATTGCAGAACAAATTTCATGGTGCAATTTATCCTGTTACCCTTATGATAATACAAAATTAGGGAATGAAAAACATTTTTTGAGGGAAAAATGTGAAAATTTTATTTTTACGACTCAATATTATAAACTTCTGTGAAGCAGCTGGGGGTGCAAGGTGCTCACCACACATCTAGATAAGTTCCCTAAGGGGTATAGTTTCCAAAATGGTGGACTTGTGGGGGGTTTCCACTGTTTAGGCACATTAGGGGCTCCCCAAATGTGACATGGCGTCCGCTAATTATTCAAACAAATTTTACATTCAAAAAGTCAAATGGCGCTCCTTCCCTTTCAAACCCTGCCATGTGCCCAAACAGTAATTTGCCTCCACATATGGGGTATCAGCGTGTTCAGGAGAAATTGCATAACAAACTTCATGGTGCAATTTATCCTATTACCCTTATGATAATGCAAAATTAAGGGATGAAAAACGGTTTTGTGGGAAAAATGTGAAAATTTTATTTTTACAGCTCAATATTATAAACTTCTGTGAAGCACCTTGGGGTTCAAGGTGCTCACCACACATCTAGATAAGTTCCCTAAGGGGTATAGTTTCCAAAATGGTGTCACTTGTGGGGGGTTTCCACTGTTTAGGCACATCAGGAGCTCTCCAAACGCAACATAGCGTCTGCTAATTATTCAGACAAATTTTACATTCAAAAAGTCTAATGGCGCTCCTTCCCTTCCGAACCCTGCCGTGCGCCCAAACAGTGGTTTTCCCTCACATATGGGGTATCAGCACGCTCAAGAGAAATTGCACAAAAAAATTTGGGGTCCATTTTTTCATGTTACCCCTGTGAAAATAAAAAAAATTGGGTCTAAAGTAACATTTTTGTGAAAAAAGTTAAATGTTAATTTTTTTCTTCCACATTCCAAAAATTCCTGTGAAGCACCTGAAGGGTTAATAAAGTTCTTGAATGTGGTTTTGAGCACCTTGAGGGGTGCAATTTTTAGAATGGTGTCATTTTTGGGTATTTTCTGTCATAAAGACCCCTCAAAGTGACTTCAAATATGATTTGGTCCCTAAAAAATGTTTTTGTAAATTTTGTTGGAAAAATGAGAAATCGCTGGTCAACTTTTAACCCTTATAGCTCCCTAACAAAAAAAAATTTTGGTTCCAAAATTGTGCTGATGTAAAGTAGACATGTGGGAAATGTTATTTATTAACTATTTTGTGTGACATATCTCTCTGATTTAAGGGCATGAAAATTCAAAGTTTGAAAATTGCAAAATTTTCAAAATTTTTGCCAAATTTCCGATTTTTTCACAAATAAACACAAGTTATATCGAAGAAATTTTACCACTATCATGAAGTACAATATGTCACGAAAAAAAAATCTCAGAATCAGGGGAATACGTTGAAGCGTTCCAGAGTAATTACCTCATAAAGTGACAGTGGTCAGAATTGAAAAATTGGCCCGGTCACGAAGGCAAAAACAGGCTCTGGCGCGAAGTGGTTAAAGAGGTTTTCCAGGATGAAATGAAAAGCCTCTCATCCAGACACAGCTACTCTCAATAGAAAAGATTTGAGAGAAGCAGGGTGAGACTAGTCAGCACATGATCATAATTATGTAAATCGCATACATGCAGTCACATGAGCTTCAGGGGAATTGTGATAGTGTATGAACCGCACACTGACACAATTCATGAGAATACAGTCACATATAGAAAAGTTAAAAAAGAGTGGCACTTCCACAGGTAAAATAAAAGCACTATTTTATTTCTTTATACCATAAAACCCGACATGCAAAGATAAAAAACTAACCTGCTTATGGCGTCCTAAACGCCCATGATCATAGCATCTAGGATGCCGGAAATGCGTCAGTTTTTAATCTTTGCATGGATATTTGCACACAGTGCATTTTTGGTGCGTCTTTTCAGAGTGGAAATGGGCCAGTAACGCATTGCATACCTTATCCCATGACTTCCTGTGACATTTTGCAAGGTCTGTGCACATGATCAGGAATTTTCCTGAGCGGATTTCATGTGTGGAAAAAAAGGTAACATGTTCATTCTTTGTACGTTTCCTCATGCGTTTTTGCCTATACAATGCATTTGAACAAACGTATGGCAAATCCACAGGCAAAAACGCACAAAAAAAGTGTCAAAAACACATCAAAACGTGCCGATTTTCCGCAGAGTTTTTCCTGCCATGGAGATGCAGAAACGCTTTTTTTTTGCTTCAAATCCTGAACGTGCGCACATACCCTATGTCGGATTTTATGGTATAAAGAAATAAAATAGTGCTTTTATTTTAACTGTGGAAGTGCCGCTCTTGTCACTATTCCATTGTTCCTGAGCCTCACCAGCTGGAGTCATTGCACCCACCGGTTTTCCTCCCATGGATTTCCAACTCACAAAGCGTGATAAACTCTGATTCCTTTTTCTACACAGTCACATATAGTGACTGCAGAGTTTTTATTTCAGGTCAGACAACCCCTTTAATATTCTAGATATTGTAGACTGCTATCTGTATACTTTTTATTTATTTCCTATCATTTATCTTCTTCTGCTTTCCTTTGTATGTGGGTTTGTTAAATATATTTATCTTTTAACCCATTCATCCCTAAGTCTTTTTTCACCTTCCTGATTGGGCCAAATTTTTCAATTCTGACCAGTGTCACTTTATGTGGTAATAACTTTGGAATGATCCCATATAGCAAACTGAATCTGAGAATGTTTTTCGTGACACATTGTACTTCATGTTAGAGGTAAATTTAGGTTGATGTGATTCACAATTTTGTATGAAAATATTGTAAATTTGCCCCAAAAATATAAATTTTGCAATTTTCAAACTTTGAATTTTTATGTCCTTAAACCAGATGCTTAAACTACACAAAATTGTTAATAAATAACATTTATCATATGTCTACTTTACGTCTGCATTATTTTTTAAACATAATTTTTTTTCATAGGAAGTTAGAAGGGTTAAAAGTTTATCAGCAATTTTTCATTTTTCCAACAAATTTACAAAAACAATATTTTTAGGGACCACATCACATTTGAAGTGACGTTGAGAGGCCTATGTGACACAAAATAACAAAAAGTGACACCATTTTAAAAACTGCACCCCTCAAAGTGCTCAAAACCTCATTTGATAGTATAATACTGAACCCAAAACAGCTACTAGGTATCCAAAACGAAGGACTACTACACCCTAATATTGCACCAGTGCGACAAGGAGAGTATATCCTTAGTATATCCTTAGTTTTACTCAGGAGCTAATAGAACCAGTTTTTGCCTTTCTGAGTCCTTCAGTCTTCCTGGTTCTGGTATATACTAAGGATATACTCTCCTTGTTGCACTGGCGCAATATTAGGGTGTAGTAGTCCTTCGTTTTGGATACCTAGTAGCTGTTTTGGGTTCAGTATTATACTATATTGAGGTGCATTATCCTGTAAGCGCTTTCATTTACATCAGGTGTATACAGCAGACCGCTTTGTGTTTTCCATTCCCCTTATTTTTTGGAGGTTTATTCCCTTGTCTAATTTTAATGTAATCTTTTATCTTTGATTTGAATAAAATTATTTTTTTATACATTGTCAGAATCTCTTCTTGTCTGGCGGTTACTTGCCGCTATAGACTTTTTTTGTGGTATTACAGTTTAGAAGTTGTCTGACCTCATGCTTCAGGACTAATTTTTTAATTAACTATAAAGATTTAGCAGAGTTTCTCCAGACTCCATGTGACCTCTATTCAGCATTGTAATTCTTTTCAGCCTTACACAAAACTGTGGCTGACCATGCATTTATGCACACCTAAAAACACGGTTATGAAAACGGAAACACCACCGGCAGGATGGAATCCAAAATGACTCCATCTGACTTATTATAGGGAATCATCTTTCAGTAGTTTCCATTTGAATCACATATTTCAGAGATTTACAAACCCTGGAGTAAGCGCTCAGGCTCTTTGTGAGGCAGAATATCAAATCAACAGCAGGTAAAAAATTGGTGCTATTTATTTTTTACGCTGTTCCACATGCAGTATAAGTGATAAAATGGCTGTATTCTAATGGAGTTCTATGGCTGTATTTTATGCTGGACAAGATGACATATTCAGCACACCAATTTTATTTATATTTAACATTTTGATCACATTGTATTGCACATTTTGCTCAGTGATATGTTATAATCATTTTTTTTTCATTTTTTAGTTCTTTATTTTGTGATTTTTTTTATAATATTTTCGTTTTTTTTACTTTTTAAGTTAGTACCCCTCTGGGACTTTAATTTTTATTGTTCTGATAACTGGTGTAATGCATTGCAATACACATTAACTGCAACACATTACAGCTGTTAGTGTTACACTGACAATTGGCCTTTTGGACCTCGCTTCTGGCCATCTTAGCTAGCAGACCAGGAGGTGATTATTTAACCTCTGGTTGCCATGACTCCCATCAGCAGCCAGCGATTGCGCTGCAGGGGTGCCAATCAGGTGGGAGTCTGAGCACCCTTCCTCTACTAGCCTTCTAAGTGTTTTGATCACTATTGATTGTGTCATTTAGGAGGTTAAACAGCTGGGAGCGGTGCTGGCATTGACAGACAAAGCTCGGCTATCACTTAAGCCAAGCTCCCACCGAAATTTTCCAGGCACAGCTTATGCGTCTGCATGATAGGCATGATGTAACTGTGGGTCATTTTTCTGGAACCTCTTCCCTATCCTGATGTACAATTACGTCAAATGTTGTGAAGGGGTTAATTTTATAATGTGTGTTTTTTGTTCTGAATGTTTTATGCCATGATATTCAATAAAGAAAATGTAAATCCATTAGTAACTAGTCTCCATTATAATAATTGTGTCATATTAGTATAGCTACCCAAATAGATTTACATGGATGTCTAAATCTTTATAGGATGTAGTAGAAAGGTCACATGACAATCACTGACCAATAGGAAACACCATTTCCCCATTCACTAAATCAAATTATACTGCAGCATGCAAGTTAAAATCAATAAGAAACAGTTCACAATCAGTATCGTAAATAAAGGAAAAACAGAATAGTTTTTTTTGCAGATCATATAAAAGATTCCAACAAGATTGCTGTATTTGTGTGCACCGTATCCACCAGCTCACGATAAAACTTCATCGCTTCATAGGCAAGCAAGACTTGGCGGGGCTAACCTTGGCAAGTCTATTGCATATATATTTTTATGTATTATATTATACCAATTAAAATAAAAAAAAGCTATATCAGATAATGTCAATGCTTGTATATAAAAGTGAGATTTATAAGTATGAAAAAATAGCAACATAATATATTACAATAATATAATATCTTAAAAATATACACAAAAATAAATACCTTGCATGTGTGAGGAAAAAACATATACAACTCAAATGAAATAATGAAAATGTTACATGCAACATGACAAGTTGCAGAGTAAAACAGATGAAAGGAAAATAATTCTGGAGTGGTAGCATGGATTCAATTTCATATCCATATTTAAAACCTTCATGTGGAGATACGGGGTCTCCCATGGGTCTAATACTACTCAGACAATACAGACTGATGGTAAAACAGTGTGGCAATCCTTTATTGAACCACCAGACAATAAACATATCGAACAGTCCCAGCAAATATACACAAGTATATATTCAAGTTACAGAGTCTCACCCTTCCATTAGCCCCCCAGGAATAGAGCAGTGAGATATGTGGCCAGGTGACCTGATTGTCCCAATGTGGTTTTCTTCATATTGTCTGAGAGTTCAGTGATATTCAATGAAACAGATCTGTATTCCTCTTGATGGAGCCATGCTGTCCTGAAGAGTCTCTATTGTCTCTCTCTTTGTAAAAGTCTCTCTGCTGCAGAGGCCTATGTCTCTTAAATAGTTCATAATTGTCCTTTCAAGCACACATCCACAGGTCAAGTATTAGGGATGATATTATTCCAAAGGGCTTGAGTATCCACAACTCATACCCCAAGATTGACTGTTAAACACCGTACAATAGTATTTAACATATCTAGGAAACATCCATTGTTCAGAGTCCCTGTATTGCAAAGCTGGCAGACGATACATTGTAAGAGCTGATATAAGATGTGAATAGCAGCCATTCATCAATTACCAAATATCAACTCAAGTGATCAACATTCAGGTTTATACAAACAATAGTCTGTGTTGAGCAACTAAAGAAGAACACAAGTTCAAAAGTCAACATCACAATTAAGGTGTATGGTTCCTGGCCTACGGAGTGTATATCTGGCATGATTAAGAAGAAGAGCTGGGTTGTCACACTTCACATGGCTTTACTTGGTGCTTTCACTGTAAAATGTTTCTTTCTGATTTATAATGTTGGCAGGACCAAAGTGGCATGAAAAGCTGCAAAATGTTTGCGCAACTCAGCATTGTGCAAAAATATAGCGAGTTTTTAAAGCTTTTAAAGTGGAGTAAAAGCTTGATGAATTGGGCCCCTATATGTTTTTAATATATTACCTAATCCTTGTCTTCACTTTACGACCATTTACATATTTGAGACTACAAAGGCACTTTTTAATTGTAAAATCTTTAATAACAGTTCAAGACTTGACCATTTTCCTCTCTACATAAACACATTTCATTCTATTTTTTGTATACAAATTTAAAACTGATAAACATTTTTCTAGTTTGGCTACGCACATACATTTTGGGTCTTTACATAGAGATTTATGTATTTTTTCTTAATTATTGTGAAATCATGAGTAGTGATATATAGGTGCACTGGTGGGTTGGTCGGTCAGAATTGCTGCGAATGCGACAATTACCACAGGGTTGTCAAAATAGACGATTATAAGTAAAATAAAAGTGATTCGCGCTAGTCTGGTTGTCCACAGCTCCAGGTGGGATAAGTGTAAATAAAATTAAATCAAGTAGAGGAGTTGGAAGGAAAAAAAACAGGCATTTTTAAAAAGTTTAAAAGGTAAGATGCACTTCAGTTAAAACTTCCAGTTCCTTATTCAGAGGAGATGCCTCCTAAGTGTCAAATAGCAAGAGTGTCCCTGGATAAAAACAGTGCTGGACGGTAGATGTGCTGTTCGTATTATAAGAGGATTAGTCACTGAGATAGTTCAATGGGTCGCTGTTAATGGTGGTGCCATGGGTAACTGCAGAAAATCCTCGATGACATTCAGTTATAGATTGCTCCTGGTAAAGGAAGGGGAAGAGGAGAGAATTACAACTGAGGTACTAAAATGAGGTAGAAAATATCAACCATTTCCATCAGGACATTTCAGCCCAATCTCCTCAGTGCCTGGATCCCCTTTCCTGCCGCACTTCAAGCTCACTAACCATCTTTGAGCCTGTTACAGAAGAAGAAATTACCCAGCACCTCACTTCTTCTCGGCCTACAACCTGCAACAGTGACCCCATTCCTTCACATCTCCTGCAGTCTCTCTCACTGGTGGTGCCCACTCACTTGACTAAAATATTTAACCTCTCTCTTTCTTCAGGTATCTTTCCCTCCTCATTTAAAAATGCCATCATAACCTCTTTACTTAAAAAGCCATCCCTGGACAAGAACTGCACTGCTAACTACAGACCTGTCTCTAATCTTCCATTAACCTCTAAACTCCTGGAACGCTTGGTCCACTTCCATCTAATCCGCTATCTCTCAGATAACTCTCTTCTCGACCCTCTACAATCTGGTTTCCGCTCTATACACTCTACTGAAACTGCCTCACTAAAGTCTCTAATGACTACTAACAGCTAAATCCAAAGGTCACTGCTTCCTGCTGATTCTCCTTGATCTCCCTGCCACATTTGACACTGTGGATCAACAGCTCCTCCTCACTATGCTCTGCTCTATAGGCCTCAAGTAAACTGTTCTCTCCTGGTTCTCCTCCTACCTCTGTGACCGCTCCTTCACTGTATCTTTTGCCGGCTCCTCTTCCTCTCTTCGTCCCCTTACAATCAGGGTTTCGCAGGGCTCAGTCCTAGGCCCCCTTCTCTTTTCTCTATACACTGTCCCTATTGTACAAACCATCAGCAGATTTGGGTTCCAGTCTCATCTCTGTGCTAACGACACCCAATTATACACTTATTCCCCTGACATCACCCCTACCCTAATACAAAATACCAAGGATTGTCTGTCTGCTGTCTCTAACATCATGTCCTCCCTGTATCTTTAACTGAATCTCTCCAAAACTGAACTTCTTCTGTTTCTCCCCTCTACTAACCTAACTCTACCTAACATCGAAATTAACATGGAGGGTTCAACCATAACTCCAAAGCAGCACTCCCGCTGCCTTGGGGTCATATTCGACACTAAACTTTCCTTTACTCCCTATATCCAATCACTCACTTGCTCTTGTCACCTGCATCTTAAAAACATCTCCAGAATCCAACCCTTTTTCACCTTTGAAACTGCTAAAACTCTTACTGTTGTTCTTATTTACTCTCGTCTGGACTGCTGCAACTCTCTTTTGATTGGTCTCCCTCTTACCAAACTTTCTCCTCTCCAATCCGTCCTGAATGCGGCAGCCAAGGTCATATTTCTTTCCAGCCGCTTCACCGATGCCTCCATCTTGTGCCAGTCATTACACTGGTTACCCATTCACTATAGGGTCCAATGTAAACTCATCGCTCTCACCCTCAAAGCTCTCCATAGTTCTGCACCACCTTATATCTCCTCTCTCATCTCTGTCTATTGCCCTACCTAAGACTAACATCCCCCATATCTGAACCTCGCACCTCCATCTCCAAGACTTCTCTCGTGCTGTGCCAGTTCTCTGGAATGCACTACCCCAGACTGTTCATCTTGCTCTACACCCTCCATGCACATGATAACTGCACTCAATACTTGATTATTGCACTTAAACATACGGGCTGATGACCGGATCATGCAGCTTTATATGAAAATCCTTATTTATTATAATTGCCAGACTGGAAAGAACAAGCGCTTTTCACTTATTGTGTCCCCCCATTTCCTTGTAGATTATAAGCTTGCAAGCAGGGACCTCACTCCTAATGCATCTGTTTAAAGGGAATCTGTCACCACTTTGGAGTTATCAGACCTCTACTATGGCCATACAGGGTATAGAACAGTAAATCCATACATACATGTATGGCCCATAGTAGAGGTTTGATTTCAGAGAAAAGCGCATTAATCAATTCTATTTTGTACAGGCTTGGCGTCCGGGGATGCCAAGCAATCCCCGCCTATGTGCTTATTATTCCCCCAAATCCCCACCTATATGCTTCTAAAAGTCTAAAAGTTCAAATCACTCCCTTTTTTCCCCTTTTTAAAAATAAATAATAATAAAAAAAATACATGTGTGGTATCGTTGCTTCCATAAAAGTCCAATCTATCAAACTATAAAATTAATTAATCTGATCTTTTAACCGTGTAATGAGAAAAAAAATCTTAACATCATGATTGCATTTTTTTGGCCAATGCAATGCCATAAGAGTTCAAAACATTCTATCTACCCAAAATGGTAAAAACATTGGCATCACATTGCCCCACTGACTTGACCAAAAGTTGAAAAATGTTATGAGTCTAAGAAAATGGTGATACAGGTGAAATAAGTGAATTTTGGTTTTACAGAGTTCTGAACTTTTTTCACCACTAAAAAAAACTATGCATGGTCGGTTTTTTCATGTTCGTACTGTCCTGGAGAACCATATTGCCATGTAAGCTTTACTATATAGTGAACGCTGAAGATGAAAAACCCAAAAATATTGTGAAATTGTACTTTTTTTTGTAATTTCACTGCACTTGGAATTATTTCCCACTTTCCAGTACATCACATGAATGATGTCATTCAAAAATACAACTCGGCCCACAAACAAAAGCTCTCATATAGATATGTTGATGAAAAAAATAAAATTATGGCTCTTAAAAGAAGAAGAAATAGCAAAAATGCAAAAATGGAAAATAACCATGACACCAAGGGGTTGAGATCTAAACATTTACATTTACATTTGTAGATTGTAAGCTTGTGAGCAGGACCCTCACGCCTAACCTAACTGTTTAAACTGTCTTACCTTGTATTGAATTTATTGTCTGTACATGTCCCCGCTTTATTGTAAAGTGCGGCAAAATATGTTGAATGCTATATAAATAAAAAATATTATTATTATTATTATTATTATCTACTTTCTGCTTGCTAATTTGTTCTGAAAAATATTATTCAAGTAATTTTCAGAAATAAATTAATCCATTACTTGTTGATTATTTTTTATTAAAACTGTCAATTATTAATAAACCCTCTCTAATTAATTAACGCCTTACTGTGCTGATCATTTAAAATGATAATACAATGTACTTCATAGCAGACACCCAACAATCAAGGGTTCACCAGGTCTTAGAGCAGCATAGACTGTGCCAGCACTGTGCACTACATAGTAGTTATTTATTATTATGTATCCAATGAAATAGAATACAAGATTGGTAATATATTACTTCTGTGTTCTCCCCAGTATCCCCATCTGTGTCTGGCAGGAAGGGACCAGAATTACTCCTGTTCAATTATAGAAGCAAGGGCTTTAAATATGCATTGTAAATTTGCAATGAATTGATAAAGAAGTGACTTTGCAAATCACTAAAAATATAGAATTTGCAACTTTAGATAAAGGAGTCAGTGAATCATTTGTGTGTTGTGAATCTCATAAATATGAATGGGTTAATTTTTCATATATTTAACATAGATTTTTTTAAAATACCACTGCCATCCCACAAGAAAGCTATGTTGTTACAATTTTGCGTAATTGGGAGCCAGGGTTTCCATTGTCTCTTTTTATAGATACCTGTAGCTTAGAGGCATAGACAATATAATTAGTGTTACTTCAAGTAGCAATAGTGATCTCAGAATCGTAACAGAAAAAAATCTAAATGCCATAATTACGTTTTTTTGGTCACAGCAACATTGCAATAAAATGCAATAAGAAGCAATCAAAATATCCTATCTACTTCAAAATGGTATCAATGAAAACATAAGTTCAGGGCACAAAAAATAAGCCCTTATACAGCCCCATATTCTGAAAAAATGGAAATGATTTTGGTCTCAGAATATGGCAACAAATGCAAAAACTTTTTTCATACAAATGTTGGATTTTTTTTTTTTACCACTTAACCCCTTAGTGACCACCAATACATCTTTTTACTGACCTGCGATATATGAGACTAGCATCCTCTGATGGGTAAAAATCCAGCAGTTACCAGCTGTACACTATAGCTGACAACTTGCTGCATCAGCATCATCAGTGTTGGCACCGACTATGGTCATTTAACCCCTTAAATACTGCTGTCAATAGTGACTGTGGCATTTAGATGGTTAACAGAGTGTAGGGACTCCCTCTTTTACCCCATTGGCACCCTAAGATCTTGGATCATGTGATCCTAATGTTTGTCATCTCAGTTCAAGGCCAAACAATGGCCTTAGAGTCTGCCGGCTATATTGGCCTGTTCAGAAGGAATCAAAATTTAGGTGGCAAAAATAAAAATTTTCATTCCTGTTATGTCACTTTGCACTAATTCCTGAAAAGCACCTGAAGAGTTAATGAATTACCTGAAAGCAACTTTGAATACGTTGAGCAGTTCTGTTTAAAATATCATTTTTGTCTTTTTTCCAATATATAGGACCCCCAAAGTCATTTCAAACCTGAACAGGTCCCTATAAAAATAAGTTTAGTAAATGTCTATGAAAAAAATGAAAAATTACTGCTACATTTTTAAACCTTATAAAATATTAACAAAATAAAACATTTTACAAATGTAAGGAAGACATGAGGGAAATGTTATTTATTATTGTTTTTGTGTGATATGACTATTGGGATTAAAGGGATAGTCATTCAAAGTTTGAAAATTGCAAATATTTAAAAATTTTTGTCAAATTTCTGATATTTTTATAAATAAATGCAAAACATATCAACCTAAATTTACCATTATCATAAAGTATAATGTGTCATGAAAAAACAGTCTCAAAATCACTGGGATATGTGGAAGTGTTCCAGACTTATTACTCCATAAAGAGACACGTTAGACTTCAAAAAAATGGCCCGGTCACTAACGGGTTAAAAAAAAAATAAACTATCCATATTTGGTACCTGCATACTTAAACTGACCTGGGGAATCATAAAAACCCTTAAAAATTAGAAATTTCACTTTTTTTTGCAATTTCACCGCACTTAGAATTTATTTCACATTTTCCAGTATAATATATGGTAAAATCGATTCTGCCATTCAAAAGTACAACTCGTTCTACAAAAACAATCCCTCATATGGCTATATTGACGGAAAAATAAAAACGTTATGGCTCTTGAAAGAAAGAGAGGAGAAAACGACCCCAAAAAAAACAGAAAATGGCCATGGCATGAAAGGATTATTGTAGTTTTTCAAAAATGCTGTTTCTTTCAGCTGCAATGCCGCTAGTCTCCTCATTTAAATATATGAACAAGTTTTATGCATTTTTTTCTTTATAAGAAAAACATCCAATTTGCTTATTTTATTCACATTCATTTTAAAGTTACTATATTTCAGTCAACAGTAAAGGTTTTATTGTTAAATCCATCAGTTTAGATCAGCAATAACTTTTGAAAACCTCTGATAGTCAATACAGTAAGAAGTATGTATGCTGCCTGTATAAAATATTTACACCTCCTAATTGAACTTATTCATATTTAAAGAGGACCTTTCACCAGTTTAAGCATGTTCAACTTGCCGCATAATGGAATAGTGGCTGCAAATCTGAGTAAAATGTACGTTAACTTTTTAAAGGAAATCTGTTAGTGGAATCAACCCTTCTTAGCCGTCTATATGGGCATGCAGGTCATGGGAAGCAGAATAAAATGATACCTTGATATTTGCAATCCAATCTCTTACTTCCAGAAAAATCTATGTTTTTCTTATATGTAAATGAGCTGCTAAGATCAATGGGCCAGACACAGATCTCCCAGAGAGTCTGCTTCTAGAGCTTATTGCAAATAATTGGGGATCTTATCAATGTGAGACCAGTAATGACTAACAGTCTGCTTTCCTGATCTCATGGCAGAGCTAAAAGTTTTAGGTCTAACGTTTGATTCTCTATGTAGGAGAAATTATTTAATATCACCCTCACATTGCGGTAGTTCTATTTACTTGAACACCTTATATCTCAACTGAAACATGGTGTGACATTTATCTTGAAACTTTTCTTGTCATGGTACTATAAGAGGCTTTCTCCAGCATCCAGCACACTGAACTGCATTTCCCAGGTAGAATTGTGCATAATGATGAGCTATTGGATGGCAAAGGGCCCATATATTGTTCTTGCACAGGGGCCCCCTTTTGTCTGTGTCCACTCCTGTTTAGTGTTGAGCCACCCCCGTAGTGTTCGAGTTCGGTTCGTCGAACACCTTTGTGTTCGCCGAACTGCTCGTCGAACTGTTCGTCGAACACCTTCGAACACCGTTAAAACCAATGGCAGGCAAACAAAAACACATAGAAACACATAGAAAACACCTTCAAAGGTGTCCAAAAGCTGACAAACTGCTCAGAAGACACAACTAACACATGGAAAAGTGACAAGTACATATAGTCATGCGAAAAGAAAAGAGGTGGAGGAGTAAAAGGAGGGGGAGACACAGATATAGGCATGTCATGCCCTTCTAAAATCCAAAAAGTGAGAAGCCGACACGGCCAGTCCGTTCCTGCCCGTGCCACCTCCGTGTCGCCGGGTTTGTGCCAGAGCCGCGGTGAACCCTGACGGCCAGCCCCCCTCTCCCAATACTGGTGCCTGTCCGCTGGTGGGTCGAGCCCCCCCGCGGTGGGGGGGAGTAACATCTGCAGAAGAAAGACCATCTTCCAGCCAAACTAACATGTCGACTTCTTTTCGTGGACAATGTGATACGATCCCTTTGTTACGGACACGCCCATCGCTACAAATTCCAGATGAGGCACAAAAACAGCAGGTGCTTCAGCGGATATCAAGTGCTCCTTCAAGTGGGCTCTCCTCCACCTCAATTTCAACATCACAAATACTCCAGTCCTCAGAGGTGTCACCCCAATCGCACTTGCTTCCTCACAGCTCCCAAGTCTCCAGCTGCCCGTCTGAGTATGGGGTAACACAGATGGTTGAGTCTGCAGAGCTGTTTATGACGCGCCCCCTGGGCCATATTCTTTAGGGGAATATCCGGAGCCGGATCAGATGGGAGTTGTAGTCTTCCGAGTGGCTGTGACCCGGTCCGTGCCCAGGGTGTCAAGCTCAGAGTATGTGGCAGTCCTACAGATGTTATTAAGTTCTTTATTGTCGACTACGCCACCCGTTGTATTGCGGTCACAATGGCCGCCGCTGCAGCAGGGTCCGCTGAGGCTGATGGTGTAGGTGCAGCTTGTGATGGTATAACCCCCAACGGGTGGGGTATAGCCTCAGGGGGATCAGGTGCAGAGGATGGGAGTTGTGGTGATGCAGTGTAGACGGCAATCAGAGACAGAGTCGGGTTATGCAGTTTAGGATGTTTTACTCACTGCTGATGTTCTGGTCACTCCAGCTTCGAGTGACCTCCCGAGCCGTGCTGCGTCCACCAGGTTCTGGATCCAGCCAACTCCCAAATAAGTCCGGAGCGTGACCCTGAGCTCTCCTTCAGTCCTTTCTCTGGCCGTCCCCACTATTGATCCACCCAGGTCCAGCTCCCTCGGGCCTTCTGTTGGGAGACCCTTGGCCTTGGGTTCCCTGACCCTCCTCGTGGTATGCCTTCGTGGTGGATATGGTGGGTGACCGTGGCAAACGCTGCCCACGGTCTCCGGTCTCTGGCTGGGGAATGTTTTTACCCCCACCAGCTTGGGTTCCGGTACCCTGATGCCGACTCTTCACCCGGGGATTTAAGTTGGGATCTTGGAGTCCTTTTCTGCTGTTTCCCCCTCTGGGTCTCTCTCTCTTCTCCTCTCTCACTCTGGGTCTCTCTTCTCCTCTGCTCCTGACTTTCTCTCTGCAACTGACCCTGTTCTTAGTTGGTGCCTGTGATGAACCTGTAGCCGCCATCTTGGTAATGATAAATCATATCCAGGGATGGCCACACTTCAGCAGCCCCCACCCTTGGGACCTTCTGTTAAAACGTCAACTAGATAGTTTCCCCCCATCCAGGCTCCTGTAAGATAAGAAGCCTACTTAACACTTGAATGCTAGGAGCTTCAAAGACTTCGAGAGGAAACACAGCCAGCAGGGGGGGGTGCTTCGTCTATCTGTACCTGACCATTTGTCCCATAGGACTAGTTTCTTTGTCTGTCACAAGCATGGAGGCATAAGATATAGAAACATGAAAAGTACACGCATGTTGCATGGGATGGGCCAATAAAAAAATATCACGGCGTCCCGGAGCCATTGCGCACACAAGCCTCCGCGGTAGACGTTTGTACGTGCTCTGGAAGCCAAGATATAGCGCGGAGCCATTCCTGAGGACCGTATGGTATCATAATTGATATCAAAAGGTCGGTTACGGCGGCCCGAATCCATGGGAACCCCTGGGGGTATCATGAGACCATCCCAGAAGAAGTTATTGGGTTCCATAGAATTTGGGCTTCTGATCGAAGTTAGACCTGAGGGTGGAGACTGAGCCAGCTGACCTCACCAGCAGTGGGCGGGACGGGGCAGGTAAGATAGCAGGACAGACAAGAGACAAGTCAGTTTTTGACCCAAGAGTGGTGTGCTGAACATCTGAGCACCAGCTGAGGCCACCAAGGGGAGGAGCAGTTTGACCATGCGGTGGTAGGCCTCAGCCTGTAACAAAGAACCGTGCCTGCGACCGCAGAATCCTCTCCCTGCGTCACAAGAAAATCAAGAAACCGGTAACTGATATGCTGTGGTGATTCTGTGTGTTGTATTCCATTGTTGTATAGTTTAGCCTGACCTTATACCTGTGTATATTTAGTTGTATATCGTGTATCTAGTGTATTATTATAATCAATTACCTCAAGTAATTGTGGGCCTGCCTTTTATTCTGCATAACGAACGCACGTCCGTGTGAGCTCGGCTCAAGCCAAAACGCTACCCAGGGTTGGTTCCTGACCCGATATAGGCCCATTCACGGACTGGGCGTATATCTAAAATAGGGACTGGTGGCAGCATACCAACTGGGGATTGGGGAAGGCTGGTAGTGACGGTCGGAGGTTCAGATATATATATTCCTGGCGCGGCCAAGGAAGATATATATACCGCCCTCACTACAGAGGGCCCCGATACCCAGTAGGTTACAGGACAGTCTCCCTGGCGACCGCTTATCCTAGGTGCAGTTCCTTGACTGACCTGAGGCTAAGAGGGCGCTAGCGAGTTGTGCTGTGTAGTGACGTTACGGTTTAGTGACGTTGAAGGGATAACACACTACCGTGTTCCCTGCGCTGGTTGCAGCTACCTGGCACTACTTTCTCTAGGTGCAGTACCTTGACTGACCTGAGAGGTAAGGGGGCGCCAGAGAGCTGCACCCACCGGCCGGCTTTCATCACATTGGTGGCAGAGCGGTGGGATTGCAGAATAATAGTGTTGTAGGACCCCTACTCCCAGGCACTAAAGACTGCCAGTGGTAACTTCCACTGCTGGAGTCTTAAGGTCAGCCCAACATTAGACGGTCAGGCTAAAAGTATAACAAGGTGTGTGCAAACTCAGGGTTGCAGCGGTGTCGGTTACCAAGATGGCAGACGGCACCAGGAGCAAGACCCTGCAGGAGGCTAATGCTACGGTCCGTGTGGCAGGAGGGGAGGACATTGTTACTCATGGCGAGGAGGAGTCCAGCCCGGGCACCTCAGGGAGCCAGTCCCCAGTATACGGTCCCGCAGTGGGCTGCCCACCACCTACCCAGCCCAGCCTGTCCAGATCACAAGCCCTTTTACAAGCGGCTATGGCAAGTCTCCAGTCTCATGGCGATGCCGTCTACAAAACCCTCCTGGCAGCATCAGAGAAGGCAGCGGAGGAGGAGCGCGAAGCTGCAGAGCGCCGGGAGGCTGCGGAGCGTGAAGCTGCAGAGCGCCGGGAGGCTGCGGAGCGTGCAGAGCGAGCTGCGGAGCGCCAGCACCAACTGGACCTGGCCCAGCGGGGGCTTCCGCTAGAGCAACCAACCCATCAGGAGACCAAGTCGTCCAAAGTCCGAGCTGAGGACTTCCCTCTACTGGAGAAGGATGGGGACCTGGACTCCTTTCTGGTGGCATTTGAACGGACCTGTCTTCAGCACCATCTGGCCCGGGATCAGTGGGCCAGATACCTGACCCCCCGTTTGAGGGGTAAGTCCCTGGATGCCTTGGGGGACTTACCTGCCGGGGAGGTACAGAACTACGACTGCATCAAGCGGGCCCTGATCCGGCAGTACAACCTCACTCCCGAGTCGTACCGCCAGAAGTTCCGGAGCCTGCTGCGTGGCCCCAAGGACACCTGGACCGATCATATGCGGGCGCTGTTGAGAGCCGCAGAGCACTGGACCTCGGGTCTAGCGCTTACTACCCGCCAGGAGGTCCAGGAACTGTTCGTCACGGAGCAGTTCTTGTGGAACTGCCCAGAGGACCTCCGACAGTTCCTCCGTGACCGAAAACCAACAGGGGCTTCTGCTACAGCCGCCCTGGCAGACGAGTATGCCAATAACAGGGCGCCTGCGCTGAAGAAGTCTGCCAGCAGCACCTGGAGAGGGGGTAAGCCCAGTCATGCCCCTGTTTCCCCGGCCCCTAGAACACAAGGGGTGTATCCCCCTGTTGCCCTCTCCAGGCAAGGACCAGACGTAAGACGTTGTCATCTATGCAACAAACCAGGACACTTTAGGGCTGAGTGTCCCCAGCGCCAAAAGACCCCATCCCAGTCCCAGAGAGCGCCCAATGTTTTGTGTGTGGGAGGGGGTGGTGGTAGGTCCCTGGACAACATCCAACCCGTCACCATAGGCCGTTCTGCGGTCATGGGACTGCGGGACACGGGCGCTGAACGAACACTGGTACGGCCTGAGGTGGTGTCCCCCCAGGACTTGGTACCAGGAAAGACTCTTTCCGTCTCCGGGGTTGGAGGCGTGGAGCCGGCACTTCCCGTTGCCATGGTGTATTTGGACTGGGGTGCCGGAAGGGGGATGCGGGAGGTGGGAGTAACGCCAAATATTCCCGCAAATGTTTTATTAGGGACCGACTTGGGGCGTCTAGTATCGCAGTATGTACCCTCTGAACCCCCAAGTTCGGCCCCCCAAGAGTGTATTGATTTGTCTGCTGCTAATGCCAACCATGTTGTATGTAGTGTGCGTCCTGCTGAGGAGGAGGGAGTGAAACCTGAGGGTAACACCTGCACAGACACAACACAAACAGGGTTAGTGAAAGCAGGTGGGGAGTGTGGGGATGCCCGCAGAGGTGCTCAGCCGGCGTGCCGTGACCTCTTGTCCTCCGGTGAGGGAGGGGGCGGGCAGGATTCTGTAGAGGGAAGCTCAGGGATGGAGAGGGGGGCAGCTACCGGCAGTGTAGGGCTCCCAGGGGTATCCAGGCTGCTGAGTATAGGCCCACTGCAGGGGGAGGAACAGGCCATGGGAGGTGGGGGTGTCCCAAGAGAGGAGCCGCCAGGTAAGACCCCAGGGCAGGAGTTCCCCACATCCGAGATGTCCAAAGGCCTAGGAAGCCTGCCTGATCGGGCGGCTTGGTCAGAAACAGAGGGGAAGCAGGCACTACCCACGGTCACAGCGGTCATAGCCGCTGTCACCAGGAGTGGGAGCGCCGGAGCCCAAGGAGCCTGGCAGAGGTCCGACGGCTTCCCCACTTCTGACCAAGTGTCTGCCGGGTCAGACAGCGGCCAGGTGACATGCCCGGAGGGGCTGACGGAGGATGTGGCAGTTTCGTCGATTCTGGCCACATCAAGTCAGGAATTTCAGGCTGCGTTGGAAGCAGACGACAGCCTGAAAGCTCTCAAGGAACAGGCGGCACAGCCTCCCATGGAGTCAGACTGCGAGCGTGTGGTCTGGGACCAGGGACGGCTGTACCGGGTAACGGTCCAGCAGGGTTCACCGGAGGCGTGGCCCAGGGACCGACAGTTAGTGGTACCCTATCCGTTCAGGGCGGAATTGTTGCGGGTCGCACACGAGATTCCGATGGCCGGACACCTAGGGATCGCTAAAACCAAGGCCAGGATAGCTCAGCATTTCTACTGGCCTGGGATGGGAGCCGCGGTGGGTGCCTACTGCCGTTCGTGTGACACCTGTCAGAGGGTGGGGAAGGCGGGGCCGCGCCCCAAAGCCCCACTGGTAACTCTGCCAATCATCGAAGAGCCTTTCTCGAGGGTCGCTGTGGATCTTATTGGACCTCTGTCCACTCCCAGCCACTCCGGGAAATGCTTCATACTCACGGTAGTGGACTATGCCACCCGGTACCCGGAAGCGGTAGCTTTGTCGTCCATTCGGGCCGACAAGGTGGCTACCGCCTTACTGGAGATCTTCTCCAGAGTGGGTTTCCCCCAGGAAATGCTCACCGACCGAGGGACCCAGTTCATGTCGCGGCTGATGGAGTCCCTCTGTAAGCGAATGCAGGTGCAACATTTGGTGGCCAGCCCGTATCACCCACAGACTAATGGCCTGTGTGAGCGGTTCAATGGCACCTTAAAGCAGATGCTTAAGATGTTGGTCGACTCCCACGGGAGAGACTGGGAGCGTTACCTCCCACACCTCCTATTTGCTTACCGGGAGGTTCCGCAGGCCTCAACGGGGTTCTCCCCCTTTGAGCTCCTGTACGGGCGACGGGTACGGGGCCCCCTGGCTCTGGTGAAGGAAGCATGGGAAGGGGATTTGGCCACCCCCGAGGTGTCGGTCATCGAGTATGTCGTGCGCCACCGGGACAGGATGATGGCCTTGGCAAAGCTGGTGCAGGACAATATGGCCCAGGCCCAGGCCGACCAGAAGCGGTGGTACGACCAGAATGCTTGTGAGAGGACCTACCAGGTGGGTCAAAAGGTGTGGGTACTGGTCCCCGTACCACAGAACAAGCTTCAGGCAGCCTGGGAAGGTCCCTACTTCGTGCACCAGAAACTCAATGCCGTCACCTATCTGGTCACCCTGGATCACGCCCGTGGAAGGAGGAAGGCCTTCCACGTGAACATGATGAAGGCTCATCATGAGCGGGAAGCGACTGCCCACCCAGTGTGCAATCTTCCCGAGGAAGGAGAGGTAGAAACCCTCCTGGATCTGCTCACCCAAGCCAAGGCGGGTGGGTCCATCGAGGATGTGAGGGTTGGCCACCAGCTCACGGAGGACCAACGGTCCCAGCTGGGGACCACCCTGCACCCCTTCCGGGGGCTGTTCAGCAGCCTGCCCGGAAGGACTGAGATGGCTGTCCACGACGTGGACACTGGCGATCACCCGCCGATCCGGCGTTCAGCATATCGGGTCTCTTTCGAGGTGCAGGGAAACATGCGCCAAGAGATAGACGAGATGCTGAAGCTGGGGGTGATCCAGGCATCCAGCAGCGCGTGGGCCTCGCCTGTAGCCCTCGTACCAAAGAAGGACCGAACTACACGGTTCTGCGTGGACTACCGGGGGCTCAACGCTGTAACGGCCACCGATGCGTTCCCCATACCACGCATCGATGACCTGCTCGATCGGATGGCCGGGGCTAAGTACCTGACCATCATGGATCTGAGCCGGGGGTACTGGCAGATTCCTCTGACCCCCGCGGCAAGGGAACGCTCTGCCTTTATCACCCCTTTTGGACTGTACGAGTCCACAGTGATGCCATTCGGCATGAAGAATGCCCCTGCCACTTTTCAGCGGATGGTCAATACGCTGCTTGAGGGACTTGAAGGGTACGCGGCTGCGTACTTGGACGATATTGCAGTCTTCAGTCCCACTTGGGAGGATCACCTAGAGCACCTGCGGCAGGTGCTCGGTCGGATCCACCGGGCAGGCTTGACCATCAAGCCGGAAAAGTGCCAGCTGGGCATGAGTGAGGTCCTCTACCTGGGTCACCGGGTAGGCGGGGGGGTTCTGAAGCCAGAACCGGGGAAAGTGGATGCCATCGCATCCTGGCCCACTCCTAGGACCAAAAAGCAGGTGACGTCCTTCTTGGGGACCGCCGGGTACTATAGGAGGTTCGTCCCACACTATAGCACCCTGGCCAAGCCCCTGACGGACCTCACCAAGAAGAAGCTGCCCGTCGCAGTCGACTGGACAGTCGCCTGCGAGACAGCTTTCGGGGCACTCAAGGCCGCCCTAAGTAGCTCCCCTGTACTGCAAGCTGCCGACTTCGACCGGCCGTTTGTGGTACAGACCGACGCCAGTGACTTTGGCCTCGGTGCTGTGCTAAGTCAGGTCAACACGACAGGCCAGGAACATCCTGTCTTGTACCTGAGCAAGAAGCTACTGCCCCGGGAGGTGGCTTACTCCACGGTGGAAAAAGAATGCCTGGCAATTGTATGGGCCCTGCAGCGTCTGCAGCCCTACTTGTACGGGAGCCATTTCACCGTGGAGACGGACCACAACCCCCTCAGCTGGTTACACACGGTCTCTGGGTCGAATGGCAGGTTGCTACGCTGGAGCCTCGCTCTCCAGCAGTACCACTTCTCCATTCGCCACAGAAGAGGCCGTGACCACGGTAACGCTGACGGGTTATCCCGGCAAGGGGAGGGTGCAGAAGGACGCACGGGGGAACACAGGAATGTGCTACCCCCTCGCGCCCTCGTATAGGGGGAGGTGTGATGAACCTGTAGCCGCCATCTTGGTAATGATAAATCATATCCAGGGATGGCCACACTTCAGCAGCCCCCACCCTTGGGACCTTCTGTTAAAACGTCAACTAGATAGTTTCCCCCCATCCAGGCTCCTGTAAGATAAGAAGCCTACTTAACACTTGAATGCTAGGAGCTTCAAAGACTTCGAGAGGAAACACAGCCAGCGGGGGGGGTGCTTCGTCTATCTGTACCTGACCATTTGTCCCATAGGACTAGTTTCTTTGTCTGTCACAAGCATGGAGGCATAAGATATAGAAACATGAAAAGTACACGCATGTTGCATGGGATGGGCCAATAAAAAAATATCACGGCGTCCCGGAGCCATTGCGCACACAAGCCTCCGCGGTAGACGTTTGTACGTGCTCTGGAAGCCAAGATATAGCGCGGAGCCATTCCTGAGGACCGTATGGTATCATAATTGATATCAAAAGGTCGGTTACGGCGGCCCGAATCCATGGGAACCCCTGGGGGTATCATGAGACCATCCCAGAAGAAGTTATTGGGTTCCATAGAATTTGGGCTTCTGATCGAAGTTAGACCTGAGGGTGGAGACTGAGCCAGCTGACCTCACCAGCAGTGGGCGGGACGGGGCAGGTAAGATAGCAGGACAGACAAGAGACAAGTCAGTTTTTGACCCAAGAGTGGTGTGCTGAACATCTGAGCACCAGCTGAGGCCACCAAGGGGAGGAGCAGTTTGACCATGCGGTGGTAGGCCTCAGCCTGTAACAAAGAACCGTGCCTGCGACCGCAGAATCCTCTCCCTGCGTCACAAGAAAATCAAGAAACCGGTAACTGATATGCTGTGGTGATTCTGTGTGTTGTATTCCATTGTTGTATAGTTTAGCCTGACCTTATACCTGTGTATATTTAGTTGTATATCGTGTATCTAGTGTATTATTATAATCAATTACCTCAAGTAATTGTGGGCCTGCCTTTTATTCTGCATAACGAACGCACGTCCGTGTGAGCTCGGCTCAAGCCAAAACGCTACCCAGGGTTGGTTCCTGACCCGATATAGGCCCATTCACGGACTGGGCGTATATCTAAAATAGGGACTGGTGGCAGCATACCAACTGGGGATTGGGGAAGGCTGGTAGTGACGGTCGGAGGTTCAGATATATATATTCCTGGCGCGGCCAAGGAAGATATATATACCGCCCTCACTACAGAGGGCCCCGATACCCAGTAGGTTACAGGACAGTCTCCCTGGCGACCGCTTATCCTAGGTGCAGTTCCTTGACTGACCTGAGGCTAAGAGGGCGCTAGCGAGTTGTGCTGTGTAGTGACGTTACGGTTTAGTGACGTTGAAGGGATAACACACTACCGTGTTCCCTGCGCTGGTTGCAGCTACCTGGCACTACTTTCTCTAGGTGCAGTACCTTGACTGACCTGAGAGGTAAGGGGGCGCCAGAGAGCTGCACCCACCGGCCGGCTTTCATCACAGTGCCCACCTTATATACACCCTCTATGTGTGAGCTCAGGTGACCAGCACCCAATGAGCTCCTATCTTTACCCAGGCTGCTCCCCCTATCTGCCCCTACACTACTTGGGATGTACCACCCCCCTCCCACTCCAGCCAGGAACAGACTCGGTCGTACCTGCACATTTCTAAGTGGGAGTACCGTCGGTCTGCTCCTCGGAAATGGGATGTGTGTAGTGCATGCAGCCTACCGAGCTCAGATCCACACTCCTTCCCTACCCGGGAGTGGAATATCACACCTCTGGGTTGAGGTGCAATACCCCTGTAGCAGCCGAATCCTCAGGGTGCTACATTCCCCCCTGGTAAATCACAGCACGTCCTCGGGCTGTAAGACAAAAACAACACCAAAACATACAAAATTTTCATATAAACATATAAAACATATAAAAACATTATATATATATAAAACTTTTCATATAACATTCTCGTCGTCTCTTGTTTCTGGTTCCTCCTCCGGACACTGTGCAACGTGTGTCCGGGAAAAGTGCGACAGTCTCCTAGAAAAACTGGTTTTCCCACAAAACCGGTAGGGGGCGCCTTAGGACGCGCAACTATTTACAAGGGATATGGCCGCTCTCAGTCCTCGGCCAGGTAAGGAGGGAAAGGGAATGGCTGCTCACAGTCCTCAGCCTGTGGGATTAAGGGTAAACGGGTAAACAGTTCACTCAGCTGGTCCCAACGGGGACTATATTTGCAGTAACAGTTTCTTTATACCCCGATCGGGTAACTATTTACAGCACCTACTCCGCTGTACTCAACAACGTCTTCCTCCTGCTCTTTCTTTGGGGATCTCAGCTTCAGACCCGTCCGGATCCTCTTGCTCTTCCTCCTCACATCGCAGCTCCTCCTCTGTCAGGCGATGCACATGGAGGGCGTAAGGTCCTTTGGCACACTTGTGCCGGGTAAAGGTGACCTCGTCCCCGATATAAAGGTCACGACCTCTGTGCCCCTCCGGCAGATGGGACTCCACATCTCTGCGCGTGACAAAGACATCGCCGGGGGTGTTGTGGTCTCTGATGAAGCCCCACCCATGCTGCATGTTGAACTTAATTACAGTCCCGGTGGTGCGGGGACTGTGCGCTGCACGGGGGTCTCTCCTGGCCCGGCTCTTCTGCTCGGCGCTCCTTACTTGAGCCTGTTGTTCCCGGACCCGCCTCTCTCTCCGCTCCTTCGCAAACTGCTCGAGCTGCTGTCGGCAGCACTCAGCACGCTCCGCTGCAGCTGCCCTGGTTTCTTGAGTGAACCCCATTAGGTCTTCTCCGGTGGGGTCCCACTCAAATTGGGTCTCTTCAAGCGGGGGCGAGATCCTTATCACGGGCTTCGGAGCCGGAATCAGGGGTGCACACATGGCCCCAACTCTCCTCTGGTGCTCCAGTTCATAATATTTCTGGGGCCAGATGAAAGGCTGCCCGTCCGGCCACGTGTGCTGGGCAAACAAGTCCTCTCCCAGACGCGGCACCCTTGGTTTTACGGGTGCGGGCGCGGTGGTGGTGGCGCCCGGGTTGCCCAGGCCTTGCGGCCAGGCCTGGGGCACCTGGAAGGTGAAGGGCACCGTCAGGACGGCGGCACCCTGGGCTACCTGGCCTTGCGGCCAGGCCGGAGGCTCCGCGGAGGTAGGGGGCGCTGTTGGTATTGCGGCGCCCGGGGGTACTAGGCCTTGCGACCAGGCTGGTGGTACTTCCTGCTTGGTCACGCTCGGGGTCGAGGCGTGTGACGTCACAGGGGTCGCGGCGGCGGCTTCCGGTTGGGGCCTAGTCTGCGTCGGTGACATGGCGTTTTCGGGCACAGCAGGGGGACTTTCGGGCTCTGCGACGGGGAGCTGGGGCAGGTAAGCGGTGTCCCGGCTTGGGGTATAGACGTCCCCTTTACCTGTCTCCATGCGTTCGGCTCCCTTCTCGGCGCCGTCTCCGGCCTTGGGTCCTCCCGCGCCATCCTCAGAGGCGGTCTGTCTCCTCATCTTGGCTGGCGTGCTCCGGGTCTTGGTTTGCTGGGCCATCTCTCGGCTCCACTCCGCCAATGTCTCTCGCTGTACCCGGGCCATCCTCCTTGCGAGGCCCTCCAGGGCAGTCTGTGCACACTCCCGGTCTCGGGGGAGCTGTGCGAGGACCTCCACTAGGCCTAGTGGGGTCGTGGTTTCCAGCAGGCTCCTGACCAACGGGTCGGTGCTGCTTTGCTCTTCTTCCAGCAGGCTCCTGGCCAGCGGGCCGGTGCTGCTCTGCTCTCTGGACATCTCCGGGTGAGCTTCTCTGCTACTCCTCTCCCGGCTTCCTGCCTCCGGGTGCGCTCGCTCCAGATTGCTCCAGGCGGCACCCATCTTCGTTCTTTTCTCTCGTCTCCTCCCCCTTCGAGGGCGGTCCCGGGGCCACTGGGTGACTGTCAGCTCCAGGGGCTGTTCTTTCACGCTGACAGACACCTCTAGCATCACAGTCTCTGTTGGTGGGGGCGGTTTCCACTTTTGGCGCCATTTTCGGTCCTGGCCCACGATGGGAGGTGGCCTCTCGCCACCCTCTAGCACGCCCATAATGGCGTCCGCTCTTCCAAGGCGGGAAACCTTTGGAAATGGCGGGAATCGCTTCCCAGTGGCGGGAAACTCTGCAGATGGCGGGAAAACGCTGTTAATGGCGGACAACCGGCTGGAATCGACTGGTGATGGGGTCCGATGGCGGGGACCCTCCGGAACCGGCAGGAGACTTCTTTTTGAGGTAAACTCGTTCTTTTCTTCAGGCACGCAGTACCCGGGTGTTGCGGGCACGTAATCCTGCCGACTACGCCAAAGTTGACGCGCCCCCTGGGCCATATTCTTTAGGGGAATATCCGGAGCCGGATCAGATGGGAGTTGTAGTCTTCCGAGTGGCTGTGACCCGGTCCGTGCCCAGGGTGTCAAGCTCAGAGTATGTGGCAGTCCTACAGATGTTATTAAGTTCTTTATTGTCGACTACGCCACCCGTTGTATTGCGGTCACAATGGCCGCCGCTGCAGCAGGGTCCGCTGAGGCTGATGGTGTAGGTGCAGCTTGTGATGGTATAACCCCCAACGGGTGGGGTATAGCCTCAGGGGGATCAGGTGCAGAGGATGGGAGTTGTGGTGATGCAGTGTAGACGGCAATCAGAGACAGAGTCGGGTTATGCAGTTTAGGATGTTTTACTCACTGCTGATGTTCTGGTCACTCCAGCTTCGAGTGACCTCCCGAGCCGTGCTGCGTCCACCAGGTTCTGGATCCAGCCAACTCCCAAATAAGTCCGGAGCGTGACCCTGAGCTCTCCTTCAGTCCTTTCTCTGGCCGTCCCCACTATTGATCCACCCAGGTCCAGCTCCCTCGGGCCTTCTGTTGGGAGACCCTTGGCCTTGGGTTCCCTGACCCTCCTCGTGGTATGCCTTCGTGGTGGATATGGTGGGTGACCGTGGCAAACGCTGCCCACGGTCTCCGGTCTCTGGCTGGGGAATGTTTTTACCCCCACCAGCTTGGGTTCCGGTACCCTGATGCCGACTCTTCACCCGGGGATTAAGTTGGGATCTTGGAGTCCTTTTCTGCTGTTTCCCCCTCTGGGTCTCTCTCTCTTCTCCTCTCTCACTCTGGGTCTCTCTTCTCCTCTGCTCCTGACTTTCTCTCTGCAACTGACCCTGTTCTTAGTTGGTGCCCACCATATATACACCCTCTATGTGTGAGCTCAGGTGACCAGCACCCAATGAGCTCCTATCTTTACCCAGGCTGCTCCCCCTATCTGCCCCTACACTACTTGGGATGTACCACCCCCCTCCCACTCCAGCCAGGAACAGACTCGGTCGTACCTGCACATTTCTAAGTGGGAGTACCGTCGGTCTGCTCCTCGGAAATGGGATGTGTGTAGTGCATGCAGCCTACCGAGCTCAGATCCACACTCCTTCCCTACCCGGGAGTGGAATATCACACCTCTGGGTTGAGGTGCAATACCCCTGTAGCAGCCGAATCCTCAGGGTGCTACATTTACTCATACTATAGCCTGGGAAATGGAGGTCTGCTCCAGAGCTTCTGTTAATTCAGATGAGGAAATGATCTGCACTGATGCCCAGAATCTTTATAAGTCGGATCCAGGACCAGATGAAGAAGGTTCTAAGCATAATGTAGACCCTCGTTTCCAAACTGTAACTCCTGTTGGTGGAGACAATGATGAAGACGATGATGAGACTCAAATACCTGATTGGAGCGACAACTTGACTTTTCGGTCAGGGCAGGAAGAGGTTGGCTTTGAGGACGACGGGTGTGATAACACACAGGGTGATGATGACAAGGTTGGAGATCCCACTTACTGTCAACCCACAGTCAGCCAGTCGATGAGGTCACCCGGACCTTTGCCTGGCCTTGGGGATGTCGCGGTGGTCGGCTCCCTGGCCCGTACCCTGGGGTCACTCTTTAAAAGGGTGGATAATTGTTAATTTTATAAGAGTTCGTGACGCCACCTGTGGTATCTGGTGAGAAGCACCAGCGCTGCAGCAGTCCACTGAGGCCCGTGATAAGGCAGCTCGATGGTATAGCTCCCCACAGGTGGAGCTAGGTCTCAGGGCAGCGTATGCAGGGGGAATGCAGGACAGGCGCGACCCAGCTGGGTCAGAGCAAGAACGGGAATGGACACGTTAGTCACTTCAGTACCTTTTACTGGAGGAAATTCAGGCACATCCCGGAGCACTGTAGGGTGAAGGGTGCATATCAGGATCCTCCCCAATGAGCGGGTGTAAAGCCTCCTGTTTCTTGCCTCTGCGTAGTAAGTTTCTGACCTGCCTGGAGCTAGGCCTAACTTTGTCTCTGTCCTGCGCTGGCTGACCTTGTGGTAGGGCCTTCTCTTGGAGTTCACGCTCCCAGTATGCGGGGCCTAAGCGTCTCCTGGCTCTGTTACGTATCAGCACCTTAGCGATCCTGGGACTTGTAATTTTCCAGGGATTCCGGTTATGCCTTACTGGGTCATAGAGATCCCGGTAAGCTCGGATCCAGTGTCCGGTAAATGCTTCGGGGTGAGCTGGTTAAGCTCCTCTGCCCCTTATGTACTAACTCGCCACTCGCCTTCGGCCTACTCGGGCCCTCACTAGGCTATGCACACTAACGGCAGCTTGCCGCGCTTCACCGATCTTATGGCGCCGGCACACCTTAAGCTCTATCTGGGCTCCCTGAATCTAGCTAGCAGGAGCCTCGTGCTCCACTGCTGAACGATTAACTGAGTTCTCTAGACTAGACTGAGCTCCACTGCAGACTGACCTCTCTTAGGCTTCTCTACTGCAGGAACTCTTCAGAGGAACTGAACTGCCCAGCTCCACCTTCCCTATTTATATCCCTAACGGGCTCCCTCTGCTGGTCTGAGGTGGAAGGTGGAGATGTGTGAATGTTTATGGGGGCCTCTTGTGGAGGATTCCATCAATACACTCTTCTAGGATCTGTGATACCAAGCGCAGCGGGGCGTCACAGATGCTATTGACGACGAGGTTAGGTTGCGCCTTCCTGGACAGAGACGGAGTACTGGAAGCATGTCAAAACTGCATCCTCAACCACAACCCTGCCTCTGACCACAAGTCGTAGTGGCTCTTCAGGTCGCATGGGCTCTAAGCCTTGCAAAGCCTGGGCATTTATTCAGATCGATAAGGATGACCCAACTCATGTTATCTGTAATATTTGTCACCAAAAGCTAAGTAGAGGCCAAAAAATCCATAGTTTGAGTACTTCATGCATGTACTGTCACATGGATATGAAGCATAAGTTGCAGTGGGAAGCTCACTGTGCTACAATGCGGCCTAGCAGGCTGGGCCAACCACTGTCTGCCCCATCTTGTGCATCCGCGGCCTCTTCATCCTCTGTGATTGGGGGGACAGCAGTCACACATGTTTTTGGACGCAGACCTGCCACCTCTTTACCTGCAGCAGCCAGTGTGATTGGCAGGTCGTCAGTTCATTGGGAAGTGGAAACACCTGCTGGTGTTGAGCGCTCTCTGACATCGAGAGCACCACCTTTGGATCAAGGCAACCTAACATGTCCGCCTGCATCTTCCTCACAGACCGCCAGTTTGCCGGGGACACCCTACTCAACCCCGTCAAAGCACAACAGCCAGCCCTCGGTCCCTCAGATGTGGAAAAGTAAAAGACCATTTCCTCCTAGCCATGAGAAAGCTAAGAGGTTGAATTTCACCATCTGCAAGCTGTTGGCTACTGAAATGCTGCCTTTCCGCCTAGAGGACACAGTGGATTTTAGAGACCTTATGTCCGTCGCAGTGCCCCAGTACCAGATACCCAGTCGGCTCTACTTGTCAAAGAAAGGTGTGCCTGCGCTCCACCAGCATGTCGCACACAACATCACCGCTTCTTTGAGAAACTCTGTGTGTGACAGGGTGCATTTCACCACCGACACTTGGACGAGTAGGCATGGACAGGGGCGTTACATGTCGCTGACTGGGCACTGGGTAACTATGGTGACAGCAGGACAAGGGGCTGCTGTCCAAGACTTACCGTCCCCACGAGTTTTGCGTCAATCCTCTTTATCTCAAAGTTCCTCCACTGCTTCTGCCTCCTCAACCTCCTCTCGGTCCTCCACCTGCACCCAAAGCCTGTCTGGCAATGCCACCTGCTTTCTAACTGCGCAGAAGGAATCCTGCACACCTCCTTACTATGCTGGCAGCAGGGCTCAACGGCATCAGTGTTTACTTTGAAATGTCTGGGAAATGTGAGTCACACAGCTGAGGACTTGTGGTCAGCTCTGGAGACCCAGTTTCATGAATGTTTGTCTCCACTGGACCTGCAACCAGGGAAGGCCGCGTGCGACAATGCTGCAAACCTGGGTGCGGCCCTTCGCCGGAGAAATGTCACACAAATGCCTTGTATGGCTCACGTGTTGAACCAGGTTGTCCATAAATTTTTAGCCCACTATCCCGGACTAGATGGCCTTCTGCAGAGGACACGGTCACTGTGTGCTCACTTCCGCCGTTCGCATCCTGCAGCTCAACGACTTACATCTCTACAGAAGTCGTTGGGCCTGCCAGTTCACCGGCTGAAATGCGATGTGCCGACACGGTGGAATTCAACTCTGCACATGTTGCAGCGACTGTGGCAGCACCGACAAGCCCTGGTGCAATACGTTCTGACGTATAGCCTGGGCCAACGAGATCCAGAAGTGGGGCAAATCACGCTGCAGGAGTGGTCTCAGATCAGGGACCTATGAAGTTGATGCGCCCCTGGGCCGTGGGGTACCCTGAGCCGGGCCGGTATACGCTGGGGGTTGTAGTCACTGTGGCGGTGACCCGGTCCGTGACCCAGGGCGGTCAATCCAACGGTAATTTGTATATATGGATTTTATAATGTCCGACTACGCCACCTGTGGAGTGCGGCCAAAGGGGCCTCCGCTGCGGAACAGTCCTCTGAAGCTGGTGGTTTTGCAGCAATGGTATTATTACTCACCACAGGAAGAGTGTAGCTTCAGGGCAGTGTGGGTGGATGATGGTGGTTGTAGTGCAGGGAGTCAGTAATGAACACTGAGTCCATGTGATGCAGTCCCAAGATCTTTACTCACAGTTGTTGCAGTCCAGATTACAGGTACCAGAGCAATCTCACCCGTCGTGCTGTGCGTACTCAATGAGGGGCTCAGTCCACCCCCAGATAGCTCCGGAGTACTTAGCAAGACCCCCTTCTGTGTGTCCTTTCTCTGGCCTTCTCCCTGCACCTCACACCCAGTGACACTTCTATCCGGTATCCTCGGGCCTTGGCGGGCGACTTGTGTTCCTTCCCCTGGGTCCTATGTGGCTACCTTCTTAGTGAGACTGGTGTGGACATTTGCCTGCAGTACATGAAATGCTGCAGCCTCCGGTTTCTAGTTGAGCCTTGCTGTTTCTCCTCTAGTTGAGGGACCGGTTCCCCTTATCTGGCCTGACCCCTCTACCTCCTGGTAGCAGCGGGAGTACGGGTGGCCTTCTGCACGGCCCGTAGCCCTAGGGTCCCTTCGGTTCCTGGAGCCTTCCTGCTCCCACTCCTCTCTTCTCTCCTTCAGTCCTGGGCCTCCCAGGCTAGGCCCGCTTCCGGAGCAGAGCTCATGCCGAGCCTTTGCTCCTGTCACTTTTCCTCCTCTGACTGGCTTGCTCTTTCTAAGATGGCTTCCTATTTATACTCTCCCTGTCATGTGCTCCCCTAAGCTGCTCCCCTAAGCACCCACTACATAGGACCCTCCCATCAGCTAGGGACCTGGGACTGTGCTCTCCCTTAGGAGCAATCTCGCCCTACCCCCACTGCGGGTATGTGTTGGATGCAGGTGTTAGGGTCCCGAGCCATGCGCCTTCCTTACCTGAGGGTGAGATACCACACCTCTGGGTGAGATGCAGTAACTCTGTGGCGACTGAACCCTCAGGGGCACCACACACCCTTTGAAATGGCGATGAAGATGTTTAGTGCTGACGACGATGCCATTATCAGCATGACTATTCCGGTGATTTACATGCTGGAGCACACATTAAACAGAATTCAGAGTCAGGTGGTGGGACAAATGGAGGTGGAGGAAGTAGAGGAGGAGTCGTATGCGGAAGGGATAACATCTCCAAGGTCCAGACGGTTGGCAGCACCAAGGCGGCAGGCATGGGAGGGTGGGGGAGAGGGATTAACCAGGGCACATGATAGCAGCCAAACTGTTGAGGAAGGTGCAGGAACCGAGGAAGAAGTGGAGGATGAACTGGCGATGGGCATGGAAGACTCATCAGATGAGGGAGACCTTGATCACATTTCTGTTGTGCGAGGTTGGGGGGAGAGGGCAGAGGAAGGAAGCATGATTCTTACCTCGCTACCAACACAACAAGGATTTGGTCCTCCTGGATGCGCAAGACACATGAGTGCCTTCTTGCTGCACTACCTGCAACATGACCCTCAGATTGCAGAATTCTAAGTAATCCCGACTACTGGGTTGCCACACTCTTAGATCCCCGGTACAAAAGTAAATTTGCCGAAATAATTCCTGCCATAAAAAGGGATTGACACCTGCAGGAGTATCTGCAGACGCTGTTGCAGAATCTTACATGTGCTTTTCCACAAAACACCAGTGGTGCACGAAGTGAATCTCACAGTTCTAACTTGCCAACCGTGGGACTGTCGAGTCTTCATCACTCAAACCGTAACAGTAACACAGTATCTACTGGTAACAGCAATTTTGTGGAATCGTTTCACCACTTTTTTAGACCATCCTTTGCAAGGCCACAGGAGACAAGAAGTCTGACACATAGTCAATGCCTAGAGAGGATGGTGCAGGAGTATCTCCAAGTGAACATCGAAGCCATGACTGTGTCACTGGACCCTTGCTCATTTTGGTATTCCAATCTGGAAAAATGGCCGGAGCTCGCCACTCACGCCTTGGTGATCTTGTCATGCCCTGCAGCCAGTGTTCTCTCTGAACGTGTGTTCAGCGCTGCTGATGGTGTGCTGACAGATAAGCGCACGCGGCTGTCCACTGAGAATGTAGACAGACTCACGTTCATAAAGATGAACAAATCATGGATTCGCAAGGACTTTTCTAACCCTGTGTTATCCTTGGGAGACTAAAAGCTTGAGGATTTGGTAATATCACCTCACCAACCGTTTTAAGCAACTGTGGGGCAATTGATGCCACTTAACCCTAGAACGCATGACCATAAAAATCTACACTTTCATATACCTGGGGCCTTTTAGGCCCGTGTGCAAATAACATGGAATAACTTAAACTCAAATGACAAACAACTATGTACATGAAGAATACCTAGAGTTTCAAAATTCTAATTAAAGTAATCTTGCAGAAAATAGAAAACAATTAACAGGGCGGGACTGCGAGGCCCCAGGTATGCGTTCTAGGGTTAAGTGGTGTCTGTGCCACAATTTTGGGAAAAAATGGAGACTCTTTTCGGAGTTCCCTTGCTGTGTCTTACGTGACGTTGGCATCGTCAATTCCAGGTGGGTTGGGTCGCTCCCCCCCCTTTTAACTGTAAGAAACTACATACACTATGGCTTGGGGTAACACAGATGGTTGAGTCTGAAGAGCTGTTTACTCAGAGGTCTGCTCCAAATCTTCAGTGTCTGATAGTCAGCGTAGAATTTTTAACTGCATCTCGCCTAGGCAATACTTTGGGCGTAGTAGCCCAGCTGCGAAGCAAGCTGCACCGCCTGTGTATCTAATAAGAATTTTTAAATGCATCTAGCCTAGGCAGACTGTGGGGACCCCCAACCAAACCCAGACGCTCAGCCCCCCTACCGCCCCCCTTTCCTTGACAATACAATAATGTAACTCTTACAACTGGATGGGTGAGGATCGGTCACAGCTTTATTAACTCTTTATACTCATTCCATTAGAAAGGCATTTTATTTCTAAAATAATTCAGCTTGTTGCAGCATGCCCTGGGTCTCCACTCCGGCAACTTGGCCAACAAGTGTAACTCTCCAACATGTCCTTTCTATTTCCAGGCCACGGAGGATCCAGTGTACTCGTATGCAGGACTCTGACCCCCACCCATCACTCTTAACGCTTGTTCCACTCCGTCCTGGAGTCCTGACAGGAATATGTCCAGTCCAATATCTATTAAGTGAACACCGTCGGGCCGTATGAGGCCTGCTTTATCTCCTTCCAGTTGTCGGTGTCGTACCACTACACCGCCTCTGTCTCTTCTAAATTTTGCCATCCGAATATTTATTTCCCACCTTGTCTGTTCGATGGCCGTGATGTCTCGCGCACGTTGCCATACCGCTATCGGCACAATCTCTGACCATACTATAGCTAGTTTTGTGAAAAATTCTCTGAAGCGCTCAGTGTCTAGTTTCATTATTGCCATTAGTTATGCGCTCTTGTGATGACCTAGGTTGTTTCCCCCGGCCTGTATAACTAAGATGACCGGACATCTTGCCTCTCTCCCTACCTAGATTATCTCCATTAGTACCTGTGGCCATAGCAGGCCACTAATACCTCTCCAGTTGAAATATGTGATATGAAACTCTAATTTCCTCCCACCTGGGCGGACTTTCGCCCTTTTTTCTGCCCAATATATATACGAGTGGCCTATCACCCACACTGTTGGCTTAGCGTCACCTGTAAAAGAAACAAACCACGTTAGGATAACAAGTCCGGTCTTATGTATCTTGCCAAACACGTGGATAGCCATCTCTCTATCCTCTGAACTTCCGTTTCTGACAGTCCTGCTCTTGCTGCTTCCGTGGCCGCGCCTATGCGGAATGAGTGTGACCCGTAATCTTTGGGGTGGTTCCCTGCCGATGTTATGCATTTATTAAATATAGCTTGGAACTGGTATCTTGATAATGGCGTTCCATCAATGTGTGATAGGAAGAAATTACTTTGTGATCTGATGGTTAGATATGTTTTTACTATTGTTACCCGACTCAGTGTACCGTTTGTGGGTTGTAGAAGTACCCAAGTGCCCCTGCCCGCTGGAACCATTTTCGATTTGTGCATGCGTAGACGTATTGCATTATTGGCTATGACTACGTCCTGGTGTTATAAGCCTCCACTGGTGGTAATTTTGGATTGAGGGACTAATTCGCTTATGCATAGCGCCCCGAAGAAGGCGATCACAAATGCAGTAGACTGTAGTGTTGCTTCAAATTGTGAGTTTCATGTTAATGGTGTTAGGGATATGATGTGAGAAATCAGTTTTAGTGACACGGGACGGGACGTCTACACTCCTGACTTGGCTGACCCCTTTTCCACCCTTTTATGGATTGTCTGATGATGAATCTTTGTCACATCTTCCCAATTCAGTAGTTGGAAGTGAAATGCTACTCCGGTCAGACACCACTGAGCTGACGCCCCTGATATGCCCCTCATCATTAGCTGGTGGAGAAATTCTATGGTGACTTGTGATCTGGCTTGTTCACATTGGTCAACCCGTCTGCCTGCTACGAGTCGTGTCCACTCTTCCCATGCCTTACCGTATGCTTGCCACGTCGACGGGGCAACTGACGCTCTGATTAATGGCATCAACTATTCGCCAATAGATCCCATAGGGAAGGTGGGCTACTGTTGCCCGATGGGTAGGCGTTGTGAAAGAGCTCTGTGAAAATCTGCCAACTGAATTGTTATAAAGCGTTAGCAGCAGCTTTAGACCCCTTAGCATAGTGGCTAGCGCGGACCCATACATTGTGTTTTAGGCACAGGAATGCTAGCCTGGGTAGTAGGCCTAGCACTGGGAGAGATGATGATGCCATCTTATTAATGCAGTGCGCTAGGCTGGTGTTTTTTGTTATGAAGCGTATATTTTTGTAAGCCTGGAGCGCGCCCCATATTTCTATTGCTACCACTATAGGGAAGAAAAATTATTTTCAGGGCTAGATGCAGCTAAAAATTACTATTAATTTAAAAGCTGGTGGAGCTTGGTATAGATGGCCTAATACAATGAGTCCCACACACTGCTAGAAGGCCAAATATTTTTTCAGAGCTAGATGCAGAAAAAAATTATATTCAGTTTGCAACCTGATGGAGGTCAGTATAGATGGACTAATAGAAAAAGTCCCACACACTGCTAGAAGGCCAAATATTTTTTCAGAGCTAGATGCTGATAAAAATTATTTTTAATTTGCAACCTGATGGAGGTCAGTATAGATGGACTAATAGAAAAAGTCCCACACACTGCTAGAAGGCCAAATATTTTTTCAGAGCTAGATGCAGACAAAAAATTATTTTGAATTTGCAACCTGATGGTGGTCAGTATAGATGGACTAATAGAACAAGTCCCACACACTGCTAGAAGGCCAAATATTTTTTCAGAGCTAGAGGCAGAAAAAAATTATATTCAATTTGCAACCTGATGGAGGTCAGTATAGATGGACTAATAGAACAAGTCCCACACACAGCTAGAAGCACAAATATTTTTTCAGAGGTTGATGCAGAAAAAAATTATATTCAGTTTGCAACCTGATGGAGGTCAGTATAGATGGACTAATGGAACAAGTCCCACACACTGCTAGAAGGCCAAACATTTTTTCAGAGCTAGATGCAGAAAAATATTATATTCATTTTGCAACCTGATGGAGGTCAGTATAGATGGACTAATAGAACAAGTCCCACACACAGCTAGAAGGCCAAATATTTTTTCAGAGGTAGATGCAGAAAAAAATTATATTCAGTTCGCAACCTGATGGAGGTCAGTATAGATGGACTAATAGAACAAGTCCCACACACTGCTAGAAGGCCAAATATTTTTTTAAAGCTAGATGCAGATAAAAATAATTTTTAATTTGCAACCTTATGGAGGTCAGTATAGATGGACTAATAGAACAAGTCCCACACACAGCTAGAACCCAAATATTTTTTCAGAGGTAGATGCAGAAAAAAATTATATTCAGTTTGCAACCTGATGGAGGTCAGTATAGATGGACTAATAGAACAAGTCCCACACACTGCTAGAAGGCCAAATATTTTTTCAGAGCTAGATGCAGATAAAAATAATTTTGAATTTGCAACCTGATGGAGGTCAGTATAGATGGACTAATAGAACAAGTCCCACACACTGCTAGAAGGCCAAATATTTTTTAAGAGCTAGATGCAGATAAAAATTATTTTGAATTTGCAACCTGATGGAGGTCAGTATAGATGGACTAATAGAACAAGTCCCACACACTGCTAGAAGCCCAAATATTTTTTCAGAGCTAGATGCAGAAAAAAATTATATTCAATTTGCAACCTGATGGAGGTCAGTATAGATGGACTAATAGAACAAGTCCCACAAACAGCTAGAAGGCCAAATATTTTTTCAGAGGTAGATGCAGAAAAAAATTAAATTCAGTTTGCAACCTGTTGGAGGTCAGTATAGATGGACTGATAGAACAAGTCTCACACACTGCTAGAAGCCCAAATATTTTTTCAGAGGTAGATGCAGAAAAAAATTATATTCAGTTCGCAACCTGATGGAGGTCAGTATAGATGGACTAATAGAACAAGTCCCACACACTGCTAGAAGGCCAAATATTTTTTCAGAGGTAGATGCAGAAAAAAATTAAATTCAGTTTGCAACCTGTTGGAGGTCAGTATAGATGGACTGATAAAACAAGTCTCACACACTGCTAGAAGGCCAATTATTTTTTCAGAGCTAGATGCAGATAAAAATTATTTCTAATTTGCAACCTGACGGAGGTCAGTATAGATGGACTAATAGAACAAGTCCCACACACTGCTAGAAGGCCAAATATTTTTTCAGAGCTAGATGCAGATAAAAATTATTTTTAATTTGCAACCTGATGGAGGTTAGTATAGTTGGACTAATAGAACAAGTCCCACACACTGCTAGAACGCCAAATATTTTTTCAGAGCTAGATGCAGATAAAAATTATTTTGAATTTGCAACCTGATGGAGGTCAGTATAGATGGACTAATAGAACAAGTCCCACACACTGCTAGAAGCCCAAATATTTTTTCAGAGCTAGATGCAGAAAAAAATTATATTCAATTTGCAACCTGATGGAGGTCAGTATAGATGGACTAATAGAACAAGTCCCACACACAGCTAGAAGGCCAAATATTTTTTCAGAGGTAGATGCAGAAAAAAATTAAATTCAGTTTGCAACCTGTTGGAGGTCAGTATAGATGGACTGATAGAACAAGTCTCACACACTGCTAGAAGGCCAATTATTTTTTCAGAGCTAGATGCAGATAAAAATTTTTTTTAATTTGCAAACGGATGGAGGTCAGTATAGATGGACTAATAGAACAAGTCCCACACACTGCTAGAAGGCCAAATATTTTTTCAGAGCTAGATGCAGAAAAAAATTATATTCAATTTGCAACCTGATGGAGGTCAGTATAGATGGACTAATAGAACAAGTCCCACACACAGCTAGAAGCCCAAATATTTTTTCAGAGGTAGATGCAGAAAAAAATTATATTCAGTTCGCAACCTGATGGAGGTCAGTATAGGTGGACTAATAGAACAAGTCCCACACACTGCTAGAAGGCCAAATATTTTTTCAGAGCTAGATGCAGATAAAAATTATTTTTAATTTGCAACCTGATGGAGGTCAGTATAGATTGAGTAATAGAACAAGTCCCACACACTGCTAGAAGGCCAAATATTTTTTCAGAGCTAGATGCAGATAAAAATTATTTTTAATTTGCAACCTGATGGAGGTCAGTATAGATGGACTAATAGAACAAGTCCCACACACTGCTAGAACGCCAAATATTTTTTCAGAGCTAGATGCAGATAAAAATTATTTTGAATTTGCAACCTGATGGAGGTCAGTATAGATGGACTAATAGAACAAGTCCCACACACTGCTAGAAGGCCAAATATTTTTTCAGAGCTAGAGGCAGAAAAAAATTATATTCAATTTGCAACCTGATGGAGGTCAGTATAGATGGACTAATAGAACAAGTCCCACACACAGCTAGAAGGACAAATATTTTTTCAGAGGTTGATGCAGAAAAAAATTATATTCAGTTTGCAACCTGATGGAGGTCAGTATAGATGGACTAATAGAACAAGTCCCACACACTGCTAGAAGGCCAAATATTTTTTCAGAGCTAGATGCAGAAAAATATTATATTCATTTTGCAACCTGATAGAGGTCAGTATAGATGGACTAATAGAACAAGTCCCACACACAGCTAGAAGGCCAAATATTTTTTCAGAGGTAGATGCTGAAAAAAATTATATTCAGTTCGCAACCTGATGGAGGTCAGTATAGATGGACTAATAGAACAAGTCCCACACACTGCTAGAAGGCCAAATATTTTTTCAGAGCTAGATGCAGATAAAAATAATTTTTAATTTGCAACCTTATGGAGGTCAGTATAGATGGACTAATAGAACAAGTCCCACACACAGCTAGAAGCCCAAATATTTTTTCAGAGGTAGATGCAGAAAAAAATTATATTCAGCTTGCAACCTGATGGAGGTCAGTATAGATGGACTAATAGAACAAGTCCCACACACTGCTAGAAGGCCAAATATTTTTTCAGAGCTAGATGCAGATAAAAATAATTTTGAATTTGCAACCTGATGGAGGTCAGTATAGATGGACTAATAGAACAAGTCCCACACACTGCTAGAAGGCCAAATATTTTTTAAGAGCTAGATGCAGATAAAAATTATTTTGAATTTGCAAACTGATGGAGGTCAGTATAGATAGACTAATAGAACAAGTCCCACACACTGCTAGAAGCCCAAATATTTTTTCAGAGCTAGATGCAGAAAAAAATTATATTCAATTTGCAACCTGATGGAGGTCAGTATAGATGGACTAATAGAAAAAGTCCCACACACAGCTAGAAGGCCAAATATTTTTTCAGAGATAGATGCAGAAAAAAATTTAATTCAGTTTGCAACCTGTTGGAGGTCAGTATAGATGGACTGATAGAACAAGTCTCACACACTGCTAGAAGCCCAAATATTTTTTCAGAGGTAGATGCAGATAAAAATTATATTCAGTTCGCAACCTGATGGAGGTCAGTATAGATGGACTAATAGAACAAGTCCCACACACTGCTAGAAGGCCAAATATTTTTTCAGAGGTAGATGCAGAAAAAAATTAAATTCAGTTTGCAACCTGTTGGAGGTCAGTATAGATGGACTGATAAAACAAGTCTCACACACTGCTAGAAGGCCAATTATTTTTTCAGAGCTAGATGCAGATAAAAATTATTTCTAATTTGCAACCTGACGGAGGTCAGTATAGATGGACTAATAGAACAAGTCCCACACACTGCTAGAAGGCCAAATATTTTTTCAGAGCTAGATGCAGATAAAAATTATTTTTAATTTGCAACCTGATGGAGGTCAGTATAGATGGACTAATAGAACAAGTTCCACACACTGCTAGAACGCCAAATATTTTTTCAGAGCTAGATGCAGATAAAAATTATTTTGAATTTGCAACCTGATGGAGGTCAGTATAGATGGACTAAAAGAACAAGTCCCACACACTGCTAGAAGCCCAAATATTTTTTCAGAGCTAGATGCAGAAAAAAATTATATTCAATTTGCAACCTGATGGAGGTCAGTATAGATGGACTAATAGAACAAGTCCCACACACAGCTAGAAGGCCAAATATTTTTTCAGAGGTAGATGCAGAAAAAAATTAAATTCAGTTTGCAACCTGTTGGAGGTCAGTATAGATGGACTGATAGAACAAGTCTCACACACTGCTAGAAGGCCAATTATTTTTTCAGAGCTAGATGCAGATAAAAATTATTTTTAATTTGCAAACGGATGGAGGTCAGTATAGATGGACTAATAGAACAAGTCCCACACACTGCTAGAAGGCCAAATATTTTTTCAGAGCTAGATGCAGAAAAAAATTATATTCAGTTTGCAACCTGATGGAGGTCAGTATAGATGGACTAATAGAACAAGTCCCACACACAGCTAGAAGCCCAAATATTTTTTCAGAGGTAGATGCAGAAAAAAATTATATTCAGTTCGCAACCTGATGGAGGTCAGTATAGGTGGACTAATAGAACAAGTCCCACACACTGCTAGAAGGCCAAATATTTTTTCAGAGCTAGATGCAGATAAAAATAATTTTTAATTTGCAACCTTATGGAGGTCAGTATAGATGGACTAATAGAACAAGTCCCACACACAGCTAGAAGCCCAAATATTTTTTCAGAGGTAGATGTAGAAAAAAATTATATTCAGTTTGCAACCTGATGGAGGTCAGTATAGATAGACTAATAGAACAAGTCCCACACACTGCTAGAAGGCCAAATATTTTTTCAGAGCTAGATGCAGATAAAAATTATTTTGAATTTGCAACCTGATGGAGGTCAGTATAGATGGACTAATAGAACAAGTCCCACACACTGCTAGAAGCCCAAATATTTTTTCAGAGCTAGATGCAGAAAAAAATTATATTCAATTTGCAACCTGATGGAGGTCAGTATAGATGGACTAATAGAACAAGTCCCACACACAGCTAGAAGGCCAAATATTTTTTCAGAGGTAGATGCAGAAAAAAATTAAATTCAGTTTGCAACCTGTTGGAGGTCAGTATAGATGGACTGATAGAACAAGTCTCACACACTGCTAGAAGGCCAATTATTTTTTCAGAGCTAGATGCAGATAAAAATTATTTTTAATTTGCAACCTGATGGAGGTCAGTATAGATTGACTAATAGAACAAGTCCCACACACTGCTAGAAGGCCAAATATTTTTTCAGAGCTAGATGCAGATAAAAATTATTTTTAATTTGCAACCTGATGGAGGTCAGTATAGATGGACTAATAGAACAAGTCCCACACACTGCTAGAACGCCAAATATTTTTTCAGAGCTAGATGCAGATAAAAATTATTTTGAATTTGCAACCTGATGGAGGTCAGTATAGATGGACTAATAGAACAAGTCCCACACACCGCTAGAAGGCCAAATATTTTTTCAGAGCTAGATGCAGAAAAAAATTATATTCAATTTGCAACCTGATTGAGGTCAGTATAAATGGACTAATAGAACAAGTCCCACACACAGCTAGAAGCCCAAATATTTTTTCAGAGGTAGATGAAGAAAAAAATTATATTCAGTTTGCAACCTAATGGAGGTCAGTATAGATTGACTAATAGAACAAGTCCCACACACTGCTAGAAGGCCAAATATTTTTTCAGAGCTAGATGCAGATAAAAATCATTTTTAATTTGCAACCTGATGGAGGTCAGTATAGATGTACAAATAGAACAAGTCCCACACACTGCTAGAAGGCCAAATATTTTTTCAGAGCTAGATGCAGAAAAAAATTATATTCAATTTGCAACCTGATGGAGGTCAGTATAGATGGACTAATAGAACAAGTCCCACACACAGCTAGAAGCCAAATATTTTTTCAGAGGTAGATGCAGAAAAAAATTATATTCAGTTTGCAACCTGTTGGAGGTCAGTATAGATGGACTGATAGTACAAGTCTCACACACTGCTAGAATGCCAAATATTTTTTCAGAGCTAGATGCAGATAAAAATAATTTTTAATTTGCAACCTGATGGAGGTCAGCATAGATGGACTAATAGAACAAGTCCCACACACTGCTAGAAGGCCAAATATTTTTTCAGAGCTAGATGCAGATAAAAATTATTTTTAATTTGCAACCTGAAGGAGGTCAGTATAGATGGACTAATAGAACAAGTCTCACACACTGCTAGAAGGCCAAATATTTTTTCAGAGCTAGATGCAGATAAAAATTATTTTGAACTTGCAACCTGATGGAGGTCAGTATAGATGGACTAGTAGAACAAGTCCCACACACTGCTAGAAGGACAAAAAATTTTTTCAGAGCTAGATGCAGAAAAAAATTATATTCAGTTTGCAACCTGATGGAGGTCAGTAAAGATGGACTAATAGAACAAGTCCCACACACAGCTAGAAGCCCAAATATTTTTTCAGAGGTAGATGCAGAAAAAAATTATATTCAGTTTGCAACCTGATTGAGGTCAGTATAGATGGACTAATAGAACAAGTCCCACACACTGCTAGAAGGCCAAATATTTTTTCAGAGCTAGATGCAGATGAAAATTATTTTTAATTTGCAACCTGATGGAGGTCAGTATAGATGGACTAATAGAACAAGTCCCACACACTGCTAGAAGGCCAAATATTTTTTCAGAGCTAGATGCAGATAAAAATTATTTTTAATTTGCAACCTGATGGAGGTCAGTGTAGATGGACTAATAGAACAAGTCCCACGCACTGCTAGAAGGCCAAATATTTTTTCAGAGCTAGATGCAGATAAAAATTATTTTGAATTTGCAACCTGATGGAGGTCAGTATAGATGGACTAATAGAACAAGTCCCACACACTGCTAGAAGGACAAAATTTTTTTTCAGAGCTAGATGCAGAAAAAAATTATATTCAATTTGCAACCTGATGGAGGTCAGTAAAGATGGACTAATAGAACAAGTCCCACACACAGCTAGAAGCCCAAATATTTTTTCAGAGGTAGATGCAGAAAAAAATTATATTCAGTTTGCAACCTGATTGAGATCAGTATAGATGGACTAATAGAACAAGTCCCACACACTGCTAGAAGGCCAAATATTTTTTCAGAGCTAGATGCAGAAAAAAATTATATTCAACTTGCAACCTGATGGAGGTCAGTATAGATGGACTAATAGAACAAGTCCCACACACAGCTAGAAGCCCAAATATTTTTTCAGAGGTAGATGCAGAAAAAAATCATATTCAGTTTGCAACCTAATGGAGGTCAGTATAGATGGACTAATAGAACAAGTCCCACACACTGCTAGAAGGCCAAATATTTTTTCAGAGCTAGATGCAGATAAAAATCATTTTTAATTTGCAACCTGATGGAGGTCAGTATAGATGGACTAATAGAACAAGTCCCACACACTGCTAGAAGGCCAAATATTTTTTCAGAGCTAGATGCAGAAAAAAATTATATTCAGTTCGCAACCTGATGGAGGTCAGTATAGATGGACTAATAGAACAAGTCCCACACACTGCTAGAAGGCCAAATATTTTTTCAGAGCTAGATGCAGATAAAAATTATTTTTACTTTGCAACCTGATGGAGGTTAGTATAGTTGGACTAATAGAACAAGTCCCACACACTGCTAGAACGCCAAATATTTTTTCAGAGCTAGATGCAGATAAAAATTATTTTGAATTTGCAACCTGATGGAGGTCAGTATAGATGGACTAATAGAACAAGTCCCACACACTGCTAGAAGCCCAAATATTTTTTCAGAGCTAGATGCAGAAAAAAATTATATTCAATTTGCAACCTGATGGAGGTCAGTATAGATGGACTAATAGAACAAGTCCCACACACAGCTAGAAGGCCAAATATTTTTTCAGAGGTAGATGCAGAAAAAAATTAAATTCAGTTTGCAACCTGTTGGAGGTCAGTATAGATGGACTGATAGAACAAGTCTCACACACTGCTAGAAGGCCAATTATTTTTTCAGAGCTAGATGCAGATAAAAATTATTTTTAATTTGCAAACGGATGGAGGTCAGTATAGATGGACTAATAGAACAAGTCCCACACACTGCTAGAAGGCCAAATATTTTTTCAGAGCTAGATGCAGAAAAAAATTATATTCAATTTGCAACCTGATGGAGGTCAGTATAGATGGACTAATAGAACAAGTCCCACACACAGCTAGAAGCCCAAATATTTTTTCAGAGGTAGATGCAGAAAAAAATTATATTCAGTTCGCAACCTGATGGAGGTCAGTATAGGTGGACTAATAGAACAAGTCCCACACACTGCTAGAAGGCCAAATATTTTTTCAGAGCTAGATGCAGATAAAAATTATTTTTAATTTGCAACCTGATGGAGGTCAGTATAGATGGACTAATAGAACAAGTCCCACACACTGCTAGAAGGCCAAATATTTTTTCAGAGCTAGATGCAGATAAAAATTATTTTTAATTTGCAACCTGATGGAGGTCAGTGTAGATGGACTAATAGAACAAGTCCCACGCACTGCTAGAAGGCCAAATATTTTTTCAGAGCTAGATGCAGATAAAAATTATTTTGAATTTGCAACCTGATGGAGGTCAGTATAGATGGACTAATAGAACAAGTCCCACACACTGCTAGAAGGACAAAATTTTTTTTCAGAGCTAGATGCAGAAAAAAATTATATTCAATTTGCAACCTGATGGAGGTCAGTAAAGATGGACTAATAGAACAAGTCCCACACACAGCTAGAAGCCCAAATATTTTTTCAGAGGTAGATGCAGAAAAAAATTATATTCAGTTTGCAACCTGATTGAGATCAGTATAGATGGACTAATAGAACAAGTCCCACACACTGCTAGAAGGCCAAATATTTTTTCAGAGCTAGATGCAGAAAAAAATTATATTCAACTTGCAACCTGATGGAGGTCAGTATAGATGGACTAATAGAACAAGTCCCACACACAGCTAGAAGCCCAAATATTTTTTCAGAGGTAGATGCAGAAAAAAATCATATTCAGTTTGCAACCTAATGGAGGTCAGTATAGATGGACTAATAGAACAAGTCCCACACACTGCTAGAAGGCCAAATATTTTTTCAGAGCTAGATGCAGATAAAAATCATTTTTAATTTGCAACCTGATGGAGGTCAGTATAGATGGACTAATAGAACAAGTCCCACACACTGCTAGAAGGCCAAATATTTTTTCAGAGCTAGATGCAGAAAAAAATTATATTCAGTTCGCAACCTGATGGAGGTCAGTATAGATGGACTAATAGAACAAGTCCCACACACTGCTAGAAGGCCAAATATTTTTTCAGAGCTAGATGCAGATAAAAATTATTTTTACTTTGCAACCTGATGGAGGTTAGTATAGTTGGACTAATAGAACAAGTCCCACACACTGCTAGAACGCCAAATATTTTTTCAGAGCTAGATGCAGATAAAAATTATTTTGAATTTGCAACCTGATGGAGGTCAGTATAGATGGACTAATAGAACAAGTCCCACACACTGCTAGAAGCCCAAATATTTTTTCAGAGCTAGATGCAGAAAAAAATTATATTCAATTTGCAACCTGATGGAGGTCAGTATAGATGGACTAATAGAACAAGTCCCACACACAGCTAGAAGGCCAAATATTTTTTCAGAGGTAGATGCAGAAAAAAATTAAATTCAGTTTGCAACCTGTTGGAGGTCAGTATAGATGGACTGATAGAACAAGTCTCACACACTGCTAGAAGGCCAATTATTTTTTCAGAGCTAGATGCAGATAAAAATTATTTTTAATTTGCAAACGGATGGAGGTCAGTATAGATGGACTAATAGAACAAGTCCCACACACTGCTAGAAGGCCAAATATTTTTTCAGAGCTAGATGCAGAAAAAAATTATATTCAATTTGCAACCTGATGGAGGTCAGTATAGATGGACTAATAGAACAAGTCCCACACACAGCTAGAAGCCCAAATATTTTTTCAGAGGTAGATGCAGAAAAAAATTATATTCAGTTCGCAACCTGATGGAGGTCAGTATAGGTGGACTAATAGAACAAGTCCCACACACTGCTAGAAGGCCAAATATTTTTTCAGAGCTAGATGCAGATAAAAATTATTTTTAATTTGCAACCTGATGGAGGTCAGTATAGATTGAGTAATAGAACAAGTCCCACACACTGCTAGAAGGCCAAATATTTTTTCAGAGCTAGATGCAGATAAAAATTATTTTTAATTTGCAACCTGATGGAGGTCAGTATAGATGGACTAATAGAACAAGTCCCACACACTGCTAGAACGCCAAATATTTTTTCAGAGCTAGATGCAGATAAAAATTATTTTGAATTTGCAACCTGATGGAGGTCAGTATAGATGGACTAATAGAACAAGTCCCACACACTGCTAGAAGGCCAAATATTTTTTCAGAGCTAGAGGCAGAAAAAAATTATATTCAATTTGCAACCTGATGGAGGTCAGTATAGATGGACTAATAGAACAAGTCCCACACACAGCTAGAAGGACAAATATTTTTTCAGAGGTTGATGCAGAAAAAAATTATATTCAGTTTGCAACCTGATGGAGGTCAGTATAGATGGACTAATAGAACAAGTCCCACACACTGCTAGAAGGCCAAATATTTTTTCAGAGCTAGATGCAGAAAAATATTATATTCATTTTGCAACCTGATGGAGGTCAGTATAGATGGACTAATAGAACAAGTCCCACACACAGCTAGAAGGCCAAATATTTTTTCAGAGGTAGATGCTGAAAAAAATTATATTCAGTTCGCAACCTGATGGAGGTCAGTATAGATGGACTAATAGAACAAGTCCCACACACTGCTAGAAGGCCAAATATTTTTTCAGAGCTAGATGCAGATAAAAATAATTTTTAATTTGCAACCTTATGGAGGTCAGTATAGATGGACTAATAGAACAAGTCCCACACACAGCTAGAAGCCCAAATATTTTTTCAGAGGTAGATGCAGAAAAAAATTATATTCAGCTTGCAACCTGATGGAGGTCAGTATAGATGGACTAATAGAACAAGTCCCACACACTGCTAGAAGGCCAAATATTTTTTCAGAGCTAGATGCAGATAAAAATAATTTTGAATTTGCAACCTGATGGAGGTCAGTATAGATGGACTAATAGAACAAGTCCCACACACTGCTAGAAGGCCAAATATTTTTTAAGAGCTAGATGCAGATAAAAATTATTTTGAATTTGCAAACTGATGGAGGTCAGTATAGATAGACTAATAGAACAAGTCCCACACACTGCTAGAAGCCCAAATATTTTTTCAGAGCTAGATGCAGAAAAAAATTATATTCAATTTGCAACCTGATGGAGGTCAGTATAGATGGACTAATAGAAAAAGTCCCACACACAGCTAGAAGGCCAAATATTTTTTCAGAGATAGATGCAGAAAAAAATTTAATTCAATTTGCAACCTGTTGGAGGTCAGTATAGATGGACTGATAGAACAAGTCTCACACACTGCTAGAAGCCCAAATATTTTTTCAGAGGAAGATGCAGATAAAAATTATATTCAGTTCGCAACCTGATGGAGGTCAGTATAGATGGACTAATAGAACAAGTCCCACACACTGCTAGAAGGCCAAATATTTTTTCAGAGGTAGATGCAGAAAAAAATTAAATTCAGTTTGCAACCTGTTGGAGGTCAGTATAGATGAACTGATAAAACAAGTCTCACACACTGCTAGAAGGCCAATTATTTTTTCAGAGCTAGATGCAGATAAAAATTATTTCTAATTTGCAACCTGACGGAGGTCAGTATAGATGGACTAATAGAACAAGTCCCACACACTGCTAGAAGGCCAAATATTTTTTCAGAGCTAGATGCAGATAAAAATTATTTTTAATTTGCAACCTGATGGAGGTCAGTATAGATGGACTAATAGAACAAGTTCCACACACTGCTAGAACGCCAAATATTTTTTCAGAGCTAGATGCAGATAAAAATTATTTTGAATTTGCAACCTGATGGAGGTCAGTATAGATGGACTAAAAGAACAAGTCCCACACACTGCTAGAAGCCCAAATATTTTTTCAGAGCTAGATGCAGAAAAAAATTATATTCAATTTCCAACCTGATGGAGGTCAGTATAGATGGACTAATAGAACAAGTCCCACACACAGCAAGAAGGCCAAATATTTTTTCAGAGGTAGATGCAGAAAAAAATTAAATTCAGTTTGCAACCTGTTGGAGGTCAGTATAGATGGACTGATAGAACAAGTCTCACACACTGCTAGAAGGCCAATTATTTTTTCAGAGCTAGATGCAGATAAAAATTATTTTTAATTTGCAAACGGATGGAGGTCAGTATAGATGGACTAATAGAACAAGTCCCACACACTGCTAGAAGGCCAAATATTTTTTCAGAGCTAGATGCAGAAAAAAATTATATTCAGTTTGCAACCTGATGGAGGTCAGTATAGATAGACTAATAGAACAAGTCCCACACACTGCTAGAAGGCCAAATATTTTTTCAGAGCTAGATGCAGATAAAAATTATTTTGAATTTGCAACCTGATGGAGGTCAGTATAGATGGACTAATAGAACAAGTCCCACACACTGCTAGAAGCCCAAATATTTTTTCAGAGCTAGATGCAGAAAAAAATTATATTCAATTTGCAACCTGATGGAGGTCAGTATAGATGGACTAATAGAACAAGTCCCACACACAGCTAGAAGGCCAAATATTTTTTCAGAGGTAGATGCAGAAAAAAATTAAATTCAGTTTGCAACCTGTTGGAGGTCAGTATAGATGGACTGATAGAACAAGTCTCACACACTGCTAGAAGGCCAATTATTTTTTCAGAGCTAGATGCAGATAAAAATTATTTTTAATTTGCAACCTGATGGAGGTCAGTATAGATTGACTAATAGAACAAGTCCCACACACTGCTAGAAGGCCAAATATTTTTTCAGAGCTAGATGCAGATAAAAATTATTTTTAATTTGCAACCTGATGGAGGTCAGTATAGATGGACTAATAGAACAAGTCCCACACACTGCTAGAACGCCAAATATTTTTTCAGAGCTAGATGCAGATAAAAATTATTTTGAATTTGCAACCTGATGGAGGTCAGTATAGATGGACTAATAGAACAAGTCCCACACACTGCTAGAAGGCCAAATATTTTTTCAGAGCTAGATGCAGAAAAAAATTATATTCAATTTGCAACCTGATTGAGGTCAGTATAGATGGACTAATAGAACAAGTCCCACACACAGCTAGAAGCCCAAATATTTTTTCAGAGGTAGATGAAGAAAAAAATTATATTCAGTTTGCAACCTAATGGAGGTCAGTATAGATTGACTAATAGAACAAGTCCCACACACTGCTAGAAGGCCAAATATTTTTTCAGAGCTAGATGCAGATAAAAATCATTTTTAATTTGCAACCTGATGGAGGTCAGTATAGATGTACAAATAGAACAAGTCCCACACACTGCTAGAAGGCCAAATATTTTTTCAGAGCTAGATGCAGAAAAAAATTATATTCAATTTGCAACCTGATGGAGGTCAGTATAGATGGACTAATAGAACAAGTCCCACACACAGCTAGAAGCCAAATATTTTTTCAGAGGTAGATGCAGAAAAAAATTATATTCAGTTTGCAACCTGTTGGAGGTCAGTATAGATGGACTGATAGTACAAGTCTCACACACTGCTAGAATGCCAAATATTTTTTCAGAGCTAGATGCAGATAAAAATAATTTTTAATTTGCAACCTGATGGAGGTCAGCATAGATGGACTAATAGAACAAGTCCCACACACTGCTAGAAGGCCAAATATTTTTTCAGAGCTAGATGCAGATAAAAATTATTTTTAATTTGCAACCTGAAGGAGGTCAGTATAGATGGACTAATAGAACAAGTCTCACACACTGCTAGAAGGCCAAATATTTTTTCAGAGCTAGATGCAGATAAAAATTATTTTGAACTTGCAACCTGATGGAGGTCAGTATAGATGGAATAGTAGAACAAGTCCCACACACTGCTAGAAGGACAAAAAATTTTTTCAGAGCTAGATGCAGAAAAAAATTATATTCAGTTTGCAACCTGATGGAGGTCAGTAAAGATGGACTAATAGAACAAGTCCCACACACAGCTAGAAGCCCAAATATTTTTTCAGAGGTAGATGCAGAAAAAAATTATATTCAGTTTGCAACCTGATTGAGGTCAGTATAGATGGACTAATAGAACAAGTCCCACACACTGCTAGAAGGCCAAATATTTTTTCAGAGCTAGATGCAGATGAAAATTATTTTTAATTTGCAACCTGATGGAGGTCAGTATAGATGGACTAATAGAACAAGTCCCACACACTGCTAGAAGGCCAAATATTTTTTCAGAGCTAGATGCAGATAAAAATTATTTTTAATTTGCAACCTGATGGAGGTCAGTGTAGATGGACTAATAGAACAAGTCCCACGCACTGCTAGAAGGCCAAATATTTTTTCAGAGCTAGATGCAGATAAAAATTATTTTGAATTTGCAACCTGATGGAGGTCAGTATAGATGGACTAATAGAACAAGTCCCACACACTGCTAGAAGGACAAATTTTTTTTTCAGAGCTAGATGGAGAAAAAAATTATATTCAATTTGCAACCTGATGGAGGTCAGTAAAGATGGACTAATAGAACAAGTCCCACACACAGCTAGAAGCCCAAATATTTTTTCAGAGGTAGATGCAGAAAAAAATTATATTCAGTTTGCAACCTGATTGAGATCAGTATAGATGGACTAATAGAACAAGTCCCACACACTGCTAGAAGGCCAAATATTTTTTCAGAGCTAGATGCAGAAAAAAATTATATTCAACTTGCAACCTGATGGAGGTCAGTATAGATGGACTAATAGAACAAGTCCCACACACAGCTAGAAGCCCAAATATTTTTTCAGAGGTAGATGCAGAAAAAAATCATATTCAGTTTGCAACCTAATGGAGGTCAGTATAGATGGACTAATAGAACAAGTCCCACACACTGCTAGAAGGCCAAATATTTTTTCAGAGCTAGATGCAGATAAAAATCATTTTTAATTTGCAACCTGATGGAGGTCAGTATAGATGGACTAATAGAACAAGTCCCACACACTGCTAGAAGGCCAAATATTTTTTCAGAGCTAGATGCAGAAAAAATTATATTCAATTTGCAACCTGATGGAGGTCAGTATAGATGGACTAATAGAACAAGTCCCACACACAGCTAGAAGCCCAAATATTTTTTCAGAGGTAGATGCAGGAAAAAATTATATTCAGTTTGCAACCTGTTGGAGGTCAGTATAGATGGACTGATAGAACAAGTCTCACACACTGCTAGAAGGCCAAATAATTTTTCAGAGCTAGATGCAGATAAAAATAATTTTTAATTTGCAACCTGATGGAGGTCAACATAGATGGACTAATAGAACAAGTCCCACACACTGCTAGAAGGCCAAATATTTTTTCAGAGCTAGATGCAGATAAAAATTATTTTTAATTTGCAACCTGAAGGAGGTCAGTATAGATGGACTAATAGAACAAGTCCCACACACTGCTAGAAGGCCAAATATTTTTTCAGAGCTAGATGCAGATAAAAATTATTTTGAATTTGCAACCTGATGGAGGTCAGTATAGATGGACTAATAGAACAAGTCCCACACACTGCTAGAAGGACAAAAAATTTTTTTCAGAACTAGATGCAGAAAAAAATTATATTGAATTTGCAACCTGATGGAGGTCAGTAATGATGGACTAATAGAACAAGTCCCACACACAGCTAGAAGCCCAAATATTTTTTCAGAGGTAGATGCAGAAAAAAATTATATTCAGTTTGCAACCTGATGGAGGTCAGTATAGATGGACTAATAGAACAAGTCCCACACACTGCTAGAAGGCCAAATATTTTTTCAGAGCTAGATGCAGATAAAAATTATTTTTAATTTGCAACCTGATGGAGGTCAGTATAGATGGACTAATAGAACAAGTCCAACACACTGCTAGAAGGCCAAATATTTTTTCAGAGCTAAATGCAGATAAAAATTATTTTTAATTTGCAACCTGATGGAGGTCAGTATAGATGGACTAATAGAACAAGTCCCACACACTGCTAGAAGGCCAAATATTTTTTCAGAGCTAGATGCAGATAAAAATTATTTTTAATTTGCAACCTGATGGAGGTTAGTATAGATGGACTAATAGAACAAGTCCCACACACTGCTAGAAGGCCAAATATTTTTTCAGGTCTAGATGCGGATAAAAATTATTTTTAATTTGCAACCTGATGGAGGTCAGTATAGATGGACTAATAGAACAAGTCCCACACACAGCTAGAAGACCAAATATTTTTTCAGAGCTAGATGCAGATAAAAATTATTTTTAATTTGCATCCTGATGGAGGTCAGTATAGATGGACTAATAGAACAAGTCCCACACACTGCTAGAAGGCCAAATATTTTTTCAAAGCTAGATGCAGACAAAAAATTATTTTGAATTTGCAACCTGATGGATGTCAGTATAGATGGACTAATAGAACAAGTCCCACACACTGCTAGAAGCCCAAATATTTTTTCAGAGCTAGATGCAGGAAAAAATTATATTCAATTTGCAACCTGATGGAGGTCAGTATAGATGGACTAATAGAACATGTCCCACACACAGCTAGAAGGACAAATATTTTTTCAGAGCTAGATGCAGAAAAATATTATATTCAATTTGCAACCTTATGGAGGTCAGTATAGATGGACTAATAGAATGATGCTATGCCCAAAAGGTTTTACTTCACTAGGTGCAGTAAAAAAAATTGATATTCTATACACAGGTGGTGTAGCTTGCAACACAGATAGGCTACTCCACTGACTAACACACTCTGCAATAGGCCAAAAAGGATTAGCTTTGCTAGATTTAGCCAAATGCTGTGAAAAAAACTTGCACAGCACTGGCACAGACCTGCCTGTCAAAAACTGATAGAAACTGATGTAACTTAGTCCTGAAAAGGACTGCAATTACAATTAGTCTTTACTTCCACAACCTATCTATTTAAGAGCACAGACCTGCCTGATAAAAGTCGTAGGAAATGCTGTAACCTAGTCCTTAAAAGGACTGCAATCACAACTATTCCCTACTCCCAATCTATCTGTAGATTTGTGCGAAAATTGGCTTGAAATTAACAAGGTATAGCACACACAGCAACAGCGGTGCCGTCTAACACGCAGCTGCAGCAGTGAGAAAATGGTGGCGACGGGGAAAATGGCTGGGTCTTATAGGGCAAGGACATGTGACATACACTGCCAATGACACATGCCCTTGCTTGTGTGAAAAAAAGGACTTCGCTCCGTGTGTGCGCTGCTGATAGGCTGACAGATTGCACCTCCCCACTGTAAATGCGGGAAAGAGAAAAAAAAAATGGAGATCTTCATTGTTCCTGCAGAGATCGATCCCCTGCCCCTCCCCCCACCCCGCTGTACACTCAAACTGCGTATTAACATTAATTTTCATCATTACTGAGAAAAAATCCAGTTATGATTTTGGTGCACGAACAGTTATCGAACATAACCTCGAACAGCCCAATTTTTTTCAAATCGTTTGTCTTTGCTGAACGGCTCGAACACCGCCCAAAACAGCTCGAATTTGAGATTGGCGAACAGTTCGAGTCGAACAACGCTCATCTCTACTCCTGTTGCTACCCATGGTTCAAATGGCAGGATTAATCTGTCAGAATCTCTGTAACTCCATCTTGACATATACAGTGGCATGTAAGAGTTTGGGCAACCCATGTCAAAATTACTGTTATTGTGAACAGATAAGCAAGTTGAACATAAAATGATCTCTCATAGGCCTACAGTTAAAGGTGACACATTTTCTTTGTATTGTAGGAAAAAAATCTATTATTTAATCTTTCACATTTTAAAAATCACAAAAAGGAAAATGGGCCAATGCAAAAATTTGGTCACAACTCATAATGCACGGTTAATACCTAGTAGCACCCCCTTTTCAATGTATCACAGCTTGTAATCGCTTTTTGTAGCCAGCCATGAGTCTTTCAATTCTTGTTCGAGAGATTTTCATACATTCTTCCTTGGAAAATTCTTCCAGTTCTGTGAGATTTCTGGGTCGTTTTGCATGCTATATTGAGGTCTAGCCACAGATTTTCAATAATGTTCAGATCACGGAACTGTGAGGGCCATTGTAAAAGCTTCAGCTTGTGCCTTTTAAAGTAATATATTGTGGAATTTGACGTGTGTTTAGGATCTTTATCCATTTGGAGAAGCCATTTTCTTTTCCACTTTGGCTTTTTTACAGCTGGTGTTATGCTTGCATAAAGAATTTGTTGAAATTTCATTGAATCCATTCTTTCTTCTAACATGAAATGTTCCCCATGTCATTGGCTGCAACTCAACCCCAAAGCATGATTCATCCACCCCTATGCTTAATGGTTAGCGAGATGTTCTTTTCCAGCAATTCTGTTCCCCTTTTTTCTCCACACATATGTTTGATTATTGTGGCCAAAGAGTTCTATTTTAATCTTATCGGTCCATAGGTGTCACGGGTGTGTCGCCACGAAGATCGTCACGATTACACAGCCTGACTTCTCGCAGCTCAGTTTTTGGTGCTTTGTGTTTTTCGGCAGTGAGGGAGTTAACTCTCTCTCTGTGCTAGACGAGGTCCAGCCTCGCCCAGCTGCAATCAATGCTGCTGTAGTGGGACTCCTTCAAATGCCTGCCGGTCTGTTGGGGAAGTGTCGGTGAAAGCATTTCATGCAGACTAACAGAGCGGATCGTGGTATTTGGAGTTTCAGAGGTAAGTGTATTTGGAGCGTTTTTTCCCTTCCTCGCTTTATCATTTATCTCCTTTCCTGTTGGTGTTCCCTCTGTTGTAGTTGTGTAGTTTTTGTATGCAAGGTGGTTTTGGTTTTACCCTTGTACTGTCTCGTTCGTCTAAGTACTGAGTGTGTGCATATTATTACCTGTCCCCTTTTGTTGTGATCAGGGGTCCTTCTCAGGACTAGATTACTTAGGTGCAGGGATTAGTGTTGAGCCACCCCCGTAGTGTTCGAGTTCGGTTCGGTTCGTCGAACACCCGTGTGTTCGCCGAACTGTTCGTCGAACTGTTCGTCGAACACCTTCGAACACCGTTAAAACCAATGGCAGGCAAACAAAAACACATAGAAACACATAGAAAACACCTTCAAAGGTGTCCAAAAGCTGACAAACTGCTCAGAAGACACAACTAACACATGGAAAAGTGACAAGTACATATAGTCATGCGAAAAGAAAAGAGGTGGAGGAGTAAAAGGAGGGGGAGACACAGATATAGGCATGTCATGCCCTTCTAAAATCCAAAAAGTGAGAAGCCGAGACGGCCAGTCAGCTCCTGCCCGTGCCACCTCCGTGTCGCCGGGTTTGTGCCAGAGCCGCGGTGAACCCTGACGGCCAGCCCCCCTCTCCCAATACTGGTGCCTGTCCGCTGGTGGGTCGAGAGAGCCCCGCTGTGGTGGAGGCAGCTCTAAGCTTTTTAATTTAAATTGTCCCTCTAATTTGAATGAATACACTTTAAATCCATTTACAAGGATCTATTGGAGGGCAAGTCTCATGCCAGCAGCCGCGTAATTCCAGCTCCAGTAGCATCCACTAAAGCTGCTGCAGTTAAAAAGCTTTTATAAGGATCGAGCTCGGCTGTCCACCGCAAGGCATCCTAGTGCCAGTCCCAGCCCCTATGCCTTGGGGTGCCTCCTGATGCTCTTCACTAAGTATCCCGTGGTCCCGAAGCATTTCCTTTGAAAAAATTAAGTGTCCAAACTACAGGTGGTGTAGCTTGCTTAACAGCCGGGATAATCCGCTGACTAGCAGACACTGCTACTAGGCACAAAGTATTTCCTGGGCTAGATGCAGTTAAAAATTTATAAGTAGATACTCTCGTTGGAGGCTGAGAAAGCATTCCATAGAGTCTCCTGGCACGCCATATATGATTCTCTTAAAAAGCATGGGGTAGGGGTCTAGGGGACCCTTTTATAGCCAAAATCACGGCCCTGTATCACAATACGTCACCTAGGCTGAAGATAAATGGAACTGTAGCACCGAGGGCTCGGTTGCTACAGACGTATTGCACCTCACCCAGAGGTGTGATATCTCACTCTCAGATAAGGATGGAGTGTGGATCAGGACCCGACACCTGCATGCATTACACCACATTGCCGTGGGGCAGGGCGACCAATATGCCCCTGAGATGGGAACGACAGTCCCTGTCCCTGGCTGGAGTGGGGGGAGGGAACACTGAGGAAGGGGAACCCTGCAGTGCAGGAGCAGGGAGGAAGCAGTTCCTGAGTGCATTGAGAAGGGAGTATAAAAGGTGGGCACCATCTTAGTTCAGTGCAGAGAAGTCTGAGCAGAAGTGGCAGGGAGCAGGGGCTCTGCATGAGCTCTGCTCCGGAGGCGGGCCTAGTAACAGAGGCCCAGGCCTGCAAGAGGGAGAAGGAAGGAAGAGGAGCGGAGAAGGCTCCAGGAACGAGGAATGAAGGGATCCCAGGGGTGCGGACGGGCGAGTTGCCACCGCACGCCCGAATCCACCTGCGTGGAGGGGTCAGGCCAAAGGGGGAGACCGGTCCCCGAACTAGTGGAGGCAGGAAACGACCCTCAGCTAGAAACCGGAGGCTCTGACATTTTATGTGGCGCAGTCCCTGCTCCACCCGCTAGGAAGGCACCACATAGGGTCAGGGAAACTGGCGCCAAGTTTACCAAGAGGAGGCCCGAGGCAGCCGGACAGAAGTGTTGGTAAGAAAGGCCAGACAAAGGACACACAAAGGGGGTCCTGTGAAGCGCTCCAAAGTTATCTGGGAGTTGTCTGAGCCCCTCACCTGGTGAGCACAGAACGACGTGGGCAGCCGTTACCTGCAGACGTGGTCTGGATAATAAGAACTGTGAGTAAAGGCCCTGAACTGCATCACTGACTCCGTGTCGTTACTGCTGCTGCCCTGCACCATCACCCCCATCCTCCGCATACACTGCCCTGAGGCTATACTCCTCCCGTGGGGAGTTATGCTACGCTCTGCTGCACCCACAACACCAGCCTTAGCGGTCTGCCCTGTAGCGGCGGTTCACTCTGACCGCAATCCACGGGTGGCGTAGTCGGACATTTAAAAATCAAAACCACATAAATAGTTCCGCCACTGGTTTGACCGCCCTGAGCCACGGAACCGGATCGCCGCCACGAAGACTACAACCACCAGCATCCACCAAAAAGGGTCCGGCTCCGGGTGTCCCAAGGCCCAGGGGGTGCGTCAGAACATTTTCATCACCTTTCACAATCACCAATGGGACAAGGCAGGGATGTCCTCTGTCCCCTCTCTTATACATCCTAGTGACGGAGCACCTGCTCTCATCAATTCGCCATAACCCCAATATTAGGTGGATTGAGGTGGGAGGCACCGAGTACAAGTGCTCTCTATTTGCTGATGATGTCCTAGTATATATCACTCAATCACATATATCCATCCCTGCTGTTATGGCTGAAATAGATCACTTTGTTACATGGTAAAATTTTAAAATCAATGCAGCGAAGTCTGAGGCCCTCGATGTCTCCCTCCCTAAATCCATATAGGATTCCATCCAGTCCAACTTTCCCTTTGCCTGGCCCTCACAGGGTATCAAATACTTAGGAATTCCTATTCATAGAGACCTCTCCCATCTATGTTATCTTAATTTTGGGCCCTTTATTGAACAATTCCATACAGACCACGGTTGGCAAGTTAGAACTGTAAGATTCACTACGTGAACCACTGGTGTTTTGTGGAAAAGCACATGTACACCGCGTTCCAAATTATTATGCAAAAAGTGTTTAGGAGTGATAAGGGAAGAATTTGTTTGTTTGTCAGTTAAACTCATTGATGGTGATGTGTGTCAGGGCTCTTTATATCACTGTAAGCAATTGCAGGAAAGGCAAGACTACTTAAGAAGGCTCTCTCACATTATTAAGCAGCCTACATTTTCTGCCAAAATGGGAAAGAAAAAGGATGTGTCGGCTGCTGAGAAGCAACAAATTGTGGAGTGTTTAGGTCAAGGCATGACTACAATCAACATTGTGCGATGATCAGGATGAAGTGTCTTGGCAATCAAGAAGTATGTAGCTGATTCACAGTACACACGTGTGCGTGCTGATAAGGGCAAATTGAGGACTCTTTCCTACAGGCAATTACGTCAGGTTGAAAGAGCAGCGGCAAAAAAGCCTTGTCATAGCAGCAGACAAGTTTTTGAAGCTGCTTGTGCCTCCAACGTCCCCCGAACAACAAGATGCAGGGTCCTTCAGAGGTTTGCAGCTGTGCATACGCCATCCTGTCGACCTCCTCTATCCACTTCACACAAGCAGAAACGGCTCCAGTGGGCCAAACATTACATGAAGACTGATTTCAAAACTGTTTTGTTCACGGATGAGTGCCGTGCAGCGCTCGATGGTCCAGATGAATGGAGTGGAGGATGGCTGGTTGATGGACACCCCACGCAAACACGGCTACAGCGCCAACAAGGAGGAGGTGGAGTAATGTTTTGGGCTGGAATCATGGGGAGAGAGATTGTCGGCCCCTTTAGGATCCCTGAAGGCGCTAAAGATGAACTCCATAATGTATGTGGATTTTCTCAAACAGCACTTCCTGCCATGGTTCAAGAAGAAGAACCGTGTATTTCACAGCAAGATCATTTTTCTGCATGATAATGCACCATCTCATGCTGCACATAAAACATCTGCATCTCTGGCTGATATGGGCATAAAAGGGGACAAACTTATGGTGTGACCCCCATGCTCCCCTGACCTCTACCCCATTCAGAACCTTTGGAGCATCATTAAAAGGAGTGTCTATGATGGTGGGAGGCAGTTCACATCTAAGCAACAGCTCTGGGAGGGTATTCTGTCCTCATGCAAAACAATTGAAGCAGAAACCATCCAAAACCTGACAAATTCAATGGACGAGAGAGTTCAGAAGCTCCTTTCGAACAAGGGGTCCTATGTGAAAATGTAACATCACCTAGAATAAAGTTTTGAGTTGAAAACTGTTTGATTTCAGTTTCTAACAACCTGCTAATGCTTATAATTTCAAAAATGACCATTTTTTTGGTCTTTATTAAAATGAAAAGGTTGATCGAAAAGTTTGGGGGATCTAAGAGTGTGGCAACCCAGTAGTCATGATTACTTCGAATTCTGACAATATGAGGGTCATGCTGCAGGTAGTGCAGCAAGAAGGCACTTATGTGTCTTGCGCATCTCGGAGCCCCAAAATTATTTTCCGGGCTAGATGCAGCTAAAAATTATTTTTAATTTTAAATCTGGTGAAGCTTATTATAGATGGCCTAATAGGATCAGTGCTGCACACTGCTACAAAGCCCAAATTATTTTCCAGTCAAGATACAGATAAACATGATTAGTAATTTGAAAGCTTAAAACGGTTGGTAGGGTGATTTTAACCAATCATCAAGCTTTTACTCTCCCCAGGATGACACAGGGGTAGAAAAGTCGTTTCGGATCCATGATTTGTTCATCTTTATGAACGTGAGTCTGTCTACATTATCAGTGGAGAGCCGCGTGCGCTTATCTGTCAGCACACCACCAGCAGCGCTGAACACACGTTCAGACAGAACGCTGGCTGCGGGGCATGACAAGATCTCCAAGGCGTAAGTGGCTAGCTCCGGCCATTTATCCAGATTGGAAGCCCAAAAAGAGCAAGGGTCCAGTGACACAGTCGTGGCTTCAATGTTTACTTGGAGATACTCCTGTACCATCGTCTCTAGGCGTTGACTATGTGTCAGACTTCTTGTCTCCTGTGGCCTTGCAAAGGATGGGCTAAAAAAGTGGTGAAATGATTCCGCAAAATTGATGTTACCAGCAGATACTGTGGTTCTGTTACGGTTTGAGTGCTGAACACTTGACGGTCCCACGGTTGGCAAGTTGGAACTGTGAGATTCACTACGTGCACCACTGGTATTTTGTGGAAAAGCACATGTAAGATTCTGCAACAGTCTCTGCTGATACTCCTGCATGCGTGCATCCCTTTCTATGGCAGGAATAATTTCTGCAAATTTACTTTTGTACCGGGGATCTAACAGTGTGGCAACCCAGTAGTCAGGATTATTTCTAATTCTCACAATTCGAGGGTCATGTTGCAGGTAGTGCAGCAAGAAGGCACTCATGTGTGTTGCGCATCCAGGAGCACCAAGTCCCTGTTGTGTTGGTGGCGAGGTAACAATCATGCTTCCTTCCTCTGTCCTCTCCCCCCAACCTCGCACAACAGAAATGTGATCAAGGTCTCCCTCATCTGATGAGTCTTCCATCAGTTCGTCCTCCACTTCTTCCTGGGCTCCTGCACCTTCCTCACTAGTTTGGCTGCTACCATGCGCCCTGGTTAAACCATCTCCCCCACCCTCACATGCCTGCCGCCTTGGTGCTGCCGACCGTCTGGACCTTGCAGATGTTAGCCCTTCCGCATACAACTCCTCCTCCTCTACTTCCTCCACCTCCTCTTGTGCCACCACCTGACTCCGAATTCTGTTTAACATGTGCTCCAGCATGTAAATCACCGGAATAGTCATGCTGATAATGGCATCGTCAGCACTAAACATCTTCGTCGCCATTTCAAAACTGTGCAGAAGGGTGCATAGGTCCCTGATCTGAGACCACTCCTCCAGCGTGATTTGCCCCACCTCTGAATCTCGTTGGCCCAGGCTATACGTCAGAACGTATTGCACCAGGGCTTGTCGGTGCTGCCACAGTCGCTGCAACATGTGCAGAGTTGAATTCCACCGGGTAGGCACATCGCATTTTAGCCGGTGAAGTGGCAGGCCCAACGACTTCTGTAGAGATGTAAGTCGCTGAGCTGCGGGATGCGAACGGCGGAAGTGAGCACACAGCGACCGTGTCCTCTGCAGAAGGCCATCTAGTCTGGGATAGTGGGCTAAAAATTGCTGGACAACCAGGTTCAACACGTGAGCCATACAAGGCACGTGTGTGACATTGCCCCGGCGAAGGGCCGCACCCAGGTTTGCAGCATTGTCGCACACGGCCTTCCCTGGTTTCAGGTCCAGTGGAGACAACCATTCATGAAATTGGTTCTCCAGAGCTGACCACAACTCCTCAGCTGTGTGACTCACATTTCCCAGACATTTCAATGTAAAAACCGCCTGATGACGTTGAGCCCTACTGCCAGCATAGTAAGGAGGTGTGCAGGATCCCTTCTGCGCAGTTAGAAAGCTTGTGGCATGACCAGACAGGCTTTGGGTGCAGGTGGAAGACCGAGAGGAGGTTGAGGAGGCAGAAGCAGTGGAGGAAAAATGACATAAAGAGGATTGACGCACAACTCGTGGGGACGGCAAGACTTGGACAGCAGCCCCTTGTCCTGCTGTCACCATAGTTACCCAGTGCCCAGTCAGCGACATGTAACGCCCCTGTCCATGCCTACTCGTCCAAGTGTCTGTGGTGAAATGCACCCTGTCACACACAGAGTTTCTCAAAGAAGCGGTGATGTTGTGTGCGACATGCTGGTGGAGCGCAGGCACACCTTTCTTTGAGAAGTAGTGCCGACTGGGCATCTGGTACTGGGGCACTGCGACGGACATAAGGTCTCGAAAATCCTCTGTGTCCACCAGGCGGAAAGGCAGCATTTCTGTAGCCAAGAGCTTGCAGATGGTGAAATTCAACCTCTTAGCTTTCTCATGGCTAGGAGGAAATGGTCTTTTACTTGTCCACATCTGAGGGACCGAGGGCTGGCTATTGTGCTTAGACGGGGTTGATAAGGGTGTCCCCGGCAAACTGCCGGTCTGTGAGGAAGATGCAGGCGGACATGTTAGGTTGCCTTGATCCAAAGGTGGTGCTATCGATGTCGGACAGCGCTCAAGACCAGCTGGTGTTACCACCTCCAAAGAAAATGATGACCTGCCAATCACGCTGGCTGTTGCGGGTAAAGAGGTGGCAGGTCTGCGCCCCAAAACAGGTGTGACTGCTGTCCCCCCAGTCACAGAGGATGAAGAGGCCGCGGATGCACAAGATATGGCAGACGGTGGTTGGCTAGACCGCATTGTAGCACACTGAGCTTCCCACTGCAACTTATGCTTCATGTCCATGTGCCGGTTCATGCATGAAGTACTCAAACTATGTATTTTTTGGCCTCTACTTAGCTTTTGCTGACAAATGTTACAGATAACACGAGTTGGGTCATCTTTATCGATCTGAAAAAATGCCCAGGCTATGCAAGGCTTAGCACCCATGCGACCTGAAGAGCCACCACGACTTGTGGTGAGAGGCAGAGTTGTGTTTGAGGATGCAGTTGTTGACGTGCTTCCAGTACTACGTCTCTGTCCAGGAAGGCGCAACCTGACCTCGTCGTCACTAGCATCTTCCTCCACCTCCTCTGCTGACCTCATCTCTTGGCTGACTGTGGGTTGACAGTAAGTGGGATCTCCGACCTCATCATCATCACCCTGTGCGTTATCACACCCGTCGTCCTCAGAGCCAACCTGTTTATGCCCTGACAAAAAACTAAAGTTGTCGCTCCAATCAGGTATTTGAGTCTTATCATCGTCTTCCTCATTGTCTCCACCAACAGGAGTTACAGTTTGTGAATGAGGGTCTACATTATGGTCAGAACCTTCTGCGTCTGGTCCTGGATCCGACTCATAAAGATTCTGGGCATCAGTGCAGATCATTTCCTCGTCTGGATTCACAGAAGCACTGGAGTCGACCTCTGATTCCCAGGCTATAGTATGAGTAAACAGCTCTGCAGACTCAACCATCTGTTCTACCTCATACTCAGACGGGCAGCTGGAGATTTGGGAGCTGTGAGGAAGCAAGTGCGATTTGGGTGACACCTTTGAGGACTGGAGTATTTGTGATGTTGAAGTTGATGTGGAGGAGAGCCCACTTAAAGGAGCACTTGATATCCGTTGAAGCACCTGCTGTTTTTGTGCCTCATCTGGAATTTGTAGCGATTGGCGTGGCCGTAAGAAAGGGATCTTATCACATTGTCCGCTAAAAGAAGTAGACATTTTAGTTTGGCTGGAAGATGGTCTTTCTTCTGCACCTACCCCACGGACACAACCTTTTTTCCCCTTCCCAACACGCCTATTCCCCTTTCCACCAGCAGCAGGCCTTTTTCCACTCATTTTGGTGGTTAACTAATTCACAACTCTGGAGTTGTTTGCACAAAAAAACAATGGATGGTAACCGAGCAGAGCTGAGTGGCCAAACTGTGGTATTAGGCCAAAACTATTGGCTGGGTTAGATGCAGAAAAAAATTATTTTTAATTTGCAACCTGATGGAGGTCAGTATAGATGGACTAATAGACCAAGTCCCACAAACTGCTAGAAGCCCAAATATTTTTTCAGAGCTAGATGCAGAAAAAAATTATTTTTAATTTGCAACCTGATGGAGGTCAGTATAGATGGACTAATAGACCAAGTCCCACACACCGCTAGAAGCCCAAATATTTTTTCAGAGCTAGATGCAGAAAATTTTTTTATTCAATTTGCAACCTGATGGAGGTCAGTATAGATGGACTAATAGACCAAGTCCCACACACTGCTAGAAGCCCAAATATTTTTTCAGAGCTAGATGCAGAAAAAAAATATTTTTAATTTGCAACCTGATGGAGGTCAGTATAGATGGACTAATAGACCAAGTCCCACACACCGCTAGAAGCCCAAATATTTTTTCAGAGCTAGATGCAGAAAATTTTTTTATTCAATTTGCAACCTGATGGAGGTCAGTATAGATGGACTAATAGACCAAGTCCCACACACTGCTAGAAGCCCAAATATTTTTTCAGAGCTAGATGCAGAAAAAAATTATTTTTAATTTGCAACCTGATGGAGGTCAGTATAGATGGACTAATAGACCAAGTCCCACACACTGCTAGAAGCCCAAATATTTTTTCAGAGCTAGATGCAGAAAAAAATTATTTTTAATTTGCAACCTGATGGAGGTCAGTATAGATGGACTAATAGACCAAGTCCCACACACTGCTAGAAGCCCAAATATTTTTTCAGACCTAGATGCAGAAAAAAATTATTTTTAATTTGCAACCTGATGGAGGTCAGTATAGATGGACTAATAGAACAAGTCCCACACGCTGCTAGAAGCCCAAATATTTTTTCAGAGATAAATGAAGAAAATAATTATTTTTAATTTGCAACCTTATGGAGGTCAGTATAGATGGACTAATAGACCAAGTCCCACACACTGCTAGAAGCCCAAATATTTATTCAGAGCTAGATGCAGAAAAAAATTATTTTTAATTTGCAACCTGATGGAGGTCAGTATAGATGGACTAATAAACCAAGTCCCACACACTGCTAGAAGCCCAAATATTTTTTCAGAGCTAGATGCAGAAAAAAATTATTTTTAATTTGCAACCTGATGGAGGTCAGTATAGATGGACTAATAGAACAAGTCCCACACGCTGCTAGAAGCCCAAATATTTTTTCAGAGATAAATGAAGAAAAAAATTATTTTTAATTTGCAACCTGATGGAGGTCAGTATAGATGGACTAATAGACCAAGTCCCACACACTGCTAGAAGCCCAAATATTTTTTCAGAGCTAGATGCAGAAAAAAATTATTTTTAATTTGCAACCTGATGGAGGTCAGTATAGATGGACTAATAGACCAAGTCCCACACACCGCTAGAAGCCCAAATATTTTTTCAGAGCTAGATGCAGAAAAAAATTATATTCAGTTTGCAACCTGATGGAGGTCAGTATAGATGGACTAATAGAATGATGCTATGCCCAAAAGATTTTACTTCACTAGGTGCAGTAAAAAAATTGGTATTCTATACACAGGTGGTATATCTTGCAACACAGATAGGCTACTCCACTGACTAACACACTCTGCAATAGGCCAAAAAGGATTAGCTTTGCTAGATTCAGCCAAATGCTGTGAAAAAAACTTGCACAGCACTGGCACAGACCTGCCTGGCAAAAACTGATAGGAACTGATGTAACTTAGTCCTGAAAAGGACTCCAATTACAATTAGTCTTTACTCCCACAATCTATCTATTTAAGAGCACAGACCTGCCTGATAAAAGTCGTAGGAAATGCTGTAACCTATTCCTTAAAAGGACTGCAATCACAACTATTCCCTACTCCCAAGCTATCTGTATATTTGTGCGAAAATTGGCTTGAAATTAACAAGGTATAGCGCACACAGCAACAGCGGTGCCGTCTAACACGCAGCTGCAGCAGTGAGAAAATGGTGGCGACGGGGAAAATGGCTTGGTCTTATAGGGCAAGGGCATGTGACATACACTGCCAATCACACATGCCCTTGCTTGTGTGAAAAAAAGCACTTCGCTCTGTGTGTGCGCTGCTGATAGGCTGACAGATTGCACCTCCCCACTGCAAATGCGGGAAAGAGAAAAAAAAATGGAGATCTTCATTGTTCCTGCAGAGATCCATCCCCTGCCCCTCCCCCCGCCCCGCTGTACACTCAAACTGCGTATTAACATTAATTTTCATCATTACTGAGAAAAAATCCAGTTATGATTTTGGTGCACGAACAGTTATCGAACATAACCTCGAACAGCCGAATTTTTCTCAAATTGTTCGTGTTCGCCGACCGGCTCGAACACCGCCCAAAACAGCTCGAATTTGAGATTGGCGAACAGTTCGAGTAGAACAACGCTCATCTCTAATTGTTACACATCTTGTGCTATGAGACTCTCCAGGCCAGTGCAGGTTTCCATTCATTGACAGCTGGCAGAGCTCCTGGAAATTATTGAAATGATGGTCTCTCATGTCCTCCGGGTGAAATTGTCTGACAGGAATATAGGAGCTGGGTATTTTATGAGAAATTAAAGTATTAAAATACAATTTTTTACCATCAGTTTGGGGCCCCTTGGCTGGTTGGGGACCCGGGGCAGTGCCCCGGCTGCAGTTACGGCCCTGCCCTCATCTCCTAATAGATTGTAAGCTCTTGTGAGCAGGACTTTCTGTAATGTCTGATATTGTTACATCTACCTTCTGAATTGTAAAATACTGCGGAACTTGTTGGCAGCTACATAGATACTATTATTATTATCATTATTATTACTATATATTTTTATGGATGTCTATAAGTAAAGATTTCTTAAAAAATATAATTGAATTCTGCTTTTCCCTTACATGACCTATCTTTACCAACCAGCTCAGAAAAATTTTAGATCTCTGATATCCCATTCCTTACTGAAAGCCACTGTAATAAAGATGATTTTTTTACTGTGTACTGGTCTTTTTTCCTTTTGATTGAATAGGGTCAATCTTACATGTGGAATCTATTATATTAACACAATAGAATCTGTGTGATCATTGCTGTGAGGCATTCTATACTTAGTTTGAGCACCCAGTACCATGTAGTATATTACTTTAAAGCTCAATGACTATGAAAAAGTTTTCTAGCTATATAAAACAAGATATTGGAAATATGCTGGCATTAGAGATGAGCAAATAGTTTAGATGCAAATTGAGTCCATGTAAAATGTTTGGAAATGTTAAGCTGCATCTACAAATTTGAACAATTTGAGATTTCATTTGCACAAATCAATTAAAATTCCCACATTACATAGCATAGGCAGTCATCTCGTAGTATCGTACATCACAAAGTATAGCACAGCTTATAATAGTGCGTATAAAATCTGAAGCAAGGACTGTAATGCAGAAAACATTTTGGTGTGGATTTGATTAGTGAGAGAATGTCCCAGCTCACAACTTAATATTAGAAAAAGTGAGAAAAAGCAAAACTTTTTGCAGATAGTGTATGTCAGAAAAAAACTGCATAAAATAAAAAAAATACTTGCTTTCCAGCCGATCCTTCAACCTACCGGATGAGTCTTCTGGACATTATGTGACATAAATAATTGATCATCATGTGATCATTGCAGCCAATCTACTGTTTAAATAGGTGGAGCAGCACAAGTCTGGGAGATAATCATTTAGAGTGTAGCTATTAAAAAGGGGTTATCCAGAACTGAGCAATCCCTTTAATTTCAATCGTTTTAATTGCTAATTCATACTTTTAAGGTCTCAGGTAAAAAAGAACCATGTTAGCTACTTATGTGATAAAATCTGTTACATATGTGTTAGTGATACAAGGTAACAACAGATAGAGATATAAGAAACAGCTTTAGAAATAACTACATTTATATTCCTGAAAGGTGTAACTAATAGCTGTATAGATGTGAATTAGCAATTTTCTTGATTGAAAGGGAGAAAGAATTATGCCCTGATCATATTTATAGCTGATAAGTGGACTTGCAATAGATATTGGTTAGATGTTAATGAACTATATTACTAATAGTCCTTAAATATCTGTATAGTCTTTTGCTTCCTCCCCTGCCCAGGAGCTGTGGTATATCCGACCATGTTCCTGCAAGGTCAGACACAGCCAATACACAGGGGAACATTTATAAGATTCTCTCAAGACAGAAACATTTTTTAAACAAATCCAATTGTGGAGTTTATTCCAAGATCTGTTGATTAAAATATACTTTTGTTTGTGGCACAACCCCTTTAACAGTAAAATCACCTGACTTATATTGTGCATGCCCCCCTTGTGCCACCAAAACTGCTCCCGCTCCTTCTCAAATTTGACTCGACAAGACCTCTGAAGAAGTCTTTAGTACCAAGACATTAGCAGTAGATATTTTACGTTCCGTAAACATTGACGTTAGCCCTTTATAATCTGTGCTTGCTTTTCCTGAATATCCCACAGATGCTCAATCATATTGAAATCTGGAGAATTTAGAGGCCAAGACAACACTTCAAACTTTGTCATGGTCTTTAAACCTTTGCTAACCAGTCTTTACTGTATACTGTTCAGAGAGACTAATGGTATTATCACTGAATTGCAATTAAGGGGTGTAAAAGGTCTGCAACAATGTTTAGGTAGATAGAACATGTCAAAATATCACAATATTTCTTTGAGAATTACAGCACCCTTCTTGCCTTAATTTTTCTTGTAACGCATTCTGGCACCATCATGATGTAAAAGAAAACTTAATTTTTCTGACCGGGCCATCTTCCTGTTTTTTTCTGTGATGAAAGAGTCAATGAAGGCAACTAAAGGTGCTATAATTGACCTATTAACCTGACATCTGAATTGTAATGTGCTGCAAAATATGTTGGTGCTATAGAAAAAAAAATCTTATTAAAATGATTTGCCATGAATTGATTGTGTGGTTGAGATTCACTTCACAAAAAAAATCTAAAATTTCTTTAGAAAAAATAGTTTGGACAAAAATACCATTCTCTTATAAATGAATGGGAAAAACTGGAATAACAATAAAGCACAAACAGGGTTTTATCTGAGTAACAATAGGGAGACCAGAAGCAATGGTACTCACCTGGTATAGTTTTGTACCCACAACCACCAAAAGGCTCAAGGCTGCTGAAGACAGCTTAGATAACAGGTAATTGAAATGTTTATTGGTCAACACATTTCAAAGTACCAAACTTCTTCCTCAGGACAAACCTCGTACTAGGCCTGTCCCTGACATAGTCTCTGTAAACACCTCTAATCGACCTCTAATCATTACACTGGCCCTAGCGGGGGTCACTGGTGATATGTGAGTCACTGGGTATACAGTGTGCTCATCGCACTGGCTGTCTCCGTTCCCTGAAGCATGGTCCCAGCCCACACCCTGTACTGTACATCTGCGCTGGAAGTAACGACCCACAGGAACACTCCTCTGCTACAGTCAGATCGTCTCCTGAGCTTGGTTCAGATCTGGTCACGGTCTTCTACTGGTGCTATTCATGGTCTACTACTGCCACTGATTACTGACTTCTACTGGTGCTGGTCATGGAATTCTACTGGCAGTGGTCACAAACTTCTACTGGCACTGGGCATGGACCTCTACTCACAGCTCAGGCCTTCTCTAGCATCTGATCACTACTGGGCTCTTCTGTGGCAATGTTGGCTGTAAGCTCACCTAACAGCCACATGACCAGTCCTGGTCCAAGTTCTCGCATCAACTTCCTCTTCTCGGCCCAGCCAAGACTTTACAATTAGTAACTGCGACACCGGGGTCACCTGACCAGATGTCGTCGTTAAACTTCCTCTCGGAAAATAGATTCCCTCTATTCAGTTCCTTCTACTGTAATTCTTCCTTTACTTTCACCTTTTATCAGCAGATATCAGTGTTCACTTGCAGTTACTCAGTTAGGCGTCAACTTCAACTGTTCACTTCCTTACAGGAACATGTTGCTTTTTCACTACTGAACCCTGTCATATGTCTAGCCAAAAGAATATGACCACATATAGAGTGTTTCTAAAAAGGTGAAAGAGCATAATAATTAGCAAACTGTCCTTTTCTCAGTGGCACAAACTGGGCACAACTTATTGGGAGCTGGAATTACATGCAATAGCAGTCAAAGGTTTTGACATACCTGCTAATGCAGTGGTTTTCTTTGTTTTATTGGATCAAACAATGTGAACATTGTTGATTTAGACTGAAAACATCAAAACCACAAACAAACATATGCATGCCTACTTGGTATTCCCTCAAGCTACATCATTGGATAATGTTTGGGAATAGCTCAAATGAACATGTATGTCTTGACAAAAGTTTAATTTTGGAATCACTGGCCTTGAGAAAGTATTTGCGATCATCAGTTGTGATTTGCAGAGACAGTGAGGATACCCAGTTCAATTCCATGCTGAGCCCCATTACACAACTGTACTAAGCTAGAATATGACAAGAACCACTAAATGGAGTAAAGAGAAACAACAGTCTATCATTGTTTTAACACATACCAGAAAATTGCTAGAACCTTGAAGATATCCTCAAGTATAGTCATGAAAACCATCAATAACAGTGATGAAATTTTTCTCTTATGAAGATTGCTTCAGGAAAGGAAGACCAAGAATTACCTCTGCTGCATTAGATAAGTTCATCATACTTAACAGCCTTAGAGACTGTAAATTGAAAGCACCTCATAAATGATGCACAATCATTAAGTAGCAGACATATCTCAACATCAATTGCCCAGAAGAAACTGTGAAAATCAAGCCTTTTGTGGTAGAATTGCTACAAAAAAAGCAGGTAGTTAGAGCTACGGCTGGCCGCTCACTTCCTTTTGATTACTTATACTTCTGAAAGCGGGGACAGTGATGTCAACACTAATTGGGTGCAGGGCTCATGTGACATAACAACCTCACATAAGCCCGTGGAACGTGAGTGCTGACACCTCTGCAATGGCACTGGCACGGGAGGTGAGTTTAGTGGAGGCAAACATTCAGAGTGAGAAGAGGTTTTCCTAGTAGTGGACAATCCCTTTAAAGAATATTAGTGGTTAGTTTCTCCAAGATGTTTGGTAAAATCTTCCTGCTGAGTTCATTCCATAACTGTGTACAATGTGCCTAAAAGAATTGATGTTGTAATAAAAGCAAAGGGTGATCGCTAGAGATGTGCGAATTGTTTGAAATTCAAATTCGATTTGTGAAAAATGTATTCTATCTGAAATTTCCTAGTAGTATATTGAACCACTCTTTGACTCTTTAACTCAATCATAGCTTTACCAATGTTCAAGTGACCTTAACCTATCTTGCTTAGGAAAATGGTGTTATAAAGGTCTTGTGCAACAGTATTTCACAGAACATTTTCTGTCATGTTAACTCTGCTGGTCCACCATCTCAATATTGCTTAAATCTTTGCATTATTATTTACATACTGAGATTACCACTCCCATTTTTAAAATTTTTCAGCACTTCAGCAGTACATCACAATCAGATTTAGTCCTTTATGTCCCCTATCTGTGCACTCTGACTTTCTATCCCTATACAGTAAAATCCTAATGGCTGCTGCTTTCCGTGCCCTGATCTTTTGTCATCACTGTGATAGTCCCCCGTGATTGGTTTCACTAAACCATGTAATGTCCTAGCTGTAAGGCATTATAGAGAAGACTATGCGGCCACGCCTAATATGAGCCCACTCTCTGGCTGATGCAATCTTAATCTCAACAATTTTTATTCCAATTCATTAAAAAGTGATACAGATGCGCAAAAATCAATGAATAAACCAAAATGAGTCTAGTAGAGAGACCAACTCTGGGAGACCAAAGACCAAATAAAGGTGCAATGATGCTCCAAATGAAAAGAAAAACAAATTTAATGAGAATAAGAAACATACAAAAAAACAACACATTTTTCTCACAATGAACAAAAAAAACAACTCAGTGGTGTCAGGTCAAATTGTATCTTATAAAACATATATCCAGTGAGGGACCATATGTATACAGTATGTATACAGATCAATGAATAAATACAGGCTCTTCTCACAAAATTAGAATATCATCAAAAAGTTAATTTATTTCAGTTCTTCAATACAAACAGTGAAACTCATATTATATAGAGTCATTACAATCAGAGTGATCTATTTCAAGTGTTTATTTCTGTTAATGTTGATGATTATGGCTTACAGCCAATGAAAACACAACAGTCATTATCTCAGTAAATTGAATACTTTATAACAAGAGCTTGAAAAATGTTTTTAAAATCCGAAATGTTGGCCTACTGAAATGTATGTTCAGTAAATGCACTCAGTACTTAGTCGGGGCTCCTTTTGCATCAATTACTGCATCAATGCAGCGTGGCATGGAGGCGATCAACCTGTGGCACTGCTGAGGTGGTATGGAAGCCTCGGTTGCTTTGATAGCAGCCTTCAGCTCATCTGCATTGTTGGGTCTGGTGTCTCTCATCTTCCTCTTGACAATACCCCATAGATTCTCTATAGGGTTAAGATCAGGCAAGTTTGCTGGCCAATCAAGCACAGTGATACTGTTGTTTTTAAACCAGGTATTGGTACTTTTGAAAGTGTGGACAGGCGCCAACTCTTGCTGGAGAATGAAATTTCCATCTCCAAAAAGCTTATCAGCAGAGGGGAGCATGAAGTGCTCTAAAATCTCCTGGTAGACGGCAGCGCTGATTTGGTCTTGATAAAACACAGTGGACTTACACCAGCAGATGACATGGCTCCCCAAACCACCACTGATTGTGGAAAGTTCACCCTAGACCGCAAACAGCTTGGATTGTGTGCCTCTCCACTCTTCCTCCAGTCTCTGGGACCTGGATTTCCAAATGAAAATTGGAATTCTGGGACCTTGTGGAGTGTGTCAATGACTGCCTTCTGGACATCTGTCAAGTCAGCAGTCTTCCCCATGACTGTGGAGCTTACTGAAACAGACTAAGGGACCTTTTTAAACTCTTAGGGACCCTTTGCAGGTGTTTTTAGTTAATTATTTTAATTTACTGAGATAATGACTGTTGTGTTTTCATTGACTGTAAGACATAATCATCAACATTAACAGAAAAAAACACTTGAAATAGATCGCTCTGTTTGTAATGACTCTATATAATATATGAGTCTCACTCTTTGTATTGAAAAACTGAAATAAATTAACTTTTTGCTGATATTCTAATTTAGTTAGATGCACCTGTAATAGAGTTAGAATATGTGCATATACACAGATCATAGGAAATAATGCAACTTATGATTAATGTGATATCAAGGGCCAGTTATAAATCAATTGAAGGAATAATATATACTGTATATACACAGTACAGACCAAAAGTTTGGACACACCTTCTCATTTAAAGATTTTTCTGTTTTTTCATGACTATGAAAATTGTACATTCACACTGAAGGCATCAAAACTATGAATTAACACATGTGGCATTATATACTTAACAAAAAAGTGTGAAACAACTGAAAATATGTCTTATATTCTAGGTTCTTCAAGGTAGCCACCTTTCACTTTGATGACTGCTTTGCACACTCTTGGCATTCTCTTGATGAGCTTCCAGAGGTAGTCACCGGAAATGGTTTTCACTTCACAGGTGTGCCCTGTCTGGTTTAATAAGTGGGATTTCTTGCCTTATAAATTGGGTTGGAACCATCAGTTGTGTTGTGCAGAAGTCTGGTGGATACGCAGCTGATAGTCCTACTGAATAGACTGTTAGAATTTGTTTTATGGCAAGAAAAAAGCAGCTAAGTTAAGAAAAACGAGTGGCCATCATTACTTTAAGAAATGAAGGTCAGTCAGTGAGAAAAATTGGGCAAACTTTGAAAGTGTCCGCAAGTGCAGTTGCAAAAACCATCAAGCGCTACAAAGAAACTGGCTCACATGAGGACTGACCAGGAAAGGAAGACCAAGAGTCACCTCTGCTTCTGAGGATAAGTTTATCTGGGTCACCAGCCTCAGAAATCGGAGGTTAACTGCAGCTCAGATTAGAGACCAGGTCAATGCCACACAGAGTTCTAGCAGCAGACACATCTCTACAACAACTGTTAAGAGGAGACTTTGTGCAGCAGGCCTTCATGGTAAAATAGCTACTAGGAAACCACTGCTAAGGACAGGCAACAAGCAGAAGAGACTTGTTTGGGCTAAAGAACACAAGGAATGGACATTAGACCAGTGGAAATCTGTGCTTTGGTCTGATGGGTCCGAATTTTAAATCTTTGGTTCCAACCGCCATGTCTTTGTGCGACGCAGAAAACGTGGACGGATGTACTCTACATGCCTGGTTCCCACCGTGAAGCATGGAGGAGGAGATGTGATGGTGTGGGGGTGCTTTGCTGCTGACACTGTTGGGGATTTATTCAAAATTGAAGGCATACTGAACCAGCATGGCTACCACAGCATCTAGCAGCGGCATGCTATTCCATCCGGTTTGCGTTTAGTTGGACCATCATTTATTTTTCAACAGGAAAATGACCCCAAACACACCTCCAGGCTGTGTAAGGGCTATTTGACCAAGAAGGAGAGTGATGGGGTGCTACGCCAGATGACCTGGCCTCCAGTCACCAGACCTGAACCCAGTCGAGATGGGTTGGGATGAGCTGGACCACAGAGTGAATGCAAAAGGGCCAACAAGTGCTAAGCATCTCTGGGAACTCCTTCAAGATTGTTGGAAGACCATTTCCATTGGCTACCTCTTGAAGCTTATCAAGAGAATGCCAAGAGTGTGCAAAGCAGTCATCAAAGCAAAAGGTGGCTGCTTTGAAGAACCTAGAATATAAGACATATTTTCAGTTGTTTCACACTTTTTTGTTAAGTATATAATTCCACATGTGTTAATTCATAGTTTTGATGCCTTCAGTGTGAATGTACAATTTTCATAGTCATGAAAATACTGAAAAATCTTTATATGAGAAGGTGTGTCCAAACTTTTGGTCTGTGCTATATATATATATATATATATATATATATATATATATATATATATATATATATATATATATATATATACACAGTTGTAAAAAAACAATGTTATAGTAATGAGGCCAATGGTAGCACAATTATATCATAAAGTGCATGAGGAAAGTGCCTGTGCATAAAATAGCAGCAAAAGAGAAGAAGTTCAGAGTATAATCACATTAAAGTGAACCTGTCAGTAGGATTTTGCAAAGTAAACTCAAGGCAGTGTCATGTTGGGGTTGCTGCAGTGATTAATATGATACCTGAGGTGAAGAAATCCGTCTTGTGGTTCTTGTATAATCAGTGTTTGTAGTATTGAGTTAATGATATGCTCATGCTTCGGGGCGGGACTTTAGGCAGGGTCTTTCCTTGGTGCTTTAGGCGAGATCAGCAAGATAAGACCTGCCCACAGGCCCGCCTCAAAGCACAAGTACAGTGGTGTGAAAAAATGTTTTCCCCCTTACTGATTTCTTATTCTTTTGCATGTTTGTTGCACCTAAAATGTTTCAGATCACAAAACAAATTTAAATATTAGACAAAGATAACACAGTAAACACAAAATACAGTTTTTTAAATTAAGGTATTTATTATGAAGGGAAAAATAAATCTAAAACTACAGGGTCCTGGGTGAAAAAGTGATTGCCCCCTAAACCTAGTGTCTGGTTCGGTCACCCTTAACAGCAACAACTGCAATCAAGTGTTTGCAATAACTGGCAATGAGTTTTTTACAATGCTCTGGAGGCATTTTAGCTCACTCATCTTTGCAAATTTGTTGTAATTCTGCCACATTGGAGGGTTTCCGAGTATGAACTGTCTTTTTAAGGTCATACCACAGCATTTCAATCGGAGTAAGGTCAGGACTTTGACTAGGCCACTCAAAAGGCTTCATTTTGTATTTCTTAAGCCATTCAGAGGTGGACTTGCAGTATGTTTTGGATCATTGTCCTGCTGCATAACCCAAGTGCTCTTCAGTTTGAGGTCATGAACAGATGGCAGGACATTCTACTTCAGGATATTTTGGTAGATAGCAGAATTAATGTTTCCATTTACCACAGCAAGTCTTCCAAGTCCAAAACCATCGCACTTCCACCACCATGCTTTACTGTTGGTATGATGTTCCATTTCTGAAATCCCGTGTTACTTCTAAGCCAGATGTAATGGGACATATACCTTATAAAAAGTTCAACTTTTGTCTCGTCAGTCCACAGAGTATTCTCCCAAAAGTCTTGGCAATCATAAAGATGTTTTCTGGCAAAACTGAGATGAACCTTTATGTTCTTTTTGCTCTGCAGTGGTCTTCGTCTTGGAACTCTACCATGCATGCCATTTTTGCCTGGTTTATTTGCTATGGTGGAGTCATGAACACTGACCTTTACTGAGGCAATTGAGGGCTGCAGTTGTTTGGATGTTGCTGTGGGGTCTTTTGTGACCTCTTGGATGAGTCATCACTGCGCTCTTGGGGTAATTTTGGTCCGCAAGCCACTCCTGGGAAAGTTCACCACTGTTCTATGTTTTTGCCATTTTTGGATAATGGCTCTTACTGTGGTTTTCTGGAGTCCCTAAGCTTTAGAAATGGTATTATAACCTTTTCCAGAATCATAGATCTCAATTACTTTGTTTCTCATTTGTTCCTGAATTTCTTTGGATCGCAGTATGATGTGTAGCTTTTGAGGATTTTTTGGTCTACTTCACTTTGTCAGGCAGGTCTTATTTAAGTGTTTTCTTGATTGAGAAGAGGTGTGGCAGTAATCAGTCCTGTGCGTGGCTAGGGAAATTGAACTCAGCTTCCCAAAGATGTGATAAACTACAGCTAATTTATGTTTTAAGGGGAGGGTCAATCACTTTTGTTTTGTGAACTGAAACATTTAAGTGTGACAAACATGCAAAAGAATAAGAAATCAGAAAGGGGGCAAACACTTTTTCACACCACTGTATGTTCCTCATCATAGAGATAGCCAGACAGAGAGACAGATAGGGGCGGGTCCTAACGGATGTAGATGCAGCATGATGAGGTAACATTAACATGCTGCAGACATCACAGCAGAGACCCACAGAGGAGGAGAAACAACGGCGATGAGTAAATAAGCACTCATAGAGCTGAAGTTTCAGTGGTGCTATTACTATAGATTTGAGGTTGAGAGAATATTTATGTGGAATGTAGGGCAAGGAGACTATTCTTGTAGACTGGTGGTTGGGGGGCTATTACTATAGAAGTGGGTGTGGGGGCTTACTGAATGAAGGATACTGCAGGGAAAAAAATGGTTGGGGGACAGTTTGAGGGGCTCACTATGGAGACTAATCAGCTAATCAGCATTGTTAACTCAGTATAGAGAAGGGTCAGCGTGGGGGGTTCAGTATAGAAAGAGTGCAGCATAGAGGGCATAGCATAAAGAGAAGAGACAATATGAGGGGTCAGATTTCATCAGCTGACATGTACCCCTAACAGCCGCGGGTGGAATCTCGATCCACCCGCGACTGTTAACATGTTAAATGCCGCTGTCAAACGTCGACAGTGGCATTTAACATGGCCGTGCCGGAAGCGCGTCATTCGCTCCACCCATCAGTGCCCCTGTCACATGGCATGCAAGAGACCCCTGTGGTTGTCATTGTCAACCTGTGATGAGCGCCATCCCGTGGCTGGCATTCACAGCAGATGATCATTTATTTTCAAATAGCAAGGCTGAAGCCATGCTGTGTGTAGCACAAAGAGATCAGAAGATCACAGCTTCAAGTCTCCTATGGTGACTATTGAAGCATGTAAAAAGTAAAAAAAAAATGTTTATAATAATATAAAAAATGAAAAAAATATGAAAGTTCAAATCACCCACTTTTGCCCCATTCAAAATAAAACAGGAAAAAACAACACGTTTGGTATCACCGTGTTCAGAAACGCCCAATCAATCAAAATAAAAAATAATTAATCCGATCATTGCACGACGTAACGAGAAAAAAATAAAAATGTCAGAATTACAACATTGCACTAAAATGCAATAGCAGGTGATCAAAGCAACATATCTACCAAAATGGTATCTATAAAACCGTCAGCTCGGTGCACCTAGCCCCAGATTCTGAAAAATGGAGATGCAACAGGTCTCGAAAAATGGCACCATTTATTATTATTATAAATTTTGCATTTTTTTTCACTGCCTAAACAAAAAAGAACCTATACACATTTGGTATCTATGATCTCAGAATGATCTGGTGAATCATAATGGCAGGTCAGTTTTTAGTCAGGTCAGCATTTAGTGTTGATATTTTCAGAAAAATCTACTTTTATTTAATATGCAAACAAAGGTACTTTGTTGCACACTATGCCATGATGCACTATTGAGCCTTCTTATTTGCATAATAAAGGCAGTCTTTTGTTTTTATTGACAGTGCTACATTTGCTATATTTGCAAGCGTGAACTGTCATAGAAAATATTCAAAATCTTTCAAGTCACTCACCCCCATTCCCTCTTTTTTCCTGTCACACAAAGTGAAGCACCACACAATAGCCTTTTGATGCCTAGATGACTGAAAGAATATGCCTTTTGTGAGAAAGACTTAAATTCAGAATGGACAGGTAATTAGTAGTGATGAGTGAGCGTGGTCGTCACTACTCATAACTCGCCTGAGCATCACTGTGCTCAGGATGCTCATTATTTGGCAAGTATTTTTCTACAGCTCGGCCATAAGCCGCATATTTGACTCTTTTTAGACAGCCAAAAAACATGCGGGGATTGCCTGCCAGTCACTGTAATGACGTAGCCATGTTAGTAGTGGCATTACTGTGATTGGCTGGTCGCAAAGTGTCATCGGGTCTATATAAGACCCAGGACCCTATGCTCGTCACAGTCTACCCCAGAAACAGACATAGTAGGGAGAGCTGCTTCTGCTGCTGAGCGAGGGAGCGATTTTTACCAACGAATAGGCAGGAATTCCACACCAAACATATTTTATAAGTTTTATCTGCAACAACAGACCTTCTAAGGGCTCATGCTATTGAATATTAATACTGCTGTTAGCAGTAGTTAGGGAGAGATTGTGGAGGGATAATGTAGGACAGGATAGGGTTCATTGCACTACCTTTCTGCTGCTGGAACTCATATTTAATAGCTTTTCTGAGGGCTACTGTCATAGAAAATATTAAGAATTTCTCTTCCCCCCCACCAAACCCCTCTTCATCCCTCCCTTATCGACCATCTATCAGAGTAAAAGAAGCTCTCCATGTAAATTGCAGCACACACAGGAGAGATGACAAGCTCAATAGTCCATTCAAATTAGCATATGAATGTATTTCCTAGTGGCACAGGCCTTTCATAATAGACACCGGCCTAAAGAGGATATGGCTCGTTTAAGCTTCAAAGAAACTCTGTCACACGACTCACAATAGCTAAGACAGTCCCAAATGAAATCTGGAGTTTCGCCGGCACCGACACGAAATATGGAATATCGGAAGTTCTATACTTCCGATAATAATGGGATACATATTTTTAGTGGCAGGGTCAGCTAAAGAACAATACGCATATTTTTCCATAGCTGTATGCCCCTTCGGTGAGCTATAATGCAAAAGTACACAGATAACCAACCGCAGTCACATCATGTCTAGTCTCTAAAGAAAGGTAAATTTGCAATACAAAAAATGGCATCACTTGAGAGCTTCTGCGATCAACCAGCTATCACGGAAGTTAGATATTTTAATAAAAACATGAAGGGAGGAGCCCCGCCCACGTGATGTCATCAAAGGGGGTGTGTGGGCAGGTCCCCCCTTTGGCATAAAAGACCCAGCTGAAGATGGGTCCATACTCATATTGGAAGTTACATATTTATGTGCAAGCAGTGTAAGCAGGGGTCACATTTGCTGAATTGGCATAGGAATGCTTCCCTCCAGCTAGACTGAATCGTCTCTGAGATCTGTCGAGTAAGATCTTTTTTAACCCCATTTATTTTTGTGTAACTGCATATGTATTGTATTGTCTCTCTTTGTAAACCGTTTGTATATTTTTCATAACACTGCCTCCCGTTTGCATTAAACATAAAATGTAATAGTTCTGTTTCTTTTGCTCTGTAATCATTCCCTCCCCCAAAGCCATATGCTACCAGAAAGCAGGCGATCAGGCCTGTATTGTATTTCAAATCTGATCGGTGGTGGCAGCGAATAATATTAATTGGGCTATCGTGAGGCTATTAGTGATAGTACGGGGGCATATACACATATTCCATGCATTGGAAGGTGGTGTGTACGCTGTACGCTCACTGCTAGCTTGCCGATAACTACTTAGTGAGAACAGGTTGCAGCCTCTTATATTTATCATCGGCAAATAGTGCAATTGTCCGAACGGTAGGGAGCAGCAGAGAGCTGCTTGCTCAAGAGATCACAGTGGGTGGTCTATGTGAGTAATCGGGATTGTCTGAATCCCTGACAGCTGCAAATAATTTTTTTACTCTTAATCATGCAATTTGCGGTGAAAAGACATATTATACTCCATTTACACTGCGCAAGTTTGGTGTTAAAAGCATACAGCCAGACTTGGCTGATTGGAATAGAATTGCTATAGTGTAAATAGTGAAAAGAGTCCATCTCAGGTGTGCTAAATTTTCTGTGATACAAATACTGAAAAGTTTTCTCAGCATCAAAAAATTCTACCCTGCTTAAACTGCAGCAGTTGTGCGTTCAAAACATAAATCCAGACTTGGCCGGTAACCAGTAGCATTGCTATATTGCTATTGCACTGTAACAAGTTGATCTGATGTGGGCAAATTTTACTGCGCTAAAAATATTGCACAGTTTTCTCAGCATCTAAAAATTCAACTCCATTTAAACTGCGCCAGTTGTGCATTCAAAACATAAATTCAGACTTGGCCGGTAACGAGTAGTATTGCTATATTGCTATTGCACTGTAACAAGTTGTGCACCCTCTGTCTTTTATACGGTCATGTCTCAGTAGCTGTGATTCTGGACCACATAACCCTCACCCTGATTCTCCTTCCTCCCACCATGCTGAGTGCCTGGAGACAAGTGATCCCACACTTGGACTCTCTGAAGAGCTGTTAACATTTCAATTTATAGATTCAGGCCTCTTGCCATGGCCTCTTCAAGCGGGACATGAGGAGATCACATGTAGCGATGCCAAAATATTTGAGCAGCCACGGTCACAAGAAGGTGACGGTGGGACACTGCAATTACTGTCACAAGAGGTGGATGATAATGAGACACAATTGCAAGTAAGTCAGGAGGAAGACCCGGGTGCGGAAGAGGAAGATGAGGTGGTGGATAATGAAGTCACTGATCCAACCTAGGAGGACAGCAGCGCAGAGAGGGGAGGTATCTGCAGCACTGCAACAGGCAGGAAGTGGCGTGGCAAGAGACACAACATAGGTAAATGTTCCCCATAACACTAAAATGAAGGAAGTTGCCGGTCCAAGGGTTATGTCTTCCCGCGTCTGGCGATTTTTTAAAACTGTCCAGTCAACCCAAAAAATGCCATTTGCAAGATCTGCCATCCAGCACTATCAGGGGCAGCACAACTACCAGCCTGACCACAACCAGCATGCTCAGGCAGATGACAGCAAAGCACCCGACTAGTTGGGCTGAACGCCAGGGTTGAGACACAGTGTCTGCAGGTGTTGCCTGTAGTATGTGCACACCAATCCCATGTCCAAAGTGCAGGCAAAGATGCCTCCTACCCTGCACCTGTCTTTGCACACTTGCAACCATGTCCATGTCGTTGTCCCAGCCCAGTGTTCAGTTGTCCCTATCCCTGTCCATGGAATGCAAGCGCAAACATGCAGCTACCAATCCACAGACCACAATACAAAATGGCCACATTTACAGACTGCTTGCCCTTGAAATGTTCCCGTTTATGCTTGTGGAGATGGAAGCTTTACGCAACCTCATTGCGGCGGCCGTCCCTCTGAACTTGGCTTCCAGCCAACACTAGTTCTCCCGGTGTGCCGTCCCGGCCTTACATCAGTGCAAGTAAAAGAGAAAAGAACCACATGCACGGAGCAGCACACATCTATATATAAAAGGTATCATTTTATTCCAGAAACCTCATAGACAAAAAATTAAAAACATTTAAAAAGTATATAGACACAAAGGGGTCTGGCCCTCATGACTGCTCAAGTTAATAGATAGTCACCAATACAGAGAGTGCAATAAATAGACAATACTTAGTATATCATGCAATAAATACATGCGTATATAACATATCAAAATACACAGATAGAATTTACAGAAGAGAGACCATGAACACTGTAAAGGATAAACCAAAAAAAGCAATAGCCACAACGTGATTTTTTTTGCCACCTAATCATCAAGGTTTGTGCAATATAAGTGTTAGAACCTTGCTGTTAGCTTTTTTTTCCTTTGCTGGTCACATGACCTTGTTGGCCTATTTAATCCTGCTCCGCCCTTCTGGCTTTGCTGGACTACATTGTATATCTACTTTCTAGCTAGCCTGTGCTCTGTGTCTTGCTCTGTTAGTTTGCTTGGTCTACTGACCTCTATGTTCTATATATTTTGTTTGTTCGTCTGTCTGCTACTATTTCTGTTAGGAGGTGTCCCATATTCCTCCCAGTCCTTAGTACTTGTAGGGATTCCTCCCCCACATCTATAGGTCTTCGTACAGACTAGCTTAGGACTTTAGCAGGTCTGATCGCAGGATCAGGTTCCCTGTTACATCGTAGGGATTCAGCTGAGTTCTATCGTAGGGACAGATCTCCTCTCTTTCCTTAGCTCTGGTAGCAGAACATAACAGTAAGTCCAGCCAGCAAATTCTCTAAGGAAAGATTTTTTTTTGTTCCATCATGGTGTCGGTTCAGGATTTGGCTAAACACCTGCAGGGACTCTCTCTGGAAGTGGCCGAGCTCCGTCAGCACGTGAGTAACTGTCCTGGAGCATATTTCTTGGAGCCTAAGGTATGTTTGCCGGATTTATTTTTTGGTGAACATCGAGAATTTTTTTCATTTAAAAATGCTTGCTTATTGTATTTTCGTTTGAGACCCAAGTCCTCTGGGGATGAATCCCAGCGCGTAGGGTTCATAATGTCACTTTTGCGCAAAGAGCCTCAGGAGTGGGCCTTTTCTTTGCAACCTAGTGATACATGCTTCAGATCAGTGGATAGTTTTTTTTCTGCTTTAGGACTATTATATGATGATCCTGACCGTGTCGCATCAGCTGAGACTGAGTTGAGACGTTTAAAACAAGGATCAGGTAATGTCGAAAAATATTGTACTCATTTTCGTCGTTGGTCCACTCAAACAGGGTGGAACGATTCTGCTCTGAAAAGTCTATTTCTTGCTGGGCTCAGTGAAAGGGTTAAAGACCTGCTAATTGCTTATCCTACACCTGAGGATTTGCAACAGGCTATGCAATTAGCTATACGGGTGGATAGAAGACTGCGTGCTAGGGTTAATGAGAGCAAATCCTCTGCTATGTCAGTTTCTGGTTATGATAATGTGTGTACTAACAGTGGTGAACCGATGGAGATTGGATCGGTGGCACCTCGCTCTCAAGAAAAAGACCGTCGTTTTTCGAAAGGCTTGTGTTTCTATTGCGGAAAATCTGGTCATTTGATTAAAGGCTGTGAGCTTCGTATGAAGAAAGAAAAAAAAATGGTCAGTCACGCCCGTATTGCCTGTTTAAATTCCAAGGGTATATTTTTAGCTGCTTCCACGATTGCTCAGGAAAAATTAATGGAATTTCGGGTGTTTGTTGATTGCGGGTCTACACTGAATGTAATTGATGGGGGATTCGTGGAAAAACTCAATTTAAAACCTGAACCTTTATCATCCCCCATTGCTGTGGTTTCTGTGGATGGTTCCCCTTTGAAGAATATTACTCTCAAGGTCTGTGAATTTCCTCTCACTATTAATGGTGTTCACCATGAGAAATTGGATTTGGTAGTGTTGAATAACTTGCCTTCTCCAGTAATATTGGGATTGCCCTGGTTAAAATTTCACAATCCTGTACTGGATTGGTCTACCAGTGAAATTAAATCCTGGAGCCATAAATGTTATGACAAGTGTTGTAACGGGCGTATTGCAACTTTGGATAGGGGAGAATTGCCTGTTCCTATTCAGGATTTTTGGAGAGTTTTTTCTGAGAAAGAATCGCAGGTTTTGCCTCCCCATAGAGACTATGATTGTTCTATTGAATTTGTCCCTGGAGCGACTCTTCCTAAAAGTCGTTTATTTAACCTTACTATTCCTGAGAGGAAGGCTTTGGAGGAATACATACAGACAAGTTTGGCCGCCGGTCACATTAGGCCCTCTAAGTCTCCTGTGGCGGTTGGATTTTTTTTTGTAAAAAAAAAGGACGGCGGTTTACGTCCTTGTCTGGATTTTCGTGAGATTAACAAAATTACGGTACGCAATCCTTACCCACTGCCATTGATTCCTGATCTGTTTAACCAGTTATTGGGGGCCAAGTGGTTCTCTAAAATTGACCTTAAGGGGGCATACAATCTGTTGCGCATGAAGGAGGGTGATGAATGGAAGACTGCTTTTAACACTCCTGTGGGTCATTTTGAGAATCTGGTTATGCCTTTTGGTCTTACTAATGCTCCTGCATTTTTTCAGAATCTGATTAATGACATCCTTAGACCTTTGATCGGTAAAAATGTGGTTGTGTATTTGGATGACATTTTGATTTATTCGCCAGATCTGGAGTCTCATTGGCGGAGCGTGCGTGAGGTATTACAGTTATTAATGGACAATTCGCTTTTTGCTAAGCTGGAGAAATGTGAGTTCGCTGTACAGAGAATTAGTTTTTTGGGCTACATTATCTCCAGCAAAGGTTTTGAGATGGATCTGGTTAAGGTTCAGGCTGTGCAGGAATGGCCTAGGCCTATTGGTTTGAAATCGATACAGAGGTTTTTGGGTTTCGCCAATTACTATAGAAAATTCATAAAAAATTTTTCTAGTATTGTCAAACCTCTGACTGATCTCACCAGGAAAGGTGCTGATGCGGTTCAGTGGTCTTCTGAGGCCATTGAAGCTTTTGTGTATCTCAAGGAGAGGTTCACCTCTGCTCCCATCCTTATGCAGCCTGATGTTACTAGGCCGTTTTTGGTTGAGGTTGATGCTTCCTCTGTGGGGGTTGGCGCAGTATTGTCTCAGGATAACGGGGATGGATTACATCCCTGTGCCTTTTTTTCAAAAAAATTTTCGGAGACTGAATTGAATTACGATATTGGTAATCGGGAATTATTGGCTATTAAACTCGCATTTGAACACTGGCGCCACTTCTTGGAAGGTGCGGAATTTCCCGTTCAGGTTCTTACGGATCATAAAAATCTGATATATCTTGACGCTGCCAAGCGCCTGAATGCCCGTCAGGCTAGGTGGGCACTGTTTTTCTCGCGGTTTAATTTCTCCGTTACTTACATCCCTGGTACTAAGAATGTTAAGGCGGATGCCTTGTCTCGCAGTTTTTCTCCCATAGTCGGTGCTGAGAAAGAGGAAAACATTTTACAAGAAGGTGTTGTGATAGCTGCTTTAGACTCCGTTTTGGAAGATGAGATTCTTAAAGCTCAGGAGAATGCCCCATCTAACACTCCTCATGGGAGGTTGTTTGTGCCTGGGACCTTTAGGAGAGATTTGTTTGTTGAGTGTCACGAATCTCGGTTGGCAGGTCATCCCGGAATCTCTGAGACCAAGAGACTGGTGGGTCGCAGTTTTTGGTGGCCTGGATGGCAGAAGGAAGTCATTAAGTGGGTACGCCAATGTACTGTATGTGCTAGATCTAAGTCCTCACATATTCCTGCTGCGGGGTTGCTTTGTCCTTTGGAGGTCCCCAGTGCTCCTTGGACACATTTGGCTATGGACTTTATAACTGACCTTCCCCCCTCTGAGGGTTTTACTGTCATCTGGGTGGTCGTGGACCGTTTTAGCAAGATGTGTCACTTGGTTCCCTTCGTCAAACTGCCCTGCGCTAAAACTCTCGCTAAGGCCTTTGTCAAGGAAATTGTCAGACTTCATGGCGTTCCTACTGACATTGTTTCTGATAGGGGTTCTCAGTTCGTGGCTCGTTTTTGGCGTGCCTTTTGTGACAGGTTGGGAATTCATTTGTCGTTTTCGTCCGGATATCATCCTGAATCTAATGGCCAGACAGAAAGGAAAAACCAGGATGTTGAGCAGTTCTTGCGTTGTTTTGTGGCAGACAATCAAGAGGGGTGGTCTGAGTTTCTGCCACTTGCCGAATTTGCTCTGAACAATCATACATCTTCTTCTGCTGGTTGTTCGCCTTTTTTTTGTTGTTCTGGGAGACATCCGTCGTTTGGGTCGTTCTCCAAGTTGGGATCTGCCGTGCCTGAGGAGGAGAATTTTTCCGGTGATTTGGAAAGAGTTTGGACGGATGTGCGTGGTAATCTTCAGGAGGCCAACAGAAAATCTAAAGACTACTTTGATAGGAAACGACAGGAGGTTTTGTTCGCTGTTGGTGACATGGTTTGGTTGTCCTCTAGGAATCTGCGGTTGAGGATTCCTTCTAAGAAATTGGGTCCCAAGTTTGTAGGGCCCTTTAAGGTGCTTCAGGTTGTCAACCAATCTGCTGTTAGGTTGGAGGTTCCTACCTCCTGGAGAATTAATCCGGTCTTTCATGTCTCTCTGTTAAATAAAGCTGTTGTGTCGGATGGTGACGCCTCTGCCTCTGTTCCTCCGGTGGTGGAGGACGGGGAATATGAAATTTCTCGCATCCTTGACTCTAGACGGTATAGAGGTAGTTTGCAGTATCTTGTGGCCTGGAAAGGTTTCGGACCTGAGGATAACTCTTGGGTGAGGTCAGATGATGTTTCCGCGTCCAGACTTATCAGAGCGTTTCACAGGAGATTTCCTGATAAGCCTGGTCCTAGGGGATCCGGAGGATCCTCTTAGAAGGGGGGGTACTGTTAGAACCTTGCTGTTAGGTTCTTTTTCCTTTGCTGGTCACATGACCTTGTTGGCCTATTTAATCCTGCTCCGCCCTTCTGGCTTTGCTGGACTACATTGTATATCTACTTTCTAGCTAGCCTGTGCTCTGTGTCTTGCTCTGTTAGTTTGCTTGGTCTACTGACCTCTATGTTCTATATATTTTGTTTGTTCGTCTGTCTGCTACTATTTCTCTTAGGAGGTGTCCCATATTCCTCCCAGTCCTTAGTACTTGTAGGGATTCCTCCCCCACATCTATAGGTCTTCGTACAGACTAGCTTAGGACTTTAGCAGGTCTGATCGCAGGATCAGGTTCCCTGTTACATCGTAGGGATTCAGCTGAGTTCTATCGTAGGGACAGATCTCCTCTCTTTCCTTAGCTCTGGTAGCAGAACATAACAATAAGAGCCCAATGTCTGATAAAAATAAAAGTGTAATATCAAATCCTTAATGCTCCTGCAAAATATAAGGTATTCTTATATAAAATCCCAATAATGCAAAAGGTCTCTTATTATCAATATACAGGGATAAATGTCCGAAATAAATATTATCTATAGCCTATATTCAGCGCAAGGTAAATATATCACTTGATCCGACCCATCTACATACATCTAGATATAACACATCCGCATATACAGGATGTAATACCCGGCAGAAAGAGATGCAGACGGTGTACCCCGTCAGGGTGGCTAGTGCTAAAGTATACCAGCCATGTGGAAAGGATGAAGGACCAGAACGCCATGCCCCATGCTTATCGCCACGCCTCTGCGCAGCTACGTCAGGGGAATAACGTCCACTGGTTCCTGGCTTGTCTTTATATCATGGTTAAATAAGCTAATAGTATACTGGTGTGTTTCCTCTGCCGACATCATCTCGACCGGACTGGAAATTACATCATCGGCTGGAGGGTGGAAGTGATGAAATCTGAGAGTCTGAGTGTGGGCAAACACCTTGCCCTTACTATGCTGTTGCACAACCGCAAAAAAAAAAAAATAATCCCCCTGTCTGTGCAGCTATGCTGCTTCCTACGGGGAGCCTGTAATGACATTAGCCACCTTATTCACATGACAGGCTAATACAGTTATATGAAAAAGTTTGGGCACCCCTATTAATCTTAAGCTTAATGTTTTATAAAAATTGGTGTTTTTGCAACAGCTATTTCAGTTTGTTATATGTAATAACTGTTGGACACAGTAATGTTTCTGCCTTGAAATGAGGTTTATTGTACTAACAGAAAATGTGCAATCTGCATTCAAACAAAATTTGACAGGTACATAAGTATGGGCACCCTTATCATTTTCTTGTTTTAAATACTCCTACCTACTTTTTACTGACTTATTAAAGCACTTTTTTTGGTTTTGTACCCTCATTGAGCTTTGAACTTCATTGCCAGGTGTATGCAATCATGAGAAAAGCTACTTAAAGTAGCCACTTGCAAGTTGTTCTCCTGTTTGAATCTCCTCTGAAGAGTGGCATCATGGGCTCCTCAAAACAACTGTCAAATGATCTGAAAACAAAGATTATTCAACATAGTTGTTCAGGGGAAGGATACAAAAAGCTGTGTCAGAGATTTAACCTGTCAGTTTCCACTGTGAGGTACATAGTAAGGAAATGGAAGAACACAGGGACAGTTCTTGTTAAGGCCAGAAGTGGCAGGCAAAGAAAAACATCAAAAAGGCAGAGAAGAAGAATGGTGAGATCAGTCAAGGACAATCCTCAGACCACCTCCAGAGAGCTGCAGCATCAACTTGCTGCAGATGGTGTCACTGTGCATTGGTCAACTATACAACGCACTTTGCACAAGGACAGGCTGTGTGGGAGAGTGATGCGAAAGAAGCCATTTCTGCAAGCACGCCACAAACAGAGTCGGCTGAGGTATGCAAAAGCACATTTGGAGAAGCCAATTTCTTTTTGGAAGAAGGTCCTGTGGACTGATGAAACCAAGATTGAGTTGTTTGGTCATACAAAAAGGCGTTATGCATGGCGGCAAAAGAACACAGCATTCCAAGAAAAACACTTGCTACCCACAGTAAAATTTGGTGGAGGTTCCATCATGCTTTGGGGCTGTGTGGCCAATGCCGGCACCGGGAATCTTGTTAAAGTTGAGGGACGCATGGATTCCACTCAGTATCAGCAGATTCTTGACAATAATGTTCAAGAATCAGTGATAAAGTTGAAGTTACGCAGGGGATGGATCTTTCAGCAAGACAATGATCCAAAACACCGCTCCAAATCTACTCAGGCATTCATGCAGAGGAACAATTACAATGTTCTGGAATGGCCATCCCAGTCCCCAGACCTGAATATCATTGAACATCTGTGGGATCATTTGAAGAGGGCTGTCCATGCTCGGCGACCATCAAACTTAACTCAACTGGAATTGTTTTGTAAAGAGGAATGGTCAAAAATACCTTCATCCAGGATCCAGGAACTCATTAAAAGCTACAGGAAGCGACTAGAGGCTGTTATTTTTGCAAAAGGAGGATCTACTAAATATTAATGTCACTTTTCTGGTGAGGTGCCCATACTTATGCACCTGTCAAATTTTGTTTGAATGCAGATTGCACATTTTCTGTTAGTACAATAAACCTCAATTCAAGGCAGAAACATTACTGTGTCCAACAGTTATTACATATATCAAACTGAAATAGCTGTTGCAAAAACACCAATTTTTATTAAACAATAACCTTAAGATTAATATGGGTGCCCAAACTTTTTCATATAACTGTATGTAATTGAAGGTAATGCCCAATAACTAGAAGATGAACACAAGCACTAATATATAGATGAGGATAGGGAAAATATATACAACACTGGACATATTGATCCCATTCACACATCTGAATATATCCAGCATCAAGATGAACTTTTGCTTTTTAGTTCATGCTATTCACTCTCAAACAGACCATCAGATGTGAATCAATCTTGTGGGGGCCCAAAGGTGGAGACCAATATGGTGCCTGTCATAGCTCCACATAAGATTGAGGGTTTGAGAGGGAATGCATGTACATGTTTGCAAGCCAACACGGTATATGGTATGACATGATAATTCCTTACCCCATATCATGGGGATATCATACTGATATGTATTATATATACAGTTATATGAAAAAGTTTGGGCACCCCTATTAATCTTAAGCTTAATGTTTTATAAAAATTGGTGTTTTTGCAACAGCTATTTCAGATTGATATATGTAATAACTGTTGGACACAGTAATGTTTCTGCCTTGAAATGAGGTTTATTGTACTAACAGAAAATGTGCAATCTGCATTCAAACAAAATTTGACAGGTGCATAAGTATGGGCACCTCACTAGAAAAGTGACATTAATATTTAGTAGATCCTCCTTTTGCAAAAATAACAGCCTCTAGTCACTTCCTGTAGCTTTTAATGATTTCCTGGATCCTGGATGAAGGTATTTTTGACCATTCCTCTTTACAAAACAATTCCAGTTCAGTTAAGTTTGATGGTCGCCGAGCATGGACAGCCCTCTTCAAATGATCCCACAGATGTTCAATGATATTCAGGTCTGGGGACTGGGATGGCCATTCCAGAACATTGTAATTGTTCCTCTGCATGAATGCCTGAGTAGATTTGGAGCGGTGTTTTGGATCATTGTCTAGCTGAAAGATCCATCCCCTGCGTAACCTCAACTTTGTCACTGATTCTTGAACATTATTGTCAAGAATCTGCTGATACTGAGTGGAATCCATGTGTCCCTCAACTTTAACAAGATTCCCGGTGCCGGCATTGGCCACACAGCCCCAAAGCATGATGGAACCTCCACCAAATTTTACTGTGGGTAGCAAGAGTTTTTCTTGGAATGCTGTGTTTTTTTGCCGCCATGCATAACGCCTTTTTGTATGACCAAACAATTTAATCTTGGTTTCATCAGTCTACAGGACCTTCTTCCAAAAAGAAATTGGCTTCTCCAATTGTGCTTTTGCATACCTCAGCCGACTCTGTTTGTGGCGTGCTTGCTGAAATGGCTTCTTTCGCATCATTCTCCCATACAGCTTCTCCTTGTGCAAAGTGCGTTGTATAGTTGACCGATGCACAGTGACACCATCTGCAGCAAGTTGATGCTGCAGCTCTCTGGAGGTGGTCTGAGGATTGTCCTTGACTGATCTCACCATTCTTCTTCTCTGCCTTTCTGATGTTTTTCTTGGCCTGCCACTTCTGGCCTTAACAAGAACTGTCCCTGTGTTCTTCCATTTCCTTACTATGTTCCTCACAGTGGAAACTGACAGGTTAAATCTCTGAGACAGCTTTTTGTATCCTTCCCCTGAACAACTATGTTGAATAATCTTTGTTTTCAGATCATTTGACAGTTGTTTTGAGGAGCCCATGATGCTACTCTTCAGAGGAGATTCAAACAGGAGAACAACTTGCAATTGGCCACTTTAAGTAGCTTTTCTCATGATTGCATACACCTGGCTATGAAGTTCAAAGCTCAATGAGGTTACAAAACCAAAAAAAGTGCTTTAGTAAGTCAGTAAAAAGTAGGTAGGAGTATTTAAAACTAGAAAATGATAAGGGTGCCCATACTTATGCACCTGTCAAATTTTGTTTGAATGCAGATTGCACATTTTCTGTTAGTACAATAAACCTAATTTCAAGGCAGAAACATTACTGTGTCCAACAGTTATTACATATATCAAAACTGAAATAGCTGTTGCAAAAACACCAATTTTTATAAAACATTAAGCTTAAGATTAATAGGGGTGCCCAAACTTTTTCATATAACTGTATTAAAGGCCTCCCGGCCTTACATCAGCACATGTCCCATAACATTACCTGTGACCTCAACAACGCAGTTACTGGGAAGGTCCACTTAACCATGGACACGTGGACAAGTGTTTGTGGCCAGGGAAGCTACATTTCCCCGACGGCACACTGGGTGATTATTGTGGAAGCCGGGACCCAGTCGGATTCTGGGATGAAACACGTCCTCCTTACGCAGAGGATTGCGGGCCCTGTTTCAATCAGGGTTGCCCCACATTCTAAAGCAATTCCTGCACCTCCTCCTCCTCAGCCTCCATCTCCGAAATGACATCAGTCGCATACTGGAAGCACTGCAGTACTGCCTCGGCCAAGTGGCAGCAGACTCTGCTGAAGCTAATCTGCTTAGGTGACAAACCGCACATCGCCAATGATGTGCACATCAACTTAGTGGTCCAGCAGTTTTTGAAAACCTACCCCGATCTGACTGAGCTGCTTGTCAAAGTATGTCACGTGTGTGCCCATTTCCGCAAGTCAGCTATAGCTTCCGCTGCCCTGGCAGTGCTTCAGCAGCATTTGCAATGTCCAGCTCACCAACTGGTGTGTGATGTCACCACACGTTGAAACTCAACATTACATATGTTGGCAAGGCTTAATGAGCAACAGAGGACAGGTGTTGAGTACCAGCTCCAACACGTCCATCGATATTCCAGTCAGCCTCTGCACATAATAGTTGATGAGTGGGCATGGATGTCTGACATCTGTGCGGTTCTCCAAAATTTTGAGCACTCCACCAAGATGGTGAGCGGCGATTACGCCATAAATAGTGTCACCATCCCGCTACTCTGTCTACTGAAACACTCACTGCTATGAATTAAAGAGGAGGTTTTGCAGGCGGAGCAAGTTGAGATGGAGCAAGAAACTATACAATGTGATGCTGCACAGCCCAGCGTTATCTCATCTTCTCAATGAAGATTGGGTGATAATGGAGAAAGAGAAGGAACAGGAGTTGTTTTCCTGCGCTACAGACGGTATTAGCCACACCACCTTCATCCCGTATGTTCAGCCTGGATGGCCTGAAGAGGAGGAGGAGGAAGAGGAGAGGGAGGACAAGGATGAGGAACAGGGGGAGGACAAGGAGAAGAACATAAACAGTCATACTCTTGGTGAGGATAGGGAAGTCTTGGCTGTTGGCAGTCTGGCACACATAGCTGAGTTTATGTTTTGCTGCCTTTCCCTTGACCCTCACATTGTACGCATTTTGGCAAACACTAATTACTGGTCGGTCACCCTTCTAGACCATCACTATAAGGAGAGCTTTCTATCTCTCCTTCCCCTGGTGAAGTGGTCTATAAAAATGTTGCAGTACCAGAAGGCCATAGCTGAAGATTTATGAAAAAAAATTCCCATCTGACAACGCTGGCAGCAGAGGTCACAGTTGCTTGTACATCAAAGAAGTACAGGCAATGGAGACACATACTAGATGGAGCAGAGGCAGGGGAACACTCTCAAATGTCTGGGACAGTTTTCTCAGACATTCCCAGTGCCCAGGTCTTTACGCGTGGGGTACTCTGCCATAGAAGGGAAACGTTTTGGCAGATGTTGAAGGAATACCTTGCTTACTGTACCAGTGTCCACCGTAATTGCTCTATACCTTACAACTATTGGGTATCCAAGCTGGAAATATGGCATGAACTGTCTCTCTAGTCCTTGGAGGTCCTAGCCCGCTCTGCTGCTAACATTTTGTTAGAGTGGATATTATAACTGATAGGTGCATCCACCTGTCAACTGAAAATGCTGACAGGCTGACTTATAAAAATGAACAAGGGCTGGATTGGTCCAGACTTCTCAACACCACCGGATGACAGCAGCAGAACATAAACTCAAATTCATTTTTTTTCTGGTCTATTCCCATGCACCCTTTTCCACCCAGACATGGGTATACGCTTCAGCATTTCATCTTTTTTTATGTCATCCTCCTCCTTCTCCTCATCCTCCACCACCATATCAACAGGGTGATCATCATGCAACCCCCACATTAATTTTTTAACAGGTGTTTATGATACCTGCATGAACAATTTTTAGAGGTCTACATCTATCATTCTTTAATATATATATATGTATACCCCCTAGAAGTAAATGTTTTTCAGCCCATGCACTTAGTGCATGGGAATTACTAGCCTAGGATACCCACTCCTTAATAATGGGAAAAAAAATTCTGAGGCCCTCCACTATGTCTCTTCAAAGAGGTATTGGAGTGCCTTTCTAATTTTTGGCATCCCTTACACTTAGTGCATTCGCTTCACCAGTCTAGGAGACTCCGCTTAGTAATGGGAAAAATTATTTTAGGAGGCTCCACATTCTAATTGAGGGAACATTTTGGAAACCAAAAGAGGCGGTGGGTTCTATTAGTATATGATCCAGTGCCTTATTGTGGGCTGTCAGGTGGTCGTCGCATAGGGAGTTCTCACACTGCATAAAGAATTTCAGAGCCGAGACAGGAGACTTTGTAGAGTAAGTATAGAAGATCCAGGTCTCCTCCATATTAGGCTGAGTGCATGAGAAACGCTCCACTGTATTCCCCAGTGGGGTTCATGAAATAACAGTCATAGGTTCTGCAATTGGAAAAAAAAGTCTATTCTGTTCCATATTAATACCACTGTGCTGCATTCAGTTATTATAGGGATAGGTGTTAGGTATCATCTGGTGGAAATGAGTGTTCATTCTGGTGACATACATCTCTTATACTGTCTACAACTTTATTCCTTTTTTCAAGAGCTCATTGACAGATGAATGATTTTTATGCTGATCTGACCTCAGAAATTCATCAAAGCAGGCAGGGTTGCTTGCGTTCCTCCACAGTTTGGCGCTGGCATGAAAAAAAATATATTTTCAGGGCCAAATCAAATGAATTCTATATTCTGCAATATTTCCTCTCTAATCTGCAATTCGTGTACTGTGAGCTATCGCATTAGGGATAGCTTATTACAGGCATCTAGTCACAGATTCTTGCCTTATAGTCCTTGCTTCTGCAACAAAAAAAAAATTATATTCTATTCCCTAATAATACCACTGTTCGCTGCATTTATTATAGAGACAGGTGCTAGGTATCATCTTCTGGAGATGAGTGTTCATTGTGGTCACATACATCTCTTCCACTCTTTATAACTTGACTGTTTTTTCAAAACACTGATTGACAGATTCAGAATTTTTAAAGTTATCTGTACTCAGAAATTAATCAAAGCAGGCACTATTAATTATTTAATGTGTCCATTCGCAGTTTCTCTGTAGCATCTGTATGTAAGAGATAGTGGTGGGAGACTTTATACTACTGGAGCTAGAATTACCACTTCAGAACTCTCCAGTGCTTTGTTTCTATCCATTTCAGGGTTCTTCTTGAATTATGTTTGTGGTCATTATCCTGCTGGGAGACCTATGACATAGGATGCGAACCCAGCTTTCTAATACTGGGCACTACATTGCTTCCCAAAATCCTTTGTGAATCTTCACATTTCATTATGCCTTGCACACATTCAAGGCACCCATTTCCAGAAGCAGCAAAACAACCTCTAAATACCTTTCAACCGCCACCATATTTGACTTTAAGTACTGTGTTCTTTTATTTGTAGGCCTCATTCCAATTACAGTAAACAGTTGAATGTTGTGCTTTAACAAAAAAACTCTATCTTGGTCTCATCTGTCCACAAGATGTCTGCTGGTCCTCTAAAAATAGTGGAGGCCATCTGCTGGCACTCTATAAATTGTGAGGACCACCTGCTGGCCTTCCAAGTTTCAAACTTTACAGAATATATATGAAAAAGAAAATTTGACCCCCTCAGACGGATACATTACATTGCAATAGAAAAATACAGCTATGCAAAGCATAGCTGGCTGCTGGCCCTTCAAAAATGTTGAGTGAGGGCCAGCTGTTAGCCCTCTAAAATTTGAGTGAGGGCTGCCGAATGACCCTCTAACAATAGCGAGGGCTGACTGCTGGCCCTTTAACAATAGTAAGGGCCGCGTGATGGCCCTCTACAGTTAGTGAGGGCTGCCTGATGGCCATGAAAAAAAAAATGGGACTTTAAGAGTCCCTCCTTAAGTATAAATTAAGCATGATGTGTCTGATCATGTCTCACACACTACATGGCCAGATTAGGTATTAAAATGTTAAAATTTCATTTACCGGTGAATATTTTTTCACCGTTAAAAGCAATGCGAACGTGCAAAAATGAAGCACAAACACTATATGTAATCATAGACCAAGATGTGGAGAAGTAATTTTTTTTCTCTTATTTATTTTGCCTTATATACAAGTCATTAACTGGGAAAGAATATTTCTTAACATTTTTTACAGGGCAATCCATTTTAGGTTAGTTTTTGTATGTTTTATTGTCAGTCCATAAAAGTGGCATAATACTCTGACAACATTGTGTACAGCAGCAACCTGGGATTCAGAGATGCTTCCAGGGGTCTTCCCCATTCTCCTCCCATGCCATTTCAGTGCTGTTTCCATTGATTTCACCAATTTTTGGACTCCCTCCAGACCTCCGGGATTGGGGGTCTGCCAGAAAAATGCTAGAGTTTCCCATCGACTTGCATTATACTCATTACTTCGGTTGTGCACCCGAGCATTACGATTTGCTCGACCCAAGTAACGAGTACACAAGCATTTTAGTGCTCGGCCATCTCTAGTAATTAGACAAAAGGTCTATTCAGACAACAATAGAGCTGTGTTGATGCATAGACACAGAAATGGTAAAAAACTTTTGTCCACAGAAAATACATTGTCCCTTCAAGGGAAATATTTTACATTTACAGTAGACACCTTTGTGCCTGTAAGAGAAGTGTTGCACCTACAACAGCCATATGTCTCCTAAAGAAAACATGGAATATTGGAAGTTGTATAAATCCGATATTAATGAGACATACATTTTCAGCATCGGGGCTAACAGGAGAAGAAGATAATAATTTTTCATAACTGTAACCCTACATATGAGCCACAAATGCACAGTAACCAGATGACTGACAACAGCTGTGCCATGTTTACTATCTATGGAAAGGTAAAATCCTGATAGAAAATACAGCAGCAATCTCGAACTTCTGTGACAATCAGGAGTAAAGTTATTGCAGAAGTTGGGATTTCATAAAATCCTGAAGGGCTGAGGACAGCCTGCAACCCTGCCAACATGAGGTCATCATAGGGCGGGTGTGAGTGGGACTCAGAGGCTGATAAAAGTTCAAGCTGAATTATGATCTGTGTTTGTGTAGCTAAATACATATTGTGTATGCATGAAGCCCGTTCTCTGATCGTCCCTAAGCAGAGCGCTCTCCTTAGGCTAACTTGACTCGTCTCTGCGAGCGGCGTAGTAAGTTCTCTTGTTAATCCCTTTTATTTTCTGCAACTGTATATGCTGTAATGTTTTGTCCACTTTGTGAAATCTTTTGTATATTTTTCATAAACACTGCTTCCCTTTGGATTAAATTTAAAATTTTATAGCTATGTTCCTTTTGCTCTATAACCGCGCCTGAAAACCATACGCTACCTATCAAACATCCAGTCAGCCTGAAAAAATGACTGGTGGTGGCAGCAAGTAGTCTGGGGTTATCATGGAGTTAGTGGGGATCGTACATGGGTATATACATGTATTCCATGTGTTGGAATCCGTAAGTATATATACCATGTGCTAACTTTTAGTTTTCTGATAACCAGCCTGGTAGTGCAAACAGCCTGTGGCCTCCTCCGTTAATCGTCGGCCAATCGTGTAATTGTCTAGACCATAGGGGGCAGCAGAGAGATGTTCGCTCCAAAGATTACAGCGGGTGGTTCTGCATGACCTGTGATATTTGTGATAAATCCCTCTCATAAACAATGTCTAAAATCAGCTTGCAAGTCTATTCTTGCACATTGAGATTGGAGGAGCACAGCAGTTTGCTCCATGTGTCAGTGTGGGTGCAAACAATGTGGCAGCTGACACGTTATGATGCCTATCTTTGGATGCCACTCATGCAGCTTTAATGAAGATGAAAGGTGTTGAAGTGAGCAAACAGCATGCACAGTTGACAGCACCCTTATCTCCGTACTGAAGTTGTTTCTTCACTAGGCTTCTGGGGTATCACCTGCACCAACAGTTGGAGTGTGCTGCTGTGCTCCTCCAGTGTCAATTCACATTGCAAGTGCTCTTAACAAGGGAATGCTGCCAATTAAAATAAGGGACTGGTTTTAATATGCAAATATTCATGCATAAAAGAGCACCAATGCATAGACTACACCAAGAGTGCAACAAAGCGCCGTCATTTACATGTTAAAGAAAAGTAGGTATTTTCAGCAAATATTAACCCCTTCACCACCTTTCGATTTTCGATTTTTGCTTTTTGCTTTGTGCTTCCCTTCCCAGTGCCTTAACTCTTTTAGTTTTCCATCAATATAGCCAAATGAGGGCTTGTTTTTTGCTGGACGAGTTGTACTTTTGAATGATACCATTTATTTTACCATATAGTGTACTGGAAATTGGGAAAAAAAATTCCAAGTGCGGTGAAATTGCAAAAAAAGTGTAATTCCACAATTTGTGTTTTTTATTTACCATGTTCACTAAATTCTACAACTGACCTGCCACTATGATTCCCCAGGTTAGTAAGGGTACGCAGATACCAAACATATATAGGTTATGTTTTATTTAAGGGGTGAAAAAAAATCCAAAGTTTGTAAGAAAAAAGAAAATGGCACCATTTTCCGAGACCCGTAGCGCCTCCATTTTTCATGATCTGGGGCTGGATGCTGGCTTATTTTTTTGCGCACCAAGCTGAAATTTTTATTTACACCAATTTGGGGTACATACAATGCTTTCATTGCCTTTTATTACATTTTATTGCAATGTTCCGGTGCCAAAAAAACACGTAATTCTGGGGTTTTGATTTTTTTCTTCTCATTACGCCATTTACCGATCTGATTAATTTATTTTATATTTTGATATATTGGACATTTCTGAATGCAGCGATACCAAATATGTGTATTTTTATTTTTTTTTCTAGTTGTTTTATTTTGAACCGGGCAAAAGGGGGGTGATTGGAACTTTAATGTTTTTATAATTCTTTTTAGAGTTTTTAACCTTTTTTTTTTTTTACTTGCTTCAATAGTCCCCTAAGGAGGCTTGAAGCTCTGATCATTCAATCGTCTGTGCTGCACATAGTAGGGCTTCAGCCCTGCTATGTGTTGCATAAATCATGATCTCTTATGAATGCTGATCAGATCAGCTGTCATATGCAAGGAAAAATGCAGGCTTAGCGCTTGAGCCCGCAACAAATGTAGGGTCAGAACCTCGGACGTACCTATACGATATAGATGTTATCTGCGTGACAGCATGGCAAATCAGGGATGTTCATGGGCGGAGCCAATTTTTTTTGCACGAACAAGCCGGAACCCCGAGCACGAACCCGAATTTGAAATGCTGAACAAATTCGCTCAACACTAGTGAAGGGGTTAAGCTAAACTGTGTATTCCTAGCTTGATATAGGGGCTATATCACCTACATAAATATTTATGCAGTTTAATTGGTCTTTTGGGGGTGACAAATTCAAATTCAAAATAATATCATCTGACTAACAAATGTTTTGCTTGTGCATCGGATGATTAACAGCTTGTTTAGATAGACCCATAATCGAGGTCCGATTATTGACATAAGTATAAATGCACCTTAAAGAGTAACTAAACATTTGGGAATTTTTATATTTTAGGGTCAATATTTCTGAGCAGGTTGGTGCAAAACCTAGTCCTTAGACCCTCTACAACCCTCAAGACATCTTATAAGAGTGCAGCTCAGTAGACAGGAAAGCACAATGCACAGAATGGATTCAATAGAAAGTCGTAGTCCTGTCTCCTAAGCAGTGCACTTCTAAGAGGCGCTTTTAGCGATTGGCGGGGGTCTGGGACACAGCCACACCCATCTGCTCAGACTTAATGGACCTAAAACATATAACATATCTCCAAAAAAAAATATGATGTCATGTGCACATACCCTAAGTTAGGGATGGGGAACCTCAGATCCGTGGGCCGTTGACGGCCCTCAATGACCTTATATCCGGCCCCCAGGCAGTGCTTTAACCGGCAGCTATATTTTGATGACTGCCCACGTGCAATGAAAAATTACGTCCTAACACCAGTGCTAGCATTAGAACTTTGTGGGTGGAGTTAGAACACAATTTGTACAGCCCCCTAAGGATGGTATAAATATCCAAATGGCCCTTGGCAGAAAAAAGATTCTCTACCCCTGCCCCAAGGTTAGGTGCAGATGACCATTTTTCTCTCTGTCCGAGAAAAACGGTCCGATTATATTAATCAGAATGGGATTCGATTTTCCTGGAGGTGCGATAGAAAAAAAATGTTTCTTCACCTTCTCCATATGCCAGTCCATGAAAATCAAACCACATTTGAATGTTATCTAAATTTTCTCATGAACAGTTAGACATGAATGGGCAAGTGCCATCCAATTCTCAGAGATAAACCAAGCAAGCTGCAATTTTTTTAGTCAGAATGACTCGGTCCAAAGAAAAAAATCAGAAATGTACACAGCTCCATATAATAACTTGGGTATGTGTTCTATGCATCATAAACACCAGATAGCACTCGTCTGATTAAAACGGTCATCTACACAAGCCCTTAGTCTGACTTACCAGTGGATGGCATGACCACTTAAACTATCTAGGGTAGCATGAAAGCTTAATATTGCCCTGGATGCCTCCATAGTTACTTAGAAAAAAATCAGTTAGCAGATAAATTTATAAAGAAATAGATTAGAAAAAGAGAATATATTTCAGTATATGCTTTTAGCTAGAATAATAAATATAAGCTGCACATTCCATTTTAAGAAGGCAAATAAGCAGTATAGTGAAAATGAGGTTTATATACCTGTATTCTAACAAATCACATTAAAGTCAGTGACTTCTGCTGTTTAAATATAACAAGATTCAGATAACACTCATATCCATCTTAAATCGTTATTTTCATCTGTTCTGAAACCAAAGGCAGACTGACAGTAATCTGGACCCCATGGGAAACACAGATTTTAGATTGATTACCGCATTATTTACAGTGTATAATAAGTAAACTTGACACAGCTTTGGGAATGTTAATTGCTCGCTACAAAATGGTGAATGTTCTGATAATCAACTTATTTTCCATTATAATAAACTTTTATGTAGTAATATACATCTGTTTGACTTGAAACCATTATCAGATGCAGCACTTCTTTTAACACTAGGACTACTGGACTCGTGACCCCGCCTAGAACTACTGAAAGGAGTCATTTTGACTCCTTGCTTGTTTTCGTTTATTTTTAGAGTTTCATTTGTGGTTATTTATTAATAATTATATTTTTTGTAATGTATTATTATTGTGAGACCCAACAGTAATGCTTTTGATTGTTTTTTTTCTGCTTTTCTTATTTTTCTACAGAAAATAACAATAATTATAATAGACGTTTTTCAAACATTTTTTTTTATTCAAGTGCACACATATAAACAATAGAGATGAGCGTTGTTCTACTCGAACTGTTCGCCAATCTCAAATTCGAGCTGTTTTGGGCGGTGTTCGAGCCGTTCGGCGAACACGAACAATTTGAGAAAAATTCGGCTGTTCGAGGTTATGTTCGATAACTGTTCGTGCACCAAAATCATAACTGGATTTTTTCTCAGTAATGATGAAAATTAATGTTAATACGCAGTTTGAGTGTACAGCGGGGTGGGGGGAGGGGCAGGGGATGGATCTCTGCAGGAACAATGAAGATCTCCATTTTTTTTTCTCTTTCCCGCATTTGCAGTGGGGAGGTGCAATCTGTCAGCCTATCAGCAGCGCACACACGGAGCGAAGTGCTTTTTTTCACACAAGCAAGGGCATGTGTCATTGGCAGTGCATGTCACATGTCCTTGCCCTATAAGACCAAGCCATTTTCCCCGTCGCCACCATTTTCTCACTGCTGCAGCTGCGTGTTAGACGGCACCGCTGTTGCTGTGTGCGCTATACCTTGTTAATTTCAAGCCAATTTTCGCACAAATATACAGATAGCTTGGGAGTAGGGAATAGTTGTGATTGCAGTCCTTTTAAGGACTAGGTTACAGCATTTCCTACGACTTTTATCAGGGAGGTCTGTGCTCTTAAATAGATAGGTTGTGGGAGTAAAGACTAATTGTAATTGGAGTCCTTTTCAGGACTAGGTTACATCAGTTCCCATCAGTTTTTGCCAGGCAGGTCTGTGCCAGTGCTGTGCAAGTTTTTTTCACAGCATTTGGCTGAATCTAGCAAAGCTAATCCTTTTTGGCCTATTGCAGAGTGTGTTAGTCAGTGGAGTAGCCTATCTGTGTTGCAAGATATACCACCTGTGTATAGAATACCAATTTTTTTACTGCACCTAGTGAAGTAAAATCTTTTGGGCATAGCATCATTCTATTAGTCCATCTATACTGACCTCCATCAGGTTGCAAATTAAAACTAATTTTTATCTGCATCTACAGTACCTCTGAAAAAATATTTGGGCTTCTACCTGTGTGAGGGACTTGTTGTATTAGTCCATCTATACTGACCTCCATCAGGTTGCAAACTGAATATATTTTTTTCCTGCATCTACCTCTGAAAAAATATTGGGCTTCTAGCTGTGTGTGGGTCTTGTTCTATTAATCCATCTATACTGACCTCCATCAGGTTGCAAACTGAATATAATTTTTTTCTGCATCTAGCTCTGAAAAAATATTTGGCCTTCTAGTAGTGTGTCGGACTTTCTCTATTAGTCCATCTATACTGACTTCCATCAGGTTGCAAACTGAATATAATTTTTTTCTGCATCTAGCTCTGAAAAAATATTTGGCCTTCTAGTAGTGTGTCGGACTTTCTCTATTAGTCCATCTATACTGACCTCCATCAGGTTGCAAATTAAAACTAATTTTTATCTGCATCTACAGTACCTCTGAAAAAATATTTGGGCTTCTAGCTGTGTGTGGGACTTGTTGTATTAGTCCATCTATACTGACCTCCATCAGGTTGCAAACTGAATATATTTTTTTCTGCATCTACCTCTGAAAAAATATTGGGCTTCTAGCTGTGTGTGGGACTTGTTGTATTAGTCCATCTATACTGACCTCCATCAGGTTGCAAACTGAATATATTTTTTTCTGCATCTACCTCTGAAAAAATATTGGGCTTCTAGCTGTGTGTGGGTCTTGTTCTATTAATCCATCTATACTGACCTCCATCAGGTTGCAAACTGAATATAATTTTTTTCTGCATCTAGCTCTGAAAAAATATTTGGCCTTCTAGTAGTGTGTCGGACTTTCTCTATTAGTCCATCTATACTGACCTCCATCAGGTTGCAAACTGAATATAATTTTTTTCTGCATCTAGCTCTGAAAAAATATTTGGCCTTCTAGTAGTGTGTCGGACTTTCTCTATTAGTCCATCTATACTGACCTCCATCAGGTTGCAAATTAAAACTAATTTTTATCTGCATCTACAGTACCTCTGAAAAAATATTTGGGCTTCTAGCTGTGTGTGGGACTTGTTGTATTAGTCCATCTATACTGACCTCCATCAGGTTGCAAACTGAATATATTTTTTTCTGCATCTACCTCTGAAAAAATATTGGGATTCTAGCTGTGTGTGGGACTTGTTGTATTAGTCCATCTATACTGACCTCCATCAGGTTGCAAACTGAATATATTTTTTTCTGCATCTACCTCTGAAAAAATATTGGGCTTCTAGCTGTGTGTGGGTCTTGTTCTATTAATCCATCTATACTGACCTCCATCAGGTTGCAAACTGAATATAATTTTTTTCTGCATCTAGCTCTGCAAAAATATTTGGCCTTCTAGTAGTGTGTCGGACTTTCTCTATTAGTCCATCTATACTGACCTCCATCAGGTTGCAAACTGAATATATTTTTTTCTGCATCTACCTCTGAAAAAATATTTGGCCTTCTAGTAGTGTGTCGGACTTTCTCTATTAGTCCATCTATACTGACCTCCATCAGGTTGCAAATTAAAACTAATTTTTATCTACATCTACAGTACCTCTGAAAAAATATTTGGGCTTCTAGCTGTGTGTGGGACTTGTTGTATTAGTCCATCTATACTGACCTCCATCAGGTTGCAAACTGAATATATTTTTTTCCTGCATCTACCTTTGAAAATATATTGGGCTTCTAGCTGTGTGTGGGTCTTGTTCTATTAATCCATCTATACTGACCTCCATCAGGTTGCAAATTCAAAATAATTTTTTTCTGCATCTAACCCAGCCAATAGTTTTGGCCTAATACCACAGTTTGGCCACTCAGCTCTGCTCGGTTACCATCCATTGTTTTTTTGTGCAAACAACTCCAGAGTTGTGAATTAGTTAACCACCAAAATGAGTGGAAAAAGGCCTGCTGCTGGTGGAAAGGGGAATAGGCGTGTTGGGAAGGGGAAAAAAGGTTGTGTCCGTGGGGTAGGTGTTAAAGCAACAGTAACATCTGCAGAAGAAAGACCATCTTCCAGCCAAACTAAAATGTCTACTTCTTTTAGCGGACAATGTGATAAGATCCCTTTCTTACGGCCACGCCAATCGCTACAAATTCCAGATGAGGCACAAAAACAGCAGGTGCTTCAACGGATATCAAGTGCTCCTTTAAGTGGGCTCTCCTCCACATCAACTTCAACATCACAAATACTCCAGTCCTCAAAGGTGTCACCCAAATCGCACTTGCTTCCTCACAGCTCCCAAATCTCCAGCTGCCCGTCTGAGTATGAGGTAGAACAGATGGTTGAGTCTGCAGAGCTGTTTACTCATACTATAGCCTGGGAATCAGAGGTCGACTCCAGCGCTTCTGTGAATCCAGACGAGGAAATGATCTGCACTGATGCCCAGAATCTTTATGAGTCGGATCCAGGACCAGACGCAGATAGTTCTGACCATAATGTAGACCCTCATTCCCAAACTGTAACTCCTGTTGGTGGAGACAATGGGGAAGACGATGATAAGACTCAAATACCTGATTGGAGCGACAACTTTAGTTTTTTGTCAGGGCAGGAACAGGTTGGCTCTGAGGACGACGGGAGTGATAACGCACAGGGTGATGATGATGAGGTTGGAGATCCCACTTACTGTCAACCCACAGTCAGCCAAGAGATGAGGTCAGCAGAGGAGGTGGAGGAAGATGCTAGTGACGACGAGGTCAGGTTGCGCCTTCCTGGACAGAGACGTAGTACTGGAAGCACGTCAACAACTGCATCCTCAAACACAACTCTGCCTCTCACCACAAGTCGTGGTGGCTCTTCAGGTCGCATGGGTGCTAAGCCTTGCATAGCCTGGGCATTTTTTCAGATCGATAAAGATGACCCAACTCGTGTTATCTTTAACATTTGTCAGCAAAAGCTAAGTAGAGGCCAAAAAATACATAGTTTGAGTAATTCATGCATGAACCGGCACATGGACATGAAGCATAAGTTGCAGTGGGAAGCTCAGTGTGCTACAATGCGGCCTAGCCGGCCGGGCCAACCACCGTCTGCCATATCTTGTGCATCCGCGGCCTCTTCATCCTCTGTGACTGGGAAGACAGCAGTCACACCTGTTTTGGGGCGCAGACCTGCCACCTCTTTACCCGCAACAGCCAGCGTGATTGGCAGGTCATCATTTTCTTTGGAGGTGGTAACACCAGCTGGTGTTGAGCGCTGTCCGACATCGATAGCACCACCTTTGGATCAAGGCAACCTAACATGTCCGCCTGCATCTTCCTCACAGACCGGCAGTTTGCCGGGGACACCCTTATCAACCCCGTCTAAGCACAATAGCCAGCCCTCGGTCCCTCAGATGTGGACAAGTAAAAGACCATTTCCTCCTAGCCATGAGAAAGCTAAGAGGTTGAATTTCACCATCTGCAAGCTCTTGGCTACAGAAATGCTGCCTTTCCGCCTGGTGGACACAGAGGATTTTCGAGACCTTATGTCCGTCGCAGTGCCCCAGTACCAGATGCCCAGTCGGCACTACTTCTCAAAGAAAGGTGTGCCTGCGTTCCACCAGCATGTCACACATAACATCACCGCTTCTTTGAGAAACTCTGTGTGTGACAGGGTGCATTTCACCACAGACACTTGGACGAGTAGGCATGGACAGGGGCGTTACATGTCGCTGACTGGGCACTGGGTAACTATGGTGACAGCAGGACAAGGGGCTGCTGTCCAAGTCTTGCCGTCCCCACGAGTTGTGCGTCAATCCTCTTTATGTCAAAGTTCCTCCACTGCTTCTGCCTCCTCAACCTCCTCTCGGTCTTCCACCTGCACCCAAAGCCTGCATGAAAACAAAGCTGGCCAGATAAATACTATGGTGTAGAACATGGTGCTAAGACATGTTGTCCGGCACCAAGTTCAAATTGCCTACTCTCAAACAATATAAGAAAACCGGAGAAAACACGAGTAGTATAGCAAAGAACAAAATATATTTATTTATAATTAATCAACATGATAATAAAGGGTTATACAAAAGAGATAGTGGTAAGGCAAGAGGATCTTAAACGGCAGTGCCAGACACAGTGACCCATGGCAGTAAAACTGCGAGGCAGTCCCAGATAAAAGGGCATCATCAAGTGTACAAGCATCAGGACACACCAAATAACAGTACATAATAGCAGTACATGATTACAATAAATAACCCTCAATAGGGCACAAGTCAAAAGAAGGACCATATAACATACACAGGTCTCAAGAGGTAATGGCTATATATGGAAATAGTATAATGTCAGGAACAGAAGTGCTGACTGCTAGGCGCCCATAAAATGCATGGGAACACAGGGAAATGCCCAAAGAGATGGAGAGAATCACTCACCCAGATAAGTGACACGGGTGACGGAAAGCCCGCAGACTGCCAGAGGGATCACAGAGGGTGCCGGCAGGTGAAAGCGCGCCCCGACGCGCGTTTCGCTCTTCTTTTTCAAGAGGCGCTGCCACAAGCTTTCTAACTGCGCAGAAGGGATCCTGCACACCTCCTTACTATGCTGGCAGTAGGGCTCAACGTCATCAGGCGGTTTTTACATTGAAATGTCTGGGAAATGTGAGTCACACAGCTGAGGAGTTGTGGTCAGCTCTGGAGAACCAATTTCATGAATGGTTGTCTCCACTGGACCTGAAACCAGGGAAGGCCGTGTGCGACAATGCTGCAAACCTGGGTGCGGCCCTTCGCCGGGGCAATGTCACACACGTGCCTTGTATGGCTCACGTGTTGAACCTGGTTGTCCAGCAATTTTTAGCCCACTATCCCAGACTAGATGGCCTTCTGCAGAGGGCACGGTCGCTGTGTGCTCACTTCCGCCGTTCGCATCCCGCAGCTCAGCGACTTACATCTCTACAGAAGTCGTTGGGCCTGCCACTTCACCGGCTAAAATGCGATGTGCCTACCCGGTGGAATTCAACTCTGCACATGTTGCAGCGACTGTGGCAGCACCGACAAGCCCTGGTGCAATACGTTCTGACGTATAGCCTGGGCCAACGAGATTCAGAGGTGGGGCAAATCACGCTGGAGGAGTGGTCTCAGATCAGGGACCTATGCACCCTTCTGCACAGTTTTGAAATGGCGACGAAGATGTTTAGTGCTGACGATGCCATTATCAGCATGACTATTCCGGTGATTTACATGCTGGAGCACATGTTAAACAGAATTCGGAGTCAGGTGGTGGCACAAGAGGAGGTGGAGGAAGTAGAGGAGGAGGAGTTGTATGCGGAAGGGCTAACATCTGCAAGGTCCAGACGGTCGGCAGCACCAAGGCGGCAGGCATGTGAGGGTGGGGGAGATGGTTTTACCAGGGCGCATGGTAGCAGCCAAACTAGTGAGGAAGGTGCAGGAGCCCAGGAAGAAGTGGAGGACGAACTGATGGAAGACTCATCAGATGAGGGAGACCTTGATCACATTTCTGTTGTGCGAGGTTGGGGGGAGAGGACAGAGGAAGGAAGCATGATTGTTACCTCGCCACCAACACAACAGGGACTTGGTGCTCCTGGATGCGCAACACACATGAGTGCCTTCTTGCTGCACTACCTGCAACATGACCCTCGAATTGTGAGAATTAGAAATAATCCTGACTACTGGGTTGCCACACTGTTAGATCCCCGGTACAAAAGTAAATTTGCAGAAATTATTCCTGCTATAGAAAGGGATGCACGCATGCAGGAGTATCAGCAGAGACTGTTGCAGAATCTTACATGTGCTTTTCCACAAAATACCAGTGGTGCACGTAGTGAATCTCACAGTTCCAACTTGCCAACCGTGGGACCGTCAAGTGTTCAGCACTCAAACCGTAACAGAACCACAGTATCTGCTGGTAACATCAATTTTGCGGAATCATTTCACCACTTTTTTAGCCCATCCTTTGCAAGGCCACAGGAGACAAGAAGTCTGACACATAGTCAACGCCTAGAGACGATGGTACAGGAGTATCTCCAAGTAAACATTGAAGCCACGACTGTGTCACTGGACCCTTGCTCTTTTTGGGCTTCCAATCTGGATAAATGGCCGGAGCTAGCCACTTACGCCTTGGAGATCTTGTCATGCCCCGCAGCCAGCGTTCTGTCTGAACGTGTGTTCAGCGCTGCTGGTGGTGTGCTGACAGATAAGCGCACGCGGCTCTCCACTGATAATGTAGACAGACTCACGTTCATAAAGATGAACAAATCATGGATCCGAAACGACTTTTCTACCCCTGTGTCATCCTGGGGAGAGTAAAAGCTTGATGATTGGTTAAAATCACCCTACCAACCGTTTTAAGCTTTCAAATTACTAATCATGTTTATCTGTATCTTGACTGGAAAATAATTTGGGCTTTGTAGCAGTGTGCAGCACTGATCCTATTAGGCCATCTATAATAAGCTTCACCAGATTTAAAATTAAAAATAATTTTTAGCTGCATCTAGCCCGGAAAATAATTTTGGGGCTCCGAGATGCGCAAGGCACATAAGTGCCTTCTTGCTGCACTACCTGCAGCATGACCCTCATATTGTCAGAATTCGAAGTAATCATGACTACTGGGTTGCCACACTCTTAGATCCCCCAAACTTTTCGATCAACCTTTTCATTTTAATAAAGACCAAAAAAATGGTCATTTTTGAAATTATAAGCATTAGCAGGTTGTTAGAAACTGAAATCAAACAGTTTTCAACTCAAAACTTTATTCTAGGTGATGTTACATTTTCACAAAGGACCCTTGTTCGAAAGGAGCTTCTGAACTCTCTCGTCCATTGAATTTGTCAGGTTTTGGATGGTTTCTGCTTCAATTGTTTTGCATGAGGACAGAATACCCTCCCAGAGCTGTTGCTTAGATGTGAACTGCCTCCCGCCATCATAGACACTCCTTTTAATGATGCTCCAAAGGTTCTGAATGGGGTAGAGGTCAGGGGAGCATGGGGGTCACACCATAAGTTTGTCCCCTTTTATGCCCATATCAGCCAGAGATGCAGATGTTTTATGTGCAGCATGAGATGGTGCATTATCATGCAGAAAAATGATCTTGCTGTGAAATACACGGTTCTTCTTCTTGAACCATGGCAGGAAGTGCTGTTTGAGAAAATCCACATACATTATGGAGTTCATCTTTAGCGCCTTCAGGGATCCTAAAGGGGCCGACAATCTCTCTCCCCATGATTCCAGCCCAAAACATTACTCCACCTCCTCCTTGTTGGCGCTGTAGCCGTGTTTGCGTGGGGTGTCCATCAACCAGCCATCCTCCACTCCATCCATCTGGACCATCGAGCGCTGCACGGCACTCATCCGTGAACAAAACAGTTTTGAAATCAGTCTTCATGTAATGTTTGGCCCACTGGAGCCGTTTCTGCTTGTGTGAAGTGGATAGAGGAGGTCGACAGGATGGCGCATGCACAGCTGCAAACCTCTGAAGGACCCTGCATCTTGACGTTGGAGGCACAAGCAGCTTCAAAAACTTGTCTGCTGCTATGACAAGGCTTTTTTGCTGCTGCTCTTTCAACCTGACGTAATTGCCTGTAGGAAAGGGTCCTCAATTTGCCCTTATCAGCACGCACACGTGTGTACTGTGAATCAGCTACATACTTCTTGATTGCCAAGACACTTCATCCTGATCATCGCACAATGTTGATTGTAGTCATGCCTTGACCTAAACACTCCACAATTTGTTGCTTCTCAGCAGCCGACACATCCTTTTTCTTTCCCATTTTGGCAGAAAATGTAGGCTGCTTAATAATGTGAGAGAGCCTTCTTAAGTAGTCTTGCCTTTCATTGGACACACCTGCCAAACTAATTAGCACAGGTGTCTGCAATTGCTTACAGTGATATAAAGAGCCCTGACACACATCACCATCAATGAGTTTAACTGACAAACAAACAAATTCTTCCCTTATCACTCCTAAACACTTTTTGCATAATAATTTGGAACGCAGTGTACATGTGCTTTTCCACAAAACACCAGTGGTTCACGTAGTGAATCTTACAGTTCTAACTTGCCAACCGTGGTCTGTATGGAGTTGTTCAATAAAGGGCCCAAAATTAAGATAACATAGATGAGAGAGGTCTCTATGAATAGGAATTCCTAAGTATTTGATACCCTGTGAGGGCCAGGCAAAGGGAAAGTTGGACTGGATGGAATCCTATATGGATTTGGGGAGGGAGACATCGAGGGCCTCAGACTTCGCTGCATTGATTTTAAAATTTTACCATGTAACAAAGTGATCTATTTCAGCCATAACAGCATGGATGGATATATGTGATTGAGTGATATATACTAGGACATCATCATCAAATAGAGAGCACTTGTACTCGGTGCCTCCCACCTCAATCCACCTAATATTGGGGTTATGGCGAATTGATGAGAGCAGGTGCTCCGTCACTAGGATGTATAAGAGAGGGGATAGAGGACATCACTGCCTTGTCCCATTGGTGATTGTGAAAGGTGATGAAAATGTTCTGACGCACCCCCTGGGCCTTGGGACACCCGGAGCCGGACCCTTTTTGGTGGATGCTGGTGGTTGTAGTCTTCGTGGCTGCGACCCGGTTCCGTGGCTCAGGGCGGTCAAACCAGTGGCGGAACTATTTATGTGGTTTTGATGTTTAAATGTCTGACTACGCCACCCGTGGATTGCGGTCAGAGTGAACCGCCGCTACAGGGCAGACCGCTGAGGCTGGTGTTGTGGGTGCAGCAGAGCGTAGCATAACTCCCCACGGGAGGAGTATAGCCTCAGGGCAGTGTATGCGGAGGATGGGGGTGATGGTGCAGGGCAGCAGCAGTAACGACACGGAGTCAGTGATGCAGTCCAGGGCCTTTACTCACAGTTCTTATTATCCAGACCACGTCTGCAGGTAACGGCTGCCCACGTCGTACTGTGCTCACCAGGTGAGGGGCTCAGACAACTCCCAGATAACTTTGGAGCACTTCACAGGACCCCCTTTGTGTGTCCTTTGTCTGGCCTTTCTTACCAACACTTCTGTCCGGCTGCCTCGGGCCTCCTCTTGGTAAACTTGGCGCCAGTTTCCCTGACCCTATGTGGTGCCTTCCTAGCGGGTGTAGCGAGGGGCTGCGCCACATAAAATGTCAGAGCCTCCGGTTTCTAGCTGAGGTTCGTTTCCTGCCTCCACTAGTTCGGGGACCGGTCTCCCCCTTTGGCCTGAACCCTCCACGCAGGTGGATTCGGGCGTGCGGTGGCGACTCGCCCGTCCGCACCCCTGGGATCCCTTTATTCCTCATTCCTGGAGCCTTCTCCGCTCCTCTTCCTTCCTTCTCCCTCTTCCAGGCCTGGGCCTCTGTTACTAGGCCCGCCTCCGGAGCAGAGCTCATGCAGAGCCCCTGCTCCCTGCCACTTCTGCTCAGACTTCTCTGCACTGAACTAAGATGGTGCCCACCTTTTATACTCCCTTCTCAATGCACCCAGGAACTGCTTCCTCCCTGCTCCTGCACTACAGGGTTCCCCTTCCTCAGTGTTCCCTCCCCCCACTCCAGCCAGGGACAGGGACTGTCGTGCCCATCTCATGGGCATATTGGTCGCCCTGCCCCACGGCAATGTGGTGTAATGCATGCAGGTGTCGGGTCCTGATCCACACTCCATCCTTACCTGAGAGTGAGATATCACACCTCTGGGTGAGGTGCAATACGTCTGTAGCAACCGAGCCCTCAGGGTGCTACAGTTCCATGTATCTTCAGCCTAGGTGACATATTGCGATACAGGGCCGTGATTTTGGCTATAAAAGGGTCCCCTAGACCCCTACCCCAAGCTTTTTAAGAGAATCATATATGGCGTGCCAGGAGACTCTATGGAATGCTTTCTCAGCATCCAACGAGAGTATCTAATTACAAATTTTTAACTGCATCTAGCCCAGGAAATACTTTGTGCCTAGTAGCAGTGTCTGCTAGTCAGCGGATTATCCCGGCTGTTAAGCAAGCTGCACCACCTGTAGTTTAGACACTTAATTTTTTCAAAGGAAATGCTTCGGGACCATGGGATACTTAGTGAAGAGCATCAGGAGGCACCCCAAGGCATAGGGGCTGGGACTGGCAGTAGGATGCCTTGCGGTGGACAGCCGAGCTCGATCCTTATAAAAGCTTTATAACTGCAGCAGCTTTAATGGACGCTACTGGAGCTGGAATTACCGCGGCTGCTGGCATGAGACTTGCCCTCCAATAGATCCTTGTAAATGGATTTAAAGTGTATTCATTCAAATTAGAGAGACAATTTAAAAAGCTTAGAGCTGCCTCCACCACAGGGGGGCTCGCTCGACCCACCAGCGGACAGGCACCAGTATTGGGAGAGGGGGGCTGGCCGTCAGGGTTCACCGCGGCTCTGGCACAAACCCGGCGACACGGAGGTGGCACGAGCAGGAGCGGACTGGCCGTGTCGGCTTCTCACTTTTTGGATTTTAGAAGGGCATGACATGCCTATATCTGTGTCTCCCCCTCCTTTTACTCCTCCACCTCTTTTATTTTCGCATGACTATATGTACTTGTCACTTTTCCATGTGTTAGTTATGTCTTCTGAGCAGTTTGTCAGCTTTTGGACACCTTTGAAGGTGTTTTCTATGTGTTTCTATGTGTTTTTGTTTGCCTGCCATTGGTTTTAACGGTGTTCGAAGGTGTTCGACGAACAGTTCGACGAACAGTTCGGCGAACACACGGGTGTTCGACGAACCGAACCGAACTCGAACACTACGGGGGTGGCTCAACACTAATAAACAACAACTGAAGAACAAAAAGCAGAGAAAATGTAGGTGGAGGAGCATAAAAATGAAAATATGGCGCAGAATTCACCTTCTAAACATTTGGTGTTTCACATTTTAGGCATTGCCTTTGATTTATGGCAGTACATTGCCCACACAAAGACTTATCACAAGTCTTACAATTTCCGACAGATCTATTTTTCTTGCACTTTTCTTTGATCTGGCAAAATTTTGTTTGAACCATCACTTCTGAGCATGTAGAAACTTGGGACGTGGAACCCTTTTCCCTATCTGTGACATAAGGACCACTCAACTCTCTCACAAGCGTTTGCAAAAATGCCTTGCGTGACATTTTTTGGTGGGTAATCTCCTTGAATATTATCCATGCATTTATACCCGCAAAGTCTAAGGCATTTTCAAATGCATGAACAGGCCATCTCCTTGTGCATGTTCGTGTGGTATATTTTCGTGCCATCTGATCCACTACATCTACTCCATATTTTGTTTCATTGTAAAACTTTACCGTTTCTGGAGTTTTTTTAGCGGAATCAGACGCAACAACAACATCTGGATGGACGGAACTCAAAATGACAACATTTTTGTTGGGCTTTCCTTGATATACTGTAAGTGTAAAATTGTCTTCATTTCTAAACACTTTAGTGTTGTACAATTCCTCTTTCATGGATTTTATTTCTTTAGGCACTTCTCGCCTTATCTTGTTCAGTGTTCCCACGATGGTTGTTCCTTTGCTTTTTAGCTGTTTAGCTAATTTTACTGAAGTAAAATAATTATCGGTTGTAACATTGCGACCTTTTTTCAAAAACGGGTCCAATAACTTCATTACCACATGGTCAGCTAAACGGTCCTCAGCACGGCGTGTGTCATCTTTGCCTAGATAAGGGAAGCCATTTGCCAGATATTTGCTCCTCTTATCAACAGCTAGCCAATATTTGTGGCCATATTTATCTGGTTTGGAAGGCATGTACAGCGTGAATGGACACCTAGTTTTGCTTGGGAAAAGTTGCTCATCCACCGTTATGTATGGGCCAGGTTTGTAACACGCAATACAATTTTCAATAAACCTGTCCCACACAGTAGAAAATAGAGCAAACTTGTCCGTTTGCAGTCTCTCCGATCGAGTAGATTTCTCATCAAATCTGAGTAACCTCATAATTTCAACAAAGCGGTCCCTAGACATTGTCGCTTTGCAAAACGGTATTCCCCAGTCATTACACCAAATACTGCTAATCGAGTGACGGTTCGTGCCAGATATTCCACGAGCATAGAATATCGCAATGAATGCATCTAGCTCCTCATCAGATAGAGTAAACTGTAAATTATTGTTCCTGCATGCTTCTGCAAGCCTACAGTTCTTTATATGTGTCAATATATATGAATCAAAAAATAAACGCCATGCGCTCAAAGGACTATCGATAATGATATTTCTTCTGGCGTATCCTGTAGGGCCAGGTGCTTCTCGAAGAATATTTTGGCTGTCACGCCTACCAGGCAAGTGTTCTCCAATTTCAACAGGTTTCCATTGAATACCATCCGCTGAAACTAGTATTCCTTCAGATTCGCCATCGTTATCTGTTGTTCTTTCATTTCTGGGACGTTTTGCTGATTTTTTCTGTCCACGACCAGGAGGATGGTCACGAGGCAACATAACTGCATGAGCCCGATCCCCAGTTGATGTGCTTGGAATATCTGTAAAAAAGTTGATGAATATTTAGAATTTTTGTTTTGTAAGGGTCCGTGCACACTGGCTGGATTAGCGGCGGAATATCCGACCGGATATTCTCACCACAATCCGGCCCGTACCTGCCCGCTCAGGTACAGAGCGGAGTTTCATACCTGAAGCTCCGCTCCGAACCCCGGGCTGGAGCCGCTGTCTGGGACGGAGCCGTGCTCGCGCGTAAGCAAGCGCTGCTCTGTCCCTGACAGCGGCTCCAGCCCGGGGTTCGGAGCGGAGCTTCAGGCATGAGCGGGCAGGTACGGCCTGTATTGCGGCAAGAATATCCAGATGGCTATTCAGCCAGAATTCTGCTAGTGTGCACAGGCCCTAACTCAGTGTGTGGAAAAACAAATAAATACACATAACTACTTACCTTCTGGATTTGTTCCTTCTGAGTCTTCAGATTCAGATTCACTTGATATGTTCTGAGGAATGAAATCTTCATCACTGTCAGAATCAAATACATGTTCCTGCAATTCGGATTCCGATTCATCCTCAGGTATGGATTGCAAAGTAGCCAGAATATCCTGAGGCTTTATCAAACGTCTTCTCTCCATATTCCTCACAAATTCCATAATTCTATATAGTTCCCTGCTGAAAAATAGAAATGAAATGAAAACTAAAAGAAATAATAACTGTTCTGCCACCTTCAAAAGTAGGTGGGCTGAATCAGTTGACAGACAGCTAAACTATTTCATAACAATTCATACCTGTATGAGTCTTCAGAGCTCGTATGTCTGCGTCTGTTCTCTTTGTCTCTTCAGCTGAACTGAAAGTAAAGTTACTATCCAGAATACTGTCTCCTGCTAGGACCTTAGAAAAACACCACCCTTCATTAGCATAAGATAAGAGCCTAGAGTAAACAAGCTATTTTGTTCAGCATTACACAGTAATACAAGCAGGTAAAACACAAGGAAAATGTGAAAAGTTGACATGTAAATTGAACTACATCTATATGAACATCAGGGTAAATAAGACAGAGTGAAAAAATTATGCACAAAACTTTATAGCAACATTTAGTGACAAAAGGACCTCAAAATATAGTAGGGAGTCAAAATGACTCCCTTCAGTAGTTCTTGGTAAATTTTGAAAAAAACGCGCAAATTTTTCACCAAAATTATTCATTCTCACAAAATCTTTTTTCACATCATATTTGAGGAAAAGTCACCGAGTTTCAAGCCGGAATTCTGAAAAATGTAGTCACAGAAGAGAAATAAAAAATGAAAGGAGTCAAAATGACTCCATCAGTAGTTCTAGTGTTAAACTAAGTTCATAGCATCTGTAACAGTCAATGGATTATTCTCATTTTTCTTGTGAGTGTTAAATTCAGGTTAGAATTTCTATTTTCTCCAATAATATTGTGAGTAGAGAGTGTTACAAGTACAAAATATGTAATATTTTTTTGTGTCCAGTCTATAGATGTGGGATACCATAGTCACCACTGTAGTGCGGTGGTGTTCAGACTGTGCAGTAATGAGGCAGTGACCCAAGGAAAGTCCAACTTAAACGGCTTTATTTAGCAAAAACTCACACTACAAAGCAAAAGCTGTCCTCAGGATCGCAGCCGGGATATCCACACAGACCGTGTACTCTTGTTGCCATGGGAGACGGCTGCGCCGTGTCACTTATGGTGCATCAGGGACGTTGCCTTCACAGGCCTGTGTTCAGCTTCACACAAGCTTGCAGAGCTTCCTGCTGTGCTGCTTGCAATCCCAACACTGACACACCCAAACCTTTGCTGCAGGTTTTAAAAAGGAATCTGTGGCCATGAGCCACTTGTAAGACCCAGGCTGGAGGGAGTGGACCGCACCACTGCCATCCTGTAGTCCACTCCAAGAATAAAAGCCCATGCTGGGTTTTCTTAAATATAACTTAGCCAAATAGTTTGTCCAAGTCCACACTTTACTTTTATTCTACACTGCAATCACAGCTGTGTCTGTGATTGCCATGCACTCCAGCGGGTTCAATATGTCTCTATGCACATCCTAGGAGACACATACCATCCCTCGCATATTATCCCTCTCACTGCCTCACATATCCCCACCCTCTGTTCAAACTTGTGGGGTTGAAGACTTGTCACCATACATGGCGCCCATGACAGAGAATTCCCATTTCCCTGCGACTTCCCAGCCCGATGTTCCACTGAAAAACGAAAATTTTGTAGGGACAGGAACCATCTGGCAACCCGAGCATTCCTCTCCTTTGTGTTTCTCATCCAGACGAGGGATGAATGGTCCGTTACCAAATGAAACAGTCTCCCGAGCAAATAACAGCGTAGGGATTCCAAGGCCCATTTAATAGCCAAGCACTCCTTCTCCACTATGCTATAATTTTTTTCTGTCGGGGTAAGTTTCCTGCCCAAGTAGGTGACCGGATGTTCTTCTCCGCTCACCTCTTGCGACTGTACCGCTCCTAGGCCTACCTCAGAGGCATCTGTTTGCTCGATGAAGCCTTTCTTGAAGTTGGGGCTGATGAGTACCGGCTGTCCACACAACGCCGACTTCATGGACTGGAATGCTTCCTCTGCTTGACGGTTCCACCAAACCATAACCAATTTCTTATGCTTTAACATAGTGATTAGGGGTGCCATTCTTCCCGCAAAGTGAGGTATAAATCGTCGGTAGTACCCGATGATGCCAAGGAACGCTCTCACTATGTTTAGTAGTCACAGGCTTGGCGTGTATAAAATGGCTGAGCCAAGCCACTGGCTAAGCCAGTGTTCAAGAGTTTTTCACTCGAAACGCATATGAAAAAATATTTTATACACACCGCCCCATAATATACGCTTTGTCATCTGAGATGTTCAATTTTTGTCGTTTCTGCAAGTTTTTAAAAGCATTTGCCAACAAAGATTGTTGAATTTTAATTAATTGCCCGGTGTGTTGAGCTGGATCTATCTTCACTTCCTCAGTGGGCACTAATACCAATACCCGATCCCCTTCTTTAAAGGACCTGACGGTGGCCCTTTTATTATACGTGTGACTCTGCGCTGCCTGGGCATCCATTAGATGCTCTTTTACTATAGGCATGACCGCCGCAATCCGATCCTGCATATTTGCCACATGCTCAATTACACTTTTATGCGGAGTTGGCTCCTGTTTCCACTTCTCTTTGTCTACGTCCACTAACCCCCTAGGATGCCTGCTGTACAGTAACTCAAAGAGTGAGCCACCCCATTTACCTCTATTACCCTTTCCTGTGCCCAGATCAGGGTAGTATTCTGTAGCTGAGTTGTCCCAAACGATCCCCGGGACACTTCCAGCTCAGTGATCGATGGGGTCTCCTCGAACTCTCATGCCAATACCTCTAGGGGAAACCTATCGGGTTCACACTCTGTCCCTAAGTTGGTGACCCCTATGTCAGGTGTCCCTGACTCGGGATCTTCAGGTTCCGCATCCGGACAATTCTTTACTCTGGGAGGGTTAATTTTACTTTCCCACAAGGACTAAAACAGTGGCAAATCCCTTCCCAGCACAGTCCCGTAAGGAAGAGTCTTTACCACTCCCACCACATGTTTAATCTCTCCACATGGAGTGGAAAAGGTAACCTCCGCCGTCGGATACTCACGGAGTTCGCCATGTATGCACACGACCCCAACTTTACCCCCAGTGGGTTCTAACCTCGAGATCAATGACCCATGGACGAGGGTCACTAGGCTCCCTTAGTCCAAGAGAGCCTCCGCTCGATGTCCATTGATGCGCACCTTGTACAGATGGGGTTCACTTGTTGGACCTACCAGGTCCGCGATGTAGACGGTCCGAGCATACATAGACGACCTGTGGTTGTACCCGCAGTCCATGGGTTCAACAGTCAGGGGGCAATTGGCAGCCATATGTCCTGGCCCCTGACATCGCCAGCATCTAATAGCGGTGGCACCGCTAGTCATGAAGGCTGATTTAGGGGAAGCTGGTCTTCTGCCACCCTCACTCCGGGGTACCCCTTCAGTATGGGCTCGGTTCTGACTGTCCCCAACAGAGGGACATGGCCCTTTCCCAAACTCCTGGGCTTGCAGGGGCTGGCATGCCATTCGCAGTGGGGCAGAGTCCCATACAAAGTCCTGGGTGACCCTATATCGCTCAATCAGGCTAAACCACCTGCTCCATGTTACCCGGGTCACCTTTCCCCACCCAACGCTGTATAGCAGCTGGCAAAGTTCTCACCAGCCGGTTGACCACCACCATCTTCACCATCTGAGCCGGAGTCAAGGTCTCAGGCTGGAGTCACCTTTTAACCTGCTGCAGCAAGTCATATGCCTGAGACTTGGCGGGTCGGGCCTCTACAAAGGTCCATGAAGACACATGTTGGGCTCTCACATATGTATTAACCCCCAGTCAGGCAAGGATCTCACCTTTCAGCTTCCCATAGTCCTGGGTATCCTTCCGACTGAGGACAAAGTAGGCTTTCTACGCGTCACCCATCAGAATCAGAGCCAGCACTTCAGCCCACTGGACAGCTGGCAGGTTCTCTCACTCTGCTGTGCGCTCATAGACTGTAAGGAAGGCTTCCAAGTTGTCCTCCAGATTCAGCTTCCTCAACGCTGAATGAACCTTGTCCCAGGCCTCACGACGTTCCGGGGTCGGTGATGGTGGTGTCTCTCGCAGAGCCACAATCTGCTGCACGATCAGTTCATTAGTACACTGCTGCTGCTGAAACTGCTCCTGCTGTTGTCGCTGAGTGAGGACCAATTGCCTTAACAGTTCCTCCATTTTGTCTGCGGGCCTCGGCTACAAGGTGGCAGGCCTAATAACAGACATGCAGCTGGCATTGGGGTATGCCTCAGTTCACACTGCCTTCATTCTCCACCATACTGTAGTGCGGCTGTGTTCAGACTGTGCAGCAATGAGGCAGTGACCCAAGGAAAGTCCAACTTAAACAGCTTTATTTAGCAAAAACTCACACTCCAAAGCAAAAGCTGTCCTCAGGATTGCAGCCAGGATATCCACGCAGACCGTGTACTTTTGTTGCCATGGGAGACGGCTGCGCCGTGTCACTTATGGTGCATCAGGGACGTTGCCTTCACCGGCCTCTGTTCAGCTTCACACAAGCTTACAGAGCTTCCTGCTATGCTGCTTGCAATCCCAACACTGACACACCCAAACCTTTGCTGCAGGTTTTAAAAAGGGATCAGTGGCCATGAGCCACTTGTAAGACCCAGGGCTGGAGGGAGTGGACCGCCCCACTGCCATCCAGTTTTCCAATCCAAAAACAAAAGCCCATGCTGGGTTTTCTTAAATATAACTTAGACAAATAGTTTGACCAAGTCCACACTTTACTTTTATTCTGCACTTCAGTCACAGCTGTGTCTGTGATTGCCATGCACTCCAGCTGGTTCAATATGTCTCTATGCACATCTTAGGAGACACATACCGTCCCTCGCATATGATCCCTCTCACTGCCTCACACCACATACAGTAAAAGTTTCAAAATATAGAGCAGAAAAGGTACAGGAGTATAATACATAGTGTTGAGCATTCCGATACTGAAATATCGGGTATCGGCCGATATTCGCGGTATCGGAATTCCGATACTTAATTCCGATACTTTTACAATATCGAATACCGGAATCGGAAGTTCCCATAATGCCTGCGCTCTGCAGTGTCTCTGAAGTATGACAAGCTGGATGGCAGCGCTCAGCTGAGATCCAGCCTGTCATCAGAATGCCATCCCAGTGTGGGAGAATTCTCCTGATCGTTTAAAAGCCGGCGGGCGGTAAAAAGCCGCCGGCTTTTAAACAATCACACAGCCCCATACTGCTTCCCCGCAGCCTCCCACCCCGATTCTCCGCTCCCCTCACCACCTCCCATCCAGATCGTAAGTTAGGACCGGGCGGGGAGCGCAGCACCAAGGAGCGGGGAGTGAAGGACCCGGGCGGGGAAGCCGGCAGTGAAAAGACTTCTTTCCCGTTCGGTGCTGCGCTCTCCCGCCGGTTATTTCAAATGAACAGCTGAGGTATCAGGTGATGGTGATCAGCTGTTCATTTGAAGTAGCCGCGGTGCCCTCAGAGGGTTCATGTGAGTTCATGCTTGACTGCATCAACTCACATGAACTTTCCCACCGCCGCACAGGTCAGCCTCACCTCCCAGACGATCAGCCCGTCATGATTGATGTGTGTGGGTGTGTGTGCGGGGTGTCTGTGCGTGTGTCTGCGAGTGTGTGCGGGTGTGTGCGATGTCTGCGGGTGTGTGCGGTGTCTGTGCGATGTGTGCGGGTGTGTGCGGTGTCTGCGATGTCTGCGGTGTCTGTGCGATGTCTGCGAGTGTGTGCGGTGTCTGTGCGATGTCTGCGGGTGTGTTCGTGCAGGCAGACATAGGCCGATGTGACACTACTACTCCCATCGGCCTATGTCTGTCCCCCATCCGCTCGTGCCAGCAGGATCAGCTCGATGGGAGCAGTAGTTCCCCATCAGCCTGATCCTGCTATTTAAATTGCCCTACTGTGTCCCCAATAAATTTTAAATAAATTTCATTGGTGGCCAGTGGTTGCCTACAATAAATTAGTTCATACATTACCTGTCCCCGCCGATCGCCACCTAAAATAAAGTAAAAAATAAAAAACTACACCTATACTCACCTAGACACCTAATTCCCGGAAGCCATCGATCTCCTGTAATAAAATATAAAATAATAAACCACAACCTTATCCTTACCCCCCCGTAGTAGTCCACGAGTATCCCACGATGATCTCCAGTTTAGAGCAGCCACATAGAATGTGACCGCTCTGAACCGCTGCTGCCGCTAGCATGACGGGGCCGTAAATCAGCCCCGTCACTGCATAAGCGGGTTCGCCGGAGTTCAGGCAGCGCTGCTCCGGTTAGCTCCTTTACAGCCCTGCTGTATCGTGAGAAATTCCCACGGTACAGCAGTGCCGTAAAGGAGGTCTCCGGAGCTGCGCTGCCTGAATGCACTCCAGTAACCTCAGTCAGGGCTCCCGCTGCCGGGAGCGGACGTGTTCCCGGCAGTGTGAGCTTACAGCAGCCATGCACAGCTGTCACCATCTCCAGATGTGACAATGGGAGATCAACGCAGGAACGTGGACAGGTAACTATTTTTTTTTGTAAACTAAGAATTAAATAAAATGGTGTGTTTTATTTCAAATAAATTATTTTTTTCTGGGTGTAGTGTGTTTTTTCTTTTTAACACTTTGTAGGTTAGTAATGGGGGTGTCTTATAGACGCCTCTCCATTACTAACCTGGGCTTCATGGCAGCTGGTGCTGACATGAACCCCAACCCTATTACCCCCTGCCACCGCACCAGGGCAGCGTGGAAGAGCGAGGCTAAGTGCTAGAGTTGGCGCATCCTATGGATGCGCCATTTCTGGGGCGGCTGACGGCTGGTGTTTCTAGCCTGGGAGGGGGCCAATATTCATGGCACCCTTCCTGGGCTATTAATATCAGCCCCCAGCTGTCTGCCTAGCCTTTGCTAGCTATTAAATAGGGGGTACCCCACGTCATTTTTTGGGGGGGTCCCCCATTTTAATAGCTGGTAAAGGCTAGGTATTCAGCTGGGGGCTGATATTAGTAGTCTGGGAAGCTCCGTGGGTATTACCCACTTCCCAGGCTTCAAACATCTGCCCCAGCCGTCTGCTTAACCTCCGCTAGAGCCTAAAATTATGGGGGATCCCATGCCAATTTTTTTTAAAATAAATCCTTTATTTTAACACTAAATGACATTTGAGGAGTTAATAAAGATGCAGTCCCTAAATTATTATTTATTTTTTAATTAATTTTTCCCAAAAATTTTGACGTGGGCTTTGCCATATTTTTGTATGCCAGCCAGGTACAGCATTCAGCTTCTATGAACGCGCCATTTTCCGGGGTGGCTGCGGACTGCAATTTGCACCGGGGGGTGGGCAGAAAGCTTGGGCCTCCCTGTGCTGCAGATTCCATCCCCCAGCTGCCTAGTTGTACCTGGCTGGACACACAAATAGGGAGAAGCCCCACATATTTTTTTTTTTAATTATTTCATGAAATTCATGAAATAATTAAGAAAAAAAGGGCTTCCCTATATTGTTGTGTCCATCCAGGTGCAAATAGGCAGCTGGTGGTTGGGGGCAGCCCGTTCCTGCCTGCTGTACCTGGCTAGACACAAATATAGTGCGAAGCCCCATGTCAATTTTTTAAATTATTTCAGGAAATTCATGAAATAATTAAAAAAAAATTGATGTGGGGCTTCGCCCTATATTTGTGTCCAGCCAGGTACAGCAGGCAGGAATGGGCTGCCCCCAACCACCAGCTGCTTTTTTGTACCTGGTTGGACACAACAATATAGGGAAGCCCTTTTTTTCTTAATTATTTCATGAATTTCATGAAATAATTTAAAAAAAAAATACGTGGAGCTTCGCCCTATTTTTGTGTCCAGCCAGGTACAACTAGGCAGTAGAGATGAGCGTTGTTCTACTCGAACTGTTCGCCAATCTCAAATTCGAGCTGTTTTGGGCGGTGTTCGAGCCGTTCGGCGAACACGAACAATTTGAGAAAAATTCGGCTGTTCGAGGTTATGTTCGATAACTGTTCGTGCACCAAAATCATAACTGGATTTTTTCTCAGTAATGATGAAAATTAATGTTAATACGCAGTTTGAGTGTACAGCGGGGTGGGGGGAGGGGCAGGGGATGGATCTCTGCAGGAACAATGAAGATCTCCATTTTTTTTTCTCTTTCCCGCATTTACAGTGGGGAGGTGCAATCTGTCAGCCTATCAGCAGCGCACACACGGAGCGAAGTGCTTTTTTTCACACAAGCAAGGGCATGTGTCATTGGCAGTGTATGTCACATGTCCTTGCCCTATAAGACCAAGCCATTTTCCCCGTCGCCACCATTTTCTCACTGCTGCAGCTGCGTGTTAGACGGCACCGCTGTTGCTGTGTGCGCTATACCTTGTTAATTTCAAGCCAATTTTCGCACAAATATACAGATAGCTTGGGAGTAGGGAATAGTTGTGATTGCAGTCCTTTTAAGGACTAGGTTACAGCATTTCCTACGACTTTTATCAGGCAGGTCTGTGCTCTTAAATAGATAGGTTGTGGGAGTAAAGACTAATTGTAATTGGAGTCCTTTTCAGGACTAGGTTACATCAGTTCCTATCAGTTTTTGCCAGGCAGGTCTGTGCCAGTGCTGTGCAAGTTTTTTTCACAGCATTTGGCTGAATCTAGCAAAGCTAATCCTTTTTGGCCTATTGCAGAGTGTGTTAGTCAGTGGAGTAGCCTATCTGTGTTGCAAGATATACCACCTGTGTATAGAATACCAATTTTTTTACTGCACCTAGTGAAGTAAAATCTTTTGGGCATAGCATCATTCTATTAGTCCATCTATACTGACCTCCATCAGGTTGCAAACTGAATCTAATTTTTTTCTGCATTTAGCTCTGAAAAAATATTTGGCCTTCTAGCAGTGTGTGGGACTTGTTCTATTAGTCCACCTATACTGACCTCCATCAGGTTGCAAACTGAATATATTTTTTTCTGCATCTACCTCTGAAAAAATATTTGGCTTCTAGCTGTGTGTGGGACTTGTTGTATTAGTCCATCTATACTGACCTCCATCAGGTTGCAAACTGAATATATTTTTTTCTGCATCTACCTCTGAAAAAATATTGGGCTTCTAGCTGTGTGTGGGTCTTGTTCTATTAATCCATCTATACAGACCTCCATCAGGTTGCAAACTGAATATAATTTTTTTCTGCATCTAGCTCTGAAAAAATATTTGGCCTTCTAGTAGTGTGTGGGACTTTCTCTGTTAGTCCATCTATACTGACCTCCATCAGGTTGCAAACTGAATATATTTTTTTCTGCATCTACCTCTGAAAAAATATTGGGCTTCTAGCTGTGTGTGGGTCTTGTTCTATTAATCCATCTATACTGACCTCCATCAGGTTGCAAACTGAATATAATTTTTTTCTGCATCTAGCTCTGAAAAAATATTTGGCCTTCTAGTAGTGTGTCGGACTTTCTCTATTAGTCCATCTATACTGACCTCCATCAGGTTGCAAATTAAAAATAATTTTTATCTGCATCTACAGTACCTCTGAAAAAATATTTGGGCTTCTAGCTGTGTGTGGGACTTGTTGTATTAGTCCATCTATACTGACCTCCATCAGGTTGCAAACTGAATATATTTTTTTCTGCATCTACCTCTGAAAAAATATTGGGCTTCTAGCTGTGTGTGGGACTTGTTGTATTAGTCTATCTATACTGACCTCCATTAGGTTGCAAACTTAATATATTTTTTTCTGCATCTACCTCTGAAAAAATATTGGCCTTCTAGCTGTGTGTGGGTCTTGTTCTATTAATCCATCTATACAGACCTCCATCAGGTTGCAAACTGAATATAATTTTTTTCTGCATCTAGCTCTGAAAAAATATTTGGCCTTCTAGCAGTGTGTGTGACTTGTTCTATTAGTCCACCTATACTGACCTCCATCAGGTTGCAAATTCAAAATAATTTTTTGTATGCATCTAGCTCTGAAAAAATATTTGGCCTTCTAGCAGTGTGTGGGACTTTCTCTGTTAGCCCATCTATACTGACCTCCATCAGGTTGCAAATTAAAAATAATTTTTATCTGCATCTACAGTACCTCTGAAAAAATATTTGGGCTTCTAGCTGTGTGTGGGACTTGTTGTATTAGTCCATCTATACTGACCTCCATCAGGTTGCAAACTGAATATATTTTTTTCTGCATCTACCTCTGAAATAATATTGGGCTTCTAGCTGTGTGTGGGTCTTGTTCTATTAATCCATCTATACAGACCTCCATCAGGTTGCAAACTGAATATAATTTTTTTCTGCATCTACCTCTGAAAAAATATTGGGCTTCTAGCTGTGTGTGGGACTTGTTCTATTAGTCCACCTATACTGACCTCCATCAGGTTGCAAATTCAAAATAATTTTTTGTATGCATCTAGCTCTGAAAAAATATTTGGCCTTCTAGCAGTGTGTGGGACTTTCTCTGTTAGTCCATCTATACTGACCTCCATCAGGTTGCAAATTAAAAATAATTTTTATCTGCATCTACAGTACCTCTGAAAAAATATTTGGGCTTCTAGCTGTGTGTGGGACTTGTTGTATTAGTCCATCTATACTGACCTCCATCAGGTTGCAAACTGAATATATTTTTTTCTGCATCTACCTCTGAAAAAATATTGGGCTTCTAGCTGTGTGTGGGTCTTGTTCTATTAATCAATCTATACAGACCTCCATCAGGTTGCAAACTGAATATATTTTTTTCTGCATCTACCTCTGAAAAAATATTGGGCTTCTAGCTGTGTGTGGGACTTGTTGTATTAGTCCATCTATACTGACCTCCATCAGGTTGCAAATTGAATATAATTTTTTTCTGCATCTAACCCAGCCAATAGTTTTGGCCTAATACCACAGTTTGGCCACTCAGCTCTGCTCGGTTACCATCCATTGTTTTTTTGTGCAAACAACTCCAGAGTTGTGAATTAGTTAACCACCAAAATGAGTGGAAAAAGGCCTGCTGCTGGTGGAAAGGGGAATAGGCGTGTTGGGAAGGGGAAAAAAGGTTGTGTCCGTGGGGTAGGTGTTAAAGCAACAGTAACATCTGCAGAAGAAAGACCATCTTCCAGCCAAACTAAAATGTCTACTTCTTTTAGCGGACAATGTGATAAGATCCCTTTCTTACGGCCACGCCAATCGCTACAAATTCCAGATGAGGCACAAAAACAGCAGGTGCTTCAACGGATATCAAGTGCTCCTTTAAGTGGGCTTTCCTCCACATCAACTTCAACATCACAAATACTCCAGTCCTCAAAGGTGTCACCCAAATCGCACTTGCTTCCTCACAGCTCCCAAATCTCCAGCTGCCCGTCTGAGTATGAGGTAGAACAGATAGTTGAGTCTGCAGAGCTGTTTACTCATACTATAGCCTGGGAATCAGAGGTCGACTCCAGCGCTTCTGTGAATCCAGACGAGGAAATGATCTGCACTGATGCCCAGAATCTTTATGAGTCGGATCCAGGACCAGACGCAGAAGGTTCTGACCATAATGTAGACCCTCATTCCCAAACTGTAACTCCTGTTGGTGGAGACGATGATAAGACTCAAATACCTGATTGGAGCGACAACTTTAGTTTTTTGTCAGGGCAGGAACAGGTTGGCTCTGAGGACGACGGGTGTGATAACACACAGGGTGATGATGATGAGGTTGGAGATCCCACTTACTGTCAACCCACAGTCAGCCAAGAGATGAGGTCAGCAGAGGAGGTGGAGGAAGATGCTAGTGACGACGAGGTCAGGTTGCGCCTTCCTGGACAGAGACGTAGTACTGGAAGCACGTCAACAACTGCATCCTCAAACACAACTCTGCCTCTCACCACAAGTCGTGGTGGCTCTTCAGGTCGCATGGGTGCTAAGCCTTGCATAGCCTGGGCATTTTTTCAGATCGATAAAGATGACCCAACTCGTGTTATCTGTAACATTTGTCAGCAAAAGCTAAGTAGAGGCCAAAAAATACATAGTTTGAGTACTTCATGCATGAACCGGCACATGGACATGAAGCATAAGTTGCAGTGGGAAGCTCACTGTGCTACAATGCGGCCTAGCCGGCCGGGCCAACCACCGTCTGCCATATCTTGTGCATCTGCGGCCTCTTCATCCTCTGTGACTGGGGGGACAGCAGTCACACCTGTTTTGGGGCGTAGACCTGCCACCTCTTTACCCGCAACAGCCAGCGTGATTGGCAGGTCATCATTTTCTTTGGAGGTGGTAACACCAGCTGGTGTTGAGCGCTGTCCGACATCGATAGCACCACCTTTGGATCAAGGCAACCTAACATGTCCGCCTGCATCTTCCTCACAGACCGGCAGTTTGCCGGGGACACCCTTATCAACCCCGTCTAAGCACAATAGCCAGCCCTCGGTCCCTCAGATGTGGACAAGTAAAAGACCATTTCCTCCTAGCCATGAGAAAGCTAAGAGGTTGAATTTCACCATCTGCAAGCTCTTGGCTACAGAAATGCTGCCTTTCCGCCTGGTGGACACAGAGGATTTTCGAGACCTTATGTCCGTCGCAGTGCCCCAGTACCAGATGCCCAGTCGGCACTACTTCTCAAAGAAAGGTGTGCCTGCGCTCCACCAGCATGTCGCACACAACATCACCGCTTCTTTGAGAAACTCTGTGTGTGACAGGGTGCATTTCACCACAGACACTTGGACGAGTAGGCATGGACAGGGGCGTTACATGTCGCTGACTGGGCACTGGGTAACTATGGTGACAGCAGGACAAGGGGCTGCTGTCCAAGTCTTGCCGTCCCCACGAGTTGTGCGTCAATCCTCTTTATGTCAAAGTTCCTCCACTGCTTCTGCCTCCTCAACCTCCTCTCGGTCTTCCACCTGCACCCAAAGCCTGTCTGGTCATGCCACAAGCTTTCTAACTGCGCAGAAGGGATCCTGCACACCTCCTTACTATGCTGGCAGTAGGGCTCAACGTCATCAGGCGGTTTTTACTTTGAAATGTCTGGGAAATGTGAGTCACACAGCTGAGGAGTTGTGGTCAGCTCTGGAGAACCAATTTCATGAATGGCTGTCTCCACTGGACCTGAAACCAGGGAAGGCCGTGTGCGACAATGCTGCAAACCTGGGTGCGGCCCTTCGCCGGGGCAATGTCACACACGTGCCTTGTATGGCTCACGTGTTGAACCTGGTTGTCCAGCAATTTTTAGCCCACTATCCCAGACTAGATGGCCTTCTGCAGAGGGCACGGTCGCTGTGTGCTCACTTCCGCCGTTCGCATCCCGCAGCTCAGCGACTTACATCTCTACAGAAGTCGTTGGGCCTGCCACTTCACCGGCTAAAATGCGATGTGCCTACCCGGTGGAATTCAACTCTGCACATGTTGCAGCGACTGTGGCAGCACCGACAAGCCCTGGTGCAATACGTTCTGACGTATAGCCTGGGCCAACGAGATCCAGAGGTGGGGCAAATCACGCTGGAGGAGTGGTCTCAGATCAGGGACCTATGCACCCTTCTGCACAGTTTTGAAATGGCGACGAAGATGTTTAGTGCTGACGATGCCATTATCAGCATGACTATTCCGGTGATTTACATGCTGGAGCACATGTTAAACAGAATTCGGAGTCAGGTGGTGGCACAAGAGGAGGTGGAGGAAGTAGAGGAGGAGGAGTTGTATGCGGAAGGGCTAACATCTGCAAGGTCCAGACGGTCGGCAGCGCCAAGGCGGCAGGCATGTGAGGGTGGGGGAGATGGTTTTACCAGGGCGCATGGTAGCAGCCAAACTAGTGAGGAAGGTGCAGGAGCCCAGGAAGAAGTGGAGGACGAACTGATGGAAGACTCATCAGATGAGGGAGACCTTGATCACATTTCTGTTGTGCGAGGTTGGGGGGAGAGGACAGAGGAAGGAAGCATGATTGTTACCTCGCCACCAACACAACAGGGACTTGGTGCTCCTGGATGCGCAACACACATGAGTGCCTTCTTGCTGCACTACCTGCAACATGACCCTCGAATTGTGAGAATTAGAAATAATCCTGACTACTGGGTTGCCACACTGTTAGATCCCCGGTACAAAAGTAAATTTGATGAAATTATTCCTGCCATAGAAAGGGATGCACGCATGCAGGAGTATCAGCAGAGATTGTTGCAGAATCTTACATGTGCTTTTCCACAAAACACCAGTGGTGCACGTAGTGAATCTCACAGTTCCAACTTGCCAACCGTGGGACCGTCAAGTGTTCAGCACTCAAACCGTAACAGAACCACAGTATCTGCTGGTAACATCAATTTTGCGGAATCATTTCACCACTTTTTTAGCCCATCCTTTGCAAGGCCACAGGAGACAAGAAGTCTGACACATAGTCAACGCCTAGAGACGATGGTACAGGAGTATCTCCAAGTAAACATTGAAGCCACGACTGTGTCACTGGACCCTTGCTCTTTTTGGGCTTCCAATCTGGATAAATGGCCGGAGCTAGCCACTTACGCCTTGGAGATCTTGTCATGCCCCGCAGCCAGCGTTCTGTCTGAACGTGTGTTCAGCGCTGCTGGTGGTGTGCTGACAGATAAGCGCACGCGGCTCTCCACTGATAATGTAGACAGACTCAGGTTCATAAAGTTGAACAAATCATGGATCCGAAACGACTTTTCTACCCCTGTGTCATCCTGGGGAGAGTAAAAGCTTGATGATTGGTTAAAATCACCCTACCAACCGTTTTAAGCTTTCAAATTACTAATCATGTTTATCTGTATCTTTACTGGAAAATAATTTGGGCTTTGTAGCAGTGTGCAGCACTGATCCTATTAGGCCATCTATAATAAGCTCCACCAGATTTAAAATTAAAAATAATTTTTAGCTGCATCTAGCCCGGAAAATAATTTTGGGGCTCCGAGATGCGCAAGACACATAAGTGCCTTCTTGCTGCACTACCTGCAGCATGACCCTCATATTGTCAGAATTCGAAGTAATCATGACTACTGGGTTGCCACACTCTTAGATCCCCCAAACTTTTCTATCAACCTTTTCATTTTAATAAAGACCAAAAAAATTGTCATTTTTGAAATTATAAGCATTAGCAGGTTGTTAGAAACTGAAATCAAACAGTTTTCAACTCAAAACTTTATTCTAGGTGATGTTACATTTTCACATAGGACCCCTTGTTCGAAAGGAGCTTCTGAACTCTCTCGTCCATTGAATTTGTCAGGTTTTGGATGGTTTCTGCTTCAATTGTTTTGCATGAGGACAGAATACCCTCCCAGAGCTGTTGCTTAGATGTGAACTGCCTACCGCCATCATAGACACTCCTTTTAATGATGCTCCAAAGGTTCCGAATGGGGTAGAGGTCAGGGGAGAATGGGGGTCACACCATAAGTTTGTCCCCTTTTATGCCCATATCAGCCAGAGATGCAGATGTTTTATGTGCAGCATGAGATGGTGCATTATCATGCAGAAAAATGATCTTGCTGTGAAATACACGGTTCTTCTTCTTGAACCATGGCAGGAAGTGCTGTTTGAGAAAATCCACATACATTATGGAGTTCATCTTTAGCGCCTTCAGGGATCCTAAAGGGGCCGACAATCTCTCTCCCCATGATTCCAGCCCAAAACATTACTCCACCTCCTCCTTGTTGGCGCTGTAGCCGTGTTTGCGTGGGGTGTCCATCAACCAGCCATCCTCCACTCCATCCATCTGGACCATCGAGCGCTGCACGGCACTCATCCGTGAACAAAACAGTTTTGAAATCAGTCTTCATGTAATGTTTGGCCCACTGGAGCCGTTTCTGCTTGTGTGAAGTGGATAGAGGAGGTCGACAGGATGGCGCATGCACAGCTGCAAACCTCTGAAGGACCCTGCATCTTGTTGTTCGGGGGACGTTGGAGGCACAAGCAGCTTCAAAAACTTGTCTGCTGCTATGACAAGGCTTTTTTGCCGCTGCTCTTTCAACCTGACGTAATTGCCTGTAGGAAAGAGTCCTCAATTTGCCCTTATCAGCACGCACACGTGTGTACTGTGAATCAGCTACATACTTCTTGATTGCCAAGACACTTCATCCTGATCATCGCACAATGTTGATTGTAGTCATGCCTTGACCTAAACACTCCACAATTTGTTGCTTCTCAGCAGCCGACACATCCTTTTTCTCTCCCATTTTGGCAGAAAATGTAGGCTGCTTAATAATGTGAGAGAGCCTTCTTAAGTAGTCTTGCCTTTCATTGGACACACCTGCCAAACTAATTAGCACAGGTGTCTGCAATTGCTTACAGTGATATAAAGAGCCCTGACACACATCACCATCAATGAGTTTAACTGACAAACAAACAAATTCTTCCCTTATCACTCCTAAACACTTTTTGCATAATAATTTGGAACGCAGTGTACATGTGCTTTTCCACAAAACACCAGTGGTTCACGTAGTGAATCTTACAGTTCTAACTTGCCAACCGTGGTCTGTATGGAATTGTTCAATAAAGGGCCCAAAATTAAGATAACATAGATGGGAGAGGTCTCTATGAATAGGAATTCCTAAGTATTTGATACCCTGTGAGGGCCAGGCAAAGGGAAAGTTGGACTGGATGGAATCCTATATGGATTTGGGGAGGGAGACATCGAGGGCCTCAGACTTCGCTGCATTGATTTTAAAATTTTACCATGTAACAAAGTGATCTATTTCAGCCATAACAGCAGGGATGGATATATGTGATTGAGTGATATATACTAGGACATCATCAGCAAATAGAGAGCACTTGTACTCGGTGCCTCCCACCTCAATCCACCTAATATTGGGGTTATGGCGAATTGATGAGAGCAGGTGCTCCGTCACTAGGATGTATAAGAGAGGGGACAGAGGACATCCCTGCCTTGTCCCATTGGTGATTGTGAAAGGTGATGAAAATGTTCTGACGCACCCCCTGGGCCTTGGGAGACCTGGAGCCGGACCCTTTTTGGTGGATGCTGGTGGTTGTAGTCTTCGTGGCGGCGACCCGGTTCCGTGGCTCAGGGCGGTCAAACCAGTGGCGGAACTATTTATGTGGTTTTGATGTTTAAATGTCCGACTACGCCACCCGTGGATTGCGGTCAGAGTGAACCGCCGCTACAGGGCAGACCGCTGAGGCTGGTGTTGTGGGTGCAGCAGAGCGTAGCATAACTCCCCACGCGAGGAGTATAGCCTCAGGGCAGTGTATGCGGAGGATGGGGGTGATGGTGCAGGGCAGCAGCAGTAACGACACGGAGTCAGTGATGCAGTCCAGGGCCTTTACTCACAGTTCTTATTATCCAGACCACGTCTGCAGGTAACGGCTGCCCACGTCGTACTGTGCTCACCAGGTGAGGGGCTCAGACAACTCCCAGATAACTTTGGAGCACTTCACAGGACCCCCTTTGTGTGTCCTTTGTCTGGCCTTTCTTACCAACACTTCTGTCCGGCTGCCTCGGGCCTCCTCTTGGTAAACTTGGCACCAGTTTCCCTGACCCTCTGTGGTGCCTTCCTAGCGGGTGTAGCGAGGGGCTGCGCCACATAAAATGTCAGAGCCTCCGGTTTCTAGCTCAGAGTCGTTTCCTGCCTCCACTAGTTCGGGGACCGGTCTCCCCCTTTGGCCTGACCCCTCCACGCAGGTGGATTCGGGCGTGCGGTGGCGACTTGCCCGTCCGCACCCCTGGGATCCCTTCATTCCTCGTTCCTGGAGCCTTCTCCGCTCCTCTTCCTTCCTTCTCCCTCTTCCAGGCCTGGGCCTCTGTTACTAGGCCCGCCTCCGGAGCAGAGCTCATGCAGAGCCCCTGCTCCCTGCCACTTCTGCTCAGACTTCTCTGCACTGAACTAAGATGGTGCCCACCTTTTATACTCCCTTCTCAATGCACCCAGGAACTGCTTCCTCCCTGCTCCTGCACTACAGGGTTCCCCTTCCTCAGTGTTCCCTCCCCCCACTCCAGCCAGGGACAGGGACTGTCGTGCCCATCTCAGGGGCATATTGGTCGCCCTGCCCCACGGCAATGTGGTGTAATGCATGCAGGTGTCGGGTCCTGATCCACACTCCATCCTTACCTGAGAGTGAGATATCACACCTCTGGGTGAGGTGCAATACGTCTGTAGCAACCGAGCCCTCAGGGTGCTACAGTTCCATTTATCTTCAGCCTAGGTGACGTATTGCGATACAGGGCCGTGATTTTGGCTATAAAAGGGTCCCCTAGACCCCTACCCCAAGCTTTTTAAGAGAATCATATATGGCGTGCCAGGAGACTCTATGGAATGCTTTCTCAGCATCCAACGAGAGTATCTAATTACAAATTTTTAACTGCATCTAGCCCAGGAAATACTTTGTGCCTAGTAGCAGTGTCTGCTAGTCAGCGGATTATCCCGGCTGTTAAGCAAGCTACACCACCTGTAGTTTAGACACTTAATTTTTTCAAAGGAAATGCTTCGGGACCATGGGATACTTAGTGAAGAGCATCAGGAGGCACCCCAAGGCATAGGGGCTGGGACTGGCATTAGGATGCCTTGCGGTGGACAGCCGAGCTCGATCCTTATAAAATCTTTTTAACTGCAGCAGCTTTAGTGGACGCTACTGGAGCTGGAATTACCGCGACTGCTGGCATGAGACTTGCCCTCCAATAGATCCTTGTAAATGGATTTAAAGTGTATTCATTCAAATTAGAGAGACAATTTAAATTAAAAAGCTTAGAGCTGCCTCCACCACAGGGGGGCTCGCTCGACCCACCAGCGGACAGGCACCAGTATTGGGAGAGGGGGGCTGGCCGTCAGGGTTCACCGCGGCTCTGGCACAAACCCGGCGACACGGAGGTGGCACGGGCAGGAGCGGACTGGCCGTGTCGGCTTCTCACTTTTTGGATTTTAGAAGGGCATGACATGCCTATATCTGTGTCTCCCCCTCCTTTTACTCCTCCACCTCTTTTATTTTCGCATGACTATATGTACTTGTCACTTTTCCATGTGTTAGTTATGTCTTCTGAGCAGTTTGTCAGCTTTTGGACACCTTTGAAGGTGTTTTCTATGTGTTTCTATGTGTTTTTGTTTGCCTGCCATTGGTTTTAACGGTGTTCGAAGGTGTTCGACAAACAGTTCGACGAACAGTTCGGCGAACACACGGATGTTCGACGAACCGAACCGAACTCGAACACTACGGGGGTGGCTCAACACTACTAGGCAGCTGGGGGCTGGAATCCGCAGCGCAGGGAGGCCCAAGCTTTCTGGGCCCCACTCGCTGCAAATTGCAGTCCACAGCAACCCCGGAAAATGGCACGTTCATAGAAGCGCCATCTTCTGGCGCTGTACCCAACTCATCCAGGGACCTGGTGCGGTGGCTCACTGGGTAATAAGGGGGTTAAGGCCAGCTTGGCATTATCAGCTGGCCCTAAGCCCGAAATTCCTGGGGTCACGCCAATATTAGACATGACCACCATGAATTTCTAGTAAAGTATTTAAAAAAAACAGAACACTCAGAAAAAAGTCCTTTACTTGAAATAAACACACAATTCTTTAATGTTCTAAATTAAACCATACTTACTATCACGCCCATTCCAGCTGAAGCCAACGATCTCCTGCAATAAAAGAAAAATAATAAAGCAACCTCATCCTTACCTTTCCATGGTTCCCACGACAGCTTCAGCTCTGCTACATCGAGATGACAGGCTGGACCGCAGCAGAACGCTGCCATCCAGCCTGTCATCCCGCAGACACTGAGAAGCGCAGGCATGCTTGCGATCCTCAGTGTCTGGCTGTGACGGCATAAAGATGAGCTGAGGTCATGTCCAATGAACTCGGCTCACCTCATGCACGTCACTGACAGCGTGGGAAAATTCTCCTGCACTCAGCGCTTCAGCGTGAGAATTTTCCCACGCTGTCAGTGACGTGAATGAGGTGAGGTCATGTCCGATGAACTCAGCTCACCTCATGCACGTCACTGACAGCGTGGGAAAATTCTCACGCTGAAGCGCTGAGTGCAGGAGAATTTTCCCACGCTGTCAGTGACGTGCATGAGGTGAGCCGAGTTCATTGGACATGACCTCGGCTCATCTTTATGCCGTCACAGAGAGACACTGAGGAGCGCAAGCATGCCTGCGCTTCTCAGTGTCTGCGGGATGACAGGCTGGATGGCAGCGTTCTGCTGCGATCCCGCCTGTCATGTGAATGTAGCAGAGCTGAAGCTGTCCTGGGAACCATGGAAAGGTAAGGATGAGGTTGCTTTATTATTTTACTTTTATTGCAGGAGATCGCTGGCTTCAGCTGGAATGGGCGTGATGGTAAGTAGAGTTTAATTTAGAACAATAAAGTATTGTGTGTTTATTTCAATTAAAGGACTTTATTCTGGGTGTTTGTGTTTTTTTTTTTAACTTTGACTATGGGGTTAGTAATGGGGGTGTCTTATAGACGCCTCTCCATTACTAACCTGGGCTTGATGTCAGCTGGCATTATAAGCTGACATCAACCCCAGCCCTATTACCCCACTGCTACCGCTACAGGGCAGTGGGAAGAGCGAGGCTAAGTGCCAGAATTGGCGCATCCTATGGATGCGCCATTTCTGGGGCGGCTGACGACTGGTGTTTCTAGCCTGGGAGGGGGCCAATATTCATGGCACCCTTCCTGGGCTATTAATATCAGCCCCCAGCTGTCTGCCTAGCCTTTGCTAGCTATTAAAATAGCGGGGACCCCACGTCATTTTTTTTGGTGGGTCCCCCATTTTAATAGCTAGTAAAGGCTAGGTATTCAGCTGGGTGCTGATATTAGTAGCCTGGGGAGCTCCGTGGGTATTACCCCCTTCCCAGGCTTCAAACATCTGCCCCAGCCGTCTGCTTAACCTCCGCTAGAGACTAAAATTACGGGGAACCCCACGCCAATTTTTTTTGTAATAAATCCTTTATTTTAACACTAAATGACAAGTAAAGTAATCAACACTATCACTGTACTTCATATATATGTGACTGACACTGTTATTTTTTTAAATAATCCTTCACACTAAATGACAAGTACAGCAAGCAACACTGTCACTGTACTTATTATATATGTGACTGACATGTTTCTATCTATCTAATCTATGCGTGATTCTCTATTCTTTCTATTCTAAATTGTCGGGTACCGCTGCTGAATTGCCGGCCGCCTTTTTAAAGAGACGGTACATGAAAACACTGTTATTTTTTAAAATAAATCCTTTACACTATATGACAAGTACAGTAAGCAACACTGTCACTCTACTTCATATATATGTGACTGACATGTTTCTATCTATCTAATCTATGTGTGAAGCTCCATTCTTTCTGTTCTAAATTGTCGGGTACCGGTGTATGCCGCTGCTGAATTGCCGGCTTTTCATGTTTCACTGTGAGCACTGTTCCCATCGATTTGGGCAACCACCTCCCCCAATACATTCTACATTATTGTTAGTTGTTTTCCTTCATGTAGAATTAACCTACAAGGAAAGAAAGGGTTTATTTTCATTCCGATATTTGTGTCCCATTGACTTGCATTGGTTTCCGGCATCGGAATCGGCGGTACCCGATCCAATCCGATCTGATATTTCCTGATATCGGAAGGTATCGCTCAACACTATTCAAGATCTTTAATCCAAACACAGCCTTGTTAACGTCAAAGCAACCTTAACATATATGACATACAACATATGACTTCAACATATACATGGCTAGGGGTAAACAGACATTACATTCTTTTACATTTTACCAGTGTACAGTCGTGACCAAAAGTTTTCAAACTGATGCAAATTTTGGCTTTCCAAAGTTTGCTGCTTCAATGTTTTTAGATCTTTTAGTCTGATGTTTCTGATGGTTACTGAAGTATAATTATAAGCATAAATTTTTTTTTAAACTTTTATTGACAAATAGACTGATGAGCAAAAGGGTAACAATGTTTTGATCTTTTGACTTTTGGGTTCCATATCTCACCATCCACTACTGCTTTGAATGTAAGACTGCCATCATTTTATAGACAATCATCTTGGCTATCCCATACATAAATTTGACTTGCAACTATTTTGCATATGATTAGTTATGCAGATTCTTGTCATGTCACTGCATTGTTATTGTTTTGCTCCTAAAAATCAAAATTTAATTTGTTATTATTTTGGCATTTTGTAAATCCATCTTCAGCTTTCAACACTGCCTGAATCCTTCTGGGCATGCTCTCGATCTGATTCAAACATGTCTCGACATCTGATCCCTGGCCTCTTTTACATGTTCCCAAAGTTGGTGCATACTGGTCGACTCACTTGGGTATGTATACAGTTTTTTCTTCAACTCTACCCACAAATGTTAAATTCAGTTGACGTCTGGGGACTGTGGGGGCCAATCCAGTACCTCTACTTCATTGTCACTGAACTATTTCTTTGCCAATCTCAATGTATGATGTCGTCCCTTTCATACCCATAGTACTCGAGTGTACAGCGTAATTTGTCTTGTAGGATACTCACATATAGCTCAGCATTGAGACCACCATTGATCCTAGTCAAGTATCCAATGCTTTTGGCTGTGAAACAACCCCATACCATCAGGCTTCCTTTACCGAACTTGACAGTTCCTTCAATTTCTACATTCATTAGCTCCTTTTCCCTTGTTTCTTCCAGACCCATTTTCACCCATCAGAGCCTAGTATATTGACTTTTGTGTCATCACTCCAAATCACCTCTTTCCAATCTTCTACTGTTCACTTTTCGTACTTTTTTGAAAGCTCAAGCAGATGCTTCTTATGACAATATTGAAGTTGAGACTTCTTCACCTTTTTTTGAGCCACCATTCAAGACTTGTGTAACATGCGTTGCATGGTGCTTGAATGGATGTCTGTGATCTCACTATTACGAAGCACATGAGTCATCTCCACTACCATGTTTGTTGCACCAGAACTAATAGACCTTGTGATGAGCCAACCTGTTGACTTCAATATTTTGCCTGGATGTCTACCTCTTGGCTTTTGAATGGATGGATGGACTTCATTTCATATTCTTCCAAATGTCATGGCACTCACATGATGTAGTTTGGCAATTTTCTTGTCCGAGAGACAGCTATTGATGAGCTGTATAATGCTGTTTCTCTTTTCTTGGGAAATCTTCTTCATGGATGCTCCTCAATTTAAACCAGTGACCTTTCCCTTGGGAATTAACCAAATATCACACTGAGCTGCCAGGGAATGTGAGAACCAGTTGTATTTTGTAGTACACAGGAAGAAAAAGATTTTTCCAACATCAGGATCAAAAAAGTAACAATGCAGTGACATGGCAAGAATTTGCATAATTAATCATATGCTAAATAGTTGTAAGTCAAATTTATGTATGAGATAGCCAAGATGGAGGTCTATAAAATGATGGTCGACTCATGTTAAAAGCAGTAGTGGATGGTGAGATATGGAGCCTGAAAGTCAAAAGTTCAAAACATTGTTACCCTTTTGCTCTTCACTGTACATCACGTTTATGTAAATAATCAATAATTACGGTATTGACTTAATTTTCTAAGACTCTCAAAACTCACCTTGGTGTGCTGAATATCAGCTTTTGGGCCAAATCCTGACTGATGGCAGCCCATTGTTGCCTAATCAGCGCTTGGAATTTGTCACAATTTCTGATTTTTTTGTTTGTCAACCTACTTTTTGAGGATTGGCAAATTTAGATCTTGGGAGCTTCGTGGCTATGGACCCAAAATTTTAATGTTTTATTCACAAAGCCTCTTAATTTATGACTTTTGCTTCCGTGACATGCTGCTTTAACTTTCTGAAATAAGCATTGTTCATCACCATATTTTTTCTAGATTGTTGGAGTAAGATCACTCCGTTGAGTGAAAAGAAAAAAAACACATGAATTGTCTCAGGATGCATTATTATTGTCATGGCACAGGACTCGTGATAGTTATAAACTTCAGAAGGGGGCTTCATCAGAGAATATAACTTTATTCCAGTCCTTTGCAGTCCAATTCATGTACTTCCTGCAGAATATCAGTCTGTTCTTGATTTTTTTCTTGGAGAGAAGTGGCTTCTTTGTTGCTATTCACACTTGGCAAGCTTCCAGAGCCTTCACCCCCCTGTGCATGCAGATGCATTAACACCTTCCTGCTGCAATTCCTGAGCAAGCTCTGATGCAGAGCAATGATGAGTGCATGTGTTTCCTTGGAGGCAACCATGGTTAAAAGAAGAACACAATGATTTCAACCAGTAGACCCTTTTCAAAACAACCAGTCTATTCTTATAATTAAATCAGCATGAGAGAGTGATATCAGCTGCTTTGTCCTCGTTAACACTTTCTCCTGAGCTAACGAGAAGATCACTGAAATGATGTAAGCAGGTAATTTGGTGGCATGGGTGAAATTCTGTGAAAATGATGTTTTTGTGGTTAAGGTAATTTTCATGTAAAAATGTAGCAATTCATCTGTTATCACTGTTCACGATCGTCTAGAGTTTACGTAAGCTGCCAATAAAAAAAATTGAGGCAGCAAACTTTGTGGGGAAAAAATTGCACCCTCTGTACATTCAGATTTTACAAATATTCTTTGCTAATCAAAACATATATTACGATCAAGTTATTTCATACAGTTGTCTATTTTAAAGTACAATATGAGGATTTCTAATTATACTAGTTTATAAAAGGAAACTATTAGAAATAACTTTATTTAGATGTAGAAGTAGACATTTGGTTTTATTTTTTTTTTTCCATGAATAATAGCTTAACATTACTAAATAATTCACAGTAAAAGTAATCTATCTTCCATTTTCAAAGTTTTTCTTTATCTTTAAGACAAAATGTGTTGGTGCTTTAAATGATAAATAAAGCACTAAGTAGTAGTAGAAAAGCAGTTGAGATTTATTGAGCTAGGGAGACGCAAATAGATAACAGTTAAATGCTGCTGAGTTTTGTTTGTGATAAGCAACAGCTGCACTTGGAAGATCTGAAGGGGAAAGTAGCTACTCCATGAAACCAAACAGGATAATCAATCAACAATAGAAGTTTGGACGCAGAAATCTTTCAATATGAGACCAGATTGCTTGTTATTTTGTGGAAAGTATTAAATTACTATATAATTGAGTGTTTATTCTTAAATTATTCAAGGCATAAAATGTAAGATATACAGTATATATAACAACAGACTCAAGAAAAACCATCGCCAAATACTTGATAAGTGCATTGATTAATGCACACTGTAATAATTAATGATTTGTCTGGCTTGATGTTCTTTAATTAAGGTATCAAAATTAGACTTTCCGAAAATTGGTTCATCACTTTGCTATGTTCATGTGAATTGTATCTGACAATTTATTTATTTATTTTTTTTAAAAGCATAGAGTAACACCAATAAATAAACAGAAATTCAATCTGCTGTGGAGAAGTTTTGAGCACATGTGGAAAAAAAATGTTGCAATAAATGAATTGAGTGCTTTCAAATATTGTTTATTTTTATCAATGAGCAAAATGAAATTGAATGAACAAAAAAAGAAATTTAAATCAAATCAATAATTCGTGTGACCATTAGAAATGAGTGGATTGATCTGCTGAGAATCCACTTTGCAGGTCTAGGTAAATTCGAACAATTTGCAATTCAATCCATGAGGATGGCAAAAAACAAAAAATGACAAGCGCCATTTCAAACACTTATAAAGATTGTGTGGCACCCCAGGGGTCTGGTTTCCACAGTAATAGAGATGTTATGTCTGAGAGCAGGTGGGAGGTCTCTTGGTCAGGAATTCTATGCATGCCACACCTCCTGCCCAGTCCTGGGAGGGGAAGGACTTCCCCTATATAAACCTGGGGCTGAGGCAGGGTTAGAGAGTTCAGAGGGAGAGTTCAGCCAGGAGGGCTGACAGGGAGCTGTGGCTCCGGCTGGGCCCAGCTCCTGGGCCATGCCCGAAGTAGAGACAGAGAGGAGAAGCAGCTATGGGAAGAAACATCAGGAGCTCTGTGGGAGCAGTGTTACAAGGAGTCAGGGGCTGGCAGCTGCAGAGCTCGCCCTGACTGAGAAGATTTCTTACCGGACCCGGAGTCCGAGGCTGTGGGGACTAACTCCTGCCCAGCAGCAGAATCCGTCAGGCAGGGGATTCCAGGTCCTCTGGCCAAGAAACCCGAAGGCACGGTCACACGCATGGGACCAGCACCGCCGTCGTGGAGCGGAAGCTACTAGAAGGCCCCGAGTCACCGGCCATACCGGTGAGCACCACACGGTACACTCAGGGATGTGGGCTACTTATACCCGCCTCTAGCAAGGTAGCCAGAAGAGTACAGTTAGTTTGGGAGGCCTACAACTCCGCCTGGCCAGGGGAGATCCCATCTGCTCAAGGACTGACCAGGCCCCAATCGCTAGCCAGTACTCCGGGAGGGTCTATCTTTGTCACCAGTAAAGACCCTGAACTACACCGTACCGTCTCCGAGTGGTTCCTGCTACCCCCATCGTCCACGTCGGCTGCCCTGAGGCCATACCCCTCCCGTTGGGGGTTATGCTATCACGCTGCACAATCCTACCACCGGCCTCAGCGGTCTGCCCTGCAGCAGCAGCTCCTTAGCTGTACTCAACGGGTGGCGTAGTCGTCCAACATCTACCGCTGATACAGCGCCACTTAGTCTGACTCCCTGGGTACGGACCCGATCACCGCCACGAGACTACAACCCTCAAGAGATCCGGCTCCGGGTAAGCTCCCGCGTGCGCAACGCAGCGCGACACAGGCCCAGGGGCGCGTCAACTTTTGGCGTAGTCGGCAGGATTTCGTGCCCGCAACCACCGGGTACTGCGTGCCTGAAAAAGAGACTTTTAAAACTTACCTGTGGTGAAGATTCCCGCCATCCGGCGCCATCTTCAGCCTTCTTCCCGCCATCGGTGAAGATTCCCGCCATCCGGCGCCATCTTCAGCCTTCTTCCCGCCATCCGTGAAGTTTTCCCGCCATCCGGCGCCATCTTCAGCCTTCTTCCCGCCATCCGTGGAGTTTTCCCGCCGTTGGACGCCATCTTGGGGACGCCGCGCGGGAAGAAGAGGGGCGTGGACTCCGAAAGCGCGCGAGAACTGAAGCCCCGCCTCACGTCCGGACGTTGCGTAAGGTCCTGGAAGGAGCCCAGCAGACGCCGACGTCACAGGAGCGCGACGGAAGGTCCTCAACCCTGACGATCCACTGCGGAGCCGCGGCCTACGGAAGAGGATCATCGCAAGGTAGGCCACGGTCCACTAGGGGGGAGAAGGATGTCGGATACGGAGGAGAGCTTCACCGCTTCAACCCCCGCCAGCGCCACCGCTGTGGCGGTCATGCCTTTCACCATGCCCTATATCCCGGGAGCAGCCTGGCTACCCCAGTACTCAGTGGAGTCACATACCCTGCATGACTTTAGAGAAAAGCTGGATAGCCTCTTCCAGGTGTACCCCCTCACAGAAGAGCAAAAAGTGAGCATCCTGGTGGCCCAACTAACTGGGGCAGCCCAAAGGGAGGTAAAGTCCTGGCCACCTGGGAGGAGGACTGTCGCAGAGATACTAACCCAGCTAACCGAGGAGGAGCTGCAGTACTACCAATACGAGGAAAGCCAAGAGGACCCGGACGGGTCTGAGGACTACCCTCAGGAGAGAGCACAAAGAGGACATAGCTACTGAAGGGAAGTAGCGTGAATAAAGAGCTGTAAATAGTTACCCGTAAGGGTACAAGGACTGCTGCTAATTAAAATATGGTCCCCGTTGGGATTAGTGAATTGTTCCCCGTGTGTCCCTATCCCTTACCAGGCTGAGGACTGTGAGCAGCCATCCCCTATCCCTTACCAGGCTGAGGACTATGAGCAGCCAATCCTTATCCCCACTGGCCGAGGACTGAGAGCGGCCATATCCTGTAAATAATTATGTGTTTCTAGTAATTTATAGGAGTCCTTGGTGGATTTACCGGGAATCCTTTGTACAGTTAGTGGAGCGTAACCCAGGATGGACTAAAAGACTGTTAAGGACTCGGGGCAGGACAGACCCCTACCTGGTTACGTCTCCCTGTTTTGGTGAAATGGACACCTTTGTTTCCTTCAAAGACTGCACCCGGTTGCGGACATGCCGTGACCACCTTTATGTGTTTTTCTTATTGTATTATTATTGTTATACCCTGTTATGTTTACAAAAGTATGTTTAGTCCCGGAGTACTAAATTTCACTAGGGGGGAATGTGGCACCCCAGGGGTCTGGTTTCCACAGTAATAGAGATGTTATGTCTGAGAGCAGGTGGGAGGTCTCTTGGTCAGGAATCCTATGCATGCCACACCTCCTGCCCAGTCCTGGGAGGGGAAGGACTTCCCCTATATAAACCTGGGGCTGAGGCAGGGTTAGAGAGTTCAGAGGGAGAGTTCAGCCAGGAGGGCTGACAGGGAGCTGTGGCTCCGGCTGGGCCCAGCTCCTGGGCCATGCCCGAAGTAGAGACAGAGAGGAGAAGCAGCTATGGGAAGAAACATCAGGAGCTCTGTGGGAGCAGTGTTACAAGGAGTCAGGGGCTGGCAGCTGCAGAGCTCGCCCTGACTGAGAAGATTTCTTACCGGACCCGGAGTCCGAGGCTGTGGGGACTAACTCCTACCCAGCAGCAGAATCCGTCAGGCAGGGGATTCCAGGTCCTCTGGCCAAGAAACCCGAAGGCACGGTCACACGCATGGGACCAGCACCGCCGTCGTGGAGCGGAAGCTACTAGAAGGCCCCGAGTCACCGGCCATACGGGTGAGCACCATACGGTACACTCAGGGACGTGGGCTACTTATACCCGCCTCTAGCAAGGTAGCCAGAAGAGTACAGTTAGTTTGGGAGGTCTACAACTCCGCCTGGCCAGGGGAGATCCCATCTGCTCAAGGACTGACCAGGCCCCAATCGCTAGCCAGTACTCCGGGAGGGTCTATCTTTGTCACCAGTAAAGACCCTGAACTACACCGTACCGTCTCCGAGTGGTTCCTGCTACCCCCATCGTCCACGTCGGCTGCCCTGAGGCCATACCCCTCCCGTTGGGGGTTATGCTATCACGCTGCACAATCCTACCACCGGCCTCAGCGGTCTGCCCTGCAGCAGCAGCTCCTTAGCTGTACTCAACGGGTGGCGTAGTCGTCCAACATCTACCGCTGATACAGCGCCACTTAGTCTGACTCCCTGGGCACGGACCGGATCACCGCCACGAGACTACAACCCTCAAGAGATCCGGCTCCGGGTAAGCTCCCGCGTGCGCAACGCAGCGCGACACAGGCCCAGGGGTGCGTCAATTGCACCAGTCATAAAGTGGGCTCATGATGTCTGGAGTGGCCACACAGGCTTTCCTTTAATGCTTTGCAGCTATCACATTACATAGTCAAAAGCATCCAACATAGGGGAACTATGACAGTGAATATGAAAGATTAGTGCAGATAAAACAGAGGCCATCTAAGGATTTTACCGCCTAGCACAACTAGGTGCACAGCTTGTAATTACAGATAGAGGATATAAAGGCCTAAATCTGCTTGTGGTGTAATGTTGCAGCGAATGAGTAGTAGTCTCAGTCTGTAAATAATAATATAAATATTCAATTGTTAGGGAGGTGCTGGATCCACAGAGGGAGTGTGATTGAAAATTGATTCATCTATGATATATACATACATACAGCACCTTAATTACATGTTATTCCCTTAGTCAGATAAATTGAGGTCACCGGGTCATGAATAATGCTGTGTTTGTGTTAAAGAGCTGCAAAGGGATTCAATACAGTACTGGGAAAACTCAAATTGTCATATGTGTCTTTTATTGGCAATTTTTGAGGTACAAATTTTTGAGAGAAAATTCAATGAAGCTGGAAAATTTGAATTTCACATGATGCGCTCGTCTATAGATGCTAAGCTTGCTTTTTCATGGAACTATTTCATTTCTCTGTTTTTCAACCCTCCAGTACATGATATTTTTGCAACTGGGAAATTCCAATGTACCTTTCAATAATTACGTTGCTCAGAATATTTCTTTCCTTATTTATAAAGTGGAATACGTCTTTTCCTTGTTTATACATTAGTTTCCATGATTAAGATATTTTTATGTTTATGTTTAAACCACCATAATAGTTATGACTAACTTGTTGTTTAGTTAGCGAACACATTTATTTTTCTAATGAAAGATTTTTTACATTTATTTTTCTGAGATGTAAGCCAAGTAAGAATACATTCACGCAAATCTCAAGAGAGGTTTTGTCCGTCATTCTTAAGTACATTGTCTGCTGATGCAGAGTTTGTCAATAAAGATAGTAGACTCTGTATTGATTAGTTAGACCTTAATAAAATCTCAGTATACAATAAATACTGAAATCAGACAAAGAACATTATTTTAGTGTTAAGAAACATTAACATCTTTAAAGAAATGCAGAAATAAGCAACTTGGAAAATTAGGTAACACCTTCTGTAGGAGATGTATTTGCTGCCATTTTATCTTGTTACTTTTAAAAAGAATAGAGAAATCAATTAGTTCTAACTAGGCTCTCTTGCCACTGCATTTACAATGTCTATTTGCCACATGATCAAATGGGTAGTGATACAGTTTTCTTGCTGTATAGAATAAAGCAAACCATGTGCTATAATTTTCTTTACAAGTTAGCCTTTGAGTAACAGATGCATTAATGCATTAACTACCACCTGTCTGTAAGTTCTTCACATCAGTAAAAAAAATATAAAATTCCCACATACCCCTTTATGAAGCTGAGCTATTGTAAGGAGTACTCTGCCAGCTCTCTGCCAGTTCTAACTGATAGCTGATACATTGCTGCCAGGATCAAATTTGAAGCTTGCCACAATTATAAACATTTAATTTTAATGAAAAAAAAGAAAAAACAGTACAATAAATTGCTGTACTTTCCACCACTCAAATCCACACTCACCCCCCAAAAAATATATATATTATGCGCTTTGCAGCGAGACCCAGTAAGAGTAGCACTAAATCAGCAAAGGCGCAGACATAGATACACTTGGCACAAGCTGCCCAGCTAGGCTAGCCCTTGAGGGCCAGAAATACTCTTCATCCAAACCCCAGTAAATGGAAGGGGGACTTTGGCAGAATGAATATATTTCCACCACTGCTTAGTGCCAGACAAAACAGCATTCTGCGTTGCCTTGCAAGTGGGGAAATCAGTGAAGAACACGGCGTCCCACATCCTTACACATCTTACAACACCAGAACGCGATGCTCCTTAAGATTGGGACAGTCTCCGTGCACGCGTAGTTTCTCCACCTCCAGGATCAGGACAATGGCGGCGCCTGCGACCGGAGTAGCGTAGCATCGGAGTTGCTCCATTCCCAGGAGAGAACACAGAAACACGATTCTTAACAATATACAAGTTTTATTAAACTAAAACAAAATTAATAATTATTTAATTACTAAAATTAATAGTTTATGTACCACAAAATGGTAAAATTAAAGAATACAACTTATCTTTTAAGAATCAAGCCCTCATTTGACTATGTTGAAAAATAAAGTAATCATAAAGGTCAAAAATGACTATACACAAGTTAATTTTCACACACTTCGTTGTTTGGAAAAATGCCACTGCATACTAAAACAGTAATTTATACTTTTGCCCTAGTATATGTCTAAAATGTAAAACATACACTATGATTTTTATTTCTTTTTCTTTCTGGAGTTTTTCTTCCAAAGACCTTCATTAGCCATTTTCAGTTGTTAAAACAATATATTGTGTTGAAGTGCATTACGCTTTTTGTTCTTTGATATTCACACCCATAACTTTATTAGGAATCTTGGTATCGTATGATTTAATCATATGATTTAAACATATTAATCATATTAATCATATGATTTAAACATCACTTTAGCAGTCCAGTAACTGTTTAAAAAAGCAGTTAAAAAATGCAACCTAAAAACATGTACTAAAACACATTAATGTATTAACAAAGCAAAATAAAATGCACGGAAATGACGGGAAGTTTTACATGACAAAATGTTACCAAGACGTGTAAATATAGCAGTAACTGTATTTACACTGCACGATTATCGTGAAAGAGCAACGCAAAAACATCATTCTGGGTGGTGCTTCATCCTGTGAAAACATTTGGTGTGCATTATTTACTCCAATTCATAAATGTTTACCATACAGCGGTCGTTCAGTGATTGCCTCTTAAGCTATGTGCACATCCATTGTGGAATTTTCTCCAATAGATATCCAATCTTTCTTAATTGAAAACCTCATTTGTTAACATGACTTGCTAATTTTTTTATTATGGCACATTTGATTCTATAAGAAATCAAAAAATAATATGATAAATTAATCACATAATAAATTGGGCAAAAAAAGCAGCAAAACTGCAGATACTTAAAAAAGTATGGGAGTAAAAAGAACCATTAAAAGTTAAGTTAACCCCTTTACGACCTGGGATGTACCCAGGACATCATGGTTGGGAAGTGCTTCTCAACCTTGGATGTACTGGGTACGTCCAGGCGATTTTGTACTCCAGTGAGCGCAAGATTGCTGCTGGGTGCTCAGCTAATATCATAGCTGACACCGGGATATAACTGCCAGGAGTGGTACCCACACCGCTTCCGGCAGTTTAACCCCCTAAATGCTGTAATCAATATTGATTTCAGCATTTAGAAGGCAGGGAGAGGTGCCCTCTGATTGGCACCCCCGATCGGGGACCCAATTGTTGACATGGTGACCCGACAACATCATGACGACATCCGGGTCACCAGGCTCTATCAAGCTTGTTAGCACATGCTCAGGGTATGATCTAATAAGTTTGTGTGAAAGCAGACTGACATTTCTAATGCATAGCAATGCTGCTGTATTGCAATGCATTATAACAATTATGAGACTGTTGAAAGTGAAAGTCCCATAAAGGGACTATGTAAAAAAGTAAAAAAAAAAAAAATATGGAAGGAACTTTTTTTTTTTTAAATCACAAAATAATAATAAAAATATATATATATTGTTGTAAGACGACTCGCTCGGCTGCTATCAGAAGTAGACTGAGGAAACGGTTTCCTCTGCAGGTTTATTGTGACGGCATAACACACTGCAGACTCAGCAAAATAAACACAGCCTTTCTGGCATAACGGCAAAACAAAAGATAAACGATAGAACAGTCCATATGTGTGCGGAGTGCGCCTTCTTAAGGGATAGCACACCCTTCAGCTCCTCCTGAGCTGAAGCTTTCCAGTCTGGAGGCCTTGACTCTCCAGACACATAACCGCAGAAAAAGAAATTGTGACTGAGCATTTAACCTTGCTAAGCTACGCCCTGAGGTGGAGGCAGAGTGAATGACTTGCAACCCATCTCTATGTAATTCACACAAAACCACTCCCTTTTTAGGATTTAACCCCCCAACATATAACATGCTGGAGAAAAGCTGTTGGTTCAGTTCGCTAAGGTTAGCAGCCGTGGTGAAACATACCTCCCCTTAAATATAACACCCGTGACTCTGTCACATATTTCCCCCCCTCTGCCCAAAGCTGGGGGTTTGGGCACCTTCAGACACCAGACAGGGCATTCTAGAGAGGATATCAGTGTTTCCTTGTTTCTTCCCAGGCCTATGCTCAACGTGAAAACTAAAGTCCTGAATACCCAAGAACCAATTGGTTACCCGGGCATTCTTACCGTTCTTTTCCCTCAACCATCTCAAAGGGTCATGGTCTGACACCAGTCTAAACGTCCGGACTAGTAGGTAATATCTCAGTGTATCTACGGCCCATTTTATGGCTAAGCACTCTTTTTCTACTATAGCGTAGTTCTTCTCGCAGGAAGACAGCTTCAGGCTCAGATAGAGAATGGGATGTTCTTCCCCATTTATCTCTTGAGAGAGCACGGCTCCTCGGCCACCTTCTGAAGCATCTGTCTGGACCACGAATTGCTTCTAAAAGTCTGGTGCGACCAGATCCAGCTGCTTGCACAGTGCCAGCTTCAGCTGTTGGAACGCCGTCTCCGTTTCCTCAGTCTATTTCACCATCGTTGAGCTGGTGCCTTTGAGGAGATCCGTCAGTGGCGCGACCATCATGGCAAAATTTGGGATAAACCGCCGGTAATACCCCACAATTCCCAGAAACGCTCTCACTTGCTTCTTGGAAAGTGGTTGCGGACAGTTCTGGATTGCCTCAACTTTATTTACTTGTGGCTTAATTTCGCATCTCCCAACGACATAGCCCAAGTACTTGGCCTCCTCTTTTCCAACGGCACATTTTTTCGGACTTATAGTAAACCCCACCTTCCTCAGAGCATCCAGAATCGCCTGTACCTTCGGCAGATGATTAGCCCAGTCTTGGCTAAAGACTACAATGTCATCAAGGTAGGCTGCGACATACTTCTTATGTGGGGATAGGATCCGATCCATGGCCCTTTAGAAGGTGGCAGGGGCCCCCTGCAGTCTGAAAGGCATTCGGGTGTATTGGAAACGCCCATCAGGTGTTGAGAACTCTTCTTCTTGGCCCTCTGGGCCATGGGAACCTGCCAGTAGCCCTTCGTCAAGTCGAGGGTGGTAATATACCTCGCAGGTCAAAGCCTCTCAGTGAGTTCATCGACGCGGGGCATCGGGTATGCGTCACACTTGGATACCTCATTCAGCTGGCGGTAATCATTGCAAAACCTCCACTCCCCATTGTCTTTGGCACAAGAATGATAGGACTCGTCTATCACGCCGCGGTCTAACATCCTTTTTACATCGGATGAGATCACCTCCCGGCGTGCTTCAGAAATCCTATAGGGCTTCAGATTCACTGTAATATGCGGCTCTGTTAACACGTCGTGTTCTACCACCTGTGTCTGCCCCGGCAACAGGTCCTGATTCTGTTGGAGCAGTTCCCGACACTGTTGCTTCTGGGCCGGCGATAGAGTCTCCGCTATCATGACATTTTCCACCTTGCCTTCGGGAGCGGCTTCCAGGTAAGGAGCTCTCACGGGTTCCCGAACTCGCCACGGCTTGAGCAAGTTTACATGGTACACTTGGTGCGGCTTTCTTTGGCCAGGCTGGTGGACTTTGTAGTTCACTTCACTGAGATTCTCCACCACCTCATACAGGATTTGCCATTTAGCCAGGAACTTGCTTTCGACGGTGGGAATAAGAGCCAGAACACGATCCCCAGGCTGGAACTGTCTCAGCCTCGCCGACCGGTTATACACCCTCGCCTGGGCTTCCTGCACCTGGAGGAGATGTTCCTTCACAATGGGCATCACTTTTGCCAGTCTCTCCTTCAACTGGGTGACATGTTCGATGATGCTCCGGTGGCCTTGGCCTCCAAGGTTTCCTTGGCTATGTCTAGGAGACCTCTTAGATGCCAACCATACATGAGCTCGAATGGAGAGAAGCAGGTGGAGGCTTGAGGAACTTCTCTGATGGAGAAGACTAGAAATGGAAGCAGGTAGTCCCAGTCTCGCCTATCCTTTTCAACGACCTTTCTGAGTATCGCCTTTAAGATCTTGTTAAAGTGTTCCACTAGGCCGTCCGTCTGTGGATGGTAGACTGAGGTCTGTATCTGGGCAATCTGAAAGACTTTACATAGCTCCTTCATCGCTTTGCTCATCAAAATCTCTTTTGGCACACCAGTCTGAGCAAAAATATGGACCAGCTCCCGGACTATCTCTTACTTGACGAGTTCCTTAGGGGTACAGCTTCGGGGTACCAGGTCGCATAGTCCATGACCACCAGGAAGAATTGGTGGCCCTAGTCCAATTTAACTAGGGAACTAGGCGACCCATGAGGTCCATGGCAATCTTCTCAAAGGGAACCCCAATCACAGATAGTGGAACTAAGGGACTACAGAAGTCTGAGGAGGATGCGGTTATCTGGCAGGTGGGGTAGGATCTACAATAGTTTAGTATCTCCCAGTAACATCCTGGTCAATAGAACCTCCTCATTATTCTATCCTGGGTTTTATCAACCCCCAGGTGTCCCCCCAGAACATGTGAATGGGCCATATCTAATACCCTCCGTCGGTATGGCCCTGGAACTAACAGCTGTTCCACTGTCTCTTCACCTCTTAGTTTGGTCACCAGGTATAATAACTCCTTTTGAACTGCAAAGTGTGGGTACCTGGTGTCTGCCCCCGGCTCTTGAGCAACACCATTACAAACAGTAACATTGTCCCATGACCCCTTCAAGGTCAAGTCCCGAACTTAAGCAGACCCAAAGTTCTCCCTGGGCACCTCTAACTCAGTGAGGTCAGCTTCCTGGCAGTGGTATTGGAGGAAGAATAAAAGTCGGTTGCCATATATTAAATTGTCCAGTATTCCTTTGGCGCTCCCTGAGACCGCTGCACCATTGTTTACTTGTGAAATATCTCCATACAGAGCCAAAGCGGCAGGAGCAGCCTGGTCTATTTGGATGTGTGAGGACCTGCGGTTATCCAGCCACCGGGTTAAACTACTGAGGACCTGCGGTGACATGGTATCTGGTCCGGCAGGATCGTGTGACCACTTGAGGAGCACAGAGTTGCGAGGCAAACACCGACAGGATGGTACTACAAATAGAGGTGACCCGGAGCCTCATTAATCACACGCTTAATCTTGGTTGTGTAGACGTACACAACCATCACAGGTGAGTGTACTGGCACTTTTTAAATTATTTAAATAGCCCTGTGAGTCTACACATGCGCCCTTTCTTTTCTTTTCGCAAGTCCCGAACTTAAGCAGACCCAGAGTTCTCCCTGGGCACCTCTAACTCAGTGAGGTCAGCTTCCTGGGTCACAGTCACATCCTCGTCACCAACAAGGACACACAATGGGAACTCATCCACTTCAGATTTCGACGGGGGTATTTCTCTAGGGACCTGGCTTTTGTCCAACCGACTCAGTCCAGTTCCCTTCCCCCACAAGTCCCAGAACAGAGAAAAAGTGCACCCTATATGATGGGATGTATAAAGTTTTTGACCACCCCACACCTCGTGGGATTGGGCACCACAATCTTTTCCCATTGTCACTCTGGCCACCGGGTAGTTCTTGGCGTACCAATGTATACAGCAGATGCCCACAGCTCTGGCAGGGATCAGCTGGTGGGGAAGGGTGGCACTGATTAAGGTTAGCAGACTCCCTGAGTCCAATAGTCCAAGCACCATCACCCCATTAATGGACATGGCACCCACCTGCAGCCCCTTACCAGGTTAACCATCCATGCTACAGGCCGGATAGGCATGATAGAAGCAACACCGGCCTAGGCTGCAGTCCATTGGTTCAGGAGACATGGCACTGGGCAGCTATGTGTCCAGGATTATGACACCACCAACATACCACATCCCTCACAGCAGTCTTTGCTGGGCCCTAAGTGAGATTTGGATGACCCCCGTTTGTGACTCTATACCCACTCATTGTGAGCCCGCCCCCCTTGGGTATTCCAGTATGGGGAGGTAACCATGTCCGGTTTCCCAAGGGAGTTTTCGACCCCTTGGTTCCTCTTTACCAGGCCCATGAGGTCGTCTGTGTTCCGAGGATCGCTCTGGGCAACCCAGGTCTGCACTGGCCTGGGAAGGGAGTGGATGAATCTGTCCATCACCACCTCGACCATCTGGGCAGGAGTGGAAAACTCTGGCTGCAACCAATTTTGGACTAGATGTAACAAGTAAAACATCTGTGAGCAACGGGGTTTGTCGCCATCATTTGCCCAGTGGTGTATCCTTTGAGCTCTCACAAATATAGTCACTCCAGAGCATGCCAAAATCTCTGTCTTTAACTTGGCATACTTCTGTGCATCTTGTAGAGTCAGGTCATAGTAGGCCTTTTGGGGTTCACCCGTTAAATAGGGGGCCAGCACCTCCGCCCACTGCTCGGGCGGCCGCTTTTCCTGCTATGCTACCCTTTCAAAAACAATCAGAAATGCCTCAACATCATCCCCTGGGTTCATCTTTTGCATCCCATCGCCTTACTATCTTCCGGACACAGGAGACATCACCTGGAGTTGGGGGAGGGGCGGTTTCTCTAGTGCCGATCTCCCCTGCCAGGAGTTCCATCTGCCGTTGTTCTTGTTGGAGCTGTTCTATCAGGAGTTTATTTGCCTTCTGCTGCACTTGCTGTTGCTCCCAATGCTGCTGTTGTAGGCTCTGCTGGCTCTGCAAGTATTGCTGGTGTTGCTGTTGTTGACTTTTAAGCAGGTGCTTAAGGAGTTCCTCCATGCTGCCGGACATCTCTGGCTGGCTGACGGCCTTCACCCAGGACATCAACAGATATTTTTGGCAGGTACACGTGTTCCTGGAATCTTGCACGCACTCTTGCACCAACTGTGATAAGATGACTCACTTGGCTGCTTTCAGAAGTAGACTCAGGAAATAGTTTCCTCTGCAGGTTTATTGTAACGGCATAAAGCACTGCAGACTCAGCAATTAAACACAGCCTTTCTGGCATAACGGCAAAACAAAAGATAAACGATAGCACAGCCCATATGTGTGTGGGGCTCACCTGCACAAGGGATAGCATACCCTTCAACTCCTCCTGAGCTGAAGCTTTCCAGTCTGGAGACCTTGCCGCTCCAGATACACAACCACCGAAAAAAAAATAGTGATTGAGCATTTAACCTTGCTCAGCCACCCCCTGAGGTGGATGTGGGGTGAATGACCTCCCACCCATCTCTGTCATTCGCACAAAACCACTCCCTTTTTAGGATTTAACCCCCCAACATATAACATGCTGGAGGAAAGTTGTTGGTTCAGTTCGCTAAGGCTAGCAGCCATGGCGAAACATACCTCCCTTCACATACAGTATAACACCAGTGACTCTGTCACAATGTATATAGTGTAGCCATAAATTTGTAGTTTTAAAAAAATATAAAAAATAAACAAAGCAAGTACACATGTTTAGTGGAAAGACCCGCTGCATAAAACTGTTACACTAGTTAACCCCTTCAGTGAACACTGTAATAAAAAAAAAAAGCGGGACAAAAAACTGCTTTTCATCATACTGCCAAACAAAAAGTAGAATGAAACGTGATTAAAAAGACGAATGTAAATAAAAATGGTATGTCTGAAAACCTCATCTTGTCCCGCAAAAAACAAACTGCCATACAGCTCCATTGAAAAAGTTATAGCTCTCAGAATACAGCGATACAAAAATAATTGTTATTTTCAATAAAATAGTTTTTATTGTGTAAAAGTGCCAAAACATAAAGAAGATATAAATGAGGTATCGCTGTAATCGTACTAACCCAAAGAATAAAGTTGCCTTATCAATTTTACCACAAGGAATGGCATAGAAAAAATACAAAAAAACAATTCCTGAATTGCTGGTTTCTGTTTATTGTGCCTCCCAAAAATTGGAATAGAAGACGATCAAAAAAGGTTATGTGACTGAAAATGGTGCCAATAAAAACGTCAACTCGTCCCGCAAAAAACAAGCCCTCACATGACTCTGTTGGCCGAAGCATGGAAAAATTATATCTCTCAAAATATGGCAATGCAAAAACTTGTTTATGCAGTAAAAAGTGTCTTTTAGTGTGTGACAGCAGCCAAACATAAAAAAAACTATATAAATCTGGTATCGCGGCAACTGGAAGAATAAAGTTATCTAATCACTTATGCAGCATGAGAAATAGCATAAAAAATAAATAAAACAAATTCTTCACTTCCTGTTGATTTTTTTCATACTGCCTCCTAAAGATCACAGTCAGGCTTAGCTCACATTTATCCTGCCTCTGCGTTGAGTACTTGCATTGGGTTTTTCATGTAAATCTCTCAAATGTGTGATTCAGACAGAACTTCCAGCAGAAGATTCCCTATAATGAGGCAGATGGGGACACTGTGGACGCTGTCTGACCTATGATCTGGTGGTGTCCGTCTTTTTAGGCATGCATAAAAGCGTGGTCAATCACAGTTTTTTGCACCTCTGAAAAGGGACCCTTGAACAGAGGCCAAATGGAGTCCAGAGTAACTCTTCTGCCTCATTATAGTGAATGGCTCCCTCAGGGTTTCCTCTGAATCACTTCATTCGGAGATTTAGATGGAAACACCAATGTAAGTGCTCAGCGTAGAGCACAGGATAAATGTGATCCTAAATGTTATGTAAAATGTTCCCAACAAAAGTTTCAAATTAATCCCAAAAAAAGGAAATTCCCACTCAGGACCATTATCTGTTAACGGACATATAGGGGCTCCCATGTTACTGGTAGTACAAAGACTCTGGAAACATGAAATGGCTACTCACCCCCCCCCCCCCCAAAGAAATTCAGCAATTATTTTTTTTTCACTGCCCAATGGTATAAAATTCTGCAACATACCCGTGGTGTCAATATAATCCCTGAACCCATAGATAAATTCATTGAGAGGTATAGTTTGTAAAATGGGGTCACTCTGAACTCCAATATGGAGCTTCTTCCCTTCTGAGCTTTGCACAGTGCGTCAAAATTAGTTTTCCACCACATTTTGGGCATCGGTGTACTTAGGAGAAATTGCACAACAAATTTAGTGGTTCATTTTTTCCTGCCATCCTTGTGAAAATTAAAAAATTTGGAGCTAAAAACATTTTTGTGGGAAAAATATTTTTTTCTTCATTTTCACAGATCAACATTGTAAAATTCTGTGAAACACCTGTGGTTTCAAGGTGCTCACCACATGTCTAGATAAATTCCTTGAGGGGTCTAGTTTCCAAAATGGGGTTACTTGTGGGGGTTTTCCACTGTTTAGGCACATCAGGGGCTCTGCAAACATAACATGACACCTGCAGACCATTCCATCAGAGTCTGCATTACAAAACCTCACTCCTTCCTTTCTGAGCCCTGCCGTGCGGCCAGACAGTAGTTTTCACCCAACATATGGAGTATCTGCGTACTCAGGAGAAGTTGCACAACAAATTTAGGGGACCATTTTCTCCCTTTAACCCTGGGAGAATAAAAAATTTGGGACTAAAAAACATTTGTTGGAAAAATGTGATTTTTTATTTTCACATCTGTGAAGCACCTGGGAGTACAAGGTGCTCACTACACAACTAGATACATTTCTTGAGGGGTATAGTTTCCAAAATGGGGTCACTTGTGGGGGGTTTCCACTATTTAGGCACATCAGGGACTCTCCAAACGCAACATGGTATCCGCTAATGATTTCAGCAAATTTTGTTTCAAAAGTGAAAGAGCGCTCCTTCCCCTTCTGAGCCTTGCCATGTGCCAAACAGTAGTTTTCCTCCACATATGAGGTATCGGCATATTCAGGAGAAGTTGCCCAATTAATTGTGTTGCCTGACAACTGGGAGACACAACATTTCCATGTCTCCCGGGCCACAAAACAAGTGAGAAGCGTGGCATCCCGCATTTCCACATCACTTACTACTTAAACACACGATTCACCACCGTGTTTAGTTGCCCATCCAAGTGCGTGATAGCTCTGCCCCCAGCACAGACAAACCAGCAGGGAAGTCTGGAAAACAGAGATGGACGATTGCATCTATGGCAGAAATTCATAACAGATGGAGTAAATGCTTAGCCTAAGTGATAGAGGAGGCTTTTTTTTCCTCTGGTTTTTATTTTGCCTTATAGACTAGTCATTATAAAAGAAAAAATGTTTCCTAATATTTTTTCCTGTAAAATCCATACTTACTTTTGGTTTGTCTGTTTTATTGCCAGTCCGTAAAAGTGGCGTAATACTCCTACAACATTGTTCCAAAAAGTAACTTGGGAGTCAGAGATGTGTCCAGGCATCTTCTCCATGCTGTTCCCATTCCATTTGAGCACTTTTTCCATCCATTTCAGCAGTTTTAATGCCCCTCAAATCTCCTGGAAAGTCCACCGGAAAACTGCTTGAATTTCCCATTGACTTCCATTATATTCATTACTCGAGACGAACACATCGAGCATTATGGAAAGCTCGTTGCGAGTAACGAGCGCCCAAGCATTTTAGTACTCGCTCAAGACGAATAATTATCCGCTAAACATCATAATTGCAGGGCTTTATTAGACTCGACCTCGATCCTCTGTGGATCAATCCACACATCTCTAATACCTACGTATAATCATATAAAACATGTGGTTTTCAATAGACATTAAAGCGGCCCTCCTTCAATTGGATGTCAGGGTCACTAACCAAAGGATTAAACTGCAGTTTTCAGAGCTAGATGCAAAAGTTTCCATAAGCTTATACCAGCCTCTGCCTAGTATTTTTCAAGACATTTACTGTATAATATTTTTTTCATCTGATTAATTTGCACTCATTCAATTCTCATCATTTGCTCTTCAAATAAACAAGCTCAATTACATAAACATTTATATCTGTGTGCTCCAAGATATTTTAAATAAAAGTGGTTCATTTACAAAACAATATAATTGCAGTGTGTTTTTCTTAAAAGCCTGTACTTATGGTCTTTAACTTTTTAACTTCATTATATAAAAATGATATTAAAATGCCACTGTATGTTTTCTACAAAAAAAGCATGCATTTTTAATAACTCTTCCAATAATTACAATAAAAAAAATCTGTGTTATGGGGTAAAGGGGTTATATTCTTCATTACCGTCGGCCATCAATATTACATTAACGGTAATCTAAGGCTCAGCTGTTTGAATAGGTTCTTTTCTCTGTTTGCAGTGGCCCAAACTGCACACCATGTTCTTATAGTAGCTGCTGTGCTTCCCCCATTCCCAGTGGTGCTACGCAAGACAGAAAAAAGTGGCGGAATCAGAGGAGCTTAGGTACTTTTACAAGTTATTTAGCTCAATGTGTTCTTAGTTGTTAAGACAAATAAGTGAATGGGCTTCAAGAAGCTCTCATTCAGAAATCTATTTTTTTTATTGTAAAATGAAAAAAAAACTATCTAAATTTCTTCAGTGCTTTGAATTAAATTTTTATCAGTTTGGTCATTGTATCAGTTTTCACTATCACTTTTTCTCCTATACAAAAAAACCTGATAGATGTTTCTAAAGCCCCCGTCTCACATAGCGAGATCGCTAGCGAGATCGCTGCTGTGTCACGGTTTTGGTGACGCAACAGCGACCTCACCAGCGATGTCGCTATGTGTGACACTTTGCAGCGATCAGGCCCCTGCTGTGAGGTCGCTGATCGCTGCAAAGTGTCCTGGACCATTTTTTGGTCGTTGCCTTCCCGCTGGTCAGCACACATCGCTGTGTGTGACCAGCGGGAGCAGCGATCAGGCTGGTAACCATGATAAACATCAGGTTACTAGAGGCACACGCGCACTTAGTAACCCGCTGTTTATCATGGTTACAAGCCTGCTAAAGTGAGCGGTAACATCCCGCTCACCGTAGCAGAGTGGTAACCATGATAAACAACGGGTTACTAGGTGCGCGTGGGCCCCTAGAAACCCGATGTTTATCTTGGTTACCAGCCTGCTCCTGCTTCAGCAGGCTGGTAACCAGGAGTAGGACATCGTGGAAAGATTCTTTCCACGATGTCGCTGCTCCCCTGATCGTTGGTGAGCCTGCCTGTTTGACAGCTCACCAGCGACCACATAGCAACGCAGCATCGATCCCTGACAGGTCGTATCGTTGTCGGGATCGTTGCAGCGTCGCTAAGTGTGACGGGGCCTTTACTCTTCTCGTAGCAAACATTCAGTGAAAAACAAACAGCAAATGAATGCAACTAGGAAGCCATCAATGTGCTGTCCAAGTTTTTCCTCCACCCATAGACTTGCACTGGTTCCTAACTAGGATAAGAAATGATCATGTCTCTGTTCTTTTTTTCTTTTTAAATATTTAAAGAGGTGTTTGAAACCTAATATTCAGAAAAAAAATAAATAAGTTTAGAACTTTCTAAAATACTGTAACAAAAGTCATACCTTATCAATTCCCTTCCATTGTGGTGTTAGGCTGCAGTTTTCCATGACTGATATTTAACTTAGTTTTCTAAATTTAATACCATTGATTGCTGAATGGGTCATCCATGCGTGGTTAAGAATTTCAGCATAAAATTAAGATGTATTGCTGAAAGTGTAATGAAGATGAAAGCATAATTATTAGAGTGGGAAAAGTTAGCCTAAGTGCGTATTTTTATTTTGAAGTAAAATAAAGATTGAGCTCATTTTATTGATTACAGTAGCATTTCTGAAGAAATAGCACAAAACATGTTCATATTTTCTAAAACCTGGTGATTTCTCTGTGTCTAGTTGGCTATGTAGTTTTCTGTATTATTGTCAAACAACAATCCACTGAATTGTATAAGATACGTCACAGGACAGATTCTAGCAGTGGAGATATAATGATAGGAATGAAGGCAGTGTACTCTTAGAAAAATAAAATGAAACTCTAAAAACAGAAATCTCAGATCAATACTATGTTTAAAAATAATATGAGCAATAATTTTATTTTCAGTAACCACAATTTACTGTCTTTCTTATTGGAACAAGTTATAAAGAAAAATAAAATACACATTTTTCTTGCACAAAAAGTCCTTTGAACATGTTCAATTTCAGAAAATAAACAGTTAAAGTGACTATCCAATCAGCTAGTACTTATCGGAGATGCTTACCTGCAATATCTGTTTATCAGATGGTGCTGCTTTGTGCTTTTTACAGATATAGCAGGTGTTAATTTGCAAGTTGTGCTGTGTCACATAGAGTGGATTGCTGTGACCACATTTTGCATAGTATGATTGTACAGTTTAAAAAAAAAGGAATGGTTTAAAAAAGCATTTGATTAAAGAATGCTAAATGGTTATCTCAGGTCTACTAGCGCAGACCTGATTTCGGTGAGCACAGCTACAGTACCTACAGGAAGTCTGCGGTAGTCTGAACCAATAATGAGGCAGGAAGTGGACATCAGTCTCCTACTTAATTTTTCCCCTTCAGCTTTTCCTCTTCTGACCAGCTGAGATATATAAACAGAAGTCCCTCACGAGCTTAGGAAGTGCATGGAGAGCTGATTAATGTCCAACTAATTATGAAGTACAAATTACTAAACTATCAGTGAGAAAAAGATGAGCATCAGATAATTTCAGCCATCTAGCTTGATTTACTGACTTCTAGTTTGATTTACCGAGCTTTTATGCTTTTTATTAAGCCTTTAAGGGATTGTTTGATTTGGGATACCCATAGAGCTATGACTTCTGAGCTATGAATATTGGCTAAAAGTATGGTCACATTCACACGTTAACAATTTGGTAAGTATTTTGTCTCTGTATTTATAAGCCAAAACCAGAAGCTGGTGAAAAATGCTCAAGTGATGCACATGTTTCTGTCAAGCTTTTCCTCTGATTGTTCCTCTCCTGGTTTTGGTTTACAAATACTGATCTAAAATACTGACCACATACTGAGTGTGTGACCATGGAATAACAATTAGTATAAAAATTTATTGTGGCAGTAGATGCTGCCTGTATCACAGATAGAAATAGTGAAATTTTGCAAACATATTACATGAAATTTGTCATAAATGAAAAAAATTAAATGCTGGTAAAAAGGGCATCAAATAACATTGTTTATTTGGCAGTGAGGTGTGATCGTTCCCTAGATGGGGTGATAAAAAAACAAAATGCTGCCTGTACAGACTACTGAAATTATTTATTTGAGAATAAACTCTATGCTTTAAGATCAAATTACACAGCACACTAACATTTTACAATGTCTGCATGTTTGCAAGTATTCATATCACACCCAGATGTAACAGAAAATACTGCTTGTAGATTTATTCATATCACATAAAATGATTGTATTTAACTGGAATGTGCCATAGCTTTCTGATTGGTGGGAATCCTGATTCTCGGTCCCCCAGTTTTCTGAGAGTAAAAGGTGTCAGATTGCTACTTTATTGCTGCATCACCACTATAGTTTTGCTATAAACAATAGCCATGGTACTTAGCCACTTTAGGTGCATTGAAAACAGTGAAGGAGATGCACTAAAAAATTTGCAATGTTTGCCATTCAATCTCAGGATGTGAGGAGGTTCCAGGAGTTATATGAAAACTGTGATGGGAGTACCCTTTAAACACACTTGAATTAAAGAATTTTAGAAGGGCAAAAGAAAACCTGTCAGTTGATTCATGCTACTCAAAGCACGAGCAGCATGCTCTTCCATGTGTACATCACAGTGGTTAATGTCTGGTGATGAGGGCCAGGATTCTGCTAGGACCCTACTTCGTCCAACCTAAAAAAATTTGGGCATCAGTGCAGATGCTTTCCTCCTCTTGAGTCGGTGAATCTTTGGAACAGACCTCTTATGCCCATGGCATAGAATGTGTGAAAAGCTCTGCAGACTCACCCATCTGTGGTTCCCTACAGTCGGTTGGGCAGTTGGAGAGTTGTGACATGGGGAGAAACAAGGGTAATTGGGGTGCCGCCTCTGAGGACTGTACTGTATGTGATGTTGTGGTAGAGGAAGAGGAGGAGAGGCCACTTGATGCAGCGCTTGCCATCCACTGGAGCACATGCTCTTTCTGGCCCTCATGTAAAAGGCGTACCGCTGTGCGGCTGCCAAAGAAAGGGAGTGTAGTAGCCTGTACAGTAAAAGAAGTTGTCAGGTGTCTTTGGATAGGACGTGACAGTGTTGATTCACTAGAGCTTTCAGTAATATTACCATCTATCACATGTACACCTTGAATACCAAGACTATTCCCTTTTCCACCTCGATCTCACTTTTTCCCACTCATGTTGCGCAGATAGTATGGTTAGAGCATGCTCTTAGCAACAAAAAAATTTGATTTTTTTACTGTGCATGAGGCCTGTATACAGAAGAATATATGCGCCAGGAAATATGAAACTGAGATGTCGCCTACTGTATCATCTTAGTAACAGAAGACATTATATTTTTTTACTGTGAATGAAGCCTGTATAAAATAGAACATATGCTCCAAACAATTTCAAGCTGAGATGTGGCCTGCTGTATCACATTTAATAACAGAAGAAATTACTTTTTTTTAACTGTGGATGAGGCCTGTATACAATAGAATATATGCGCCAAAAAATTTCAAGCTGAGATGTGGCCTGCTGTATCGCTTTAGTAACAGAAGATTTTTTTTTTACTGTGGCTGAGGCCTGTATACAGTAGAATATATGCTCCAAAAAAATTCCATCTTAGCTGTGGCCTGCTGTATTGCGGTAGTAACAGAAAAAAAATAGTTTTTTTTGCTGTGAACGAGCGCTGCATACAGCTGAATTTCAACGGCAGAAAATTACAAGCTGAAATGTCACGTGCTGTATCACGTTAGTAACAGAGAAAATTAGATATTTTTTTTTTTACTGTGGATGAGCTTTGCATGCAATAGAATATATGCGCCCAAAAATTTCAAGCTCAGATGTGACCTGCTGTATGTATCACGGTAGTAACAGAAAAAAATAGAGCTTCAAAGGTGTACTCGTGCATGGAGCACAACATAAGCAGTGCACAACAGAGTTCTGTGTTGAAATATGCCCTGATGTCTCTGTCTGGACCTCACTAATAGCAAAAAAAATAGTGATCTGCTGGAAGGTTGATTTCACAGGAACCTATCTATCTAAACTATCTGACTTAGAAGCAACTGCCTAGCTAACTATTTGAAATCTTTCAGTATCCAGGAGCAACAACAGGAGCATCCTCCCTGAGCTGTTATACTGACAGAATGGCACTAAAACGACATGTCTGCTCTTTATATGGAGAGGGACATGTGATTTCAGCAGCCAATAACACAAGCCCTTGTGTCTGGACATTGTGGATGTTTCCTGCACCCTGATTGGCGTGCCACAATCTGCACACATTAAGTTAAAAAAAATTAGATTACCAGCACGCTGCTCCTCTAACTTCTCCCTATCCTCTCCCCTCATCAAAGACGTCGACCCGGTCATCATACAGCACCACTATCCTAACCAAAGAGATAAATATAATGTAGTAGAAATACAATAATTTGACGGACTTTTACCGACATTTACCATTTTTAAGTAAAAACGCTCGGATGACCGATCACGAATCAGAATGTGCAACATTCGTGCTAAATTTGAAATTGGTAAACATTTTTCGAACATGTTTGCTCATCTCTATGTCCGAGAAACAAGTATAATTTCAGGCACCAAGGAGCGAGTATAGTCCAAGAGGTGAGCAGTGAAGTATTAGTTTTTTTCCTGCAGTACATTCATTATTTGCTTTTGGTCTCTCCAGACCATAGAGCATAATAATTGACATTCAATTTGTAAATAATAAATTTGCTGTGAATTGAACTTCCTGGTAAAATCTGTGCAATTTGGAAAACTCAAATCTCATCAGATCCACTAATTTCTACCAGTTATTAATAAATATTTATATACTGTATATTGGTATTATATATAAGAAGACATACTGCACCTGGGAAAGACAAAAACCTCTGCGCATTTTTTCTACATTCTTTTTTTTTTTTTAAAAAGAGACTACAGAAGTTATTTCTAAGTTCTTTTATGTTCATGTGGCATTAAATGCATTATTTCCTTAGTCTTCCATTGAATCTTAGTAGCTACGTGAACATTACATTCTCTTGGCTCTTCTACTTTATAATTAAAACAAGAAAGAGCCTTGAAGAAGGGTAATTAGAAAACAGACTTTGACCATATTATTATAAAACATAAAACACATATTTCAGTTATTTAAAATAATAGAAATGAACAAAGACGGGAAAGAGAGAAATGTTAGTCTGATGTTCCTTGATGACTGAGTCTTAATCATGATAATGCATCAAGCATTCCTATTTAGGAGGCACACAATCAGTTGATTGCGCATTGCATGTTGCTTTGGATTTTCAGAACTTCTCATATTCAATTTATTCAAACCCCATTGTCTGATTTCTTACATAAAATTCTTCATGGGCTGTAATATACTGAACATACAATATAACTAAAACTTGTAGTTTGGAAGTAGAAAAACTAGAAAATAGCAATCCGAACAATAAAAGCACATTACATGTGGAATGGGACGGTAATGGTATATTTAAAGTATTATTACATGTTTAGGTATGGCATATATTGTTCTAGAATGATATGTGTATAGTATGTGACTAAAGTATTTTACAACCAATTAACAACATCAAGTTTTAGTATAAACAATCAAACAAAATGTAAAACTGACTACATACTAGTGAACCAGTATATATCAATATAGATGAGCGAATAAATTCAACTGAAATTGAATTTTACTCACATTTTTGCAAAAATTTGCATTCACCAAAATGCATATTTTTTTGCACTTTGATTTCGTTCAGATTGAGCAAAATGGCGGCCGGTGGCCAACAATTTTCTTGGCTATGATGAGCCATAAAAAGGTAAAAAAAATAAAACAATCCTTATAATCAACTTACCACACACCTCTTTGGCCCCTCCTTCACTCGCTGCCACCCATCTAGTACTAGCTGCATCTTCCGATTCCACGCAAGAGAATTTTCAGGTTTCTTCAGTGCAAGAGGACCAAAAATTCCAACACAAGATCGTAAGGTGAGGTGTGGACAGGACGGGTGGGTTTGAGTAGCGGAGAGGTTGGAGAGATGAGCAGATGGTGAGTATAATGATTTTTATTTCACATTACATTTATCATGCTCTGGTGGCTTAAGAGTGCAGCCTTATCATTTGTCACCTTTGAATTAACTTCTCAGGCAATCTACTTTTATTTTCCTGGTATGTTCAATTAATAGTAAAATGTCACTTTTACCATCATTTGCTGAAAAGCTAATTGCTAACAATTTTTTTTTACTTTGCAATGAAACATCATAAAGTTGGGGGTGGATGTGAAGCAATGTACTGATATAGGGACCATTAAGTAAAGTATGACTAATCTATAAAGTAGCAACATTTTCCTGTGGTAGGATGAAAAGTCATAAATGCAATCTGGCAATTAACTGCAGTACAATATATTGCAAATATTATATTGAAAGGATTTCCTACAGCATGCAATACAATCAATTAATGTACTGTAAATGAAGACTATGAAAACTGACATTTTCTAGCTACCAGTTATCCTAGTCAGGGTTGGCAAACATCCGTACATTCTTGGACAGATAATAATTTGAGACTTTTTTCAAGCATCTGTAAGAATATTAGTTCTGCTGTTGATTTTTTTAACTGGTTGAGCTTTTACATGGTACTGTGATTGTAATTATCAAAATTTTACTACTTACATTAATTGATGCCAGTGCACTGTGTTTCAATTCACTATAGTTTATTATGGTCCTACAACGTCTTTTGAAAATTGTTGACTGGACATTCATTTTAGCTAAGGTGTCCAGTTGGCCAACTTTACTGAAATGGGGCCTGCATTAGAGTGAGTCCAGGCTGAGAGTTATGTTTTGCTACAATGCTGGTGTGAAAGTACAAAGTGGTCTATAAGAGGCAGGTGGATTGGAGCGACGCTCGCGGCTGTTAACCAGTTCAATCTCTCTGTTTTTCAATAACGGCGGGATTTAACCGTCCGGAAGCGAGTCACAAATCCGGCCCACCTGCCCCGCTGTCATGTGATCTCAGGGCACTGATGGGTTTTTATAATAGCTAAGGGTATGCAGAAGACTCTAATGCTTGTCATTACGATACTCATGGCCGTCATTAATAGGGGATCATGATTTCTGCTATATATAGCAGTGCTGAAGCACTGCTATGTATAGAGCCAGCGATCAGTCAATCGCAACTTCAAGTTTCCTAAGGGAACTATTGAAGATAGTAAAATGTAAACAAAAAAAACAAAAAACACAAAAGTTCAAATCATCCCCCTTTTGCCCCATTAAAAATTAAACAATAAAAAAATACACATATTTGGTATCATTGCATTCAGACATATCTGATCTATCAAAATATAAAACAAATTAATCCAATTGATAAACAGCGTAACGAGAAAAAAAATCAAAATGCCAGAATTACGCTTTTATGACCTTTACAACATTGCAATAAAATGCAATAAGAGGCAATCAAAACATCATATCTACCCCCAAATAGTATCAATAAAAATGTCACCAGGGCACAAAAAATAAGCCCTTACATAGCCTCAGATCCTGAAAAATAAGGGTCTTGAAAAATGGCGACAAAAACAATTATTTTTTTTTCTACAAATTTTTGAATTTGTTTTCACTCCCTAAATTAAAAAAATATATACATGTTTGATATCTACATACTCATACTGACCTGGGGAACCATATTACCAGGTCAATTTTACCACATAGTGAACATGGCAAATAACCCCCCCCCCCAAAAATTGTGGAATTGTATTTTTTTTGCAATTTCATTGCACTTGGAATTTTTTCCTCATTTTCCATTACACAATATGGTAAAGTGAATGATGTCGTTCTAAAGTACAACTCATCCCGCAAAAAAACAAGTCCTCATATGGCTATATGGCTGGAAAATGAAAAAAGTTATGGCTCTAGGAAGAAGGGGAGAAAGAAACAGAAACAAAAAAGCAAACAGAAAAAGGCCGGGTAGTGAAGGGGTTAAAAGTAATATATACATGTTTTACTGTGTAAAATAGTTCTACTACACTGTACTTTAGTAGCAAGCTAAGTGATTGGTCCTTTAAGAGAAGTATCCCCTTTTTAACAAGGAATTGGACTGAGACTGGGTACTGTTTGGTTTGTGACCATATTTTTCTCTTAACAGCTATCAATTGATAAGTACTCTGCATGCACACATGACAAGGGTAATTGCGACTCATGTGGCCAGATAAGAACCAACCCCCAAATAATGTTGCCATCCTTTATGTTCCTCCCCTTCCCCTTACCTGTGAAATAAAATACCATACACGGGATTGGATTAACAGTAATAAATAAACAAATATCAACAATAAAAAGGGGTGGTCCTCGAAGCCTCAAAAGCCATAATATAAGCCAGTCCCATAAGCCCACGTTGCCCCCACATCATAGTTTACCTCCAGCCACTATGCACCAGCTCAGAGGCACCTATTGAATAACCCGGCCATAAAATGTAACCATTAGCCATGGGCTCTGTAAATCCCCTCCCGGGATCCTCTAAATGCCCGCCACCATTCCATTCCATCAAGGGGAGTCCAGAACCTTGTGAGATTCCCCCCCCACCATTTCACTATTATGCATCACCACTAACTTTGAGGACTTCACCCCATGCCAAGCTGCCATGACGAAATAAACTCTTACACATTAGTTAATTATTAAAGATCTATAATATACAGTTAATAAAATTTCCCATTAATGATGCCCTTTGAACCATGAAGTTGAACTAACTAAACACAGGGAGGGTTGGTGGGAGATCAGGTCCGTGCTAGTGGCCACCTAAAATGGTTGCAAGCTACCACATGACCCTGATATTTATAAGGCCACATCCCACACCAGTTGACTCCAACCCTACACTGATCCTAAAACCCTCCACTAGATCCAATTAACCCCCACTCACCCCTGCTACCCTGGCTCTTACTAATTTCCACCCTAACCCTGTCATGACGGCCTCCCTTTTAGCCATGGGGGCCCCGTACGGCCTCCTCTTGTATAGGTGGACAGACAGTGAAAGGATGTAGTATTGTAGTAGTCACCTTGACTAACAGAAGTAAGAAATGTCTAGGCAAGATAGACTGTGACAGAGAGTGGCTTTGATGAGACAAACAGCATTAATGTTAGTGTTTGGACAGAAAGACAACAATCACAATTTGACTCTGGTGGATCTATTAGAGCATCTCACCTTAACTGACCCGGGTCAACGAATGCTCAGTAAATTCTTAAGACACTGTTGTAGAGAAAAAAATAACTGACTATTCAACCAAACAAATTCAGCATCATTCTCAGTGCTCGATTACACTGGCGAGTAGCCAGCGTATAACTCAGATGAATGCTTTCCGATGTTTCATAGAATAGCACTCGCTCCATTGTTATACTATGAGTCAGGCTCGACTACCGTTTATTTTCTCATGAATTCTGGCAGCATAGATCGGAAGGCACACACTTATACAAGTCTCTCGGTACGTGCAAAACATCGGACTGCACTCGGATGTCATCCAAGTTCAATCTGATATACGCAAACTCACAGAACGGAGAAGATGGAGAAATTAAATTCTTCATCTTCTCGGCACCTGTGATCCGATTCTCGCATGTGAGAGAATTGGATCACAATGAAATGACACTCTGCTCACGCTTGTAGCAGAGTGTGAACCGAGGGTCATTTGTAGTTTTGAGCCACCCCCATAGTGTTCGGATTTGGTTCGGTTCGTCGAACATCGGGATGTTCGTGGAACTGTTCGTCGAACACCTTAGAACACCGTCGAACACCGTTAAAACCAATGGCAGGCAAACAAAAACACATAGAAACACATAGAAAACACCTTCAAAGGTGTTCAAAAGCTGACAAACTGCTCAGAAGACACTCTCTTTAAAAAAGCCGGCCGGCAATTCAGCAGCGGCATACACTGGTACCCGACAATTTAGACTAGAAGGAATAGAGTATCACACATAGATTAGATAGATAGAAACATGTCAGTCACATATATAAGACGTACAGTGACAGTGTTGCTTACTGTACTTGTCATTTAGTGTTAAAGGATTTATTAAAATAAATAATAGTGTTTTCATGCACCGTCTCTTTAAAAAAGCCGGCCGGCAATTCAGCATCGGTACCCGACAATTTATAACAGAAAGAATAGAGCATCACACATAGATTAGATAGATAGAAACAAGTCAGTCACATATATAATAAGCACAGTGTCAGTGTTGATTACTGTACTTGTCATTTAGTGTTAAAATAAAGGATTTCTTAAAAAAATTGGCGTGGGGTTCCCAGTAATTTTAGTCTCTAGCGGAGGTTAAGCAGACGGCTGGGGCAGATGTTTGAAGCCTGGGAAAGGGGTAATACCCACGGAGCTTCCCAGGCTACTAATATCAGCCCCCAGCTGAATACCTAGCCTTTACTAGCTATTAAAATGGGGGACCCGAAAAAAAATGATGTGGGGTCCCCCCTATTTTAATAGCTAGCAAATGCTAGGCAGACAGCTGGGGGCTGATATTAATAGCCCAGGAAGGGTGCCATGAATATTGGCCCTCTCCCAGGCTAGAAGCACCAGCCGTCAGCCGCCCCAGAAATGGCGCATCCTGCGCTCTGCAGTGTCTATGAAGGATGGCATGCTGGATGGCAGCGCTCAGCTGCCATCCAGCCTGTCCTCTCAATGCCATCCCAGCGTGGGAGAATTCTCCTGCTGAAGTGCTGAGCGCTGAGAATTTTCCCACGCTGTCAGTGACGTGTATGAGGTGAGCTGAGTTCATTGGACATGAGCTCACCTCATGCACGTCACTGACAGCATGGGAAAATTCTCCTGCTCTCACCGCATGCGCAGGAGAATTTTCCCACGCTGTCAGTGACGTGCATGAGGTGAGCTGAGTTCATTGGACATGACCTCGGCTCATCTTTATGCCGTCACAGCCAGACACTGCAGAGCGCAAGCATGCCTGCGCTTCTCAGTGTCTGCGGCATGGCAAGCTGAATGGCAGCGTTCTGCTGCGGTCCAGCCTGTCATGTGAATGTAGCAGAGCTGAAGCTGTCGTGGGAACCATGAAAAGGTAAGAATGATGTTAGTTTATTATTTTACTTTTATTACAGGAGATCGTTGGCTTCAGCTGGCATGGGCATGACGGTAAGTATGGTTTAATTTAGAACAATAAAGAATTGTGTCTTTATTTCAATTAGACGACTTTATTCTGGGTGTTTGTGTTTTTTTTTTAACTTTGACTATGGGGTTAGTAATGGGGGTGTCTTATAGACGCCTCTCCACTACTAACCTGGACTTGATGTCAGCAGGCATTATAAGCTGACATCAACCCCAGCCCTATTACCCCACTGCCACCGCTACAGGGCAGTGGGAAGAGTGAGGCTAAGTGCCAGAATTGGCGCATCCTATGGATGCGCCATTTCTGGGGTGGCTGATGGCTGGTGTTTCTAGCCTGGGAGGGGGCCATTATTCATGGCACCCTTCCTGGGCTATTAATATCAACCCCCAGCTGTCTGCCTAGCCTTTGCTAGCTATTAAAATAGGGGGGACCCCACGTCATTTTTTTTGGGGTCCCCCATTTTAATAGCTAGTAAAGGATAGGTATTCAGCTTGGGGCTGATATTAGTAGCCTGGGAAGCTCTGTGGGTATTACCCCCTTCCCAGGCTTCAAACATCTGCCCCAGCCGTCTGCTTAACCTCCGCTAGAGACTAAAATTACGGGGAACCCCACGCCAATTTTTTTTTTAATAAATCCTTTATTTTAACACTAAATGACAAGTACAGTAATCAACACTATCACTGTGCTTCTTATATATGTGACTGACATGTTTCTATCTATCTAATCTATGTGTGATGCTCTATTCTTTCTGTCATAAATTGTCGGGTACCGATGCTGAATTGCTGGCCGGCTTTTTTAAAGAGACGGTGCATGAAAACACTAATATTTTTTTAAATAAATCCTTTAACACTAAATGACAAGTACAGTAACCAACACTATCACTGTACTTCTTATATATGTGACTGACATGTTTCTATCTATCTAATCTATGTGTGATACTCTATTCTTTCTGTTCTAAATTGTCGGGTACCGGTTTATGCCGCTGCTGAATTGCCGGCATTTCATGCTTCACTGTGAGCACTGTTCCCATCGATTTGGGCAACCACTGTAATGCCACAACAACCATGGCTGTGGCATTACAGTGAGTGGCAGGCAATCCCTGCATGATTGGTGCTCTAAATAGCGCTAGACATGCAGGACACGCTTTTGGTGCACGAACAGTTATCGAACATAACCTCAAACAGACAAATTTTTTGCAAATCGTTTGCGTTCGTCGAACGACTCGAACACTGCCCAAAACAGCTCGAATTTGAGATTGGCGAGCAGTTCTAGTCGAACACCGCTCATCTCTAGTCATTTGTATATAACATCAGATTCTCTCACATGAGAGAATCATCGGATGCTATACGCTAGTGTGAGCGAACCCTCAAGGTGAGCTTTCCTTACACATATCTGCCAGCCAACTACCTGTACATCTGCATTAGATGAAACTTCCTTAAACTATCTCTTTCCAATGGTTCCGCTGATAACTTGAGTATCTGAGATCCCATTATGGCAATAGGATTTTGACCATAATAACCATTTATGCTTTAGAATAAAAAACAGGTGTGAAAATTTCTTTAACAGTTTTACATTAGCTATTTAGTAGAAATGTTATTATAGATAGTTCAATGAAGGAAAATATCATTATGGATCCTTTAACTCTTAATCTGGTTTTTGTTACCTCTTCTGAGAGCAGCATGATGTAGGATCTGAGACCCTGATTACAGTCATTTATGACTTACTCTACTGCATGCTCCAGTTTTATTAAAATCACTGTTTTATCTGTTGCAGATCTACCGGTTCCCTGAATGCTGAGATTTGTATAACCCCGCCCACACCACTGATTGACAGCTTTATGTGTACACTGTGCATAGCATAAGCTGCCAATCAGTGGTGGGGAGGAATTATGCAAAGCTCATGAGTATCCAAGACTACACAGCATCAGGTCTACTAGTCTGCTAGTAATAATGACCTGCTGTTAAAACAGTTATTTCATCAAAACTATAGCAAGCACCTGGTAAGTGACACATCACTGGAATCAGGGTGTCTGTCTCTAGATCATGCTGCTCTCATATTAGGTGGCAAAAAATGGTGACAGAATCCCTTTAATAACTGTTCCTCATTATCCCTAACACAGAAAAACTTCCTATAAATCATGTCTTCCTAACTGTCCAATTTAAGTACTAAAACTTTCCATTATTCTCTGTTGGTTTACATTATGTCTCCCTTGAGCTCTTAAGAAATTAGTCTGATTGATACACTGGGAAACCCAACCAACATTTTTTTCTATGCAACAAACTTAAAGCAGTACAGTGTTTTCTATTATTTGTATATTCCCAATTAAGTAGAATGATCACTCTTCAATTTTTATTTGTCATGTCGATCTATTTTCTTTCTGCCTTTAAGATATGCTATACATTTACTTGTAGACAAAAGTTGTGCATCCAAATCACTGTCGACACAGTGATGAAAAGTACCGTTGCACAGCCTGCCAAAGAGAGCAATAGAATCCTTGGGAGAGTTCATTACCATTGCAGCTTCCCTGGAGCTGTTTTCGATTATTTCTTCCAGTTCTGACAAGACTATGATACTTCTCCTCCTGCCTTAGTGTTTAAGCTATCTATAATATCAAGGATTTCCTGCACCTTGCCATCTTCTGTCAGTGTCACAGCTCATACACTAGTCTGTAGACTTGATTCATACAGATTTGTAATCAGGATTCAAGCTCTGTGACATTAATGATTTTAATGCCTGTTTCTTGGATTACTTGTCAGCAGCCAGTAGCACAGTTTTACATATTATTATTTAGCCAAGTCTTTAGAAAATCCTAGATATTTCACCAATGAGGTTTAAGATTATGTATATTTTAAAAAAAAGTGGACAGCAATGAGTATCATTTGTAAGTAATGGCTTAGAAACCAGTAGTGGAATATACACTGTCCACCTCCAAAATAGAAAATGGGTGCGGTTGAGTATAGACTACTCTACCACTCTTTGTTATTTTCATTACTGAAACCCAGTTTCTAAACACATTAAAAAACTGAATCAAAAGCATTTTACAATTTGTAAATGTATAAAAAAAACAAAAGCAATTTTGTACTTTTCTATGGATCTTCAAAGCAGAATCCACACCAAAAATCCACAAAAGAAAAATTACTTGTGTTAATATGCCCTTACTGGTGTTCTTAAATTTGAGTAACTCAAATCCCTTTTGGAAATAAATGATTGCACAATTTTCCTGATATTTTGTATGCACTGGTCAATGGGTCTTTTTCTTGACCAATACTTACAATATTTACAATATTTTTTTAAATTAAGTAATATTATAATCCTAAATTAAAAATTGTTTTCATTTTTTGTTGAAGGCTATTTAGGAACAATGGGAGCAGATTCATGTACAATTTGAACTCATACTGTTTAAAGAACATATAAAACATTTAAGCAAATATGTGTCGCTAACACAGTATTTCTGTAGCTCACATTCTATAGGTTCCAAAAATGCTAGATAGTGTTTATGTTGTATATGTTGTGTAATCTAAAATAATGTTTGTGTGTACACAGTAGCTTAGATTCACAGGAATATGCAGTAATTATGTGCTGTTTTAAGCTTATGATTGATCCACACTAAACCTACCTTAGCTTCAGGAGGCTTGGAATACAGTCTATTATTGTAGGATAAACATACATTTTCTTGCTGTTTGAAATAATGGAATCCTTGGGCATTGTTACGAGAAACTAGGTTAACATTATAGATTTGTCATATCTATATGTAATAAACAGCAGCAACATTAATGCCTATTTTCTGCATTTTCTTATCTGAGGTGGACTGCTTTCCCTAAGGCACTATATTCTAAGTATCGATTCATTTTATCTTTTTAGAAGATTACATAGGGATTGTATAGACACCATGAAATAAAAAGGAATTAAGCAAGGTAGATGTGAGAGATATCATCAACTCAAGTTTCATATATTATTCGCAATGGCAACATAAATCCTTCTGTATCACAAACAAACTCAGGAGATTCAATCCATTATACGCAAAGCAGCTCAGATATAATGCTATTGGTTTGTTACTGAAAATAAGAGGTAAAAATGTATTTTTTAAAAAGGTAAAACCTTTTCTTAATGTTATTTATACTTTAAAACACACGTGTAATAGGAACGGCATTTTAAAATCCTTTTATTTCACAACCTTTAATACAGACTAAGAGCTAATGTAAAGTGCCTTAATACAGCCCAATGTAACCTTCAAGTACAAAGCTTAAACACAGAGTTATATGCAGACACTGCAGTGGTTACAGTTGGAACCAAGCCCTGGTGCCTTAAGTTGGGGTATAGTCCATTGTTATAAATGGCACATGGTGGTTGGAGATCCTGCTACAGTTTTTTGTATTGAGATCTAAGATCTTCAAGTTATGCCTTTGGCTATATTGTCATATGTCTTATTTGTATGACTCAAATTTTCTGCAAAGTTCTACGGTATCACAGCTTAGGAAAAAAGGGTCCCATAAAATTATACCATATGGAGGAATCAAATGGCAATACAAATGCCCAAACTACCACATTACCAAACATACTCTACGAAAAACATCAAATTATATAGTTCTATGTGATCTGTTATTCTACAAAGGTGAAAATGCACTAAACTGGTATATATGTATGTCACAACAACTGTGCTTATGAAATCAGGAGCGGCAGCGTGCTGTGATTTCAAAAGATATCCGAGGCGAGATACTTGTAAAAATCCAATTCTTTATTCCAAAATATTTAAACATCACGGCAAAGAAGAGACAGTATTTTAGGCTTTAGAAGTGTGACTGTATTTTAGGCTTGAGAAAGCCCATTTGACCAAAATGTAGCTCTATGTTTGTCTCCTCACTGCTGTGAAGTTTTAAATATTTTGGAATAAAGATTGGATTTTTACAAATATCTCTATGGTGCCTCGAATATTTTTGGATTTGCTGCTATTTTAGAACCTAGAGGGAAGCCTGCTGCATAGCACATACTCATCAATGGTGCTTGGGAATTCTATACTGGACTGAGTGTTCTGTGATTTGTAATTTTTCTTCTCTAATTGCACTACACTGAGTGCCCCCCGAAAGCCCATAGAAGAAGAATCGGCAAAACATGTGAGGGTGTAGTTGGTATTCTATGGCCATCCATTTTAAGGGAATATGTCAAGTTCCCAACACATTAAAACTTGACCCATTATATTTTATCAGAAGAAGAAGAATCATTTGGCACTTGCTTTGTAATATAGGGAGCAGGAGAAATAGCGTAATAGGTATATAAGTATGTCACGTATGTAGGACAGGTAGGAATGGCACTGATTAAAGTATGTACAAATGGCAAACGTAATAATTAAAATATTAAAAAATATAATAAACATTAAAAATGTGATGTCACAGAGAAAATCAGATCCAGTTGTCATTTACTGCAGGAGAATGTTGCAATCCTTCTTTACTCAATGAGTCATTATTGATGTTATCACCGATCATGGCCTTTTATCTTCCTAGATGCCACTATCAATAGCGACAACAGCATCTGGATAGTTAATCAAATCATAACCTCATGATTTTTTCAGTGGTCTTCCAGTTACGGTGTAAAATTGACAGCTCTTGTGCATTGCAGTGCATAAGCACTCCAGTGTATGAGACCAGCAATAAATATGCAAACTAATCGAGTTCCATAGTGGGACTACTTAAAAATGTAAAGAAAATGTAAAAGACATCTAAATATTACTAATAGTTCAGATATTATGCAAAAATAAAATTAAATGAAAAACATACACATTATTGGTATCACCATGACATAATTTAGAAAACTGTCACATTATTTATCCTGTATGACAAATACCTCAAAAAATAATTAACAATTGTCAAAAATGTAACTTTTTTATCATACTGACACACAAAAATGGAATAAAAAAGGTCCAAAATTTGTGAGTAAAAAAATGATATCAATGACAGCATCATCTCGTCCACCCAAAAACAATCCATTATACAGTTCTGTTGGCGGAAAATCATAAAGTTAGAGCTCTCAGAATATCTAAAAACATTTTGAGAAGAATAAATCTGTCTCATGGCTCACACCGCATGGTGAACAGTGTAAAATAAAATAAAAGCAATTTCACATTTTTCCTGTGCTTTCCACAAAGCACTTACTGTACCTCAGAGTTTCCATTTAAATCCCCTCAAAGATGTGATTCAGACAGGACTCTATGCAGAACCATTCACTACAATGAGGCAGATGGAGTCACTTTGGACTCTGTCTGGCCTCTGTATCAGCAAAGTCCTGTCATTTTTGGCATCTTTTTAGCACAAAAAGTGTGATCGACCGTGTTACTGTGCACTCATAAAAAGATGGGACACCACTGGAACAGAAGCCAGAGAGAGTCCAAAATGACTCCATCTGTTTCATTAGAGTGAATGTTTCTGTTCGGAGTTTCATGTGAATCACATTTTTGGAGGATTTAGATGGAAGCCTCAAGGTAAGTTCTCACCATAAAGCAGAGCATAAATGTGATTCTAGTCATATAGCGAAAGTGATCAAAAAAGGTTACGTACCCCAAATGGTATGAATAATAGCTTCAAATCAAAACACAAAAAACAAGCCCCCTCTCATGTCCATCATCCGTCAATGGAAATATAGTGGGTTTATTAATAATAATAATAATAATAATAATAACAATAATTGTACTTATATAGCACCAACATATTCCACAGCATTTTGCAATTAAGCAGAGACCTGTACAGCCAATAAAGACAATACAAAGTAACACATAATTCAACAAATACCAAGAGTGAGGGCCCTGCTCGCAAGCTTACAATCTATAAGGAAAGCAAAATCCACAGTAATGCATTTTTCCACATTACTAAAAGTACAAAAGTTCTGGAAAAACGACATGGCTCCTTTTATCATGCTCTACCAGCACTTTTTCGTTGCTGGCTGCAGCTCTGATAGGGTTAATCAACAACTTCCTCTTTCCTGGCTTCCTGTGTTCTTTTACTATAAATACCATCATGCATTGCAGTGGCCTGTAAGCCAGCACCTCTCACACCCACTCAAAACTCCACCCAGACTCCTTCCTCCTTCCTTCCTCTAGCTACAGTCTGCTACATCATGGGCCACATTCACATGTTCAGTATTTGGTCAGTATTTTATCTCAGCATTTGTGAGCCAAAATCAGGAGTGGAACAATCAGAGGAAATGTATAACAGAAACACATCACCACTTCTGTATTTATCACCCAATCCTGGTTTTGGCTTACAAATATTAAGGTAAAAAACTCACCAAATACTGAACGTGTGAATGTGGCCTTACTGTGACATATTTCAAGTGCCTACTGCTGATGAGTAGTGTGAGAGATCACATCAGTGTCACAAACACCAGCACTAAGCACTGCACAGAAACAGTAATAAAGTTTTTTTCTTTTCCTCTTTCTGATATATTTCATAGTATACAGTATATATTTCAGTATACATACAGTATATAATATGGATAATATATAGAGACTTCTTACGCTACATGTACAGTACAGACCAAAAGTTTGGACACACCTTCTCATTTAAAGATTTTTCTGTATTTTCATGACTATGAAATTTGTACATTCACACTGAAGGCATCAAAACTATGAATTAACACGTGGAATTATATACTTAACAAAAAAGTGTGAAACAACTGAAAATATGTCTTATATTCTATGTTCTTCAAAGTAGCCACCTTTTGCTTTGATGACTGCTTTGCACACTCTTGGCATTCTCTTGATGAGCTTCAAGAGGTAGTCACCGGAAATGGTCTTCCAACAATCTTGAAGGAGTTCCCAGAGATGCTTAGCACTTGTTGGCCATTTTGCCTTCGCTCTGAGGTCCAGCTCACCCCAAACCATCTCGATTGGGTTCAGGTCTGGTGATTGTGGAGGCCAGGTCATCTGGCGTAGCACCCCATCACTATCATCCTTGGTCAAATAGCCCTTACACAGCCTGGAGGTGTGTTTGGGGTCATTGTCCTGTTGAAAAACAAATGATGGTCCAACTAAACGCAAGCCGGATGGAATAGCATGCCGCTGTAAGATGCTGTGGTAGCCATGCTGGTTCAGTATGCCTTCAATTTTGAATAAATCCCCAACAGTGTCACCAGCAAAGCACCGCCACACCATCCCACTTCCTTCTCCATGCTTCACGGTGGGAACCAGCCATGTAGAGGCCATCCGTTCACCTTTTCTGCATCGCACAAAGACACGGTGGTTGGAACCAAAGATCTCAAATTTGGACTCATCAGACCAAAGCACAGATTTCCACTGGTCTAATGTCCATTCCTTGTGTTCTTTAGCCGAATCAAGTCTCTTCTTCTTGTTGCCCGTCCTTAGCAGTGGTTTCCTAGCAGCTATTTTACCATGAAGGCCTGCTGCACAAAGTCTCCTCTTAACAGTTGTTGAAGAGATGTGTCTGCTGCTAGAACTCTGTGTGGCATTGACCTGGTCTCTAATCTGAGCTGCTGTCAACCTGCGATTTCTGAGGTTGGTGACTCGGATAAACTTATCCTCAGAAGCAGAGGTGACTCTTGGTCTTCCTTTCCTGGTGCGGTCCTCATGTGGGCCAGTTTCTTTGTAGCGCTTGATGGTTTTTGCAACTGCACTTGGGGACACTTTCAAAGTTTTCCCAATTTTTCGCACTGACTGACCTTCATTTCTTAAAGTAATGATGGCCACTCGTTTTTTTTTACTTAGCTGCTTTTTCTTGCCATAATACAAATTATAACAGTCTATTCAGTAGGACTATCAGCTGTGTATCCACCAGACTTCTGCACAACACAACTGATGGTCCCAACCCCATTTATAAGGCAAGAAATCCCACTTATTAAACCTGACAGGGCACACCTGTGAAGTGAAAACCATTTCCAGTGAGCACCTCTTGAAGCTCACCAAGAGAATGCCAAGAGTGTGCAAAGCAGTCATCAAAGCAAAAGGTTGCTACCTTGAAGAACCTAGAATATAAGACATATTTTCAGTTGTTTCACACTTTTTTGTTAAGTATATAATTCCACATGTGTTAATTCATAGTTTTGATGCCTTCAGTGTGAATGTACAATTTTCATAGTCAAGAAAATACAGAAAAATCTTTAAATGAGAAGGTGTGTCCAAACTTTTGGTCTATACTGTATGTCTCTATAGTTATGTATGCATTCATCACTTACATCCGGAGAAAGAGAAAGAGCAGCAGCTCTCATTTCCTCCTGATTTAAACGATTTGTCCAAAGGCGGAGAGAGTGAAGCAGCTGCTGTTTGGCCACAGCGTTCGAGTGACGTCACACTGTGATGCAATGGCCGGGAGAGGCTGTGCTGACGCCACTGGAAATATTCAAATCGCATACTTGCGGTCACATGACCACCCATTTCCTGCACGTAATGTGAGGAATTCCAAGTTTTGTAGCCTAACGACGGACAAACCCTTTAACATAGTCCACCAATTCTATTGTCTGTTAGCAGGGTGGCAAGGCATGAGATGACAGATAACAACTCACCCTCATGCAACCTGATGCACAAACTGCTGTCATGGGCATAACATTGTGTATGTAATGAAAGGAATATCCACTGTGTGTTTTATGGATTAAAACATTTTTGTATAGGGTTGTCCATTACTTTATATTTATGGCCTTGCCTTCGGATAGGTGATCACTGGATTGGCGGTACAACATCTGGCACCCTCACTGGTCAGTTGTTATCTGTGTCGACAGCAGAGAGATTTGCTAAGTAGCATAGCGGAACCACACAGCTCTGTCAACTGTATGGTGGCCCCAGAGTGGTACCAATCCTGTTCATTTCAATTAGAGCAGATGTGCATTACCTGGCCACGGCCTTCATACAGTTGACAGGGCTGTGTTCTCCATTGTTTATCCCAGTGATCAGTGATCTGAGGAACCCAGAAGCAAGTGATTAATTTCCTTGCAGCACTCCCACAGGCTATATGAAACATTACACAGATCTCATTGCAATATTTGAGCTGTCCTTATGATGCATTGACATGTAACGTTCTCCACATTCTCTTTAGAAACTCTCTGGCAAATAGATGAAAAGTATAATTGGGTAAACATCTTTCCCCCTCACCCACAATAAACCAAAATTCCCTTATTTGGGTTTTCTAAAAATCTTTGATTTAACCGGAGACACAAGATGAAGCAATTGACCACTATCGGCCTCCACTTTCTAGCACATCAAAACTTTTGACATATTTTGCCGCTTAACTCTTGTATTGGACCTTTTGTCCTGTCCCTGGACACAAATGATTCATTATTATAATCTGACTTCCATAACAGCTTTGAGTGTTCTGCACCGATGCATTGCCTCTGCTACATCACAGTAGTTCATTCAGAGACCTTCGAGGCTTGAATGCACCATCATGACATTGCAGGAAAAATGCGTGTTCAGTGTGCGAGCTCACATCAAAGGCAGGGAGCCGTACGTCATATGTTGTTAAGTGGTTAAAGCACTTCTTCAGGACTTTTTTTTTCAGTGCTGGAGTGGTGCTACTAAAATTTGGTCCCTGACTATAGTCTTATACTTATCTGCTGCTGCGTTCGCCCACCTTTTTTTGGTTCTGCTCCAGTCCTGTGCTGCCATCTGTTGATGGCAACTTCTAACTGGCCGGAAGCCAGATGTAACAGTCACAAGCACCCAATGCATGTCTAAGAGAGCCAGAATGAGGCTCTCAAAGACTTGCATTGAAAAGTGACCTCCAGCTTGCCCAGCAAACACTAGAGCAAACTAGCAGGTCACAAGCTGCTGGCGACTGACGGAAGCAGCAGTAATAGAACATGAAGACAGTGGAGGGTAAGTATCACAGCAGAGGCAGTGAACTTAGATAGTTTTCCCAACAAATCGCAATGTCTGAACACACCATGATACAGATCCAACTAGCAGTTACTTTTCACTAATATCACACCAAGCTTTATAATTATAGAAATTTAAATTCAACATGTAGTTCTCAAATATTTTAGTAAAACACATATAGTTAAGTTAACAAAAAAGAGAAAAATATAAATATATTTATACATAAAAATGTAAAACAATGAACTTTACAAATCATTAGGTAGAATTAAGCCATGTTGGAAATAAGTGATATAAGTGATGACGAAAGCAAATAGCCCGGGAGCAACATCACCCTCTTCCCTGCACTGCCACCCAGCATGTTGCCCCACAAGAGTGATATTACCACCCCTTCATTCCACAGACAGCCAACATGAAGCCCCACGTGAGTAATATTACCCCGTATCTGGTGCAGCCGCCCTTGCATACAGCTCCATGCTAATACCCCATCATGTAGCATCACCACCTTCCTCACACAGTCCCCCAGCATGCATCATCATTTGTCATGGATGTGTCAGGTGTAATAGACAGTCGCTCTGGATCTAGCTGTAGAAGGTCACTGTGCTTGGCATTGCAGACACCTTCTTAATCCTTTTTCCTTTAATACTGAGCGGAGACCTCCCTACTGCTGCTGATTAGCACACCCTTGCATGGGAGTTAAAAACCCTCAGTTTGCTTCAGGCAAATGCCGGTGATACTCCTATGTTCTTTTGTGCATGCTTGGAGCACTAGCTGTTGGCTGGCTTTTTCTCTGTTGTCCATGGAAGACAGTTGGCATTACTCCTCTGGTGTCTGCTCAAGCTAAGCTAATCCCCTTTGTTTGTCTACCTTGTTGTCTTTAGTTTGTAGTTGGGCCTGACCAGTGCTCATCCCTCCCCCTTCCTATCTAGGGCCATGCTCTAGGGATATACAGGGTTTAGGGTCCTGCTCGGTGATTGGTGTGGAACCAATATAGGGATGGCAGGGTAGGCAGGGTGCTACTAGATCTGCCTAGGGGTCTCCACTCCCCCTTTCCCTAGGGTTTGGGCTTCCTCCCCCTCTTCCCTTCGTGTTGCACTTAGTCTTTCCCACCCCTTGAGTGACATTATCACTGGCCGTACATTAATAAGAAAAAAAAACTGACAACGTGGTTTTATTTGTGTATGTTTTTTTTTTTCGGTTGTAGTTTTTTTTTTCTTTCTTCCATGGTTCATGGATTCTGTTGCAGAGCTGGCAGAGCAGCTGCGCTTGCTGTCTCTGGAGGTGACTGACCTCCGCTATGAGGTTCAGCAGCAGCAACAGTGTAGCAGAGGCGATCAGACAGTTGCTGCTTCTAGTCTCCTATGGAGACTATTGAAGCATGCAAAAATTAAAAAAAAAATGTTTTTAAAAATATTTAAAAAATTTAAAAAATATAAAAGTTTAAATCACTCTCCTTTTGCCCCATTCAAAATAAAATAATAAAAAAATAAACCCCACATACACATATTTGGTACCTCTGCATTCAGAATCGCCCGATCTATCAATTTAAAAAAAGAATTAATCCGATCGGTAAACGGCGTAACAAGAAAAAAATTCCAAACACCAGAATTAAGTTTTTTTGGTCGCCGCAACATTGCAATAAAATGCAATAACGGGCGATCAAAACATTGTATCTACCCCAAAATGGTATCAATAAAAACGTCAGCCCGACGCACAAAAAATAAGCCCTAATCTGACCCCAGATCCCGAAAAATGGAGACATTATGGGTCTCGGAAAATGGCAACATTTTTTTTATTTTTTTTTAGCAAACTTAGGATTTTTTTTCACCACTTAAATAAAAAAGAACCTATACATGTTGGGTGTCTAAGAACTCGTAATGACCTGGAGAATAATAATGGCAGGTCAGTTTTAGCATCCAGTGAACGTGGTAAAAAAAAAAAAAAACAACTGTGGAATTGCATTTTTTTTGCAATTTCACCGCACTTGGAATTTTTTCCCGTTTTCCAGTACACGATATGGTAAAACTAGTAATGGCGTTTAAAAGTACAAATCGTCCCACAAAAAATAAGCTCTCACATGGCCATACTGCCCAAAAAATAAAACCGCTATGGCTCTAGGAACAAGGGGAGCAAAAAACGAAAATGCAAAAACGGAAAATCCCAAGGTCGCAAAGGGGTTAAACTTCGTCCTTACTAGTGTTGAGCCACCCCCGTAGTGTTCGAGTTCGGTTCGGTTCGTCGAACACCCGTGTGTTCGCCGAACTGTTTGTCGAACTGTTCGTCGAACACCTTCGAACACCGTTAAAACCAATGGCAGGCAAACAAAAACACATAGAAACACATAGAAAACACCTTCAAAGGTGTCCAAAAGCTGACAAACTGCTCAGAAGACACAACTAACACATGGAAAAGTGACAAGTACATATAGTCATGCGAAAAGAAAAGAGGTGGAGGAGTAAAAGGAGCGGGAGACACAGATATAGGCATGTCATGCCCTTCTAAAATCCAAAAAGTGAGAAGTCGACACGGCCAGTCCGCTCCTGCCTGTGCCACCTCTGTGTCGCCGGGTTTGTGCCAGAGCCGCGGTGGACCCTGACGGCCAGCCCCCCTATCCCAATACTGGTGCCTGTCCGCCGGTGGGTCGAGGCCCCCCACGGTGGGGGGGGGAGTAACATCTGCAGAAGAAAGACCATCTTCCAGCCAAACTAAGATGTCGACTTCTTTTCGTGGACAATGTGATACGATCCCATTCTTACGGACACGCCCATCGCTACAAATTCTAGATGAGGCACAAAAACAGCAGGTGCTTCAACGGATATCAAGTGCTCCTTCAAGTGGGCTCTCCATCACCTCAATTTCAATATCACAAATACTCCAGTCCTCAGAGGTGTCACCCCAATCGCACTTGCTTCCTCACAGCTCCCAAGTCTCCAGCTGCCCGTCTGAGCATGGGGTAACACAGATGGCTGAGTCTGCCCAGCTGTTTACTCATACTATAGCCTGGGAAACGGAGGTCTGCTCCAGAGCTTCTGTTAATCCAGATGAGGAAATGATCTGATCCGATGCCCAGAATCTTTATAAGTTGGATCCAGGACCAGATGAAGAAGGTTCTGAGCATAATGTAGACCCTTGTTCCCAAACTGTGACTCCTGTTGGTGGAGACAATGATGAAGACGATGATGAGACTCAAATACCTGATTGGAGCGACAACTTGACTTTTCGGTCAGGGCAGGAAGAGGTTGGCTCTGAGGGCGACGGGTGTGATAACACACAGGGTGATGATGACGAGGTTGGAGATCCCACTTACTGTCAACCCACAGTCAGACAGTCAATGAGGTCAGCAGAGGAGGTGGAGGAGGATGTGACTAGCCCTGGGGATGGGGATGACTCGGTACCCGGGCATTTGCCTGGCCTTGGGGATGTCGCGGTGGTTGGCTCCCTGGCCCGTACCCTGGGGTCTCTCTTTAAAAGGGTGGATAATTGTTAATTTTATAAGAGTTCATGACGCCACCTGTGGTATCTGGTGACAAGCACCAGCGCTGCAGCAGTCCACTGAGGCCGGTGATAAGGCAGCTCGATGGTATAGCTCCCCACAGGTGGAGCTAGGTCTCAGGGCAGCGTATGCAGGGGGAATGCAGGACAGGCGAGACCCAGCTGGGTCAGAGCAAGAACGGGAACGGACACGGTAGTCACTTCAGTACCTTTTACTGGTGGAAATTCAGGCACATCCCGGAGCACTGTAGGGTGAAGGGTGCATATCAGGATCCTCCCCAATGAGCGGGTGTAGGGCCTCCTGTTTCTTCCCTCTGCGTAGTAAGTTTCTGACCTGCCTGGAGCTAGGCCTAACTTTGTCTCTGTCCTGCGCTGGCTGACCTTGTGGTAGGGCCTTCTTTTGGAGTTCACGCTCCCAGTATGCGGGGCCTAAGCATCTCCTGGCTCTGTTACATATCAGCACCTTAGCGATCCTGGGACTTGTAGTTCTCCAGGGATTACGGTTATGCCTTACTGGGTCATAGAGATACCGGTAAGCTCAGATCCTGTGTCCGGTAAATGCTTCGGGGTGAGCTGGTTAAGCTCCTCTGCCCCTTATGTACTAACTCGCCACTCGCCTTCGGCCTACTCGGGCCCTCACTAGGCTATACACACTAACGGCAGCTTGCCGCGCTTCACTGATCTTACGGCACCGGCACACCTTAAACTCTATCTGGGTTCCCTGAATCTAGCAAGCAGGAGCCTCGTGCTCCACTGCTGAACTATTAAATGCGTTCTCTAGACTAGACTGAGCTCCACTGCAGACTGACCTCTCTTAGGCTTCTCTACTGCAGGAACTCTTCAGAGGAACTGAACTGCCTAGCTCCACCTTCCCTATTTATATCCCTAACGGGCTCCCTCTGCTGGTCTGAGGTGGAAGGTAGAGATGTGTGAATGTTTATGGGGGCCTCTTGTGGAGGATTCCATCAATGCACTCTTGTAGGATCTGTGATACCAAGCGCAGCGGGGCATCACAGATGCTATTGACGACGAGGTTAGGTTGCGCCTTCCTGAACAGAGACGGAGTACTGGAAGCACGTCAACAACTGCATCCTCAACCACAACTCTGCCTCTGACCACAAGTCGTAGTGGCTCTTCAGGTCACATGGGCTCTAAGCCTTGCATAGCCTGGGCATTTATTCAGATCGATAAGGATGACCCAACTCGTGTTATCTGTAATATTTGTCAGCAAAAGCTAAGTAGAGGCCAAAAAATACATAGTTTGAGTACTTCATGCATGTACCGTCACATGGATATGAAGCATAAGTTGCAGTGGGAAGCTCACTGTGCTACAATGCGGCCTAGCCGGCTGGGCCAACCACCGTCTGCCCCATCTTGTGCATCCGCAGCCTGTTCATCCTCTGTGACTGGGGGGAAAGCAGTCACACATGTTTTTGGACGCAGACCTGCCACAGCCAGTGTGATTGGCAGGTCGTCAGTTCATTGGGAAGTGGAAACACCTGCTAGTATTGAGCGCTCTCCGACATCGAGAGCACCACCTTTGGATCAAGGCAACCTAACATGTCCGCCTGCATCTTCCTCACAGACCGGCAGTTGCCGGGGACACCCTACTCAACACCGTCTAAGCACAACAGCCAGCCCTCGGTCCCTCAGATGTGGAAAAGTAAAAGACCATTTCCTCCTAGCCATGAGAAAGCTAAGAGGTTGAATTTCACCATCTGCAAGCTGTTGGCTACAGAAATGCTGCCTTTCCACCTGGAGGACACAGAGGATTTTCAAGACCTTATGTCCGTCACAGTGCCCCAGTACCAGATGCCCAGTCGGCACTACTTCTCAAAGAAAGGTGTGCCTGCGCTCCACTAACATGTCGCACACAACATCACCGCTTCTTTGAGAAACTCTGTGTGTGACAGGGTGCACTTCACCACAGACACTTGGACGAGAAGGCATGGACAGGGGCGTTACATGTCGCTGACTGGGCACTGGGTAACTATGGTGACAGCAGGACAAGGGGCTGCTGTCCAAGTCTTACCGTCCCCACGAGTTGTGTGTTAATCCTCTTTATCTCGAACTTCCTCCACTGCTTCTGCCTCCTCAACCTCCTCTCGGTCCTCCACCTGTACCCAAAGCCTGTCTGGTAATGCCACCTGCTTTCTAACTGCGCAGAAGGAATCCTGCACACCTCCTTGCTATGCTGGCAGCAGGGCTCAACGCATCAGTGTTTACTTTGAAATGTCTGGGAAATGTGAGTCACACAGCTGAGGAGTTTTGGTCAGCTCTGGAGACCCAGTTTCATGAAAGGTTGTCTCCACTGGACCTGCAACCAGGGAAGGCCATGTGCGACAATGCTGCAAACCTGGGTGTGGCACTTCGCCGGGGCAATGTCACACACGTGCCTTGTATGGCTCACGTGTTGAACCTGGTTGTCCAGCAATTTTTAGCCCACTATCCCGGAGTAGATGACCTTCTGCAGAGTGCACGGTCGCTGTGTGCTCACTTCCGCCGTTCGCATCCCGCAGTTCAACGACTTACATCTCTACAGAAGTCGTTGGGCCTGCCAGTTCACCGGCTGAAATGCGATGTGCCGACACGGTGGAATTCAACTCTGCACATGTTGCAGCGACTGTGGCAGCACCGACAAGCCCTGGTGCAATACGTTCTGACATATAGCCTTGGCCAACGAGATCCAGAGGTGGGGCAAATCACGCTGGAGGAGTGGTCTCAGATCAGGGACCTATGCACCCTTCTGCACAGTCTTGAAATGGCGACGAAGATGTTTAGTGCTGACGATGCCATTATCAGCATGACTATTACGGTGATTTACATGCTGGAGCACATGTTAAACAGAATTCGGAGTCAGGTGGTGGGACAAGAGGAGGTGGAGGAAGTAGAGGAGGAGTTGTATGCGGAAGGGATAACATCTCCAAGGTCCAGACGGTTGGCAGCACCAAGGCGGCAGGCATGGGAGGGTGGGGGAGAGGGATTAACCAAGGCGCATGGTAGCAGCCAAACTGTTGAGGAAGGTGCAGGAGCCGAGGAAGAAGTGGAGGACAAACTGGCAATGGGCATGGAAGACTCATCAGATGAGGGAGACCTTGATCACATTTCTGTTGTGCGAGGTTGGAGGGAGAGGGCAGAGGAAGGAAGCATGATTCTTACCTCGCTACCAACACAACAAGGACTTGGTCCTTCTGGATGCGCAAGACATATGAGTGCCTTCTTGCTGCACTACCTGCAACATGACCCCCGGATTGTCAGAATTCGAAGTAATCCCGACTACTGGGTAGCCACACTCTTAGATCCCCGGTACAAAAGTATATTTGCCGAAATAATTCCTGCCATAAAAAGGTATTGACGAATGCAGGAGTATCTGTTGCAGAATCTTACATGTGCTTTTCCACAAAACACCAGTGGTGCACGTAGTGAATCTCACAGTTCTAACTTGCCAATGGTGGGACTGTCGAGTCTTCATCACTCAAACAGTAACAGTAACACAGTATCTGCTGGTAACAGCAATTTTGTGGAATCGTTTCACCACTTTTTTAGACCATCCTTTGCAAGGCCACAGGAGACAAGAAGTCTGACACATAGTCAATGCCTAGAGAGGATGGTACAGGAGAATCTCCAAGTGAACATCGAAGCCATGACTGTGTCACTGGACCCTTGCTCTTTTTGGTATTCCAATCTTGAAAAATCGCCGGAGCTCGCCACTCACACCTTGGAGATCTTGTCATGCCATGCAGCCAGCGTTCTCTCTGAACGTGTGTTCAGCGCTGCTGGTGGTGTGCTGACAGATAAGCGCACGCGGCTGTCCACTGAGAATGTAGACAGACTCACGTTCATAAAGATGATCAAATCATGGATTCGCAAGGACATTTCTACCCCTGTGTCATCCTTGGGAGACTAAAAGCTTGGGGATTTGGTAAAATCACCTCACCAACCGTTTTAAGCAACAGTGGGGCAATTGATGCCACTTAACCCTAGAACGCATGACCATAAAAATCTACACTTTCACATACCTGGGGCCCTTTAGGCCCGTGTGCAAATAACATGGAATAACTCAAACTCAAATGACAAACAACTATATACATGAAGAATACCTAGAGTTTCAAAATTCTAATTAAAGCAATCTTGCAGAAAATAGAAAACAATTAACTGGGCGGGCCTGCAAGGCCACAGGTATGCGTTCTAGGGTTAAGTGGTGTCTGTGCCACAATTTTGGGAGTCCCCTTGCTGTGTCTTACGTGACGTTGGCATCGTCAATTCCAGGTGGGTTGGGTCGCACCCCCCCCTTTTAACTGTAAGAAACTACATACACTATGGCTTGGGGTAACACAGATGGTTGAGTCTGAAGAGCTGTTTACTCAGAGGTCTGCTCCAAATCTTCAGTGTCTGCTAGTCAGCGTAGAATTTTTAACTGCATCTAGCCTAGGCAATACTTTGGGCATAGTAACCCAGCTGCGAAGCAAGCTGCACCTCCTGTGTATCTAATAAGAATTTTTAAATTAATCTAGCCTAGGCAGACTGTGGGGACCCCCAACCAAACCCAGATGCTCAGCCCCCCTACCGCCCCCCTTTCATGGACAACCCAATAATGTAACTCTTACAAATGGATGGGTGAGGATCGGTCACAGCTTTATTAACTCTTTATACTCATTCCATTAGAAAGGCATTTTATTTCTAAAATAATTCAGCTTGTTGCAGCATGCCCTGGGTCCCCACTCCGGCAAGTTGGCCAACAAGTGTAACTCTCCAACATGTCCTTTCTATTTCCAGGCCACGGAGGATCCAGCGTACTCGTATGCAGGACTCTGACCCCCACCCATCACTCTTAACGCTTGTTCCACTCCGTCCTGGAGTCCTGACAGGAATATGTCCAGTCCAATATCTATTAAGTGAACACCGTCGGGCCGTATGAGGCCTGCTTTATCTCCTTCCAGTTGTCGGTGTTGTATCACTACACCGCCTCTGTCTCTTCTAAATTTTGCCATCCGAATATTTATTACCCGCCTTGTCCATTCGATGGCCGTGATGTCTCGCGCACCTTGCCATACCGCTATCGGCACAATCTCTGACTATACTATAGCTAATTTTGTGAAAAATTCTCTGAAGCGCTCAGTGTCTAGTTTCATTATTGCCATTAGTTATGCGCTCTTGTGATGACCTAGGTTGTTTCCCCCGGCCTGTATAACTAAGATGACCGGACCTCTTGCCTCTCTCCCTACCTTGATTACCTCCATTAGTACCTGTGGCCATAGCAGGCCTCTAATACCTCTCCAGTTGAAATATGTGTTATGAAACTCTAATTTCCTCCCGCCTGGGCGGACTTTCGCCCTTTTTTGTGCCCAATATATATACGAGTGGCCTATCACTCACACTGTTGGCTTAGCGTCACTTGTAAAAGAAACAAACCACGTTAGGATAACAAGTCCGGTCTTATGTATCTCGCCAAACACGTGGATCGCCATCTCCCTATCCTCTGAACTTCCGTTTCTGACAGTCCTGCTCTTGCTGCTTCCATGGCCGCACCTATGCGGAATGAGTGTGTCCCGTAATCTTTGGGGTGGTTCCCTGCCGATGTTATGCATTTATTAAATATAGCTTGGAACAGGTATCTTGATAATGGCGTTCCATCAATGTGTGATAGGAAGAAATTACTTTGTAATCTGATGGTTAGATATGTTTTTACTATTGTTACCCGACTCAGTGTACCGTTTGTGGGTTGTAGAAGTACCCAAGTACCCCTGCCCGCTGGAACCGTTTTTGATTGGTGTATGCGTACACGTATTGCATTATTGGCTATGACTACTTCCTGGTGTAATAAGCGTCCACTGGTGGTAATTTTGGATTGAGGGACTAATTCGCTTATACATAGCGCCCCGAAGAAGGCGATCACAAATGCAGTAGACATTAGTGTTGCTTCAAATTGTGAGTGTCATGTTAATGGTGTTAGTGATAAGATGTGAGAAATCAGTTTTAGTGACACGGGACGGGACGTCTACATTCCTGACTTGGCTGACCCCTTTTCTACCCTTTTATGGATTGTCTGATGATGAATCTTTGTCACATCTCCCCAATTCAGTAGTTGGAAGTGAAATTCTACTCCGGTCAGACACCGCTGCGCTGACGCCCCTGATATGCCCCTCATCATTAGCTGGTGGAGAAATTCTATGGTGACTTGTGATCTGGCTTGTTCACATTGGTCAACCCGTCTGCCTGCTACTAGTCGTGTCCACTCTTCCCATGCCTTACCGTATGCTTGCCACGTTGACGGGGCAACTGACGCTCTGATTAATGGCATCAACTATTCGCCACTAGATCCCATAGGGAGGGTGGGCAACTGTTGCCCGATGGGTGGGCGTTGTGGAAGAGCTCTGTGAAAATCTGCCAATTGAATTGTTATAAAGCATTAGCAGCAGCTTTATACCCCTCAGCATAGTGGCTAGCGCGGACCCATACATTGTGTTTTAGGCACAGGAATACTAGCCTGCGTAGTAGGCCTAGCACTGGGAGAGACGATGATGCCATCTTATTAATGCAGTGCGCTAGGCTGGTGTTTTGTGTTATGAAGCGTATATTTTTGTTAGCCAGGCGCGCGCCCCATATTTCTATTGCTACCACTATTGGGAAAAATTATTTTCAGGGCTAGATGCAGCTAAAAATTATTATTAATTTCAAAGCTGGTGGAGCTTGGTATAGATGGCCTAATACAATGAGTCCCACACACTGCTAGAAGCCCAAATATTTTTTCAGAGGTAGATGCAGATAAAAATTATTTTTAATTTGCAACCTGATGGAGGTCAGTATAGATGGACTAATAGAGAAAGTCCCACACACTGCTAGAAGGCCAAATATTTTATCAGAGCTAGATGCAGATAAAAATTATATTCAATTTGCAACCTGATGGAGGTCAGTATAGATGGACTAATAGAGAAAGTCCCACACACTGCTAGAAGGCCAAATATTTTTTCAGAGCTAGATGCAGATAAAAATTATATTCAATTTGCAGCCTGATGGAGGTCAGTATAGATGGACTAATAGAACAAGTCCCACACACAGCTAGAAGCCCAAATATTTTTTCAGAGGTACTGTAGATGCAGATAAAAATTATTTTTAATTTGCAACCTGATGGAGGTCAGTATAGATGGACTAATACAACAAGTCCCACACACAGCTAGAAGCCCAATATTTTTTCAGAGCTAGATGCAGACAAAAAATTATTTTGAATTTGCAACCTGATGGAGGTCAGTATAGATGGACTAATAGAGAAAGTCCCACACACTGCTAGAAGGCCCAATATTTTTTCAGAGGTAGATGCAGAAAAAAATATATTCAGTTTGCAACCTGATGGAGGTCTGTATAGATGGATTAATAGAACAAGTCCAACACACAGCTAGAAGCCCAATATTTTTTCAGAGGCAGATGCAGAAAAAAATATATTCAGTTTGCAACCTGATGGAGGTCTGTATAGATGGATTAATAGAAGAAGTCCCACACACAGCTAGAAGCCCAATATTTTTTCAGAGGTAGATGCAGAAAAAAATATATTCAGTTTGCAACCTGATGGAGGTCTGTATAGATGGATTAATAGAACAAGTCCCACACACAGCTAGAAGCCCAATATTTTTTCAGAGGTAGATGCAGAAAAAAATATATTCAGTTTGCAACCTGATGGAGGTCAGTATAGATGGACTAATACAACAAGTCCCACACACAGCTAGAAGCCCAATATTTTTTCAGAGCTAGATGCAGACAAAAAATTATTTTGAATTTGCAACCTGATGGAGGTCAGTATAGATGGACTAATAGAGAAAGTCCCACACACTGCTAGAAGGCCACATATTTTTTCAGAGGTAGATGCAGAAAAAAATATATTCAGTTTGCAACCTGATGGAGGTCTGTATAGATGGATTAATAGAACAAGTCCCACACACAGCTAGAAGCCCAATATTTTTTCAGAGGTAGATGCAGAAAAAAATATATTCAGTTTGCAACCTGATGGAGGTCAGTATAGATGGACTAATACAACAAGTCCCACACACAGCTAGAAGCCCAATATTTTTTCAGAGGTAGATGCAGAAAAAAATATATTCAGTTTGCAACCTGATGGAGGTCTGTATAGATGGATTAATAGAACAAGTCCCACACACAGCTAGAAGCCCAAATATTTTTTCAGAGGTAGATGCAGATAAAAATTATTTTTAATTTGCAACCTGATGGAGGTCAGTATAGATGGACTAATAGAGAAAGTCCCACACACTGCTAGAATGCCAAATATTTTTTCAGAGCTAGATGCAGATAAAAATTATATTCAATATGCAACCTGATGGAGGTCAGTATAGATGGACTAATAGAACAAGTCCCACACACAACTAGAAGCCCAAATATTTTTTCAGAGGTAGATGCAGATAAAAATTATTTTTAATTTGCAACCTGATGGAGGTCAGTATAGATGGACTAATAGAGAAAGTCCCACACACTGCTAGAAGGCCAAATATTTTTTCAGAGCTAGATGCAGATAAAAATTATTTTTAATTTGCAACCTGATGGAGGTCAGTATAGATGGACTAATACAACAAGTCCCACACACAGCTAGAAGCCCAATATTTTTTCAGAGCTAGATGCAGACAAAAAATTATTTTGAATTTGCAACCTGATGGAGGTCAGTATAGATGGACTAATAGAGATAGTCCCACAAACTGCTAGAAGGCAAAATATTTTTTCAGAGGTAGATGCACAAAAAAATATATTCAGTTTGCAACCTGATGGAGGTCAGTATAGATGGACTAATACAACAAGTCCCACACACAGCTAGAAGCCCAATATTTTTTCAGAGGTAGATGCAGAAAAAAATATGTTCAGTTTGCAACCTGATGGAGGTCTGTATAGATGGATTAATAGAACAAGTCCCACACACAGCTAGAAGCCCAAATATTTTTTCAGAGGTAGATGCAGATAAAAATTATTTTTAATTTGCAACCTGATGGAGGTCAGTATAGATGGACTAATAGAGAAAGTCCCACACACTGCTAGAAGGCCAAATATTTTTTCAGAGGTAGATGCAGAAAAAAATATATTCAGTTTGCAACCTGATGGAGGTCAGTATAGATGGACTAATACAACAAGTCCCACACACAGCTAGAAGCCCAATATTTTTTCAGAGGTAGATGCAGAAAAAAATATGTTCAGTTTGCAACCTGATGGAGGTCTGTATAGATGGATTAATAGAACAAGTCCCACACACAGCTAGAAGCCCAAATATTTTTTCAGAGGTAGATGCAGATAAAAATTATTTTTAATTTGCAACCTGATGGAGGTCAGTATAGATGGACTAATAGAGAAAGTCCCACACACTGCTAGAAGGCCAAAGATTTTTTCAGAGCTAGATGCAGATAAAAATTATATTCAATTTGCAACCTGATGGAGGTCAGTATAGATGGACTAATAGAACAAGTCCCACACACAGCTAGAAGCCCAAATATTTTTTCAGAGGAACTGTAGATGCAGATAAAAATTATTTTTAATTTGCAACCTGATGGAGGTCAGTATAGATGGACTAATACAACAAGTCCCACACACAGCTAGAAGCCCAATATTTTTTCAGAGGTAAATGCAGAAAAAAATATATTCAGTTTGCAACCTGATGGAGGTGTGTATAGATGGATTAATAGATCAAGTCCCACACACAGCTAGAAGCCCAATATTTTTTCAGAGGTAGATGCAGTAAAAAATATATTCCGTTTGCAACCTGATGGAGGTCAGTATAGATGGACTAATACAACAAGTCCCACACACAGCTAGAAGCCCAATATTTTTCAGAGCTAGATGCAGAAAAAAATTATATTCAATTTGCAACCTGATGGAGGTCAGTATAGATGGACTAATAGAATGATGCTATGCCCAAAAGATTTTACTTCACTAGGTGCAGTAAAAAAATTGGTATTCTATACACAGGTGGTATATCTTGCAACACAGATAGGCTACTCCACTGACTAACACACTCTGCAATAGGCCAAAAAGGATTAGCTTTGCTAGATTCAGCCAAATGCTGTGAAAAAAACTTGCACAGCACTGGCACAGACCTGCCTGGCAAAAACTGATAGGAACTGATGTAACCTAGTCCTGAAAAGGACTCCAATTACAATTAGTCTTTACTCCCACAATCTATCTATTTAAGAGCACAGACCTGCCTGATAAAAGTCGTAGGAAATGCTGTAACCTAGTCCTTAAAAGGACTGCAATCACAACTATTCCCTACTCCCAAGCTATCTGTAGATTTGTGCGAAAATTGGCTTGAAATTAACAAGGTATAGCGCACACAGCAACAGCGGTGCCGTCTAACACACAGCTGCAGCAGTGAGAAAATGGTGGCGACGGGGAAAATGGCTTGGTCTTATAGGGCAAGGACATGTGACATACACTGCCAATGACACATGCCCTTGCTTGTGTGAAAAAAAGCACTTCGCTCCGTGTGTGCGCTGCTGATAGGCTGACAGATTGCACCTCCCCACTGTAAATGCGGGAAAGAGAAAAAAAAAATGGAGATCTTCATTGTTCCTGCAGAGATCCATCCCCTGCCCTCCCCCCACCCCGCTGTACACTCAAACTGCGTATTAACATTAATTTTCATCATTACTGAGAAAAAATCCAGTTATGATTTTGGTGCATGAACAGTTATCGAACATAACCTCGAACAGCCGAATTTTTCTCAAATTGTTCGTGTTCGCCGAACGGCTCGAACACCGCCCAAAACAGCTCGAATTTGAGATTGGCGAACAGTTCGAGTAGAACAACGCTCATCTCTAGTCCTTACTCCTCTGGAGGTAAGGAGCAATGAGTGGGGATTGGGAACTTATTACTGCAAAGAGATCCTCAATCCTGGGAATTCTCTTTGCCGCAGTGTTCGGTTTGTCTCCAGTCTGTGGAGGTTTTTTCGGGGCTCTAACCCTCATTTATGATGACCCTTACTGTATCTCCTTAGCTAAGTCCAGGCTGCGTCACCTTCAACAGGGGAATGCTCAGTAGAGATGTATAGCTCCGAATTCCACAGATGGGCAACTGATACAAAATGGAATGACCCGGCTCTCAGAAGCCTATTTTGTCAGGACCTTACTGAAAGGTTGAAAGATGCTTTGTCAGTGTATGAAACCCCAGAGTCCTTGGACGATACCATGTCTTTGGTTATACGTGTTGATAGATGCCTTCGGGATAGGTGGGTGAGACCACCTTCTCTGGAGCCCTCTTTTTGGGGTAATGCCGGGGGAGTGGTCTGGGGGTCAATCAGTACTGGGGGAGGTGGAATAACCCATGCAGTTAGGGGGTGCCTCTGCATCATACGTTTCCCCTGAGATCCACAAAAAAAGGGCATATTTTTTTGTGGAAAAAAGGGACATTTTATTGGGGCCGGTCCCTCGATTCCTAAGCAAAAGGAGACCCAATTAACCCTTGGTAGTTTGGAGTTGGACAATCAAGGGGTGAGTTTATCATCAACCTGCAGTTCTTGGTTTGTCCTGACAGCAGAGGTGGTGCTAGAGAGCAAGACTGAGAAAACTTCTGTGTTTGTTGACAGTGAAACTGGAGTCAGCATGGTTGATGCTGAGTTTCTCAGAACTCATAGTCTTGCTTGCTGTACTTTAGCTAAGCCCATTCCCATCTTTACAATCAACTCAGCGCCACTTGCACAGAAAGCTCTAACTCAGATTGTAAATAATGTAAGACTGTGGGTGGGTTCAGTTCATTGTGAGATAATCCCTTGCTATGTCCTGGACGGTCGTCCCACTCAAATTGTACTTGGTCTACCCTGGTTGGTGAAACATAATCCATTGGTGGATTGGCAATCCAGAAAGATCATTGAGTGGGGAGATTACTGCCATGAGAACTGTTTAAACACTTCCCTTTCTACAGTCTCTACAGAGACCGTATCTGAGTTTTTGTCTGGTTTTGAGGATGTTTTTTCTGAGAGGGGGTGTCAGGATTTGCCTCCTCATCATGCATATGACCCCCGGAGCTAAACTACCGAAGTCCAGACTGTATAATCTTTCTGGCCCTGAGATACAAGCTATGAAGTATTTCATTGTGGAAAGTCTGGAGAAGGGACATATCAGACCCTCATCTTCGCCCGTGGTGGCAAAGTTCTTCATGAAGAAAAAAGATGGCGGTCTATGTCCTCTGTTTAGATTTCTGGGAATTAAATCAAATTACCATCCGAGATCCATACCCTCCTCTGATTCCAGATTTGTTCTGCCAGGTGGTGGAAGCTAAGGTGTTCTCCAAGTTGGATTTAAGGGGAGCCTACAATCTGGTTAGAATCAGAGAGGGGGGTGAATGGAAAATAGGGTTCAATACCCCTGAAAGGCATTTCGAGAGCCTGGTTATGCCTTTCAGTTTGACCAATGCACCTGCGGTGTTCCAACATTTTATTAATGATATTTTTCATCATTTGCTGGGCTGGTGTGTGGTTGTCTATCTGGATGATATTTTGGGTTACTCACCTGATTTTGAGACACATCAGGGCATGTTAAACAGCTGCTTCAGATATTAAGGGATTAAAAACTAGATGCCAAACTAGTAAAGTGTGTTTTCGCTGTCCAGGAGGTGCAGTTTTTGGGGTACCTGTTGTCATCTTTGGGTTTTCAGATGGATCTGGAGAAGATCCGTGCTGTCCTTGATTGGGACAGTCCCGAGAACCTGAAGGCTCTACATCATTTTCTGGGCTTTACAAATTTTACCGGAAATGTATCCAAAATTATTCGGTAATTATGAAATCCCTCACTGACATGACAAGTAAGGGGTCTGATCTTTATAAATGGTTGGATGCCACCCTGCAGGCTTTTTCCTCCCTAAAGCGTAGAGATGAGCGAATTTGTTCGGCGAACAATCACAAGTTTCAAATTAGGCACGAATATGGCACATTTGGATTCGTATTCGGGTTACCGAGCTTTTGCGCAAAAATTAGCAAAAGTTGGCCCCGAACATGAACATCCCTGGTTTCCCACGCTGTCAATCAAGTTAAAATAAATGTTTAAATTAAAATAATCAACGCATCATACTCACCTAATGCTTATCTGCACCTTGACCCCGATATTTTCGTCCCCTGAAAAAAAACAAAAAACTCATATGTTCACCTTACAGCTAAGTCCCGTAGTCCATGGTCACCTGCAATAAAGGTAAAATAATAAACCAACCTCATCCTCACCTATCTGCCGTAGTCCATATAGCGAGGGTCCCACGACGATCTCAGTGATAGCATGGCCACATCAGGAGATGTAACCGTCCTATCCGGCAGCCAGTGATACACTGACAGGAATTTTCCAACGCAGCACTAGTGCCAGAAGTGAGATCGGTGGAGCTCTCAGCTGATCATCAGCTGTTTGAACTGTTTGAAGTATTTTTGATTTGCGGATTTGATGCAGAAAATAATCATCAGCATGTCAATTCTCTGTGCATTTTTGCCACGTTTTTTGCCTGCGTATTTTCAGTGCATTCAATGGGTGAAAAAAGCGGCAAAAATGCACCAAGAGCCAAAACAGAAAGTAATCTTTAGCATGTCAATTCTCTGTGCATTGAATACACTGAAAAAATGCATCAAAATCGAGACAAAAAAATGTGACAAAACTGCAGCAAAAATGCAAGCAATAACACGATTTTACCGCAATTTTACCACGATTTTGATGCATGTTATTGGCTGCATTTTTGCCGTGATTTTGATGCATTTTATTGCCTGCATTTTTGCTGCATTTTGCCACAATTTACCACAATTTTTATGCATTTTATTGCCTGCGTTTTTGCCACGATTTTACCAAGATTTTGATGTGTTATTGCCTGCATTTTTTCTGCGATTTTGCTGTAATTTTTCCCCAATTTTAACCCGATTTTGATGCATTTTATTGCCTACATTTTTGCCACAATTTTACTGCGATTGTTATGCATTTTATTGCCTGCGTTTTTCCTGCAATTTTACTGCAATTTTGATGCGTGTTATTGCCTGTGTTTTTGAGCGATTTTGAAGTGTGTTACAGCCTTTGTTTGGCCGCAATTTTACAACGATTTTGATGCATGTTATTGCCTGTGTTTTTGCTGCGATTTTGTTGCTTTTTTTGTCTCGCGCTTTTTCAATGCATTCAATGCACAGAGAATTGACATGCTGAAGATTATTTTCTATCTTAGCTTTTGGTGCGTTTTGCCTGCGTTTTTCACCCATTGAATGCACTGATAAAATGGAGGCAAAAAAACGTGGCAAAAACACACAGAGAATTGACATGCTAATGATTATTTTCTGCACCAAATCTGCAAGTCAAAAAATACTCAACGTGTGAATGACAATTCACGTTGTAGAAATCCCATGTCCACTATGCGTTCATCTGTGCCTGTGGATCACCTGCAGACATGTACATGCGACGCGTCTTTTAAGACTGCACCATGTAAATTTCTCTTGCGGAGTCGCTAGTTTCCGCAAGAGAAATCTGATCAGTACAATGTATTAAATGTGGTGAATCCACATGTTTCAATGAACACACATGGATTCACCTGCATTCAATAGAACGCAGCACTTTGGATGCGTCTCAGCTACAGAAATTGAAATACTGCGGGTGAGATTACACAGCATGAAAAAAACAAGCACAGTGGGCATGGGATTTCTTATAAATGAAATAAAATGAAGAATTAAATAAAAATTTGGCGTGGGCTCCCGCATAATTTTCGTAACCAGCAAAAGAAAAGCTGACGGCTGGAGGCTGCTATTACTAGCCGGGGAAGGGGTCATTAGCCAAAGATGTTCCCTGGCTATTAATAACAGCTCACAGCTGTTTGCTTAGCCTTTACTGGCTAAATTACAGAAGGACCCCAGAAAAAGATTAACTTAGGGTCCCCCTATAAAATCTAACCAGCAAAGATTAAACAGACAGCTGTGAGCACTTCCCACACAGCACTAATGCTGTAAGGGAGATCACCGAGCGCTCAGTTGATCATCAGCTCTTTGAACTCCGGTGAACTCAGCCGGCAGCTTCTCGCGATACATTGTGGGAGTGAGCGCTTCTTTCAGTGTATCGCCAGCTGCCTTGTAGGACGGTCATATCTCTGAATGTGGCCATGCTATCATTGGGATCGTCATAGGACCCTAGCTATATCGACTACGGTGGACAGATGAGGATGAGGTTGGTTTATTATTTTACCTTTATTGCAGGTGACCATGGGCTTCAGGGACTAGCTATAAAGTGACAATATGGTGTTTTTTTTCTTTGTTTTTTTTGCAGGGGACTAGAATATTGGGGTCAAGGTGCAGGTAAGTGTTAGGTGAGTATGATGTGTTTATTATTTTTATTTAAATATCTATTTTAACTTTTTTTTTACTTTCACTGCAAAAGCGCACTGATGAGAGATTACTTCTCCCATCAGTGGTGATTGTGTACAGTGACAGCAGGTGCCGAATTATGGGGGTAGTAGCCCTATCAGCCGCCGCCTGTCACCCACGGTAAGATTTTTACCGCGGGTGACTGTCACAGCTGTGGGGACCATGCTGACAGCGGACAGCATGGTCCCCGCAACGCTGTTACTGGCGGTATCAATCTTACCGCCGGTCAAAACCCCTGATTCCAGCAGGTCACTGTCACAGCTGAAGGGATCATGCTGACAGCTGACAGCATGATGCCCGCAGTGGTGTTACCAATGGTAACGATCCTACAGCTGGTCACAATCCCTGATTCCAGTGGGTCACTGCGGCGATCAGGCTGACAGCTGACAGCATGATCCCTGCTGCTCTGTGACCCGCAGTAATGATATTACCGCTGATCACAGACCCTGATTCCCACGTTGTCACACAGATAACAGCGTGTGAAACCAGTGATGTTCGGGGCCATGTTCGGGTTCGTGATCGGGAGCCTGAATACGAACAATTTTTATATGTTCGGGTTTATTCGCCAAACCCAAACCTCAAAACATTCTCTCATCTTTACTAAAGAGCTGTTTTTCCACTGCACCTATACTCAGTCAATCCAATGTTTCCCAATCCTTTATCGTGGAAGTTGATGCGTCGGAGGTGGGGGTTGGCACTGTGTTGTTTCAGGGTCCGTCCCCTGGTAAATGGCGTCCATATGCTTTCTTTTCCAAGAAATTATCTTTGGCTGAGAGAAATTGACGTGGGTAATAGGGAACTTTTAGCGATTAAACTGTCATTTGAGGAATGGTGACATTGGTTGGAGGGGGCTGTCCATCCTATTACTGTTATCACAGACCATAAGAACCTATCATATCTTCAATTGGCTAAACGTCTCAACCCTAGGCAAGCTAGATGGTCCCTGTTTTTTACTAGGTTCAGTTTTGTTGTCACTTTCCATCCAGGGGTCAAAAACGTCAAGGCTAATGCTTTGTCCCTAAGCTTACCTGGTGGTGGTGACCATGAGAACCCTGTCCCAATTTTGCAGTCATTTTGGCATTGTACCCTGAACTGGAGGGTGAGGTATAGGAGGCTCAGGGGGACGCTCCCTGCCTCCTGCCCTTTAGGAAGGTTATTTGAACCTTCTAATCTGTGCCGCAAAGTAATTAGGGAGCATCACAACTCTTGTGCTTGCTGATCATTCAGGTGGTAAGGCAACTAGTGTTGAGCCACCCCCGTAGTGTTCGAGTTCGGTTCAGTTCGTCGAACACCCGTGTGTTCGCCGAACTGTTCGTCGAACTGTTCGTCGAACACCTTCGAACACCGTTAAAACCAATGGCAGGCAAACAAAAACACATAGAAACACATAGAAAACACCTTCAAAGGTGTCCAAAAGCTGACAAACTGCTCAGAAGACACAACTAACACATGGAAAAGTGACAAGTACATATAGTCATGCGAAAAGAAAAGAGGTGGAGGAGTAAAAGGAGGGGGAGACACAGATATAGGCATGTCATGCCCTTCTAAAATCCAAAAAGTGAGAAGCCGACACGTTCAGTCCGCTCCTGCCCGTGCCACCTCCGCGTCGCCGGGTTTGTGCCAGAGCCGCGGTGAACCCTGACGGCCAGCCCCCCTCTCCCAATACTGGTGCCTGTCCGCTGGTGGGTCGAGCGAGCCCCCCTGTGGTGGAGGCAGCTCTAAGCTTTTTAATTTAAATTGTCTCTCTAATTTGAATGAATACACTTTAAATCCATTTACAAGGATCTATTGGAGGGCAAGTCTCATGCCAGCAGCCGCGTAATTCCAGCTCCAGTAGCGTCCACTAAAGCTGCTGCAGTTAAAAAGCTTTTATAAGGATCGAGCTCGGCTGTCCACCGCAAGGCATCCTACTGCCAGTCCCAGCCCCTATGCCTTGGAGTGCCTCCTGATGCTCTTCACTGATTATCCCGTGGTCCCGAAGCATTTCCTTTGAAAAAATTAAGTGTCCAAACTACAGGTGGTGTAGCTTGCTTAACAGCCGGGATAATCCGCTGACTAGCAGACACTGCTACTAGGCACAAAGTATTTCCTGGGCTAGATGCAGTTAAAAATTTGTAATTAGATACTCTCGTTGGATGCTGAGAAAGCATTCCATAGAGTCTCCTGGCACGCCATATATGATTCTCTTAAAAAGCTTGGGGTAGGGGTCTAGGGGACCCTTTTATAGCCAAAATCACGGCCCTGTATCGCAATACGTCACCTAGGCTGAAGATAAATGGAACTGTAGCACCCTGAGGGCTCGGTTGCTACAGAGGTATTGCACCTCACCCAGAGGTGTGATATCTCACTCTCAGGTAAGGATGTAGTGTGGATCAGGACCCGACACCTGCATGCATTACACCACATTGCCGTGGGGCAGGGCGACCAATATGCCCCTGAGATGGGCACGACAGTCCCTGTCCCTGGCTGGAGTGGGGGGAGGGAACACTGAGGAAGGGGAACCCTGTAGTGCAGGAGCAGGGAGGAAGCAGTTCCTGGGTGCATTGAGAAGGGAGTATAAAAGGTGGGCACCATCTTAGTTCAGTGCAGAGAAGTCTGAGCAGAAGTGGCAGGGAGCAGGGGCTCTGCATGAGCTCTGCTCCGGAGGCGGGCCTAGTAACAGAGGCCCAGGCCTGGAAGAGGGAGAAGAAAGGAAGAGGAGTGGAGAAGGCTCCAGGAACGAGGAACGAAGGGATCCCAGGGGTGCGGACGGGCGAGTCGCCACCGCACGCCGAATCCACCTGCGTGGAGGGGTCAGGCCAAAGGGGGAGACCGGTCCCCGAAACTAGTGGAGGCAGGAAACGACCCTCAGCTAGAAACAGGAGGCTGTGACATTTTATGTGGCGCAGCCCCTCGCTACACCCGCTAGTAAGGCACCACATAGGGTCAGGGAAACTGGCGCCAAGTTTACCAAGAGGAGGCCCGAGGCAGCCGGACAGAAGGGTTGGTAAGAAAGGCCAGACAAAGGACACACAAAGGGGGTCCTGTGAAGCGCTCCAAAGTTATCTGGGAGTTGTGTGAGCCCCTCACCTGGTGAGCACAGTACGACGTGGGCAGCCGTTACCTGCAGACGTGGTCTGGATAATAAGAACTGTGAGTAAAGGCCCTGGACTGCATCACTGACTCCGTGTCATTACTGCTGCTGCCCTGCACCATCACCCCCATCCTCCGCATACACTGCCCTGAGGCTATACTCCTCCCGTGGGGAGTTATGCTACACTCTGCTGCACCCACAACACCAGCCTCAGCGGTCTGCCCTTGAGCGGCGGTTCACTCTGACCGCAATCCACGGGTGGCGTAGTCGGACATTTAAACATCAAAACCACATAAATAGTTCCGCCACTGGTTTGACCGCCCTGAGCCACGGAACCGGGTCGCCGCCACGGAGACTACAACCACCAGCATCCACCAAAAAGGGTCCGGCTCCGGGTGTCCCAAGGCCCAGGGGGTGCGTCAGAACATTTTCATCACCTTTCACAATCACCAATGGGACAAGGCAGGGATGTTCTCTGTCCCCTCTCTTATACATCCTAGTGACGGAGCACCTGCTCTCATCAATTCGCCGTAACCCCAATATTAGGTGGATTGAGGTGGGAGGCACCGAGTACAAGTGCTCTCTATTTGCTGATGATGTCCTAGTATATATCACTCAATCACATATATCCATCCATGCTGTTATGGCTGAAATAGATCACTTTGTTACATGGTCAAATTTTAAAATCAATGCAGCGAAGTCTGAGGCCCTCGATGTCTCCCTCCCCAAATCCATATAGGATTCCATCCAGTCCAACTTTCCCTTTGCCTGGCCCTCACAGGGTATCAAATACTTAGGAATTCCTATTCATAGAGACCTCTCCCATCTATGTTATCTTAATTTTGGGCCCTTTATTGAACAACTCCATACAGACCACGGTTGGCAAGTTAGAACTGTAAGATTCACTACGTGAACCACTGGTGTTTTGTGGAAAAGCACATGTACACTGTGTTCCAAATTATTATGCAAAAAGTGTTTAGGAGTGATAAGGGAAGAATTTGTTTGTTTGTCAGTTAAACTCATTGATGGTGATGTGTGTCAGGGCTCTTTATATCACTGTAAGCAATTGCAGACACCTGTGCTAATTAGTTTGGCAGGTGTGTCCAATGAAAGGCAAGACTACTTAAGAAGGCTGTCTCACATTATTAAGCAGCCTACATTTTCTGCCAAAATGGGAAAGAAAAAGGATGTGTCGGCTGCTGAGAAGCAACAAATTGTGGAGTGTTTAGGTCAAGGCATGACTACAATCAACATTGTGCGATGATCAGGATGAAGTGTCTTGGCAATCAAGAAGTATGTAGCTGATTCACAGTACACACGTGTGCGTGCTGATAAGGGCAAATTGAGGACTCTTTCCTACAGGCAATTACGTCAGGTTAAAAGAGCAGCGGCAAAAAGCCTTGTCATAGCAGCAGACAAGTTTTTGAAGCTGCTGGTGCCTCCAACGTCCCCCGAACAACAAGATGCAGGGTCCTTCAGAGGTTTGCAGCTTTGCATACGCCATCCTGTCGACCTCTATCCACTTCACACAAGCAGAAACGGCTCCAGTGGGCTAAACATTACATGAAGACTGATTTCAAAACTGTTTTGTTCACAGATGAGCGCCGTGCAGCGCTCGATGGTCCAGATGGATGGAGTGGAGGATGGCTGGTTGATGGACACCCCACGCAAACACGGCTACAGCGCCAACAAGGAGGAGGTGGAGTAATGTTTTGGGCTGGAATCATGGGGAGAGAGATTGTCGGCCCCTTTAGGATCCCTGAAGGCGCTAAAGATGAACTCCATAATGTATGTGGATTTTCTCAAACAGCACTTCCTGCCATGGTTCAAGAAGAAGAACCGTGTATTTCACAGCAAGATGATTTTTTTGGATGATAATGCACCATCTCATGCTGCACATAAAACATCTGCATCTCTGGCTGATATGGGCATAAAAGGGGACAAACTTATGGTGTGACCCCCATGCTCCCCTGACCTCTACCCCATTCAGAACCTTTGGAGCATCCTTAAAAGGAGTGTCTATGATGGCGGGAGGCAGTTCACATCTAAGCAACAGCTCTGGGAGGGTATTCTGTCCTCATGCAAAACAATTGAAGCAGAAACCATCCAAAACCTGACAAATTCAATGGACGAGAGAGTTCAGAAGCTCCTTTCGAACAAGGGGTCCTATGTGAAAATGTAACATCACCTAGAATAAAGTTTTGAGTTGAAAACTGTTTGATTTCAGTTTCTAACAACCTGCTAATGCTTATAATTTCAAAAATGACCATTTTTTTGGTCTTTATTAAAATGAAAAGGTTGATCGAAAAGTTTGGGGGATCTAAGAGTGTGGCAACCCAGTAGTCATGATTACTTCGAATTCTGACAATATGAGGGTCATGCTGCAGGTAGTGCAGCAAGAAGGCACTTATGTGTCTTGCGCATCTCGGAGCCCCAAAATTATTTTCCGGGCTAGATGCAGCTAAAAATTATTATTAATTTTAAATCTGGTGAAGCTTTAGTATAGATGGCCTAATAGGATCAGTGCTGCACACTGCTACAAAGCCCAAATTATTTTCCAGCCAAGATACAGATAAACATGATTAGTAATTTTAAATCTGGTGGAGCTTATTATAGATGGCCTAATAGAATCAGTGCTGCACACTGCTACAAAGCCCAAATTATTTTCCAGCCAAGATACAGATAAACATGATTAGTAATTTGAAAGCTTAAAACGGTTGGTAGGGTGATTTTAACCAATCATCAAGCTTTTACTCTCCCCAGGATGACACAGGGGTAGAAAAGTCGTTTCGGATCCATGATTTGTTCATCTTTATGAACGTGAGTCTGTCTACATTATCAGTGGAGAGCCGCGTGCGCTTATCTGTCAGCACACCACCAGCAGCGCTGAACACACGTTCAGACAGAACGCTGGCTGCGGGACATGACAAGATCTCCAAGGCGTAAGTGGCTAGCTCCGGCCATTTATCCAGATTGGAAGCCCAAAAAGAGCAAGGGTCCAGTGACACAGTCGTGGCTTCAATGTTTACTTGGAGATACTCCTGTACCATCGTCTCTAGGCGTTGACTATGTGTCAGACTTCTTGTCTCCTGTGGCCTTGCAAAGGATGGGCTAAAAAAGTGGTGAAATGATTCCGCAAAATTGATGTTACCAGCAGATACTGTGGTTCTGTTACGGTTTGAGTGCTGAACACTTGACGGTCCCACGGTTGGCAAGTTGGAACTGTAAGATTCACTACGTGCACCACTGGTATTTTGTGGAAAAGAACATGTAAGATTCTGCAACAGTCTCTGCTGATACTCCTGCATGCGTGCATCCCTTTCTGTGGCAGGAATAATTTCTGCAAATTTACTTTTGTACCGGGGATCTAACAGTGTGGCAACCCAGTAGTCAGGATTATTTCTAATTCTCACAATTCGAGGGTCATGTTGCAGGTAGTGCAGCAAGAAGGCACTCATGTGTCTTGCGCATCCAGGAGCACCAAGTCCCTGTTGTGTTGGTGGCGAGGTAAGAATCATGCTTCCTTCCTCTGTCCTCTCCCCCCAACCTCGCACAACAGAAATGTGATCAAGGTCTCCCTCATCTGATGAGTCTTCCATCAGTTCGTCCTCCACTTCTTCCTGGGCTCCTGCACCTCTGGATCTCGTTGGCCCAGGCTATACGTCAGAACGTATTGCACCAGGGCTTGTCGGTGCTGCCACAGTCGCTGCAACATGTGCAGAGTTGAATTCCACCAGGTAGGCACATCGCATTTTAGCCGGTGAAGTGGCAGGCCCAACGACTTCTGTAGAGATGTAAGTCGCTGAGCTGAGGGATGCGAACGGCGGAAGTGAGCACACAGCGACCGTGCCCTCTGCAGAAGGCCATCTAGTCTGGGATAGTGGGCTAAAAATTGCTGGACAACCAGGTTCAACACGTGAGCCATACAAGGCACGTGTGTGACATTGCCCCGGCGAAGGGCCGCACCCAGGTTTGCAGCATTGTCGCACACGGCCTTCCCTGGTTTCAGGTCCAGTGGAGACAACCATTCATGAAATTGGTTCTCCAGAGCTGACCACAACTCCTCAGCTGTGTGACTCACATTTCCCAGACATTTCAATGTAAAAACCGCCTGATGACGTTGAGCCCTACTGCCAGCATAGTAAGGAGGTGTGCAGGATCCCTTCTGCGCAGTTAGAAAGCTTGTGGCATGACCAGACAGGCTTTGGGTGCAGGTGGAAGACCGAGAGGAGGTTGAGGAGGCAGAAGCAGTGGAGGAACTTTGACATAAAGAGGATTGACGCACAACTCGTGGGGACGGCAAGACTTGGACAGCAGCCCCTTGTCCTGCTGTCACCATAGTTACCCAGTGCCCAGTCAGCGACATGTAACGCCCCTGTCCATGCCTACGCGTCCAAGTGTCTGTGGTGAAATGCACCCTGTCACACACAGAGTTTCTCAAAGAAGCGGTGATGTTGTGTGCGACATGCTGGTGGAGCGCAGGCACACCTTTCTTTGAGAAGTAGTGCCGACTGGGCATCTGGTACTGGGGCACTGCGACGGACATAAGGTCTCGAAAATCCTCTGTGTCCACCAGGCGGAAAGGCAGCATTTCTGTAACCAAGAACTTGCAGATGGTGAAATTTAACCTCTTAGCTTTCTCATGGCTAGGAGGAAATGGTCTTTTACTTGTCCACATCTGAGGGACCGAGGGCTGGCTATTGTGCTTAGACGGGGTTGATAATGGTGTCCCCGGCAAACTGCCGGTCTGTGAGGAAGATGCAGGCGGACATGTTAGGTTGCCTTGATCCAAAGGTGGTGCTATCGATGTCGGACAGCGCTCAACACCAGCTGGTGTTACCACCTCCAAAGAAAATGATGACCTGCCAATCACGCTGGCTGTTGCGGGTAAAGAGGTGGCAGGTCTGCGCCCCAAAACAGGTGTGACTGCTGTCCCCCCAGTCACAGAGGATGAAGAGGCCACGGATGCACAAGATATGGCAGACGGTGGTTGGCCCGGCCGGCTAGGCCGCATTGTAGCACACTGAGCTTCCCACTGCAACTTATGCTTCATGTCCATGTGCCGGTTCATGCATGAAGTACTCAAACTATGTATTTTTTGGCCTCTACTTAGCTTTTGCTGACAAATGTTACAGATAACACGAGTTGGGTCATCTTTATCGATCTGAAAAAATGCCCAGGCTATGCAAGGCTTAGCACCCATGCGACGTGAAGAGCCACCATGACTTGTGGTGAGAGGCAGAGTTGTGTTTGAGGATGCAGTTGTTGACGTGCTTCCAGTACTACGTCTCTGTCCAGGAAGGCGCAACCTGACCTCGTCGTCACTAGCATCTTCCTCCACCTCCTCTGCTGACCTCATCTCTTGGCTGACTGTGGGTTGACAGTAAGTGGGATCTCCATCCTCATCATCATCACCCTGTGCGTTTTCACACCCGTCGTCCTCAGAGCCAACCTGTTCCTGCCCTGACAAAAACTAAAGTTGTCGCTCCAATCAGGTATTTGAGTCTTATCATCGTCTTCCTCATTGTCTCCACTGACAGGAGTTACAGTTTGGGAATGAGGGTCTACATTATGGTCAGAACCTTCTGCGTCTGGTCCTGGATCCGACTCATAAAGATTCTGGGCATCAGTGCAGATCATTTCCTCGTCTGGATTCACAGAAGCGCTGGAGTCGACCTCTGATTCCCAGGCTATAGTATGAGTAAACAGCTCTGCAGACTCAACCATCTGTTCTACCTCATACTCAGACGGGCAGCTGGAGATTTGGGAGCTGTGAGGAAGCAAGTGCGATTGGGGTGACACCTTTGAGGACTGGAGTATTTGTGATGTTGAAGTTGATGTGGAGGAGAGCCCACTTAAAGGAGCACTTGATATCCGTTGAAGCACCTGCTGTTTTTGTGCCTCATCTGGAATTTGTAGCGATTGGCGTGGCCGTAAGAAAGGGATCTTATCACATTGTCCGCTAAAAGAAGTAGACATTTTAGTTTGGCTGGAAGATGGTCTTTCTTCTGCAGATGTTACTGTTGCTTTAACACCTACCCCACGGACACAACCTTTTTTCCCCTTCCCAACACGACTATTCCCCTTTCCACCAGCAGCAGGCCTTTTTCCACTCATTTTGGTGGTTAACTAATTCACAACTCTGGAGTTGTTTACACAAAAAAACAATGGATGGGAACCGAGCAGAGCTGAGTGGGCAAACTGTGGTATTAGGCCAAAACTATTGGCTGGGTTAGATGCAGAAAAAAATTATATTCAATTTGCAACCTGATGGAGGTCTGTATAGCTGGATTAATAGAACAAGTCCCACACACAGCTACAAGCCCAATATTTTTTCAGAGGTAGATGCAGAAAAAAAATATATTCAGTTTGCAACCTGATGGAGGTCAGTATAGATGGACTAATAGAGAAAGTCCCACACACTGCTAGAAGGCCAAATATTTTTTCAGAGCTAGATGCAGACAAAAAATTATTTTGAATTTGCAACCTGATGGAGGTCAGTATAGGTGGAATAATAGAACAAGTCCCACACACTGCTAGAAGGCCAAATATTTTTTCAGAGCTAGATGCAGAAAAAAATTATATTCAGTTTGCAACCTGATGGAGGTCTGTATAGATGGATTAATAGAACAAGTCCCACACACAGCTAGAAGCCCAAATATTTTTTCAGAGGTAGATGCAGATAAAAATTATTTTTAATTTGCAACCTGATGGAGGTCAGTATAGATGGACTAATAGAGAAAGTCCCACACACTGCTGGAAGGCCAAATATTTTTTCAGAGCTAGATGCACATAAAAATTATTTTTAATTTGCAACCTGAAGGAGGTCAGTATAGATGAACTAATAGAACAAGTTCCACACACAGCTAGAAGCCCAAAAATTTTTTCAGAGGTACTGTAGATGCAGATAAAAATTATTTTTAATTTGCAACCTGATGGAGGTCAGTATAGATGGACTAATAGAGAAAGTCCCACACACTGCTAGAAGGCCAAATATTTTTTCAGAGCTAGATGCAGATAAAAATTATATTCAATTTGCAACTTCATGGAGGTCAGTATAGATGGACTAATAGAGAAAGTCCCACACACTGCTAGAAGGCCAAATATTTTTTCAGAGCTAGATGCAGATAAAAATTATATTCAATTTGCAACCTGATGGAGGTCAGTATAGATGGACTAATAGAACAAGTCCCACACACAGCTAGAAGCCCAAATATTTTTTTAGAGGTACTGTAGATGCAGATAAAAATTATTTTTAATTTGCAACCTGATGGAGGTCAGTGTAGATGGACTAATAGAGAAAGTCCCACACACTGCTAGAAGGCCAAATATTTTTTCAGAGCTAGATGCAGATAAAAATTATTTTTAATTTGCAACCTGATGGAGGTCAGTATAGATGGACTAATAGAACAAGTCCCACACACAGCTAGAAGCCCAATATTTTTTCAGAGGTAGATGCAGAAAAAAATATATTCAGTTTGCAACCTGATGGAGGTCTGTATAGATGGATTAATAGAACAAGTCCCACACACAGCTAGAAGCCCAATATTTTTTCAGAGGTAGATGCAGAAAAAAATATATTCAGTTTGCAACCTGATGGATTTCAGTATAGATGGACTAATACAACAAGTCCCACACACAGCTAGAAGCCCAATATTTTTTCAGAGGTAGATGCAGAAAAAAATATATTCAGTTTGCAACCTGATGGAGGTCTGTATAGATGGATTAATAGAACAAGTCCCACACACAGCTAGAAGCCCAATATTTTTTCAGAGGTAGATGCAGAAAAAAATATATTCAGTTTGCAACCTGATGGAGGTCAGTATAGATGGACTAATACAACAAGTCCCACACACTGCTAGAAGTCCAAATATTTTTTCAGAGCTAGATGCAGAAAAAAATTATATTCAGTTTGCAACCTGATGGAGGTCTGTATAGATGGATTAATAGAACAAGTCCCACACACAGCTAGAAGCCCAAATATTTTTTCAGAGGTAGACGCAGATAAAAATTATTTTTAATTTGCAACCTGATGGAGGTCAGTATAGATGGACTAATAGAACAAGTCCCACACAGAGCTAGAAGCCCAATTATTTTTTCAGAGGTACTGTAGATGCAGATAAAAATTATTTTTAATTTGCTACCTGATGGAGGTCAGTATAGATGGACTAATAGAGAAAGTCCCACACACTGCTAGAAGGCCAAATATTTTTTCAGAGCTAGATGCAGATAAAATTTATATTCAATTTGCAACCTGACGGAGGTCAGTATAGATGGACTAATAGAGAAAGTCCCACACACTGCTAGAAGGCCAAATATTTTTTCAGAGCTAGATGCAGATAAAAATTATATTCAATTTGCAACCTGATGGAGGTCAGTATAGATGGACTAATAGAACAAGTCCCACACACAGCTAGAAGCCCAAATATTTTTTCAGAGGTAGATGCAGATAAAAATTATTTTTAATTTGCAACTTGATGGAGGTCAGTATAGATGGACTAATAGAGAAAGTCCCACACACTGCTAGAAGGCCAAATATTTTTTCAGAGCTAGATGCAGATAAAAATTATATTCAATTTGCAACCTGATGGAGGTCAGTATAGATGGACTAATAGAGAAAGTCCCACACACTGCTAGAAGGCCAAATATTTTTTCAGAGCTAGATGCAGATAAAAATTATATTCAATTTGCAACCTGGTGGAGGTCAGTATAGATGGACTAATAGAACAAGTCCCACACACAGCTAGAAGCCCAAATATTTTTTCAGAGGTACTGTAGATGCAGATAAAAATTATTTCTAATTTGCAACCTGATGGAGGTCAGTATAGATGGACTAATAGAGAAAGTCCCACACACTGCTAGAAGGCCAAATATTTTTTCAGAGCTAGATGCAGAAAAAAATTATATTCAGTTTGCAACCTGATGGAATTCAGTATAGATGGACTAATAGAGAAAGTCCCACACACTGCTAGAAGGCCACATATTTTTTCAGAGGTAGATGCAGAAAAAAATATATTCAGTTTGCAACCTGATGGAGGTCTGTATAGATGGATTAATAGAACAAGTCCCACACACAGCTAGAAGCCCAATATTTTTTCAGCGGTAGATGCAGAAAAAAATATATTCAGTTTGCAACCTGATGGAGGTCAGTATAGATGGACTAATACAACAAGTCCCACACACAGCTAGAAGGCCAAATATTTTTTCAGAGCTAGATGCAGATAAAAATTATATTCAATTTGCAACCTGATGGAGGTCAGTATAGATGGACTAATAGAACAAGTCCCACACACAGCTAGAAGCCCAAATATTTTTTCAGAGGTACTGTAGATGCAGATAAAAAATATTTTTAATTTGCAACCTGATGGAGGTTAGTATAGATGGAGTAATACAACGAGTCCCACACACAGCTAGAAGCCCAATATTTTTTCAGAGGTAGATGCAGAAAAAAATATATTCAGTTTGCAACCTGACGGAGGTCAGTATAGATGGAGTAATAGAACAAGTCCCACACACAGCTAGAAGCCCAAATATTTTTTCAGAGGTATATGCAGATAAAAATTATTTTTAATTTGCAACTTGATGGAGGTCAGTATAGATGGACTAATAGAGAAAGTCCCACACACTGCTAGAAGGCCAAATATTTTTTCAGAGCTAGATGCAGATAAAAATTATATTCAGTTTGCAACCTGATGGAGGTCAGTATAGATGGACTAATAGAGAAAGTCCCACACACTGCTAGAAGGCCAAATATTTTTTCAGAGCTAGATGCAGATAAAAATTATATTCAATTTGCAACCTGGTGGAGGTCAGTATAGATGGACTAATAGAACAAGTCCCACACACAGCTAGAAGCCCAAATATTTTTTCAGAGGTACTGTAGATGCAGATAAAAATTATTGCTAATTTGCAACCTGATGGAGGTCAGTATAGATGGACTAATAGAGAAAGTCCCACACACTGCTAGAAGGCCAAATATTTTTTCAGAGCTAGATGCAGAAAAAAATTATATTCAGTTTGCAACCTGATGGAATTCAGCATAGATGGACTAATAGAGAAAGTCCCACACACTGCTAGAAGGCCACATATTTTTTCAGAGGTAGATGCAGAAAAAAATATATTCAGTTTGCAACCTGATGGAGGTCAGTATAGATGGACTAATACAACAAGTCCCACACACAGCTAGAAGCCCAATATTTTTTCAGAGGTAGATGCAGAAAAAAATATATTCAGTTTGCAACCTGATGGAGGTCTGTATAGATGGATTAATAGAACAAGTCCCACACACAGCTAGAAGCCCAATATTTTTTCAGAGATAGATGCAGAAAAAAATATATTCAGTTTGCAACCTGATGGAGGTCAGTTTAGATGGACTAATACAACAAGTCCCACACACAGCTAGAAGCCCAATATTTTTTCAGAGGTAGATGCAGAAAAAATATATTCAGTTTGCAACCTGATGGAGGTCTGTATAGATGGATTAATAGAACAAGTCCCACACACAGCTAGAAGCCCAATATTTTTTCAGAGGTAGATGCAGAAAAAAATATATTCAGTTTGCAACCTGATGGAGGTCAGTATAGATGGACTTATACAACAAGTCCCACACACTGCTAGAAGGCCAAATATTTTTTCAGAGCTAGATGCAGAAAAAAATTATATTCAGTTTGCAACCTGATGGAGGTCTGTATAGATGGATTAATAGAACAAGTTCCACACCCAGCTAGAAGCCCAAATATTTTTTCAGAGGTAGATGCAGATAAAAATTATTTTTAATTTGCAACCTGATGGAGGTCAGTATAGATGGACTAATAGAGAAAGTCCCACACACTGCTGGAAGGCCAAATATTTTTTCAGAGCTTGATGCAGATAAAAATTATTTTTAATTTGCAACCTGATGGAGGTCAGTATAGAAGGACTAATAGATCAAGACCCACACAAAGCTAGAAGCCCAAATATTTTTTCAGAGGTACTCTAGATGCAGATAAAAATGATTTTTAATTTGCAACCTGATGGAGGTCAGTATAGATGGACTAATAGAGAAAGTCCCACACACTGCTAGAAGGCCAAATATTTTTTCAGAGCTAGATGCAGATAAAAATTATATTCAATTTGCAACCTGATGGAGGTCAGTATAGATGGACTAATCGAGAAAGTCCCACACACTGCTAGAAGGCCAAATATTTTTTCAGAGCTAGATGCAGATAAAAATTATATTCAATTTGCAACCTGATGGAGGTCAGTATAGATGGACTAATAGAACAAGTCCCACACACAGCTAGAAGCCTAAATAATTTTTCAGCGGTACTGTAGATGCAGATAAAAATTATTTTTAATTTGCAACCTGATGGAGGTCAGTATAGATGGAGTAATACAAGAAGTCCCACACACAGCTAGAAGCCCAATATTTTTTCAGAGGTAGATGCAGAAAAAAATATATTCAGTTTGCAACCTGATGGAGGTCAGTATAGATGGAGTAATAGAACAAGTCCCACACACAGCTAGAAGCCCAAATATTTTTTCAGAGGTAGATGCAGATAAAAATTATTTTTAAGTTGCAACCTGATGGAGGTCAGTATAGATGGACTAATAGAGAAAGTCCCACACACTGCTAGAAGGCCAAAGATTTTTTCAGAGCTAGATGCAGATAAAAATTATATTCAATTTGCAACCTGATGGAGGTCAGTATAGATGGACTAATAGAGAAAGTCCCACACACTGCTAGAAGGCCAAATATTTTTTCAGAGCTAGATGCAGATAAAAATTATATTCAATTTGCAACCTGATGGAGGTCAGTATAGATGGACTAATAGAACAAGTCCCACACACAGCTAGAAGCCCAAATATTTTTTCAGAGGTACTGTAGATGCAGATAAAAATTATTTTTAATTTGCAACCTGATGGAGGTCAGTATAGATGGACTAATAGAGAAAGTCCCACACACTGCTAGAAGGCCAAATATTTTTTCAGAGCTAGATGCAGATAAAAATTATATTCAATTTGCAACCTGATGGAGGTCAGTATAGATGGACTAATAGAGAAAGTCCCACACACTGCTAGAAGGCCAAATATTTTTTCAGAGCTAGATGCAGATAAAAATTATATTCAATTTGCAACCTGATGGAGGTCAGTATAGATGGACTAATAGAACAAGTCCCACACACAGCTAGAAGCATAAATATTTTTTCAGAGGTACTGTAGATGCAGATAAAAATTATTTTTAATTTGCAACCTGATGGAGGTCAGTATAGATGGACTAATAGAGAAAGTGCCACACACTGCTAGAAGGCCAAATATTTTTTCTGAGCTAGATGCAGATAAAAATTATTTTTAATTTGCAACCTGATGGAGGTTAGTATAGATGGAGTAATACGAGTCCCACACACAGCTAGAAGCCCAATATTTTTTCAGAGGTAGATGCAGAAAAAAATATATTCAGTTTGCAACTTGATGGAGGTCAGTATAGATGGAGTAATAGAACAAGTCCCACACACAGCTAGAAGCCCAAATATTTTTTCAGAGGTAGATGCAGATAAAAATTATTTTTAATTTGCAACCTGATGGAGGTCAGTATAGATGGACTAATAGAGAAAGTCCCACATACTGCTAGAAGGCCAAATATTTTTTCAGAGCTAGATGCAGATAAAAATTATATTCAATTTGCAAGCTGATGGAGGTCAGTATAGATGGACTAATAGAGAAAGTCCCACACACTGCTAGAAGGCCAAGTATTTTTTCAGAGCTAAATGCAGATAAAAATTATATTCAATTTGCAACCTGGTGGAGGTCAGTATAGATGGACTAATAGAACAAGTCCCACACACAGCTAGAAACCCAAATATTTTTTCAGAGGTACTGTAGATGCAGATAAAAATTATTTCTAATTTGCAACCTGATGGAGGTCAGTATAGATGGACTAATAGAGAAAGTCCCACACACTGCTAGAAGGCCAAATATTTTTTCAGGGCTAGATGCAGATAAAAATTATATTCAGTTTGCAACCTGTTGGAATTCAGTATAGATGGACTAATAGAGAAAGTCCCACACACTGCTAGAAGGCCACATATTTTTTCAGAGGTAGATGCAGAAAAAAATATATTCAGTTTGCAACCTGATGGAGGTATGTATAGATGGATTAATAGAACAAGTCCCACACACAGCTAGAAGCCCAATATTTTTTCAGAGGTAGATGCAGAAAAAAATATATTCAGTTTGCAACCTGATGGAGGTCAGCATAGATGGACTAATACAACAAGTCCCACACACAGCTAGAAGCCCAATATTTTTTCAGAGGTAGATGCAGAAAAAAATATATTCAGTTTGCAACCTGATGGAGGTCTGTATAGATGGATTAATAGAACAAGTCCCACACACAGCTAGAAACCCAATATTTTTTCAGAGGTAGATGCAGAAAAAAATATATTCAGTTTGCAACCTGATGGAGGTCAGTATAGATGGACTAATACAACAAGTCCCACACACAGCTAGAAGCCCAATATTTTTTCAGAGGTAGATGCAGAAAAAATATATTCAGTTTGCAACCTGATGGAGGTCTGTATAGATGGATTAATAGAACAAGTCCCACACACAGCTAGAAGCCCAATATTTTTTCAGAGGTAGATGCAGAAAAAAATATATTCAGTTTGCAACCTGATGGAGGTCAGTATACATGGATTAATAGAACAAGTCCCACACACAGCTAGAAGCCCAAATATTTTTTCAGAGGTAGATGCAGATAAAAATTATTTTTAATTTGCAACCTGATGGAGGTCAGTATAGATGGACTAATAGAGAAAGTCCCACACACTGGTGGAAGGCCAAATATTTTTTCAGAGCTAGATGCAGATAAAAATTATTTTTAATTTGCAACCTGATGGAGGTCAGTATAGATGGAATAATAGAACAAGTCCCACACACAGCTAGAAGCCCAATTATTTTTTCAGAGGTACTGTAGATGCAGATAAAAATTATTTTTAATTTGCAACCTGATGGAGGTCAGTATAGATGGACTAATAGAGAAAGTCCCACACACTGCTAGAAGGCCAAATATTTTTTCAGAGCTAGATGCAGATAAAATTTATATTCAATTTGCAACCTGATGGAGGTCAGTATAGATGGACTAATAGAGAAAGTCCCACACACTGCTAGAAGGCCAAATATTTTTTCAGAGCTAGATGCAGATAAAAATTATATTCAATTTGCAACCTGATGGAGGTCAGTATAGATGGACTAATAGAACAAGTCCCACACACAGCTAGAAGCCCAAATATTTTTTCAGAGGTACTGTAGATGCAGATAAAAATTATTTTTAATTTGCAACCTGATGGAGGTCAGTATAGATGGACTAATAGAGAAAGTCCCACACACTGCTAGAAGGCCAAATATTTTTTCAGAGCTAGATTCAGATAAAAATTATTTTTAATTTGCAACCTGATGGAGGTCAGTATAGATGGACTAATAGAGAAAGTCCCACACACTGCTAGAAGGCCAAATATTTTTTCAGAGCTAGATGCAGATAAAAATTATATTCAATTTGCAACCTGATGGGGGTCAGTATAGATGGACTAATAGAACAAGTCCCACACACAGCTAGAAGCCCAAATATTTTTTCAGAGGTACTGTAGATGCAGATAAAAAATATTTTTAATTTGCAACCTGATGGAGGTTAGTATAGATGGAGTAATACGAGTCCCACACACAGCTAGAAGCCCAATATTTTTTCAGAGGTAGATGCAGAAAAAAATATATTCAGTTTGCAACTTGATGGAGGTCAGTATAGATGGAGTAATAGAACAAGTCCCACACACAGCTAGAAGCCCAAATATTTTTTCAGAGGTAGATGCAGATAAAAATTATTTTTAATTTGCAACCTGATGGAGGTCAGTATAGATGGACTAATAGAGAAAGTCCCACATACTGCTAGAAGGCCAAATATTTTTTCAGAGCTAGATGCAGATAAAAATTATATTCAATTTGCAAGCTGATGGAGGTCAGTATAGATGGACTAATAGAGAAAGTCCCACACACTGCTAGAAGGCCAAGTATTTTTTCAGAGCTAAATGCAGATAAAAATTATATTCAATTTGCAACCTGGTGGAGGTCAGTATAGATGGACTAATAGAACAAGTCCCACACACAGCTAGAAGCCCAAATATTTTTTCAGAGGTACTGTAGATGCAGATAAGAATTATTTCTAATTTGCAACCTGATGGAGGTCAGTATAGATGGACTAATAGAGAAAGTCCCACACACTGCTAGAAGGCCAAATATTTTTTCAGGGCTAGATGCAGATAAAAATTATATTCAGTTTGCAACCTGTTGGAATTCAGTATAGATGGACTAATAGAGAAAGTCCCACACACTGCTAGAAGGCCACATATTTTTTCAGAGGTAGATGCAGAAAAAAATATATTCAGTTTGCAACCTGATGGAGGTCTGTATAGATGGATTAATAGAACAAGTCCCACACACAGCTAGAAGCCCAATATTTTTTCAGAGGTAGATGCAGAAAAAAATATATTCAGTTTGCAACCTGATGGAGGTCAGTATAGATGAACTAATACAACAAGTCCCACACACAGCTAGAAGCCCAATTATTTTTTCAGAGGTACTGTAGATGCAGATAAAAATTATTTTTAATTTGCAACCTGATGGAGGTCAGTATAGATGGACTAATAGAGAAAGTCCCACACACTGCTAGAAGGCCAAATATTTTTTCAGAGCTAGATGCAGATAAAATTTATATTCAATTTGCAACCTGATGGAGGTCAGTATAGATGGACTAATAGAGAAAGTCCCACACACTGCTAGAAGGCCAAATATTTTTTCAGAGCTAGATGCAGATAAAAATTATATTCAATTTGCAACCTGATGGAGGTCAGTATAGATGGACTAATAGAACAAGTCCCACACACAGCTAGAAGCCCAAATATTTTTTCAGAGGTACTGTAGATGCAGATAAAAATTATTTTTAATTTGCAACCTGATGGAGGTCAGTATAGATGGACTAATAGAGAAAGTCCCACACACTGCTAGAAGGCCAAATATTTTTTCAGAGCTAGATTCAGTTAAAAATTATTTTTAATTTGCAACCTGATGGAGGTCAGTATAGATGGACTAATAGAGAAAGTCCCACACACTGCTAGAAAACCAAATATTTTTTCAGAGCTAGATGCAGATAAAAATTATATTCAATTTGCAACCTGATGGGGGTCAGTATAGATGGACTAATAGAACAAGTCCCACACACAGCTAGAAGCCCAAATATTTTTTCAGAGGTACTGTAGATGCAGATAAAAAATATTTTTAATTTGCAACCTGATGGAGGTTAGTATAGATGGAGTAATACGAGTCCCACACACAGCTAGAAGCCCAATATTTCTTCAGAGGTAGATGCAGAAAAAAATATATTCAGTTTGCAACTTGATGGAGGTCAGTATAGATGGAGTAATAGAACAAGTCCCACACACAGCTAGAAGCCCAAATATTTTTTCAGAGGTAGATGCAGATAAAAATTATTTTTAATTTGCAACCTGATGGAGGTCAGTATAGATGGACTAATAGAGAAAGTCCCACATACTGCTAGAAGGCCAAATATTTTTTCAGAGCTAGATGCAGATAAAAATTATATTCAATTTGCAAGCTGATGGAGGTCAGTATAGATGGACTAATAGAGAAAGTCCCACACACTGCTAGAAGGCCAAGTATTTTTTCAGAGCTAAATGCAGATAAAAATTATATTCAATTTGCAACCTGGTGGAGGTCAGTATAGATGGACTAATAGAACAAGTCCCACACACAGCTAGAAGCCCAAATATTTTTTCAGAGGTACTGTAGATGCAGATAAAAATTATTTCTAATTTGCAACCTGATGGAGGTCAGTATAGATGGACTAATAGAGAAAGTCCCACACACTGCTAGAAGGCCAAATATTTTTTCAGGGCTAGATGCAGATAAAAATTATATTCAGTTTGCAACCTGTTGGAATTCAGTATAGATGGACTAATAGAGAAAGTCCCACACACTGCTAGAAGGCCACATATTTTTTCAGAGGTAGATGCAGAAAAAAATATATTCAGTTTGCAACCTGATGGAGGTCTGTATAGATGGATTAATAGAACAAGTCCCACACACAGCTAGAAGCCCAATATTTTTTCAGAGGTAGATGCAGAAAAAAATATATTCAGTTTGCAACCTGATGGAGGTCAGTATAGATGGACTAATACAACAAGTCCCACACACAGCTAGAAGCCCAATATTTTTTCAGAGGTAGATGCAGAAAAAAATATATTCAGTTTGCAACCTGATGGAGGTCTGTATAGATGGATTAATAGAACAAGTCCCACACACAGCTAGAAACAGAATATTTTTTCAGAGGTAGATGCAGAAAAAAATATATTCAGTTTGCAACCTGATGGAGGTCAGTATAGATGGACTAATACAACAAGTCCCACACACAGCTAGAAGCCCAATATTTTTTCAGAGGTAGATGCAGAAAAAATATATTCAGTTTGCAACCTGATGGAGGTCTGTATAGATGGATTAATAGAACAAGTCCCACACACAGCTAGAAGCCCAATATTTTTTCAGAGGTAGATGCAGAAAAAAATATATTCAGTTTGCAACCTGATGGAGGTCAGTATACATGGATTAATAGAACAAGTCCCACACACAGCTAGAAGCCCAAATATTTTTTCAGAGGTAGATGCAGATAAAAATTATTTTTAATTTGCAACCTGATGGAGGTCAGTATAGATGGACTAATAGAGAAAGTCCCACACACTGCTGGAAGGCCAAATATTTTTTCAGAGCTAGATGCAGATAAAAATTATTTTTAATTTGCAACCTGATGGAGGTCAGTATAGATGGACTAATAGAACAAGTCCCACACACAGCTAGAAGCCCAAATATTTTTTCAGAGGTAGATGCAGATAAAAATTATATTCAATTTGCAACCTGATGGAGGTCAGTATAGATGGACTAATAGAGAAAGTCCCACACACTGCTAGAAGGCCAAATATTTTTTCAGAGCTAGATGCAGATAAAAATTATATTCAATTTGCAACCTGATGGAGGTCAGTATAGATGGACTAATAGAACAAGCCCCACACACAGCTAGAAGCCCAAATATTTTTTCAGAGGTACTGTAGATGCAGATAAAAATTATTTTTAATTTGCAACCTGATGGAGGTCAGTATAGATGGACTAATAGAGAAAGTCCCACACACTGCTAGAAGGCCAAATATTTTTTCAGAGCTAGATGCAGATAAAAATTATTTTTAATTTGCAACCTGATGGAGGTCAGTATAGATGGACTAATAGAGAAAGTCCCACACACTGCTAGAAGGCCAAATATTTTTTCAGAGGTAGATGCAGATAAAAATTATATTCAATTTGCAACCTGATGGAGGTCAGTATAGATGGACTAATAGAACAAGTCCCACACACAGCTAGAAGCCCAAATATTTTTTCAGAGGTACTGTAGATGCAGATAAAAAATATTTTTAATTTGCAACCTGATGGAGGTTAGTATAGATGGAGTAATACGAGTCCCACACACAGCTAGAAGCCCAATATTTTTTCAGAGGTAGATGCAGAAAAAAATATATTCAGTTTGCAACTTGATGGAGGTCAGTATAGATGGAGTAATAGAACAAGTCCCACACACAGCTAGAAGCCCAAATATTTTTTCAGAGGTAGATGCAGATAAAAATTATTTTTAATTTGCAACCTGATGGAGGTCAGTATAGATGGACTAATAGAGAAAGTCCCACATACTGCTAGAAGGCCAAATATTTTTTCAGAGCTAGATGCAGATAAAAATTATATTCAATTTGCAAGCTGATGGAGGTCAGTATAGATGGACTAATAGAGAAAGTCCCACACACTGCTAGAAGGCCAAGTATTTTTTCAGAGCTAAATGCAGATAAAAATTATATTCAATTTGCAACCTGGTGGAGGTCAGTATAGATGGACTAATAGAACAAGTCCCACACACAGCTAGAAGCCCAAATATTTTTTCAGAGGTACTGTAGATGCAGATAAAAATTATTTCTAATTTGCAACCTGATGGAGGTCAGTATAGATGGACTAATAGAGAAAGTCCCACACACTGCTAGAAGGCCAAATATTTTTTCAGGGCTAGATGCAGATAAAAATTATATTCAGTTTGCAACCTGTTGGAATTCAGTATAGATGGACTAATAGAGAAAGTCCCACACACTGCTAGAAGGCCACATATTTTTTCAGAGGTAGATGCAAAAAAAAATATATTCAGTTTGCAACCTGATGGAGGTCTGTATAGATGGATTAATAGAACAAGTCCCACACACAGCTAGAAGCCCAATATTTTTTCAGAGGTAGATGCAGAAAAAAATATATTCAGTTTGCAACCTGATGGAGGTCAGTATAGATGGACTAATACAACAAGTCCCACACACAGCTAGAAGCCCAATATTTTTTCAGAGGTAGATGCAGAAAAAAATATATTCAGTTTGCAACCTGATGGAGGTCTGTATAGATGGATTAATAGAACAAGTCCCACACACAGCTAGAAACAGAATATTTTTTCAGAGGTAGATGCAGAAAAAAATATATTCAGTTTGCAACCTGATGGAGGTCAGTATAGATGGACTAATACAACAAGTCCCACACACAGCTAGAAGCCCAATATTTTTTCAGAGGTAGATGCAGAAAAAATATATTCAGTTTGCAACCTGATGGAGGTCTGTATAGATGGATTAATAGAACAAGTCCCACACACAGCTAGAAGCCCAATATTTTTTCAGAGGTAGATGCAGAAAAAAATATATTCAGTTTGCAACCTGATGGAGGTCAGTATACATGGATTAATAGAACAAGTCCCACACACAGCTAGAAGCCCAAATATTTTTTCAGAGGTAGATGCAGATAAAAATTATTTTTAATTTGCAACCTGATGGAGGTCAGTATAGATGGACTAATAGAGAAAGTCCCACACACTGCTGGAAGGCCAAATATTTTTTCAGAGCTAGATGCAGATAAAAATTATTTTTAATTTGCAACCTGATGGAGGTCAGTATAGATGGACTAATAGAACAAGTCCCACACACAGCTAGAAGCCCAAATATTTTTTCAGAGGTAGATGCAGATAAAAATTATTTTTAACTTGCAACCTGATGGAGGTCAGTATAGATGGACTAATAGAGAAAGTCCCACACACTGCTAGAAGGCCAAAGATTTTTTCAGAGCTAGATGCAGATAAAAATTATATTCAATTTGCAACCTGATGGAGGTCAGTATAGATGGACTAATAGAACAAGTCCCACACACAGCTAGAAGCCCAAATATTTTTTCAGAGGTACTGTAGATGCAGATAAAAATTATTTTTAATTTGCAACCTGATGGAGGTCAGTATAGATGGACTAATAGAGAAAGTCCCACACACTGCTAGAAGGCCAAATATTTTTTCAGAGCTAGATGCAGATAAAAATTATTTTTAATTTGCAACCTGATGGAGGTCAGTATAGATGGACTAATAGAGAAAGTCCCACACACTGCTAGAAGGCCAAATATTTTTTCAGAGGTAGATGCAGATAAAAATTATATTCAATTTGCAACCTGATGGAGGTCAGTATAGATGGACTAATAGAACAAGTCCCACACACAGCTAGAAGCCCAAATATTTTTTCAGAGGTACTGTAGATGCAGATAAAAAATATTTTTAATTTGCAACCTCATGGAGGTTAGTATAGATGGAGTAATACGAGTCCCACACACAGCTAGAAGCCCAATATTTTTTCAGAGGTAGATGCAGAAAAAAATATATTCAGTTTGCAACCTGATGGAGGTCAGTATAGATGGAGTAATAGAACAAGTCCCACACACAGCTAGAAGCCCAAATATTTTTTCAGAGGTAGATGCAGATAAAAATTATTTTTAATTTGCAACCTGATGGAGGTCAGTATAGATGGACTAATAGAGAAAGTCCCACATACTGCTAGAAGGCCAAATATTTTATCAGAGCTAGATGCAGATAAAAATTATATTCAATTTGCAACCTGATGGAGGTCAGTATAGATGGACTCATAGAGAAAGTCCCACACACTGCTAGAAGGCCAAGTATTTTTTCAGAGCTAGATGCAGATAAAAATTATATTCAATTTGCAACCTGGTGGAGGTCAGTATAGATGGACTAATAGAACAAGACCCACACACAGCTAGAAGCCCAAATATTTTTTCAGAGGTACTGTAGATGCAGATAAAAATTATTTCTACTTTGCAACCTGATGGAGGTCAGTATAGATGGACTAATAGAGAAAGTCCCACACACTGCTAGAAGGCCAAATATTTTTTCAGGGCTAGATGCAGATAAAAATTATATTCAGTTTGCAACCTGATGGAACTCAGTATAGATGGACTAATAGAGAAAGTCCCACACACTGCTAGAAGGCCACATATTTTTTCAGAGGTAGATGCAGAAAAAAATATATTCAGTTTGCAACCTGATGGAGGTCTGTATAGATGGATTAATAGAACAAGTCCCACACACAGCTAGAAGCCCAATATTTTTTCAGAGGTAGATGCAGAAAAAAATATATTCAGTTTGCAACCTGATGGAGGTCTGTATAGATGGATTAATAGAACAAGTCCCACACACAGCTAGAAACCCAATATTTTTTCAGAGGTAGATGCAGAAAAAAATATATTCAGTTTGCAACCTGATGATGGAGGTCAGTATAGATGGACTAATACAACAAGTCCCACACACAGCTAGAAGCCCAATATTTTTTCAGAGGTAGATGCAGAAAAAATATATTCAGTTTGCAACTTGATGGAGGTCTGTATAGATGGATTAATAGAACAAGTCCCACACACTGCTAGAAGCCCAATATTTTTTCAGAGGTAGATGCAGAAAAAAATATATTCAGTTTGCAACCTGATGGAGGTCAGTATACATGGATTAATAGAACAAGTCCCACACACAGCTAGAAGCCCAAATATTTTTTCAGAGGTAGATGCAGATAAAAATTATTTTTAATTTGCAACCTGATGGAGGTCAGTATAGATGGACTAATAGAGAAAGTCCCACACACTGCTGGAAGGCCAAATATTTTTTCAGAGCTAGATGCAGATAAAAATTATTTTTAATTTGCAACCTGATGGAGGTCAGTATAGATGGACTAATAGAACAAGTCCCACACACAGCTAGAAGCCCAAATATTTTTTCAGAGGTACTGTAGATGCAGATAAAAATTATTTTTAATTTGCAACCTGATGGAGGTCAGTATAGATGGACTAATAGAGAAAGTCCCACACACTGCTAGAAGGCCAAATATTTTTTCAGAGCTAGATGCAGATAAAAATTATATTCAATTTGCAACCTGATGGAGGTCAGTATAGATGGACTAATAGAGAAAGTCCCACACACTGCTAGAAGGCCAAATATTTTTTCAGAGCTAGATGCAGATAAAAATTATATTCAATTTGCAACCTGATGGAGGTCAGTATAGATGGACTAATAGAACAAGTCCCACACACAGCTAGAAGCCCAAATATTTTTTCAGAGGTACTGTAGATGCAGATAAAAATTATTTTTAATTTGCAACCTTATGGAGGTCAGTATAGATGGACTAATAGAGAAAGTCCCACACACTGCTAGAAGGCCAAATATTTTTTCAGAGCTAGATGCAGATAAAAATTATTTTTAATTTGCAACCTGATGGAGGTCAGCATAGATGGACTAATAGAGAAAGTCCCACACACTGCTAGAAGGCCAAATATTTTTTCAGAGCTAGATGTAGATAAAAATTATATTCAATTTGCAACCTGATGGAGGTCAGTATAGATGGACTAATAGAACAAGTCCCACACACAGCTAGAAGCCCAAATAATTTTTCAGAGGTACTGTAGATGCAGATAAAAATTATTTTTAATTTGCAACCTGATGAAGGTCAGTATAGATGGAGTAATACAACAAGTCCCACACACAGCTAGAAGCCCAATATTTTTTCAGAGGTAGATGCAGAAAAAAATATATTCAGTTTGCAACCTGATGGAGGTCTGTATAGATGGATTAATAGAACAAGTCCCACACACAGCTAGAAGCCCAATATTTTTTCAGAGGTAGATGCAGAAAAAAATATATTCAGTTTGCAACCTGATGGAGGTCAGTATAGATGGAGTAATAGAACAAGTCCCACACACAGCTAGAAGTCCAAATATTTTTTCAGAGGTAGATGCAGATAAAAATTATTTTTAATTTGCAACCTGATGGAGGTCAGTATAGATGGACTAATAGAGAAAGTCCCACACACTGCTAGAAGGCCAAAGATTTTTTCAGAGCTAGATGCAGATAAAAATTATATTCAATTTGCAACCTGATGGAGGTCAGTATAGATGGACTAATAGAGAAAGTCCCACACACTGCTAGAAGGCCAAATATTTTTTCAGAGCTAGATGCAGATAAAAATTATATGCAATTTGCAACCTGATGGAGGTCAGTATAGATGGACTAATAGAACAAGTCCCACACACAGCTAGAAGCCCAAATATTTTTTCAGAGGTACTGTAGATGCAGATAAAAATTATTTTTAATTTGCAACCTGATGGAGGTCAGTATAGATGGACTAATAGAGAAAGTCCCACACACTGCTAGAAGGCCAAATATTTTTTCAGAGCTAGATGCAGATAAAAATTATTTTTAATTTGCAACCTGATGGAGGTCAGTATAGATGGACTAATAGAGAAAGTCCCACACACTGCTAGAAGGCCAAATATTTTTTCAGAGCTAGATGCAGATAAAAATTATATTCAATTTGCAACCTGATGGAGGTCAGTATAGATGGACTAATAGAACAAGTCCCACACACAGCTAGAAGCCCAAATATTTTTTCAGAGGTACTGTAGATGCAGATAAAAAATATTTTTAATTTGCAACCTGATGGAGGTTAGTATAGATGGAGTAATACGAGTCCCACACACAGCTAGAAGCCCAATATTTTTTCAGAGGTAGATGCAGAAAAAAATATATTCAGTTTGCAACCTGATGGAGGTCAGTATAGATGGAGTAATAGAACAAGTCCCACACACAGCTAGAAGCCCAAATATTTTTTCAGAGGTAGATGCAGATAAAAATTATTTTTAATTTGCAACCTGATGGAGGTCAGTATAGATGGACCAATAGAGAAAGTCCCACATACTGCTAGAAGGCCAAATATTTTATCAGAGCTAGATGCAGATAAAAATTATATTCAATTTGCAACCTGATGGAGGTCAGTATAGATGGACTCATAGAGAAAGTCCCACACACTGCTCGAAGGCCAAGTATTTTTCAAGAGCTAGATGCAGATAAAAATTATATTCAATTTGCAACCTGGTGGAGGTCAGTATAGATGGACTAATAGAACAAGTCCCACACACAGCTAGAAGCCCAAATATTTTTTCAGAGGTACTGTAGATGCAGATAAAAATTATTTCTACTTTGCAACCTGATGGAGGTCAGTATAGATGGACTAATAGAGAAAGTCCCACACACTGCTAGAAGGCCAAATATTTTTTCAGGGCTAGATGCAGATAAAAATTATATTCAGTTTGCAACCTGATGGAACTCAGTATAGATGGACTAATAGAGAAAGTCCCACACACTGCTAGAAGGCCACATATTTTTTCAGAGGTAGATGCAGAAAAAAATATATTCAGTTTGCAACCTGATGGAGGTCTGTATAGATGGATTAATAGAACAAGTCCCACACACAGCTAGAAGCCCAATATTTTTTCAGAGGTAGATGCAGAAAAAAATATATTCAGTTTGCAACCTGATGGAGGTCAGTATAGATGGACTAATACAACAAGTCCCACACACAGCTAGAAGCCCAATATTTTTTCAGAGGTAGATGCAGAAAAAAATATATTCAGTTTGCAACCTGATGGAGGTCTGTATAGATGGATTAATAGAACAAGTCCCACACACAGCTAGAAACCCAATATTTTTTCAGAGGTAGATGCAGAAAAAAATATATTCAGTTTGCAACCTGATGGAGGTCAGTATAGATGGACTAATACAACAAGTCCCACACACAGCTAGAAGCCCAATATTTTTTCAGAGGTAGATGCAGAAAAAATATATTCAGTTTGCAACCTGATGGAGGTCTGTATAGATGGATTAATAGAACAAGTCCCACACACAGCTAGAAGCCCAATATTTTTTCAGAGCTAGATGCAGAAAAAAATATATTCAGTTTGCAACCTGATGGAGGTCAGTATAGATGGATTAATAGAACAAGTCCCACACACAGCTAGAAGCCCAAATATTTTTTCAGAGGTAGATGCAGATAAAAATTATTTTTAATTTGCAACCTGATGGAGGTCAGTATAGATGGACTAATAGAGAAAGTCCCACACACTGCTAGAAGGCCAAATATTTTTTCAGAGCTAGATTCAGATAAAAATTATATTCAATTTGCAACCTGATGGAGGTCAGTATAGATGGACTAATAGAGAAAGTCCCACACACTGCTAGAAGGCCAAATATTTTTTCAGAGCTAGATGCAGATAAAAATTATATTCAATTTGCAACCTGATGGAGGTCAGTATAGATGGACTAATAGAACAATTCCCACACACAGCTAGAAGCCCAAATATTTTTTCAGAGGTACTGTAGATGCAGATAAAAATTATTTTTAATTTGCAACCTGATGGAGGTCAGTATAGATGGACTAATAGAGAAAGTCCCACACACTGCTAGAAGGCCAAATATTTTTTCAGAGCTAGATGCAGATAAAAATTATTTTTAATTTGCAACCTGATGGAGGTCAGTATAGATGGACTAATAGAACAAGTCCCACACACAGCTAGAAGCCCAAATAATTTTTCAGAGGTACTGTAGATGCAGATAAAAATTATTTTTAATTTGCAACCTGATGGAGGTCAGTATAGATGGAGTAATACAACAAGTCCCACACACAGCTAGAAACCCAATATTTTTTCAGAGGTAGATGCAGAAAAAAATATATTCAGTTTCCAACCTGATGGAGGTCTGTATAGATGGATTAATAGAACAAGTCCCACACACAGCTAGAAGCCCAATATTTTTTCAGAGGTAGATGCAGAAAAAAATATATTCAGTTTGCAACCTGATGGAGGTCTGTATAGATGGAGTAATAGAACAAGTCCCACACACAGCTAGAAGTCCAAATATTTTTTCAGAGGTAGATGCAGATAAAAATTATTTTTAATTTGCAACCTGATGGAGGTCAGTATAGATGGACTAATAGAGAAAGTCCCACACACTGCTAGAAGGCCAAAGATTTTTTCAGAGCTAGATGCAGATAAAAATTATATTCAATTTGCAACCTGATGGAGGTCAGTATAGATGGACTAATAGAGAAAGTCCCACACACTGGTAGAAGTCCAAATATTTTTTCAGAGCTAGATGCAGATAAAAATTATATTCAATTTGCAACCTGATGGAGGTCAGTATAGATGGACTAATAGAACAAGTCCCACACACAGCTAGAAGCCCAAATATTTTTTCAGAGGTACTGTAGATGCAGATAAAAATTATTTTTAATTTGCAACCTGATGGAGGTCAATATAGATGGACTAATAGAGAAAGTCCCACACACTGCTAGAAGGCCAAATATTTTTTCAGAGCTAGATGCAGAAAAAAATTATATTCAGTTTGCAACCTGATGGAGGTCAGTATAGATGGACTAATAGAGAAAGTCCCACACACTGCTAGAAGGCCACATATTTTTTCAGAGGTAGATGCAGAAAAAAATATATTCAGTTTGCAACCTGATGGAGGTCTGTATAGATGGATTAATAGAACAAGTCCCACACACAGCTAGAAGCCCAATATTTTTTCAGAGGTAGATGCAGAAAAAAATATATTCAGTTTGCAACCTGATGGAGGTCAGTATAGATGAACTAATACAACAAGTCCCACACACAGCTAGAAGACCAATATTTTTTCAGAGGTAGATGCAGAAAAAAATTATATTCAGTTTGCAACCTGATGGAGGTCTGTATAGATGGATTAATAGAACAAGTCACACACACAGCTAGAAGCCCAAATATTTTTTCAGAGGTAGATGCAGATAAAAATTATTTTTAATTTGCATCCTGATGGAGGTCAGTATAGATGGACTAATAGAACAAGTCCCACACACAGCTAGAAGCACAAATATTTTTTCAGAGGTACTGTAGATGCAGATAAAAATTATTTTTAATTTGCAACCTGATGGAGGTCAGTATAGATGGACTAATAGAGAAAGTCCCACACACTGCTAGAAGGATAAATATTTCTTCAGAGCTAGATGCAGATAAAAATTATATTCAATTTGCAACCTGATGGAGGTCAGTATAGATGGACTAATAGAGAAAGTCCCACACACTGCTAGAAGGCTACATATTTTTTCAGAGCTAGATGCAGATAAAAATTATATTCAATTTGCAACCTGATGGAGGTCAGTATAGATGGACTAATAGAACAAGTCCCACACACAGCTAGAAGCCCAAATATTTTTTCAGAGGTACGGTAGATGCAGATAAAAATTATTTTTAATTTGCAACCTGATGGAGGTCAGTATAGATGGACTAATAGAGAAAGTCCCACACACTGCTAGAAGGCCAAATATTTTTTCAGAGCTAGATGCAGATAAAAATTATTTTTAATTTGCAACCTGATGGAGGTCAGTATAGATGGACTAATAGAGAAAGTCCCACACACTGCTAGAAGGCCAAATATTTTTTCAGAGCTAGATGCAGATAAAAATTATATTCAATTTGCAACCTGATGGAGGTCAGTATAGATGGACTAATAGAACAAGTCCCACACACAGCTAGAAGCCCAAATATTTTTTCAGAGGTACTGTAGATGCAGATAAAAATTATTTTTAATTTGTAACCTGATGGAGGTCAGTATAGATGGAGTAATACAACAAGTCCCACACACAGCCAGAAGCCCAATATTTTTTCAGAGGTAGATGCAGAAAAAAATATATTCAGTTTGCAACCTGATGGAGGTCAGTATAGATGGAGTAATAGAACAAGTCCCACACACAGCTAGAAGCCCAAATATTTTTTCAGAGGTAGATGCAGATAAAAATTATTTTTAATTTGCAACCTGATGAAGGTCAGTATAGATGGACTAATAGAGAAAGTCCCACACACTGCTAGAAGGCCAAATATTTTTTCAGAGCTAGATGCAGATAAAAATTATATTCAATTTGCAACCTGATGGAGGTCAGTATAGATGGACTAATAGAGAAAGTCCCACACACAGCTAGAAGCCCAAATATTTTTTCAGAGGTACTGTAGATGCAGATAAAAATTATTTTTAATTTGCAACCTGATGGAGGTCAGTATAGATGGACTAATAGAGAAAGTCCCACACACTGCTAGAAGGCCAAATATTTTTTCAGAGCTAGATGCAGAAAAAAATTATATTCAGTTTGCAACCTGATGGAGGTCAGTATAGATGGACTAATAGAGAAAGTCCCACACACTGCTAGAAGGCCACATATTTTTTCAGAGGTAGATGCAGAAAAAAATATATTCAGTTTGCAACCTGATGGAGGTCTGTATAGATGGATTAATAGAACAAGTCCCACACACAGCTAGAAGCCCAATATTTTTTCAGAGGTAGATGCAGAAAAAAATATATTCAGTTTGCAACCTGATGGAGGTCTGTATAGATGGATTAATAGAACAAGTCCCACACACAGCTAGAAGCCCAATATTTTTTCAGAGGTAGATGCAGAAAAAAATATATTCAGTTTGCAACCTGATGGAGGTCAGTATAGATGGACTAATACAACAAGTCCCACACACAGCTAGAAGCCCAATATTTTTTCAGAGCTAGATGCAGAAAAAAATTATATTCAATTTGCAACCTGATGGAGGTCAGTATAGATGGACTAATAGAATGATGCTATGCCCAAAAGATTTTACTTCACTAGGTGCAGTAAAAAAAATGGTATTCTATACACAGGTGGTATATCTTGCAACACAGATAGGCTACTCCACTGACTAACACACTCTGCAATAGGCCAAAAAGGATTAGCTTTGCTAGATTCAGCCAAATGCTGTGAAAAAAACCTTGCACAGCACTGGCACAGACCTGCCTGGCAAAAACTGATAGGAACTGATGTAACCTAGTCGTGAAAAGGACTCCAATTACAATTAGTCTTTACTCCCACAATCTATCTATTTAAGAGCACAGACCTGCCTGATAAAAGTCGTAGGAAATGCTGTAACCTAGTCCTTAAAAGGACTGCAATCACAACTATTCCCTACTCCCAAGCTATCTGTAGATTTGTGCGAAAATTGGCTTGAAATTAACAAGGTATAGCGCACACAGCAACAGCGGTGCCGTCTAACACGCAGCTGCAGCAGTGAGAAAATGGTGGCGACGGGGAAAATGGCTTGGTCTTATAGGGCAAGGACATGTGACATACACTGCCAATGACACATGCCCTTGCTTGTGTGAAAAAAAGCACTTCGCTCCGTGTGTGCGCTGCTGATAGGCTGACAGATTGCACCTCCCCACTGTAAATGCGGGAAAGAGGAAAAAAAAATGGAGATCTTCATTGTTCCTGCAGAGATCCATCCCCTGCCCCTTCCCCCACCCCGCTGTACACTCAAACTGCGTATTAACATTAATTTTCATCATTACTGAGAAAAAATCCAGTTATGATTTTGGTGCACGAACAGTTATCGAACATAACCTCGAACAGCCGAATTTTTCTCAAATTGTTCGTGTTCGCCGAACGGCTCGAACACCGCCCAAAACAGCTCGAATTTGAGATTGGCGAACAGTTCGAGTAGAACAACGCTCATCTCTAAAGGCAACTGCGGACCTCCTTTCTCGCCATTTTTGGTGGCTGGGGTTGCATCGTGATTTGATTCAACACTTGTCTGTTGTAGTATTTGCGTGCGTTCTAAAGTATCGCATACCCATCCATCTGGTACTCTTTTTCTACTACCTATTCCTAGCAGGCCATGGACACACTTGTCCATGGATTTTATTACTGACCTACTGGTATCTGCAGGCAAAACTGTGGTTTTGGTGGTTGTAGACAGGTTGAATAAAATGGTTCACTTCGTCACATTACAGGCAGTTCCAAACGCCAAAACTCTTGCTCAGGTGGTTATAAGTGAGATTGTGAAGCTTCACAGGGTTCCCTCCAATGTGTTGTCAGATCGGGAGACCCAGTTTGTTTCCAAGTTCTGGAAAGCTTTCTGTTCTTGACTGGGGGTGCAACTATCCTTTTCCTCTGCCTTCCATCCTCATTAACCAGAATCTTGAGACTTACCTCTGGTGTTTTGTCTCCAAAAATCAGGAGGATTGGGCATCTCACTTACTGCTGGCATAATTTGCTATTAATAATCATCGACAAGAATCTACAGGCAGGTCAACGTTCTTTGGTGCATACGGTTTCCATCCACAGTTTGATACTTTTAGTGGGGGAGGGGCTTTGGGAGTTCCAGAGGAGGAAAGTTTTGCTTCGTCGCTCTCCTCGGTGTGGTGGTGGGTTCAGAGTAATTTGAAGATCATGGGAGACAAGGCTGACAGGAAACGCTCACCAGGTCCGGACCTGAGTATGAATGACTTTATGTGGTTGTCTACCAGGAATATCAAGTTGACGGTTCCTTCCTGGAAGCTGGGACCTAAATTTATTCATCCCTATAAAATAACCCAGCAGCGTTTCGGCTTGACCTACCTCAGGCCCTTAAGATCCACAATGTATTTCACAGGTCTCTGCTCAAGAAATATGTAGAAACTCTTGAGTCCTCTCCTCTACCATCACCTCCAATCATGGTTGATGGTAATTTGCAGTTTCAGATTTCGAGGCTTGAAGATTCTCATCTCCAGCGTCGTTCCCTACAGTACTTGGTACAATGGAAGGGTTATGGTCCAGAAGAAAGGATGTGGGTTTCAGCATCAGAGGTGAATGCCCTCAGGTTGGTTTGTGCATTTCACACCTCTTATCCTGAGAAACCTGGTCCTGAGTGTCCGGAGGTCACTCGTAGTAGGGGGGGTGCTGTCACGGGTGTGTCAGGTGTAATAGACAGTCGCTCTGGATCTAGCTGTAGAAGGTCACTGCACTTGACACTGCAGACACCTTCTTAATCCTTCTTCCTTTAAGACTCAGCGGCGACCTCCCTCCTGTTGCTGATTGACACACCCTTGTATGGGAGTTAAAAACCCTCAGTTTGCTTCAGGCAATCACCGGTGATATTTCAATGTTCTTTTGTGCATGCTTGGAGCACCAGCTGCTGGCTGCCTTCTTCTCTGGTGCCCTTGGAGGACAGTTGGTGTTACTCCTCTGGTGTCTGCTCAACCTAAGTTAATCCCCTTTGTTTGTCTACCTTGTTGTCTTTAGTTTGTAGTTGGGCCTGACCAGTGCTCACCCCTCCCATTCCCTATCTAGGGCCAAGCTCTAGGGATATACAGGGTTTAGGGTCCTGCTCGGCGATTGGTGTGGAATCAATATAGGGACAGTAGGGTAGACAGGGTGTGTCTTTCCTTGTTATGATCTGCAACATGTACGAAGGAAAGAGGGGAAAGCTGTCCCTACAGTAAGACTAAGCTGAATCCCTATGATGTAGCAGGCTGCCTGTTCCTTGCGAACAGACCCGCCTTTGTTCTCGGCTAGTCTGAACGAAGACCTATAGCATTAAGGGAGGGGTCCCTAAAAGAACTAAAGACTGGGACAAAAATGGGACACCTCCTAAACAGAGAAGTTGTTGCAGAACACAAAAAGACAAACTCACAAAAGGTACTAGAGGTCCCAGAACACTGAAGTCCAGCACAGCCAGAAGGGCGGAGCTGGAATATAAAGGCAGATGGTCACGTGATAGTAAAACACAAGATGGAAAAAAACAAACAGGAGGGTTCTAACATCCCACACCTTGTGTGACATCATGATCCTCCCCTTCTCCATTCAGTCCTCCTGTACGCAGCCCCACACATGGAACTTTACATCATTCCCCTCACAGCCTCTCAGCATGCATCGTCCCCTTCCTTGCATAGCCCCCCAGCATGCAGCCTAACACAAGGAACATTACCCCCTTCTCCACACAGCTATCCAGAATGCAGCATCACCCCCTTCTCTGTACAGTCCCCCAGCATGCAGAATCACCTCGTTCTCGACGCAGACCCCCAGCATGCAGCATCACCACCTTCTCCGCACAGCCCCTTAGCATGTAGCATCACCCTCTTCTCTGCACAGCCTTGAAGCATCACCCCTTCTCTTCATAGCCCCCGAGCATGCAGCATCAGCCCCTTCTCCATGCAGTCCCCCTTAGCATTCAGCATCACCGCCTTCTCCGCACAGCCCCCAGCATGCATAATCCCTTCTCCATGCAGTCCACCAGTATGCATCATCATGCCCTTCTCATGCAGCCCCAAGTAGTCAGTATCACCCCATTCTTCATGCAGCCCCCTAACATGCAGCATCACCAAATTCTCATGTAGCCCCCCAGCATGCAGCATCACTCCCTTCTCTGCACAGCCCCCCAGCATGCAGCAAGAACCCCTTCTCCATCCAGCCCCCCTGCATAGAGCATCACCCCCTTTTCCGTGCTGCCCTCCTGCATGCAACCCCACTCAAGCAATATCAACCCATTTCCTATGCAAGCCCCCTACCCCAATAAGCAGCCCCACACAAGTAGCAGCAGCTTCTCCCTGTGCTATCCTCCAACATTCAGCCCCCATGTAGTAACGTCATCCATGTTTTTTCGTCCTCAAAATAGATCCTCAAACCACTCACACTGTAAAAAAAGGAACCTCATTCCCATCTCTACATCGCCACATGGCTTCATTGTGCAGCTTTTTAGCCCTTTCAGAATCTGCTCTGCCTCAGCCTCATCTCATTCCCAGCAATTACAGAACAACAATGCTTCCTGGACTCAGCTATGTAATGGAGGAGGAGGCCATGCCCCCTCCTGTGACATCCTCACCTCCCAGGAGCAGCTCCACTTGATGCGACATCTTGACCTATTTCAGAGCATATTACCTACTGTGACATGCGGTCAAGCACCACCCACAGCCAAGTCGATCAGTCTGATTGAGACTTGGTCTCGTGTTTGTGATGCAAAGTCAACTTCCAAAGCCCGGACGTTTACATGACATCACAGGATATGAGCAACAGTGGCATCTAGAGTCACATGATCAGCACTGAGTGTGCAGGGATAGCTTTCCTCAGTGGCTGAAATGACAGCAGAAGGTATTTAAAGAAGTGCTTGTTTTAGTCATTTAAATTGAATTGCAGCGCATGTAATGTAGTGGATAACATCTTTAAGATGTGCATAAGCAAGGTCATCTTGCACCTAGTTGTGGCAGAAAGAACAGGCCTAGAGTGGACCTGATAAGGACAACATCGTAACCTCCTAATGAGCATGTGCAGTGTTGTCCTGGGCCTGGTTACAAACAGAAGTTTTGGCATAGCATGAACAGGTTTGGGGTGTCAGTGGTCTATGGTGGTAAGAAGAGGTGCCAAGGATCGTATAGGATCATATAGGAAACAGCCAGCAGCAGAGGTGGGATACGTGACCGGTGAGGCGAGTATTAGATTTTCTTTGTTTTTTTTTAACCTTTTGCCATTTTGCCACTTGTCATTTTTCTAAATTTGCGCTCATCAAATTATAAAAAATCTGTATTCTGGCAAATATGGATTTAATTTTATAGCTTTAAAGCTCTGTTTTTTTAAGTGAAAATTATGATATAATTGAATTTAAAGAAACACTTTGGTCGAAATTGATCAACTGTATTAAAGCAGTTTCACACTTCTAATAATCATGGTCTGCAATGTTCGGACCAGCTACAAGTCTCCTCCGAAGCTGTTGAGTTTGGATCAGGAGATTTGCGCCTGTTTTGGACATTGTGGTTTCTAATCAGTGAAGGTTGTACATGTAAAACTGACTTAAAATTGGTGCAGGACTTGGGGACAGTGCATTTCCTCTGATTACACATAAGGCAAAACACACTATATTAGTATTGTCCAGAATATATTGTAAAATACATTTTTAAACTGATCCATGTTATTGTTCTTTTTTAAAATTTGAAATGATTGCAAAGATCAGCCATGTCACCAGTAAGTATTGAATAGTTTGTCTTAAATGCCATATTGAGACCTACATTGTGAAATTTCAAATGCTTTTTAGTGACCTATTTTAAGGAAAGCAGACAGCTATAGCATATGTGATTGCCTGAATAAACTACCTTGTAAATTATAGAGTTCAGGTAAAACTACTCAAGTGATCGAATCTCTTAATGGCACTTAACTGTCTATTTAAGATTGGTGTTATTATAGATGAGTGGTTTGTAAAAAATGACCACTAAAAGGCTTACTGACTTTTTTAAGTAAACAGAATTACAAACATACAGAAGTGTATGAGTATGTGCACATATTGAGTATTTACAGCAGATTTTGTTGCACCAAATTAAATACACATCTTTTTCACATATTTTTACATCCATTTTTGATTAATTTTTATATGTAATTTTTTCCCATTTATTAGAAATTTTGCAAAAAGATTTACATGGTACAGATTTGAGAAAACATTTTGATGGTTCAAATATCGATCTCTTTGCTGGTACTATAAAGTGCAACAATTTTAGCCTTGAAAAACACATGGAAAAAAAACGTAGCAATCACAAAGTGTGTGAAGAACCTGTAAGACAAAAGTTCTATTTCTATTCATTGTTTTTTTCTGATAAGTCTTTTCTATCAATTTAACAATACTGAAATTGTAATGAAGCATGAAGCAGTAGTTCTTATGTACAGTATTATTGTAGGAATTACAAAAGTAGGATCAAGAATATCTTGTATCTCTTGGAATTGCTAGGAATGCCATAGAAAGGCCCTTCTGTTTCAAGTGGTCTCCTACAAGTGATTAGACATGAGCGCATCTTTTGAAGTTGAAATTTACCGGCTACATCAAGTTTTCTCCATAGATTTGATTTGTGACTAATAATTTTACATAAATCTCAATAATGGAAAGCTTGTAATTGCTCGGAAAATACATGTGGAGGAATGGAGAGTGAAAGAGGGAGAACTCTGCTGATCATAACAGCTTACACTCCATTGGAAAAAGAGAGATAGAGAGATAGAGAGAAAAAGGACCCTGCTGTTCATAAGAGCTTACAGTTTACAGATGAGAGACAGGACTCTTTTGACCTTCAAAGCTTACACGCTACTTAAAAAAAGAGACTTACCCAGTGGCTCTGGAGATAAAAAAAATGACTCTGCCAGTGTGCTCCACTGAGAACTGATCTGTGATGGCCCAGGTACTGAACGGGATGTTCAAGGGGTACAAGGTATGATTATCTGCTAGATATCATAGCTGCAGGACATTATGGGAAATCCTACATGGCCACACAAAAAGCCATTAGCCTGCTGTCTGATGTTTTAGCTGTGTGAAATGCGTGAACTTTTGAATTTCAGAAAATTCAACTCAAATGAGATTCTGTGCAGATCGATCCAATCATTGCTAGTGATTATTGATAATGATGTTGGAATAAAAGGAACCAGCAATTGAGATCTTATAAATCAACTTGAAATAAGATACAGGGTTAGGTTCTGTCCCAGGTTAAAGATAAAAACACAGATTAAAAGTCACTTGGATGCAATGTTGGATCACAGTTAAGCTGACACAGAAAAACGTATGCTGATTAGAGCTCAAAAGTTTCATTGGGCACAGATCAAAATGTGCTCCAAATTTACATGTATGATGACAAAGTAGTGTAAAAATGAGAGCATGCTTAAGTAGAATTAAAAAAGCAGAAAATATAGCTAATAAAGGAATATGTCAGACCAATCTTATACTGCAAACTGTGTTAAGCATGATGCACGGTCTATAGGTGCAATGCACAAGGGAATTGCCTGGGAATTCCTATGTCATACACTATTCTCTTAGGACTTGCTTAAGGCATAACACAATTTGTGGAGTGTTTAGCTTGAAGCACTCCTTTACATTACATAAGTGGCAGTAGGAATCTAAAATAAATTGTGTAGTTAGGCTTATTGCATTTAATGTATTTTATTATGTACTGGAACTTTGCAATTAAAAAATTGTTTGCAAAAATTAGAAGAACTGTATACAATAAAGAATGATAAAAGTAATAAACATAAACACTTACCACACTCTGTTAGTCTGCATGGGATTCTATATGCCATTTATATAAACTGCTTTAAAGAAATCTTTCCAGAGAAAATAGGTATTATTTCTGTATGAACTCTTTCATTTTCAGCTCATATGGTGACTTCTGGACAATAATGTGAAAGTCTAGTTGTTGGCTAAATGATTTAGACCAATTTTAGCTTTGACTATCTAAAGTTGATTTTTTTTTACTACCTGACAGGATACATATACATTTAAAATACATTAGAATGTACATCCGGTAATTTCATAATATAAAACAATATGATCTGTTCCTTTGACTTCTTTTATGAATCCTTGAGCACCTCAATAGCATTTTCATTGAAATTTACCATATGTGAATTGAAATGCTTTATTTTTCAAAAAGATTGAGGGCCAATGGGAGATGCCTTCTTTTTTATTTTAGCTTTTGAATACCTAAAGATCCGTATAAAAAAAAGTTTAACAATGTAAACTAAGCAGTTGTCAGATTGTATAATTAACTTTGTATTATATTGCTAAAGTTACTATTCCTTGCCCAGGCATTCTTAACCAATATTACTTTTTATTTTTTAGAACACAAAATCAAGTCTCCTCTGCTTTTGGCTGACCTTAAAATGAAATCATCATAACTCTCTGCAAACAACAGTCCATCAATTCTCACATTCCTCACAACTGTCTTGGATCTTGACAACATCATAAAATCTCAACGTCTGTATTTAATTGAATTATTATCCTCTTTTTTATTGGAATTACTTTCCCCTCTTTTATTGTATGACCCAATTCAGAAAATGAACCACTTTTATTTCCAATCCAGGTTGGATATTTAATTGCGTCACTAATGTACTAAGTAAACTCTTAACAGTTTATTTCTCTTAAAGAGGACCATTCACCAAATTTGTCATGTTGAACTGGACACTGCTGTAATAATGGCTACAGAGCACAATAAAAGGTTTTTTTGTTTTAATTTCTCACATCTTTTGCAGAGACATTGGCAATCAAATATTTGTTGTGCTATTACCTCGAAATTTAGAAGATCAAAATTGTAACATTGGGGGATATGAAAGTCTGTTCAGTGATCTGCACAAAAGTGATTGATAGAATCGAAATGAAGGGAACAACATAGAGTTCACTGATGGACAGGATTATACACTAGTTAATATTTACAGACTTCAGTGCGGTGTAATATCTCCTCAGTGCTTATTTAGGTTGCATTCTCCAGCTAGCAGGACTTGTGAACCATGTGACCATGATGATATCATCACAGGTCTTTCTGTAATTTCTGTTGCTGCCTGCTTATGATTGGTCAGCATCATACAGGAGGAAAAAAGTACATGCCCCCAAATATGTAATAACATCAACATGGACTTAATTGAAGAGGACCTATCACTAAAATGTTTATTATTTAAATTAAATGCAGATGTAATAACATTACTAATGTGATCAAAAAATGATTAACAAGGCATATACCAAGTGAGAGAAAAACTCCATTTCTTTGCACGAGCCTCTCATTCAACTGAGCTGATTTCAGCTGAAGTCGCCTCCAGGCCAGGGAGGGGAGTACCCAAGCTTCTTTGCTCTGCTGATGTCATTCTCCCATGATGCAATTCATCAAGGCAAAGTTAACAGCAGTCTGCGTGTCTGTGCCCAGGCACTGTGACTGTACTGGATGTGATCAGTCCAGCGTGCAGCTCTGGGTATGTGCTCCATGACACATCAGGCAGTGAGCTGAAGGCTTCTCTTGTAATTCCTCCTTCACCTCCCTTTCTGGTGGAAAAGCCTTATTTGTTTCCCTTCCTCACACCATCCAGTACTGAAGTTTAGATCCTGCAGCCTAAAGGAGTGGTGATTGTGCCCCTCCCCCACTGTGTCACCACAAGCATGTTGAGAGGAGAAAGCTGTTGCCAGCAACAGAAACTAACTACTGAAAGAAGATATGTGCCAGAAAAGAGGGGCTTTATTTTTGTCATATGATCGGTGTATGTGTAAAGTGCATGCATGAGTCTATGCTGCATTTGAGAACTGTATGTAAACATGTATGCAGTGTGTGTGTATGTATGTATGTATGTATGTATATATACGATGTATGCAGTGTGTGTACATTTATGTGCTGTGCAAGTGTGTATATATGTGCAGTGTGTGTATTTTTATACATATGTATGCAATCTGTGTATATATACATGTAAGTGTGCAGTTGATGTATATACTGTCTATGCATGTATGCAGTGTATATACAGTATGTTTGTGAGCAGGGTGTGTATATATGGTCTGCGTAAGTAAGTTTGCAGTGTGTGTGTGTATATATATATGTGTGTATATATATATATGTATATATATATACATATGTGTGCAGTGCAAGTGTATATACAAGTGCTTCTCACTAAATTAGAATATCATCAAAAAGTTAATTTACTTCAGTTCTTCAATACTAAAAATGAAACTCATATATTATATAGGGTCATTGCAAACAGAGTGATCTATGTCAAGTGTTTATTTCTGTTAATGTTGATGATTATGGCTTACAGTCAATGAAAACACGAAAGTCACTATCTCAGTAAATTAGAATAATTAACAAAAAACTCCTACAAAGGCTTCCGAAGCATTAAAAAAGGCCCTTAGTCTGTTTCAGTAGGCTCCACATTCATGGGGAAGACTGCTGACTTGACAGATGTCCAGAAGGCAGTCATTGACACATTCCACAAGGAGAGTAAGCCCCAAGAGGTCATTGCTAAAGAAGCTGGCTGTTCACAGAGTGCTGTATCCAAGTATATTAATGGAAAGTTGAGTGGAAGGAGAAAGTGTGGTAGAAAAAGGTGCACAAGTAACCGGGATAACCACAGCCTTGAAAGGATTATTAAGTAAAGGCCAATCAAAAATTTGGGGGAGATTCACAAGGACGGCTGCTGGCAGGGCCGGCTCCAAGTTTTTCTTGGGCCCTTGGTAAAAGAGTCTCAGTGGGCCCCTTTGCACATACCGCGATTTATGATGCACAGATAGGCTGAGAAATATAGGTATACAACACAGGGTCCAGGCTGTCCCCTCATCCTTCACATATGCAAACATGCACACAGACATACAATACACAGACATTCACACACACAGTACACAGACAAACACACAGTAAGCAGACATGCACGCGAACGCACACAGTATGCAGACACGCACGCACAAACACACACACATGCACACGTATGCCGACATGCACACATACACATTCCCAAGATGGCGGCTCCCATAAACTGTGATTCTCTTATTTCATAACGCAAGTAATTCTTCCAAAGGTAATTTATTTCATGTTTATTTACATCTACAGTCTCCTTACTGTGATATACCATAATATGTGTGGAGGTGATAGGTCCGCTTTAATGGTAACTCAATAGGTGCCAAATATTTGATTGCTAATATTCCTCTTTGCAGCCACCGTTAAATGATGTGTTCAGTTCAACTTGAAAAGTCTGGTGAAAGGTCCTCCTAAATGGGGCTGTCCAAGACGTAAATTATTGATGGCCTATCCTTAATATTGATTATTATTTTCAGATCAGGAGAGAACCAGCACCTGGCACCCCCATCAGTAACTTGTTTGCAGCTGCCGCCGGGGCAGCTGTACATGCGCAGGGTACAGTGTTGGTACAACTCAACTTCATACGCTGTGCAATGGCTGCCCTCAGGTGCAGAAGCTGAGATTCAATCCAATTCAATTGGAACTGAGCTGCAGATCTCAAGCATGGCCATTACACAGTGAATGAAGCTGTGCTGCCCCAGCTTTATATCCTGCGCACATTCAGCCATAGTGGAGGATGCGAAAAGGTTATAAGTGGGCACCAGGTATCAGACCCCATCAATCCTGTCAATGATGACCTATACTTTGGCTTGCTCATCTATACATACATCCTAAACATCCACTTAAAGATTATTGACTCATTTGGACAATTCCCCTTTTATGGACTATTAGAACTTTGAATGTAATTGAGTAGAAAACCTAACTTGGGAATCTCCTCTGTGCTTAGAAGCAAGAGCTATTGCAAAGAAAGGCTATTGTAGTACATACAATAATCATCCATTCATTTGAAAAAACTTTAATACATGCATCACTATTTTCATGAGTGGCTACATGTAATTGAAGATCATCAAAGAAGTTAGAGCACTAATATTTGGATCAAGATTCAGACAACCTCTATAATTTTATATTCTACATTTCAAGAATACATTATAAAATGTAGCTTTCAGCATTCTTATGTTTATCCTATATTTGAAATACAGAATAGTAAAAAAAACGAATTCTATTTTCCTTGTTATACCTGGTTTGATTTTTCCTATTAAAGCTGATAGCTATATAGCATCTAAAGTCTAATTTTAAGTCTGATATGAAAAATCTAGTTATATTATTCAGCTTGCTGGCCACACAGCATGAGGAACCATAAACCATTCATGGTAGCTCTGACTTTCAAGAGGTACAGGATCATACCTGACCTGACCTATTGCATTATATCAAAAGAACTGATGACAGTAGGTTATATTGACTAAGATTTATGTAATACAAATCTGTGCAGAAAGTAGAGTTTAAGAATTATTACTACTGATTTATATTTATTTGTTTAAAAAGAATATGCAGTCTGCAGTTCAACAGAGCACTCAGCCCAAGTCACATCTAATATTATGTCAGATGTATAGAAAACTGCATAAAATGTATATCACCAGGTGAAATACAGCCTACATAGTAATTTATTTTTACAGTTCTATTTATGGAAGTATCCTTTAATAAGCATCTTGCTTGCTGTAAATATTTTGTTAGAATTTTCTGGTTGATCTCAAGGAGATTTTATGACTTGACAGTTACAATAATGGTATGCATAGATGCTAAGGCTTTCAATGGAAAGGTTAATGACTGCTATTATTTTTTAAGACACTCTTACAATTAAGGTATTTTGCAAATGATCTGTAATAAACATTTTCATGATTCCTGCACAAACATGTTTTGACACTTGTGGGTATAGCAATTTGTTTATTCTGTTTTTGCAATGTTTTTCTTGCATCTAATATAATAACATTATTATCCTTTGCATTCTCTTTTAGAGTCCAAAATATGAAGACAAGTTATAGGTTAATACTTTTTAACCACCATTTACAGACTTGGTGGAATGTGATTTACTGCAGCATGCCATACATATAGGGCACAAATATAGAGCGGGCATAGGACTTGTGACTGTGCCATTAGTTGCGGGAGCCAGCTATTACATGCAGACTCCAAATGCAACCGCCTGCATTGCAGCTATGTGAGATTCCAGCTATTTAACTCCTTAAATGTTGCGATTGTTACTAACCGTGAATGAAAGGAGTTTGACAGAAAGAAAGCTCTCTCTCTGTCCAAACTTTTGGCACTCCTGCAGCGCTATTGCGGGATGCTGATGGGCTGCAATAGCAGCCTAAGGCTTAACAATAGTCTCTAGTGAAAGTGCAGGAGCCGAGGAACAAATGGAGAGGACAAGGAGGAAGAGGTGATGGGCGCGCAACAGTTAAGAGATGAAGAGAATTATGATCTCCTCTCTGTTATCCATGGTTGCTGGGAGGGGACAGATTAAGCAAGCTTCAGTGTTACCCTGCATCCAACACACCATGGATAAACACACCCATCACATGAGAGCCTTCTTGCTGCACTGGTAACGTTGAGTCTGCAATGCCTGAACATTAGCAGCCTTGCAGCACTGGGGGTCCCGGTTTCCAAGCCCACCAAGGACAACATCTGCAAGGAGTTTATATGTTCTCTCTGTGTTTGCAGGGAATTCCTCTGGGTACTCATATTTCTTCCCGTACTCCAAAGACATACTGATAGCAAATTTAGATTGTGGGCTCCAATGGAGATACTACCAATGATGTCTGTAAATATCTGTAAAGCGCTGTGGAATTAATGGTGCTATATGCATAAAACAAATAAAAAAAAACATTTCTGTGGGTCGTTTCACTCCTTTTTTTTAGATCAGCAAGTGCACCAGCACAACAGAGTACAAGTCTGACACGTAGTGTATGACTGGAGAAGATGGTACAAGAGTATCTCAAGCTTAATATCAATGCCATCAGGGGGGTTTAAACTCTTGAATTTTCGTCTAGAAAAATGGAAGAGTGGCCTGAGCTCGCCGTTTTTTTCATGCCTGGCAGCCAGCGTTCTCTTCCTCGCTGCTGGTGGTGTCATGGATCAGCAATTACTTTTGCACCCCAGTCGCAGACTGGGCAGACTAGGCAATGGTGTAGTTTTCAGTGTGCTGCATTGATCTCACATTATTTCAGTCTGTGACACCTTTGTTGTGGCTTCTGTGCCTGCTGTTGCTACTGCTGCTGATGTTCCTAACAATTTTTTGAAATGCGGAGACTCCAAGTTGGGTCTGCATCTGGTGAGTTGCCTGTTGTGGAAGGGGTAAAAAACAATGGAATCTGGCACTCTTTTAAGAGATTTTAATGAAAGAAGTTTAAGTGTATATATTATATTTCATATGACGTTTTGGTCTTTATGACCTTCATCAGATTTATACACTATTGATATATATACATAGGAATGTAGAATTAAAGTTTCAGCTGCCTGACACAATTCAAAATGCAGCCCATATATTCTTGATCTCAGGGGTATCTATTCAGGTAGGTCTGCACAGTAGCAGTAAATCCCATGGAGTGAGACTATTTCCCTGTATCCTTATTCCATGATATAGTATAGCAACCTGGACCACAGTGTCATCCCATGTGGACAAATTAGATTTTTTTACTGTGGAGCCCTGGATACAACTGAATGTCAGCGCAAAAGAATTAAAAGTTGAGATGTGGTGTGCTTTATGTAGCACAGTAGTAACATAAAAAAATTGATTTTTTACTGTGGAGTCCTGGATACAACTGAATCTCAGCACAAAAGAATTTCAAGTTGAGATGTGGCCTGCTTTATGTAGCATAGCAGTAAAGAAGAAATTAGATTTTTTATTGTGGCGCCCTGGATACAGCTGAATCTCAGTGCAAAAGAATTACAAGGTGAGAGGTGGTGTGCTTTATGTAGCACAGTAGTAATAGAAAAAATTTGATTTTTTACTGTGGAACCCTGGATACAGCAGAATCTCAACACAAAAGAATTACAAGCTGATATGTAGCCTGCTTTATGTATCATGATAGTAACAGAAAAAAGAGCTTCAAAGGTGTACTCCTGCATGGAGCACAAAATCAGCACAATAGAGTTCTATGCGGAAATGTGGCCTGGTGTCTCTGTCTGGACCACATTAATAGCAAAAACGATTGATCTGCTGGAAGGTCAATTTCCCAGCCACACAGGATCCTACCTATCTAAACTATCTGGCTTACCAGAAACCGTCTAGCTAACTATATCACTCTCTCACTATCCAGGAGCAGAAGCAGGAGCAGCCTCTCTACGCTGATACACTAGCAATATGGTGCTAAAACAATATGTCCGCTCTTTATATGGAGAGGGACATGTGACTTCAGCAGCCAATGAGACAAGCCCTTGTGTCTTGGCGCTGTGGATGGCTCCTACGGCCTGATTGGTTTGCTGGAATCTCCACACATTAAGTTAAGAAAAAAAAAATAAGATTAACAGTCTGCCACTACCCTGACCTCTCCCCAACCCCTCCCCTCATCAAACACGTCCCTCCCGCTCATCATACAGCACCACTTTCCTAGCCAAAGTCCTAAAAAATACACTAGTGGAAACACGATAATTTACCGCACTTAGAATTTTGCCAATTTTGAGTAAAAACACTAGGGGGTCCGTTCACGAATCCGAGTGTGCAATGTTCATTCTGAATTTAAACATTTTCCGAGCATGTTCGCTCATCTGTAATTATAACAACAGCCTCACCCATAAAAGTGTGGTTATAAACAAATTTTCCCCTGCAAAATTAGAGAATGGAGAAAAATGTTAATGTATTGAACGGCATAATAAGAATAACATGCTAAATAGATTACATGGAAAATGCTTTAAAAAATCAAATCAATTGTTTCTTATTCATTCAAAAGATAAAATTAAAGGTAATCAAAAAGATATAGTACCAAAAATATATATCAGTGAAAACTACATTTTGTCATACAAAAAATCCCCAATCCTTAAAAGAACTCTGTCTACAGAAAAAAATAAACAAGTTATGCATAGTGACCAAGAATTAAAAAAAATATATATGTGTAGAAAAGTAACTTTAACATACCTGGCGGCGCTCTTGCATGTTGGTCCATCTCCCACTGTGCAAGAGCGAGCACTTGATCTCCAGTCCAGAATGTCTCTCTGGCTTCCCTCCATGCTGTCTGTTTGTGTCTGTTTCTGCTGCTTAAGGGCGGCGCCCGATCACTTCCTGATTTTTGTACCTGCTGTGGGTCACACCCCTTGTGCGTCCTCAGCCTATTGCTGTCTGTCACCTGGTATATAACCCAGCTGCTCCAATCAATCCCTGCCTGAGCATTGTGTTTCATTCAGTGTGTGCTTGCACTCTGAAGGTGCCAGGTCCCGTTCTGTGTTTCTCTTGTCTGCCTATCCTGGAGGCTGTATTTCCAGGCCTGTCTGAACACGCTCCTAGCCTGTTCCTCCCGCCTTCTAGGGGCCGATTACCTAGACCCGCTCCTGTATCTTGTCTGTCCTGTCTGAACACGCTCCTAGCCTGTTCCTCCCGCCTTCTAGGGGCCGATTACCTAGACCTGCTCCTGTATCTTGTCTGTCCTGTCTGAACACGCTCCTAGCCTGTTCCTCCCACCTTCTAGGGGCCGATTACCTAGACCCGCTCCTGTATCTTGTCTGTCCTGTCTGAACAAGCTCCTAGCCTGTTCCTCCCGCCTTCTAGGGGCCGATTACCTAGACCCGCTCCTGTATCTTGTCTGTCCTGTCTGAACACGCTCCTTGCCTGTTTGTCCCGCCTCTCTGGGGGCCGTATTTCCAGACCCGCTCCTGTATCCCGCTGCAGTGTTAGTCGCTTCCTTACACTCAGTTCCAGTCTGAACTCTCTCCTATCTTTTACCTGTTTTGCCTCTATGTCCGTTCCTTTCCTTTTTCTGCAGAGTCTGAACTCGTACCTAACTCCTGCTTGTTGTCTCTGTACTCCCGTTTGTGAGTTTGTGGTCCACTCGCTACTTCACTGCAAGTACCCTGTGGGTATCTGGCTCTGCCTTTCCCTTCCTGTCTGTTCCGTGTGAACAGAGCCCTGTCTCGTCCTGCTCTGCTCTTGCTCACCGCTCCAGGCGGTCTCGTCCTGCTCTGCTCTTGCTCACCGCTCCTGGCGGTCTCGTCCTGCTCTGCTCTTGCTCACCGCTCCAGGCGGTCTCGTCCTGCTCTGCTCTTGCTCACAGCTCCAGGCGATCTCGTCCTGCTCTGCTCTTGCTCACCGCTCCAGGCGGTCTCGTCCTTCTCTGCTCTTGCTCACCGCTCCAGGCGGTCTCGTCCTTCTCTGCTCTTGCTCACTGCTCCAGGCGGTCTCATCCTGCTCTGCTCTTGCTCACCGCTCCAGGCGGTCTCGTCCTGCTCTGCTCTTGCTCACCGCTCCAGGCGGTCTCGTCCTGCTCTGCTCTTGCTCACCGCTTCAGGTGGTCTCGTCCTGCTCTGCTCTTGCTCACCGCTCCAGGCGGTCTCGTCCTGCTCTGCTCTTGCTCACCGCTCCAGGCGGTCTCGTCCTGCTCTGCTCTTGCTCACCGCTCCAGGCGGTCTCGTCCTGCTCTGCTCTTGCTCACCGCTCCAGACGGTCTCGTCCTGCTCTGCTCTTGCTCACCGCTCCAGGCGGTCTCGTCCTGCTCTGCTCTTGCTCACCACTCCAGGCGATCTCGTCCTGCTCTGCTCTTGCTCACCGCTCCAGGCGGTCTCGTCCTGCTCTGCCCTTGCTCACTGCTCCAGGCAGCCTCGTCCTGCCCTGCTCTTGCTCCCCGCTCCAGGCGGTCTCGTCCTGCCCTGCTCTCGCTCACCTCTCTGGGCGGCCTCACTCTGCTGTGTTTGTCCGCCACATCTGTGGTTCTGTTCCTGAGTCCCAGTGTGTACTGGGTCCTATCCCGCCTGTGTTCCTACCTGCTAGTGCCTTCCTGTCTGCACTCTAGCCGTGCTTGCCTGTACCCCCCTGCCTGCATACCCACCTGCCTGCATACCAGTCGTGCCTGCCTATTCCCACCAGTCTGTGTGCCAGCCTAACCAGTCTGTTCCTGTATTCCCCTGTGTGGGTCAACAGTCGTGTCCGGGGTCTGTCCTGGAGTAGCACCTGGTCCCTCTGCTCGGTTCCTCCTTGGTGCACTGGCGTCGTATGCCGTCGTGCGACCCTGGTCGGATCGGGTGAATACCTAGTTACGCCCCTCCAGGCATTCACTCTCCGGCACGGTCCAGTGGAATCACACGCACACGCCGCTCAGCCCGGGTGTGTGCATTACAGCATGCTCAGGCCATGGTTCCCGTTGAGCCCCACGGCCTTCGCTCTCTGAGACGTTTTCCAGCGAATACATGCATTAAAAATAAATAAATACAATTTTTTTTTTCTCTAGCTGAGTTCCTGGCTAATTACGCACCTGTCCAGATGGATCTATCTGCTCTCGTTCCTGCGGATCCGCCACGTTACTATGGGGATCCAAGACAAAGTCGTGCATTTGTGGAGCAATGCATGCTACACTTCAAGTTCTACCCTCTATGTTTTCCCACCGATCGGGTTAAGATGGCATTCATTATGTCTAACCTAGCGGGTGATGCCTTGGAATGGATCAACCCCCTATGGGAAACATAGGATCCTATCGTCCTGGACATAATGGCCTTCCTGGTGGCCTTTCTAATGGTCTTTGATGATCCTAACCCGGAGGCTCCTGCTGAAGCTTCACTTCCCAATATCCCGGAGCAGCCCCGATGGGTAATGTGTGTGGGTAGAGCAATAGTCCTCCAGAACAATGAGACTACTGCCCACCCAGAATCCTCACAGGGTGACTATGCTCTCCGGAATACTTCTCCCAACCTGAAGAGGCAGTCCAGACGTGCTAGACGTAGAGGCAAGCCGTCACGCCAGGGTCTGTCCTCCCTGAGACCTCCTGACCCCAACCTTGAAGTCCCTACTGAAGCTTCATCTTCCTGTATCCCGGAGAAGCCCCAACGGGCAATGTGCATGGGTAGTGCACCAGTTCTCCTGCCCGAAGAGACTACTGCCCATCCAGACTCCACACAGGAGAACTTCCTGCACCCGGCATCAGATGCTTCACCCACTTTAACCGGTGTGCATGTCCAAGGATGCTCCGAAGCTGTGATTACCTCAGAGTCTGTGCACCTCTACTACCTGGCGGAGGACCCCCAGTTGCCTCCTGAATCTTCCGGGATACCGCTCGATGACAAATGGAGAGAGACTTCTCTGCACCTGGTACTCGATACTTTGTCCGCTCTGTCCTGTGAGCCTGACAATGGGTACCCCAAAGTGGTAGATACCCATGAGTCTCTACACCCCTCCGACCAGGCGGAGGACCTCCACTTGTCTCCAGAACCCTTCGGGGTGCTACCTGGTAGCGAAAGGACAGAGACTCTCCTATACTCTGCACCTGATACCTCGCTCGCTTCGTCCAGTAAGTCCAACCTTGTGTACTCCGAAGCAGAGGATACTCCCGAGTCTCTACACCCCTGCGACCGGGCGGAGGACCTCCAGCTGTCTCCAGAACCCTTCGCGGTGCCACCTGGTGGTGAATGGACAGAAACTTTCCTATACTCGGTACCCGATACCTCACCTGCTTCGTCCAGTGAGTCCGACCTAGTGTACTCTGAAGCAGATGTTTTATCCGAGCCTCTGCACTCTTCTGACCCGGCGGAGGACCTCCAGTTGTTTCCTGAATCCTCCGGGGTACCACCAGATAACAAAGAGACAGTGATTTTTCCTCATCCTGTACCTGATAACCCGTCTATTTCTTCCTGTGAGCTTGACAAGATGTACCTCGAAGCAGAGTTTACCCCCAAGTCTCTGCTCCCCTCCAACCCGGTGGAGGACTTCCAGTTGTCTCCTGTACCCTCTGGGGTGCCACCTGAAAATATGTGGAGAGAGACTTCCTTGTGTGCTGTTCCTGGTACTCCACCCGTTTCGTCTGTTGCTGAGGATGGCTGGATAGGAGGTAGCATCCTAGCTAACCAGATGAGACCAGTTTTTCCTGTGGACAGTGGGAGTGATCTCCTTAAAGTGAAGGATTGGCCCTCGAATTCCCTGCGGAAGATTCTGGCAGGCCTGAAGAAGAGGGCGCGTAAGGGGGGGGTACTGTAACATACCGGGCGGCGCCCTTGCATGGTGGTCCATCTCCCACTGTGCAAGAGCGCGCACTTGATCTCCAGTCCAGAATGTCTCTCTGGCTTCCCTCCATGCTGTCTGTTTGTGTCTGTTTCTGCTGCTTAAGGGCGGCGCCCAATCACTTCCTGCTTTTTGTACCTGCTGTGGGTCACACCCCTTGTGCGTCCTCAGCCTATTGCTGTCTGTCACCTGGTATATAACCCAGCTGCTCCAATCAATCCCTGCCTGAGCATTGTGTTTCATTCAGTGTGTGCTTGCACTCTGAAGGTGCCAGGTCCCGTTCTGTGTTTCTCTTGTCTGCCTATCCTGGAGGCTGTATTTCCAGGCCTGTCTGAACACGCTCCTAGCCTGTTCCTCCCACCTTCTAGGGGCCGATTACCTAGACCCGCTCCTGTATCTTGTCTGTCCTGTCTGAACACGCTCCTAGCCTGTTCCTCCCGCCTTCTAGGGGCCGATTACCTAGACCCGCTCGTGTATCTTGTCTGTCCTGTCTGAACACGCTCCTAGCCTGTTCCTCCCGCCTTCTAGGGGCCGATTACCTAGACCCGCTCCTGTATCTTGTCTGTCCTGTCTGAACACGCTCCTTGCCTGTTCGTCCCGCCTCTCTGGGGGCCGTATTCACAGACCCGCTCCTGTATCCCGCTGCAGTGTCGGTCTCTTCCGTACACTCAGTTCCAGTCTGAACTCTCTCCTATCCTTTACCTGTTTTGCCTCTATGTCCGTTCCTTTCCTTTTTCTGCAGAGTCTGAACTCGTACCTAACTCCTGCTTGTTGTCTCTGTACTCCCGTTTGTGAGTTTGTGGTCCACTCGCTACTTCACTGCAAGTACCCTGTGGGTATCTGGCTCTGCCTTTCCCTTCCTGTCTGTTCCGTGTGAACAGAGCCCTGTCTCGTCCTGCTCTGCTCTTGCTCACCGCTCCAGGCGGTCTCATCCTGCTCTGCTCTTGCTCACGCTCCTGGCGGTTTCGTCCTGCTCTGCTCTTGCTCACCGCTCCTGGCAGTCTCGTCCTGCTCTGCTCTTGCTCACCGCTCCAGGCGGTCTCGTCCTGCTCTGCTCTTGCTCACCGCTCCAGGCGGTCTCGTCCTTCTCTGCTCTTGCTCACCGCTCCAGGCGGTCTCGTCCTGCTCTGCTCTTGCTCACCGCTCCAGGCGGTCTCGTCCTGCTCTGCTCTTGCTTACCGCTCCAGGCGGTCTCGTCCTTCTCTGCTCTTGCTCACCGCTCCAGGCGGTCTCGTCCTGCTCTGCTCTTGCTCACCGCTCCAGGCAGTCTCGTCCTGCTCTGCTCTTGCTCACCGCTCCAGGTGGTCTCATCCTGCTCTGCTCTTGCTCACCGCTCCAGGCGGTCTCGTCCTGCTCTGCTCTTGCTCACCGCTGCAGGCGGTCTCGTCCTGCTCTGCTCTTGCTCACCGCTCCAGGCGGCCTCGTCCTGCTCTGCTCTTGCTCACCGCTCCAGGCGGTCTCGTCCTGCTCTGCTCTTGCTCACCACTCCAGGCGGTCTCGTCCTGCTCTGCTCTTGCTCACCGCTCCAGGCGGTCTCGTCCTGCTCTGCTCTTGCTCACCGCTCCAGGCGGTCTCGTCCTGCTCTGCTCTTGCTCACCGTTCCAGGCGGTCTCGTCCTGCTCTGCCCTTGCTCACCGCTCCTGGCGGCCTCGTCCTGCTCTGCTCTTGCTCACCGCTCCAGGCGGTCTCGTCCTGCCCTGCTCTCGCTCACCTCTCTGGGCGGCCTCACTCTGCTGTGTTTGTCCGCCACATCTGTGGTTCTGTTCCTGAGTCCCAGTGTGTACTGGGTCCTATCCCGCCTGTGTTCCTACCTGCTAGTGCCTTCCTGTCTGCACTCTAGCCGTGCTTGCCTGTACCCCCCTGCCTGCATACCCACCTGCCTGCATACCAGTCGTGCCTGCCTATTCCCACCAGTCTGTGTGCCACCCTAACCAGTCTGTTCCTGTATTCCCCTGTGTGGGTCAACAGCCGTGTCCGGGGTCTGTCCTGGAGTAGCACCTGGTCCCTCTGCTCGGTTCCTCCTTGGTGCACTGGCGTCGTATGCCGTCGTGCGACCCTGGTCGGATTGAGTGAATACCTAGTTACGCCCCTCCAGGCATTCACTCTCCGGCACGGTCCAGTGGAATCACACGCACACGCCGCTCAGCCCGGGCGTGTGCATTACAGTAAACCATAAAAAACTTTATAAATATGGAATCTTTGGAATCATTTACTTGCAGAATAAAAATTATAGGTCACTTAACCAAATGGTAAATTATGTATTTTTTTAAACAAATTTATATAATCTAAAATTAATGTTTTCTTGTTTACTCTGTCTCCCCAATTTTTTAAAAAAAATATTATAGAGTTGCACATATCACACAATCGTAAAAATGAAAACCACATCTTACCTTAAAAAAAAAAACACTTACACAGCTCTGTTAACTGGCTCTCAGAATATGGAGACAAAGAAATATATTATTTTGTCAGTGTATTTAGTAGACAAAAGTAAAAAAAGATAAAACAATATCAATTTTGTAGCACAATAATGGTACTGACCCAAAGAATGTAAATAACTCCATGTTTGTGAAAAGTGTAAAATTGAAAATGTAAAAACTATGTTTTTTCCTATGTCTTCTCATAAAGAGTTAATAAAAGTTAATTTAGAAGTTATATATATTCTGGGGCAGACATATCTTCGGTGCTACCTATGCAGTCGCACAGAGGCCCAAGGGGTAAAGGGGCGACTTCGACCTTGAACAAAGTGTAAACCTCCATTATGATGAGGTATTGGACTGCAAAGGGCTCATGTATTGTTTTGGCACCCAGGTCTTTTGTCTTTGTCTGTCCCTGTATGTACCCCAAAATAGTTCCACTAATAAATAAAATTCAGGAAAAATAAAAATGTTGCCACTCTTTGAATGTGACAGTGATAAAACAGAAAAATGCTTCATCCTGAAGGCCAAATGTTGTTCAGTCCTAAGGGGATTAATTAATGGATATTGGTAGAGTAATATCCATTGCTTACACATACTATGCACAATTTTGGATGACTCCTGTTTTTACGCCTGCAGAACTGTAAAAGCAGCCATGCTTTTTAATACAGGATTTATAATAACTTCAGGTTTCTATATTCTTTGATTTGCCTTAAACATGCCAAACTCACAGTTAATCTGAAACTGGTCAAAATTTCACGTGTATTATGAAAATACACTTTGCAGCATAAAATGTCTATTTGAACATACCGTATTTTTGGACTATAAGATGCACCGGACCATAAAACACACCTAGGTTTTAGAGGAGGAAAATAGGAAAAAAATGTAAGCAAAAAATAGGGTCATGATGCCCAGTTATGGGGAAGGGGGTCTGCTGCTGACACTGGTGTTGGGGTAATGTCCCCCAATTCTGTTAATATCCTCCATCCTGGTATGTATGGCCCCTCCTTCCTGGTATACGTAGCCCCCATCCCCATCCTGGTATGTATGGAACCCCTTGATCCCCCATCCTGGTATGCATGGCACCCCTTGATCCCCCATCTTGGTATGCATGGCACCCCTTGATCACCCATCCTGGTATGCATGGCACCCCTTGATCCCCATCCAGGTATGCAGAGCACCCATTGATCACCCATCCTGGTATGTATGGGCCCCTCATCCCCATCCTGGCATGCATGGCACCCCTTGATTCCCCCATCCTGGTATGCATGGCACCCCCTGATCCCCATCCTGGTATGTATGGCACCCCTTGAGCCCCCATCCTGGTATGTATGGCACCCCTTGAGCCCCCATACTGGTATGCATGGCATCCCTTGATCACCCATCCTGGGTGGAGGAATTTTGGAGGAAAAAAGTGCGTCTTATAGTCCGAAAAATACGATAAGTATGAAAAAAACATGTTTATAGGTGTAACACAAATTAGTTTTACTACTAAAGCTCATGGCATGTCATGGTATGATAAAATCATAGTGTTTTAGAGATTGCAACTTCCAGAAAACCCATGTTGTGAGGAATTTAACAGCTATCAAAGGATCAAATTTCCTGGAAGGATAGTTTACTACAAATTATAATGGAGTCAATGCATTAGAGGTTTGACGAAGGTTTTGAATGAAGCATAAATGCTTTATATACTTGTTAAAGGTAATTTATCTCAAGCAACTGTATCAATGCAGCAAAATTGCAACGCTTTTTAATTGTTGCTCACAGCCCCTTCTTAATAACACACAATTTACCTTTTTATTCCAATTATTTTTATTGTAATTTTCTATTTCTTGTAAAGGAAGAATTAGGAGAAATTGGGTAACGGACGGTATGAACAGCGAGACGGTGAAGGGAGGAGAGAGGAGAGAGGGGGAAGAAAAAGTAGGAAGGAGAGAGATCAGCACAGGCCCGTTTTATACACTCAAAAACAAGGTTAAAGTGTTTAACAGTACTTGTTACAAGTACACAAAAGTCCTAAGTGGATGGTTATAATGTTGAATTATAGTTTTTTTTTGCTTTGAAAAAATATATTACAGCCGGTACAGCTCTGTATCCTTGTTCCATTTAGGGTTCAGGTTGAGATTAAAGGTTGTAACTTGGAAGGGAAGAATTTGTTCAAAGGCAACCATCTCATAGAGAATGTCCTGAAAGTTTCATTCTTAATTGCATGGTTATATTCTAATACATTATGGGTTTATCTATTTTCTCAGGTAATGATGGTGGAGATATTTTCTTTTTATAGCAATACGTTTGTTTTTTTTTTGTGATTTAAAGAATGGAACATTTAATATACAGTACAGACCAAAAGTTTGGACACACCTTCTCATTTTAAGATTTTTCTGTATTTTCATGACTATGAAAATTGTACATTCACACTGAAGGCATCAAAACTAAGAATTAACACATGTGGAATTATATAGTTAACAAAAAAGTGTAAAGCAACTGAAAATATGTCTTATATTCTAGGTTCTTCAAAGTAGCCAGCTTTTGCTTTGATGACTGCTTTGCACACTCTTGGCATTCTCTTGATGAGCTTCAAGAGGTAGTCACCGGAAATGGTTTTCACTTCACAGGTGTGCCCTGTCAGGTTTAATAAGTGGGATTTCTTGCCTTATAAATGGGGTTGGGACCATCAGTTGTGTTGTGCAGAAGTCTGGTGGATACACAGCTGATAGTCCTACTGAATAGACTGCTAGAATTTGTATTATGGCAAGAAAAAAGCAGCTAAGTAAAGAAAAACGAGTGGCCATCATCACTTTAAGAAATGAAGGTCAGTCACTGCGAAAAATTGGGAAAATTTGAAAGTGTCCCCAAGTGCTGTTGCAAAAACCATCAAGCGCTACAAAGAAACTGGCTCACATGAGGACTGCCCCAGGAAAGGAAGACCAAGAGTTACCTCTGCTTCTGAGGATAAGTTTATCTGAGTCACCAGCCTCAGAAATCGCAGGTTAACAGCAGATTAGAGACCAGGCCAATGTCACACAGAGTTCTAGCAGTAGACACATTTCTTCAACAACTCTTAAGAGGAGACTTTGTGCAGTAGGCCTTCATGGTAAAATAGCTGCTAGGAAACCACTGCTAAGGACAGGCAACAAGCAGAAGAGACTTGTTTGGGCTAAAGAACACAAGGAACGGACATTAGACCAGTGGAAATCTGTGCTTTGGTCTGATGAGTCCAAATATGAGATCTCTGCTTCCAACCACCGTGTCTTTGTGCAACGCAGAAAAGGTGAACGGATGGACTCTACATGCCCGGTTCCCACTGTGAAGCATGGAGGAGGAGGTGTGATGGTGTGGGGGTGCTTTGCTGGTGACACTGTTGGGGATTTATTCAAAATTGAAGGCATACTGAACCAGCATGGCTACCACAGCATCTTGCAGCGGCATGCTATTCCATCCGGTTTGCGTTTAGTTGGACCATCATTTATTTTTCAACAGGACAATGACCCCAAACACACCTCCAAGCTGTGTAAGGGCTATTTGACCAAGAAGGAGAGTGATGGGGTGCTACGCCAGATGACCTGGCCTCCACAGTCACCAGACCTGAACCCAATCGAGATGGTTTGGGGTGAGCTGGACCGCAGAGTGAAGGCAAAAGGGCCAACAAGTGCTAAGCATCTCAGGGAACTCCTTCAAGATTGTTGGAAGACCATTTCCGGTGACTACCTCTTGAAGCTCATCAAGAGAATGCCATGAGTGTGCAAAGCAGTCATCAAAGCAAAAGGTGGCTACTTTGAAGAACCTAGAATATAAGACATATTTCCAGTTGTTTCACACTTTTTTGTTAAGTATATAATTCCACATGTGTTAATTCATAGTTTTGATGCCTTCAGTGTAAATGTACAATTTTCATAGTCATGAAAATACAGAAAAATCTTTAAATGAGAAGGTGTGTCCAAACTTTTGGTCTGCACTGTATCTTATATTAGGGGCAATATCTAGCTGTAAGGAGAGGAGAGCAAGTTGTGTTGTTAAAGTAAATGATAGTGAGTAATGTAAATTATAGAAGAAACTTAATATCTCCTTTGCCAAGAGGTTTTAGGTTGACCACAATAATGTGTTTTTTAGAGAGAAAAAAATACAAAGGTTGACCAGCTCACCCAGGCTCTTGATGTGTGAAAGTATTGAATCCAAAGGACCACTTGTAATATGAAAGTAACAAAAAATTCAGCTTGATAAAATTGATTAAACATAGCATGATATTTGCATCCAGGGCAACGCGTTTCGAATGCATGCAGTGTTCTTAGTCAGAGCTATAGACAGACTGAATGCAGGACTTTTTAAATCACAGAGCACCAATGAAGGTGCGATATGAAATCACATTATCAATGAATTAAAACTAGATTTCAAAGCATAAAAACATAGGTAATAATTAGTGTTTAGCGAGCGTGCTCATTTAACCCTTTAAACGAACATGCTTGGGTGCTCGCCGAGTATTTGCGGCTTGCTCGGCTTCTAGGTTTGATCCACTGTGGCTGCATGTGTCGCGACTGTTAGACAGCTGCGACACATGCAGATGCGGATCAAACCTAGATGCCAAGCAAGCCGCAAATACTCGGTGCTCACTCAACACTATTAATAATCCAAAAATAATGCAAATAAGGCAAAGCAAATGTGTGTTAACAAGACATGAAATCAAACAGTACTGGAAAATCAATTCACTAGTGGAACATAAGCTCACTACGCATATTAAAGTCATTTGGATGACACGTGTCTAGATTATACATCCAGTATGCTTCCCTATTGCGTTAACTTCTCCTGATGTCTCCACCTTTCAATGTTGTAAGTAGTGTTGAGCCACCCCCGTAGTGTTCGGGTTCGGTTCGGTTCATCAAACACCGGGATGTTCGAGGAACTGTTCGTCGAACTGTTCGTCGAACACCTTAGAACACCTTCGAACACCGTTAAAACCAATGGCAGGCAAACAAAAACACATAGAAACACATAGAAAACACCTGCAAAGGTGTCCAAAAGCTGACAAACTGCTCAGAAGACACTCTCTTTAAAAAAGCCGGCCGGCAAATTCAGCAGCGGCATACACCGGTACCCGACAATTTAGACAAGAAGGAATAGAGCATCACACATAGATTAGATAGATAGAAACATGTCAGTCACACATATAAGAAGCAGAGTGACAGTGTTGGTTACTGCACTTGTCATTTAGTGTAAAGGATTTATTAAAAAAAATATTAGTGTTTTCATGCACCGTCTCTTTAAAAAAGCGGGCCGGCAATTCAGCATCTGTACCCGACAATTTAGAACAGAAAGAATAGAGCTTCACACATAGATTAGATAGATAGAAACATGTCAGTCACATATATAATAAGTACAGTGACAGTGTTGCTTACTGTACTTGTCATTTAGTGTAAAGGATTTATTTAAAAAAATAATAGTGTTTTCATGCACTGTCTCTTTAAAAAAGCTGGCCGGCAATTCAGCAGCGGTACCCGACAATTTAGAACAGAAAGATAGAGCATCACACATAGATTAGATAGATAGAAACATGTCAGTCACATTTATAATAAGTACAGTGACAGTGTTGGTTACTGTACTTGTCATTTAGTGTTAAAATAAAGGATTTATTAAAATAAAAATTGGCGTGGGATCCCCCATAATTTTAGGCTCTAGCGGAGGTTAAGCAGACGGCTGGGGCAGATGTTTGAAGCCTCGGAAGGGGGTAATACCCACGGAGCTTACCAGGCTACTAATATCAGCCCCCAGCTGAATACTTAGCCTTTACTAGCTATTAAAATGGGGGACCCCCCCAAAAAAATGACGTGGGGTCCCCCCTATTTTAATAGCTAGCAAAGGCTAGGCAGACAGCTGGGGGCTGATATTAATAGCTCAGGAAGGGTGCCATGAATATTGGCCCCCTCCCAGGCTAGAAACACCAGCCGTCAGCCGCCCCAGAAATGGCGCATCCATAGGATGCGCCAATTCTGGCACTTAGCCTCGCTCTTCCCACTGCCCTGTAGCGGTGGCAGTGGGGTAATAGCGCTGGGGTTGATGTCAGCTTATAATGCCAGCTGACATCAAGCCCAGGTTAGTAATGGAGAGGCGTCTATAAGACACCTCCATTACTAACCCCATAGTCAAAGTTAAAAAAACACAAACATCCAGAATAAAGTCCTTTAATTGAAATAAACACACAATTCTTTATTGTTCTAAATTAAACCATACTTACCGTCACGCCCATTCCAGCTGAAGCCAACGATCTCCTGTAATAAAAATAAAATAATAAACCAACATCATCCTTACCTTTCCATGGTTCCCAGGACAGCTCCAGCTCTGCTACATCGAGATGACTGGCTGGACCGCAGCAGAACGCTGCCATCCAGCCTGTCATCCCGCAGACACTGAGAAGCTCAGGCATGCTTGCGCTCCTCACTGTCTCGCTGTGACGGCATCCAGATGAGCCGAGGTCATGTCCAATGAACTCGGCTCACCTCATGCACGTCACTGACAGCGTGGGAAAATTCTCACGCTGAAGCGCTGAGTGCAGGAGAATTTTCCCACGCTGTCAGTAAGGTGCATGAGGTGAGCTGAGTTCATTGGACATGAGCTCACCTCATGCACGTCACTGACAGCGTGGGAGAATTCTCCTGCACTCAGCACTTCAGCGTGAGAATTTTCCAACGCTGTCAGTGACGTGCATGAGGTGAGCCGAGTTCATTGGACATGACCTCGGCTCATCACAGCGAGACAGTGAGGAGCGCAAGCATGCCTGCGCTTCTCAGTGTCCGCGGGATGACAGGCTGGATGGCAGCGTTCTGCTGCGGTCCAGCCAGTCATCTCGATGTAGCAGAGCTGAAGCTGTCGTGGGAACCATGGAAAGGTAAGGATGAGGTTGGTTTATTATTTTTCTTTTATTGCAGGAGATCGTTGGCTTCAGCTGGAATGGGTGTGATGGTAAGTATGGTTTAATTTAGAACAATAAAGAATTGTGTGTTTATTTCAATTAAAGGACTTTATTCTGGGTGTTGTGTTTTTTTTAAATACTTTACTAGAAATTCATGGCGGTCATGTCTAATACTGGCGTGACCCCATGAATTTTGGGCTTGGGGCCAGCTGATAATACCAAGCTGGCCCTAACCCCTTTATTACCCAGTGAGCCACCGCACCAGGGCCCTGGATGAGTTGGGTACAGCGCCAGAAGATGGCGCTTCTATGAACGCGCCATTTTCCGGGGTGGCTGCGGACTGCAATTTTCAGCGGAGGGGGGCCCAGAAAGCTTGGGCCTCCCTGCGCTGCAGATTCCAGCCCCCAGCTGCCTAGTTGTACCTGGCTGGACACAAAAATAGGGCGAAGCCCCACGTATTTTTTTTTTAATTATTTCATGAAATTCATGAAATAATTAAGAAAAAAAGGCCTTCCCTATATTGTTGTGTCCGGCCAGGTACAAATAGTCAGCTGGTGGTTGGGGGCAGCCCGTTCCTGCCTGCTGTACCTGGCTGGACACAAATATAGTGCGAAGCCCCACTTCAATTTTTTTTAATTATTTCATGAAATTCATGAAATAATTAAGAAAAAAAGGCCTTCCCTATATTGCTGTGTCCGGCCAGGTACAAATAGGCAGCTGGTGTTTGGGGGCAGCCCGTTCCTGCCTGCTGTACCTGGCTGGACACAAATATAGTGCGAAGCCCCACTTCAATTTTTTTTAATTATTTCATGAAATTCATGAAATAATTAAGAAAAAAAGGCCTTCCCTATATTGTTGTGTCCGGCCAGGTACAAATAGGCAGCTGGTGGTTGGGGGCAGCCCGTTCCTGCCTGCTGTACCTGGCTGGACACAAATATAGTGCGAAGCCCCACTTCAATTTTTTTTAATTATTTCATGAAATTCATGAAATAATTAAGAAAAAAAGGCCTTCCCTATATTGTTGTGTCCGGCCAGGTACAAATAGTCAGCTGGTGGTTGGGGGCAGCCCGTTCCTGCCTGCTGTACCTGGCTGGACACAAATATAGTGCGAAGCCCCACTTCAATTTTTTTTAATTATTTCATGAAATTCATGAAATAATTAAGAAAAAAAGGCCTTCTCTATATTGTTGTGTCCGGTCAGGTACAAATAGTCAGCTGGTGTTTGGGGGCAGCCCGTTCCTGCCTGCTGTACCTGGCTGGACACAAATATAGTGCGAAGCCCCACTTCAATTTTTTAAAATTATTTCAGGAAATTCATGAAATAATTAAAAAAAAATTGACGTGGGGCTTCGCACTATATTTGTGTCCAGTCAGGTGCAGCAGGCAGGAACGGGCTGCCCCCAACCACCAGCTGCCTATTTGTACCTGGCCGGACACAACAATATAGGGAAGGCCTTTTTTTCTTAATTATTTCATGAAATAATTTAAAGAAAATTGACGTGGGGCTTCGCCCTGTTTTTGTGTCCAGCCAGGTACAACTAGGCAGCTGGGGGCTGGAATCCGCAGCGCAGGGAGGCCCAAGCTTTCTGGGCCACCCCCGCTGCAAATTGCAGTCCGCAGCCACCCAGGAAAATGGCGCGTTCATAGAAGCGCCATCTTCTGGCGCTGTACCCAACTCATCCAGGGCCCTGATGCGGTGGCTCACTGGGTAATAAAGGGGTTAGGGCCAGCTTGGCATTATCAGCAGGCCCTAAGCCCGAAATTCATGGGGTCACGCCAATATTAGACATGACCACCATGAATTTCTAGTAAAGTATTTAAAAAAAACACAACACCCAGAAAAAAGTCCTTTAATTGAAATAAACACACAATTCTTTATTGTTCTAAATTAAACCATACTTACCATCACGCCCATTCCAGCTGAAGCCGTCGATCTCCTGAAATAAAAGAAAAATAATAAAGCCACATCATCCTTACCTTTCCATGGTTCCCATGACAGCTTCAGCTCTGCTACATCGAGATGACAGGCTGGACCGCAGCAGAACGCTGCCATCCAGCCTGTCATCCCGCAGACACTGAGAAGCGCAGGCTTGCTTGCGCTCCACAGTGTCTCTCTGTGAGGGCATCCAGATGAGCCGAGTTAATGTCCAATGAGCTCGGCTCACCTCATGCACGTCACTGACAGCATGGGAAAATTCTCCTGCACTCAGCGCTTCAGCGTGGGAGAATTCTCACACTGAAGCGCTGAGTGCAGGAGAATTCTCCCGCGCTGTCAGTGACGTGCAGGAGGTGAGCTGAGTTCATTGGACATGAGCTCACCTTATGCACGTCACTGACAGCGTGGGAAAATTCTCCTGCACTCAGCGCTTCAGCGTGGGAGAATTCTCACGCTGAAGCGCTGAGTGCAGGAGAATTCTCCCACGCTGAAAGTGACGTGCAGGAGGTGAGCTGAGTTCATTGGACATGAGCTCACCTTATGCACGTCACTGACAGCGTGGGAGAATTCTCCTGCAATCACCGCTTCAGCGTGAGAATTTTCCCACGCTGTCAGTGACGTGCATGAGGTGAGCCGAGTTCATTGGACATGAACTTGGCTCATCTGGATGCCGTCACAGAGAGACGCTGAGCAGCGCAAGCAAGCCTGCGCTTCTCAGTGTCTGCGGGATGACAGGCTGGATGGCAGCTTTCTGCTGCGGTCCAGCCTGTCATCTCGATGTAGCAGAGCTGAAGCTGTCGTGGGAACCATGGGAAGGTAAGGATTATGTTGCTTTATTATTTTTCTTTTATTGCAGGGGATCGTTGGCTTCAGCTGGAATGGGCGTGATTGTAAGTATGGTTTAATTTAGAACAATAAAGAATTGTGTCTTTATTTCAATTAAAGGACTTTAGTCTGGATGTTTGTGTTTTTTTTTTAACTTTGACTATGGGGTTAGTAATGGGGGTGTCTTATAGACGCCTCTCCATTACTAACCTGGGCTTGATGTCAGCTGGCATTATAAGCTGACATCAACCCCAGCCCTATTACCCCACTGCCACCGCTACAGGGCAGTGGGAAGAGCGAGGCTAAGTGCCAGAATTGGCGCATCCTATGGATGTGCCATTTCTCAGGCGGCTGACAGCTGGTGTTTCTAGCCTGGGAGGGGGCCAATATTCATGGCACCCTTCCTGGGCTATTAATATCAGCCCCCAGCTGTCTGCCTAGCCTTTGCTAGCTATTAAAATAGGGGGGACCCCACGTCAATTTTTTGGGGGGTCCCCCATTTTAATAGCTAGTAAAGGCTAGGCATTCAGCTGGGGGCTGATATTAGTAGCCTGGGAAGCTCCGTGGGTATTACCCCTTCCCAGGCTTCAAACATCTGCCCCAGCCGTCTGCTTAACCTCCGCTAGAGACTAAAATTATGGGGGATCCCACGCCAATTTTTTTTTAAATAAATCCTTTATTTTAACACTAAATGACAAGTACAGTAATCAACACTGTCACTGTACTTCATATATATGTGACTGACATGTTTCTATCTATCTAATCTATGTGTGATGCTCTATTGCTTCCATTCTAAATTGTCGGGTACAGATGCTGAAATGCCGGCCTGCTTTTTTAAAGAGACAGTGCATGAAAACACTATTATTTTTTTTAATAAATCCTTTACACTAAATGGCAAGTACAATAATCAACACTGTCACTGTACTTCTTATATATGTGACTGACATGTTTCTATCTATCTATTCTATGTGTGATTCTCTATTCCTTCTATTCTAAATTGTCGGGTACCGCTGCTGAATTGCCGGCCGGCTTTTTTAAAGAGACGGTGCATGAAAACACTAATATTTTTTTTTATAAATCCTTTACACTAAATGACAAGTACAGTAATCAACACTGTCACTGTACTTCTTATATATGTGACTGACATGTTTCTATCTATCTAATCTATGTGTGATGCTCTATTCTTTTGGTTCTAAATTGTCGGGTACCGGTGTACCGCTGCTGAATTGCCGGCTTTTCATGTTTCACTGTGAGCACAGTTCCCATCGATTTGGGCAATCACTCTAATGCCACAACCACCATGGCTGTGGCATTACAGTGAGTGGCAGACAATCCCTGCATGATTGGTGCTCTAAATAGCGCCAGACATGCAGGACACGCTTTTGGTGCACGAACAGTTATCGAACATAACCTCGAACAGCCGAATTTTTTGCAAATCGTTCGGGTTCGTCGAACAACTCGAACACCGCCCAAAACAGCTCGAATTTGAGATTGGCGAACAGTTCTAGTCGAACACCGCTCATCTCTAGTTGTAAGTGCCTTTACTATTCCAAACACTTGGAATGACTGGGTCTCAAGCCTATGCTGATAAACAAAGTGTTTGGAGGCATGAGAAAGCGCATGGTTAGTTTCAGATATACAGTATTATAAATGTCTGACAAATGCTTAGAGATCTGTTTTTTTTTTTATTTTCTCGATGTACATCCCACATACATTTTTGCACATAAAGAGCACCTGATAATGTACACTATATTTTCACTGTTACAGTTAATAGAATAGTTTTTTGTGACCAATGCAAATCTGCACATGCTACACTAACTGTCCCCACATTTGAAGAAACCAGTACAATTAAGCCAGGTGTGGCGATGTGTCGGAGATTTGGATGAATTAGATGACAAAATATTTCCCAACATTTTTGCTGTTCTTAATTGTTGGAGTAATTTTTATGTATTGGTGCTCCCATGATTAAATCTGACCGTTTTTTTTATGAATTATGTTTTTTGCTCTGGTGAGAGCCCAAGTAGGGTAACCCCTCCTCATTAATTTATTATTGCAACTTGACAGCTAATCCTCAAGTTTGTCTGCATCATTGCAATTTCGCTTAATGCGAGTAAACTCCCCCACCGATGCCGCTTTAACAGTGTTTAGGGTGTTCATTGGCCGCATGTAAAATTGTGTTACCTGATAAAGACTTGCAGAAGGTAGATGCCACAATTTTGGATCTGACAACTTCCAATTTAAGATCTAGGAAGGAAATACAAGAATGAGGAGAGCGAAATATAAAAGACTGACCATATGGATTACTGTTTAGATAACCAATGAAATCAGGTATGGCAGATATATCGCCCCTCCAAATAATTAGGAGGTTGTCGATTTATCTGCCGTTCCAGTGGAGCTGTGGAGAAAAACAGTTGGAAGAAACATATAATCAATTAAGTTCCCAAAAAGACATGACTAAATTTGCAGTCGATGGTGAGTATTCAGTGCCCATAGAGGCGCCTTTCCACTGGAGAAAAAAATTCTGTTCATATATAAAATAATTATGCGTCATTAGGAAATGTGTAACATGCAGAATATAAGTGCACAAATCAGGCGAATAATTGCTGTAATTCAACAAGTGAAATTCTAACTCTTTGAATGCAATTTTGTAGGGAAATAACATTGCAGCAAAGCCATGTAAAATCACTGTACAGTACATTTTGGGAATCTTTAAGAAACCCTGGTGTTCTATGTACAAGAGGTTGCAACAAGGAATCAAGCCACTCACCCAGGTGCTCAGTGACCGAGCCAATGCCCGAGACTATAGGTCTCATTGGGGGAGGGCTGATGGCCTCATGTACTTTAGGGAGTCCATACAAGATAGGAAGAATAGGGTGATCTATAATGAGATTCACATCCAGTTGGATGAATGTCTCAAGTGGGGTGCCACAGGGCTCTGTCCTGGGACCTGTATTGTTCAACATCTTTATCAATGATTTAGATGAGGGAATTGAGGGTAAATTGATTAAATTTCCTGATGACACAAAGCTAGGAGGGATAGCTAATACTATAGAAGAGAGAGAGAGGATTCAAAAAGACCTAAATAAACTGGAGCAGTGGGCAGTAACTAACAGAATGGTTTTTAACAGGGAAAAATGCAAAGTACTACATCTGGGCAATAAAAATGAAAAAAGCATACATAAAATGGGAGGAATAGAGCTAACCAACAGTACATGTGAAAAAGACTTAGGTATACTAATAGATCATAGACTGAACATGAGTCAACAGTGTGATGCAGCAGCAAAAAAGGCAAATACAATTCTGGGATGTATTAACAGAAGCATACAGTCTAGATCACATGAAGTCATTATCGAACTTTACTCCTCTTTGGTCAGACCTCATCTGGAATACTGTGTCCAGTTTTGGGCACCACATTTTAAAAAAGACATCGACAAACTGGAGCAAGTTCAGAGAAGAGCGACCAGAATGGTGACCGGTCTGCAAACCATGTCCTATGAGGAACGGTTACAGGATTTGGGAATGTTTAGCTTGCAAAAAAGAAGACTGAGAGGAGACTTAATAGCTGTCTACAAATATCTCAAGGGTTGTCACTTTATAGAAGGATTATCTTTATTCTCATTTGCACAAGGAAAGACTAGAAGCAATGGGATGAAACTGAATGGGAGGAGACACAGATTAGATATTAGAAAAAACTTTTTGACAGTTAGGGTGATCAATGAGTGGAACAGGCTGCCACGAGAGGTGGTGAATTCCCCTTCAATGGACGTCTTCAAACAGAGGCTGGACAGACATCTGTCTGAGATGATTTAGTGAATCCTGCTTTGAGCAGGGGGTTGGACCAGATGACCCAGGAGGTCCCCTCCAACTCTACCATTCTATGATTCTATAATTCTATGAGATAGTCTTTTAGAGAAAGTTTTTAGAAAGTTGCAAAGGGGTAGGAGTATGTGCATTTTAAAGCCATTACTCATTGGGTGGTTGTGAATGAGGCCTTAATGTCCTTTTCCCAATTAAGTATATTTGTCATTTTAATCATTGGTAAGTTGTTATTTAACTCTGTATAAAAGGTGTTCATTTTCCAAAGTTTCTAAAGTTTCCAAATAGTTGGTGGGTTATTAAAGAATTGTAGAATCTCCTTTGGTAGGGAGATTGGATGACTACATTTTTAAAAAGATGTATTGGCGGATTTTGAGTAGTTTGAAAAAGCTAGGATCAGAAATAGTGTATTTTGTTTCTAGCAATTTGAATGTAGTAAACTAACCATCATGTAGGAGATCCAATAAGTTGTATATACCTTTTTTCATCTTTGCAAAGTCATTATGGTGATAGCAATGCAAAAATAAGGGAGCATGGACCGCACCTCCAAAAAATCATAAAATTGATCTAATGCCTCTCGGCAAAAATATATGTAACTGAACATGAGGTTCTTAGTTTAACATTGTGATCAGACTGTATGAAACCCACTGCCACGTCATGGCAAACCTCTTAGTGGGTCCTAATGTTTCTTGCCTTAAAGTAGCGTCGCCGTGCGCCAACCACCGTTGCAGCAACAATGCACCAGCAGAGCGGGCTGCTTGGTGTCTCACAGCACCCAAGATGCAAGACTGAGTCCCCATGACTCCAGAACGAACTGCCCCACAAGAACAAAACCACAGCAACAATGGCCGACACACTGCACCAACACTACATGAAAGGTGCATTGTAACTCACCTTCCTCAAGCTCTCAAATGAGAGCAAAAATAGGCTAGACACTCTTTGCAGTCTCCTGCTAATTTAAAATCACCTGTGTTGTCTAACAGCACTCATTATACACTGCTAAGACAGGCAAAATAGCGGGGAGTGAGAAATGTAAATGCTCTATAGTCTATCTATAGTGGCTCAGTTAAACTGTTACATGTTGCTGTCAATAGTGACCATGGCATGTAAAGAGTTTGACAAAGGGAAGTCAGTCCGTCATTCCATCAGCTTTTTGAAATGTGTTAACATATTCTTGGGAAGTGACAAAGTTAATAACAAGCATAAAAAAATAAAAAACTATTACCATTAACTATAGTTGCAATAGATGAGTCACATGCATCACTCTGTTGTCCATGCACATTTGGTGCATCCCTCCATAAGGTTGTAGCAATACAAAGAGATCCAGGAACCAGGGCACCAGCTGTCCTCTTTTTGGTAACTTTATTATTGCATAAAAATCACAATGTTTCGACCACGCAGGGGCTTTATCAAGCCATAGAAAAAGAGAGATATACCATTAACTATCTTACTTCCCAAGAATATGTTAACTATACTAGGTGGTCAGTCGTATACTTACTCTAATTATGAATCTTCTATCTGTGCTGGACAACCCACTTGTGAACAAATGGAGGTTTAAAACCTTCAACCTTGATTCTCTCACCATATAGCAGGGCTAAGGACACTGTAGTGGTTGAAACGCTTTGGTTTTTATGGAGGTAGTCCAGTGTTATTATTTTATTATATAATGATTAGTGATGAGCGAGCACTAAAATGCTCGGGTACTTGTTGCTCGACTCCGCCCGGCGGTCTGCAGAGGGCCTAAAAATTGCCCAAATCGATGGGAACAGTGCTCAAATGACATGGTATAAGCATGGGGAAGACCATTGGAAGCATTTCTGACTCCCAGGTCACTGCTGTCAACAAAGTTGTCAGAGGTATTACGCCACTTTTATGGACTCACAATAAAACATACAAAAACGAAACCAAAATAGATTTTCCTGAGAAATATGTTAAGGAACATCCTTTCCAGGGTAATGACTTGTATATAAGGCAAAATAAATATACAAAAACAAAAATGCTCCTCCACAGCTTGGGCTATGTTCACACGTTGCGTTTTTGCACTTTTGCATTGCTTTTAACCACGACAAATGCATTCACCAGGAAATGTCATTTTAACATTTTACAACCTTATCTGGCCATGTGGTGTGTGACACATCATCAGACACATCCTATTTCATTTATGGTGGAGGGACTCTGAAAGTCACAAAGCCTATTTTTATAGGGCCATCAGACGGCCCTTACTATTCTTAAAGGGCCAGCAGTCAGCCCTCGCTATTGCTAGAGAGTCATCAGCCGGCTATGCTTTGTTTTTCCCATTATTAACGAGTCTGTCTCCTATACTGTTATTGCATATGCAGTAACTGCAAGGGCTGCCAAAAATTTGGACGCAACCCAATAACCTTTTGAAGAGACTTGGAGAAGGGTCTCAGTAAAAAAAAAGTTCCCATTAAAAAGGAGCAGGTCTACTATAGTGATGCCCATGCTGTGACTGCACGGTCTGCCAAAATTCAGTCTGCTATTCAGTTTTAGGGTATGCAGTTAGTTCAACAGCTGTCAAAATTTAGGAAAAACCCTACTAACAATTTAAAGACACACAGAGCTGGGCCACAGTAATGACATGTTCCCATTAGAAAGGAGAGGGTCTGCTATTCAGTTATAGGGTATGCAGTGAGTCCAACAGCTGTCAAAATTTAGGAAAAACCCTACTATCAATTTAAAGACACACAGAGCAGGGCCACAGTAATGACATGTTCCCATTAGAAAGGAGAGGGTCTGCTATTCAGTTATAGGGTATGCAGTGAGTCCAACAGCTGTCAAAATTTAGGAAAAACCCTACTAACAATTTAAAGACACACAGAGCTGGGCCACAGTAATGACATGTTCCCATTAGAAAGGAGAGGGTCTGCTATTCAGTTATAGGGTGTGCAGTGAGTGCAATGGCTAGCAAAATTTAGGAAAAACCCTGCCAACAATTTAAAGACACATACAGCTGGGTCACAGTAATGACATGTTCCCATTAGAAAGGAGAGGGTATGCTATACAGTTATAGGGTATGGAGTGAGTCCAACGGCTGCCAAAATTTAGGAAAAACCCCACCACCAATTTAAAGGCACATACAGCTGGGCCACAGTAATAAGTAAGACATGTTAGCATTAGAAAAGAGAAAGTCTGCTATTCAGTTTTAAGGTATGCAGTGAGTGCAACGGCTGCCAAAATTTAGGAAAAACCCTAACAACAATTTAAAGACACATAGAGCTGGGCCACAGTAACGAGTATGACATGTTCCCATTAGAAAGGAGAGGGTCTGCTATTCAGTTATAGGGTATGCAGTGAGTCCAACAGCTGTCAAAATTTAGGAACTCCAATGTCCTTTGATAGTGATGTAGATTTGTTGATATGGTACATATGGTGGTGATATGGTGGTGGAGGGTGAGCATGCAGAGAAAGAGGAGAACAAGAGCAAATAGACAAAATCAGGAAGCGTTTTCCCTAGTCTGGGTGTGAAGACAGAGGTGCAAGGGAATAGAGTTAGACCTCCCCAAAAAATGACACAGCATTTGAGTTTATGTTACACTGCTATCATTCGGTTTTTTGAGAAGTCTAGCCCAATCCAGCCCTTGTTCATTTTTATAAGAGTCAGCCTGTCAGCATTTTCAGTTGACAGGCGGATGCTCCTATCAGTTATAATTCCACCGGCGGCACTAAAAATCCGCTCTGACAAAACGCTAGTGGCAGGGCAGGCCAGTACCTCCAAGGCGTAGAGAGCCACTTTATGCCATGTGTCCAGCTTGGATACCCAATAATTATAAGGCACAGAGGAATCACAGATGACATTGGTACAGTCGGCAAGGTTCTCCCTCAGCATTTTCCGAAACTTTTCCCTCCTTGGGAGAGTACCCCGTGCCTCAGGGCTTGTGCGATGGGTTGGTCTGAGAAAACTGTCCCAGAACTTTGACAGTGTTCCCCTGCCTCTGCTGAATTGCATTTGTGTCTCTCTCATCTGTACTCCTTGGTTATCCAACCAGCTGTGACCTCTGGTGCCAATGTTTTCAGATGGAAATTTTTTAAATAATTCCGCAAAAAGGGCCTTCTCGTACTGCCCCATTTTATTAGGCCTGTCCTGCGCGGGAATAAGAGACAGAAAGTTCTCCTTGTAGCGTGGGTCTAGAAGTGTCACCAACCAATAATGACTGGCACCCAAAATTTTGACAACACCAAGGTCATGGGAAAGGCAGTGTAACAAATTCAGCCATGTGTGCCAGACTGCAAAGAGGCAAGACTTCCATGTCCTCGCCAAGAGGATAACTGACCATGCTCTCCTCCTCATTCTCCTCCTCTTCTTCCTCCTCCCTTTCCTCAGGCCATCCACGCTGAACAGATGATATGACAGTTGTGCAGGTAGTGCAGTCTATAGCGTTGAAAACTAGCTCTTGTTCTTCCTCCTCCTCATTCTCACCCAATCCACGTTGGGATGAGATGAGGCTGGGCTGTGTGTAATCACCCTGTATGGTTCCTTGTTGCATCTCATCATGCTCCGCCAGCAATGCATCCTCTTTAATTGTGAGCAGAGAGCATTTCAGAAGACAAAGAAGCAGGATGGTGATGCTAATTATGGCGCCATTGACGCTCACCATCTTGGTGGAGTCCTCAAAGTTTTGGAGGATGGTACATATGTCTGACATCCATGTCCACTCCTGAGGTTTTATGTGTGGAGTCTGACCTGAATACCGACGGCCTTTTTGATGCTGGTAGTCAACAACTGCCCTCTTCTGCTCACATATCCTTCCGAACATCTGCAATGTAGAGTTCCAACGTGTGAGGACATCGCAGATCAGTCAGTGAGCTGGAAGCTGCAGATGCTGCTGAAGCATGGCAAGGGCGGCGGAAACTGTAGCTGAATTGCCAAAATGGGCAAACAGGCTGCGTTCTTTGATAAGCAGATCCAACAGATCCGGGTAGGTTTTGAGAAACTGCTGAACCACGAGGTTAAGAACATGGGCCAGGCATGGTACATGTGTGAGCTCGCCTCGCCTCAGAACTGCCACCAGGATTTGGCCATTGTCACACACGACCATGCCTGGCTGTAGGGACCGCGGTGTCAAACACAGATCTGCCTGCTCTTTCAGAGCTGTCCACAACTCTTCAGCATTGTATGGTTTGTCACCTAAGCATATTAGCTTCAGCACAGCCTGTTGCCACTTGGCCAAGGCAATGCTGCATTGCTTCCAGCTTGCGACTAATGTGGTCATTTCGGAGATGGAGGCTGAAGAGGAGGAGGAGGTGCAGGAGCTGTAGAATGTGGGGGCAACCCTGATTGACCCAGGGTCTGCAATCCTTGGTGTCTGAAGGTCTGACTGGGTCCCGGCTTCTACTATATTAAACCAGTGTGCCGTCAGCGAGATGTACAATCCCTGCCCACAACAACTTGTCCATGTGTCCGTGGTTAAGTGGACTTTCCCAGTAACTGCATTGTTGAGGGCATGTCTAATGCTGTGGGACACGTGCTCGTGTAATGCGGGGACAACTCACCGGGAGAAAAAGTTGGGGCCGGGGACCAAGTACCGAGGGATGGCCACCGCCATCAGGTTGCGGAAAGCCTCTGCCTCCATGAGCCTAAAAGGCAACATTTCGAGATCAAGCATTCTCAAAATGTGTGAATTTAGTAGAGTGGTCTGTCCGGCATTGGCTGCGTATTTGCGCTTGAGTTCCAAGGACTGGGATAGGGACAACTGAGCACTGCACTGGGACAAGGACATGGATGTGCTTGCTGATGATGCTACTTGAGATTGTTCAATGACAGGTGCAGGGCGGGAGGCAGCTTGGCATGCGCCATGGACAGGGGATTGGTTTGCACGCACAACAGCGGAACAAGCAGTGGTGTCACCCGCAGATACAGTTTCTGGACCCTGGGGTTCGGCCATCTTAGTCGGGTGCTTAGCTGCCATGTGCATGATCATGCTGGTGGTGGTCAGGCTGCTAGTTTTGCTATGCCTGCTGATGCTGGCTTGGCAGGTGGTGCAAATGGCCTTTTTGTGGTTATTTGCAGAGTCTTTAGAAAACAACCAGACTCGGGAAGACCTAACAGTTGTATTGGCAACTTCCGTCGTGTTGGCATTTTCTGAGGAACTCTTTCCCGCCTCGTGTCTGTGACCACCACACTGCTTCTTAATACCTGTTTTGGTGCTGCGCCTCACTCTCCCGGTGTGCTGCTATCCTCGCTCTTTATGTCTCCCTGCCAGGTTGGGTCAGTTACTATATCATCCACCACCTCGTCTTCCTCTTCCACACCGTGGTCCTCCTCCTGACTTTCTGGAAATTGTGTCTCATCATCATCATCATCCACCTCTTATAACAGTAATTGCACTTTCCCATCGTCGCCTTTGTATAAATGTGGCTGCTCCAATATTTGGGCATTCCTACACGCGCTCTCCTTTTGACTCGCTTGAAACTGAGGCCCAAATCTACAAATGGAAAAGTGAACAGCACTTCCGAGTGTCCAAGTGTGGGATCAGTTGTCTCCGGGCACTCGGCATGATGGGAGGAAGGAGGATCAGGGTGAGGAATATGCAGTCCAGACTCATGGCTACTGAGACTTGACTGTGTGGAAGACAGAGTGGTGGTGGCAAAGTGACTGGAAGCATTATCTGCTATTGAACCAACAACGTTTTGACATTGCTCTGTGTTCAATAGTGGTGTTCTGCGGTCCCCTAGTAATTGTGACAGGAAGGTCGAGCGACAAGATGTGAGTGTTTGTTGTGGCACAATTTCAGCTTGCCCACGGCCACGTCCTTGGCCTCTGCATGCACCATCATCATCACGTCCATTTCCCTGTCCCTTGCCACACACCTTGCCCGTTTTAAATGGAGGACAATATTTTCCACGTTCACGAGAGATGGCTGATTTTGGAACGCAGTTATATATGATACGTCTGACAGAGAACCACAATTTTAAATAGCAGGCCTGTAATTTACTAATACTACTCTTCACAGACCCCTAGTTTGAATAGCTTGATCGACACTCTGCAACAAAATGAAAATGTAAGAAATGGCTGATTTTGGAACACTGTTGTAGGTGTTATGTCTGACAGAGAGCCATGGTTTTAAATAGCAGGCTTGTAATTTACTAATACTATCCTTCACAGACACCTAGTGTGAATAGCTTGACCGACACACTGCAACAAAATGAAAATGTAAAAATGTCTGATTTTGAAACACTCTTATTGATGGTATGTCTGACAGAGAACCACGGTTTTAAATATCAGGCCTGTAATTTACTATTCTACACAGAGACCTAGTTTGAATAGCTTGACCGACACACTGCAACAAAATGAAAATGGAAGAAATGGCTGATTTTGGAAGAGTTTTATAGGTGATATGTCTGAAAGAGAACCATGGTTTTAAATAGCAGGCCTGTAATTTACTCATACTATTCTACACAGAGACCTAGTGTGAATAGCTTAACCGACACATTGCAACGAAATGAAAATGGAAGAAATGGCTGATTTTGGAACACTCTTATAGGTGTTATGTCTGACAGTGAACCACAGTTTTAAATAGCAGGCCAGTAATTTGCTAATACTATTCTTCTCAGACACCTAGTGTGAGTAGCTTGACCGATGCACTGCAACAAAATGAAAATGGAAGAAATGTCTGATTTTGGAACACTTTTATAGGTTTTATGTCTTACAGAGATCCACGGTTTTAAATAGCAGGCCTGTAATTTGCTAATACTATTCATCACAGACACCTAGTGTGTATAGCTTGACCGACACACTGCAACAGAATGGAAATTGAAGAAATGTCTGATTTTGGAACACTCGTATAGGTGTTATGTCTGCCAGAGAACCATGGTTTTAAATAGCAGGCCTGTGATTTACTAATACTGTTCTTGACAGAGACCTAGTGTGAATAGCTTGACCAACACACTGCAACAGATTGGAAAAGGAGGCCAATATTTTCCACGTTCAGTTTAAATGTCTGGATTTTTATTGCTGAAATATGGAAATGATCTGGCTTTATTCTGCAGTGAAAACAAGCAAATGGAGCAGAAAAATGGTGTACTCCGGATTGCATTTTAAGCAAATAAACAGGATTAAGATAAAAAAGAAAATTGCCCTGGCCCCTGATATCTGGGGCTATGTCTAGAAATATCTGTAATTTTTACAGCAGCAGAAGACAGGACGTTCATTGGACCCTCTTGCGCTATATACACTGCAGTCTGCCACATACAATGCCTGCCTGCCTAACTCCTGCCTAGCACTGATTATATGCGGCTAGATTAGTCCTCAGAAGGGCTGTTAGTTCTGATGGATGTATATATGTTGTGGAATATTTATACTAACAGGACGTTCAATGGACCCTCTTGCGCTATATGTACTGCAGTCTGCCACATACACTGCCTGCCTGCCTAACTCCTGCTATCACCACTGAATATATGCTGCTGGATTAGTCCTCAGAAGAACTGTTAGTTCAGTTGTATATATATATACATATGTTGTGGACTACCTATACTAACTATAAAGAAGCAAATCTCTCCCTGACGCAGCAGCTCCTCTCCCTACTCTGCCTGATTCCGGGGTACACTTTGACGAGCATAGCGGCGCTAGGTCTTATATAGATGTGATGATGCTGTGCGGCCAGTCAATCACTGTAATGCCCACAACAGAGGCATTATAGTGCATGGCAGGCAATCCCTGCATGTTCATTGGCTCTCTAAAGAGTGCCAAACATGCAGGGAAGGGACCCGAGTTCCCGCCCGAGCAACCCGAAAATACTCGCCGAGCTTGTCGAGCACTGTGATGCTCGGGTGAGTGCCGAGCAGTGGCGAGCACGTTCGTTCATCACTAATATTAATATTATTATAGTGCCCATTCACTTGTGCAAATTTCATGGTACACCATAACTGTACCCATTCTGCAGCTTCTTCTTCCACAATTTACTACTAAGACGACACATTAATGCAAGCATGACAATAAGGTGTTTTCCATTCCCCTTGTGTCACCCCCAATGTCAAACTATTGACACCTGTAACAGTCACTTCTTTTTGGAGCAGCACACTAGCATTGCTTGTAGAGATTGCAGCTGGCAAAAATAGTTTGTTACCGGCTGTTGCAAACTATATAGCCAGTAACCAAAATAATAAATCTCTGTATAAAGAAATTTGTCATCTCGGTCGCTGTCTATGCAGAGCTCAGCAGCCTATGACAAACTCATTTAGACTACTGTGCTCTTCATAGGCAATAACAGAGATGACAGAAGATAGACAGCTAATAAATTAAAACAGTTTGAATCATGTACGCTGCACTTATTACTAAGAGCTATTATTTTCACTTTTTCTAACTACACGACAATCCAAATTATTATGCAAATGCAATTTCTCTCTGATTTTACTAAATGGTTGATGCAAATGATTCAAAATAATGTTAAAATCATCAACCGTTAGAGGCTAAATCAAATTTTATTGGATAAGCCTCCCAATGATAACAGGATTTTTTTCAAAACTAAAAAAACTCAAAATACACTGTTCCAAATTATTATGCACAACAGAGTTTCCAAATATTTTATAGGTTGTAAAGAACTGAAATTGGTCATTTGTTGAATTTGTAGCATTAAAAGGTTATATTTATTGAAATCTAAATTTTAATCAAAAAACATCTTAACAGGCCCAGTTACAAGTCAACATAGGCCCCGTTCTTTGATATCACCTTCACAATTCTTACATTTATTAAACAAGTTGGATAGTATCTGCTTGAATTTCTTTGCCGGATTTTAGAATAGCCTCTTAGAGATGTTGTTTTGATGTGAACTGTCTCCAACCCTCATAGATATTTTGCTTGGGGATACTCCAAAGGTTCTCAATAGGATTGCGGTCAGGAGAGGATTGTGGACACACCATGAGTTTCTCTCCTTTTATGCCCATAGCAGTCAATGATCATTGAAGTATTCCTCGCAGTATGAGATGGTGCATTGCCATGCATTATGATGATTGTGCAATGGATGGCACGGTTCTTCTCTTTGTATCATAGAAGAAAGTGATCAGACAGAAACTCTATATACTTTGCCAACGTAATTTTCACACCTGTAATTACCCTAAAGAGGCCTACCAGCTCTATCCCCATGATTCCAGCCCAAAACATGACTCCGCCTCCTCTTTGCTGCCATCACAGCATTGCTGTGACATAGTGGCCATTCACCAATCATCTACTACTCCATCCATCTGGACCAACTATTTCTACTTGTGAACACTGTTTAGTGATGGCCTAATAGTAGGTTTATGCACACCTGCAAGCTAATGGAGGATCCTACACCTTGAGGTTTGTGGCACTCTAGTGGCACCAACAGCTTCAAATACCTGTTTGCTTCTTTGTAATGGTATTGTAGCATCTGCTTTCTTAGGTAACGCACACGCTTTCAGTATTTGGTCAGTATTTTACATCAGTATTTGTAAGGCAAAACCAGTCATGGGACAATCAGAGGAAAAATATAGAAACATATGCAAGGTTTATGCATTTTTCACCCACTCTTGGTTTTGCTTACAAATACTAATGTAAAATACTGATCAAATACTTAAAGTGTGAACGTGGCCTTAATCTGATGATTTTTTTTCCAGGAGAAACCTTCCTTATTATGGCTTTATCTGTGTATCAGCTAGAACTTTCTTCACAGTACAGTGATCAAGCTTAAACTGGTAGTGTGAAGGCAGAGTAATATTCAGCCTAAATCCCTATCTATATTGTGGTATATTCTAAACTATTTTTGAATATACTAGCATTAAATATTCCCTACCTTTCCCTAACTACACTATCTGCTATTCTATTTTTTTTTCCTACATCCTTTCTGATGATGCTTTGTTTGAGAATCCCAATGCATGCTAGGAAACTCATACGAAGCGTCATCAGGGGACAGAGGCCACCCCTGCAAGAGAGGTCACTGGTCTCTGCTAGAGATGAGCGTTGTTCGACTCGAACTGTTCGCCAATCTCAAATTCGAGCTGTTTTGGGCGGTGTTCGAGCCGTTCGGCGAACACGAACGATTTGAAAAAAATTCGGCTGTTTGAGGTTATGTTCGATAACTGTTCGTACACCAAAATCATAACTGGATTTTTTCTCAGTAATGCTGAAAATTAATGTTAATACACAGTTTGAGTGTACAGCGGGGCGGGGGGGAGGGGCAGGGGATGGATCTTTGCAGGAATAATGAAGATCTCCATTTTTTTTTCTCTTTCCCGCATTTACAGTGGGGAGGTGCAATCTGTCAGCAGCGCACACATGGAGCGAAGTGCTTTTTTTCACACAAGCAATGGCATGTGTCATTGGCAGTGTATGTCACATGTCCTTGCCCTATAAGACCCAGCCATTTTCCCCGTCGCCACCATTTTCTCACTGCTGCAGCTGCGTGTTAGACGGCACCGCTGTTGCTGTGTGCGCTATACCTTGTTAATTTCAAGCCAATTTTCGAACAAATCTACAGATAGCTTGGGAGTAGGGAATAGTTGTGATTGCAGTCCTTTTAAGGACTAGGTTACAGCATTTCCTATGACTTTTATCAGGCAGGTCTGTGCTCTTAAATAGATAGGTTGGGAGTAAAGACTAATTGTAATTGCAGTCCTTTTCAGGAATAAGTTACATCAGTTCCTATCAGTTTTTGCCAGGCAGGTCTGTGCCAGTGCTGTGCAAGTTTTTATCACAGCATTTGGCTAAATCTAGCAAAGCTAATCCTTTTTGGCCTATTGCAGAGTGTGTTAGTCAGTGGAGTAGCCTATCTGTGTTGCAAGCTACACCACCTGTGTATAGAATACCAATTTTTTTACTGCACCTAGTGAAGTAAAACCTTTTGGGCATGGCATCATTCTATTAGTCCATCTATACTGACCTCCATCAGGATGCAAATTGAATATAATTTTTTTCTGCATCTAGCTCTGAAAAAATATTTGGGCTTCTAGCAGTGTGTGGGACTTGTTCTATTAGTCCATCTATACTGACCTCCATCAGGTTGCAAATTGAATATAATTTTTTTATGCATCTAGCTCTGAAAAAATATATGGGCTTCTAGCAATGTGTGGGACTTGGTCTATTAGTCCATCTATACTGACCTCCATCAGGTTGCAAATTGAATATAATTTTTTTCTGCAACTGGCTCTGAAAAAATATTTGGGCTTCTAGCAGTGTGTGGGACTTGGTCTATTAGTCCATCTATACTGACCTTCATCAGGTTGCAAATTAAAAATAATTTTTTTCTGCATCTAGCTCTGAAAAAATATTTGGGCTTCTAGCAGTGTGTGGGACGTGATCAATTAGTCCATCTATACTGACCTCCATCAGGTTGCAAATTGAATATAATTTTTTTCTGCATCTAGCTCTGAAAAAATATTTGGGCTTCTAGCAGTGTGTGGGACTTGGTCTATTAGTCCATCTATACTGACCTCCATCAGGTTGCAAATTGAATATAATTTTTTTCTGCATCTAGCTCTGAAAAAATATTTGGGCTTCTAGCAGTGTGTGGGACTTGTTCTATTAGTCCATCTATACTGACCTCCATCAGGTTGCAAATTGAATATATTTTTTTCTGCATCTAGCTCTGAAAAAATATTTGGGCTTCTAGCAGTGTGTGGGACTTCGTCTATTAGTCCATCTATACTGACCTCCATCAGGTTGCAAATTAAAAATAATTTTTTTCTGCATCTAGCTCTGAAAAAATATTTGGGCTTCTAGCAGTGTGTGGGACTTGTTCTATTAGTCCATCTATACTGACCTCCATCAGGTTGCAAATTGAATATATTTTATTTCTGCATCTAGCTCTGAAAAAATATTTGGGCTTCTAGCATTGTGTGGGACTTGGTCTATTAGTCCATCTATACTGACCTCCATCAGGTTGCAAATTAAAAATATTTTTTTTCTGCATCTAGCTCTGAAAAAATATTTGGGCTTCTAGCAGTGTGTGGGACTTGGTCTATTAGTCCATCTATCCTGACCTCCATCAGGTTGCAAATTGAATATAATTTTTTTCTGCATCTAGCTCTGAAAAAATATTTGGGCTTCTAGCAGTGTGTGGGACTTGGTCTATTAGTCCATCTATACTGACCTCCATCAGGTTGCAAATTGAATATAATTTTTTTCTGCATCTAGCTCTGAAAAAATATTTGGGCTTCTAGCAGTGTGTGGGACTTGTTCTATTAGTCCATCTATACTGACCTCCATCAGGTTGCAAATTGAATATATTTTTTTCTACATCTAGCTCTGAAAAAATATTTGGGCTTCTAGCAGTGTGTGGGACTTGGTCTATTAGTCCATCTATACTGACCTCCATCAGGTTGCAAATTAAAAATAATTTTTTTCTGCATCTAGCTCTGAAAAAATATTTGGGCTTCTAGCAGTGTGTGGGACTTGTTCTATTAGTCCATCTATACTGACCTCCATCAGGTTGCAAATTGAATATATTTTATTTCTGCATCTAGCTCTGAAAAAATATTTGGGCTTCTAGCATTGTGTGGGACTTGGTCTATTAGTCCATCTATACTGACCTCCATCAGGTTGCAAATTAAAAATAATTTTTTTCTGCATCTAGCTCTGAAAAAATATTTGGGCTTCTAGCAGTGTGTGGGACTTGGTCTATTAGTCCATCTATCCTGACCTCCATCAGGTTGCAAATTCAATATAATTTTTTTCTGCATCTAGCTCTGAAAAAATATTTGGGCTTCTAGCAGTGTGTGGGACTTGGTCTATTAGTCCATCTATACTGACCTCCATCAGGTTGCAAATTGAATATAATTTTTTTCTGCATCTAGCGCTGAAAAAATATTTGGGCTTCTAGCAGTGTGTGGGACTTGTTCTATTAGTCAATCTATACTGACCTCCATCAGGTTGCAAATTGAATATAATTTTTTTCTGCATCTAACCCAGCCAATAGTTTTGGCCTAATACCACAGTTTGGCCACTCAGCTCTGCTCGGTTCCCATCCATTCTTTTTATGTGCAAACAACTCCAGAGTTGTGAATTAGTTAACCACCAAAATGAGTGGAAAAAGGCCTGCTGCTGGTGGAAAGGGGAAAAGGCGTGTTGGGAAGCGGAAAAAAGGTTGTGTCCGTGGGTAGGTGTTAAAGCAACAGCAACAACTGCAGAAGAAAGACCATCTTCCAGCCAAACTAAAATGTCTACTTCTTTTCGCGGACAATGTGATAAGATCCCTTTCTTACGGCCACGCCAATTGCTACAAATTCTAGATGAGGCACAAAAACAGCAGGTGCTTCAATGGATATCAAGTGCTCCTTTAAGTGGGCTCTCCTCCACATCAACTTCAACATCACAAATACTCCAGTCCTCAAAGGTGTCACCCCAATCGCACTTGCTTCCTCACAGCTCCCAAATCTCCAGCTGCCCGTCTGAGTATGAGGTAGAACAGATGGTTGAGTCTGCAGAGCTGTTTACTCATACTATAGCCTGGGAATCAGAGGTCGGCTCCAGCGCTTCTGTGAATCCAGATGAGGAAATGATCTGCACTGATGCCCAGAATCTTTATGAGTCGGATCCAGGACCAGACGCTGAAGGTTCTGACCATAATGTAGACCCTCATTCCCAAACTGTAACTCCTGTTGGTGGAGACAATGAGGAAGACGATGATGAGACTTAAATACCTGATTGGAGCGACAACTTTAGTTTTTTGTCAGAGCAGGAACCGGTTGGCTCTGAGGACGACGGGTGTGATACCGCACAGGGTGATGATGATCAGGTTGGAGATCCCACTTACTGTCAACCCACAGTCAGCCAAGAGATGAGGTCAGCAGAGTAGGTGGAGGAGAATGCTAGTGACGACGAGGTCAGGTTGCGCCTTCCTGGACAGAGACGTAGTACTGGAAGCACGTCAACAACTGCATCCTCAAACACAAGTCTGCCTCTCACCACAAGTCGTGGTGGCTCTTCAGGTCGCATTGGTGCTAAGCCTTGCATAGCCTGGGCATTTTTTCAGATCGATAAAGATGACCCAACTCGTGTTATCTGTAACATTTGTCAGCAAAAGCTAAGTAGAGGCCAAAAAATACATAGTTTAAGTACTTCATGCATGAACCGGCACATGGACATGAAGCATAAGTTGCAGTGGGAAGCTCACTGTGCTACAATGCGGCCTAGCCGGCCGGGCCAACCACCGTCTGCCATATCTTGTGCATCCGCGGCCTCTTCATCCTCTGTGACTGGGGGGACAGCAGTCACACCTGTTTTGGGATGCAGACCTGCCACCTCTTTACCCGCAACAGCCAGCGTGATTGGCAGGTCATCATTTTCTTTGGAGGTGTTAACACCAGCTGGTATTGAGCGCTGTCCGACATCGATAGCACCACCTTTGGATCAAGGCAACCTAACATGTCCGCCTGCATCTTCCTCACAGACAGGAAGTTTGCCGGGGACACCCTTATCAACTCCGTCTAAGCACAATAGCCAGCCCTCGGTCCCTCAGATGTGGACAAGTAAAAGACCATTTCCTCCTAGCCATGAGAAAGCCAAGAGGTTGAATTTCACCATCTGCAAGCTCTTGGCTACAGAAATGCTGCCTTTCCGCCTGGTGGACACAGAGGATTTTCAAGACCTTATGTCCGTCGCAGTGCCCCAGCATGTCGCACACAACATCACCGCTTCTTTGAGAAACTCTGTCTGTGACAGGGTGCATTTCACCACAGACACTTGGACAAGTAGGCATGGACAGGGGAGTTACATGTCGCTGACTGGGCACTGGGTAACTATGGTGACAGCTGGACAAGGGGCTGCTGTCCAAGTCTTGCTGTCCCCACAAGTTGTGCGTCAATCCTCTTTATCTCAAAGTTCCTCCACTGCTTCTGCCTCCTCAACCTCCTCTCGGTCCTCCAACTGCACCCAAAGCCTGTCTGGTCATGCCACAAGCTTTCTAACTGCGCAGAAGGGATCCTGCACACCTCCTTACTATGCTGGCAGTAGGGCTCAACGTCATCAGGCGGTTTTTACTTTGAAATGTCTGGGAAATGTGAGTCACACAGCTGAGGAGTTGTGGTCAGCTCTGGAGAACCAATTTCATGAATGGTTGTCTCCACTGGACCTGAAACCAGGGATGGCCGTGTGCGACAATGCCTCAAACCTGGGTGTGGCCCTTCGCCGGGCAATGTCACACACGTGCCTTGTATGGCTCACGTGTTGAATCTGGTTGTCCACCAATTTTTAGCCCACTATCCCGGACTAGATGGCCTTCTGCAGAGGGCACAGTTGCTGTGTGCTCACTTCCGCCATTCGCATCCCGCAGCTCAGCGACTTACATCTCTACAGAAGTCGTTGGGCCTGCCACTTCACCGGCTAAAATGCGATGTGCCTACCCAGTGGAATTCAACTCTGCACATGTTGCAGCGACTGTGGCAGCACCGACAAGCCCTGGTGCAATACGTTCTGATGTATAGCCTGGGCCAACGAGATCCAGAGGTGGAGCAAATCACGCTGGAGGAGTGGTCTCAGATCATGGAGCTATGCACCCTTCTGCACAGTTTTGAAATGGCGACGAAGATGTTTAGTGCTGACGATGCCATTATCAGCATGACTATTCCGATGATTTACATGCTGGAGCACATGTTAAACAGAATTCGGAGTCAGGTGGTGGCACAAGAGGAGGTGGAGGAAGTAGAGGAGGAGGAGTTGTATGCGGAAGGGCTAACATCTGCAAGGTCCAGACGGTCGGCAGCACCAAGGCGGCAGGCATGTGAGGGTGGGGGAGATGGTTTTACCAGGGCGCATGGTAGCAGCCAAACTAGTGAGGAAGGTGCAGGAGCCCAGGAAGAAGTGGAGGACGAACTGATGGAAGACTCATCAGATGAGGGAGACCTTGATCACATTTCTGTTGTGCGAGTTTGGGGGGAGAGGACAGAGGAAGGAAGCATGATTGTTACCTCGCCACCAACACAACAGGGACTTGGTGCTCCTGGATGCGCAAGACACATGAGTGCCTTCTTGCTGCACTACCTGCAACATCACCCTCGAATTGTGAGAATTAGAAATAATCCTGACTACTGGGTTGCCACACTGTTAGATCCCCGGTACAAAAGTAAATTTGCAGAAATTATTCCTGCTATAGAACGGGATGCACGCATGCAGGAGTATCAGCAGAGACTGTTGCAGAATCTTACATGTGCTTTTCCACAAAACCCTATTGGTGCACGTAGTGAATCTCACAGTTCCAACTTGCCAACCGTGGGACCGTCGAGTGTTCAGCACTCAAACCGTAACAGAAACAAAGTATCTGCTGGTAACATCAATTTTGCGGAATCATTTCACCACTTTTTTAGCCCATCCTTTGCAAGGCCACAGGAGACAAGAAGTCTGACACATAGTCAACGCCTAGAGACGATGGTACAGGAGTATCTCCAAGTAAACATTGAAGCCATGACTGTGTCACTGGACCCTTGCTCTTTTTGGGCTTCCAATCTGGATAAATGGCCGGAGCTAGCCACTTACGCCTTGGAGATCTTGTCATGCCCCGCAGCCAGCGTTCTGTCTGAACGTGTGTTCAGCGCTGCTGGTGGTGTGTTGACAGATAAGCGCACGCGGCTCTCCACTGATAATGTAGACAGACTCACGTTCATAAAGATGAACAAATCATGGATCCGAAACGACTTTTCTACCCCTGTGTCATCCTGGGGAGAGTAAAAGCTTGATGATTGGTTAAAATCACCTCACCAACCGTTTTAAGCTTTCAAATTACTAATCATGTTTATCTGTATCTTGGCTGGAAAATAATTTGGGCTTTGTAGCAGTGTGCAGCACTGATTCTAATAGGCAATCTATACTAAGCTCCACCAGATTTAAAATTACTAATCATGTTTATCTGTATCTTGGCTGGAAAATAATTTGGGCTTTGTAGCAGTGTGCAGTACTGATTCTATTAGGCCATCTATACTAAGCTCCACCAGATTTAAAATTAATAATAATTTTTAGCTGCATCTAGCCCAGAAAATAATTTTGAGGCTCCGAGATGCGCAAGACACATAAGTGCTTTCTTGCTGCACTACCTGCAACATGACCCTCAGATTGTCAGAATTCGAAGTAAACCTGACTACTGGGTTGCCACACTCTTAGATCCCCCACACTCTTCGATCAACCTTTTCATTTTAATAAAGACCAAAAAAATGGTCATTTTTGAAATTATAAGCATTAGCAGGTTATTAGAAACTGAAATCAAACAGTTTTCAACTCAAAACTTTCTTCTAGGTGATGTTACATTTGCGCATAGGACCCCTTGTTCGAATGGAGCTTCAGAACTCTCTCGTCCATTGAATTTGTCAGGTTTTAGATGGTTTCTGCTTCAATTGTTTTGCATGAGGTCAGAATACCCTCCCAGAGCTGTTGCTTAGATGTGAACTGCCTCCCGCCATCATAGACACTCCTTTTGATGATGCTCTAGAGGTTCTGAATGGGGTAGAGGTCAGGGGAGCATGGGTTTCACACCATAAGTTTGTCCCCTTTATGCCCATATCAGCCAGAGATGCAGATGTGTTATGTGCTGCATGAGACGGTGCATTATCATGCATAAAAATGATCTTGCTGTGGAATACACGGTTCTTCTTCTTGAACCATGGCAGGAAGTGCTGTTTGAGAAACTCCACATACATTATGGAGTTCATCTTTACACCTTCAGGGATCCTAAAGGGGCCGACAATCTCTTTCCCCATGATTCCAGCCCAAAATAGTACTCCACCTCCTCCTTGTTGGCGCTGTAGCAGTGTTTGTGTGGGGTGTCCATCAACCAGCCATCCTCCACTCCATCCATCTGGACCATCGAGCATTGCTCGGCACTCATCCGTGAACAAAACAGTTTTGAAATGAGTCTTCATGTAATGCTTGGCCCACTGGAGCCGTTTCAGCTTGTGTGAAGTGGATAGAGGAGGTCGACAGGATGGCGTACGCACAGCTGCAAACCTCTGAAGGACCCTGCATCTTGTTGTTCGGGGGACGTTGGAGGCACCAGCAGCTTCAAAAACTTGTCTGCTGCAATGACAAGGCTTTTTTGCCTATGCTCTTTTAACCTGACGTAATTGCCTGTAGGAAAGAGTCCTCAATTTGCCCTTATCAGCACGCACACGTGTGTACTGTGAATCATCTACATACTTCTTGATTGCCAAGACACTTCATCCTGATCATCGCACAATGTTGATTGTAGTCATGCCTTGACCTAAACACTCCACAATTTGTTGCTTCTCAGCAGCCGACACATTCTTTTTCTTTCCCATTTTGGCAGAAAATGTAGGCTGCTTAATAATGTGGGACAGCCTTCTTAAGTAGTCTTGCCTTTCATTGGACACACCTGCCAAACTAATTAGCACAGGTGTCTGCAATTGCTTACAGAGATATAAAGAGCCCTGACACACATCACCATCAATGAGTTTAACTGACAAACAAACAAATTCTTCCCTTATCACTCCTAAACACTTTTTGCATAATAATTTGGAACACAGTGTACATGTGCTTTTCCACAAAACACCAGTGGTTCACGTAGTGAATCTTACAGTTCTAACTTGCCAACCGTGGTCTGTATGGAGTTGTTCAATAAAGGGCCCAAAATTAAGAAAACATAGACGGGAGAGGTCTCTATGAATACGAATTCCTAAGTATTTGATACCCTGTGAGGGCCAGGCAAAGGAAAAGTTGGACTGGATGGAATCCTGTAAGGATTTGGGGAGGGAGACATCGAGGGCCTCAGACTTCGCTGCATTGATTTTAAAATTTGACCATGTAACAAAGTGATCTATTTCAGCCATAACAGCAGTGATGGATATATGTGATTGAGTGATATATACTAGGACATCATCAGCAAATGCAGAGCACTTGTTCTCGGTGCCTCCCACCTCAATCCACCTAATATTGAGGTTATGGTGAATTGATGAGAGCAGGTGCTCCGTCAATAGGATGTATAAGAGAGGGGACAGAGGACATCCCTGCCTTGTCCCATTGGTGATTATGAAAGGTGATGAAAATGTTCTGACGCGCCCCCTGGGCCTTGGGACACCCGGAGCCGGACCCTTTTTGGTGGATGCTGGTGGTTGTAGTCTCCGTGGCGGCGACCCGGTTCCGTGGCTCAGGGCGGTCAAACCAGTGGCGGAACTATTTATGTGGTTTTGATGTTTAAATGTCCGACTACGCCACCCGTGGATTGCGGTCAGAGTGAACTTCCGCTGCAGGGCAGACCGCTGAGGCTGGTGTTGTGGGTGCAGCAGAGCGTAGCATAACTCCCCACGGGGGGAGTATAGCCTCAGGGCAGTGTATGCGGAGGATGGGGGTGATGGTGCAGGGCAGCAGCAGTACCGACATGGAGTCAGTGATGCAGTCCAGGGCCTTTACTCACAGTTCTTATTATCCAGACCACTTCTGCAGGTAACGGCTGCCCACGTCGTACTGTGCTCACCAGGTGAGGGGCTCAGACAACTCCCAGATAACTTTGGAGCGCTTCACAGGACCCCCTTTATGTGTCCTTTGTCTGGCCTTTCTTACCAACCCTTCTGTCCGGCTGCCTCGGGCCTCCTCTTGGTAAACTTGGCGCCAGTTTCCCTGACCCTATGTGGTGCCTTCCTAGCGGGTGTAGCGAGGGGCTGCGCCACATAAAATGTCAGAGCCTCCGGTTTCTAGCTGAGGGTCGTTTCCCGCCTCCACTAGTTTCGGGGACCGGTCTCCCCCTTTGGCCTAACCCCTCCACGCAGGTGGATTCGGGCGTGCGGTGGCGACTTGCCCGTCCGCACCCCTGGGATCCCTTCGTTCCTCGTTCCTGGAGCCTTCTCCGCTCCTCTTCCTTCCTTCTCCCTCTTCCAGGCCTGGGCCTCTGTTACTAGGCCGGCCTCCGGAGCAGAGCTCATGCAGAGCCCCTGCTCCCTGTCACTTCTGCTCAGACTTCTCTGCACTGAACTAAGATGGTGCCCACCTTTTATACTCCCTTCTCAATGCACCCAGGAACTGCTTCCTCGCTGCTCCTGCACTACAGGGTTCCCCTTCCTCAGTGTTCCCTCCCCCCACTCCAGCCAGGGACAGGGACTGTCGTGCCCATCTCAGGGGCATATTGGTCGCCCTGCCCCACGGCAATGTGGTGTAATGCATGCAGGTGTCGGGTCCTGATCCACACTCCATCCTTACCTGAGAGTGAGATATCACACCTCTGGGTGAGGTGCAATACCTCTGTAGCAACCGAGCCGTCAGGGTGCTACAGTTCCAGTTATCTTCAGCCTAGGTGACGTATTGCGATACAGGGCCGTGATTTTGGCTATAAAAGGGTCCCCTAGACCCCTACCCCAAGCTTTTTAAGAGAATAATATATGGCGTGCCAGGAGACTCTATGGAATGCTTTCTCAGCATCCAACGAGAGTATATAATTACAAATTTTTAACTGCATCTAGCCCAGGAAATACTTTGTGCCTAGTAGCAGTGTCAGCAAGTCAGCAGATTATCCCAGCTGTTAAGCAAGCTACACCACCTGTAGTTTAGACACTTAATTTTTTCAAAGGAAATGCTTCGGGACCACGGGATACTCAGTGAAGAGCATCAGGAGGCACCCCAAGGCATAGGGGATGGGACTGGCGGTAGGATGCCTTGCAGTGGACAGCTGAGCTCGATCCTTATAAAAGCTTTTTAACTGCAGCAGCTTTAATGGACGCTACTGGAGCTGGAATTACGCGGCTGCTGGCATGAGACTTGCCCTTCAATAGATCCTTGTAAAAGGATTTAAAGTGTATTCATTCAAATTAGAGAGACAATTTAAATTAAAAAGCTTAGAGCTGCCTCCACCACAGGGGGGCTCGCTCGACCCACCAGCGGACAGGCACCAGTATTGGGAGAGGGGGGCTGGCCGTCAGGGTCCACCGCGGCTCTGGCACAAACCCGGCGACACGGAGGTGGCACGGGCAGGAACTGTGTCTCCCCCTCCTTTTACTCCTCCACCTCTTTTCTTTTCACATGACTATATGTACTTGTCACTTTTCCATGTGTTAGTTGTGTCTTTTGAGCAGTTTGTCAGCTTTTGGACACCTTTGAAGGTGTTTTCTATGTGTTTCTATGTGTTTGTGTTTGCCTGCCATTGGTTTTAACGGTGTTCGAAGGATTTCGACGAACAGTTCGACGAACACACGGGTGTTCGACGAACCGAACTCGAACACTACGCGGGTGGCTCAACACTAGTCTCTGCATGCCAGATATTGTGACACTGCTCTGTTGCTGGCTCATTATTGATAATCTGAGCCGACAACAGAGCATGCACTGTGATTTAACACATCGCACAATGCACAGCACGCAGGGACAGAGTAAGGATGAGCCCAGTCCCTGAAACGAGAGTAACTGCTGACACTTCATTTCAGGGAGGATCAGAGGCTGCTGCTGTGGCAAGAGCAGCACTGGGATGCTAAAACTAAGTATCATCAGAAAAGAAGTAGGGAAAAAAATAGAATAGCTGTTAGTGTAGTTAGGGAAGGATCAGACATTTTTAATGGAAGTATATTAGAAAACAGTTTAGATTATGGCACTAAATAGAGAGGGATTTAGATAGAAAATTACTTTCCCTTCAGACCACCCCTTTAAGTTTTCATGAAATATCTAATGTTTTCATGCCTTGTCCAAGGCATTGCACTATTTGATGCTTTTTGGCAGCAGAGAAATTCTTTTTCTTTCCCATATTATTTGAGACCTGTGGCTTGTTTAATAATGTGTAATGTCTTTCTTAAGTGGTTTTCCTTTAAACCTGGCAAAGTAATTATTACAGGTATTTGAGATTGATTTCAGTGATTCAAAGAGCCCTAAGACACAATACTACGCATGAGTTTATTTGAAAAACAGAAAATTTAATCTTTATGCCAGTTAAATACAATTTGCATTAATATATATAAGTTCTAAGTTAGTTCTAAGGATTATTTTAGCGTTAGGCTTAGGTTACACTTAAGGCTAGGGTTAGGGATAGGATTATGGCTATGGATAAGGGATAGGCTTAGGCACAGGGATAGGCTTAGGCACAGGACTAGGGTAATAAAATTGTTATATTAAAAATGCAACAAAAAAATCTAAAATTTGGATGTTTAGCAATTCGCTCTGTGCAAATTCAGCAAAATGGTGGACAGCTTTCGACACAATTGTGCTGAACCATTGAGGCCAGACAAATAATTATAATACTCTGTCATTAACGCTGGTGGTGCACTTGGTACGTGGACCCACTATACCTTGAAGCCAGGCTTGCCTAGGAAGGGCGTAGCTAAGCGGCTACCTGGTTTTCACTGGATCTCCTGATGGTGGAGTCAAGCTTGAGCTGCAGGTAGCCACCCGGTATCACTCCTAGTCAGTCCCCAGTATTGCAGCTTCTAACCCCAGGGGTCAAGTATGCAGACATGCACGGCACTCGGGCTCTGGTAAGACTACTCCTCGGGAAGTACGGATACTGACATGGAGTCACAGACAGGGCTGGATTTGGAGACAGCTATAACAGTCTGGATGCATGAAGTACATGTTCAGACACTGTTGCAGGGGATAAGGTTCAGGCACTGGCCACACATTGACCAGGGGATGAGGTTTAGGCATGGCCACACATGGACCAGGGTACCTAACAACTCACTAGTAGCACAGTTCACTCACTAATGACTCAATGTTGCTTAGGCAGCTCTCTACTTGCGAGGGTGACTTTTAGACTAAATGCCTCCCAGCCATTGGCTGGGGGCATTTTACTATGTGTGCAAGCTACCCCTTTAAGAGCAGGGCAGTGTGTGCATACTAGGCGTGATGCTGGGAAGTGCAGCACACACAAACAAAGGAAGCAGGGAGCATGCCAGGGACCATGCCGCACAGCCAAGGCAGGGAGTATGCCGGCATCCCTGCATGGGAAGAGGAACCATGCAGGGGCGTCTGCATTAGCGTTACATATTCATATCACTGCTCATCTGTTCCACTGTCCCTGCAACCTACCATAGAGTCCTCCAACCTCTGCTATTTCTCACACACGGTGTGACATTACAACGCATATTGTCTGAGTGACAGCATGGTGCACAATGAATTAACCTGGAAGCCAAGGGTTGGAGTGAAGCAGTAGAGATGAGCGGTGTTCGATTAGAACTGTTCGCCAATCTCAAATTCGAGCTGTTTTGGGCGGTGTTCGAGTTGTTCGACGAACCCGAACGATTTGCAAAAAATTCGGCTGTTCGAGGTTATGTTCGATAACTGTTCGTGCACCAAAAGCGTGTCCTGCATGTCTGGCGCTATTTAGAGCACCAATCATGCAGGGATTGTCTGCCACTCACTGTAATGCCACAGCCATGGTAGTTGTGGCATTAGAGTGATTGCCCAAATCGATGGGAACTGTGCTCACAGTGAAACATGAAAAGCCGGCAATTCAGCAGCGGCGTACACAGGTACCCGACAATTTAGAACCGAAAGAATAGAGCATCACACATAGATTAGATAGATAGAAACATGTCAGTCACATATATAAGAAGTACAGTGACAGTGTTGATTACTGTACTTGTCATTTAGTGTAAAGGATTTATAAAAAAAAATAATAGTGTTTTCATGCACCGTCTCTTTAAAAAAGCCGGCCGGCAATTCAGCAGCGGTACCCGACAATTTAGAATAGAAGGAATAGAGCATCACACATAGATTAGATAGATAGAAACATGTCAGTCACATATATATGAAGTACAGTGACAGTGTTGATTACTGTACTTGTCATTTAGTGTTAAAATAAAGGATTTATTTAAAAAAAAATTAGCGTGGGGTTCCCCTTAATTTTAGGCTCTAGCGGAGGTTAAGCAGATGGCTGGGGCAGATGTTTGAAGCCTGGGAAGGGGGTAATACCCATGGAGCTTCCCAGGCTACTAATATCAGCCCCCAGCTGAATGCCTAGCCTTTACTAGCTATTAAAATGGGGGACCCCCCAAAAAATTGACATGGGGTCCCCCCTATTTTAATAGCTAGCAAAGGCTAGGCAGACAGCTGGGGGCTGATATTAATAGCCCAGGAAGGGTGCCATGAATATTGGCCCCCTCCCAGGCTAGAAACACCAGCCGTCAGCCGCCCCAGAAATGGCACATCCATAGGATGCGCCAATTCTGGCACTTAGCCTCGCTCTTCCCACTGCCCTGTAGCGTTGGCAGTGGGGTAATAGGGCTGGGGTTGATGTCAGCTTATAATGCCAGCTGACATCAAGCCCAGGTTAGTAATGGAGAGGCGTCTATAAGACACCCCCATTACTAACCCCATAGTCAAAGTTAAAAAAAAACACAAACACCCAGAATAAAGTCCTTTAATTGAAATAAAGACACAATTCTTTATTGTTCTAAATTAAACCATACTTACCGTCACGCCCATTCCAGCTGAAGCCAACGATCCCCTGTAATAAAAGAAAAATAATAAAGCAACATCATCCTTACCTTTCCATGGTTCCCACGACAGCTTCAGCTCTGCTACATCGAGATGACAGGCTGGACCGCAGCAGAACGCTGCCATCCAGCCTGTCATCCCGCCGACACTGAGAAGCGCAGGCATGCTTGCGCTCCTCAGCGTCTCTCTGTGGCGGCATCCAGATGAGCCGAGGTCATGTCCAATGAACTCGGCTCACCTCATGCACGTCACTGACAGCGTGGGAAAATTCTCACGCTGAAGCGCTGAGTGCAGGAGAATTCTCCCACGCTGTCAGTGACATGCATAAGGTGAGCTCATGTCCAATGAACTCAGCTCACCTCATGCACGTCACTGACAGCGTGGGAAAATTCTCCTGCACTCAGCGCTTCAGGAGAATTCTCCCACGCTGAAGCGCTGAGTGCAGGAGAATTTTCCCACGCTGTCAGTGACGTGCATGAGGTGAGCCGAGTTCATTGGACATTAACTCGGCTCATCTGGATGCCCTCACAGAGAGACACTGTGGAGCGCAAGCATGCCTGCGCTTCTCAGTGTCTGCGGGATGACAGGCTGGATGGCAGCGTTCTGCAGGTCCAGCCTGTCATCTCGATGTAGCAGAGCTGGAGCCGTCCTGGGAACCATGGAAAGGTAAGGATGATGTTGCTTTATTATTTTTCTTTTATTTCAGGAGATCGTTGGCTTCAGCTGGAATGGGCGTGACGGTAAGTATGGTTTAATTTAGAACAATAATGAATTGTGTGTTTATTTCAATTAAAGGACTTTATTCTGGGTGTTGTGTTTTTTTTAAATACTTTACTAGAAATTCATGGCGGTCATGTCTAATATTGGCGTGACCCCATGAATTTCGGGCTTAGGGCCAGCTGATAATGCCAAGCTGGCCCTAACCCCTTTATTACCCAGTGAGCCACCACATCAGGGCCCTGGATGAGTTGGGTACAGCGCCAGAAGATGGCGCTTCTATGAACGCGCCATTTTCCGGGGTGGCTGCGGACTGCAATTTGCAGCGGGGGTGGCCCAGAAAGCTTGGGCCTCCCTGCGCTGCGGATTCCAGCCCCCAGCTGCCTAGTTGTACCTGGCTGGACTCAAAAACAGGGCGAAGCCCCACGTCAATTTTCTTTAAATTATTTCATGAAATAATTAAGAAAAAAAGGGCTTCCCTATATTGTTGTGTCCGGCCAGGTACAAATAGGCAGCTGGTGGTTGGGGGCAGCCCGTTCCTGCCTGCTGCACCTGACTGGACACAAATATAGTGCGAAGCCCCACGTCAATTTTTTTTAAATTATTTCATGAATTTCCTGAAATAATTTAAAAAAATTGAAGTGGGGCTTCGCACTATATTTGTGTCCAGCCAGGTACAGCAGGCAGGAACAGGCTGCCCCCAACCACCAGCTGCCTATTTGTACCTGGCCGGACACAACAATATAGGGAAGGCCTTTTTTTCTTAATTATTTCATGAATTTCATGAAATAATAAAAAAAAATTGAAGTGGGGCTTCGCACTATATTTGTGTCCAGCCAGGTACAGCAGGCAGGAACGGGCTGCCCCCAACCACCAGCTGCCTATTTGTACCTGGCCGGACACAACAATATAGAGAAAGCCTTTTTTTCTTAATTATTTCATGAATTTCATGAAATAATAAAAAAAAATTGAAGTGGGGCTTCGCACTATATTTGTGTCCAGCCAGGTAAAGCAGGCAGGAACGGGCTGCCCCCAACCACCAGCTGCCTATTTGTACCTGGCCGGACACAACAATATAGGGAAGGCCTTTTTTTCTTAATTATTTCATGAATTTCATGAAATAATTAAAAAAAAAATACGTGGGGCTTCGCCCTATTTTTGTGTCCAGCCAGGTACAACTAGGCAGCTGGGGGCTGGAATCTGCAGCGCAGGGAGGACCAAGCTTTCTGGCCCCCCCCCGCTGCAAATTGCAGTCCGCAGCCACCCCGGAAAATGGCGCGTTCATAGAAGCGCCATCTTCTGGCGCTGTACCCAACTCATCCAGGGCCCTGGTGCGGTGGCTCACTGGGTAATAAAGGGGTTATGGCCAGCTTGGTATTATCAGCTGGCCCTAAGCCCAAAATTCATGGGGTCACGCCAGTATTAGACATGACCGCCATGAATTTCTAGTAAAGTATTTAAAAAAAACACAACACCCAGAATAAAGTCCTTTAATTGAAATAAACACACAATTCTTTATTGTTCTAAATTAAACCATACTTACCATCACACCCATTCCAGCTGAAGCCAACGATCTCCTGCAATAAAAGAAAAATAATAAACCAACATCATCCTTACCTTTCCATGGTTCCCAGGACGGCTCCAGCTCTGCTACATCGAGATGACAGGCTGGATCGCAGCAGAAAGCTGCCATCCAGCCTGTCATCCCGCAGACACTGAGAAGCGCAGGCATGCTTGCGCTCCTCAGTGTCTCGCTGTGACCGCATAAAGATGAGCCGAGGTCATGTCCAATGAACTCAGCTCACCTCATTCACGTCACTGACAGCGTGGGAAATTTCTCACGCTGAAGTGCTGAGTGCAGGAGAATTCTCCCACGCTGTAAGTGACGTGCATGAGGTGAGCAGAGATCATTGGACATGAACTCACCTCATGCACGTCACTGACAGCGCTTCAGCGTGAGAATTTTCCCACGCTGTCAGTGACGTGCATGAGGTGAGTTCATGTCCAATGATCTCTGCTCACCTCATGCACGTCACTGACAGCGTGGGAGAATTCTCCTGCACTCAGCGCTTCAGCGTGAGAATTCTCCCACGCTGAAGCGCTGAGTGCAGGAGAATTTTCCCACGCTGTCAGTGACGTGCATGAGGTGCGCCAAGTTCATTGGACATGACCTCGGCTCATCTGGATGCCGTCACAGCGAGACACTGAGGAGCGCAAGCATGCCTGCGCTTCTCAGTGTCCGCGGGATGACAGGCTGGATGGCAGCTTTCTCCTGCGGTCCAGCCTGTCATCTCGATGTAGCAGAGCTGAAGCTGTCCTGGGAACCATGGAAAGGTAAGGATGAGGTTGCTTTATTATTTTTCTTTTATTGCAGGAGATCGTTGGCTTCAGCTGGAATGGGCGATACGGTAAGTATGGTTTAATTTAGAACAATAAAGAATTGTGTGTTTATTTCAATTAAAGGACTTTATTCTGGGTGTTTGTGTTTTTTTTAACTTTTACTATGGGGTTAGTAATGGGGGTGTCTTATAGACGCCTCTCCATTACTAACCTGGGCTTGATGTCAGCTGGCATTATAAGCTGACATCAACCCCAACCCTATTACCCCACTGCCACCGCTACAGGGCAGTGGGAAGAGCGAGGCTAAGTGCAAGAATTGGCACATCCTATGGATGCGCCATTTCTGGGGCGGCTGACGGCTGGTGTTTCTAGCCTGGGAGGGGGCCAATATTCATGGCACCGTTCCTGAGCTATTAATATCAGCCCCCAGCTGTCTGCCTAGCCTTTGCTAGCTATTAACATAGGCGGGACCCCACGTCATTTTTTTGGGGGGGGTCCCCCATTTTAATAGCTAGTAAAGGCTAGGCATTCAGCTGGGGGCTGATATTAGTAGCCTGGGAAGCTCCGCGGGTATTACCCCCTTCCCAGGCTTCAAACATCTGCCCCAGCCGTCTGCTTAACCTCCGCTAGAGACTAAAATTACGGGGAACCCCACGCCAATTTTCATTTTAATAAATCCTTTATTTTAACACTAAATGACAAGTACAGTAACCAACACTGTCACTGTACTTATTATAAATGTGACTGACATGTTTCTATCTATCTAATCTATGTGTGAAGCTCTATTCCTTCCATTCTAAATTGTCGGGTACCGCTGCTGAATTGCCGGCCGGCTTTTTTAAAGAGACAGTGCATGAAAACACTATTATTTTTTTTAATAAATCCTTTACACTAAATCGCAAGTACAGTAACCAACACTGTCACTGTCCTTCTTATATGTGTGACTGACATGTTTCTATCTATCTAATCTATGTGTGATGCTCTATTCCTTCTTGTCTAAATTGTCGGGTACCGGTGTATGCCGCTGCTGAATTTGCCGGCCGGCTTTTTTAAAGAGAGTGTCTTCTGAGCAGTTTGTCAGCTTTTGGACACCTTTGCAGGTGTTTTCTATGTGTTTCTATGTGTTTTTGTTTGCCTGCCATTGGTTTTAACGGTGTTCGACGGTGTTCTAAGGTGTTCGACGAACAGTTCGACGAACAGTTCCTCGAACATCCCGGTGTTCGACGAACCGAACCGAACCCGAACACTATGGGGGTGGCTCAACACTATGAAGCAGCAGAAGAAGTGCATGATTGGAAAAAGAAGAGGAGCAGGGGACCAGATGCTGGGCTGTAGGGCTGGCAGGCTAGGAGAGCAGTGAGGAGAGCATTCATTTTTGTTTTTTACATCCTACATTTATTATGCTCTGGACTCTGAAGAGACCCCAGAGCATAATAAGGAACATTCAATTTGCATCAAACAACTTTGCTGCAAATCAAATTTATTTGTGGCAGACTCGATCATTTCTATTTCCTTGCCCTTGACACTGGCAACCCACACTATGCCACTGCTAATATCTGTGAAACACCAAATTTGATGAGACATGACAGTAGTTTATTTTTATTGTATTACATCTATCTGGTAATAAATATATATTAAATTACTATATTAATAAATAGCAAATGTGATATATTGTACTGTACATGCCAGCAAGGACCACAGTATAAAGATCTAGAATGCAGGGAAAGGAATTATGGGTTGACAAGAGAGGCAGTAACACTCAGGAGGAGACATTAGAGTACAGAAAAGACTACAATGAGACCCCAGAGAGGAGAGTTTTCAGGAAGAGCAGCATCTGATGAGGCCTGAGGACACTTGGATAGTAGTGAAGGATAAATACCTACAGGAAAAATTATTAAGAACTATTGTGGCTCTCGAAAACGTAGGGTTGATGGAAGAAAATCCTGTGTGTAATACATGAATATCTACAGCGATGGATCTCATGTCACTGTACAACCCACATTTTATTTATGAAGCGGTGTTCACAGTTTGGGACCCAGTTCTTTGCCCTTATTCACACATTGAGGTCAATTTTGACACATGGTAAGGTTTTTAATATTAGACAGTGTAGGACTATCCCAAATGGGTTCACCTTGTCGATGGTTGGATAGCCCATATACTATTTTTAATTAAAACAAGTGTTACTAAGAACTACTGATGAGTGCGCATGCTTGCTACTGCTCAGTGCTCGCCCGAGGATCTCACTGCTCGAGATGCTCGGCGCTCACCGAGTATTTCCGGGGTTGCTCGGTGGGAGCTCGGGTCCCCTCCCAGCATGTTTGGAGCTCTTTAGAGCACCAATGAACATGGAAGGATTGTCTGCCACACATTGTAATGCCGCAGCCATGTTGGTTGTGTTATTACAGTGACTGGTTGGCCTCACAGCATCATCAGGTTTATATCAGACCTGGCGCCGCCATGCTCGTCACAGTCTACTCTGGAATCAGGCAGTGTAGGGAGAGGTGCTGCTGAGCTAGGGAGAGATTTGCTTGTTTCTTAGTTAGTGTAGGTATACCACAATATATTATTCACATATCCTTCTCAACTAACAGTCCTTCTGAGGACTAATCCAGCTGCATAGATATCAGTGCTAGGCAGGCAGGCAGTGTATGTAGCAGACTGCAGTGCATATAGCAAGAGGGTCCATTCCAGTTCTGTCTGCGTCTGTTGCTTTTACAGATATTTCTGGAAATAGCCCCAGGTATCAAGGGCAAGGAATAATTTTTTTTTGGATCTTAATCCTGATTATTTGCTTAAAAAGCAATCCAGAGAATTTACTTGTTGGCACTGCAGAATACAGCCAGATTCTTTCCATATTACAGCGCTAAAAGTCCATCTACTCAAAACTGTGGTATGTCCGTCACACGGTTCACATATAAGTGCGCTGAAAATTCTGCCATTTCTGGCCTCCATTGAAATTTTGTTACAGTCTGTTAGCAAAGTTATTGACACTAGTTCGCTGTTAAAAATAGTTACCTACAGTCCAGCTATTTAAAACTGTGGTTTGTCCATCACAGGTATCACATATCACTGCGGTTCAAATCCAGCCATTTGTAGTGAACGTGGAAAATATTGTCCTCCATTTAAAAAGGGCAAGGCGCGTGGCAACGGACGGGAAAGTGGATGTGATCATGATGATGGTGCATGCAGAGGATGAGGCAGAGGTCGAGGCCGTGGGCTAGCTAAAATTGTGCTACAACAAACACCCACATCTTCTTGCTCGATCTTATTAATAGGTGACCGCAGAACACCACTATTGAACACAGAGCAGTATGAAAAGGTTATTGGTTGGATAGCAGATAATGCTTCCAGTCACTTAGCTACCACCACCCTGTCTTCCACACGGTCACGTCTCAGTAGCCGTTAGTCTGGACCGCATATTCCTCACCCTGATCCTTCTTCCTCCCATCATGCCGAGTGCCCGGAGACAACTGATCCCACACTTGGACACTACGAAGAGCTGTTCACTTTTCCATTCATAGATTCGGGCCTCTCGCCCGGGCTACTTGAAACGGGGCAAGAGGAGATCGCATGTAGCAATGCCCAAATATTTGAGCAGTCACGGTCACACGAAGGTGACGGTGGGAAACTGTCACAAGAGGTGGACGATGATGAGACACAATTGCTAGAAAGTAAGGAGGAGGACCAGAGTGCGGAAATGGAAGACGAGGTGGTGGATGATATAGCAACTGACCCAACCTGGCAGAACGAGGACAGTAGCACACAGGGGGAGGGAGGTGTAGCACCCCAACAGCCAGGAAGAAGCAGTGTGGTGGCGGCAGACAGAAGGTGGGCAACCGTTTCCCGTAACATCAACACGACGGAAGTTGCCAGTACAACTGTTAGGTCTTCCTGAGTCTGGTTGTTTTTTAAAGACTCTGCCGATAACCTCAAAAAGGTCATTTGCACCACCTGCCAGGCCAGCATCAGGAGGCATGGCAAAACTAGCAGCCTGACCACCACCAGCATGATCAGGCACATGGCAGCAAAGCACTTGACTAAGAGAGCCGAACGCCAGGGTCAAGAAACAGTGTCTGCAGGTGACACCACTGCTTCTTCCGCTGTTGTGCGTGCCAGCCAATCCTCTGCCCATGGCGCATGCGAATATGCCTCCTGCCCTGCACCTGTCGTTTAACACTCTTAACTAGCACCATCAACAAGCACGTCCACGTCCTTGTCCCAGCGCAGCGTTGAGTTGTCCCTACCCCAGTCTTTGGAACGCAAGCGCAAATACGCAGCCAACACTCCACAGGCCACACTACTAAATTCACACATTTCACAACTGCTCGCGCTCGAAATATTGCCTTTTACGCTCATGGAGACAGAAGCTTTCCGCAATCTGATGGCGGCAGCCGTCCCTTTGTACTCGGTCCCCAGGGCCACTATTTCTACCGGTGTGCCGTCCCCGCATTACACAAGCACGTTTCCTACAACATTAGCCGTGCCCTCAGCAATGCAGTTCCTGGGAAAGTCCAACTAACCATGGACATGTGGGCAACTGCTTGTGGGCAGGGACAGTACATCTCGCTGACGGCACACTGGGTTAACATATTGGAAAGCCGGGACCCAGTTGGACCTTGGGGCGGAACACGTCCTCCCAATACCAAGGATTGCAGGCCATGGGTCAATCAGGGTTGCCCCTACATTCTACAGCTCCTACACCTCCTCCTTCTCTTCAGCATCCATCTCTGAAATGAACACATCAGTCGCAAGCTGGAAGCACGGAAGCACTGCCTCGTCAAAGCAGCAACAGGCTGTGCTGAAGCTAATATGCTTAGGTGACAAACCACACAACGCTGAAGAGTTGTGGACAGTTTTGAAAGAGCAGGCAGATCTGTGGCTGACACCGCTGAACCTATAGCCAGGCATGGTCATGTGTGACAGTGGCTGGAACCTGGTGGCGGCTCTGAGGCGAGGCGAGCTCACACACGTACCATGCCTGGCCCATGTGCTTAACCTCGTGGTTCAGCGGTTTCTCAAAACCTACCCGGAGCTGCCAGATCTGCTTGTTAAAGTATGCTGACTGTGTGCCCATTTTAGAAAGCCATCTACAGCTTCCGCCGCCGTGTTTCAGCAGCGTTTGCAGCTTCTGGCTCACGAACTGGTGTGTGATGTCCCCACGCATTGGAACTCTACATTACAGATATTGGGAAGGATCTGTGAGCAGAAGAGGGCAGTTGTTGACTACCAGTATCAACAAGGCTGTCTGTATTCCGTTCAGACTCCACACATAAGACCTCAGGAGTGGACATGGATGTCAGACATATGTACCATCCTCCAAAACTTTGAGAACCCCACCAAGATGGTGAGCGGCGATGATGCCATAATTAGCGTCACCATCCCGCTTCTCTGTCTTCTGAAACGCTCTCTGCTCACAATCAAAGAGGATGCATTGCAGGCTGAGCACGATGAGCTGGAGCAAGGAACCATACACGGTGATTACACACAGCCCAGCGTCATCTCATCCCAATGTGAATTGGGTTACAATGAGAAAGAGGAGGAGGAGCTAGTTTCATGTGCTACAGTACTACCTGTACAACTGTCATACCGTCTGTTCAGCGTGGATGGCCTGAGGACAGGGAGGAGGAGGAGGAGAGCATGGTCAGTTGTCCTTTTGGTGAGGACACGGAAATCTTGCCTGTTAACAGTCTGGCATGCATGGCTGAGTTTATGTTACACTGTCTTTCCCGTGATCCTCTCGTTCTCCAAATTTTTGGTGACAGTCATTACTGGTTGGTGACAGTTCTAGACCCACGCTACAAGGAGAACTTTCTATCTCTTATTGCCGAGGCGGACAGGTCTATTAAAATGGGGCAGTACCAGAAGGCCCTTGTTGCGGAATTATTAAAAAAATTCCCATCTGAAAATGCTGGTGGCAGAGGTCACAGTTCATTGGACAACCAAGGAGTACAGGCAAGAGAGACACAACTCCAATCCAGCAGAGGCAGGGGAATACTGTCAAAGTTCTGGGACAGTTTTCTCAGACCCTCCTATCCTACTGGCCCTGAGGCACGGGGTACTCTCACAAGGAGTGCAAAGTTTGGGAAGATGCTGAGGGAGTACCTTGCCGACCATACCAATGTCAACCGTAATTCCTCTGTGCCTTATAATTATTGGGTATCCAAGCTGGACACATGGCATGAACTGGCTCTTTACACCTTGGAGGTACTGGCCTGCCCTGCCCCTAGTGTTTTGTCAGAGCGGGTTTTTAGTGCCGCTGGTGGAATTATAGAAAAAAGAGAGGGGTCGCTCACTGGTCTATTCGGGTGCTCTGAAGAAAAAAGTAATCTCAGTTGCAAAAAGAACTTCGGCACTCCATAGATGAATATATAAGAAATATTGTATCTAGACTAATATCACTTTGAAAAATGAAGGTTTTTTGCACATAATTTGGCCAATTTATGTGTGCCCATCAACCACAACAAGGTCACCTTCGTATGATGGGAAACTACGCTACGCTACCGCTGGATATGCCACTCCAGCAGGTACGTGTTCACACTATTAGAAGTTTGACAGCCTTTTTTCTGACCATGTGTTCCTCCCATTCAGTCACAGGTGGTTTTAACTAGCTCTACCAGCCCATACATTGTAGGTTAAAAGCCCAAGCAGAGACATATTGTTCATGCAGGCTTACAGCCCAAGAGTGGCATATCCAGTGGAAGCGTAGCATAGTTTCCCATCATACGAAGGTGACCTTGTCATGGTTGATGGGCACACATAAATTGGCCAAATTATGCGCAAAAAAACCTTCATTTTTCAAAGTGACATTAGTCTAGATACAATATTTCTTATATATTCATGTATGGAGTGCCAAAGTTCTTTTTGCAATTGAGATTGCTTTTTTCTTTAGAGCACCCGAATAGACCAGTGAGCGACCCCTCTCTTTTTTCTATTAATCATTTTTGGGATCCCTCTCCTGGAACATTGCAGCAGGTACATGTTCACACTATTAGAAGTTTCACAGCCTTTTTTCTGACCATGTGTCCCTCCCATTCAGTCACAGGTGGTTTTAACTAGCTCTACCAGCCCATACATTGTAGGTTAAAAGCCCAAGCAGAGACATATTGTTCATACAGGCTTACAGCCCAAGAGTGGCATATCCAGTGGTAGCGTAATGTAGTTTCCCATCATACGAAGGTGACCTTGTCATGGTTGATGGGCACACATAAATTGGCCAAATTATGCGCAAAAAACCTTAATTTTTCAAAGTGACATTAGTCTAGATAAAATATTTCTTATATATTCATGTATGGAGTGCTGGTGGAATTATAACTGATAAGCACATCCGCCTGTCAACTGAAAATGCTGACAGACTGACTCTTATAAAAATGAACAAGGGCCGGATTGTGCCAGACTTCTCAACACCACTGAATGATAGTAGCGTAACATAAACTCAAATCCAGCAAATACTCTATTCCCATGCACCTCTGTCTTCACACCCAGACATGGGTATACGCTTCCTGATTTTGTCTATTTGCTTTTGTCCTCCTGCTTCTCCTCATCCTCCATAACCATATCATTCACATCCATATCTACCATATCACCTTCTCTACGTCTGTTCCAAGGGGCATTCGAGTGCCTTCAAATTTTTGGCAGCCGTTGGTTCACTGCATAGGCAAAGACTATGGGAGACCCACTTCCTAATAATCTGAACATTGTTTTTAGGAGGCTCTCTGACCTCTACGTCTCTTCCAAGGGGCATTGGAGTGCCTCCAAATTTTTGGCAGCTTTTGCATTCACTGCATAGGCGAACACTATGGTAGACCCTTTTCACTTCCTAATAATGGTAACATTGTTTTTAGGAGGCTCTCTGACCTCTACATCTCTTTCAAGGGGCATTGGAGTGCCTCCAAATTTTTGGCAACTTTTGCATTCACTGCATAGGCAAACACTATGGGAAGCCCACTTCCTAATAATGGAAACATGGTTTTTAGGAGGCTCTCTTTACTGTACGTCTCTTGCAAGGGGCATTGGAGTGCATCCAAATTTTTGGCAGCCCTTGCAGTCACTGCATATGCAATAACAGTATAGGAGACCCACTCGTTAATAATGGGAACGACAAAGCATAGCCGGCTGACGGCTCTCTAACAATAGCGAGGGCCGACTGCTGGCCCTTTAAGAATAGTAAGGGCCGCCTGATGGCCCTAAAAAATAGGCTTTGTGACTTTCAGAGTCCCTCCATCATAAATAAAACAGGATGTGTTTGATGATGTGTCACACACCACATGGACAGATAAGGTTGCAAAAAGTTAAAATGACATTTACCAGTGAATGCATTTGTCTCGGTTTTAGTGCTCGCCCATCACTACTAAGAACCCTTTTTTATTTAAATTCACTTGCTTTTTATTTACAGCAGAGTTCATGTTAATTTTTGCTTCTTGTAGGTTTTTCTTATTCATGGCCATTGTGAAACATGCATTTATGTGCTGCATGTATACCAACTTAAACCATCCTCAAATTTTGTGCTTTTTTTGTGTATTTTTTGCATTCTGTGCAAACCTGGGTGTGGCCTCCCTTTCTAGAGCTGGATAATACATTTAAAGCTTCCCTAAGCTGGTGTTCACAGTTTGGGAACCAGTCCTTTGTCAGCCCCTATTCACACATTGAGGTCAATTTTGACACATGGTAAGGTTTTTAATATTAGACAGTGTAGGACTATCTCAAACAGTTTCACCTTGTCGATGGTGGGATAGCTTATATACTATTTTTGATCAAAAACAGTGTTACTAAGAACCCTATTTTATTTAAATGCACTTGCTTTTTATTTATTTACCGCCGGGTTTATGTTCATTTTTGCTTCTTGTAGGTTTTTCTGATTCATGACCATTGTGAAACATGTATTTATGTGCTTCATGTATACCAACTTAAGCCAAGCTCAAATTTTGTGATTTATTTATGAAGTAAAGAAGTGCTATATCTTCCAAATTTGTTAACACATTACACCGATAGTACCACCTCACTGCTGGAGATGCTCGGCGAGTATTTCCGGGATGCTCGGGCGAGAGCTCAGGTCCCCCCCCATGCATGTTTGGTGCTCTTTAGAGAGCCAATGAACATGCAGGGATTGTCTTCCACTCACTGTAATGTCGTAGCCATCTTGGTTGTGGCATTATAGTGATTGGCTGGCTGCATAGCGTCATCGGGTCTAGAAACGATGACGCTATGCTCGACACAGTCTAACCTTCAGACATGCAGAGTAGAGAGAGGTGCTGCTGTGTGAGTGACAGAACTGGCAGTGTAATAGTTAGGTATAGGTATTCCACACCAGGATACATATATTATCCATTTGAACTAACAGTCCTTCTGAGGACTAATCCAGCTGCATATATTCAGTGGTAATAGCAGGAGTTAGGCAGGCAGAGAAATTTGTGAATACTATTCAGCACAATAGTGTCCATTGCACGTTCTGTTTGCTTCTGCTGCTGCCTGTTACATATAGCCATTGGACTAGATATCGGGGCTTTTTTTTTTTGCTCTTAATCCTGATTTTCCAAAAAGTAATAGTGTCCAGCATTTTACTGATCTATTTACTTGTTAGCATTGTACAATACAGCCCGATCTTTTCCATCATCAGACATGATCCCATATTACAGCGATAAAAATCCAGAAATTTGCAGAGAACGTGGAAAATATTGTACTCCATTTACAGTTTGGCAACAGTGTGTCAGTGAAGCTATTCACACGTGGTCGCTGGCAATAATAGGAAACCACAAGACCACTATTTAAAACCGTTGGCATTCGTCAGACGTATCACATATAACTGCGGTACAAATCCAGCAATTCGTAGCCAACGTGAAAAATATTGTCCTCCCTTTACAGTTTTGCAGCAGTGTGTCAGTGAAGCTATTCACACATGGTCGCTGGCAATAATTGGATAACTACAAGCTCGCTCTTTAAAACCGTGGGCGTCCGTCAGACGTATCACATATAACTGCGGTACAAATCCAGTGATTTGTAGTGACCGTGTAAAATATTGTCCTTAATTTACAGTTTGGCAGCAGTGTATCAGTGAAGCTATTCACACGTGGTCATTGGCAATAATAGGAAACTACAAGCCCGCTATTTAAAACTGTGTGGGCGTCCGTCAGACATATCACATATAACTGCGGTACAAATCCAGCCATTTGCAGCGACCGTGGAAAATATTGTCCTCCACTTACAGTTTGGCAGCAGTGTGTCAGTGACGCTATTCACACGTGGTCACTGGCAATAATAGGAAACTACAAGCTCGCTATTTAAAACCGTGGGCATCCGTCAGACTTTTCACATATAACTGCGGTACAAATCCAGCCATTTGTAGCAACCATGTAAAATATTGTTTCCATTTACAGTTTGGTAGCAGTGTGACAGTGAAGCTATTCACATGTGATCGCTGTCAATAATAGGAAACTACAAACCTGCTATTAAAAACCGTGGGCATCCGTCAGACGTATGCGGTACAAATCCAGCCATTTGTAGCGACTGTGCAAAATATTATCCTCTATAAAAAAATGGGCAAGGTGTGTGGCAAGGGACAGGAAGTAGACATGATGGTGATGGTGAATGCAGAGGCAAAGCTGAGGCCATAAGCAAGCTGAAATTGTGCCACAAAAAACACCCACATCTTGTTGCCCGACCTTCCTGTCCCAATTACTAGGGGACAGGAGCACACCACTATTGAACCCAGAGCAGTGTGAAAAGGTTGTTGGTTGGATAGCAGATAATGCTTCCAGTCACTTTGCCACCATGACCATCTCCACCATGTCTTCCACACGGTCAAGTCTCAGTAGCCGTGAGTCTGGACTGCATATTCCTCACCCTGATCATCCTCCCTCCCACCATGCCAAGTACCCAGAGACAACTGATCCCACACTTGGACACTCTGAACAGATGTTCTCTTTTCCATTTATAGATTCGGGCCTCTCGTCCTGCCAGCTTCAAGAGGGGCAAGAGAAGAACGCGTGTAGCGATGCCCAAATATTTGAGCAGTCACAGTCACACGAAGGCAGTGGTGGAAATGTACAATTACTGTCGCAAGAGGTGGATGCTGATGAGACACAATTGCCAGAAAGTCAGGAGCAGGACCAGGGTGCAAAAGTGGAAGATGAGGTGGTGGATGATATAGTAACTGACCCAACCGGGCAGGGGGACATACTGAGCGAGGACAGCAGCGCACAGGGGGAGGGAGGTGTAGCACCGCAACAGCCAGGAAGAAGCAGTGTGGTGGCCGCAGACACATGGTGGGAAAGCGTTCCTCGAAACGCCAACACGATGGAAGTTGCCAATACAACTGTTAGGTCTTCCAGAGGCTGGTTATTATTTAAAGACTCTACAGATAACCCTAAAAATGGCAATTTGCACCATCTGCCAGGCCAGCATCAGCAGGGGTAGCAAAACTAGCAGCCTGACCACCAGCAGCATTATCAAGCACATGGCAGCAAAGCACCCGACTAAGCGGGCCGAACCCCAGGGTCCAGAAACAGTGTCTGGGGGTGACACCATTGCTTCTTCTGCTGTTGTGTGTGTAAGCCAATCCCCTGTCCATGGCGCATGCCAAGATGCCTCCTGTCATTGCACACTCTCAAGTAGCACCATCAGCATGCACGTTCACGTCCTTGTCCCAGCGCAGCATTCAGTTGTCCGTACCCCAGTCCTTGGAATGCAAGCGCAAATACGCAACCAACGCCCAACAGGCCACACTATTACACTCACACATTTCACGAATGCTTGCTCTCTAAATGTTGCCTTTTAGGCTCGTGGAGAAAGAAGCTTTCCGCAACCTAATGGCAGCGGCTGTCCCCCGGTACTCAGTCCCCAGCCATCACTATTTCTCCCGGTGTGCTGTTTCCGCATTACACAAGCACGTGTCCCAGAACATAAGCCGTGCCCTCAACAATGCAGTTATTGGGAAAGTCCACCTAACCACGGACACATGGACAATTACTTGTGGGCAGGAACGGTACATCTCGTTGACAACACACTGAGTTAATATAGTGGAAGATGGGACCCAGTCAGACCATGGGACGGAACACTTTCTCTCGACACCGAGGATTGTGGGCCATGGGTCAATCAGGGTTGCCCCTACATTCTACAGCTCCTGCACCTCCTCCTCCTCCTCTTCAGCCTCCATCTCTGAAATGACCACATCAGTCTGAAGCTGGAAGCACTGCAGCACTGCCTCAGCCAAGTGGCAACAGGCACTGCTGAAGCTAATACGCTTACGTGACAAACCGCACACCGCTGCAGAGTTATTCACAGCTGTAAAAGAGCAGGCAGATCTGTGACTATCACTGCTGAACCTACAGCCAGGCATGGTCGTGTGTGACAATGGCCGGCAACAGTCTGTGCTGAAGTTAATATGTTTAGGTGACAAACCGCACACCGCTGAAGAGTTGTGGACAGCTTCGAAGGAGCAGGCAGATCTGTGGCTGTCACTGCTGAACCTACAACCAATCATAGTCGTGTGTGACAATGGCCAAAACCTGGTGGCAGCTCAGAAGCGAGGCAAGGTCACACACGTACCATGCCTGGCTCATGTGCTCAACCTTGTGGTTCAGCGGTTTCTCAAAACCTACCCGGATCTTCCGGATCGGCTTGTCAATGTATGCCGCATGTGTGCGCATTTTAGAAAGTCAGCTACAGCTTGTGGCATACTTACCGTGCTTCAGCAGCATTTGCAGCTTCCAGCTCACCGACTGGTGTGCGATGTCCCCACACGTTGGAACTCAACGTTGCATATGTTGGGAAGGATTTGTGAGCAGAACAGGGCAGTTGTTGAGTACCAACTTCAAAACACCCTTCGGTATTCAGCTCAGCCTCCGCACTTAAGATCTCAGGAGTGGGCATGGATGTTAGACATCTGTGCCATGCTCCAAAACTTTGAGGACTCCACCAAGATGGTGAGCGGCAATGATGCCATTATTAGCGTTACCATTCCACTTCTCTGCCTTCAGAAATTATAACTGCTCACAATTAAAGAGGAGGCATTTCAGGCAGAGCACAATGAGATGGAGCAAGGAACGATACAGGGTGATTCAACACAGCCCAGCCTCTTCTCATCCCAATGTGGATTAGGTAACAATGAGGAAGAGGAGGAAGAGGAGGAAGAGAAAGAACAGGAGCTTGTTTCCTGTGCTATATACGGTACTACCAACACAACTGTCTTTCCATCTGTTCAGCGTGGATGGCCTGAGGAGAGGGAGGAGGATGAGGAGGAGAGCATGATCAGTCGACCTGTTGGTGAGGACACGGAAGTCTTGCCTGTTAGAAGTCTGGCACACATGGCTGAGTTTATGTTATGCTGCCTTTCCTGTAACCCTCGTGTTGTTCAAATTTTTGGTGACAATCATTACTGGTTTGTGACACTTCTAGACCCATGCTGCAAGGAGAACTTTCTATCTCTTATTCCCACGGCAGACAGGTCTACTAAAATGGTGCAATAACAGAAGACCATTGTAGCGGAATTTTTAAAAAAATTCCCATCTGAACACGCTGGTCACAGTTCGTTGGACAACCAAGGAGTACAGGCGAAAGAGATACAAATATGATCCAGCAGAGGCAGGCGAACACTGTCAAAGTTCTGGGAGAGTTTTCTCAGACCCTCCCATTCACAGGCCCTGATGCGCGGGGTACTCTCACAAGAAGAGATAATTTTACAAAGATGCTCAAGGAGCACCTTGCCGACAGTACCAACATCCTCCGTGATTCATCTGTGCCTTATAATTATTGTGTATCCAAGCTGGACACGTGGCATGAGCTAGCTCTCTAGGAGGTCCTGCCCTGCCGCAAGCGTTTTGTCAGAGCGAGTTTTTAATGCCATCGGGGGCTTTATAACTGACAGGGTAACCATGATGCAACACCCACATAATTTTTTTAAGGGTGTTTATGATGCCTGCAGGAAATGTTTGTTATCCAGTATGTTCATGTAAACCCCCCAGGGATAAAGATTTTTCAGCTCATGCACTTAGTGCATGGGCATCACAAGTATAGGAGACCTGCTGCTTTATAATTGGAATTTTTTTTAATGAGGCCCTCCTGTACATCTCTTCCAAGGGGCATTGGCGTGTGTCCAAATTTTTGGTAGCCCTTTCAGTCAATGCATATGCAAGAACAGCATAGGAGACCTGCTCCTTTATACTGGGAACATTTTTTTTATAAGGCCCTTCTCTACGTTTCTTCCATGGGGCATTGGAGTGCGTCCAAAATTTAGGCAGCCGTTGTAGTCATTGCATACGTAATGACTGTATAGCACAACCGCTCCTTTATAAAGGGAACATGTTGTTACTAAGGCCCACCTCTATGTGTCTTTAAATTGCTATTGTGGTTTTTCCTACATTTAGGTAGCCGTTGCAGTCACTGCATACGCAATAACTTTATAGCAGAACCAATCCTTTATAATGTGAATATGTTGTTACAGAGGACCTCCTCTATGTCTCTTTAAATTGGTATTGGGGTATTTCCAAAATTTAGGCAGCCATTGCAGTCACTGATTACGCAATAACTGTATAGCAGAACCGCTTCTTTATAATGGGAACATTTTGTTACTGAAGCACACCTCTATGTGTCTTCAAATTGGTACTGGGATATTTTCAAAATTTAGGCAGCCATTGTAGTCACTGCATGCGCAATAACTGTATAGCAGAACCGCTCCTTTATAATGGGAAGATGTTGTTATGGAGGCCCTCCTTTATGTGTCTTTAAGTTGGTATAGTGATATTTTCAAAAATTTAAGCAGCCCTTGCTGTCACTGCATATGCAAGAACAGTATAGGAGACCCGCTCCTTTATAATGGGAAAATTTTTTTCATTATGCCCTTCTCTTCGTCTCTTCCATGGGGCATTGGAGTGCGTCCAAAATTTAGGCAGCCATTGTAGTCACTGCATACGCAATAACTGTATAGCAGAGCCACTCCTTTATAATGGGAACATTTTGTTATGGAGGCCCTTCTCTATGTGTCTTTAAATTGGTATTGGGTTTTTTCCTAAATTTAGGCAGCCGTTTCAGTCTTTGCATATGCAATAACTATATAGCAGAACCGCTCCTTTATAATGGGAACATTTTGTTACTGAGGCCCACCTCTATGTGTCTTTAAATTTGTATTGGGGTAATTCCCAAATTTTGGCAGCTGTTGCAGTCACTGCATATGCAATAACTGTATAGCGTAACCGCTCCTTTATAATGGGAACATTTTGTTACTGGGGCCCACCTCTATGTGTTTTCAAATTGGTATTATGGTATTTCTAAAATTTCGGCAGCTGTTGTAGTCACTGCATATATAATAACTGTATAGCAGAACCGCTCTTTTTTAATAGGAACATGTTGTTATAGAGGCCCTCCTCTATGTGTCTTTAAATTATTATTTAGGTATTTAAAAAATTTAGGCAGCCCTTGCAGTCACTGCATATGCAAGAACAGTATAGGAGACCCGTTCCTTTATAATGGGGATATTTTTTTCATGAAGCCCTTCTCTACGTCTCTTCCAAGGGGCATTGGAGTGCATCCAAAATTTAGGCAGCCATTGTAGTCACTGCATATGCAATAACTGTATAGCAGAACTGCTCCTTTACTGAGGTCCACCTCTATGTGTCTTCAATATGGTATTGGGGTATTTCCAAAACTTAGGCAGCTGTTGTAGTCACTGCATACACAATAACTGTATAGCAGAACTGCTCCTTTATAATGGGAACATGTTGTTACGGAGCTCCTCCTCTAGGTCTCTTCAAAGGATTATTGGGGTGCATCCAAATTTTGGGCATCCCTTGCAGTCACTGCATATGCAATAACAGTATAGGAGACCCACTCTTTAATAATGGGAGCAACAAAGCATAGCTAGATTATGGCCCTCTAACAATAGTGATGGCCAACTGCTGGCCTTTTAAGAACAGTAAGGGCTGCCTGATGGCCCTAAAAAATAGTCTTTGTGACTTTCAGAGTCCTTCCTTCATAAATGAAACAGGGTGTGTCTGATGTAAATGTATTTTTCACCATTGAAAGCAATGCAAACGTGCAAAAACACATCAAAAACCCTACGTGTAAACATAGCCTAAGGTGTGGAGGAGCATTGTTGTTTTTATTTATTTATTTTGCCTTATATACAATTCATTACCCTGGAAAGGATGTTCCTTAACATTTTACCCAGGAAAATCCATTTTGATTTCCGTAAAAGTGGCGTAACATTGTTCACAGCAGTGACCTGGGAGTCAGAGATGCTTCTAGTGATCTTCCCCATGCTGTTCCCATGTCAGTTCAGTACTGTTCCCATCGATTTGGGCAATTCTTAGGCCCCCTGCAGACCTTCGGGAGGAGGCCACCAAAAAAATGCTTGAGTTTCCCATAGACTTACATTGGGCTTGTTGCTCTGGTCGAGCACTCGAGCATTCCAATTTGCTTGACTCGAGCAACGAGCACCCGAGCATTTTACTGCTCGCTCATTACTACCTCACATTTATCATTTGTACAATGTATTATTAAAACATGAAAATCTTTAAGTAATACTAATTTTCCATTAAAATACAGTTATGTGGTACTCTTTGTGCAGTATTTTATTTGTGTTTAGCATTGTTTATATGCATCTTGTGTATTGCTTGTTATTTTAGCATTACAATACAAAACAGCATGATAGAGATCTCGGGTTCTTCTCATGAAATCAGATTGTGGAATATAATACTGCTTGAGGGTTCTCTGAGGCAGAATAATGAACTTGTAGATAGGTACTGCTGGTTTAAATCCTTTACTATTGTAATCCAATGGGGAGGCTCTATTGCCCAAATCAGTAGTTGTGAAGCTGTGCGCTTGTTTCTGTCTACATCTATAATAATGTTGGGAAGAATAGCAATTAATTTTAAGGAAAACAAATCTCTAAAATCTCTTCAAACCCAAAAGTCATATTCTAGCGGGAGAAGAGACTTGAATTTTATGTTTGTACTTACTCTTACCAATGACTAGTTTTGTTAATCGTGATATACTTGAAGTCCTATTTTCTTATTTCTTTAGCGCTCTGTCTTATAGCCCTCAATAGACAAACTGTTGTTGTTAATCCAATAATCATATTCTCTGCATTGCAGTAAGAATGTGTCATGCAACGGAAAACACTAATATATTTTTATAGTCTTGTTCTTATGCAGCACAATATTCCATAATAATACAAAGTATATCATCTTCCAAACTATAACCACAGTGATGTTCAGCCTGCTCCTGCTTATGTCTATGTATTGTTACCTTTCACCTTGACTGATAACTTTCTGTAATGGAAATTGATACTGGTATGTCTAATCATAATAGTTGTGTAGAGTAATAAAGTTCTTAGATTTAAATTCTTTGTGTTCGGGCTCTCTCATACTTATTATTTTTACAGCAAATTCCAGGCTTTTTAACCCTTTACAACTGCAGAGTTTTCCATTTTTGTGCTTTCATTTTATCTCCCCTTCTTCCAAGAGTCATAACTTTTATAATTTTCCATTGATGTAGCCATGTGCAGACTTATTTTTTGTAAGAAAAATTGCACTTTTGCGTGGCACCATCCATTTTATAACATAATCTATTGGAAAGTGCGGCCAAACAGCTAAAAGAGGGCAATTTCTATAAATATATATTTTTTAAAAAGTTTTTTTCACTTAAAAAAAAATTGCAAGCAGACATATGCTGTAACTGTACTTTATATGTCAGTAATGGGTAAGTGTTTTCAAAGAACTTTTTCCAAGTGTTTTTGGAGGCATTTTATTTTGTCACATGTAAAACATACATTTTTTTGGTAACATCACCCTTATAAATGCAATACCCAAAGCATAACATATATTAAAAAAAAAACACTAATGAGAAAAACATTATAAAACAGCAAAGGCGAAAATGCTGTGTAAGAAGATGCTTTAGTAATAGCTGGCCACAAAAATTTACTGTTTAAAAAAAACACAACAATTATATAAAATACTGTTAGTGAACCCAGCACAGCAGTTCTATACTAGTTTTCTCATAAAGTCATTTACGAGAGATGAACTTATGAATTTGCAGAGAATTGATTTTGAGTCAAATTTCCTGAATTTTGCAGGTACTTGTGAATTCGAACACTTTACAATTTGATTCACAAGGAACACAGAAAAAAATGCCCAGTGCCATTTCACACACTGCTGACTCACTACATCAGATGGGGCCACTGAGGCTTCACCATAATGCCCTGCAGCTATCACACCACATGGTAGCACAGATAATCAGGAGGGCTATTACAGCAAGTCTAAAAGATGAATTCCAACCTAACTGTGCCATTGGGGTAGGTGGTCAGAACAAACAGCTCATACCACCTACAGAGAAAAAAAGACCTAGTCTGATCTTTTTTTACTAGTGCAGGACTGAGGCAGATTGAAAATAAGAGTGGAAGTCTCAATCTGTGAATAATAATCCAAAGATTCAATTGATATAGGGAGGTGCTGGTCCTGCATAGTCATTCGGTATGACTGAGAATTGAATGATCTGAAATATACTGCAGTAACAGCACCTTAATTACAGCCTTATTAATTTTATTATTTACAAACCGCAAAGAGGACATTTTAATACCCGGTGTCTGAGTAGCCACAATCGAACTAGAGAAGTGGTTTGGGACTGCAGGGAATGAGTTAAAATAAGCAGATAAAAAAAGTTTTTTTATACACTGTATGTGATAGTAATTAGTTGATGGATAGTGGGAGGGAAGTTACAGCATAAAGTGGAGTGCGGGGCGGTGAGATAAAAAAAGGGGTACAGATAAATAAAGCAAAAGTAGCTATGTCTTTTTCTCTACTGGATACTGGCTTTTTCGGTACTGGATTATATAATTTGCCAAAATTATACTGGAAATGGTCCAATTTGGTATGCCTAGTTGGACACTAGAGATGAGCGTTGTTCTACTCGAACTGTTCGCCAATCTCAAATTCGAGCTGTTTTGGGCGGTGTTCGAGCCGTTCGGCGAACACGAACAATTTGAGAAAAATTCGGCTGTTCGAGGTTATGTTCGATAACTGTTCGTGCACCAAAATCATAACTGGATTTTTTCTCAGTAATGATGAAAATTAATGTTAATACGCAGTTTGAGTGTACAGCGGGGTGGGGGGAGGGGCAGGGGATGGATCTCTGCAGGAACAATGAAGATCTCCATTTTTTTTTTCTCTTTCCCGCATTTACAGTGGGGAGGTGCAATCTGTCAGCCTATCAGCAGCGCACACACGGAGCGAAGTGCTTTTTTTCACGCAAGCAAGGGCATGTGTCATTGGCAGTGTATGTCACATGTCCTTGCCCTATAAGACCAAGCCATTTTCCCCGTCGCCACCATTTTCTCACTGCTGCAGCTGCGTGTTAGACGGCACCGCTGTTGCTGTGTGCGCTATACCTTGTTAATTTCAAGCCAATTTTCGCACAAATCTACAGATAGCTTGGGAATAGGGAATAGTTGTGATTGCAGTCCTTTTAAGGACTCGTTTACAGCATTTCCTACGACTTTTATCAGGCAGGTCTGTGCTCTTAAATAGATAGATTGTGGGAGTAAAGACTAATTGTAATTGGAGTCCTTTTCAGGACTAGGTTACATCAGTTCCTATCAGTTTTTGCCAGGCAGGTCTGTGCCAGTGCTGTGCAAGTTTTTTTCACAGCATTTGGCTGAATCTAGCAAAGCTAATCCTTTTTGGCCTATTGCAGAGTGTGTTAGTCAGTGGAGTAGCCTATCTGTGTTGCAAGATATACCACCTGTGTATAGAATACCAATTTTTTTACTGCACCTAGTGAAGTAAAATCTTTTGGGCATAGCATCATTCTATTAGTCCATCTATACTGACCTCCATCAGGTTGCAAATTGAATATAATTTTTTTCTGCATCTAGCTCTGAAAAAATATTGGGCTTCTAGCTGTGTGTGGGACTTGTTGTATTAGTCCATCTATACTGACCTCCATCAGGTTGCAAACTGAATATATTTTTTTCTGCATCTACCTCTGAAAAAATATTGGGCTTCTAGCTGTGTGTGGGACTTGTTCTATTAATCCATCTATACAGACCTCCATCAGGTTGCAAACTGAATATATTTTTTTCTGCATCTACCTCTGAAAAAATATGTGGCCTTCTAGCAGTGTGTGGGACTTTCTCTATTAGTCCATCTATACTGACCTCAATCAGGTTGCAAACTGAATATAATTTTTTTCTGCATCTAGCTCTGAAAAAATATTTGGCCTTCTAGCAGTGTGTGGGACTTTCTCTATTAGTCCATCTATACTGACCTCCATCAGGTTGCAAATTAAAAATAATTTTTATCTGCATCTACAGTACCTCTGAAAAAATATTTGGGCTTCTAGCTGTGTGTGGGACTTGTTCTATTAGTCCATCTATACTGACCTCCATCAGGTTGCAAATTGAATATAATTTTTATCTGCATCTAGCTCTGAAAAAGTATTTGGCCTTCTAGCAGTGTGTGGGACTTTCTCTATTAGTCCATCTATACTGACCTCCATCAGGTTGCAAATTGAATATAATTTTTATCTGCATCTAGCTCTGAAAAAATATTTGCCCTTCTAGCAGTGTGTGGGACTTTCTCTATTAGTCCATCTATACTGACCTCCATCAGGTTGCAGATTAAAATTAATTTTTATCTGCATCTACCTCTGAAAAAATATTTGGGCTTCTAGCTCTGTGTGGGACTTGTTCTATTACTCCATCTATACTGACCTCCATCAGGTTGCAAACTGAATATATTTTTTTCTGCATCTACCTCTGAAAAAATATTGGGCTTCTAGCTGTGTGTGGGACTTGTTGTATTAGTCCATCTATACTGATCTCCATCAGGTTGCAAATTAAAAATAATTTTTATCTGCATCTACAGTACCTCTGAAAAAATATTTGGGCTTCTAGTTGTGTGTGGGACTTGATCTATTAGTCCATCTATACTGACCTCCATCAGGTTGCAAATTGAATATAATTTTTATCTGCATCTAGCTCTGAAAAAATATTTGGCCTTCTAGCAGTGTGTGGGACTTTCTCTATTAGTCCATCTATACTGACCTCCATCAGGTTGCAAATTAAAAATAATTTTTATCTGCATCTAGCTCTGAAAAAATATTTGGCCTTCTAGCAGTGTGTGGGACTTTCTCTATTAGTCCATCTATACTGACCTCCATTAGGTTGCAAATTAAAATTAATTTTTATCTGCATCTACAGTAAGTCTGAAAAAATATTTGGGCTTCTAGCTGTGTGTGGGACTTCTTCTATTAGTCCATCTATACTGACCTCCATCAGGTTGCAAATTGAATATAATTTTTATCTGCATCTAGCTCTGAAAAAATATTTGGCCTTCTAGCAGTGTGTGGGACTTTCTCTATTAGTCCATCTATACTGACCTCCATCAGGTTGCAAATTAAAAATAATTTTTATCTGCATCTAGCTCTGAAAAAATATTTGGCCTTCTAGCAGTGTGTGGGACTTTCTCTATTAGTCCATCTATACTGACCTCCATCAGGTTGCAAATTAAAAATAATTTTTATCTGCATCTACCTCTGAAAAAATATTTGGGCTTCTAGCTGTGTGTGGGACTTGTTCTATTAATCCATCTATACAGACCTCCATCAGGTTGCAAACTGAATATAATTTTTTTCTGCATCTAGCTCTGAAAAAATATTTGGCCTTCTAGCAGTGTGTGGGACTTGTTATATTAGTCCACCTATACTGACCTCCATCAGGTTGCAAATTCAAAATAATTTTTTGTCTGCATCTAGCTCTGAAAAAATATTTGGCCTTCTAGCAGTGTGTGGGACTTTCTCTATTAGTCCATCTATACTGACCTCCATCAGGTTGCAAACTGAATATATTTTTTTTCTGCATCTACCTCTGAAAAAATATTGGGCTTGTAGCTGTGTGTGGGACTTGTTCTATTAATCCATCTATACAGACCTCCATCAGGTTGCAAACTGAATAAAAAATTTTTCTGCATCTACCTCTGAAAAAATATTTGGGCTTCTAGCTGTGTGTGGGACTTGTTCTATTAGTCCATCTATACCGACCTCCATCAGGTTGCAAATTGAATATAATTTTTTTCTGCATCTAACCCAGCCAATAGTTTTGGCCTAATACCACAGTTTGGCCACTCAGCTCTGCTCGGTTCTCATCCATTGTTTTTTTGTGCAAACAACTCCAGAGTTGTGAATTAGTTTACCACCAAAATGAGTGGAAAAAGGCCTGCTGCTGGTGGAAAGGGGAATAGGCGTGTTGGGAAGGGGAAAAAAGGTTGTGTCCGTGGGGTAGGTGTTAAAGCAACAGTAACATCTGCAGAAGAAAGACCATCTTCCAGCCAAACTAAAATGTCTACTTCTTTTAGCGGACAATGTGATAAGATCCCTTTCTTACGGCCACGCCAATCGCTACAAATTCCAGATGAGGCACAAAAACAGCAGGTGCTTCAACGGATATCAAGTGCTCCTTTAAGTGGGCTCTCCTCCACATCAACTTCAACATCACAAATACTCCAGTCCTCAAAGGTGTCACCCCAATCGCACTTGCTTCCTCACAGCTCCCAAATCTCCAGCTGCCCGTCTGAGTATGAGGTAGAACAGATGGTTGAGTCTGCAGAGCTGTTTACTCATACTATAGCCTGGGAATCAGAGGTCGACTCCAGCGCTTCTGTGAATCCAGATGAGGAAATGATCTGCACTGATGCCCAGAATCTTTATGAGTCGGATCCAGGACCAGACGCAGAAGGTTCTGACCATAATGTAGACCCTCATTCCCAAACTGTAACTCCTGTTGGTGGAGACAATGAGGAAGACGATGATAAGACTCAAATACCTGATTGGAGCGACAACTTTAGTTTTTTGTCAGGGCAGGAACAGGTTGGCTCTGAGGACGACGGGTGTGATAACGCACAGGGTGATGATGATGAGGTTGGAGATCCCACTTACTGTCAACCCACAGTCAGCCAAGAGATGAGGTCAGCAGAGGAGGTGGAGGAAGATGCTAGTGACGACAAGGTCAGGTTGCGCCTTCCTGGACAGAGACGTAGTACTGGAAGCACGTCAACAACTGCATCCTCAAACACAACTCTGCCTCTCACCACAAGTCGTGGTGGCTCTTCAGGTCGCATGGGCGCTAAGCCTTGCATAGCCTGGGCATTTTTTCAGATCGATAAAGATGACCCAACTCGTGTTATCTGTAACATTTGTCAGCAAAAGCTAAGTAGAGGCCAAAAAATACATAGTTTGAGTACTTCATGCATGAACCGGCACATGGACATGAAGCATAAGTTGCAGTGGGAAGCTCAGTGTGCTACAATGCGGCCTAGCCGGCCGGGCCAACCACCGTCTGCCATATCTTGTGCATCCGCGGCCTCTTCATCCTCTGTGACTGGGGGGACAGCAGTCACACCTGTTTTGGGGCGCAGACCTGCCACCTCTTTACCCGCATCAGCCAGCGTGATTGGCAGGTCATCATTTTCTTTGGAGGTGGTAACACCAGCTGGTGTTGAGCGCTGTCCGACATCGATAGCACCACCTTTGGATCAAGGCAACCTAACATGTCCACCTGCATCTTCCTCACAGACCGGCAGTTTGCCGGGGACACCCTTATCAACCCCGTCTAAGCACAATAGCCAGCCCTCGGTCCCTCAGATGTGGACAAGTAAAAGACCATTTCCTCCTAGCCATGAGAAAGCTAAGAGGTTGAATTTCACCATCTGCAAGCTCTTGGCTACAGAAATGCTGCCTTTCCGCCTGGTGGACACAGAGGATTTTCGAGACCTTATGTCCGTCGCAGTGCCCCAGTACCAGATGCCCAGTCGGCACTACTTCTCAAAGAAAGGTGTGCCTGCGCTCCACCAGCATGTCGCACACAACATCACCGCTTCTTTGAGAAACTCTGTGTGTGACAGGGTGCATTTCACCACAGACACTTGGACGAGTAGGCATGGACAGGGGCGTTACATGTCGCTGACTGGGCACTGGGTAACTATGGTGACAGCAGGACAAGGGGCTGCTGTCCAAGTCTTGCCGTCCCCACGAGTTGTGCGTCAATCCTCTTTATGTCAAAGTTCCTCCACTGCTTCTGCCTCCTCAACCTCCTCTCGGTCTTCCACCTGCACCCAAAGCCTGTCTGGTCATGCCACAAGCTTTCTAACTGCGCAGAAGGGATCCTGCACACCTCCTTACTATGCTGGCAGTAGGGCTCAACGTCATCAGGCGGTTTTTACATTGAAATGTCTGGGAAATGTGAGTCACACAGCTGAGGAGTTGTGGTCAGCTCTGGAGAACCAATTTCATGAATGGTTGTCTCCACTGGACCTGAAACCAGGGAAGGCCGTGTGCGACAATGCTGCAAACCTGGGTGCGGCCCTTCGCCGGGGCAATGTCACACACGTGCCTTGTATGGCTCACGTGTTGAACCTGGTTGTCCAGCAATTTTTAGCCCACTATCCCGGACTAGATGGCATTCTGCAGAGGGCACGGTCGCTGTGTGCTCACTTCCGCCGTTCGCATCCCGCAGCTCAGCGACTTACATCTCTACAGAAGTCGTTGGGCCTGCCACTTCACCGGCTAAAATGCGATGTGCCTACCCGGTGGAATTCACTCTGCACATGTTGCAGCGACTGTGGCAGCACCGACAAGCCCTGGTGCAATACGTTCTGACGTATAGCCTGGGCCAACGAGATCCAGAAGTGGGGCAAATCACGCTGGAGGAGTGGTCTCAGATCAGGGACCTATGCACCCTTCTGCACAGTTTTGAAATGGCGACGAAGATGTTTAGTGCTGACGATGCCATTATCAGCATGACTATTCCAGTGATTTACATGCTGGAGCACATGTTAAACAGAATTCGGAGTCAGGTGGTGGCACAAGAGGAGGTGGAGGAAGTAAAGGAGGAGGAGTTGTATGCGGAAGGGCTAAGATCTGCAAGGTCCAGACGGTTGGCAGCACCAAGGCGGCAGGCATGTGAGGGTGGGGGAGATGGTTTTACCAGGGCGCATGGTAGCAGCCAAACTAGTGAGGAAGGTGCAGGAGCCCAGGAAGAAGTGGAGGACGAACTGATGGAAGACTCATCAGATGAGGGAGACCTTGATCACATTTCTGTTGTGCGAGGTTGGGGGGAGAGGACAGAGGAAGGAAGCATGATTGTTACCTCGCCACCAACACAACAGGGACTTGGTGCTCCTGGATGCGCAACACACATGAGTGCCTTCTTGCTGCACTACCTGCAACATGACCCTCGAATTGTGAGAATTAGAAATAATCCTGACTACTGGGTTGCCACACTGTTAGATCCCCGGTACAAAAGTAAATTTGCAGAAATTATTCCTGCCATAGAAAGGGATGCACGCATGCAGGAGTATCAGCAGAGACTGTTGCAGAATCTTACATGTGCTTTTCCACAAAATACCAGTGGTGCACGTAGTGAATCTCACAGTTCCAACTTGCCAACCGTGGGACCGTCAAGTGTTCAGCACTCAAACCGTAACAGAACCACAGTATCTGCTGGTAACATCAATTTTGCGGAATCATTTCACCACTTTTTTAGCCCATCCTTTGCAAGGCCACAGGAGACAAGAAGTCTGACACATAGTCAACGCCTAGAGACGATGATACAGGAGTATCTCCAAGTAAACATTGAAGCCATGACTGTGTCACTGGACCCTTGCTCTTTTTGGGCTTCCAATCTGGATAAATGGCCGGAGCTAGCCACTTACGCCTTGGAGATCTTGTCATGCCCCGCAGCCAGCGTTCTGTCTGAACGTGTGTTCAGCGCTGCTGATGGTGTGCTGACAGATAAGCGCACGCGGCTCTCCACTGATAATGTAGACAGACTCACGTTCATAAAGATGAACAAATCATGGATCCGAAACGACTTTTCTACCCCTGTGTCATCCTGGGGAGAGTAAAAGCTTGATGATTGGTTAAAATCACCCTACCAACCGTTTTAAGCTTTCAAATTACTAATCATGTTTATCTGTATCTTGGCTGGAAAATAATTTGGGCTTTGTAGCAGTGTGCAGCACTGATTCTATTAGGCCATCTATAATAAGCTCCACCAGATTTAAAATTACTAATCATGTTTATCTGTATCTTGACTGGAAAATAATTTGGGCTTTGTAGCAGTGTGCAGCACTGATCCTATTAGGCCATCTATACTAAAGCTTCACCAGATTTAAAATTAATAATAATTTTTAGCTGCATCTAGCCCGGAAAATAATTTTGGGGCTCCGAGATGCGCAAGACACATAAGTGCCTTCTTGCTGCACTACCTGCAGCATGACCCTCATATTGTCAGAATTCGAAGTAATCATGACTACTGGGTTGCCACACTCTTAGATCCCCCAAACTTTTCGATCAACCTTTTCATTTTAATAAAGACCAAAAAAATGGTCATTTTTGAAATTATAAGCATTAGCAGGTTGTTAGAAACTGAAATCAAACAGTTTTCAACTCAAAACTTTATTCTAGGTGATGTTACATTTTCACATAGGACCCCTTGTTCGAAAGGAGCTTCTGAACTCTCTCGTCCATTGAATTTGTCAGGTTTTGGATGGTTTCTGCTTCAATTGTTTTGCATGAGGACAGAATACCCTCCCAGAGCTGTTGCTTAGATGTGAACTGCCTCCCGCCATCATAGACACTCCTTTTAATGATGCTCCAAAGGTTCTGAATGGGGTAGAGGTCAGGGGAGCATGGGGGTCACACCATAAATTTGTCCCCTTTTATGCCCATATCAGCCAGAGATGCAGATGTTTTATGTGCAGCATGAGATGGTGCATTATCATGCAAAAAAATGATCTTGCTGTGAAATACACGGTTCTTCTTCTTGAACCATGGCAGGAAGTGCTGTTTGAGAAAATCCACATACATTATGGAGTTCATCTTTAGCGCCTTCAGGGATCCTAAAGGGGCCGACAATCTCTCTCCCCATGATTCCAGCCCAAAACATTACTCCACCTCCTCCTTGTTGGCGCTGTAGCCGTGTTTGCGTGGGGTGTCCATCAACCAGCCATCCTCCACTCCATCCATCTGGACCATCGAGCGCTGCACGGCACTCATCCGTGAACAAAACAGTTTTGAAATCAGTCTTCATGTAATGTTTGGCCCACTGGAGCCGTTTCTGCTTGTGTGAAGTGGATAGAGGAGGTCGACAGGATGGCGTATGCACAGCTGCAAACCTCTGAAGGACCCTGCATCTTGTTGTTCGGGGGACGTTGGAGGCACCAGCAGCTTCAAAAACTTGTCTGCTGCTATGACAAGGCTTTTTTGCCGCTGCTCTTTCAACCTGACGTAATTGCCTGTAGGAAAGAGTCCTCAATTTGCCCTTATCAGCACGCACACGTGTGTACTGTGAATCAGCTACATACTTCTTAATTGCCAAGACACTTCATCCTGATCATCGCACAATGTTGATTGTAGTCATGCCTTGACCTAAACACTCCACAATTTGTTGCTTCTCAGCAGCCGACACATCCTTTTTCTTTCCCATTTTGGCAGAAAATGTAGGCTGCTTAATAATGTGAGACAGCCTTCTTAAGTAGTCTTGCCTTTCATTGGACACACCTGCCAAACTAATTAGCACAGGTGTCTGCAATTGCTTACAGTGATATAAAGAGCCCTGACACACATCACCATCAATGAGTTTAACTGACAAACAAACAAATTCTTCCCTTATCACTCCTAAACACTTTTTGCATAATAATTTGGAACACAGTGTACATGTGCTTTTCCACAAAACACCAGTGGTTCACGTAGTGAATCTTACAGTTCTAACTTGCCAACCGTGGTCTGTATGGAGTTGTTCAATAAAGGGCCCAAAATTAAGATAACATAGATGGGAGAGGTCTCTATGAATAGGAATTCCTAAGTATTTGATACCCTGTGAGGGCCAGGCAAAGGGAAAGTTAGACTGGATGGAATCCTATATGGATTTGGGGAGGGAGACATCGAGGGCCTCAGACTTCGCTGCATTGATTTTAAAATTTGACCATGTAACAAAGTGATCTATTTCAGCCATAACAGCATGGATGGATATATGTGATTGAGTGATATATACTAGAACATCATCAGCAAATAGAGAGCACTTGTACTCGGTGCCTCCCACCTCAATCCACCTAATATTGGGGTTATGGCGAATTGATGAGAGCAGGTGCTCCGTCACTAGGATGTATAAGAGAGGGGACAGAGAACATCCCTGCCTTGTCCCATTGGTGATTGTGAAAGGTGATGAAAATGTTCTGACGCGCCCCCTGGGCCTTGGGACACCCGGAGCCGGACCCTTTTTGGTGGATGCTGGTGGTTGTAGTCTCCGTGGCGGCGACCCGGTTCCGTGGCTCAGGGCGGTCAAACCAGTGGCGGAACTATTTATGTGGTTTTGATGTTTAAATGTCCGACTACGCCACCCGTGGATTGCGGTCAGAGTGAACCGCCGCTCCAGGGCAGACCGCTGAGGCTGGTGTTGTGGGTGCAGCAGAGCGTAGCATAACTCCCCACGGGAGGTGTATAGCCTCAGGGCAGTGTATGCGGAGGATGGGGGTGATGGTGCAGGGCAGCAGCAGTAACGACACGGAGTCAGTGATGCAGTTCAGGGCCTTTACTCACAGTTCTTATTATCCAGACCACGTCTGCAGGTAACGGCTGCCCACGTCGTACTGTGCTCACCAGGTGAGGGGCTCAGACAACTCCCAGATAACTTTGGAGCACTTCACAGGACCCCCTTTGTGTGTCCTTTGTCTGGCCTTTCTTACCAACCCTTCTGTCCGGCTGCCTCGGGCCTCCTCTTGGTAAACTTGGCGCCAGTTTCCCTGACCCTATGTGGTGCCTTCCTAGCGGGTGTAGCGAGGGGCTGCGCCACATAAAATGTCACAGCCTCCTGTTTCTAGCTGAGGGTCGTTTCCTGCCTCCACTAGTTTCGGGGACCGGTCTCACCCTTTGACCTGACCCCTCCACGCAGGTGGATTCGGGCGTGCGGTGGCGACTCGCCCGTCTGCACCCCTGGGATCCCTTCGTTCCTCGTTCCTGGAGCCTTCTCCTCTCCTCTTCCTTCCTTCTCCCTCTTCCAGGCCTGGGCCTCTGTTACTAGGCCTGCCTCCGGAGCAGAGCTCATGCAGAGCCCCTGCTCCCTGCCACTTCTGCTCAGACTTCTCTGCACTGAACTAAGATGGTGCCCACTTTTTATACTCCCTTCTCAATGCACCCAGGAACTGCTTCCTCCCTGCTCCTGCACTACAGGGTTCCCCTTCCTCAGTGTTCCCTCCCCCCACTCCAGCCAGGGACAGGGACTGTCGTGCCCATCTCAGGGGCATATTGGTCGGCTTGCCCCATGGCAATGTGGTGTAATGCATGCAGGTGTCGGGTCCTGATCCACACTACATCCTTACCTGAGAGTGAGATATCACACCTCTGGGTGAGGTGCAATACCTCTGTAGCAACCGAGCCCTCAGGGTGCTACAGTTCCATTTATCTTCAGCCTAGGTGACGTATTGCGATACAGGGCCGTGATTTTGGCTATAAAAGGGTCCCCTAGACCCCTACCCCAAGCTTTTTAAGAGAATCATATATGGCGTGCCAGGAGACTCTATGGAATGCTTTCTCAGCATCCAACGAGAGTATCTAATTACAAATTTTTAACTGCATCTAGCCCAGGAAATACTTTGTGCCTAGTAGCAGGGTCTGAAAGTCAGCGGATTATCCCGGCTGTTAAGCAAGCTACACCACCTGTAGTTTGGACACTTCATTTTTTCAAAGGAAATGCTTCGGGACCACGGGATACTCAGTGAAGAGCATCAGGAGGCACCCCAAGGCATAGGGGCTCGGACTGGCAGTAGGATGCCTTGCGGTGGACAGCCGAGCTCGATCCTTATAAAAGCTTTTTAACTGCAGCAGCTTTAGTGGACGCTACTGGAGCTGGAATTACGCGGCTGCTGGCATGAGACTTGCCCTCCAATAGATCCTTGTAAATGGATTTAAAGTGTATTCATTCAAATTAGAGAGACAATTTAAATTAAAAAGCTTAGAGCTGCCTCCACCACAGGGGGTCTCGCTCGACCCACCAGCGGACAGGCACCAGTATTGGGAGAGGGGGGCTGGCCGTCAGGGTTCACCGCGGCTCTGGCACAAACCCGGCGACGCGGAAGTGGCACGGGCAGGAGCGGACTGAACGTGTCGGCTTCTCACTTTTTGGATTTTAGAAGGGCATGACATGCCTATATCTGTGTCTCCCCCTCCTTTTACTCCTCCACCTCTTTTCTTTTCGCATGACTATATGTACTTGTCACTTTTCCATGTGTTAGTTGTGTCTTCTGAGCAGTTTGTCAGCTTTTGGACACCTTTGAAGGTGTTTTCTATGTGTTTCTATGTGTTTTTGTTTGCCTGCCATTGGTTTTAACGGTGTTCGAAGGTGTTCGACGAACAGTTCGACGAACAGTTCGGCGAACACACGGGTGTTCGACGAACCGAACCGAACTCGAACACTACGGGGGTGGCTCAACACTATTGGACACTATTCTTGGCACTTACAAGCTGCATGGCTGTGGCGAGGAATTTAGATGTCGTCTACCTTTCGGTTCCACTGTTGGCTGGGCTTCTAAGGATACTAATGTTTGAATACATTTAATCTTGTCACTAACATCTCCATGCCCCTTTAAACCAAGCAGTGAAGCTGAGAACTCTGATGTACGTCCGCCAAATGCAATGATGGGTCAAGTTGTTGCCTCATTGTTCCCAAAGAAGATTTTGAGTGCAGTTTTGTTTCTCCATTTGAGCCGCTGTCATCTTTGCAACTATGCTCCAATCTCAAATCAGTTCAGGAGAATGTAGCCTTAGCGGTTGAAAAAGATATGAAATAATTTGAGTTGGGTCGCATGGTCAGCCCCATTATTGAGCTCCCTTTTCTGAATTTGAAAGTATCATCATTGGGTCTGGTCTCCAAGAAGGAGCCTAGTAAATTTTGTCTTATTTAACATTTCTCTTACCTTCATCGGACTCAATGATGGTATTTCAAAGGAGGAAGCTTCTTTTTCCCATACCTCTTTTGAAAGGGTTATCTTTTTTGTTGAAAAGCGAGGGCAAGAGCTTTGTTGGTGAAATCAGATGTAGAATCGGGATTTCGGCTATTACCTGAATCTTTTCATTTGCTAGGATGTTGCTAGAGGATAGATATTTTGTGGATATGTGTTGAATTTTGTGTTATTATTTTAAAGTTTTCAGTATAATTTTGAAATGGATTGTTCATTTCAAAATGGGCATTTCATTGATAAAAAACTGCCTGGATGATTTTTTTTATTGGACAAAGGGACTCTGATTTATTTGACTTTTTATTACATTCCTTTTTTGTCTCCATTGCTGAAGTAGGCGTTCCTTTGGCTAGTAAAAAATGAAGGGTCCAGTTCATTCTTTGTCTTTTATGGGCATCAAAATTGATGATTTAGAGATGACTTTTCGCTCGCCCACTTATAAGCAGGTCAGGTTAGTTTCAATGGTGGAAATGTTTATTGGCGTTAACAAGGTCATAACCAATACCTCCTCGGTATTAACTAACCCCACACTACTAGATACATTATGTAAAATAGAAGGCAGGTCAGTGAATGATCAGTGAGCTGTCATAAGAGCATACAGATGAATATGTAAGCAGAGCATCAGATAGAGCCCACTCCACAGGCCGCCTCAAAACATGAGCATATCATTATCTCCAAACTGAAAGTAAAGATTACGCATGAACCACAAGATGATTTTCATCAACCAAGATATCATTTTAATCAGTGTAATGTCACCCACCTGACAGTGTATGTGGTTTACTGAGCACAATCCTGCTGACAGGTACGCTTTAAGGTTCATTGGAGAGGTATTTCTGGTCAGTGTGTGAGTAGAATATTGTTGGAGGTTGTAGCCATTAGCCGATTGTGTTGACCCCATTTATTATTGGCATGATATACCAGGGTAACAATCTTAGCAAGCACATAATTAGGAAACTCATATCCTTAATTAAGCAGGATGTGGCTTGTTTTCATCAGTTTTTTGACTGTGTGGTTTTGGCATGGTCAGAAGTGTTGCCCAGATGAGTATGACATGGGGCTCGAGATATAAAGAGTAAGGAAAGATGCAAGAAGCTCCGGAACCGTAGGATATCCAAATACATATGTTAGATTGAGGGTCTGGTAATGCTCCATTGGGAAATCAAGGGTAAAAATGGGTATTTGTTGTTGAATGATGGGGACTAGGGTTGATCGAGTATGTATCATTAACCTTTTCTGGCGAGCACGCTTGGGTGCTCTCTGAGTATTTTGGCGTGCTCGGCATTTCATTCACTTTTGCCGTGCCTGCAAGTGTCATGGCTGTTAGACAGGCAATCTCTGCATGCGTGACAGCTGTCTAACAGCCGTCACACTTGGAGCCGTGCGACAGTGAATGAAATGCTGAGCATGCCAAAATACTCGGCGACCACCCGAGCATGGTCGCCGGAAAGGGTTAATGATACATACTCGATCAACACAAATGGGAACCAACTGAATTTTATTGATATTGATATATTTCATGCATATGGGATGAGAAGGAGAAGGTGGTTCTATTGTTGAGTGGGGATGGTTGGAGGATGTACGCAGCTTCCTCCTTGGCGGTGTTGTTGTTCATGCCTGTATGGAGTCTTCATGTCCTCCACTTACAGCAATTTAGGCATTCAAACATTCAAGATGTTCAAGCTACTGGTTTAAACAGAAAGTTTATTTGTTGATGGAGAGTTTAATAAAGCTGTTGCCATGCCTATCGAGCACAAGTTGGACCTTGGTGCCATTATTCTAAGTTATTTCAGTTAGTCACCTGGTCTTATTAAATGATTATTGTTAATCCCTGCAGTCTGGACATCCACAAAGAGACTAGAGAAGGGGCATGGTATAGCAGGGAAGGGGTTAAAAGAAGTAAAGGTTTTCCATACAATGCAAGTAACAATGATTGCTTAATGGATAGTACCAAACTGTTATGAACATAGAAAAAAAATGAAATGAAAAGTTTATCAGCTCACCACAATATCATAAAGATATGGGATGATTCTGAGGCAGGTGCATGGATCTTCGATGCCGGTGTCCACGATGAAATGAAATAGAAAGATGGGAGCTAACGATACAGCATCAAGTAGGCACAAAATCTAGCTTTATTCAAATTCCATTAAAAAAGTAAAGATAATACAGCTAGATCCAGGGCATGTGACACTTTATGCATTTCAGACGTGTGTCCTTACTTATAGGCGTCCACTTCAAAGTCCTCTTATCACCACAGCAAGGTGATAAGAGGACTGGGCGATAAGCCTCTACAGACCGCATGCTGCTGTTGTACTTAGGCCAGAACCAGGTGTTATGGAGATGAGTGAGGATGACCAGCTAGTTAAGAAATACGTACATCACATAATAGGTACAATGCTTCACATATATTTCACTTGCATTAAACAAGCATGGGCATTTCTAGGTTACATTTAATGACACTTCTCTTCCTTGTACTTCACAATCCTGCATCTCATGACAGTCCAGCAAACTCTTATGGTAAGTTCAGTCTTCTTTTGTGAGGGCAGTGTGGCGCCCCTGAGGGTTCGACCGCCACAGGAATGCTGCACTTCTCCAATGGAGTGTGGTGTTCCTCCTCTGAGGTAAGGCCAGTGTGATGGTTGTGACCTAGCCTTTTTCATCCAACACCACATTTCCACCAGAGGGAGCTAGTATGCACTAGGTGCTGCTCCCCTGGTTACAGGGAGACTGGGGAACACAAAGTGGTAGGAACCAGTTAGTGGGTGTGGGTGGAGGAACAACTAGTAGGTTACACTTCAAATATAGTACTTAATAGAATGCCATCCTTGATCTTGGTCCTTCGGTCCTTGTTAGTTGGTTCTTCTCTGGTCCTTTTTGGCTAGTGCTTGTCTAGTCTTTTGGTCATTGTTAGTTGGTTCTTCTGTGGTCCATCAGTCTAGCCCTTGCTAATCTGTCGGCTGTAACTGTGCTGTCAAAATACTGTGTGTAATGTGACTTCCCTCCGGGAGCGCAGATCCTGTGTGGGCCTGCACCGGCATGGGACATTGCCCTCGTACCCTGATAATGGGACGAGTGGTAGGTTGCAGACAAGGAATGTCTCAACCCGGCCGAGGACCAGGATCAAGAAGACCCGGGAGCTTTAGAGTGTGGCTCCCTAGCAAATGGGTACCGGGGAGGATGCAGACGGAGCGGAGTACGCCACCTGTCTTCGCTTACCTGATCTATTCAGAGGGATTCCGGCTGCAAGAGGGGTACCGGCCCCCGACACCCGACCTTGTACTCTATGTCCAGGACGGGAAAGCCCGGTTAGGCCCTGAGGATCCCGCCGTGCGTCGGATGGAGAGGAATTGCCACCCGTGCCCTACACCTGAGAGGAGCTCAGAGGGAGACCCGGCCTATCCACACACGCACAGACGGGAAAGTGTGAAGTCTGTAGTGCAGGAACACTCTGGTGTAGGGTCGCTACCGAACACTGGACTTCCTCGGAGGTAGTCGGACCCCCGTCCCTGGTGGCCACAGGACTCCGCGAGGAGCAGGGAGTCGCCTTCCCGCTAATATCTCAGAGTGAGTAAAGCCTTGGAAGTTCACCCCTATGGCCTCTGGACTGTTCATTACGCGCCATACCATGCGACACGGTGCCTGTACTCCCCGCGCTACTGCTACCCCCCTTTTTCCTGTTTGCCTGCCCTGAGGCCTTGCTCCGCCGCCTGTGGGGAGCAGTAATAACTTTAGCCGCCACGACACCGGGCCTCAGCGGACTGCTAGCGGTGCTGGTGGCCCTTCACCAGACACCACAGGTGGCGTAGTCGTTAATCAGCCACTCAACCCGGACAAGCCCACACCATCTCTTTCTAATGTGACTGCCCTGAGCACGGGTCCGGCCCGGGCCATGGCTGCACCCCATATCTTCAACACAGGGCCCGACACCGAGTCCCCCAACACCCAGGGTAAAACACGGGCTTTCTGAGTAGAGGCGTCACAGCAGCACAGGACAAGATGTGACGTTATGGCTCCTCACAGTTACTTTGACTTCCCAACTGACTAATGAGGACCCCACTGCTCGAGGAACATCAGTATGACTCCTCAATAATATCTTGAAAATTCATTGCTCTCCACAGGAGAATTCATGTCCCAATATGGTAAAATTAGCTTCTGTTATGACGCATTCTGTTATGACGTATGAGCACACTCACACAAATATGTACAAACCAGGGGAGATGATAAATCTGCAAAGCTCAGGTTCCTATACAGACTAGGTAATCCCTTATCTGTCCCTGATTTGCCCCTGCCTGATGGTAATGGAATGGCACTCCCATTCAAGGTCGGCTGACCCTGAATGTCCTTAACTGCATCCTAAACTACAAACAGTGTATACTCCAAAATAACAAAAACAGAAAGTAGTACACACAAGCAGTGGGTGAGAAGCAGCGCTAAGGATGTGTTCCCTCAGTCACACCACAGGAAAGAAGATAGAAAATAATAAGAATCAAACAACAAATGGAATATGTGGAAACCCTCTCAGACCCCAAAAGTAAAAAAAAGAAGGGATACTGGGGAGGAAGGCACACAAAGAAACCACAGGAAAAGCAACAGAGCCCCTAACGGAGAAGTTGGGTCTCCAAACACCATCAACCTTGGAATAAAGCCAGTAAAGACTGAAAGTTTATGGTGAGTATAAATAGTCCCTCCCAAGATGTGATAGGACAAGCCAAGCAAGGAAGTGAAAACACCTGCATAGAAGCAACACAGCAAAGAAAAGACGAGTATTATCAGCACTTGAACAGACACAATGCAGGCTTTTGGTCCAACAGAGAGAGAAACCGACCACCAGCCGGAGGTCACCGGATCAAGCCCTGAAGTCGAGCCATGACAGCATGCTTTCAATGTAGACAATTGTTCACTTCTGATACAGTTCCCTCTACTTTCAATCCCCTTTAAGTGGGTCTTCTGCTCCCTCCTGGGCAGAGTTCCATACAGTTTGAATGGCCTCCCTGGCCTGGGTTCCAATCTGTCAAATGTCTTGTCACATTTCCTCGGTCCTCAGGACATATTATCTGATGTGTAGTGGTCCTCCCTCTTTGCACACAACAAATTATAGCATGCCAGTCTGCCAACTGTCAGACCTTAGGTCTTACAATCCAGGCCCTCTCTGACTCACTACCAGGAAGCTGTCTCCTCTATCCCCACATAGCCTTTCCCATTCTAGGTTAGTCCAAACTACTAATGCTGTCTTTTCCCCAACTAGGTGCATGCAAATTGTTAACAGCTAAAATCACATTTATGCAATGCATTATATAATAACATCATATATTCAAGGGGGTGTGGGCAGCACCTCCACTTCCTTACATGCATGCGCAGAACTGTCCCAGGCCTCATTCTGAGCCAAAAGTCCCAGCCGATCATAAACAGCATTTTCAGGATTAGTGGAAAAAGTGAAAATATACAACGAGGAATGGATATGGGACAGTAAAGAGTGGAGGGGCCAGAGAGGTGAACATAAGTATTTTTTATTCATAACTAGAGATGAGCGTTGTTCTACTCGAACTGTTCGCCAATCTCAAATTCGAGCTGTTTTGGGCGGTGTTCGAGCCGGACGGCGAACACGAACAATTTGAGAAAAATTCGGCTGTTCGAGGTTATGTTCGATAACTGTTCGTGCACCAAAATCATAACTGGATTTTTTCTCAGTAATGATGAAAATTAATGTTAATACGCAGTTTGAGTGTACAGCAGGGCGGGGGAAGGGGCAGGGGATGGATCTCTGCAGGAACAATGAAGATCTCCATTTTTTTTTCTCTTTCCCGCATTTGCAGTGGGGAGGTGCAATCTGTCAGCCTATCAGCAGCGCACACACGGAGCGAAGTGCTTTTTTTCACACAAGCAAGGGCATGTGTGATTGGCAGTGTATGTCACATGTCCTTGCCCTATAAGACCAAGCCATTTTCCCCGTCGCCACCATTTTCTCACTGCTGCAGCTGCGTGTTAGACGGCACCGCTGTTGCTGTGTGCGCTATACCTTGTTAATTTCAAGCCAATTTTCGCACAAATATACAGATAGCTTGGGAGTAGGGAATAGTTGTGATTGCAGTCCTTTTAAGGACTAGGTTACAGCATTTCCTACGACTTTTATCAGGCAGGTCTGTGCTCTTAAATAGATAGATTGTGGGAGTAAAGACTAATTGTAATTGGAGTCCTTTTCAGGACTAGGTTACATCAGTTCCTATCAGTTTTTGCCAGGCAGGTCTGTGCCAGTGCTGTGCAAGTTTTTTTCACAGCATTTGGCTGAATCTAGCAAAGCTAATCCTTTTTGGCCTATTGCAGAGTGTGTTAGTCAGTGGAGTAGCCTATCTGTGTTGCAAGATATACCACCTGTGTATAGAATACCAATTTTTTTACTGCATCTAGTGAAGTAAAATCTTTTGGGCATAGCATCATTCTATTAGTCCATCTATACTGACCTCCATCAGGTTGCAAACTGAATATAATTTTTTTCTGCATCTAGCTCTGAAAAAATATTTGAGCTTCTAGTGGTGTGTGGGACTTGGTCTATTAGTCCATCTATACTGACCTCCATCAGGTTGCAAATTAAAAATAATTTTTTTCTGCATCTAGCTCTGAAAAAATATTTGGGCTTCTAGCAGTGTGTGGGACTTGGTCTATTAGTCCATCTATACTGACCTCCATCAGGTTGCAAATTAAAAATAATTTTTTTCTGCATCTAGCTCTGAAAAAATATTTGGGCTTCTAGCAGTGTGTGGGACTTGGTCTATTAGTCCATCTATACTGACCTCCATCAGGTTGCAAATTAAAAATAATTTTTTTCTTCATTTATCTCTGAAAAAATATTTGGGCTTCTAGCAGCGTGTGGGACTTGTTCTATTAGTCCATCTATACTGACCTCCATCAGGTTGCAAATTAAAAATAATTTTTTTCTGCATCTAGCTCTGAAAAAATATTTGGGCTTCTAGCAGTGTGTGGGACTTGGTCTATTAGTCCATCTATACTGACCTCCATCAGGTTGCAAATTAAAAATAATTTTTTTCTTCATTTATCTCTGAAAAAATATTTGGGCTTCTAGCAGCGTGTGGGACTTGTTCTATTAGTCCATCTATACTGACCTCCATCAGGTTGCAAATTAAAAATATTTTTTTTCTGCATCTAGCTCTGAAAAAATATTTGGGCTTCTAGCAGTGTGTGGGACTTGGTCTATTAGTCCATCTATACTGACCTCCATCAGGTTGCAAATTAAAAATAATTTTTTTCTGCATCTAGCTCTGAAAAAATATTTGGGCTTCTAGCGGTGTGTGGGACTTGGTCTATTAGTCGATCTATACTGACCTCCATCAGGTTGCAAATTAAAAATATTTTTTTTCTGCATCTAGCTCTGAAAAAATATTTGGGCTTCTAGCAGTGTGTGGGACTTGGTCTATTAGTCCATCTATACTGACCTCCATCAGGTTGCAAATTAAAAATAATTTTTTTCTGCATCTAGCTCTGAAAAAATATTTGGGCTTCTAGCAGTGTGTGGGACTTGGTCTATTAGTCCATCTATACAGACCTCCATCAGGTTGCAAATTAAAAATAATTTTTTTCTTCATTTATCTCTGAAAAAATATTTGGGCTTCTAGCGGTGTGTGGGACTTGGTCTATTAGTCCATCTATACTGACCTCCATCAGGTTGCAAATTAAAAATAATTTTTTTCTGCATCTAGCTCTGAAAAAATATTTGGGCTTCTAGCAGTGTGTGGGACTTGGTCTATTAGTCCATCTATACTGACCTCCATCAGGTTGCAAATTAAAAATAATTTTTTTCTGCATCTAGCTCTGAAAAAATATTTGGGCTTCTAGCAGTGTGTGGGACTTGGTCTATTAGTCCATCTATACTGACCTCCATCAGGTTGCAAATTAAAAATAATTTTTTTCTTCATTTATCTCTGAAAAAATATTTGGGCTTCTAGCAGCGTGTGGGACTTGTTCTATTAGTCCATCTATACTGACCTCCATCAGGTTGCAAATTAAAAATAATTTTTTTCTGCATCTAGCTCTGAAAAAATATTTGGGCTTCTAGCAGTGTGTGGGACTTGGTCTATTGGTTCATCTATACTGACCTCCATCAGGTTGCAAATTAAAAATAATTTTTTTCTGCATCTAGCTCTGAAAAAATATTTGGGCTTCTAGCGGTGTGTGGGACTTGGTCTATTAGTCCATCTATACTGACCTCCATCAGGTTGCAAATTAAAAATAATTTTTTTCTGCATCTAGCTCTGAAAAAATATTTGGGCTTCTAGCAGTGTGTGGGACTTGGTCTATTAGTCCATCTATACTGACCTCCATCAGGTTGCAAATTAAAAATAATTTTTTTCTGCATCTAGCTCTGAAAAAATATTTGGGCTTCTAGCAGTGTGTGGGACTTGGTCTTTTAGGCCATCTATACTGACCTCCATCAGGTTGCAAATTAAAAATAATTTTTTTCTTCATTTATCTCTGAAAAAATATTTGGGCTTCTAGCAGCGTGTGGGACTTGTTCTATTAGTCCATCTATACTGACCTCCATCAGGTTGCAAATTAAAAATAATTTTTTTCTGCATCTAGCTCTGAAAAAATATTTGGGCTTCTAGCAGTGTGTGGGACTTGGTCTATTAGTCCATCTATACTGACCTCCATCAGGTTGCAAATTAAAAATAATTTTTTTCTTCATTTATCTCTGAAAAAATATTTGGGCTTCTAGCAGCGTGTGGGACTTGTTCTATTAGTCCATCTATACTGACCTCCATCAGGTTGCAAATTAAAAATATTTTTTTTCTGCATCTAGCTCTGAAAAAATATTTGGGCTTCTAGCAGTGTGTGGGACTTGGTCTATTAGTCCATCTATACTGACCTCCATCAGGTTGCAAATTAAAAATAATTTTTTTCTGCATCTAGCTCTGAAAAAATATTTGGGCTTCTAGCAGTGTGTGGGACTTGGTCTATTAGTCGATCTATACTGACCTCCATCAGGTTGCAAATTAAAAATAATTTTTTTCTGCATCTAGCTCTGAAAAAATATTTGGGCTTCTAGCAGTGTGTGGGACTTGGTCTATTAGTCCATCTATACTGACCTCCATCAGGTTGCAAATTAAAAATAATTTTTTTCTGCATCTAGCTCTGAAAAAATATTTGGGCTTCTAGCAGTGTGTGGGACTTGGTCTATTAGTCCATCTATACTGACCTCCATCAGGTTGCAAATTAAAAATAATTTTTTTCTTCATTTATCTCTGAAAAAATATTTGGGCTTCTAGCGGTGTGTGGGACTTGGTCTATTAGTCCATCTATACTGACCTCCATCAGGTTGCAAATTAAAAATAATTTTTTTCTGCATCTAGCTCTGAAAAAATATTTGGGCTTCTAGCAGTGTGTGGGACTTGGTCTATTAGTCCATCTATACTGACCTCCATCAGGTTGCAAATTAAAAATAATTTTTTTCTGCATCTAGCTCTGAAAAAATATTTGGGCTTCTAGCAGTGTGTGGGACTTGGTCTATTAGTCCATCTATACTGACCTCCATCAGGTTGCAAATTAAAAATAATTTTTTTCTTCATTTATCTCTGAAAAAATATTTGGGCTTCTAGCAGCGTGTGGGACTTGTTCTATTAGTCCATCTATACTGACCTCCATCAGGTTGCAAATTAAAAATAATTTTTTTCTGCATGTAGCTCTGAAAAAATATTTGGGCTTCTAGCAGTGTGTGGGACTTGGTCTATTAGTCCATCTATACTGACCTCCATCAGGTTGCAAATTAAAAATGATTTTTTTCTGCATCTAGCTCTGAAAAAATATTTGGGCTTCTAGCAGTGTGTGGGACTTGGTCTATTAGTCCATCTATACTGACCTCCATCAGGTTGCAAATTGAATAAAAAAATTTTCTGCATCTAGCTCTGAAAAAATATTTGGGCTTCTAGCAGTGTGTGGGACTTGGTCTATTAGTCCATCTATACTGACCTCCATCAGGTTGCAAATTGAATAAAAAAAATTTCTGCATCTAGCTCTGAAAAAATATTTGGGCTTCTAGCGGTGTGTGGGACTTGGTCTATTAGTCCATCTATACTGACCTCCATCAGGTTGCAAATTAAAAATAATTTTTTTCTGCATCTAGCTCTGAAAAAACATTTGGGCTTCTAGCAGTGTGTGGGACTTGGTCTATTAGTCCATCTATACTGACCTCCATCAGGTTGCAAATTAAAAATAATTTTTTTCTGCATCTAGCTCTGAAAAAATATTTGGGCTTCTAGCAGTGTGTGGGACTTGGTCTATTAGTCCATCTATACTGACCTCCATCAGGTTGCAAATTAAAAATAATTTTTTTCTTCATTTATCTCTGAAAAAATATTTGGGCTTCTAGCAGCGTGTGGGACTTGTTCTATTAGTCCATCTATACTGACCTCCATCAGGTTGCAAATTAAAAATAATTTTTTTCTGCATCTAGCTCTGAAAAAATATTTGGGCTTCTAGCAGTGTGTGGGACTTGGTCTATTAGTCCATCTATACTGACCTCCATCAGGTTGCAAATTAAAAATATTTTTTTTCTGCATCTAGCTCTGAAAAAATATTTGGGCTTCTAGCAGTGTGTGGGACTTGGTCTATTAGTCCATCTATACTGACCTCCATCAGGTTGCAAATTAAAAATAATTTTTTTCTGCATCTAGCTCTGAAAAAATATTTGGGCTTCTAGCAGTGTGTGGGACTTGGTCTATTAGTCCATCTATACTGACCTCCATCAGGTTGCAAATTAAAAATAATTTTTTTCTTCATTTATCTCTGAAAAAATATTTGGGCTTCTAGCAGCGTGTGGGACTTGTTCTATTAGTCCATCTATACTGACCTCCATCAGGTTGCAAATTAAAAATAATTTTTTTCTGCATCTAGCCCAGCCAATAGTTTTGGCCTAATACCACACTTTGGCCACTCAGCTCTGCTCGGTTACCATCCATTGTTTTGTTGTGCAAACAACTCCAGAGTTGTGAATTAGTTAACCACCAAAATGAGTGGAAAAAGGCCTGCTGCTGGTGGAAAGGGGAATAGGCGTGTTGGGAAGGGGAAAAAAGGTTGTGTCCGTGGGGTAGGTGCAGAAGAAAGACCATCTTCCAGCCAAACTAAAATGTCTACTTCTTTTAGCGGACAATGTGATAAGATCCCTTTCTTACGGCCACGCCAATCGCTACAAATTCCAGATGAGGCACAAAAACAGCAAGTGCTTCAACGGATATCAAGTGCTCCTTTAAGTGGGCTCTCCTCCACATCAACTTCAACATCACAAATACTCCAGTCCTCAAAGGTGTCACCCAAATCGCACTTGCTTCCTCACAGCTCCCAAATCTCCAGCTGCCCGTCTGAGTATGAGGTAGAACAGATGGTTGAGTCTGCAGAGCTGTTTACTCATACTATAGCCTGGGAATCAGAGGTCGACTCCAGCGCTTCTGTGAATCCAGACGAGGAAATGATCTGCACTGATGCCCAGAATCTTTATGAGTCGGATCCAGGACCAGACGCAGAAGGTTCTGACCATAATGTAGACCCTCATTCCCAAACTGTAACTCCTGTTGATGGAGACAATGAGGAAGACGATGATAAGACTCAAATACCTGATTGGAGCGACAACTTTAGTTTTTTGTCAGGGCAGGAACAGGTTGGCTCTGAGGACGACGGGTGTGATAACGCACAGGGTGATGATGATGAGGTCGGAGATCCCACTTACTGTCAACCCACAGTCAGCCAAGAGATGAGGTCAGCAGAGGAGGTGGAGGAAGATGCTAGTGACGACGAGGTCAGGTTGCGCCTTCCTGGACAGAGACGTAGTACTGGAAGCACGTCAACAACTGCATCCTCAAACACAACTCTGCCTCTCACCACAAGTCGTGGTGGCTCTTCAGGTCGCATGGGTGCTAAGCCTTGCATAGCCTGGGCATTTTTTCAGATCGATAAAGATGACCCAACTCGTGTTATCTGTAACATTTGTCAGCAAAAGCTAAGTAGAGGCCAAAAAATGCATAGTTTGAGTACTTCATGCATGAACCGGCACATGGACATGAAGCATAAGTTGCAGTGGGAAGCTCAGTGTGCTACAATGCGGCCTAGCCGGCCGGGCCAATCACCGTCTGCCATATCTTGTGCATCCGCGGCCTCTTCATCCTCTGTGACTGGGGGGACAGCAGTCACACCTGTTTTGGGGCGCAGACCTGCCACCTCTTTACCCGCAACAGCCAGCGTGATTGGCAGGTCATCATTTTCTTTGGAGGTGGTAACACCAGCTGGTGTTGAGCGCTGTCCGACATCGATAGCACCACCTTTGGATCAAGGCAACCTAACATGTCCGCCTGCATCTTCCTCACAGACCGGCAGTTTGCCGGGGACACCCTTATCAACCCCGTCTAAGCACAATAGCCAGCCCTCGGTCCCTCAGATGTGGACAAGTAAAAGACCATTTCCTCCTAGCCATGAGAAAGCTAAGAGGTTGAATTTCACCATCTGCAAGCTCTTGGCTACAGAAATGCTGCCTTTCCGCCTGGTGGACACAGAGGATTTTCGAGACCTTATGTCCGTCGCAGTGCCCCAGTACCAGATGCCCAGTCGGCACTACTTCTCAAAGAAAGGTGTGCCTGCGCTCCACCAGCATGTCTCACACAACATCACCGCTTCTTTGAGAAACTCTGTGTGTGACAGGGTGCATTTCACCACAGACACTTGGACGAGTAGGCATGGACAGGGGCGTTACATGTCGCTGACTGGGCACTGGGTAACTATGGTGACAGCAGGACAAGGGGCTGCTGTCCAAGTCTTGCCGTCCCCACGAGTTGTGCGTCAATCCTCTTTATGTCAAAGTTCCTCCACTGCTTCTGCCTCCTCAACCTCCTCTCGGTCTTCCACCTGCACCCAAAGCCTGTCTGGTCATGCCACAAGCTTTCTAACTGCGCAGAAGGGATCCTGCACACCTCCTTACTATGCTGGCAGTAGGGCTCAACGTCATCAGGCGGTTTTTACATTGAAATGTCTGGGAAATGTGAGTCACACAGCTGAGGAGTTGTGGTCAGCTCTGGAGAACCAATTTCATGAATGGTTGTCTCCACTGGACCTGAAACCAGGGAAGGCCGTGTGCGACAATGCTGCAAACCTGGGTGCGGCCCTTCGCCGGGGCAATGTCACACACGTGCCTTGTATGGCTCACGTGTTGAACCTGGTTGTCCAGCAATTTTTAGCCCACTATCCCAGACTAGATGGCCTTCTGCAGAGGGCACGGTCGCTGTGTGCTCACTTCCGCCGTTCGCATCCCGCAGCTCAGCGACTTACATCTCTACAGAAGTCGTTGGGCCTGCCACTTCACCGGCTAAAATGCGATGTGCCTACCCGGTGGAATTCAACTCTGCACATGTTGCAGCGACTGTCGCAGCACCGACAAGCCCTGGTGCAATACGTTCTGACGTATAGCCTGGGCCAACGAGATTCAGAGGTGGGGCAAATCACGCTGGAGGAGTGGTCTCAGATCAGGAACCTATGCACCCTTCTGCACAGTTTTGAAATGGCGACGAAGATGTTTAGTGCTGACGATGCCATTATCAGCATGACTATTCCGGTGATTTACATGCTGGAGCACATGTTAAACAGAATTCGGAGTCAGGTGGTGGCACAAGAGGAGGTGGAGGAAGTAGAGGAGGAGGAGTTGTATGCGGAAGGGCTAACATCTGCAAGGTCCAGACGGTCGGCAGCACCAAGGCGGCAGGCATGTGAGGGTGGGGGTGATGGTTTTACCAGGGCGCATGGTAGCAGCCAAACTAGTGAGGAAGGTGCAGGAGCCCAGGAAGAAGTGGAGGACGAACTGATGGAAGACTCATCAGATGAGGGAGACCTTGATCACATTTCTGTTGTGCGAGGTTGGGGGGAGAGGACAGAGGAAGGAAGCATGATTGTTACCTCGCCACCAACACAACAGGGACTTGGTGCTCCTGGATGCGCAACACACATGAGTGCCTTCTTGCTGCACTACCTGCAACATGACCCTCGAATTGTGAGAATTAGAAATAATCCTGACTACTGGGTTGCCACACTGTTAGATCCCCGGTACAAAAGTAAATTTGCAGAAATTATTCCTGCCATAGAAAGGGATGCACGCATGCAGGAGTATCAGGAGAGACTGTTGCAGAATCTTACATGTGCTTTTCCACAAAATACCAGTGGTGCACGTAGTGAATCTCACAGTTCCAACTTGCCAACCGTGGGACCGTCAAGTGTTCAGCACTCAAACCGTAACAGAACCACAGTATCTGCTGGTAACATCAATTTTGCGGAATCATTTCACCACTTTTTTAGCCCATCCTTTGCAAGGCCACAGGAGACAAGAAGTCTGACACATAGTCAACGCCTAGAGACGATGGTACAGGAGTATCTCCAAGTAAACATTGAAGCCACGACTGTGTCACTGGACCCTTGCTCTTTTTGGGCTTCCAATCTGGATAAATGGCCGGAGCTAGCCACTTACGCCTTGGAGATCTTGTCATGCCCCGCAGCCAGCGTTCTGTCTGAACGTGTGTTCAGCGCTGCTGGTGGTGTGCTGACAGATAAGCGCACGCGGCTCTCCACTGATAATGTAGACAGACTCACGTTCATAAAGATGAACAAATCATGGATCCGAAACGACTTTTCTACCCGTGTCATCCTGGGGAGAGTAAAAGCTTGATGATTGGTTAAAATCACCCTACCAACCGTTTTAAGCTTTCAAATTACTAATCATGTTTATCTGTATCTTGACTGGAAAATAATTTGGGCTTTGTAGCAGTGTGCAGCACTGATCCTATTAGGCCATCTATAATAAGCTTCACCAGATTTAAAATTAAAAATAATTTTTAGCTGCATCTAGCCCGGAAAATAATTTTGGGGCTCCGAGATGCGCAAGACACATAAGTGCCTTCTTGCTGCACTACCTGCAGCATGACCCTCATATTGTCAGAATTCGAAGTAATCATGACTACTGGGTTGCCACACTCTTAGATCCCCCAAACTTTTCGATCAACCTTTTCATTTTAATAAAGACCAAAAAAATGGTCATTTTTGAAATTATAAGCATTAGCAGGTTGTTAGAAACTGAAATCAAACAGTTTTCAACTCAAAACTTTATTCTAGGTGATGTTACATTTTCACATAGGACCCCTTGTTCGAAAGGAGCTTCTGAACTCTCTCGTCCATTGAATTTGTCAGGTTTTGGATGGTTTCTGCTTCAATTGTTTTGCATGAGGACAGAATACCCTCCCAGAGCTGTTGCTTAGATGTGAACTGCCTCCCGCCATCATAGACACTCCTTTTAATGATGCTCCAAAGGTTCTGAATGGGGTAGAGGTCAGGGGAGCATGGGGGTCACACCATAAGTTTGTCCCCTTTTATGCCCATATCAGCCAGAGATGCAGATGTTTTATGTGCAGCATGAGATGGTGCATTATCATGCAGAAAAATGATCTTGCTGTGAAATACACGGTTCTTCTTCTTGAACCATGGCAGGAAGTGCTGTTTGAGAAAATCCACATACATTATGGAGTTCATCTTTAGCGCCTTCAGGGATCCTAAAGGGGCCGACAATCTCTCTCCCCATGATTCCAGCCCAAAACATTACTCCACCTCCTCCTTGTTGGCGCTGTAGCCGTGTTTGCGTGGGGTGTCCATCAACCAGCCATCCTCCACTCCATTCATCTGGACCATCGAGCGCTGCACGGCACTCATCCGTGAACAAAACAGTTTTGAAATCAGTCTTCATGTAATGTTTGGCCCACTGGAGCCGTTTCTGCTTGTGTGAAGTGGATAGAGGAGGTCGACAGGATGGCATATGCACAGCTGCAAACCTCTGAAGGACCCTGCATCTTGTTGTTCGGGGGACGTTGGAGGCACAAGCAGCTTCAAAAACTTGTCTGCTGCTATGACAAGGCTTTTTTGCCGCTGCTGTTTCAACCTGACGTAATTGCCTGTAGGAAAGAGTCCTCAATTTGCCCTTATCAGCACGCACACGTGTGTACTGTGAATCAGCTACATACTTCTTGATTGCCAAGACACTTCATCCTGATCATCGCACAATGTTGATTGTAGTCATGCCTTGACCTAAACACTCCACAATTTGTTGCTTCTCAGCAGCCGACACATCCTTTTTCTTTCCCATTTTGGCAGAAAATGTAGGCTGCTTAATAATGTGAGAGAGCCTTCTTAAGTAGTCTTGCCTTTCATTGGACACACCTGCCAAACTAATTAGCACAGGTGTCTGCAATTGCTTACAGTGATATAAAGAGCCCTGACACACATCACCATCAATGAGTTTAACTGACAAACAAACAAATTCTTCCCTTATCACTCCTAAACACTTTTTGCATAATAATTTGGAACGCGGTGTACATGTGCTTTTCCACAAAACACCAGTGGTTCACGTAGTGAATCTTACAGTTCTAACTTGCCAACCGTGGTCTGTATGGAATTGTTCAATAAAGGGCCCAAAATTAAGATAACATAGATGGGAGAGGTCTCTATGAATAGGAATTCCTAAGTATTTGATACCCTGTGAGGGCCAGGCAAAGGGAAAGTTGGACTGGATGGAATCCTATATGGATTTGGGGAGGGAGACATCGAGGGCCTCAGACTTCGCTGCATTGATTTTAAAATTTTACCATGTAACAAAGTGATCTATTTCAGCCATAACAGCAGGGATGGATATATGTTATTGAGTGATATATACTAGGACATCATCAGCAAATAGAGAGCACTTGTACTCGGTGCCTCCCACCTCAATCCACCTAATATTGGGGTTATGGCGAATTGATGAGAGCAGGTGCTCCATCACTAGGATGTATAAGAGAGGGGACAGAGGACATCCCTGCCTTGTCCCATTGGTGATTGTGAAAGGTGATGAAAATGTTCTGACGCACCCCCTGGGCCTTGGGACACCCGGAGCCGGACACTTTTTGGTGGATGCTGGTGGTTGTAGTCTTCGTGGCGGCGATCCGGTTCCGTTGCTCAGGGCGGTCAAACCAGTGGCGGAACTATTTATGTGGTTTTGATGTTTAAATGTCCGACTACGCCACCCGTGGATTGCGGTCAGAGTGAACCGCCGCTACAGGGCAGACCGCTAAGGCTGGTGTTGTGGGTGCAGCAGAGCGTAGCATAACTCCCCACGGGAGGAGTATAGCCTCAGGGCAGTGTATGCGGAGGATGGGGGTGATGGTGCAGGGCAGCAGCAGTAACGACACGGTGTCAGTGATGCAGTTCAGGGCCTTTACTCACAGTTCTTATTATCCAGACCACGTCTGCAGGTAACGGCTGCCCACGTCGTACTGTGCTCACCAGGTGAGGGGCTCAGACAACTCCCAGATAACTTTGGAGCGCTTCACAGGACCCCCTTTGTGTGTCCTTTGTCTGGCCTTTCTTACCAACACTTCTGTCCGGCTGCCTCGGGCCTCCTCTTGGTAAACTTGGCGCCAGTTTCCCTGACCCTATGTGGTGCCTTCCTAGCGGGTGGAGCAAGGGGCTGCGTCACATAAAATGTCAGAGCCTCCGGTTTCTAGCTGAGGGTCGTTTCCTGCCTCCACTAGTTCGGGGACCGGTCTCCCCCTTTGGCCTGACCCCTCCACGCAGGTGGATTCGGGCGTGCGGTGGAGACTCGCCCGTCCGCACCCCTGGGATCCCTTCATTCCTCGTTCCTGGAGCCTTCTCCGCTCCTCTTCCTTCCTTCTCCCTCTTGCAGGCCTGGTCCTCTGTTACTAGGCCCGCCTCCGGAGCAGAGCTCATGCAGAGCCCCTGCTCCCTGCCACTTCTGCTCAGACTTCTCTGCACTGAACTAAGATGGTGCCCACCTTTTATACTCCCTTCTCAATGCACCCAGGAACTGCTTCCTCCCTGCTCCTGCACTGCAGGGTTCCCCTTCCTCAGTGTTCCCTCCCCCCACTCCAGCCAGGGACAGGGACTGTCGTGCCCATCTCAGGGGCATATTGGTCGCCCTGCCCCACGGCAATGTGGTGTAATGCATGCAGGTGTCGGGTCCTGATCCACACTCCATCCTTATCTGAGAGTGAGATATCACACCTCTGGGTGAGGTGCAATACGTCTGTAGCAACCGAGCCCTCGGTGCTACAGTTCCATTTATCTTCAGCCTAGGTGACGTATTGTGATACAGGGCCGTGATTTTGGCTATAAAAGGGTCGCCTAGACCCCTACCCCAAGCTTTTTAAGAGAATCATATATGGCGTGCCAGGAGACTCTATGGAATGCTTTCTCAGCATCCAACGAGAGTATCTACTTACAAATTTTTAACTGCATCTAGCCCAGGAAATACTGTGTGCCTAGTAGCAGTGTCTGCTAGTCAGCGGATTATCCCGGCTGTTAAGCAAGCTACACCACCTGTAGTTTGGACACTTAATTTTTTCAAAGGAAATGCTTCGGGACCACGGGATACTTAGTGAAGAGCATCAGGAGGCACCCCAAGGCATAGGGGCTGGGACTGGCACTAGGATGCCTTGCGGTGGACAGCCGAGCTCGATCCTTATAAAAGCTTTTTAACTGCAGCAGCTTTAGTGGACGCTACTGGAGCTGGAATTACGCGGCTGCTGGCATGAGACTTGCCCTCCAATAGATCCTTGTAAATGGATTTAAAGTGTATTCATTCAAATTAGAGGGACAATTTAAATTAAAAAGCTTAGAGCTGCCTCCACCACAGGGGGGCTCTCTCGACCCACCAGCGGACAGGCACCAGTATTGGGAGAGGGGGGCTGGCCGTCAGGGTTCACCGCGGCTCTGGCACAAACCCGGCGACACGGAGGTGGCACGGGCAGGAGCGGACTGGCCGTCTCGGCTTCTCACTTTTTGGATTTTAGAAGGGCATGACATGCCTATATCTGTGTCTCCCCCTCCTTTTACTCCTCCACCTCTTTTCTTTTCGCATGACTATATGTACTTGTCACTTTTCCATGTGTTAGTTGTGTCTTCTGAGCAGTTTGTCAGCTTTTGGACACCTTTGAAGGTGTTTTCTATGTGTTTCTATGTGTTTTTGTTTGCCTGCCATTGGTTTTAACGGTGTTCGAAGGTGTTCGACGAACAGTTCGACGAACAGTTCGGCGAACACACGGGTGTTCGACGAACCGAACCGAACTCGAACACTACGGGGGTGGCTCAACACTATTCATAACTTTTCATGGCCCTTTACAGTTCAGTCATTGTGTGGAAACGAATCACAAAAATGTTTAGGAAATTTGAATTCAATTCCACTTGAATATATTTGTTTATCTCTACCAGTATCCAATGCTTATATTCATTGTACTTTCCTCCATATTATCTTACTTTCCAATCACCAATTTGGCTAATAAATTGATGGGCAAAAAGAATACAACTTGATTATTTCACATTTTTGTGGTCCATGTCTAAATCTGATGATGCAATACCATTATTTTCCTACCATCAGGAACACTTGGATCCTCTTCAAATTATAAGTATTTAGGATACTTTTGTAAGTATTGTCTTATTGATACCAAAGCTTAAACCCTTTGAAGGAACCTAATAGCTGATTCCAGCTGTCTTACTATGGTGATAATGAATCAGACTCCACTGGCACTGTTGTTTCAGCCAGGAAAATTTATGTTTATCCTGTAGCGTTTCAGGGAATAAATACCTGGCTAAAATGTCAGAGCCCATGTGTGATTGATTCTGCTTGTGGTTTGGGCAGCGTGAATCAGCTGTAAGGTTTCCTTTAAAGGGAGTCTATCAATGCAAAATAACTGTTCAAACCAAACACAGGTGCTTGGTGCATGCTTGACATCGCCAAAAGTTCAATGCACCATCCCACCTAATAGTTTTTTTTTCCTATTATCTGACTCCTGTCTGGGCTGTCAATCAACAAATTGGGTGATCAGAGATAGATACAAAACAAGTAGATGGGTAGTTGACCTGCAAAGTGTAGTCTGTGCAACTTTTCTCCCCATAGGTGGTGTCATTAAGTTGTAGATCTTTTATTTGTGGTCTGTGTTGAGGTGTAATTTAGTTATTATGCAGCATGAGTAGAAGGTTAGTGCAAAATTCTGTGGAAATAGATAAAACACAGACAGATGTGTATCACATGCTGGTAGTGTATGTATGTGACAGCTTAGGCTTAGGAGATAATAGGCATACTTTAGCCCATGAGATAGAATCTTGTAGTGCATGTCTTTATGCCCCATGTGCTGCCCTACTCTGATTACATAGGTATAAATATAGGCTTCAATTATTAAGTTTGTGGTTCACAATATTCCATACTCTTTCTCAGCTTATAAGGGAACTTGTGCTGTGTCTTCATGAAAATGTAAGAAAATACAGGAAATATTCAAGTTGATACTGCACAGTGACATGCAATCTGAACAGTGAAAACAATAAAAGCCTATTATGATTATTATATCTGACATATATGAAAATTACAGTGGAATTTTATATGAAATGGCATAACTCAATAAGCTGCTAATAGGAATAATAAACCTTTTCTACAGATTTTTTATGGAAACATTTACAAAGTTCACTGTTACTGGCTGTTAGTAGAAATTTTAGAATAATCTACTTCATAAATGATATTCAAGTATATAGTTTACTTTTAAAAAGACAGATAGATGGATAGAGAGATATATAGTTAGACAGATAGATAAATAAATAGATAAGTATAAATGTATGTTGTAACTAGTAGTGTTGGTACTCGCCCGAGCATCTCACTACTCGGGATGTTCGGCGAGCACCGAGCATTTCCGGGTTACTCGGGCGGGAGCTCGGGTCTCCGCCCTGCACGTTTGGCGCTCTTTACAGAGCCAATGAACATGCAGGGATTGCTAGCCAGTCACTGTAATGCCGCAGCCATGTTGTTTGTGGGCATTACAGTGATTGGCTGGCCGCAGAGCGTCACCTCGAATATTTAAAACCGGGCGCCGCCATCTTGGACTCCGTCGCTCTGGATCAGACAGTATAGGGTCAGTGCTGCTGAGCTAGGGAGAGATTTATACTGCGAAATAGTTAGTGTAGGGTCTCTAAAGTCTGCAAAATCAAACAAACAGTCCTTCTCAGGACTAATTTCCATCCCAGATATCAGGCAGGCTGTATAGGAGACGCAGTGGTTATACCAACAAACACTGCATTACAGTCCTGTGTGCTCCTGCTGGTCAAATTGCTAGACTTATCCCCAGGTCTCAGGGGCCAGGAAAAATCCTTTTTTTTTCATCTAAATCCTGTTGTTTTTTTTTCCCTCAGTCAGACTGTACAAATACCCGTCTTATTAACCTTTTGCTATTCCCCCCACCCCCAAAAAAAAGAAAAGCATTGAGTGTGTCTGTGAGTGTTCAGACACAAATATATCTGTTTAAAAGAGTCTGGTGTAGGCCAGAGAACTAGAACTGTGTTTTTCCTCTTCCACGGTTCAAATCTGGGTGTTATCAACCTGCTTGCCATTTTTCCATAAAAAAAAACAGTTTGAGTGTGTCGCTGACTGTTCAGACACAAATATATCAATTTTAACAAGTCTGGTATACACCAGGAAATTATAACTATGTTTTTCCTCTTCCACGGTTCAAATCTCCTTTTTATTACCCTTTTGCCATTGATAGTGCGAGTGTAAGCTATTATACTTGATTTACAATGGGCAAGGTGCGTGGCAAGGGACGTGGAACTGGACGTTCTGGTGATGGTGCGTCCAAAGGATGGGGCCGTGGCCAAGGTGAAAATGTGCCACAACCAACAGCCACATCTTCTTGCTCCCAGTTCTTGACCAAATTACTATAGAAGCTCACAACAGCACCACTATTGCGAACTGATCAGTGTGAACAGGTTATTAATTGGACAGCAGATAATACTTCCAGTCACCTGGGCACCACCACCTCCGGTCTGTCTTCCACACGGTCAAGTGTTAGTAGCCGTGAGTCTCGACTGCATACTCCTCCTCACCCTGATACTCCTTCCTCCCACCATGCCGAGTATCGTCAGACAGCAACTGATCCCACAGTTGGACACTCTGAAGAGCTGTTCATTGGTCCATTTCCATAGTTGTGCCCCTCGCCTGCTCCGCTTGAAGTGGTGGAAGAAGAGATCCCATGTAGCGATGACCAAATATTTGAACAGCCACGGCCACAGGAAGGCGATGCTGGCAATTTGTCACAAGAGGTGGACGATGACAAGACACAATTGCCACGAAGTGAGGAGAAGGACCGTGGTGCGGAAGTGGAAGAGGAGGAGGTGGTGGATGATCTAGTAACTGACCCAACGTGGCAGGAGGACACACAGAGCGAGGCCAGCAGCACACAGGGGGAGGGAGGCAGAGTACCTCAACAGGCAGGAAGAAGCAGTGTGGTGGTCGCAGACAGAAGGCGGGCAACCGTTCCCCGTAAAACCAACATGAGGGACGTTGCCAATACAACCGGTAGGTCTTCCAGAGTCTGGAATTTTTTTAAAGACTCTGCTGATAACCCCAAAAAGACCATTTGTACCACCTGCCAGGCCAGCATCAGCAGGGGTGACAAAACTACCAGCCTGACCACCACCAGCATGATCAGGCACATGTCAGCAAAGCACCCGACTTTGTGGGCCAACCCCAGGGTCCACGACCAGTGTCAGCGGGTGTCACAACTGCTTCTTCCGCTGTTGTGTGTGTAAGAGAACCCCCTACTGTGCGTGCTAGGCAGTCCCCTGTCCATACTGCATGCAAAGACGCCCCCTCCTCTCAGTCTTCACTTGTTATGGCAGTTTCTCAAGAAACAGCATCAACGTCCACGTCCATGTCCCACCACAGCGTTCAATTGTCCATATCCCAGACCTTTGAACGAAAGTGCAAATTCGCAGCCAACGCCCCACAGGCCACAGTCCTAAATTCGCACATTTCACGACTGCTTGCGTTGGAAATGCTGCCTTTTAGGCTGGTGAATTCTTCCGCAACCTTTTGGCGGTGGCCGTCCTCGGTACTCGGTCCCCAGCCGACACTATTTTGCCCGGTGTGCCATCCCCGCACTACACAAGCACGTGTCCCAAAACATCTGCCGTGCCCTCAACAACGCAGTTACTGGGAGAGTCCACCTGACAACGGACACGAGGACAAATGCTTGTGGCCAGGGACGGTACATCTTCCTGGCGGCACACTGGGTAAACATAGTGGAAGCCGGGACCCAGTCGGACCTTGGGACGGAACATATCCTCCCCACACCGAGGATTGCGGGCCCTATGTCAGTCAGAGTTGCCCTCACAGTGTACAGCTCCTGTGCATCATCCTCCTCCTCCTCCTCATGTTCAGCCTCCATCTCAGATATCACCACATCAGTTACAAGCTGGAAGCACTGCAGTACTGCCTCAGCCAAGCGGCTGAAGCTCATAACCTTAGGTGATAAATCTCACACTGCTTGTGAGTTATGGACAGCTGTGAAAGAGCAGGCAGATCTGTGGCTGAGACCGCTGAACCTACATCCAGGCATGGTCGTGTGTGACAATGGCCGTAACCTGGTGGCGGCTCTGAGGCGAGATCACACACATACCATGCCTGGCTAATGTGCTTAACCTCATTGTTCAGTGGTTTCTTAAATCGCACCCTGAGTTGCAAGATCTGCTCGTCAAAGTACGCCGCCTGTCAGTTCATTTTCGGAAGTCGGCTACAGCTTCCGCCGCCCTTGCTGTGTTGCAGCAGCATTTGCAGCCTCCGGCACACCGACTGGTGTGTGATGTCCCCACATGTTGGAACTCTACCCTCCACATGTTGCAAAGGATTTGTGAGCAGAAGAGAGCAATTGTGGAGTACCAGCTGCAACAAGGCCGTCGATATTCAGGTAAGACTCCACACATAAGACCTCAGGAGTGGACCTGGATGTCTGACATATGTACCATCCTGACAAACTTTGAGGAGTCCACCAAGATGGTGAGTGGAGATGATGCCATCATTAGCATCAGCATCCCACTTGTCTGTCTTTTGCAGCGCTCTCTGCAGAGAATTAAAGAGGAGGCATTGCAGCCAGAGTATGATGAGATGGTTCAAGAAGCCGTAGCGGGTGATTACACACAGCCCAGCCTCATCTCATCCCAACGTGCATTGGGGGACAATGAGGTACAGGAGGAGGAGGAGGAAGAACAGGAGCTAGTACCATGTGCTGTAGACGGTAGTACCTGCACAACTGTCATACCGTCGGTTCAGCATGGGTGGTCTGAGGACAGGAGGGGAGGAGGAGGAGGAGGAGAGCATGGTCAGTCGTCATCTTGATGAGGACACGGAAGTCTTGCCCGTTACCAGTCTGGCACGCATGACTGACTTTATGTTACGCTACCTTAACCGTGACCATCGCCTTGTCAAAATTTTGGGTGACAGTCATTACTGGTTGGTGACACTTTTAGACCCCCACTACAAGGTGAACTTTCACTCTCTTATTCCTGAGGTGGAGAGGTCTACAAAATGTGGCAGTACCAGAAGGCCCTTGCTGCAGAACTGTTAAAAAAATTCCCATCTGAACACGCTAGCGGCAGAGGTCACAGTTCATTGACCAACCAAGGCGTACAGGCGAGAGAGACGCAACTCCAATCCAGCAGAGTCAGGGGAGCACTGTAAATGTTCTGGGACAGGTTTCTGAGACTCGCCCAGCTTACAGGTGCTGAGGCGCGGGGTACTCTCACAAGGAGTGGAAAGTTTCAAAAGATGTTGAGGGAGTACCTTGCCGACCGTACCAGCGTCCTCCGTGATTCCTCTGTGCCTTTTAATTATTGGGTATCCAAGCTGGACACTTGGAATGAACTCGCTCTGTGCACCTTGGAGGTCCTGGCCTGCCCTGCCGCTAGCGTATTATCAGAGCGTGTTTTTAGTGCCGCTGGGGGAATTATAACTGATAAGCGCACTTGCCTGTCAACTGACAATGCTGACAAGCTGACCCTTATCAAAATGAACAAGGGCTGGATTGGGCCAGACTTTTCATCACCACCAAATGACAGCAGAGTAACATGATGTCAAATCCACTGTGTTGTTTCCGGAGGTGTATTCCTATGCACCGCTTTACACCCACACATGGGTATATGCTTCCTCATTTCAGCTGTTTTTTGCTCTTCTCCTTATCCTCAGCCTCCACCACCACTATAACACCAGGGTGACCGTGGTCCGTGTTGCCAGCATTGCAAGTTCCTCCGTTCTAACTTTTAGCAGCTTTTGCTTGGAAGGCATAGACAAAGACTATGGGAGACCGACTCCCCCATAATGGGAATAATGTTTTTAATATGCTGTACTGCATGGCTATTGTACGGGGCATTGCAAGTTCCTCTGTCCTAATTTTTGGCAGCTTTTGCTTGGAAGGCATAGGCAAAGACGATGGGAGACCCACTCCCCAATAATGGAAATAATGTTTTTAATATGCTTTACTGCATGGCTCTTGTAGGGGGCATTAAAACCGTCTTGTTAAGCTACTGTGGCTTCCACGTCTCTTTCCCAGGGCATTGATATTGGCATTTTATTCCACTGCGACCTCCACCACTCTACCAAGGGGCACTGATATTGTCTTTTTATTCCACTGCAACCTCCACCACTCTTCCAAGGGGCATTAAAACCATCTTGTTAAGCTACAGTGACCTCCACGTCTCTTCCATGGGGCATTGAAACCTTCTTGTTAAACCACTCAGAACTCCACGTCTCTTCCAAGGGGCATTAAAACCATCTTGTTAAACCACTCTGACCTCCACGTCTCTTTCAAGGGGCATTAAAACCATCTTGTTAAACCACTCTGACCTCCACGTCTCTTCCAAGGGGCATTAAAACCGTCTTGTTAAGCTACTGTGACCTCCACGTCTCTTCCACGGGGTATTGATATTGTCTTTTTATTCCACTGCGACCTTCACCACTCTTCCAAGGGGCATTGATGTTGTCTTTTTATTTCACTGCGACCTCCACCATTCTTCCAAGGGGCATTGACATTGTCTTTTTATTCCACTGCGACCTCCACCACTCTTCCAAGGGGCATTGATATTGTCTTTTTATTCCACTGCGACCTCCACCACCCTTTAAAGGGGCATTGATATTGTCTTTTTATTTCACTGCGACCTCCACCACTCTTCCAAGGGGCATTGACATTGTCTTTTTATTCCACTGCGACCTCCACCACTCTTCCAAGGGGCATTGATATTGTCTTTTTATTCCACTGCGACCTCCACCACCCTTTAAAGGGGCATTGATATTGTCTTTCTATTCCACTGCGACTTCCATCACTCTTCCAAGGGGCATTGATGTTGTCTTTTTATTTCACTGCGACCTCCACCACTCTTCCAAGGGCATTGATAATGTCTTTTTATTTCACTGCGACCTCCACCACTCTTCCAAGGGGCATTGATATTGTCTTTTTATTCCACTGCGACCTCCACCACTCTTTAAATGGGCATTGATATTGTCTTTCTATTCCACTGCGACCTCCACCACTCTTCCAAGGGACATTAAAACCGTCTTGTTAAGCTACTGTGACCTCCACGTCTATTCCACGGGGCATTAATACCATCTTGTTAAATCACTCTGAACTCCACGTCTCTTCCAAGGGGCATTAAAACCCTCTTGTTAAGCTACTGTGACCTCCACGTCTCTTCCACGGGGCATTGATATTGTCTTTTTATTCCACTGCGACCTCCACCACTCTTCCAAGGGGCATTGATATTGTCTTTTTATTCCACTGCGACCTCCACCACTCTTACAAGGGGCATTGATATTGTCTTTTTATTCCACTGCAACCTCCATCACTCTTCCAAGGGGCATTGATATTGTCTTTTTATTCCACTGCGTCCTCCACCACTCTTCCAAGGGGCATTGATAATGTCTTTTTATGCCACTGCGACCTCCATCACTCTTCCAAGGGGTATTGATATTGTCTTTTTATTCCACTGCGACCTCCACCACTCTTCCAAGGGGCAATGATATTGTCTTTTTATTTCACTGTGACCTCCACCACTCTTCCAAGGGGCATTGATATTGTCTTTTTGTTCCACTGCGACCTCCACCACTCTTCCAAGGGGCATTAAAACCGTCTTCTTAAGCTTCTGTGACCTTCACGTCTCTTCCAAGGGGCATTAAAACCATCTTGTTAAACCACTCTGACCTCCTCGTCTCTTCCAAGCGGCATTAAAACCATCTTTTTAAACCACTCTGACCTCCACCACTCTTCCAAGGGGCATTAAAACCGTCTTGTTAAGCTACTGTGATACTCCATTTTTGGTAGGCATTGCACTCACTGTATACCCTATAACTGCGTAGCAGAACCGCTCATTTTGGTACAGAAACATATCCTACAAGACATGTGTGGTTGACTGGCCTGATATTGATGTGAATGGTCCCTGTTCCTCCTGCTCTTTCTCCTTTGCAACCACCTCATCCATCATTCATCACTTTATGCTTTGTTTTAATGGGAGTCATAGAACTGGGATAGTAGCAGGAAAACATCCAGCAATCCTCGGAGGAGGTAGGATATGCGCCAAAATGCTGACCACCTCAGGCCTAGCCGCTACTACATACGTGCGCTTGCATTCCAAGGAACAGAAAGCTAAGGAGATGGATGGCCTCATGATCATGAATAATTTACTCATTGTGTAGGAGGCCGACCACTGCTGCGGTCTACCTTCTGAACTTTGTGTTGAAGCATGATTGACCCAGGACCCTCAATCCTCTATGTCTGGAGGACGTGCTGCATCCCAGTGTCCAACTGTGTCCCGGCTTCCACAATATTAACCCAGTGTGAAGGCGTCAGTGAGATGGACCATCCCTGGACACATTCACTTGTCCACGTGGCCAGGGCCCACCGGAGGAGTCTGGTTGTTTAGTGGGCTCAGCCAATGCTACCCTAAAGCAGGCCAACCTTAGAAAAGTGTGGGGAAGGTTACCGTGACAAATAGGGGTGGCTGGGGACCGAGTATGGACACCCGGCCGCCCCCTGGCAGCTGGGAAACGAGTGTGGACACCCGGCCGCCGGGTGGCTGGGACTGAGTATGGATACCAGGCTGCCGATGCAGCCATGACATGGTGGCCGGCGTCTGCCTCCACAAGCCTAAAAGGCCTCATTTCAAGTGTAAGCAAGCTAGCAGTATGGTATTGCAGCCTGGGAGTGGGTGGGTGGCAGGCTGCATACTTGCACTTTCATTGCAAGGAATGGGGGAGGTACAGTTGAACACTGCCCTAGGACAAGGACATGCATGGGAATAGTTGCAAGTCTGCCACTTCTGATGCGGCAAGGATCACTTCTGATGGGCACACTTTTAGGCAGTGACCTGGGTGTCAGAGATGCTTCCAGGGGTCTTCCCCATGCTGTTCCCATGTCTTTTCAGCACTGTATGCATGTGTCACACAGCACATGGCCAGATAAGGTTGTAAAATGTTAAAATGACATTTCCCCGTGAATGCATTTGTCACAGTTGAAAGCAATACAAAAGTGCAAAAATGCGTAAAAAATGCTACTTGTGAACATAGCCCAAGGTGTGGAAGAGTATTTTTGTTTTTGGTTATTTTTTTTACCTTATACACAAGTCTCTACCCTGGAAAGGATGTTCCTTAACATATTTCACAGGAAAGCAGTTTCAGTTTAGTTTTTGAACGTTTTATTGTGAGCCTGTAAAAGTGGCTTAATACCTCTGACCACGTTGTTGACAGCAGTGACCTGGGGGTCAGAAATCCTTCCTGGGGCGATCCCCATGTTGTCCCCATGTCATTTGAGCACTGTCACTATTGTTTTGGGCACTTTTTAGGCTTTCTACAGACTGCCGGGGTGCCGCCGCAAAAATGCTCTGGTCTCCCATAGACTAACATTGGGCTCGTTGCTCGTGTCAAGCACCCGAGTATCATGGTAAGCTCGGCCCGAGCTTCGAGCACCCGAGCATTTTAGTGCTCGCTCAACACTAGTAACTAGGAATATGTCAGAATAAGTGCAAACAATGCTAGTTGTGTGAAATCTATGCAGAGAATCTGCTGTATATTATATGAGCAGAATAAATCAATGCTGCATTCAGGGGTGTAATGTATAATGATCTTTATCTGAAAATTAATCAATCTCATAGTTTCAAGGTTTGTATATCTTCATTAGGTAATGAAAACCAATATTGAAGAGATATTTTATATGCTGGAAACACTTAACGGGGCATGCATGTATTTTGAACTTCAGGCATCATTCCCACAGCAATTCTGATTCAATCTAATCCATTTTCCTAACTAGGGGCTTACCAGATATATGCATTCACAAATACCCATGGCCAAATTATAGTGAAATCATAAGATGCAAGCATTTAAAACCACTGCCACGTAATGGTAACACATAAGCATTTCTAGCACTTCCCACATATTTCCAGCATCCATATATTTTCGTGAAGTCAAAAAGAGTAATAAAGCATAGCAGCGCCTTAAATATGTCTTGCATTACTCTCATCCAATCAACCAATCAACTTAAATTATAGTGTGAACTGTATTAACACCGCAAAAAATGGCAGAAGTGTTTTCCTGCCCAGGTATCAGAACTAATGCACTAATGTATGGGTTGCGAGCTTGCGTTTATTGGCCAAAATATCGACCAATGCCTCATATATATTATGCACAGTATATATTTTGCACGTTATCTATATTCAAGGCGCAGCCAGGCCCATAAATGTTAGTCTTGTAAACTGAGGTGTCTGTTCTCATGGGGTATGGGCATCACTAATAGGCTGTAAGCCATATCTCTGTGTGACCAGCAATCTTAATACTAAGCTATCACCCCATCCATGAACTGGTAGGTTGTGATTGGTTGTTTCATCAGAATTTTTCATCTGTTTTGCCACCATCTTTATTATATGAGTTTGCTGCATCCTGATTAGTCCTGATGGCTGGGCAGGTAAACACTGCTGCCTTTTTTTGCTGTGTTAATACTTGAATTTTTGCGGGGAATTCTAATTCTTCTTACTGTGGCTTTGCTTTTAATTTTAGTGTAGGGTGTGAACTGCTATCTTATGATTGAGCTCAGGAAATAAAAAAGACCACACACATGTAAAGGCTCACTTAAAAAGAAAAATCTTCATGCCGGAGTTTACACCAGCATTGCAGTTATCAATGTGAACTGGGCATGGTAAAACTTGGTAAGATTACTGAATTAAAGCAGTGTAGCTTGGTATATTTCTTAAAGGGACTCTGGCATCACAGAATGACTGTTGAAACCAAGTACAGGCGCGAGGTGCTTCACGGCGGGGCCATTCATTTAAATACACCTTCCCACCGGCTTGTTTTCGCTCTATCTCCACCCTTCTCAGGCCCTATGAAGCCAGAGCTGTCAATCAAATAGGGGGGCGGAGATAAAGGGAAAACAAGCAGGTGGGAAGGTGTATATAAATGATTGGCCCTGCCATGAAGAACCGAGCACCTGTATTTGGTTTCAACAGTCATTCTGTGCTGGCAAAGTTCCTTTAAAGAGAATCTTTCACCAGTTTAACAAAGTCACTGGTAAAGTGCTGGAGGGGAGATATGTTTCCCTGAGGCTGTTGGCGTCAGTGACCTAAAACCATTAAGTTTCCTCCAGCATGTTATTTGTTGAGAGGGGTTAACTCTATGGTAAAAGGGAGTGTTTTTGTGAATGACTATTGTGAAGGGTGGGAGGTCATTCACCATAGCTCTTCGCCTCAGGGTGTGGTCATTCAGAGTTCAATGTCTGGAGAAGTAAGCTCCATGTGAAGTTGCTGAACTCTCAGCAGGCAAATCCCTGCTACTCCAAGGACTATTTTCTACATGTTACCATTTTTGCTTTGTTTTCCTGTTTAGCCCAGCGGGCTGTGTTTATTTTTATGGACTTAAGGTTGGTTTACGCACTATTATATAAAATCAACCAAAGATTTAAAGAGATGGCATACCTATGTCTACCTCCATGTGCAGCCAAGTGAGCGATCTACAAACACCTTGCATGATGAAGGCCAATCATGATCAGGAAGTGTCATGTAGGGGAAAAATGAACACACCCACAGAGAATATTAAACTTGGCTTTCTCTATGTTAGACATGTAATGACACACAATACTCACTTTTCTCATTGCTAAGCATGTACTGTGATTAAAGGGGGCAGAGAGGAGTAAAGAAGAGCTGTGTGTCATTTCAAACACCTCTTCATCTGCAGCTTTCATCCCACTGTGGCACCCTGCTGCGCACAGGTACCACAGGACCCTGGGTGCATGGACGGACTTCTCCACAAGAGGCCCTCATTACATACAAACACCTCCACCCTTCCACCTCATACCACCATACACTGATAGGGAGATATATATGGAGGGTGGAGCCAGGCAGTGCAGTGTTTAGTCTGAGAGCGTGCTGACGCTGAGAGCAGCGAAGATGCAGCTCGTCTGCTGCTGAGTTCTGAGGGCCCCGAGTGTGGCCGAAGGCAAGAGGAGAAAGGAGAGAGGAGTTGAGGGGGCAGAGGAGCATCATAGGCTCACCCCGATATACAAATCGGACACCGGGTCGGCGCCTACAGGGTCCCTTTATACCCATTAGGATTCACCGGCATCCCAGGAGGACTACAAGTCCCTGGCTGACCTGAAGCTAGACCCATTACAGGACCAGGAACCACAAGGCCCCAGCGTCCAGGGAGAGTGGTTGCCAATAGTGTTGAGCCACCCCCGTAGTGTTCGAGTTCGGTTCGGTTCGTCGAACACCCGTGTGTTCGCCGAACTGTTCGTCGAACTGTTCGTCGAACACCTTCGAACACCGTTAAAACCAATGGCAGGCAAACAAAAACACATAGAAACACATAGAAAACACCTTCAAAGGTGTCCAAAAGCTGACAAACTGCTCAGAAGACACAACTAACACATGGAAAAGTGACAAGTACATATAGTCATGCGAAAAGAAAAGAGGTGGAGGAGTAAAAGGAGGGGGAGACACAGATATAGGCATGTCATGCCCTTCTAAAATCCAAAAAGTGAGAAGCCGACACGTTCAGTCCGCTCCTGCCCGTGCCACCTCCGCGTCGCCGGGTTTGTGCCAGAGCCGCGGTGAACCCTGGCGGCCAGCCCCCCTCTCCCAATACTGGTGCCTGTCCGCTGGTGGGTCGAGCGAGCCCCCCTGTGGTGGAGGCAGCTCTAAGCTTTTTAATTTAAATTGTCTCTCTAATTTGAATGAATACACTTTAAATCCATTTACAAGGATCTATTGGAGGGCAAGTCTCATGCCAGCAGCCGCGTAATTCCAGCTCCAGTAGCGTCCACTAAAGCTGCTGCAGTTAAAAAGGTTTTATAAAGATCGAGCTCGGCTGTCCACCGCAAGGCATCCTACTGCCAGTCCCAGCCCCTATGCCTTGGGGTGCCTCCTGATGCTCTTCACTGAGTATCCCGTGGTCCCGAAGCATTTCCTTTGAAAAAATTAAGTGTCCAAACTACAGGTGGTGTAGCTTGCTTAACAGCCGGGATAATCCGCTGACTAGCAGACACTGCTACTAGGCACAAAGTATTTCCTGGGCTAGATGCAGTTAAAAATTTGTAATTAGATACTCTCGTTGGATGCTGAGAAAGCATTCCATAGAGTCTCCTGGCACGCCATATATGATTCTCTTAAAAAGCTTGGGGTAGGGGTCTAGGGGACCCTTTTATAGCCAAAATCACGGCCCTGTATCGCAATACGTCACCGAGGCTGAAGATAAATGGAACTGTAGCACCCTGAGGGCTCGGTTGCTACAGAGGTATTGCACCTCACCCAGAGGTGTGATATCTCACTCTCAGGTAAGGATGTAGTGTGGATCAGGACCCGACACCTGCATGCATTACACCACATTGCCGTGGGGCAGGGCGACCAATATGCCCCTGAGATGGGCACGACAGTCCCTGTCCCTGGCTGGAGTGGGGGGAGGGAACACTGAGGAAGGGGAACCCTGTAGTGCAGGAGCAGGGAGGAAGCAGTTCCTGGGTGCATTGAGAAGGGAGTATAAAAGGTGGGCACCATCTTAGTTCAGTGCAGAGAAGTCTGAGCAGAAGTGGCAGGGAGCAGGGGCTCTGCATGAGCTCTGCTCTGGAGGCGGGCCTAGTAACAGAGGCCCAGGCCTGGAAGAGGGAGAAGGAAGGAAGAGGAGCGGAGAAGGCTCCAGGAACGAAGGGATCCCAGGGGTGCGGACGGGCGAGTCGCCACCGCACGCCCGAATCCACCTGCGTGGAGGGGTCAGGCCAAAGGGGGAGACCGGTCCCCGAAACTAGTGGAGGCAGGAAACGACCCTCAGCTAGAAGCAGGAGGCTGTGACATTTTATGTGGCGCAGCCCCTCGCTACACCCGCTAGGAAGGCACCACATAGGGTCAGGGAAACTGGCGCCAAGTTTACCAAGAGGAGGCCCGAGGCAGCCGGACAGAAGGGTTGGTAAGAAAGGCCAGACAAAGGACACACAAAGGGGGTCCCGTGAAGCGCTCCAAAGTTATCTGGGAGTTGTCTGAGCCCCTCACCTGGTGAGCACAGTACGACGTGGGCAGCCGTTACCTGCAGACTAGTGTTGAGCCACCCGCGTAGTGTTCGAGTTCGGCTCGGTTCGTCGAACACCCGTGTGTTCGCCGAACTGTTCGTCGAACTGTTCGTCGAACTGTTCGTCGAACACCTTCGAACACCGTTAAAACCAATGGCAGGCAAACAAAAACACATAGAAACACATAGAAAACACCTTCAAAGGTGTCCAAAAGCTGACAAACTGCTCAGAAGACACAACTAACACATGGAAAAGTGACAAGTACATATAGTCATGCGAAAAGAAAAGAGGTGGAGGAGTAAAAGGAGGGGGAGACACAGATATAGGCATGTCATGCCCTTCTAAAATCCAAAAAGTGAGAAGCCGACATGTTCAGTCCGCTCCTGCCCGTGCCACCTCCGTGTCACCGGGTTTGTGCCAGAGCCGCGGTGAACCCTGACGGCCAGCCCCCCTCTCCCAATACTGGTGCCTGTCCGCTGGTGGGTCGAGCGAGCCCCCCTGTGGTGGAGGCAGCTCTAAGCTTTTTAATTTAAATTGTCTCTCTAATTTGAATAAATACACTTTAAATCCATTTACAAGGATCTATTGGAGGGCAAGTCTCATGCCAGCAGCTGCGTAATTCCAGCTCCAGTAGCGTCCACTAAAGCTGCTGCAGTTAAAAAGCTTTTATAAGGATCGAGCTCGGCTGTCCACCGCAAGGCATCCTACTGCCAGTCCGAGCCCCTATGCCTTGTGGTGCCTCCTGATGCTCTTCACTGAGTATCCCGTGGTCCCGAAGCATTTCCTTTGAAAAAATGAAGTGTCCAAACTACAGGTGGTGTAGCTTGCTTAACAGCCGGGATAATCCGCTGACTAGCAGACACTGCTACTAGGCACAAAGTATTTCCTGGGCTAGATGCAGTTAAAAATTTGTAATTAGATACTCTCGTTGGATGCTGAGAAAGCATTCCATAGAGTCTCCTGGCACGCCATATATGATTCTCTTAAAAAGCTTGGGGTAGGGGTCTAGGGGACCCTTTTATAGCCAAAATCACGGCCCTGTATTGCAATACGTCACCTAGGCTGAAGATAAATGGAACTGTAGCACCCTGAGGGCTCGGTTGCTACAGAGGTATTGCACCTCACCCAGAGGTGTGATATCTCACTCTCAGGTAAGGATGTAGTGTGGATCAGGACCCGACACCTGCATGCATTACACCACATTGCCGTGGGGCAGGGCGACCAATATGCCCCTGAGATGGGCACGACAGTCCCTGTCCCTGGCTGGAGTGGGGGGAGGGAACACTGAGGAAGGGGAACCCTGTAGTGCAGGAGCAGGGAGGAAGCAGTTCCTGGGTGCATTGAGAAGGGAGTATAAAAGGTGGGCACCATCTTAGTTCAGTGCAGAGAAGTCTGAGCAGAAGTGGCAGGGAGCAGGGGCTCTGCATGAGCTCTGCTCCGGAGGCGGGCCTAGTAACAGAGGCCCAGGCCTGGAAGAGGGAGAAGGAAGGAAGAGGAGCGGAGAAGGCTCCAGTAAAGAGGAACGAAGTGATCTCAGGGGTGCGGACGGGCGAGTCGCCACCGCACGCCCGAATCCACCTGCGTGGAGGGGTCAGGCCAAAGGGGGAGACCGGTCCCCGAAACTAGTGGAGGCAGGAAACGACCCTCAGCTAGAAACAGGAGGCTGTGACATTTTATGTGGCGCAGCCCCTCGCTACACCCGCTAGGAAGGCACCACATAGGGTCAGGGAAACTGGCGCCAAGTTTACCAAGAGGAGGCCCGAGGCAGCCGGACAGAAGGGTTGGTAAGAAAGGCCAGACAAAGGACACACAAAGGGGGTCCTGTGAAGCACTCCAAAGTTATCTGGGAGTTGTCTGAGCCCCTCACCTGGTGAGCACAGTACGACGTGGGCAGCCGTTACCTGCAGACGTGGTCTGGATAATAAGAACTGTGAGTAAAGGCCCTGGACTGCATCACTGACTCCGTGTCATTACTGCTGCTGCCCTGCACCATCACCCCCATCCTCCGCATACACTGCCCTGAGGCTATACTCCTCCCGTGGGGAGTTATGCTACGCTCTGCTGCACCCACAACACCAGCCTCAGCGGTCTGCCCTGGAGCGGCGGTTCACTCTGACCGCAATCCACGGGTGGCGTAGTCGGACATTTAAACATCAAAACCACATAAATAGTTCCGCCACTGGTTTGACCGCCCTGAGCCACGGAACCGGGTTGCCGCCACGGAGACTACAACCAGCAGCATCCACCAAAAAGGGTCCGGCTCCAGGTGTCCCAAGGCCCAGGGGGCGCGTCAGAACATTTTCATCACCTTTCACAATCACCAATGGGACAAGGCAGGGATGTTCTCTGTCCCCTCTCTTATACATCCTAGTGACGGAGCACCTGCTCTCATCAATTCGCCATAACCCCAATATTAGGTGGATTGAGGTGGGAGGCACCGAGTACAAGTGCTCTCTATTTGCTGATGATGTCCTAGTATATATCACTCAATCACATATATCCATCCATGCTGTTATGGCTGAAATAGATCACTTTGTTACATGGTCAAATTTTAAAATCAATGCAGCGAAGTCTGAGGCCCTCGATGTCTCCCTCCCCAAATCCATATAGGATTCCATCCAGTCCAACTTTCCCTTTGCCTGGCCCTCACAGGGTATCAAATACTTAGGAATTCCTATTCATAGAGACCTCTCCCATCTATGTTATCTTAATTTTGGGCCCTTTATTGAACAACTCCATACAGACCACGGTTGGCAAGTTAGAACTGTAAGATTCACTACGTGAACCACTGGTGTTTTGTGGAAAAGCACATGTACACTGTGTTCCAAATTATTATGCAAAAAGTGTTTAGGAGTGATAAGGGAAGAATTTGTTTGTTTGTCAGTTAAACTCATTGATGGTGATGTGTGTCAG